>NC_141873.1:253853542-255103542 GCF_056163025.1 Triticum urartu
TGGATCTAAGTCAAATTTTACAGTAGCAAAAACTTTTTTAAGTTGATTATTCGGAAAGAGGGCTTCGAGACGAAACTCCAGGTGCTTGAATCGCCTGATTCCGATAAACGAGCGAAAAGTTATACTAAAACGGAAATCGGATCAGAAATCGCGATCAGAAAATAACCGCGGAAAATCCGACGAAAAAGAAAAACGACGAACAGATTAATCGTTAATTAACCTAATCCGAAAATAATTAAAGAAAATAAAAAAATTCGAAAATAAAACCGGCGAATTTTTTTTTTAATTTTTTTTCGGCACGGAAGTCGATGCGGTGGCGAACCTCGGGCGGCACGCTGCTCCGGCGGCGGCGGCCGCGGCGGATCAGGCGCAGCTGGTGTGGGCTGGGGGCTCGGGTGCGGCGCTATATAAAGGCGCCCCCGGGCGGAGTCCCGCTCGGGTACGGCCCAAGGTCGGTTTCGGTTTTTTTTTTATAAATACGTTCGGAAGAAAAATAAAAAGAAATACTAAACGGACTCCAAAAATCACGAAATAAATTTTCCCGGGTTTCTAAAATCAAGCCCGATAAAGTGAACATTTATTTGGGCCCAAACTACAACTTTGAAAAACACGCATTTTTCCAAAATTCAAATAAAAATACTGAAAAACTCCGAAATAAATCTTATTTGATTTTTTTATTAAATCCTCAATATTTCTATATTTTGGGAAAGTCATTTTATTCCCTCTCTCATATTTTTGTAATAGAAATAATTGATGATAAAATAAATAAAATCAAATGATCCTGTTTACATATTTTGAGAAAACTCAAATATGTAAATAACGAAATCCCCAACTCTCTCCGTGGGTCCTCGAGTTGCTTAAAGTTTCTGAATTGAAATATTTCCAAATGAAATTCAATTATTTTCAAATACCCTTTCATTTAATTTTAAATGGAAAAAGTCATATCATCTTCGCTCAAGGGTTTTGTATTTGAAAAGAATTTGAATTCATGGAGATCAGAAAGCAAATATGAAAGTTTGGGAAAGTCCTTTTATTCCCTCTCATTTAACTTTTAAAGGTTTCTAATTTCACTCACTTTCAATCAATCAATCAAACAGTCAATCAAATCTATCTATTTATTATAACATTCCAAAATTTAGAATTTTGGGATGTTACATTGGTATTCAAGATTTGTAAAACTTTCTTTTGAGTGCGTTGAATTCTAAGAAAAAAATTGATGCTTGATAATTGTTTTGAGATATGAGGATGGTGATATTAGAGTCATGCTAGTTGAGTAGTTGTGAATTTGAGAAATGCTTGTGTTAAAGTTTGTGATTCCCGTAGCATGCACGTATGGTGAACCGTTATGTGATGAAGTCGGAGCATGGTTTATTTATTGATTGTCTTCCTTATGAGTGGCGGGCGGGGACGAGTGATGGTCTTTTCCTACCAATCTATTCCCCTAGGAGCATGCGCATAGTACTTTGCTTTGATAACTTCTAGATTTTTGCAATAAGTATATGAGTTCTTTATGACTAATGTTGAGTCCATGGATTATACGCACTCTCACCCTTCCACCTTTGCTAGCCTCTCTAATACCGCGCACTTTTCGCCTGTATCATACACCCACCAAATACCTTCCTCAAAACAGCCACCATACCTAACTATTATGGCATTTCCATAGCCATTCCGAGATATATTGCCATGCAACTTTCCATCATTCCGTTCATCATGACACATTCATCATTGTCATATTGCTTAGCATTATCATGTAGTTGACATAGTATTTGTGGCAAAGCCACCGTTCATAATTCTTTCATACATGTCACTCTTGGTTCATTGCATATCTCGGTACACCACCGAAGGCATTCATATAGAGTCATCTTTGTTCTAGTATCGAGTTGTAATCATTGAGTTGTAAATAAATAGAAGTGTGATGATCATCATTATTAGAGCATTGTCCCAAGTGAGGAATAAAACAAGAGAAAGGCCATAAAAAAGGGGAGAAGGCCCAAAAAAAGAGAAAGGCCATAAAAAAAGAAAAGGCCCAAAAAATGAGAGAAAAAGAGAGAAGGGACAATGTTACTATCCTTTTACCACACTTGTGCTTCAAAGTAGCACCATGATCTTCATAGTAGAGAGTCTCTCATGTTATCACTTTCATATACTAGTGGGAATTTTCATTACAGAACTTGGCTTGTATATTCCAACAATGGGCCTCCTCAAGTGCCCTAGGTCTTCATGAGCAAGCAAGTTGGATGCACACCCGCTAGTTTCTTTTGATGAGGTTTCATACATTTATAGCTCTAGTGCATCCGTTGCATGGCAATCCCTACTCCTTGCATTAACATCAATCGGTGGGGATCTCCATAGCCCATTGATTAGCCTCGTTGATGTGAGACTTTCTCCTTTTTTGTCTTCTCCACATAACCCCCCTCATTATATTCTATTCCACCTATAGTGCTATGTCCATGGCTCGCGCTCATATATTGCGTGAAAGTTTATACGTTTGAGATTACTAAAGTATGAAACAATTGCTTGGCTTGTCATCGGGGTTGTGCATGATGATAGCATTCTTGTGTGATGAAAATGAAACATGACTAAACTATATGATTTTGTAGGGATGAACTTTCTTTGGCCATGTTATTTTGAGAAGACATAATTGCTTAGTTAGTATGCTTGAAATATTATTATTTTTATATCAATATGAACTTTTGTCTTGAATCTTTCGAATCTGAATATTCATACCACAATTAAGAAGATTTACATTGAAATTATGCCAAGTAGCACTCTGCATCAAAAACTCTGTTTTTATCATTTACCTACTCGAGGACGAGCAGGAATTAAGCTTAGGGATGCTTGATACGTCTCCAACGTATCTATAATTTTTTATTGCTCCATGATATATTATCTACTGTTTTGGACATTATTGGGCTTTATTTTCCACTTTTATATTATTTTTGGAACTAACCTATTAATCGGAGGCCCAGCCCAGAATTGCTGTTTTTTTTGCCTGTTTTAGGGTTTTGAAGAAAAGGAATATTAAACGGAGTCCAAGCGGAATGAAACCTTCGGAAACGTGATTTTCTCATCAGATAAGATCCAGGAGACTTGGACCCTCCGTCAAGAAAGCCACGAGGTGGTCACGAGGGTAGGGGCGCCCCCCTAGGGCGCGCCCCCTGCCTCGTGGCCCTTCGAAGCTCCACCGACGTACTTCTTCCTCCTATATATATCCACGTACCCCCAAACGATCGGGGACGGAGCCAAAAACCTAATTCCACCGCCGCAACTTTTTGTATCCATGAGATCCCATCTTGGGGCCTGTTCCGGAGCTCTGCCAAAGGGGGCATCGATCACGGAGGGCTTCTACATCATCATCCAAGCCCCCTCCGATGAAGTGTGAGTAGTTTACTTCAGACCTACGGGTCCATAGATAGTAGCTAGATGGCTTCTTCTCTCTTTTTGGATCTCAATACAATGTTCTCCCCCTCTCTTGTGGAGATCTATTCGATGTAATCTTCTTTTTGCGGTGTGTTTGTTGAGATCGATGAATTGTGGGTTTATGATCAAGTCTATCTATGAATAATATTTGAATCTTCTCTGAATTATTTTATGTATGATTGGTTATCTTTGCAAGTCTCTTCGAATTATCAGTTTGGTTTGGCCTACTAGATTGGTTGTTCTTGCCATGGGAGAAGTGCTTAGCTTTGGGTTCAATCTCGTGGTGTCCTTTCCCAGTGACAGAAGGGGCAGCAAGGCATGTATTGTATTGTTGCCATCGAGGATAACAAGATGGGTTTTTTTATCATATTGCATGGAATTATCCCTCTACATCATGTCATCTTGCTTAAGGCGTTACTCTATTTTTAACTTAATACTCTAGATGCATGCAGGATAGCAGTCGATGAGTGGAGTAATAGTAGTAGATGCAGAATCGTTTCGGTCCACTTGTCTCAAACGTGATGCCTATATACATGATCATACCTAGATATTCTCATAACTATGCTCAATTCTGTCAATTGCTCAATAGTAATTTGTTCACCCACCGTAGAATACTTATGCTCTTGAGAGAACCACTAGTGAAACCTATGGCCCCCGGGTCTCTTTCTCATCATATCAATCTCCATCAATTTATTATTGCTTTGCTTTTACTTTATTTACTTTGCATATTTATACCAAAAATACCAAAAATATTATTTATCATCTCTATCAGATCTCACTTTCGTAAGTGACCGTGAAGGGATTGACAACCCATAAGCACGTTGGTTGCGTTGAGCTATTGTTTTTGTGTTGGTACGAGGGACTCGACCGTAGCCTCCTACTGGATTGATACCTTGGTTCTCAAAAACTGAGGGAAATACTTACGCTACTTTGCTGCATCATCCCTTCCTCTTCGGGGAAATCCAACGCAGTGCTCAAGAGGTAGCAGGCGGTTGTTCCGGCCAGGCACCGCCCAAGTACCGGTCTGGCCTCTGTTTTGATGCGGTACTCATGCGGTGGTGGCCCGGTTGGTCCAGTCGAACCGGTACCACCGGGGTCCGGAGCGGTTCTACCGCTCAGGACTTAGCCGCTCGAGCGCTCAAGGCCATGCGGTTGCACCGGCCCGGTACCGCTCGACTACCGCACTTAGGGGTGACTCCCTTCTGTTCCTATGCGGTGGCTGGGCAGTTGGTCCGGTTGTTCTTCTCAACCGGTACTACCGCCTAGTCGCCCGGTTGTACTGCCTGGTAGGGTTCTGCATGTAAACTGTGAGTCCCGGTTGTACCGGGACCAAGAGCGGTTGTACCGCTGCAGCACTGAGAACACAGTAACGGTTGGATTTTTAGGGTTGCTATATAAGGGTGCTTCTTCCAGCTACCACACTCACCTCTAACCTCTCTCTTTCCACCATTAATGCTACTCAAGCTCTCTTTGCCCGATCTCTCTCTCTAGCCACTCAAACTTGTTGATTTGCTAGGGATTGAAGGAGGAGACCTAGATCTACACTTCCACCAAAGGATATTTGCTTCCCATAATTTCTTGTGTGGATTTTTTTTACTCTTGGGTGCTTTGTGCATCCTAGACGGCTGAGGTCACCTCGGAGCCATATTCCATTGTGGTGAAGCTTCGTGGTTTCGTTGGGAGCCTCCAATTAAGTTGTGGAGTTTGCCCCAACCTTGTTTGTAAAGGTCAGGTTGCCGCCTCCAAGGGCACCAATAGTGGAATCACGGCATCTCGCATTGTGTGAGGGCGTGAGGAGAATACGGTGGCCCTAGTGGCTTCTTGGGGAGCATTGTGCCTCCACACCTCTCTAACGGAGACGTACTTCCCCTGGAAGGAACTTCGGTAACACATCCTCGTCTTCACCGGGTCCACTCTTGGTTATCTCTTACCTTTACTTGTGCAAGCTCATTAGTGTTACTTCTCTTGCTTGCGTGTTTGTTTGTTGTTGTTGCATCATATAGGTTGCTCACCTAGTTGCATATCTAGACAACCTACTTTGATGCAAAGTTTAATTTGGTAAAGAAAAGTTAAAAATTGTTAGTTGCCTATTCACCCCCCCTCTAGTCAACCATATCGATCCTTTCAATTGGTATCAGAGCCTCGTCTCTTTATTAAGGACTTTGCCGTCCGAAGAGTATGGTTGATACCGTAGACGGTGTGGAGGAACACTCTGGTGTGAATCCGATCTCGTCTACGGGCGATGGGGGAACCTCGCTCTCTCGTGAGGAGTTCAATGTGGCCTTGGAGACATTGAAAACCTCCATGATGACCGAGGTTTAAACCATGTTTACTAAATTCATTGAAGGGCTTAAACTCTCCACCGCATCGTTGAAAGTGGGTGATCCCACTGACAAGGTGATAGATGCTATCTCCGACAAGGGGGAAGCTAGTAGTGAAAATTCTCCTTCTTCTAGTGGTAAAAATGGCACTAGCATCTTTGCTCATGTGGAACCACCACTTGTTTATGGTGGACCGGTTCCTTCCACTCATTTGAATCATGTCGGTCCTCCCCCTAAGATTGTGAAAAATGAGGACTTTGATTCTTGGGTTTATCGCTTTAAGCGACATCTAAATCATGTGAACACTAATCTTTGGAGAATCATTGAAGAAGGTTTCCATCCGCATGATCCAAGCAACTTCACTCCTCGAGAAGCCGTGGATAATCAATTAAATGAGAATGCTCTATTAATCATTCAAGCTGCAATTCCGCCTGAAGATCTACCTCATATTCGGCCCTTCGCCTTGGCCAAAGATGCATTGCTTTGTGTTGTTTCTCTCTACCGGGGAAGCGCAAGCATTCACCGCTCCAACTATGAAGTAGTGTAAGATGAAGCCGATGAGTTTGCAGTGAAAGAAGATGAAGAACCTCGTGAGCTTTATCGGAGAGTAACCAAACTCACGGTCTCACTCCGAGATCACGGGAGCAAGGACACGGATGACAATTGGATCAACCGCAAATTCCTCAAGGCAATGATGCCTTACCACAAGGCCATTTCCTCCGTTATTCGTCAAAGGCCGGACTTCCACACTTTGACCTCAAGTGAAGTGTTGGATGAGTTTGTGGCTATGAACATCTTGGGCAAGACCGCCGACAATGTGGTGCTTCATTCTCAAAGGGCAAAGAAGCCCAACCTTGCATTGAAGTCCAAGGTTTGCGTTGAAGAAGAAGAAGAGGAAGAAGAGGAAAGCAATCCCGAAGATACAAAGTATGCATATCATGAACACACGACACTTGCTTCAAGGCAATTTTGGAGTAAGAAAACTCAAGGCCAAACTTCCACAAAAACAACTCAAGTGGCACAAAGAGCAAGGAACGTGTAAGGACTTGCTACAACTATGGCAATGTGAGTCATTTTGTTGCGGAGTGCCCGTATGAGAAGAGGGAAGACAATGGTGGCAAGCTCATTCGAAAGGACAAAGCCAAGTCTTTCCCCAACAGGAGCAACTTCATCAAGAAGACCCCTCACAAGGCTTTGGTGGTTCAAGAAGAGTACCATGAGGATGATGATGATGATGATGATGGTGAGTCGGTTGCCATGGCCTCCGTTGCCATTGCAAAAACTCCACGGATATCTCTCTTCGACTCACCCAATGTGAACATCACCGCCAAGTGCCTCATGGCTAAATCCACCAAGGTAACTCCCAACATCAAAACTACCATCATTAATAATCCTTCCTTGACGGATTGCATTGATGAATGTGAGGGATCTAATGTGGAAGAAAATGAGTTTGAGTCCTTTATGGGTAAACTCAAGGGTAAATCCAAGAAGCACTTTGTTGCTCTCTTGGAAAAACTTGGTGAAGCCAATGACGTGATCGAGTCTCATGAAGATACCATCTCCAAGATGGAGGGGCATAGTCGTGACTAAGCCGATGAGATTTCGGATCTTTCCAATGCTCTTGAGGAAGAGTGTGGTCTTCATTTGGCTCTTGAGGAGTCACACAACGATGATCATGCTAAGTTAAAGAAAGATCTTGATCATGCTATCATTGTTTCTCGTGTGCTAAACTCCGAGAAGGCCAAACTTGGGGTTGATCTTGCTAGACTCAAAGAGGATTTTTATCTACTTGACAAGGCTCACAGGGTCTTGAAGGGTGCTCATGCTAGCCTCAAAGAGTCTCATGATCAACTCCAAGTAAAGCTAACCAAGGAGAAAGCCACCTTTCCTCGTATGATGTTAATTGATAATGCAAATGCTACTAACCCGTGTTGTGAGCATGTGCATCTTGTTGAGGAGAACGCTAAGCTAAAGGTGCAACTTGAGAAAGGTCTCGTGTCTTGCATACTAGGCGAGAAGAGCCTCAACGACCTCTTGACCAACCAAAAGGGAGTGGTGGCCAAGGAAGGGATTGGGTACGTGCCCAAGTCCAAGAACGAGAAGAAGAATGACAAGGCCAAATGACCTCCTCCTCTCAAGCAAACCTTTGTGAAGGAGGGTGAGGGTGCTACTAAGGAGAAGGAGAAAAACTCCATGAAGGGTAGTGATGCCAAGAAGGGAAACGATCCCCTTCCCAACAAAGCCGGCGACTTTAACCCTTCTTATGTGTTGTGCCGCGCTAGAGATGGGCATGTTTATGCCAAATTTGTTGGTTCTCCTTATGAGTACATTGAATGGTCTATTTGGGTTCCTAAGACCCTTGTTACTAACATCAAAGGACCCATTACAAAATGGGTACCTAAAACCAAGCATTGATCTCTTGTAGGTGTTTGCTTCCGGTGGGGGATCATGGTTGCTTGATAGTGGAGCTACTAATCATATGACCGAAAGCAAGGACTTGGCGGTGGACGTGCAAAAGATTCCATCCATGCCCACCAATGTTGAGTGGGGTTATGCCTCGTCTTCTAAGGTATTGGGACTCGGCAAAGTTGTCATTTCTCATGATCTTATGATCGAGAAGGTCATGCTTGTTGAGTCCCTTGCATACAATTTACTTTCCGTTCGTCAACTAGCACTCATGGGCTTTGCCACTCATGGCCCTCTTGTGGAGCAAGACTCTTAAAGTAGCCTTTGTTGGGCATGTCGAGAATGGTCTGTATGTGATTAACTTTAAGAAGTGACCCACTAAGACCGCGACATGCCTAATGGCTAAAGTTGACGTGGGATGGCTTTGGCATAGCCGTTTAGCCCACGTCAATATGAGATCTTTGCAAAGTCTTCTCAAGGGGGACCATGTCCGTGGGCTAACAAATGTTAGTTTTGCTAAAGATCGTGCTTGCAGTGCTTGCATCAAAGGAAAGCTACATGAGAAGGCTCACCCTCCCACAACTATCATCTACTCGAAGAGGCCTTTGGAGCTCCTTCACATAGATCTCTTTGGACCTCCATCCTTTGATAGTCTTGGGGTAGAAAGTATTGCTTGGTGATTGTAGATGACTATTCAAGATACACTTGGGTATATTTATTCAAGAGGAAGAGCGAGACCCAACAAACCGTCATCGACTTTGCCAATGAAGCTCAACGACAACACAATGCAAAGATATTGACAATAAGAAGTGACAACGGCTCCGAGTTCAAGAACTACACCTTGGATGAGTTTTTGAGTGATGAGGGAATCAAGCATCAATATTCCGCACCTTATACCCCTCAACAAAATGGTGTAGCAGAGAGGAAGAACCGGACGTTGATGGATGCGGCAAGGACCATGATGGCGGAGTTCAAGTCTCCCTACAACTTTTGGGCCGAAGCCATCAACACCGCATGTCACACATCTAATCGGCTCTACCTCCGCAAAGGCTTCAACAAGACTCCATATGAGATACTCACCGGTAACAAGCCCAACCTCAAGTACTTCTGGGTATTCGGGTGTAAGTGTTTCATTCTCAAGAAAGGTGTCCGTTTGTCTAAATTTGAGGCTAGAGCTTATGAGGGCATATTTGTTGGTTATGCTACAAACTCTCATGCTTACCGTGTTCTCAATAAGTCCACGGGACTTATTGAGGAAACGTGTAACATGGAGTTTGATGAGAATAACGGCTCCCAAGTGGAGCAAAGTGGTACTTGTGATGTAGGTGATGAAATTCCTCCCCAAGCCATAAGAAGAATGGGTATTGGTCATATCCTACCCATTGAGGAACCCCTTGTGGCCGAAGGAGAAGGACAATGTTCTACTCAAGTGGTACCTTCACCAACCCAAGACCCACACACTTCCGAAGAACATAGTGAGGGCCGTCAACCTCAAGAACAAGACCAAGGGCAAGATCAATCTCAAGATGGTGTTGTAACAACAAGTGATGCCCAAGGTCAAGCTCCCTCCTCCGAGAAAGTTCAAGATCAAGTTTCACGAGATCAAGAACAAGCTCAAGACAAGGCTCAAGATGATCAAGTGACCACTCCTCGTCTCACCCCCGAGGAGGAATTGGAGCGTCGTGCAGCCAAGGTTGCTTCCAAGCTCTCCACCAAGGATCATCTCATGATGAATGTGCTTGGAAGCTTAAGAAAGGGGGTAAGCACTCGTAGACAATTAGCAAACTATTGTGAACATCACGCGTTTGTCTCTTGTGTCGAACCCCACAATGTCTATGAGGCACTCGAAGATCCGGATTGTCTCAATGCCATGCATGAAGAACTCAACAACTTCGAGCGCAACAAAGTGTGGAGATTGGTGCCAAGGCCGATGGTGAACCACAATGTCATTGGAACCAAGTGGATGCTCCCTCCGTCCGGAAATACTTGTCATCAAAATGGATAAAAGGAAATGTATCTAGACATATTTTAGTTTTAGATACATCTCTTTTTATCCATTTTGATGACAAGTATTTTCGGACGGAGGGAGTATTTAAGAACAAGAAAGATGCTCATGGGATTATCATTCGCAACAAGGCTCGTTTGGTAGCACAAGGCTACTCCCAAGTCGAGGGTATCGACTACGGTGAAACCTTCGCTCCCATTGCTCGTCTTGAATCCATTTGCATGTTTATTGCATATGCTTCTCATCATAACTTTAAGTTACAACAAATGGATGTGAAGAGTGCTTTTCTTAATGGTCCTATTAATGAATTGGTTTATGTCAAGCAACCCCCGGGTTCGAGGATCCCTACTTTCCCGATCATGTGTATCAACTCGATAAGGCACTCTATGGACTTAAACAAGCCCCACGTGCGTGGTATGACCACCTTACCGAGTTATTACAAGACCGTGGTTTTGAAGTTGGGCTAATCAACCCCACTCTTTTTACTAAGAAGGTCAAAGGGGAATTGTTTGTGTGCCAATTATATGTTGATGATATTATCTTTGGTTCCCCTAACAAAGCTTTCAATGAGGAATTTTCCACTCTCATGACCTCAAAGTTCGAGATGTCTTCCATGGGAGAGTTGAAGTTCTTTCTCGGGTTCGAAGTGAAGCAAAGGAGATAAGGAACCTTCATCAACCAAGCCAAATACACTCAAGACATGCTTAAGAGATTCAAGCTAAGTGATGTCAAGCCGGCGTCCACTCCCATGCCCACCAAGTGCCAACTTTACATTGATCCCAATGGTAAAGCGGTGGATCAAAAGGTATATCGCTCCATGATTGGCTCCTTGCTTTACCTTTGTGCATCTAGACCGGATATCATGTTGAGTGTGGGAATTTGTGCACGGTTTCAAGCCGCACCTAAGGAAAGTCACTATGTGGAGGTCAAACGAATCTTTCGATATTTGGCTCATGCCCCAAACTTTGGCTTATGGTACCCAAGAGGAGCAAACTTCAAGCTTTTAGGTTATTCGGACTCGGATTGGGTGGGAGACAAAGTGGATAGGAAGTCCACTTCCGGAGGGTGCCAATTTCTTGGCTGCTCTTTGGTGAGTTCGTCTTCCAAGAAGCAAAGTTGTGTGTCTCTCTCGTCCACGAAAGCGGAGTATGTGGCTGCCGGTAGTTGTTGTGCTCAACTTTTATGGATGAGGGAAACTTTAAAGGATTATGGTGTCATTTTTGACAAAGTGCCTCTTTGGTGTGACAATGAAAGTGCCATCAAGATTTCTCTCAACCCGGTGCAACACTTCAAGACGAAGCATATTGAGATTCGGTATCACTTCATCCGGGATCATATAAGGCGAGGGGAAATCGAGCTCAACTACGTCAACACTCATGATAACCTAGCAGATATTTTCACAAAACCCTTGGATGAAGCAAGATTTCGCAAGTTAAGGCATGAGCTAAATATCATTGATTCGAGCAATGTTGCTTGAACCCTTGCACACCCCACCATACTCAACTTGTTATCTTGTTTAGATGTAGGCATGGACATAGGGGGAGTGGTGTTCTCTCAATGAACTCTTCCTCCCCCATTATGCATAAATTGATCAACTCTTTCACATTATCTTATTGAAAGACGAGTTTTGCTCATGGGCCCAAGGATAATTCTTCGCGATGCCATACCAATTGACTCATACATAGGTGGCTACGGCCTCTGACCCCCTTGATAGTGTTGTGCCTTGTGTTAGTCGTTCTTGTCCTTCCCTTAGTTTGTTTTCTTAGGCGCTAGGTGTTGGGGTCTCCAAGTGTGGTTCTCTTTCATTTTTTTTTGTTTTTTCTTGGAGACCCACCTTTTCCCCCGTGCCTTCTCTATCCCAAGCCTTCCCTTCCTCAAGCCATCTAGTCTAATTGCACACACTTGTCCATGGCTTTGGTGATGGTGATCGGGCAGTACAACTGGGGTCACAAGCGGTTCTACCGCTGGTGCTCTCCAGGCGGTCTCCCAGCGGTGCTTGAGCGGTTCCATCGCTCAACCACTGGGGTGCCCGTCTGGACGGTTCTACCGGTTGGTTACGGTGGTACTAGCGCTGCCTCTTAGCGACGGAAGTACCGCCCGCAACCACTGGCTCGTACCAGGCAGCGGTACAACCGCTTCCTTGAGAGGTACAACCGCCGCGCGACTTTGGGCCTATATATTCCCATCGGGGCTGGTGGGGGTTTCTTTTCTCTCTCCCCCAGCCCTTCCCATCTTGTGCCCTAGCCGCCGGCCGCCATTCCCTCTGCCCCGGAGTGCTTCTCGCACTTCGGATCCGTGGGGTCTCCGTGGATCCTCTCCAAGGAGGCCTCCTCCATCCCGATTTCTTCCCATGGATGCCGGTAATGCCCCATTGTCCTTGGTTCTTCGTTCTAGGGTTTGTTCCCTTTGTTCTAGGGCATTACTTGACATTTCGCGTTTATTGTTTAAACTATTGGGTGGAAGAGATCCCTTTTTGCCTCCTGCTTAGATTGCATGTCTTTGAGAGTAGAATATGGCTAGTATGATTCATATTTCGCGGTTAAATCTAGTCCCTACCCGTAGTACCACTGTTTAGCGGTTCTACCGCCTCTGCGGGCAGTACAACCGCTGGAGCGGTACTACCGGTATGAGAACCGGTTCAACCGGGATATCTGCACCATGTAGCCCTGTTTCATTTTCTAAGTTCGTGCAATATATCTTTTCTTCTATTTGTGTGTGCAATCCTCTCATCTTTGCTGGGTTTCTTGTGTTCTCCTTGTGCGTGTGTTCAGGTGGCTCTAGTTCTTGCTCTGCTCCTCGCAAGACCAAGAAGAGGGCACGACGGACCTTGCGCCCGGTTGTGTCTGATGACGAAGAAGAGGTTGTGATTCCCAGCAAGCCCACTCGCCATGAGAAGTCTGCCGCTGCCAAGCAACATGTGGTTTTGCCCTTGCATCGTTGGAAAGCTAAGGATTGGGAAGCCTTCCGCTCGAAGAATCCTTATGAGGTTCCCATTGCTCCTCGTTGGACCACTATTCAGTTCCGGAATGAGATGCAAGTGCGGATTGTTCATGAACTCTTTGAGCACAACAAGAACAGGTATGCCAAGTAGTGGACCATCGATCTTGACCATTGGAGGAACAACTTGGAGTATTTTGGTGAGGCACTGGCTCTCTGTGAGGAGTTTGATCTTGTCAAGCTCATGTTGGTCAACTGTGACTTTGATGTTCAACTCGTCCATCAGTTCTATGCCACGGTTCACTTTGGAGAAGATGACACGCGCACTCTCACTTTCATGTGTCGTGATGAGCTCTTTCAAGTTCCCTGGAGGGCCTTTTGCAATGCTCTTGGGTATGACGATACCGGTCTGGAAGGTAGAGGTGGCATTCGCCCTCATGACCATCCCGAGTCTATGCCTAAGGAGAAGCTTACCCCTCTGTACATTCGGGGTAGTGGTATTATTGGAGAATCTAAGGATTTGGTGAAGGTCTATGACATCATGCATCGTGTGTTTCGCAATGTGCTTCTGCCCAAGGTGGGAAATCAAGATGAAATCCATGGCTATCTTGTTGACTTGATGGTTCCAATGAACACCAAGGTGGGTTCTGGGGAAACGTTTGACGTGTCCAACTGGCTATGGCACGAGATGTACAACATGGTCATCTACAAGAAGGTCCCCATTTATGCTCTGTTTGTCTTGTGCTTTCTGAACTCAGTATGGGAGGTTCGCTGTCCTGGAGAGGCTCTCACCTCTCCCGATAATCTCACTGTTCATGAGGTTAAGCTTCTTAAGAAGAAGAAGCAAGTCAAGCCTCGCTTCCTTGCCAATGCTCCTGAGGATGTCTATGCCACTTATGGTGATGAGGACTTTGAGATGGAGCCAGGGGCCAAGCCCTCTTGGGTGGAGAAGCTCACTGCCAAGGTGAAGAAGACTTTCTACCTCCAGTCTGACATCCAGAAGAGGATGTATGAGGCCCATGTCAATGAGAAGCATGCCCGGCGTCGCCAAATTGCAATGATGAAGCACCTCAATATGCCGGTTTAGAGTGGCTCTGAGAAGAGCATCACACCGGAGGAGCGTTGGATATCTACCCACAACACCTGGTCTGATGATGAAGCTCCTCCCCATCCGTCCACATCATTTGCTGCAGCTAATGATTCCGTGGAGGAATCCGATCAAGACGATGTTGACGAGTCTGATGATGATGCGGATCTAGATGCTACCGAGGAGTCGGAGGAGGACGATTGAGCCTTGGGACGCTAGCTTCGCTCTTTTTCCTTTTTGGTGTCCTGATGCCAAAGGGGGAGAGAGTTCTGGGTATCGGGATTTGCATGGGTTTTATTTGCCTTGTTGCTTGTGTTTTTCCTTTTCCGTTGTTTATGTTGAACTTTGGCCTGTGAACCTTGTTGCTTATCTCTGCTTGCATGGTGTAAGACATGTGCGTATCTAGCTATCTATCTTTATTTTCCGTGATATTGTTGTGTATTCCATTATTATCTTTACCTTCGTATTATGGTATTATTGCTCACCGTGTTTAGTAGGAGGGGCGAGTCTATAAAATCTAGGGGGAGTCTCGTCCCTAATATGTGCTCTCAAATAGCCTTCTAAATTTGGGGCACACATCTAGGGGGGTCCCGTCTACATTTTCTAGACTTTTCACTTGCAAATCGTGGTGTTGTCATCATCCACCAAAAAGGGAGAGATTGTAAGGTCATTTCCCTACTTTGTGTTTTGGAGGATGATGACAACCCTTTATTGACCTAATCTTATGCTAAGTGTTTCAGGTTTCGGTTTTAGGTCTTCTTCGGTTAGCTATTCTCTCTGAAGAAAAAAGGATCGAAGACGGTGTTTTCTACATGTTTGTTTATCTCTTTTGGTCATAGGGAACCCGTACGATCAAGAGGGAATCCACATTGGAAAGTGTTGCGGGTATCCATTCACGTACACTTACCTCACCCCTCTCTTGTCTTCCCCTTCCTTCCTACTGTCTACTATGGGCTCCAGCGGTTGTACCGCTCTCTGGAGCGGTCGTACCGCTCTCTGGAGCAGTTGTACCACTGGGTCTTGGCGCTGACCAGTTTTGTTCGAGCGGTTGTATCGCTGCTTCTAGGCGGTGGTACCGCCAATGCTCAGCAAGGACTAGGGCGGTTGTTCCGGCCAGGCACCGCCCAAGTACTGGTCTGGCCTTTGTTTTGATGCAGTACTCGTGCGGTGGTGGCCCGGTTGGTCCGGTCGTACCGGTACCACCGGGGTCCGGAGCGGTTCTACCGCTCAGGACTTAGCCGCCCGAGCACTCGAGGCCATGCGGTTGCACCGGCCCGGTACCACTCGACTACCGCACTCAAGGGTGACTCCCTTTTGTCCCTACGCGGTGGTTGGGCGGTGGCTGGGCGGTTGGTCCGGTTGTTCTTCTCAACCGGTACTACTGCCTAGTCGCCCGGTTGTACCGCCTGGTAGGGTTCTGCACGTAAACTGTGAGTCCCAGTTGTACGGGGACCAGGAGCGGTTGTACCGCTGCAGCACTGAGAACACAGTAACGGTTGGATTTTTAGGGTTTCTATATAAGGGTGCTTCTTCCACCTACCACACTCACCTCTAACCTCTCTCTTTCCACCATTAATGCTAATCAAGCTCTCTTTGCCCGACCTCTCTCTCTAGCCACTCAAACTTGTTGATTTGCTAGGGATTGAAGGAGGAGACCTAGATCTACACTTCCACCAAAGGATATTTGCTTCCCATACTTTCTTGTGTGGATTTTGTTACTCTTGGGTGCTTTGTGCATCCTAGACGGTTGAGGTCACCTCAGAGCCATACTCCATTGTGGTGAAGCTTCGTGGTTTCGTTGGGAGCCTCCAATTAAGTTGTGGAGTTTGCCCCAACCTTGTTTGTAAAGGTCCGGTTGCCGCCTCCAAGGGCACCAATAGTGGAATCACGGCATCTCGCATTGTGTGAGGGCGTGAGGAGAATATGGTGTCCCTAGTGGCTTCTTGGGGAGCATTGTTCCTCCACATCGCTCTAACGGAGACGTACTTCCCCTTAAATGGAAGGAACTTCGGTAACACATCCTCGTCTTCACCAGGTCCACTCTTGGTTATCTCTTACCTTTACTTGTGCAAGCTCATTAGTGTTACTTCTCTTGCTTGCGTGTTTGTTTGTTGTTGTTGCATCATATAGGTTGCTCACCTAGTTGCATATCTAGACAACCTACTTTGATGCAAAGTTTAATTTGGTAAAGAAAAGTTAAAAATTGTTAGTTGCCTATTCACCCCCTGTAGTCAACCATATCGATCCTTTCAGGCTGTGCTCAGCCAACCTGCGTGGGATTCCTGGCATATCAGAAGGGTTCTAGGCGAACATGTCCCAATTCTCGCATAGGACTGCTCGTAGTGCGGCGTCCACCATTGGGTCCAGCTGTGCACCAATGGACGCTGTCTTCTTTGGGTCCATCGGGTGGACTTGAAATTTGACTATTTCATGTGCTAGTTTGAAGGAGGTGGATTTGGAGCACTTGTCGAGGATTACGTCGTCCCTATCCACCGTTGAGTGTAGCCCAGTTAACTCTTCGACCGCAAGGGCCTCAGAGAGTGCCTCAAGGGCTAGGGAGGTTGTTTTGTTTTCGGCGCGGAGGGCTATATCCGGATCACTAGTGAGAGTGATAATACCGTTGGGCCCGGGCATTTTGAGCTTCATATACCTGTAATGAGGTATGACTTGAAAGCGTGTGAATCCATCTCGCCCCAACAGGCTGTGGTATCCACTGTTGAAAGGGGCCTCTTGGAAGGTTATCTCTTCGGACCAATAGTTCTTCGGCGTGCCGAATACCACGTCAAGTGTGATTTTTCCCGCGCATCGTGCCTCCTGACTGGGAATAATTCCTCGGAAGGTCATGCTACTTTTCTCGATACGGCTCCTATCTATTTCCATTTTACTAAGTGTATCCTCGTAGATGAGGTTTAATCCGCCGCCGCCGTCATGAGCACTTTGGTGAGTCGAAAGCCGTCCACAATTCGATTGAGGACCAAGGCGGTGGTACCCGGACTGGCCGAGTTTTTGGTTCGTCACTGGCATTGAAAGTAATGGCCATGTCGTTCCAAGGATTTATTGTTGCGACTTGACAGAATTCGGCGAGGTCGCGGAGTGCCCTTTTGTGCCGATTGTTTGAAGTGAAAGTCTCGAAGACTATCAATACTCTGCGGTCATCGTGTTCCGGTTGTTCTGAGGTATTTTTGGTGAGGATATCCTCGCCACTCTTGGCCACTTGTCGGAGTATCCAACATGCTCTAAGGGTGTGTTTGGTTGGTGTCACCAAGTAGAATGTAATGGGTCAGTCCCATACCTAGCATCCATTCCAGTGTTTGGTATGTCGAAGAAACGGGAACGCATCGATTCCAGGGAACGGCATATTCGCTGTTTATGCGGAACTGAGGCATACCTCCAGATTGACCGTACCACACGGAACGGGTGTTTCCGTCTCCCACGACTCAGCACGCAGCTACGCACCCTCACAACTACTTCAGGGCCGCCTCCTCTCACCTCTCTCTCTCTCTCGATTTGATACGCCGGGGAGCACTCCCACCTCTCTCCCTTTCCGGCGCGGCGGCAGGTGCTCCGGCGGGAGGCTAGGAGGCGGGCGACGGCGGCCGGCCCGGGTAGCTCTGGAGGGCGCGCGGCTAGCAGCCGGTGCTCAGGCAGCCGGCGAAGAGGCAGGTGATGGCTTCCGGTGTGGTGACAACGAAGGGCGCATAGCTCGCGGCCGGGAAGATGGGTGACGTCCTGCAGTGCTCAGCCGGCAGCCGTTGGGCATCCCCATCCCCGTCCCTCTTCCTGTCTCGGTGGGCGGCGAGAAACAGAGAGCAGCAGTGGCTTGCATCAGTGGGAGGCAGTAGTGTCGTACAACATTGTGAGAAGCGATGAGCAATTCTTTCGATTTAATTTGTTTAGGTTCCCTTCCATCTTGGATCTTCCTTTTGTTTAGGTCCAACAGCCATTAGTTTGGATTGATTTGTGAGAGGAAATGAACGATTTGATTGATACTCCTACTCCACTAACCAAACGATTCTTACTGGCAGTACTAGCACTTGAAAATAATAATGCTTGGCAAATTTGAGTGATACATATATCACAGTCTACTCCTCCAACCAAACACAAAGACGGAACCATTCCATTCCATCTCATTAGCTCTACCAAACACAGAGACGGAACCATTCCATTCTAGTGAATGGAACCATTACGTTCCGTTCTACTTGGTTCTACAACCAAACACACCCTAAGGTCGTGGGTAGGTTTGGTATCCGGTGTTGTGTGTATTTTGCACGGCCTATCGAGCCATCCCTCTAGAACGGTTCCGCGCCCCGTAATAGGTTTGGATTTCTTTACTATTGTGTTGGGCGCCTCGTGAGGGTGCATCCTTTTTGTCCGGACGAAAGGTTGAATGGGAGCTGGCAGTTCCCAACGAGCTGCCTAAGTTTTCCAGGCGCTTTCCATTGCGCAGTACTTCTGTACTATGGTTGCCAAGTCGGCGAAGTGTAATACGTGACGGCGGTTGATAGCATTGAGGATTTCTTCGTCCGTACAATTACTGCAGAATATTGAGATCGCGTCTTCATCGCGGCAATCTTTGATCTTGTTCTTGACAAGGAGGAATCTGGCCCAAAAGTGATGGACTGTTTCCTGAGACTGCTGCCATAGGTATATGAGATCGCGTATATCTGGGTGGGTGGGTGGATTCAAATCCGAACCCTGACCCAATTTGGGATCCGGAGTTTGAGAAATTTCCGAGCTTAATAGTTCGGGCTCCGGGAGATCGACCGATTTTTCAGGTCTACCATCTGATTCCATGTTCAAAGGACAAGGCATGTCGTTCCGTGGACAGGTATCCGGCTCTTCGAGCTCTGAGATCCGAACATAGTTCGTATATAGAGGGAGACTTGTAGTTTTGCTCCTCCACTACCGCTATCTGATGGGTGATCGATGGAGATTTGGTTTCTCTCTGATCGGTTTAAGCCCAATCCGACCGTAGTCTGTAGCGACCCCCAAGGCGGCGATGCGATCCAGGAGTTTGTTCAAGGACCATAATTCCGTCGGATCCATCTATTTGGAGTATTCAGAGTTAATTCGGAGGCAATTTTCAAAGACCCGAGAAGTCATCGTTGGCTCACCGGCCGAACGGGCAGTCATGATAAAGCCACCCAACCGGAGGGTTTAGCCTGAGGCCAGAGCTCCATCGGCGGTGATGTTGTCCTTGATCACAAGGTGAGCCATCAACCCTAACTTCGACGTCACAGTAGAACTCTCAATGAAAGCACCAATGTCGGTGTCAAAACTGGCGGATCTTGGGTAGGGGGTCCCGAACTATGTTTCTGAGGTTGACGGTAACAGGAGACGGGGAACACAATGTTCACCCGGGTTCGGGCCCTGTTGATGGAGGTAAAACCCTACGTCCTGCTAGATTAATATTGATGTGTATGGGGGTTACAAGAGTTGATCTACCACAAGATCGTAATGGCTAAAACCCTAGAAGTCTAGCCTATCTGATTATGATTGTCCCTACGGACTAAACCCTCCGGTTTATATAGATACCGGAGGGAACTAGGGTTGTACAAAGTCGGTTACATAGAAAGGAAATAATACATCCGGCCACCTAGCTTGCCATCCACACAAAGGAGAGTCCCATCCGGATACGGGAGAAAGTCTTCTATCTTGTATCTTCATGGCCCAATAGTCCGGCCCATGTCCAACAGGCCGGACGCCCGAGGACCCCTTAGTCGAGGACTCCCTCACCCGGCCCCACTAACAGAGGAGCTAAGAACTCCCCTACTCATAGCGCTCCTAGTTGAGGAGCCGCACATGGTGGTCGCCAAGGGGACGAAGTCCAAGACGGGCAAGGCGTGTACTCAGACCCGGGAGACCTCGGTCACCCGATCCAAGGAGACCCACGCCTCCTCTGTCCATGAAGACAACATGGGGGAGGGTGAGGAGGAAGAGAACCCTCCCCTTAATGGGAAGATGGCGGCCTCGGAGGACGCCGAAGCCAGCATGCGGCCCAAGGGCTCGAAGAGGCCAAGGAGGACCTTGGCCAGGGCCGCCGGCAAGTCGCCGGAGAGAGTCAATCTCTCCGACAAATCAGAGGATGACCCCCTTGCTATGGGGAGGAAGAAAGTGGCACCCCGACGGTACGTCATCGCTTTTGTACTTCGTACTTTCAATAAGTCCTTTTAGCAATAGCGATCTCATAAGGGCGTCTTTTTACACAGTCCACCGAACGTGCATCCCAGTGACTGGTCGAGTGGGCTGCCATCTACTAGCGGGATGCCAGATCCCTCTATTCCCCCACCAGCTCAGGATGGGCTGGGGGAGGCAACATGCACTCTGTCCCCCAAGTCAACATGGCGGGGGCTGAACAATCAACCTTCATGGTCGAGGTCGAAGCCTCGGCCCAGCATGACCTAGGGGAGAAGACCCCCGAGGCCGTCAAGGAGGGGCTGGGCTAGTGTTCGTCCCAGCCATCGTCCCCTCCAGCTCCATCGCCGCGGCTGGAGACCCCTCAGCCCAGCACCCAGGTGCTTGGTTCCATGGTCATCATGCCACCCCTGCCTCTTGCCCAAGGGTGGACTAGTGTGGTGTGGACCAAAGAGATGGAGGAGACCTTGAAGGGCTCCTCCCTTAAAGAATAGCATTGTGCCTTGATAGGCGTGGCGCTGCAGGGCTTCTGGTCCGCTGGGACCAGATAACATGAGGTCTTCAAGAATCTCGTTATGAGCTTCGAGGTACTCTTTTATCCTTGTACATGAGTAATTGTTGTGTTTAAATTTTCTTTATAATCCATGCAACTGTCCGAGGAAATATCCTTGAGGCCTTCTAAATGGCCAGGCCAGTGAGTAGCCCCCGGGCCCAAGGCTAGTTTCAAGAAATCAGCGTTGGGGTCGTAGAAAAGTAGGAGCGTGATATGCAGCCCCCAGAACACTGCCGAATGTCGTAAGGCAATTGTCCTTAAGTTTCAATAATTTGATCATGGGGCTTATATGAAAGATCTATGTGTGTGGGTTTCAACCTCGGATCCAAACTCTAACTCCAAGGAGATTGCAGAGGTAAATCGGAAGCTCGAGAGGTCCCAGGAGGACCTCAACCTGATTAACCAAAGGTTCATCTCAAGGTAAGCGACCCAGACTTGTGTTCCTATAAGTGTTATATTGAACACAATTTTTTGACATTTTTAGCTTTGAATGGAGAGCTAATACCGAATTGTTTGAATGACAACAACGTTGTACTATCTTGAGGCGCTCAAGACTGAGCTCAAGAAAGCTCGGCAAGAGGTAGAGTAGCAGAAGGTTGTGGCCGCGAAGGCGGAGAAGGCCCTAGCTGCCGAGAAGGTAGCTGGGGAGAAGGACCGGGCATGGGTCCTGGAGATCGAGGAGACCCTGAAGGGCGTGTTCGAGGCACACGACTAACTTCAGCAAGAGGAGAAGCGAGGGAAGGGAGAGCTCGGGAAGCTCCTGCTTGAACACTCCGAGATCCAGACCGTGGCCCGGGCTGACCGCGAGGTCCTCCAGCAAGTGGAGCAAATCGCCTTGATACGTCCATTTTGCATCATGTTTTCCTACTGTTATTTATAATGTTTTGTGCATAATAATGCTTCAAGGAGTAAATCTAATGCCTTTTTTCTCATAATTTGCAAGGTTTGCACAAGGAGGGAGAATGCCGGCTGCGGGAATTCTGGACCTAAAAAATCTATGTCAGAGATACCTATTCTGCACATCTCCAAATGAGCTGAAAATTTATGGAGAATTGTTTTGGAATATATGAAGAATGTTGGAGCAAATAACTACCAAAGGGGCCCCACCAGGTGGGCACAACCCACCTGGGCGCTCCAGGGAACCCAAGCGCGCCCTGGTGGGATGTTCCCTCCTCGGCCCACCTTCGGTGCCCCTCTTATGGTATATATGTCATTTTGACCTAGAAAAAATAAGTAGAGGACTTTTGGGGCGAAGCGGGGACATCTCGAGGTGGAACTTGGGCTGGAGCACTTTTGCCCTCCAGCGGAGCGATTCCCCCGGGGGAACTTCCCCCCCCCCCCCCCGGAGGGGGAAATCACCGTCATCATCATCACCAACAACTCTCCCATCTTTGGGAGGGCAATCTCCATCAACATCTTCAACAACACCATCTCCTCTCAAACCCTAGTTCATCTCTCGTGTTCAATCTTTGTACCGGAACCTTAGATTGGTGCTTGTGGGTGACTAGTAGTGTTGATTACATTGTATAGTTGATTACTATATGGTTTATTTGGTGGAAGATTATATGTTCAGATCCATTATGCTATTTAATACCCCTCTGATCTTGAGCATGATTATCATTTGTGAGTAGTTACTTTTATTCTTGAGGTCACGGGAGAAATGTTGTTGCAAGTAATCAAGTGAACTTGATATGTGTTCGATATTTTGATGATATGTATGTTGTGATTCCCTTAGTGATGTCATGTGAACGTCGACTACATGACACTTCACCATACTTGGGCCTAAGGGAATGCATTGTGGAGAAATGTTGTTGCAAGTAATCAAGTGAACTTGATATGTGTTCGATATTTTGATGATATGTATGTTGTGATTCCCTTAGTGATGTCATGTGAACCCTAGTTTATGCGCTACTTCGTAAGGGACCAATTTGGATCCAAAAGTTCAATGCTATGGTTAGATTTTATCTTAATACTTTTCTCATAGTTGCGGATGCTTGCGAGGGGGTTAATCATAAGTAGGAGGTTTGTTCAAGTAAGAACAGCACCTAAGCACCGGTCCACCCACATATCAATTATCAAATTAGCGAACGCGAATCAAACCAACATGATGAAAGTGACTTCATGAAATTCCTGTGTACCCTCAAGAACACTTTGCTTATTATAAGAGACTATTTTGGCCTATCCTTTGCCACAAAAGTATTGGTATACCTTGCTGCACTTTATTTACCGTTACCGTTATTTTCTCATCACAAACTATCTTGCTATCAAACTACTCGTTACTTATAACTTTAGTGCTTGCAGAGATTACCTTGCTGAAAACCACTTGTCATTTGCTTCTGCTTCTCATTGGGTTCCACACTCTTACTTATCTAAAGGACTACGATTGATACCCTTACTTGTGGGTCATCAAGGCTCTTTTCTAGTGTCATTTCTGGGGAGTGAATCACTCTTGGTAAGTGGAAATTAGTAAGGAAAATTATTATTACATGCTAAAATTTATTGTCACTAGTTACTATGGAGAATCATCCTTTGAGGGGTTTGTTCAGGGTATATTCACCTCGACCAGAACCACAATTTGTTGTCCCTCAACCTAATACACCTACTAAAAATATTGGTTATGAAATTCCTTCGGGTATGATAGAACAACTGCTAGCTAATCCTTATGCAAGAGATGGAACCGAACATCCTGATATGCACTTGATATATGTGAATGAAATTTGTGGATTATTTAAGCTTGCAGGTTTGCCCAAAGATGAAGCTAAGAAGAAGGTTTTCCCTTTATATTTGAAGGTAAAATCATTGGCATGGTATAGGCTATGCGATGATATTGGATCTTGGCATTGGAATCGATTGAAATTGGAATTTTACCTAATTTTTTATCCTATGTATCTAGTTCATCGTGATCAGAATTATATATAATTTTTGACCTCGTGAAGGACAAAGTATCGCTCTAGCTTGGGGGAGGCTTAATTCAATGTTGTATCCATGCCCCAATCATGAGCTCTTGAGAGAAATTATCATTCAAAACTTTTATGCTCGGCTTTCTCGCGATGATCAATCCATGCTCAATACTTCTTGTACTGGTTCTTTTATGAAGAGGACTATTGAATTTAGGTGGGATCTTTTAGAAATAATTAAACGCAACTCTGAAGATTGGGAACTCGACGAAGGTAAAGAGTCAGGTATTAAGCTTGAGTTTGATTGTGTTTAATCTTTTATGAATACCGATGCATTTCAAAAGTTTAGCACTAAATATGGACTTGACTCTGAGATAGTAGCCTCTTTTTGTGAATCTTTTGCTACTCATGTTGATCTCCCTAAGGAGAAGTGGTTCAAATATCATCCCCCTATTAAAGAAGAAACTAAAGAATCGGTCATAGCTAAATAAGAAACTATTATTTACAATGTTAACCCAGTTGTTCCTACTGCTTATATTGAAAACCACATTTTCCCTGTTAGGATAAAGGAACATGCTATGGTTTCAACTTTGGTTCCAAAGGTAATATTAGAGCACCTAAACCTGCTGAACAAATTAAAGTAGAACCTAGTGTTGCGTTTGTTAAAGATCTCTTGGTGGAAAATATTGATTGGCATGTTATTTGCTTTTGTGGTGAAGCTGCTAGAATTGCCCAACACGATGAAAAAGATAAACCTAGACCGTTGTTGGCATGTATGTTGTCTCAGTTAAAATAGGAGATCATTGTTGTCATGGTTTATGTGATGTAGGTGCTAGCATAAGTGCTATTCCTTTTACCTTATACCAAGAAATTATGAATGACATAGCACCGGTTGAAATAGAAGACATAGATGTTACCATTAAACTTGCTAATAGAGGCGCTATCACACCACTTGGGATTGTTAGAGATGTTGAAGTCTTGTGTGGGATGATACGTCTCCAACGTATCTATAATTTTTTATTATTCCATGCTATTATATATTCTGTTTTGGATGTTTTATGGGCTTTATAATACACCTTTATATTATTTTTGGGACTAACGTATTAACCCAAGGCCTAGTGCAAATTGCTGTTTTTTTTGCCTATTTCAGTGTTTTGCAGAAAAGGAATATCAAACGGAGTCCAAACGGAATGAAACCTTCGGGAGCGTGATTTTTGGAACAAACGTGATCCAGAGGACTTGGAGTGGATGTCAAGAAACAACCGAGGAGGCCACGAGGCAGGTGGTGCGCCTACCTCCCTAGGCGCGGCCTCCCCCCTCATGGTCCCCTCGTGGCTCAACCGACCTACTTCTTCCTCCTATATATGTTCATATACCCCGAAAACATCCAGGAGCACCACGAAACCCTATTTCCACCGCCGAAACTATCTGTACCCAAGTTATCCCATCGTGGGGCCTTTTCCGGAGCTCCGCCGGAGGGGGCATCAATCACGGAGGGCCTCTACATCAACTCCATGGCCCCTCCGATGATGTGTGAGTAGTTTACTTTAGACCTTCGGCTCCATAGTTATTAGCTAGATGGCTTCTTCTCTCTCTTTGGATCTCAATACAAAGTTCTCCTCGATCTTCTTGGAGATCTATTTGATGTAACTCTTTTTGCGGTGTGTTTGTCGAGATCCGATGAACTGTGGGTTTATGATCAAGTCTATCTATGAACAATATTTGATTCTTCTCTGAAATCTTTTATGTATGATTGGTTATCTTTGCAAGTCTCTTCGAATTATCAGTTTGGTTTGGCCCACTAGATTGATCTTTCTTGCAATGGGAGAAGTGCTTAGCTTTGGGTTCAATCTTGCGGTGTCCTTTCCCAGTGACAGCAGGGGCATCAAGGCACGTATTGTATTGTTGCCATCGAGGATAAAAAGATGGGGTTTATATCATATTGCTTGAGTTTATCCCTCTACATCATGTCATCTTACCTAATGCATTACTCTGTTCTTATGAACTTAATACTCTAGATGCATGCTGGATAGCGGTCAATGTGTGGAGTAATAGTAGTAGATGCAGGCAGGAGTCGGTCTACTTTTCACGGACGTGATGCCTATATACATGATCATGCCTAGATATTCTCATAATTATTTGCTTTTCTATCAATTGCTCGACAATAATTTTTTCACCCACTATAATACTTATGCTATTTTGAGAGAAACCACTAGTGAAACCTATGGCTCCAAGGTCTATTCTCCATTATATTAATCTCCCGTCAAAAAGTTATTCCTATTACCATTTATTTTGCAATCTTTACTTTTAATCTTTATCATAAAAATACCAAAAATATTATCCTATCATCTCTGTCAGATCTCACTCTCGTAAGTGACCGTGAAGGGATTGACAACCCCTTTATCCCGTTGGTTGCGAGGTTCTTATTTGTTTGTGTAGGTATTAGGGACTTGCGTGTGGCCTCCTACTGGATTGATACCTTGGTTCTCAAAAACTGAGGGAAATACTTACGCCACTTTGCTGCATCACCCTTTCCTCTTCAAGGGAAAACCAACGCAGTGCTCAAGAGGTAGCATGGGAAAATAAAATATCCTACTGATTTCCTACTCCGCATGCTTATAGTCAAAATAAAGCTTTTACTGAACATATCGTTGATGCTTTAATGCAATCTTATGAAGGAAAACCTGAATTGGAAGTTTCTATCCCTAGAAAACTTTATGATGAGTGGGAACCTACTATTAAAATTAAAATTAAAGAGCATGAATGCTATGCTTTGTGTGGTTTGGGTGCTAGTGTTTCCATGATTCCTAAAACTTTGTGTGATTTGCTAGGTTTCCGTGAATTTGATGATTGTTATTTAAAATTGGATCTTGCGGATTCCACCATTAAGAAACCTATGGGAAGAATTAATGATGTTCTTATTGTTGCAAATAGGAATTATGTGCCCATGGATTTCATTGTTCTTGATATTGATTGCAATCCTTCATGTCCTATTATTCTTGGTAGACCTTTCCTTAGAACGATTGGTGCAATTATTGATATGAAAGAAGGGAATATTAGATTCCAATTTCCGTTAAGGAAAGGCATGGAACACTTTCCTAGAAAGAAAATTGAATTACCTTATGAAACTATTACGAGAGCCACTTATGGATTGCATACCAAAGATGGCAATACCTAGATCTAACCTTGCCTTTATGCCTAGCTATGGGCGTTAAACGATAGCGCTTGTTGGGAGGCAACCCAATTTTATTTTTGTTTCTTGCTTTTTGATTCTGTTTAGTAATAAATAACTCATATAGCCTCTGCTTAGATGTGGTTTATGATTTTAATTAGTGTTTGTGCCAAGTAGATCCTTTGGGAAGACTTGGGGAAAGTCTTTGCGATCTTGCTGTAAAAAATAGAAACTTTAGCGCTCACGAGATTTGCTGCCATTTTTGACTGGAGAGTGCTATTTAGTTAATTCTTTTTGCAGATGATTAATAGATAACTTCCTCACGTCCAGCAATTTATTTGAGAATTTTTGGGGTTCCATAAGTATTCGAAACCTACAGATTACTACAGACTGTTCTGTTTTTGCCATATTCTGTTTTTCGTGTGTTGTTTGCTTATTTTGATGAATCTATGGCTAGTAATAGAGTTTATGAACCATAGAAAAGTTGGAATACAGTAGGTTTAACACCAATATAAATAAATAATGAGTTCATTACAGTACCTTGAAGTGGTGTTTTTTTTTCTTTCGCTAACGGAGCTCACGAGATTTTCTTTGAAGTTTTGTGTTGTGAAGTTTTCAAGTTTTGGGTAAAGATTTGATGGATTATGGAACAAGGAGAGGCAAGAGCCTAAGCTTGGGGATGCCCAAGGCACCCCAAGGTAAAATACAAGGACAACCAAAAGCCTAAGCTTGGGGATGCCCCGGAAGGCATCCCGTCTTTCATCTTCGTCCATCGGTAACTTTACTTGGAGCTATATTTTTATTCACCACATGATATGTGTTTTGCTTGGAGCGTCTTGTATGATTTGAGTCTTTGCTTTTTAGTTTACCACAATCATCCTTGCTGTACACACCTTTTGGGACAAACACACATGAATTGGAATTTATTATAATACTCTATGTGCTTCACTTATATCTTTTGAGCTAGATAATTTTGCTCTAGTGCTTCGGTTATATCTTTTAGAGCACGGGGGTGGTTTTATTTTATAGAAATAATTGATCTCTCATGCTTCACTTATATTATTTTGAGAGTCCTTTAGAACAGCATGGTAATTTGCTTTGGTTATAAATTTTAAATACTAATAGAAGTTGGATGCTTGATAGTTGTTTTGAGATTAAAGGTGGTAATATTAGAGGTGTGCTAGTTGAATAATTGTGAAATTGAGAAATACTTGTGTTGAAGTTTGCAAGTCCCGTAGCATGCACGTATGGCAAACGTTGTGTGACAAATTTGAAGCATGAGGTGTTCTTTGATTGCTTTCCTTATGAGTGGCGTCGGGGAGGAGCGATGGTCTTTTCCTACCAATCTATCCCCCTAGGAGCATGCGTGTAGTGATGAGGACATAGACCTGGGGTAGGGTAATAGGCCTGACCTATACGTCCTATCCAAGGTCACTGTCTTAGAAGCAAAGAAGCTCAAGAGACAACAGGGAGGGTCCAACAAAGGTGTCGAGTGCAATCCACTCGACCTACCAGTCACTCGGAGACCCCTCCTTCTTTGGGTCACTCGACCACTCGATCATTCAACCATGCAAGAATCCATTCGACCTGTTTGAAGACCAAGAGTCGTCTAGAACAGCAACGGGCAAGCTTCCACTCTATAATCTTTAAGGCCATTAAGGCATTTAAGGCTAGCGTTACTAGTAACGCCACCTCTTTATGTACCTTAAACCCCTTGTAACGTGGGCTGGCTGGGGTCCTGGCGCACTCTATATAAGCCACCCCCTCCACTGAGACAAGGGTTCGCACCCTGTGTAAACACACACACATACTAATCCAGTCGACCGCCTCAGGGCACCAAGACGTAGGGCTGTTACTTCCTCCGTGAAGGGCCTGAACTCGTAAAACTCGTGTGTACAACCTCGCCATAGCGAGGACCTTGCCTCCTCATACCTACCCCCCATTCTACAGTCAGTCTTAGATCCACGACAGTTGGCGCCCACCGTGGGGCGGGTGTCTTAGCGACTTTTTGGTGAAGTTGCAATTTTTCCGATTCTCATCATCATGGTTTCCGCCAGCGGACTGGTTGTGGGCCGCGAGATCCATCTCTGCACGCTCGTCTTCATCACCGACGACTCCGTCTGGCTTCAGGAAGCTCCGCTCGACGTCGATGTGCTCCCCGTCCGCGGGGTGACGCACTTTTGCGCGTGTGTCCGCGGCGACCTTCTCCGGCAACCGTCGACCCAGTATCGGTCGGTTCCTATGGTGTTCTCATCCCCCGCCGCTTGCCGGCACAAGCATTTCAGTTAGTCGCGGCTCCAGCGGTGGGTGAGGCACGCGGTGGCCCGCCAGTCGGCCACCTCACAAGTCGCGGCAATCAAGACTGACAAAACTCTCTACGGCCTGTTTGACCTATCGACTGGCTCCATCGAGACTGCATTCGAGTGCGACAGTAGCGATCCCGCGGCAGAAGCCTTGATGGTCGGCGGACCACTGATGACCCACAAGTATAGGGGATCTATCGTAGTCCTTTCGATAAGTAAGAGTGTCGAACCCAACGAGGAGCAGAAGGAAATGATAAGCGGTTTCCAGCAAGGTATTCTCTGCAAGTACTGAAATAAGTGGTAACAAATAGTTTTGTGATAGGATAATTTGTAACGAGCAACAAGTAACAAAAGTAAATAAGGTGCAGCAAGGTATCCCAATCCTTTTTGTAGCAAAGGACAAGCCTGGACAAACTCTTATGTGATGTAAAGCACTCCCGAGGACACATGGGAATATCGTCAAGCTAGTCTTCATCACGTTCATATGATTCGCATTCGGTACTTTGATAATTTGGTATGTGGGTGGACCGGTGCTTGGGTACTGCCCTTACTTGGACAAGCATCCCACTTATGATTAACCTCTAGTGCAAGCATCCGCAACTACAACAAAAGTATTAAGGTAAACCTAACCATAGCATGAAACATATGGATCCAAATCAGCCCCTTACGAAGCAACGCATAAACTAGGGTTTAAGCTTCTGTCACTCTAGCACCCCATCATCTACTTATTACTTCCCAATGCCTTCCTCTAGGCCCAAATAATGGTGAAGTGTCATGTAGTCGACGTTCACATAACACCACTAGAGGAGAGACAACATACATCTCATCAAAATATCGAATGAATACCAAATTCACATGACTACTAATAGCAAGACTTCTCCAATGTCCTCAGGAACAAACGTAACTACTCACAAAGCATAAACATGTTCATAATCAGAGGGGTATTAATATGCATATAGGATCTGAACATATGATCTTCCACCAATTAAACCAACTAGCATCAACTACCAGGAGTAATTAACACTACTAGCAACCTACTAGCACCAATCCCGAACTTGGAGACAAGAATTGGATATAAGAGATGAACTAGGGTTTTGAGAGGAGATGGTGCTGATGAAGATGTTGATGGAGATTGCCCTCTCCCGATGAGAGGAGCGTTGGTGATGACGATGGCGATAATTTCCCCCTCCGGGAGGGAAGTTTCCCCGGCAGAACAGCTCCACCAGAGCCCTAGATTGGTTCCGCCAAGGTTCCGCCTCGTGGCGGCGGAGTTTCATTCGAGAAGATGGCTTGTTATTTTTTCCCATCGAAAGACTTCATATAGAAGAAGATGGCCACCGGAGGGCCACCAGGGGGGCCACGAGGTAGGGGGACGCGCCCCCCACCCTCGTGGGTAGGGTGTGGCCCCCCTGGTGAAGTTCTTGCTCTCTGTATTTTTTATATATTTGGAAAACGTCTTCCATGGAGTTTTAGGACTTTTGGAGCTGTGCGGAATAGGTCTCCAATATTTGCTCCTTTTCCAACCCAGAATCCCAGCTGACGGCATTCTCCCTCTTTATGTAAACCTTGTAAAATAAGAGAGAATAGGCATAAGTATTGTAACATAATGTGTAATAACAGCCCATAATGCAATAAATATCGATATAAAAGCATGATGCAAAATGGACGTATCAACTGCCCCAAGCTTAGACCTTGCTTGTCCTCAAGCGAAAAGCCGAAATTGAAAAATATGTCCACATGTTTAGAGATAGAGGTGTCGATAAAAATAAAATACGGACATGAGGGCATGATGATCATTCTTAGAACAGCAACTTATATAATTCTTGCCATATGATTTCTTATGCTAGAGTAATAATTCAATCACAATCTCAAGTATGAATAGTAAACTTCATTGGAAACTAACAAACTATAATCTCAGTCATTGGAGCAATTGCAATTTATCATAACATAGGAAAGAGTCAATGTATAAGAGCTTTTCAGCAAGTCCACATACTCAACTATCATATAGTCTTTCACAATTGCTGACACTCACGCAATACTTATGGGTATGGAGTTTTAATCGGGCACAGAGAAAGATAGGGGCTTATAGTTTTGCCTCCCAATGTTTTACCTCAAGGGTAATGTCAACAGTAATAGTTCATGAAAACTCACATCCAATTAGCCATATATACCAGGATCTTTCCAACATACTGTGCTTGCCAAAGGATAAAATGTAAAAAGGAAGGGTGAAGATCACCATGACTCTTATGCAAGGTAGGAGATAAAAGTAAAAGATAGGTCCTTCGCAGAGGGAAGCAGAGGTTGTCATGCGCTTTTATGGTTGAATGCACAAAATCTTAATGTGAAAGAACGTCACTTTATATTGCCACTTGTGATATGGACCTTTATTATGCAGTCTGTCGCCTTTATTTCTTCCATATCACACGATCGTATAAAGCTTATGTTCTCCCACACTAATAAGTCATACATATTTAGAGAGCATTTTTTATTGCTTGCACCGATGACAACTTACTTGGAGGATCTTACTCAATCCATAGGTAGGTATAGTGTACTCTCATGGCAAGACTGGTTTAAGGGTATTTGGAAGCACAAGTAGTATCTCTACTTGGTGCGATGAATTTGGCTAGCATGAGGGGGAAAGGCAAGCTCAACCATGTTGGATAATCCATGACAATATAATTTATCTCAGATGTAAGAAAACATAACCCATTATGTTGTCTTCCTTGTCCAACGTCAACTCTTTTAGCATGTCATATTTTAGTGAGTGCTCACAATCATAAAAGATGTCCAAGATAGTATATCTATATGTGAAGACCTCTCTTTCTTTATTACTTCCTATTAATTGCAACGATGACCAAAACTATGTTTGTCAACCATCAACAACTTTTATTCATCATACTTTTTCTATGTGAGCTCATTACTCTCCATAAGACTCACATGATCTCTTTGTTTCTTTTTATTTCTTTCTCTTTTCTTTTATTCCCTTAGGATCATGGCAAAATAATCAAGCCCTTGACTCAACACTAATCTTTATTATATAGCTCACGGACTCGATTACATAGAAGGATTATAAAGCAAAACTCACAACTAGATCATACTAAAACTTTATGCTACTAGATCAAGATATTACCAAAAGGATCGAACAAATAAAAGCGGTAAAGATAAAAGTAATGGTGATACAATACCGGGGCACTCCCCCAAGCTTGGCAGTTGCCAAGTGGAGTGCCCATGCCCATGTGATTATGTCTCCTTTGTTGGTGAAGCAGGTGGAGTTGTTGATGATGGATAGTCGCACATCGAGCGTAGGAGGTCTTCTAACTTGCAGATAATGCCCTTGAGTGTGATGATATGCTCCTTCAACAAAATATTTTCACATGTCAGATACTTATTTTGTATATGAGCTAACTCAATCATCTTGAAAGCTTCGATTTCTGTTGGGGTAATAAGATTGTGATCCAGTTGAAGGGTGTCTTCTGTTGCCGGAACTTGGTACTCCATGGCCTTCTTGATCCCTTCATCCTTGTTGATCTCCATAGGTTCTTCTCTCTTCAGCGCTATCTTCATTAGCCAAGCATCATTGCCCTCATGGTTGGAGGAGGAGGGAGATGACATAGTGCCTGGCCTTGACAACCCTGACAGAAAAACAGCTCGAAACAAAGACATGAGATTTTTGCGTGATACGGGAGTCAAAACCTCCGAGAGATTATATAATGAATTTTTACCGACCAAAATACGTGTCGTGTATGAAAACGGAGTCCGGAGAGCACACGAGGTGGCCACGAGGTAGGGGGCGCGCCCAGTAGGGTCGGGCACGCCCTCCACCCTCGTGGAGGCCTCGTGTCCTTCCCAGACTGCTTCTTATTTTTCTATTTTTCTAAATATTCCAAAACGGGGAAATATTGCCTTAAAACTGTTTTGGAGTCGTTTTACTTACCGTACCACATACCTATTCCTTTTCGGAGTCTGAAACATTCTGGAAAGTGTCCCTTATGTATTCCTCCGGGATTACTGTTTCAATAACATTGGTTTCAACATTTATGGGATTACCTGAGATATAGTGTTTGATCCTTTGACCGTTCACCACCTTCGGATTTGTGCCTTCGAAGTTGTTGATTTTTATGGCACCAGAACGATAGACCTCCTCGATAACGTAAGGACCTTCCCATTTAGAGAGAAGTTTTCGTGCAAAAAAATCTTAAACGATAGTTGTATAGCAATACATAATCACCTACATTAAACTCACGCTTTTGTATCCTTTTATAATGCCATCTTTTAACTTTTTCTTTAAACAACTTGGCATTTTCATAGGCTTGGGTTCTCCATTCATCAAGTGAGCTAATATCAATAACCTCTTCTCACCAGCAAGTTTAAAATCATAGTTGAGTTCTTTAATAGCCCAATAAGCCTTGTGTTCTAGTTTGAGAGGTAAGTGGCATGCTTTCCCATAGACCATTTTATACGGAGACATACCCATAGGATTTTTATATGCAGTTCTATAGGCCCATAATGCATCATCAAGTTTCTTGGACCAATTCTTTCTAGATCTATTAACAGTCTTTTACAAAATTAATTTGAGTTCTCTATTACTCAATTCTACTTGACCACTAGACTGTGGGTGATAAGGAGATGCAATTCTATGATTAACATCATATTTAGCAAGCATTTTACGGAAAGCACTATGAATAAAGTGTGAACCACCATCAGTCATTAAATATCTAGGGACTCCAAATCTTGGAAAAATAACTTCTTTAAGCATTTTAATAGAAGTGTTATGATCAGCACTACTAGTTGGAATAGCTTCTACCCACTTAGTAACGTAATCAACAGCAACTAAAATATGTGTATAACCATTAGAGGAAGGAAAGGGTCCCATATAGTCAAAGCCCCAAACATCAAATGGTCCAATAACAAGTGAATAATTCATAGGCATTTCTTGACGTCTACTAATATTACCAATTCTTTGACATTCATCACAAGATAAGACAAACTTATGGGCATCCTTGAAGAGAGTAGGCCAATAAAAACTAGATTGCAATACCTTATGTGCAGTTCTATCTCCAGCATGGTGTCCTCCATAAGCTTCAGAGTGACACTTGTGTAGGATTTGTTCCTGTTCATGCTCAGGTACACAATGGCTAATAACACCATCTACTCCTTCTTTATAAAGATGTGGGTCATCCCAAAAGTAATGCCTCAAATCATAGAAGAACTTTTTCTTTTGCTGGTATGTGAAACTAGGTGGTATAAACTTAGCAACAATGTAATTATCATAATCAGCATACCATGGAGCGGTATGAGAAGCATTTATGACATTTAATTGCTCATCAGGAAAGCTATCATCAATAGGAAGTGGGTCATCAAGCACATTTTGTAACCTAGATAAGTTGTCTGCAACGGGGTTCTCAACTCCTTTTCTATCAACAATATGTAAATCAAATTCTTGTAGAAAGAGAACCTATCTAATAAGTCTAGGTTTAGCATCTTTCTTTTCCATAAGATATTTAATAGCAGCATGATCAGTGTGAATAGTTACTTTAGAATCAACAATATAAGGTCTAAACTTATCACAAGCAAATACAACTACTAAGAATTCCTTTTCGGTAGTAGCATAATTTCTTTGAGCATTGTCTAGGGTTTTACTAGCATATTGAATAACATTTAATTTCTTAGCAACTCTTTGTCCTAGAACAGCACCTACAGCATAATCACTAGCATCACACATAATTTCAAACAGTAAATTCCAATTAGGTGGCTGAACAATAGGTGCAGAGATTAATGCTTTCTTAAGTATTTCAAACGCTTCTACACAATCATCATCCAAGACAAATGGTATATCTTTTTGTAATAAATTAGTCAGAGGCCGAGAAATTTTTGAGAAGTCCTTAATAAACCTCCTATAAAATCCGGCATGGCCAAGGAAACTTCTTATACCTTTGATGTCCTTGGGACATGGCATCTTTTCAATAGCATCAACCTTGGCTTTATCAACTTCAATACCTCTTTCAGAAACTTTATGCCCCAAGACAATACCTTCATTAACCATAAAGTGGCACTTTTCCCAATCCAAGACAAGATTAGTTTCTTCACATCTCTACAAAACTCGATCAAGGTTGCTCAAGAAATCATCAAAAGAAGGTCCATAGACGGAAAAGTCGTCCATGAAAACCTCACAAATCTTTTCACAAAAGTCAGAGAATATAGCCATCATGCATCGTTGAAAGGTAGCAGGTGCATTACATAAACCAAAAAGCATACATCTATAAGCAAAAGTACCAAAAGAGCATGTAAAAGTAGTCTTTGATTGATCTTTGGCTGACACAGGTATTTGAGAGAAACCAGAATAACCATCTAGAAAGCAAAAATGTGTATGTTTAGATAATCTTTCTAGCATTTGATCGATAAAAGGTAAGGGGTAATGATCCTTTTTAGTAGCCTTATTTAATTTGCAGAAATCAATTACCATCCTATAACCTATAATAATTCTTTGAGGAATCAATTCATCTTTATCATTAGGAACAACAGTAATACCTCCCTTCTTAGGGACACAATGGACAGGGCTTACCCATTGACTATCAGCAACGGGATATATTATACCTGCCTCAAGGAGCTTTAGTATTTCCTTTCTTACCACTTCTTTCATTTTAGGATTCAGCCGGCGTTGATGATCATGGACTGGTGTAGCATCTTCTTCCAAATTAATTTTATGTTGACATAGAGTGGGACTAATGCCCTTAAGATCATCAAGAGTATACTCAATAGCAGCACGGTGCTTCTTCAGAGTTTTCAACAATCTCTCTTCCTCATGCTCTGAAAGGTTAGCACTAATAATAACAGGATATATCTTTTTCTCATCAAGATAAGCATATTTAAGAGTATCAGGTAACGGTTTAAGCTCAAACACGGGATCACCCTTGGGTGGAGGAGGATCCCCTAGGATTTCAACAGGCAAATTGTGTTTCAGAATAGGTTCCTGTGTAAAGAATACTTCATATAATTCCCTTCTTTCATTCATAAACATATCATTTTCATGGTCTAGCAAATATTGTTCTAAAGGATCACTAGGAGGTACGGCAATAGAAGCAAGGCCAATAATTTCATCCTTACTCGGTAATTCTTCTTCACGGTGTTGTCTACTAAATTTAGAGAAATTAAATTCATGAGTCATATCATCTAAACCGATAGTAACAACATTTCTTTTGCAATCTATGGTAGCATTAACAGTGTTCAGGAAGGGTCTACCAAATATAATGGGACAAAAGCTATCTTGTGGGGAACCAAGAACAAGAAAATCAGAAGGATATTTAGTTTTCCCACATAAGACTTCAACATCTCTAACAATTCCCATTGGTGAAATAGTATCTCTATTGGCAGGTTTAATTGTGACATCAATATCTTCTAATTCAACAGGTGCAATATCATGCGTGATTTCTCTATATAGGCTAATAGGTATTGCACTAGCACTAGCACCCATATCACATAAGCCATGATAACAATGATCTCCTATTTTAACAGAAATAACAGGCATGCCTACCACAGGTCTAGGTTTATCTTTAGCACAAGGTTTAGCAATTCTAGCAGTTTCATCACAGAAATAAATAACATGCCCATCAATATTATCAGACAAGAGATCTTTAACAATAGCAATATTAGGTTCAACTTTAACTTGCTCGGGAGGTGTATATGTTTTAATATTGCTTTTACGAACTACAGTTGCAGCTTTAGCATGATCCTTTATCCTAATAGGAAAAGGTGGTTTCTCAACATAAGAAGTAGGAACAATAGGATCATTATAAGTGACAATCTTTTCTTCAACTTTAATAGGTGCATCTACTTTTACTTCTATGGGAGGATGATATTTAAACCACTTCTCCTTGGGGAGATCAACATAAGTAGCAAAAGATTCACAGAAAGAAGCTACTATCTCAGAGTCAAGTCCATAGTTAATGCTAAATTTACGGCAAACATCGGTATCCATAAAAGATTTGACACAATCAAAACTAGGTGTCATACCTGACTCCTTACCTTTGTCGAGGTCCCAATCTTCAGAGTTGCGTTTAATTCTTTCCAATAAATCCCATTTGAATTCAGTAGTCTTCATTATAAAAGAGCCAGCACAATAAGTATCAAGCATGGTGCGATTGTTATCAGAAAGCCGAGCATAAAAATTTTGAATAATCATTTTTCTTGAGAGCTCATGATTGGGGCATGAATATAACATTGATTTAAGCCTCCCCCAAGCTTGAGCGATGCTTTCTCCTTCGCGAGGCCAAAAATTATATATGTAATTGCGATCATGATGAACAAGATGCATAGGATAAAACTTCTGATGAAATTCCAATTTCAATCATTTGTAATTCCAAGACCCCATATCATCACATAGCCAATACCATGTCGATGCATCTCCCTTCAAATATAAAGGGAAGACCTTCTTCTTAACAACATCTCCGGGTACACGTGCAAGATTAAATAATCCATAAACTTCATCCACATATATTAGATGCTCATCAGGATGTTTTGTTCCATCTCCTAAAAAAGGATTAGCTAGCAGTTTTTCTATCATACCCGAAGGAATTTCAAAGCAGACATTTTAATCTTCATATTAATTTTCAGTAGGTTGAGGAGCAACTCTTTGCTCTACTGGTCGGGGTGAAGATACCCCAAACAAACCCCTCATAGGATTACTTTCCATAGTAACAAGTGACAGTAAATTTCAGCACACTATATAAATTTTTCCTTACCAAATTCCACCTACCAAAGGCGCTTCACTCCCCGGCAACGGCGCCAAAAAAGAGTCTTGATGACCCACAAGTATACGGGATCTATCGTAGTCCTTTCGATAAGTAAGAGTGTCAAACCCAACGTGGAGCAGAAGGAAATGATAAGCGGTTTCCAGCAAGGTATTCTCTGCAAGTACTGAAATAAGTGGTAACAGATAGTTTTGTGATAGGATAATTTGTAACGAGCAACAAGTAACAAAAGTAAATAAGGTGCAGCAAGGTGGCCCAATCCTATTTGTAGCAAAGGACAAGCCTGGACAAAATCTTATATGATGTAAAGCGCTCCTGAGGACACATGGGAATATCGTCAAGCTAGTTTTCATCACGTTCATATGATTCGCGTTTGGTACTTTGATAATTTGGTATGTGGGTGGACCGGTGCTTGGGTACTGCCCTTACATGGACAAGCATCCCACTTATGATTAACCTCTATTGCAAGGATCCGCAACTACAACAAAAGTATTAAGGTAAACCTAACCATAGCATGAAACATATGGATCCAAATCAGCCCCTTACGAAGCAACGCATAAACTAGGGTTTAAGCTTCTGTCACTCTAGCAACCCATCATCTACTTATTACTTCCAAATGCGTTCCTCTAGGCCCAAATAATGGTGAAGTGTCATGTAGTCGACGTTCACATAACACCACTAGAGGAGAGACAACATACATCTCATCAAAATATCGAATGAATACCAAATTCACATGACTACTAATAGCAAGACTTATCCCATGTCCTTGGGAACAAACGTAACTACTCACAAAGCATAAACATGTTCATAATCATAGGGGTATTAATATGCATATAGGATCTGAACATATGATCTTCCACCAATTAAACCAACTAGCATCAACTACCAGGAGTAATTAACACTACTAGCAACCTACTAGCACCAATCCCGGACTTGGAGACAAGAATTGGATACAAGAGATGAACTAGGGTTTTGAGAGGAGATGGTGCTGATGAAGATGTTGATGGAGATTGCCCTCTCCCGATGAGAGGAGCGTTCATGATGACGATGGCGATGATTTCCCCCTCCGGGAGGGAAGTTTCCCCGGCAGAACAGCTCCGCCAAAGCCCTAGATTGGTTCCGCCAAGGTTCCGCCTCGTGGCGGCGGAGTTTCGTCCGAGAAGATGGCTTGTTATTTTTTTCCCATCGAAAGACTTCATATAGCATAAGATGGCCACCGGAGGGCCACCAGGGGGCCCACGAGGTAGGGGGCGCGCCTAGGGCGGTAGGGCGCGCCCCCACCCTCGTGGGCAGGGTGTGGCCCCCCTAGTGAAGTTCTTGCTCTCAGTATTTTTTATATATTTGGAAAACGTCTTCCGTGGAGTTTCAGGACTTTTGGAGCTGTGCAGAATAGGTCTCTAATATTTGCTCCTTTTCCAGCCCAGAATCCCAGCTGCCGACATTCTCCCTCTTTATGTAAACCTTGTAAAATAAGAGAGAATAGGCATAAGTATTGTGACATAATGTGTAATAACAACCCATAATGCAATAAATATTGATATAAAAGCATGATGCAAAATGGACGTATCAACCACCCAGTCCTCCTGGCTTCCCCCCGCAACGACGGTGGCGATGGCGGCGGCTATCCGTCGCGCGTTCACAAGGAGTACCACCCCGAGCCCGTTTCTTCGCAGCGGAGGGAAGAACTTCGCCGCCGCAACATGGATGCACTTCACACTCCTATCGTTGGAGAAACCCCTGAGTCCCGGGCCGTGGAGGAAGCGCGCCTGACCAACTTGGCTAGGCGCACTCAACTGGAGAACCTGCAGCGTGCACTCGACGAGCGTGCTCGGCAGCGGATTCCTGAATCCAGTCGACCGCAGCTTTTTCCGCCTCAAACTCAGGTATACCGCACTCCGATCCAAAATGTCACAGCCGCAGCCCGAATAGCAGAGTCAATCCAGCCTTCCCAGTCGGAGGCAGGCAGGGGTTTGATGCAGATCCGGGCCTTGCTTCGAGCAGCTGGAGAACAGAATACAGCAGTATCTCAGTCGCGGAATAGGATTCATAGCAGGTCTGTGATGGCGGACATAGTCTAGTCAGCTCACAGCCCAAGATCGCCTCCGTGGCGTGAGGGACATGGGCACCGGCAGGATCAGTACAAAAACAGCGAGTAATATGATCACCGACACGACCACGATGACCGTCGTCGAGTGCCCACGCCTCCTCCGAGGAGTGGGTCATACGTGCCTCGGCGGCAGGATGACAGGCGCCCCCACAGTGGCGAGCAAAGAGTACCAGACGACCCAAGGGAGCCAAGCTTTGATGCGAGATATATTCTCGTTCAAGGTCTCGTTGACAGGAACAGAGCGCATAGAGAAGGTCATGACAGAGATTATCCGACTGGCAGCAGAGTGCATGTTTCCGGTCCCGAGTGTTTCAGCAGAGCCATCAGGGCCGCAGTGATTCCTCCCAACTTCATGTTGGCGATTGGAGTCAGGAAGTTCACCGGTGAGTCTAAGCCTGACACTTGGCTTGAAGACTACCGAGTGGATGTACAAATTGGTGGTGGCAATGATGAAGTGGCAATGAAGCACCTTCCTCTCATGTTGGAAGGCTCAGCCAGAGCATGGTTGACTCAGTTAGCACCTGGTAGCATATACAGTTGGGAGGAACTCTCCAGAGTGTTTGTTAGAACTTTTGAGGGTACTTGCAAGCGACCAGCGGGGTTGATAGAATTGCAGTCATGTGTGCAGAAACCAAATGAGACTCTGAGAGATTATATCCAGAGATGGATCACGTTGCACCATACAGTGGAGTATCTGTCAGATCACCAAGCAGTTTGTGCTTTCAAAGAAGGCGTTAAGTATCGAGAGTTGAATCTGAAATTTGGTCGGACAGGGGATATGTCCCTGACTTGGATGATGGAAATTGCCACCAAGTACGCTAATGGTGAAGAGGAAGACCAACTCCGGAGTGGCAAGCATAAAAAAGTCGCCCAAGAAACCGGAGGAGGGAATTCCGGTTGAAAATAGAAACGCAAGGCCGAACCAGCGGCTCCTGGTGAAGCTTTGATCGTAGCTCAAGGAAAGTTCAAGGGGAAGCCCAAAGGGCCCTGGACCCCCATGAAAGTGAAATATCAAGCTGGAAATGACATGTTGGATTTTCCATGTTACATTCACATCAAGAAGGACGAAGAGGGTAATCTAATTTATCCTAAACATACCACTCAACAGTGTCGAGTTCTAATACAGCAGTTCCGAGAGAAACAATCCAATGAGAAGGAAAAAGAATCAGATAAGGGTGAAGATAAAGAAGAAGATGATGATGGTTTTCCCAACGTCAATTCCACTCTGATTATTTTTGCTGATGTTGAAAGCAAGAGTCGACTGATAGTTATCAACAGAGAAATGAACATGGTGGCTCCAGCAAGACCAAGTTATTTGAAGTGGTCTCAGGCTGCCATCACATTCGACCAGTCAGATCACCCAGCGCGTATAGCCACCCCTGGGAGGCAAGTGTTGGTGGTCGACCCAGTTGTTGAGGGCACTCGACTGACCACAGTGCTAATGGATGGTGGCAGCGGCTTGAATGTCCTTTATGCTGAAACTTTGAACGGAATGGGCATTTCGATGTCCAAGCTTAGTGAAAGCAACATGAGTTTCCATGGCGTTATACCTGGCAAGAAGGCTGAATCACTCGGCAAGATCGCCCTTGATGTGGTTTTTGGTGATTCCAAGAATTACCGCAAAGAAAAGTTGACATTCGAAGTAGTGGATTTCAAGAGTGCTTATCATGCCATTCTGGGTAGGCCTGCCTATGCACGTTTCATGGCTCGACCATGTTATGTGTACCTCAAATTGAAAGTGCCTGGTCCCAGAGGATTGATCACTATCACTGGCAATCGGCAGAAAGCAGAAGAGTGCTTCTAGTAGGGCTCAGAAGCCTGCCACTGATTCTATGTTTCAGTCATCCGGTGAAACCAAGCCGATTCATATTCACCTGACCGATCCTAATGCTGCTCCTACTCATATCTCGACATCACTCAACAGCAAATAGGAAGAAGCGCTCATCCAGTTCCTCTGTGAGAACTGGGACATCTTTGCATGGAAACCTTCTGACATGCCGGGTGTACCCAGGGGACTGGCTGAGCACCATTTGCGAGTCGACCCAAAAGTAAAACCAGTCAAGGAACATCTTCGACGGTCCGCGTACAGAAGAGAAAAGCAATTGGTGAGGAAGTGGCTCGGCTCCTGGCAGCTGAGTTCATCCGAGAGATTTACCACTCCAAGTGGCTCGCCAATGTTGTCATGGTCCCCAAGAAGGATGACTCACTTCGCATGTGCATTGACTTCAATCATATCAACCGGGCCTGCCCAAAAGATCATTTTCCTCTTCCCCGCATCGACCAAATCGTCGACTCAACTATGGGGTGTGAGCGTTTATCTTTTCTGGACGCCTATTCCGGGTATCATCAGATCCGACTGTATGGACCCGATGAGATAAAAACGGCTTTCATCACTCCATTCGGATGCTTCTGTTATGTCACCATGCCATTCGGCCTGAAGAACGTCGAAGCCACATTTATGAGGATGATCCAGAAGTGTCTGCTCACTCAAATTAGTCGGAATGTGGAAGCATACATGGATGACATAATGGTCAAGTCACGTAAGAGTTCCGACCTGCTGGCTGACCTCGCTGAAACCTTTGCTAACCTCAGAAGGTATGATATCAAGCTTAATCCATCAAAGTGCACATTCGGAGTTCCTGGCGGAAAGTTACTCAGTTTCCAAGTTTCCGAACGAGGGATCGACGCTAACCCAGAGAAAGTTGGTGCTATACTCCGGATGAAACGCCCCATGCGTGTGCATGATGTCCAGAAGCCCACTGGTTGTTTGGCCGCCTTGAGTCGATTCATTTCTCGCCTCGGTGAAAAGGCATTGCCTCTTTACCAACTAATGAAGAAATCTGATAAGTTCGAGTGGACTCCTGAAGCTGATGCAGCGTTTGCAGAACTCAAAGCCCTGCTTTCCACCCAGCCGGTGCTCACTGGACAAGTTGTCAGTACAGTACTCACAGTCGAGCGGGAAGAAGGAAAAGCCTATAAAGTTCAACGCCCAGTATATTATGTTTCTGAAGTTCGGACTCCATCCAAGCAAAGATATCCACATTACCAGAAGCTTGTTTATGGGATTTACATGACCACGAAGAAGGTTGCACACTATTTCTCTGATCACTCCATTACAGTCGTCAGCGACACACCATTGTCAGATATCCTGAACAACAGAGATGCAACTGGTCGAGTGGCAAAATGGGCGATTGAACTCCTTCCCTTGGATATCAAATTTGAGGCAAAGAAAGCTATCAAGTCCCAAGAAATAGCAGATTTCCTCGCCGAGTGGATCGAACAGCAACTGCCGACTCAGGTTCACTCGGAGCATTGGACCATGTTCTTTGATGGATCCAAGATGCTGAATGGTTCCGGTGCTGGGGTGGTATTAGTATCCCCCCGAGGCAACAAACTCAGCTATGTTCTCCAGATTCATTTTGACTCCTCCAACAATGAAGCTGAATAGGAAGCACTTCTGTACGGGTTGCGTATGGCCATTTCACTCGGCGTCCATCGCCTCATGGTCTATGGCGACTCGAATTTAGTGGTTAATCAAGTGATGAAGGAATGGGACGTCAGAAGCCCAGCTATGACTGGCTATTGTAATGCAGTGAGAAAGTTAGAGAAGAGGTTTGAGGGGTTAGAGCTCCATCACATACCCCGACTGAAAAATCAAGCAGCCGATTATTTGGCAAAGATAGGTTCCAAGTGGGAGGCTATTCCCAGCAATGTATTTTTGGAACATATTCATACACCTTCAGTTCAAGAAGATCCTTTCACTAAAGAGCCCCCACAACCAAAGAGTGCCATTGATTCGACTGAAGTCGAAGTCCCGGCAGTGGTCGACTTGATCATGGAGGTTCTGGTCATCACTCCCGACTGGACAGTGCTGTACATCACGTACATTTTGAGGAAGGAACTCCCAGAGGATGAAGAAGAGGCTCGACAGATCGTCCGTCGATCCAAAGCCTTTACTATGATAAGAGGACAGCTGTTTAGAGAAAGTGTAACTGGAGTCAGCCAAAAATGCATAACACCAGAAGAAGGTCGAATGATCCTCAACGACATCCACTCGGGGACCTGTGGTCATCATGCGTCCTCTCGGACCATTGTGGCCAAAGCATACTGATACGTCTCCGTCGTATCTACAATTTTTGATTGCTCCATGCCAATATTATTGAACTTTCATATACTTTTGGCAACTTTTTATACTATTTTTGGGACTAACATATTGATCCAGTGCCCAGTGCCAGTTCCTGTTTGTTGCATGTTTTTTATTTCACAGAATATCCATATCAAACGGAGTCCAAACGGGATAAAAATGGACGGAGATACTTTTTGGAATATTTGGAAAATTCCGGAAGAAAAATCCACGCGAGACGGTGCCCGAGGTGGCCACGAGGCAGGGGGCGCGCCCCCTACCCTCGTGAGCCACCCGTAAGGCGGTTGACGCTCTTCTTTTGCCACAAGAAAGCTAATTTTCGGAAAAAAATCATGGCGAAGGTTTCAGGCCAATCGGAGTTACGGATCTCCATATATACACGAAACGGTGAAACAAAGCCAGGGGAGAACGCAGAAACAGAGAGAGACGGAGAGACAAATCTAATCTCGGAGGGGCTCTCGCCCCTCCCACGCCATGGAGGCCAAGGACCAGAGGGGAAACCCTTCTCCCATCTAGGGAGGAGATCAAGGAAGAAGAAGGGGGGCCCTCTCCCCCTTGCTTCCGGTGGTGCCGGAGTGCCACCGGGGGCCATCATCATCACCGCAATCTTCACCAACAACTTCACCACCATCATCACCAACTCTTCCCCCCTCTATGCAGCGGTGTAACCTCTCTCTTACCCGCTGTAATCTCTACTTAAACATGGTGCTCAACGCTATATATTATTTCCCTATGATGTATGGCTATCCTATGATGTTTGAGTAGATCTGTTTTGTCCTAATGGCTATTTGATGATCAAGATTGGTTTGAGTTGCATGTTTTATTATTGGTGCTGTCCTATGGTGTGCTCCGTGTCGGGCAAGTGTGAGGGATCCCCTCTGTAGGGTGTTGCAATATGTTTATGATTTTCTTATGGTGGGTGGCGTGAGTGAACAGAAACACAGACCCGAGTAAGTAGGTTGTTTGCGTATGGGATAAAGAGAACTTGATGCTTTAATGCTATGGTTGGGTTTTACCTTAATGATCTTTAGTAGTTGCAGATGCTTGCTAGAAAACTCCATTTAATTATGTAATGGGAGTAACGTTGGATCAACGTGAATACTTTAGGGATTATCACTTGACACAAAAAGGGAAACTATTATGGGATCAAATTCATATATTGAAGTGGTATGCTTGGCAATTATGTGTGAGTTATGATTATACTTCTTGCTCTAGGATGAAGGCTCCACACCTTCCCTTTTCATGCAAATTCAATGATAATAAAACCTTAGCTTCTTATGCTAATGGTATATATGATTACTATGATGTGGAACAAATAGAAGAATTTGTTGCTTTTATGGGTGCTTATGAAATTGAATCTATGTGTAAAGAGTTTGAAGATTTTGATGATGTTGTTTATAGATCTGAAAATTTAGCTATCCTCAAATATTGCTATGAGAATTATGAATACAATTCCTAAATAAATGCACTTATTGAGAAAGTCTCCGCTGTCCAAGAAGAGACTAATATTTTGCAGGAGTCTATGGAAGAAGAAATTGATGAAACTGTGAGCTCATTGGATGAAAAAGATGAGGAAGAGAGCGAAGAACAAAAGGAGGAAGAGCGGATTGATCACCCGTGCCCACCTTCTAATGAGAGTAACTCTTCAACTCATACATTGTTTAATTCCCCTTCGTGCTTACCGAAGGATGATTGCTATGATGACTGTTATGATCCCTTGGATTCTTTTGAAATATCCCTTTTTGATGATGCTTGCTATGCTTGTGGCCAAGATGCCAATATGAATTATGCTTATGGAGATGAACTTGCTATAGTTCCTTATGTTAAACATGGAATTGTTGCTATTGCACCCACACATGATAGTCCTATTATCTTTTTGAATTCTCCCAATTACACTATATCAGAGAAGTTTGCTTTTTATTAAGGATTATATTGATGGGTTGCCTTTTACCGTTGCACATGATGTTTTGATAGATATAATATGCATGTGCTTTCTGCTCCTACTTGCAATTATTATGAGAGAGGAACTATATCTCCACCTCTCTATGTTTCCAACACGAAAAAATTGCAAGAAACTGTTTATACTATGCATTGGCCTTTACTATGTGTGCATGAATTGTTCTTTTATGACATGCCAATGCATAGGAAGAGAGTTAGACTTCGTCATTTCTTGATATATGTTACTTTGTGCTCACTACTAAATTACAAATCATTGTTGATTCAAATTGGCTTTGATATACCTTGGGATCCGGGTGGATTCACTACTTGAGCACTATATGCCTAGCTTAATGGCTTTAAAGAAAGCGCTGCCAGGGGGAAAACCCGGAAGTTTTAGAGAGTCAATTATTTTTGTTGAGTTCTTTCATATAGTTTAAAAACAACAAAAATAAAGAGGGGAACCCAAAACTTTTTCTAAAAGAAAAGTGAAAGTGAGAGAGACGAGCATTGTGAAAGTGGGGGACGTCCTTGAACTTTGTTCATGCCCATAGGAACTTTGTGAATCTTAATTACAGAAACCTTTCAACAAAAATAATTATCTCCTTGTACAATTCCATTGTATTATAAAAATAATGTGCCAAGGTTTGCCTTTAGGATGTTTACATTTGCTTGATGGTTTGTATGGTGCAGGACAGAAACTTTGGCTGTAGTGCGTGATTTTACATTTTTTGCTGGAATGTCAAATGGTTCTAATTCTTTTTGCACTGTCTTCCTATATTTTTTTTATTTTTCCTAATTTTGGTAGAATTATTCAACTATCAGAAGTATGGTAATGTTCAGATTATTACAGACTGTTCTATTTTAGACAGATTCTGTTTTTGATGCATAGTTTGCTTGTTTTGATGAAACTATCGATTTATATTAGTGGATTAAGCCATGAAAAAGTTATATTACAGTAGACACAATGCAAAAACAAAATATGAATTGGTTTGCAACAGTACTTAGAGTAGTGATTTGCTTTATTATACTAACGGATCTTACCGAGTTTTCTGTTGAAGTTTTGTGTGGATGAAGTGTTCGATGATCGAGAAGGTCTCGATGTGAGAAGAAGAAAGAGAGGCAAGAGCTCAAGCTTAGGGATGCCCGAGGAACCCCAAGTAAATATTCAAGGAGACTCAAGCGTCTAAGATTGGGGATGCTGGGAAGGCATCCCCTCTTTCTTCAACAAGTATCGGTATGTTTTCGGATTCGTTTCATTCATGCGATATGTGCAATCTTGGAGCGTCTTTTGCATTTAGTTTTCATTTTTCTTTTATGCACCATGCTGGTATGAGATAGTCCTTGGTTGATTTATAGAATGCTCATTGCACTTCACTTATATCTTTTGAGTATGGCTTTATAGAATGCTTCATGTGCTTCACTTATATCATTTGATGTTTGGATTGCCTGTTTCTCTTTACATAGACAACCGCCATTTGTAGAATGCTCTTTTGCTTCACTTATACTTTTTAAAGCACAGGCATATATTTTGTAGAAAGAATTAAACTCTCTTGCTTCACTTATATCTATTTGGAGAGATGACAGGAACTGGTCATTCACATGGTTAGTCATAAAATCCTACATAAAACTTGTAGATCACTGAATATGATATGTTTGATTCCTCGCAATAGTTTTGCGATATAAAGATAGTGATATTAGAGTCATGCTAGTGGGTAGTTGTGGATTGTAGAAATACTTGTGTTGAGGTTTGTGATTCCCGTAGCATGCATGTATGGTGAACCGTTATGTAACAAAGTCGGAGCATGATTTATTTGTTGATTGTCTTCCTTATGAGTGGCGGTCGGGGACGAGCAATGGTCTTTTCCTACCAATCTATCCCCCTAGGAGCATGCACATAGTACTTTGTTTTGATGACTAATAGATTTTTACAATAAGTATGTGAGTTCTTTATGACTAATGTTGAGTCCATGGATTATACGCACTCTCACCTTTCCATCATTGCTAGCCTCTCTAGTATCGCGCAACTTTCACCGGTACCTTAAAACCACCATATACCTTCCTCAAAACAGCCACCATACCTACCTATCATGGCATTTCCATAGCCATTCGGAGATATAGTGCCATGCAACTTCCATCATCATCATACACATGATTTGAGCATTCATTGTCATATTGCTCTGCATGATCGTAAGATAGCTAGCATGATGTTTTCATGGCTTGTCCGTTTTTTGATGTCATTGCTACGCTAGATCACTGCACATCCCGGTACACCGCCGGAGGCATTAATATAGAGTCATATCTTTGTTCTAGTATCGAGTTGTAATATTGAGTTGTAAGTAAATAAAAGTGTGATGATCATCATTATTAGAGCATTGCCCCAGCGAGGAAAGGATGATGGAGACTATGATTCCCCCATAAGTCGGGATGAGACTCCGGACTTTACAAAAAAATAAAAGAGGCCAAAGAAGCCCAAATAAAAAAAGAGGCCAAAGAAGCCCACCAAAAAAATAAAAAGAATGAGAGAAAAAGAGAGAAGGGGCAATGCTACTATCCTTTTTCCACACTTGTGCTTCAAAGTAGCACCATGTTCTTCATATAGAGTCTCTTGAGTTATCACTTTCATATACTAGTGGGAATTTTCATTATAGAACTTGGCTTGTATATTCCGATGATGGGCTTCCTCAAATGCCGAAGGTCTTCATGAGCAAGCAAGTTGGATGCACACCCACTTAGTTTCAGTTAGATCTTTCATACACTTATAGCTCTAGTGCAACCGTTGCATGGCAATCCCTACTCACTCACATTGATATCTATTGATGGGCATCTCCATAGCCCGTTGATACGCCTAGTTGATGTGAGACTATCTTCTCCTTTTTGTCTTCTCCACCATCATATTCTATTCCACCTATAGTGCTATGTCGATGGCTCACGCTCATGTATTGCGTGAAAGTTGAAAAGGTTTGAGAATGTCAAAAGTATGAAACAATTGCTTGGCTTGTCATCTGGGTTGTGCATGATGTGAATATTTTGTGTGGTGAAGATGGAGCATAGCCAGACTATATGATTTTGTAGGGATAACTTTCTTTGGCCATGTTATTTTGAAAAGACATGATTGCTTTATTAGTAGGCTTGAAGTATTATTGTTTTTATGTCAAATGATAGATTATTGCTTTGAATCACTCATATCTTAATATTCATGCCATGATTAGATATGTGATCAAGATTATGCTAGGTAGCATTCCACATCAAAAATTATCTTCTTTATCATTTACCTACTCGAGGACGAGCAGGAATTAAGCTTGGGGATGCTGATACGTCCTTGTCGTATCTATAATTTTTGATTCTTTCATTCCAATATTATTGAAATTTCATATACTTTTGGCAACTTTTTATACTATTTTTGGGACTAACATATTGATCCAGTGCCCAGTGCCAGTTCCTGTTTGTTGCATGTTTTTTGTTTCGCAGAATATCCATATCAAACGGAGTCCAAACGGGATAAAAACGGACGGAGATACTTTTTGGAATATTTGGAAAATTCCGGAAGAAAAATCCACGCGAGACGGTGCCCGAGGTGGTCACGAGGCAGGGGGCGCGCCTGCCCCCTGGGCGCGCCCCTACCCTCCTGAGCCACCCGTAAGGCGGTTGACGCTCTTCTTTTGCTGCAAGAAAGCTAATTTTCGGGAAAAATCATGGCGAAGGTTTCAGGCCAATCGGAGTTACGGATCTCCATATATACACGAAACAGTGAAACAGAGCCAGGGGAGAACGCAGAAACAGAGACACACACACACACACACACAGAGAGAGATCCAATCTCGGACGGGCTCTCGCCCCTCCCACACCATGGAGGCCAAGGACCAGAGGGGAAACCCTTCTCCCATCTAGGGAGGAGGTCAAGGAAGAAGAAGAAGAAGGGGGGCCCTCTCCCCCTTGCTTCCTGTAGCGACCAGACCTCAAACGGTCCGATCTCTGTGCATTAGTGTCATCCCTGGATCAGTAATGCTGACACACACAGTACTTGAAGGATTTATAACAGAGTAGCAATCACACACTTATTACATCGTATGTCTCAAAAGAGAACTTATTACAATAAATATGGCTTAAGGCCATCTAATAACGATAACAGTGGAAGGCTTGGAAGATAAGTGAGTCCATCAACTCCAACGGAATCACTGAGTATAGAACCACGACCTATAGGCACCTTACTCGTCGTCTAAAAAGTCTGTAACATGAACGTTGTAGCCCGAAAATGGGTCAGCACATGGAATATGCTGGCAATGTAACACATAGAGAGTAATGGAAGAATAAAGCTATACTACATGCATATATGGCTGGTGGAAAGCTCTATGGTTACAGTTTTTGCGTAAAGCCGATTTTTCCCTACTGCAAAGGAATAAGTTTTATTTAACTATCATGGTAGTTGTTAAACATTGAGAGTGTAGACACCCTCTCAATCCCAATTAAGCATCATCATTAAAACCCAACAAAATTAATTAAAGTAACATGATGATATTCACATGATAATCCAAGTACTATATACTCAAGACGTCCATAACCGGGGACACGACTAACCATGATTACTTTATACACTCTGCAGAGGTTTGCGCACTTTTCCCCACAAGACTCGATCTCCTCCGTTGGGATTCTCGCACTACATGGTGTTTGAGAAACGGATGACCAAGACATAGTCTTTCAGAAGCGCTAGCACCTTACGATCGGGTAGACAGTACCAACCTACATCCCCTACATCTGCTAGTCTACCATTGTAAGAGTTCGCATGACTTAGTCAACTATGCTAGAGCCCATAGTAGCTTGTGGCTGCACATGGAAGTTTCTAGTATGAATAATTTCATGATCCCTTTGAGCCTGGGTGGTGGTCCATAAAGAAATATAGGCAATCGCTGGAATACCCAGGTGCCTCAGTCCACCCAGATGTGTATTAAAGTTGCCACCTTAAATAAACCATTAATTAACAATCTCACATCTGTCATGGATACACTCACCCAATCCACGTCTACTAGCATAGCACGGCATGATAAGCAAACGTAGAAGTAACTCCCAAGGGTTTGATAATAAAACAGGTAATAGGTTCTACCTCATCTACTTCCCAAAACCCACATATTAAACAGATCATAATCATGCAATTGTTTGAGGATTGATATAATGCAATAAAACTGGGTAGTAAAGAGGTATGATCAAAGTGTTACTTGCCTTGCTGATGATCCGTGAAACCTAGAGACTCAAAGTAGTAAGCGGCGCACTCTGGGTACTCTATCGCAAACAAACAAGCATACAATAAGTACTCATCTAATGCACGGGTAAAACTCAAATAAGAAATCTAACTAGAAAGTTACTCTTAAGAACTCCGGTTTGCAAAAGAATCAAATCGAACGAAGCAACGAAAGTCAAACGGTGAAAGAAACAAACTTCGTTTACTAATCTAGACCTAAGTCATATTTTACAGATGCAAAAACTTGTTTCAGTTGGTTAAACGGAAAGAGGGTTTAGAGACGAAACTCCAGGCGCTTGAATCGCCTGATTCCGATAAACGAGCGAAAAGATAAACTAAAACGAAAATCGGATCAGAAATCGCAATCAGAAATAATCACGGAAAAATCCGAGAAAAAGAAAAACGATGAACAGATTAACGAACGTTCATTAACTTAAACTAAACGACGAATGCGTTCGTTAGAACGAACGAACGAGCGAACGCTCGCTAAATAAATAAACCGAACAAAACCGATCTATTTAAAATAATGAATCTAGGGTTTTCTAAAGAAAATCGGATCGGTTTCTTTAGAAAAACTGGGGCGGCAGGCGGCTACCTCGGCTCGACTCCGGCGGGGCTCCAGCAGGGTTCCGGTGCGGCGGCGGGGCGGCGTGGGGTGGCGGGGCTGCGGCACCGGCGGCGGGAGGCGGCGGCGGCTCGGCGGCGGCGGCTGCTGTGGCGGCGGGGCAGGTCGGGTGGCGGGGCTGGGGAGGGCGGCGGCGGCTATTTAAGAGGGAGGGGGGTTGCGGCTTGGGGAAGGGGCAAGGCGGCGGCGGCACGGAGGAGGAGTCCGGGTCGGCGGCGGCGCAGCGCGGGGAAGGCGGCGGCGGCGCGGGCGGGCCTGGTGTAGCGACCCGACCCGAATGGATCAAGTCTCTGTGCTTAAGTGTCATCCCTGGATCGGTATGCTGACACACACGGTACTCGAGGATTTATAACAGAGGTAAATCACCTGTGTAAAGTAACGTAAATACTATTACCTCAATCCAAAATAGCGGAGGCAACAAGGTTGTGGATTCCCATTAACACCAACGACAAAGTTGAGTGTAGAAATCGTAACCCTAACGTATCACTTACTCGTCGTAAGAAACCTGCAACATGAGACGTTGCAGCCCGAAACGGGTCAGTACATTGAATGTACTGGCAAATTCACACCATAGAGAAAATGATGAACAATGGCTATCACTATATGCATATATGGCTGGTGGAAAAGCTCTATGGTTATAATGTTTTTGCGAAAAGCCAATTTTTCCCTACTACAAAGGAATAAATTTTATTTAACTATCATGGTAGTTGTTGAACATTGAGAATGGTTGACAGCATTCTCAATCCCAATTAAGCATCATCATTAAAACCCAAAAAAATTATTTAAAGTAACATGATGAGATCAACAGGATAATCCAAGAACTAGATACTGGAGATGTCCATAACCGGGGACACGGCTAATCATGATTAGTTTATACACTCTGCAGAGGTTTGCGCACTTTTCCCCACAAGACTCGATCGCCTCCGTTTGGTTTCTCGCACTACATGGTGTTTGAGAAGACGGATGACCGAGACAGTCTTTCAGAAGCGTTTGCACCTTACGATGGGTAGACCGTACCACCTACAACCCCTACATCTGCTAGTCTACCACTGTAAGAGTTCACACGACTTAATCAACTATGCTAGAGCCCATAATAGCTTGTGGCTGCACACGGAAGTTTCTAGCATGAATAATCTTATGATCCCTTTGAGCCTGGGTGGCGTACCGTAGGATGATCACACGGTATATCCCCGGGATCTCCTAGGACAACACTGGTATATCCCCAGGTGTCCAGGCAAGTCCACTGGTATATCCCCAGGGTGCCCCTAGAAATCCACCCAGATGTGTATTAAAGTTGCCACCTTAAGTTGAACCATTAATTAACAATCTCACATCTGTCATGAAATACTCTCAAACCAAATCCACGTCTACGAGCATAGCATGGCAACATAAGCATAACGTAATAGTAACTCCCAAGGGTTTGAATGCAGGGCAATAGGTTCCTACCTCATCAACTACTTCCCAATCCCACAATTTAATTAGATCCTAATCATGCAATGTTTGAGGTTTGATCTAATGCAATGAAAACTGGGTATGAAGGGGATATGATCAAAGTGTGAACTTGCGTACAATGTAGATGAAGATGATTCGCACTCATAACTCTTGATAGCTCTACTCGTCACACTCCGGTCAATCTATCATAAGCAAGCAATAGTAACCTCACATAAGCAATCACTCAAAAGATCAGAAAGAACAAAGAAGACGATTCGGAAAACTTGTCATTTAAATAATTTGAAGAAGTCATTTTATCTTCGCTCGTGAAAATCATTGAGTTGCATAAAGTTTCAGAATTGGAAAATAGTTCCAAATGAAATTCAAATATTTTCAACACCCCTGGTCATTTAAATAAATGGAAGAAGTCATGTCATCTTCTCTCAAGGGTTTTGGTGGTGAAAAGAATTTAAATTCACGGAGATCAGAAAGCAAATATGAAAGTTTGGGAAAGTCCTTTTATTCCCTCTCATTTAACTTTCAAAAAGTTTTGAATTCACTCACTTTCAGACAATCAATCAAACAATCAATCAAATCTATCTATTTATTATAACATTCCAAAATTTAGAATTTTGGGATGTTACAAACCTACCACCCTTAAAATGAATCTCGTCCTCGAGATTCGGAGAGGCTAGAAAGAAATAGGTTAGGTTCAGGGTCTTCTCAAAATCCATCGATCATTACTGGCGTCTCGGGTGCTACCACCCTTAGAAGCATGGTTACGGTTCCATCAAAACTCATATACTCCATCCTTATTCTTGACAGTGCCGGTCTTTTCAGATTGTAAGGATAATTCCTTCTCTAGGCTCTTCAGGTAGTGGCATAACCTTTTCCTCAATTCTTCTGTCTTTCATCTTGGTAAGGTTCTTCTATGACTGGGTCTTCTTAGCTGACGGGTCTGGCGCCAGTACTTAACAACTATCGATATCACATGGTGGTCAACCATTTATGGTTTCTCCTGCAGGAAATGGGTCTGGTTGATCCTCACCGTATAACCTACGGTTGGCAACAACTGCCGTGTACAAGGGAAAAATACTTATACCATTCTAAGGCTTATACAAGGTTTTGATCGTCGTCTCTCTACTATAGGCAAGTCACTCAGATTTACCATCCCGTATATCAAGGCGAATAGTAAGAGTAAGTCAGTATGGTGATCAATCCATCCCGCACCCAAATCATTACCCTGTATATGCTTTAGTGAATCTCGCATTCTAACACTCGGTCATCCTCACAAGCATTGCATAATTTCTCTTGTCGACGAACCAAGGTTTGGATAAATCCATTGATTCTGCAAACCAAACAAATATCTATCGTTCCTTCACAACTCTCAGGATTTGCGTTACTCCTATAAAATCGTCTGCCGATAAATGTCGTATCTTCCTCTAGGGTTTTTCCTTCAGCAAGAATGTGCCTGCTACTAGGCAGGTCCTGGGGCCTGTGGGTTATGGCCCATCTCATCACTTGTAGTCCTTGAACTTATCATCAGGCAACTGATCATTATTCCAACTTCCAACTTCCTAGTATTCTTAAATCCATCTAATTGTATTGTATTCCTTCCTTCTATTGGCACCAAACTAGGACATGATTACTCAGACTCATCATGGAGTTTCCATTGATCCATATTTCTGACATCATACCTCTTTATATCCAATAGTAATTTATCTCTTCATCCTCGTGGGATATCCCACATACCGAGATAAAAACTTATACTTATGGAGTCCATATTCCACATCATTATCCTTTCCAGGGTCAAGCATCCTTACAGGGGAATATTGGCCATCTCTGCATGGCACTTCTTCAACTGGGAAACGTGAAACACATCATGAACTCTTGACAGTCCTTCGGGTGACTCCAACTTGTTGTCCACTTCTCCCATACGCTCCAAAACTCGGTATGGTCCTATAAATCTCAGGGCTAACTTTCCCTTAACTCCAAATCGTTTAACTCCTTGCAGAGGGGCACACGAAGACATGCTCTGTCTCCAATTTCATAGACTACCTCCTAGCATTTTTAAGTCTGCATATCTCTTCTGCCTGGACTGAGCTACCTTCAGTCTATCTTGAATCAACTTAACATTCTCTTCTGACTCCTTGATCACATTTGGTCCAAACAACTGACGGTCTCCAACTTCATCCCACACACTCTGGGGCTATCACACATATTGAGACAAAACTCGTATTCATTTTGTCCGAAATCCACTCAGTAGAGTATCCTTATCTTTTCCAGGGGTCAAGGGTTCTTACAAGGTACTACCACCCTTAAAATGCACAAATCTTCCATAGACCATATTTCTCTTATCCTCAAAAATGGTCAAAATCCTTCTTCATAGAGTAACAAATCATAAAATCCATATCAGTACCAATGATGCTACTTTCTTCATTCTCAAATGATTACAATCTCTCACTTCTCCATTACATGTCTCAACTCAACACCTCAATATAAAAGAAAATTGTTCTCACTTCTACTACTCCATTTCTTTTGTTGCAAACTCAACTATCTAGAACAAGTTTCCTTCTCCTTGGGGCATTCTCTGGCAAAGTGCCCTGCTCCATTACAATTAAAACATATTACTTCTGAAAAGTATCGAGGTTTCCTTTTTGGGCAACTGTTGAGGTAGTGCCCTGACTCCTTGCACCTGTAACAGGTGATATGACTCAGGTCATTCCTGGAATCCAATCTGCTTCTCTTCCTGGACTTTTCCATGCCAATCATGGCTTCTATTTCCTGTGGGTCATATTCTACTTCCTCTGTCGGGAATTCTACTAGATCCCCATTCATACAATTCTGGGAGATGTGTCCATCTTCTCCACATGAATAGCATGACTTGGTGCAGGGTTTAATTAGTTCTTCTTTGGGTGTGTCCTCCACCTCTTCCTTTATCACGGGTTCTTCTAAAATTTCCATAAGGGCTCCTGAGGGAGTCCTGGATTAGGGGGTGTTCGGGTAGCCGGACTATACCTTCAGCCGAACTCCAGGACTATGAAGATACAAGATTGAAGACTTCGTCCCGTGTCCGGATGGGACTTTCCTTGGCGTGGAAGGCAAGCTTGGTGATGCGGATATTCAAGATCTCCTACCATTGTAACCGACTTCGTGTAACCCTAACCCTCTCTGGTGTCTATATAAACCGGAGGGTTTTAGTCCGTAGGACAACTTCATCATACAACAACCATACCATAGGCTAGCTTTTAGGGTTTAGCCTCCTTGATCTCGTGGTAGATCTACTCTTGTACTACCCATATCATCAATATTAATCAAGAAGGACGTAGGGTTTTACCTCCATCAAGAGGGCCCGAACCTGGGTAAAACATCGTGTTCCTTGCCTCCTGTTACCATCCGGCCTAGACGCACAGTTCGGGACCCCCTACCCGAGATCCGCCGGTTTTGACACCGACATTGGTGCTTTCATTGAGAGTTCCTCTGTGTCGTCGCCTTTAGGCCCGATGGCTCCTTCAATCATCAACAATGATACAGTCCAGGGTGAGACTTTTCTCCCCGGACAGATCTTCGTCTTCGGCGGCTTCGCACTGCGGGCCAAGTCGCTTGGCCACGTTGAGCAGATCGAAAGCTACGCCCCTAGCCATCAGGTCAGGGTTGGAAGCCTAAACTACACGGCTGACATCCGCGGGGACTTGATCTTCGACGGATTCAAGCCACAGCCAAGCGCGCCGCACTGTCTCGATGGGCATGATATAGCTCTGCCGCCGAACAGCGCCTTGGAGGCCGCACACGCATCGGTTCCGACCATTGATTCGGAGCCTACTGCGCCGATCGAGGATCAGCGGTTGGACGCTGCCTCAGGGGCTGCGATCTTAGAGGCGATCGAGCCGAACTCCAGCCCCGCACTCCGCATGGCCCATGACTCCGAGGAGCCGGGTTCCTTTCCGAACTCCGGGGCCCCCGCGCCCCTGCCGATCGAATCCGATTGGGCGCCGATAATGGAGTTCACCGCCGCAGACATCTTTCAGCACTCGCCCTTCGGCGACATCCTGAATTCGCTAAAGTCTCTCTCTTTATCAGGAGAGCCCTGGCCGGACTACGGTCAGCAAGGATGGGATTCGGATGATGAATAAATTCAAAACCCACCCACCACCCACTTCGTAGCCACTGTCGACGACGTAACCGACATGCTCGACTTCGACTCCGAAGACATCGACGGTATGGACGACGATGTAGGAGACAACCAAGAACCAACGCCTATAGGGCATTGGACAGCCACCTCATCTCATGATGTGTACATGGTGGATACCCCTAAAGGAAGCAACAACGAGGAAAACGGGGACGGAAAGAGGGATCGATCTCTCGAAAAACAATCAAAGCATTGGCGTAAACGCCGACCCAAGCCCCGCCTCGATAAAGACCCAGCCATAGAGCAGGATGAGCGGGTAGACGACGAGCATGCCTTAGAGCAACCGTCCCAACAGGACAACCCGGATAGAGAAACCGAACATCCCTCCCCCGGCGAAAATGGCATTCCGGACGACCCTATGCCGGACAAGCCCACGAAGCAGAAGAACCTCCACAAATGGCTCATTGCAACCGCACACAGCCTGAAAAAGCAGAAGCGGAAGCTAAAAACTGCGGAAGATGCACTCAGGATCAGATGGAGTAAAGTAATCAATACCGCAGACAAATACGGCAACAGTCGCCGCACTAAAAGCTATCCGAAGAGAAAGCTACTGCCTGAATTCGACGAGGAGGCCTTAGAGCCCTCGCATTCCAAAAGTGAGAAAGCCACACGGTCGGATAGACGACCCCATGGCCAGCATAAAGCGGCAAGCAGCGCCGCACTTAAGCCGGCATGCGACCCACTTAAGGATTCGCATCATGGCCCAGCCAGGTCCATTTACGGGCCAAGAAAGCAAGCTCTCGTAAGCAATGCAATAAAGCCATTATCAGAATCCGGCACACCCAAATACAGGGGTGCTGCACACCCCCTATGTTTCACCGATGAGGTCTTGGATTATGAATTTCCAGCGGGATTCAAACCCGTAAACATAGAGGCATATGATGGAACAACAGACCCTGGAGTCTGGATCGAGGATTATATCCTCCACATACATATGGCTAGAGGGGATGACCTCCACGCCATAAAATACTTACCCCTCAAGCTTACAGGGCCAGCCCGGCATTGGCTCAAAAGCCTTCCTGAAAACACAATCGGAAGTTGGGAAGAGCTCGAGGACGCTTTCCGAGCAAATTTTCAAGGGACCTATGTCCGCCCTCCGGATGCAGACGATCTTAGTCACATAACTCAACAGCCCGGAGAGTCAGCTCGGCAATTCTAGAATAGATTTCTTACTAAAAAGAATCAGATAGTCAACTGTCCGGACGTTGAAGCCTTAGCGGCTTTCAGGCATAAAAATGTCCGAGACGAATGGCTCGCCAGACACCTCGGCCAAGAAAAGCCAAGAACAATGGCCGCACTAACAAGCCTCATGACCCGCTTTTGCACAGGAGACAGCACCAGTGACCCAAGTACATCTGAAACTAGGGATGGAAACGGAAAACCGCGATGGTAGTCAACGCCGGATTAAGGAAAAAAGTCCGAAGAGCACGGCAGTCAACGCCGGATTCAAAAGCTCACGACAGAATCAGAAAAAGCCGCCCCTCCAAGATAACAGGGACGACCTATCCAACCTAAACAAAATCTTGGATAGGATATGTCAAATACACAGCACTCCTGGAAAGCCTGCTAACCATACCCACAGAGATAGTTGGGTTTTCAAACAATCCGGCAGACTCAACGCCGAACACAAGGGGCTCGACACACCAAGCGAAGACGAGGACGAACCCCAAAAGCAGAGTACCAGGAAACAAAAGAATTTCCCACAAGAAGTAAAAACAGTAAACTTACTCCACATAACAAAACGTGCGGCGCCCATAAAGGTACGCGCCCCATGGCCTATCCCAAAGGAATCCCGCCACTGGTTGTCAAAACCAATCATCTTCGATCATCTGGATTATTCTAGAAGTGTCAAGAACCCAGGCTGGACTGCCCTGGTACTTGATCCAATAATTGGCGGACTCCAGTTTTCAAATGTCCTTATGGACGGTGGCAGCGGACTCAACCTGATATATCAGGACTCAATCCGCCACATGGGGATCGACCCAAAAAGAATTCGCCACAGCAAAACCTCCTTTCAAGGAGTAACGCCAGGTCAGGACACCCATTGCATGGGTTTTCTCCGGCTCGAGGTTATTTTCTGCTCTGCCGATAACTTCCGTCGCGAAAAGCTAACTTTCCACATCGTCCCATTCTCAAGTCGCTATCAAGCACTACTGGGACGCGAAGCTTTCGCCCGCTTTAACGCAATACCGCATTATGCATCTCTTACGCTTAAGATGCCCGGTCCACGCGGCATCATCTCCTTAAAGGGGAAGCAGTGAGAACACCTCCCCAAGCGAAGGATTGTGCGGCCGCTTTAACAGCCCCACAATACAATGGCTTCACCAGCCAGAACATCGGAACAGGTCATTAAGACCACGGACACGGATAGACGAGTCCGGCACAAAAGTATCGTTCATAAAGGCTTAGTGGCCATATACCCCTGCACTAGGGGTTTCACATGTATAAAATAAGAGACAATAAAGCTCAATTTTTCATATTTTACTTTACACTTTGTTTATTTCATATAACTTTTGTTCGGCACGCCCCTTTTTCAACTTAGTTGCTCTCTTTTTACAGATGAACGTCGTGTTGCGCCCGTCCAGGATACGGCACAACGGAGACACAGGCGCAGACGTGCAGTAGGAACCCGTTTCAAGGATTCTTTTCAGATTAAGACCCTGCGTAAACCTTTTTTACTGTCTCTTGTTGATACACATCCCCTGGTTCTATGACCAAGGAGGAGGCTGGCGTCTTGGCATGTGGCCACGTCAGAATTCTTGCGCATACCTGGACACTAGGGGCTTATACCTCAGAGCGTTACCTCGCCCGCTCCCATAAAGACCGAATACCTTAGGGAGTGTTCGGCATCGCGAGTTTGTCCTTATATGCATCAGCTCCGAGTCATGATTTTGGTCAAATGTTGGGTTGCCCGGCTCCTGTGTTCGGCCGCCTTATGTTCCGCTCTATCGGCTAAGGCGGCACTAGGAGAACTACTGCGATTGTACCCTGGTTCGGCCAGGCGAGCACCTCAGTAGAGAAACCCGAAAACCGACTATCATGATATGGCGTGAGACTGGTCAACCACTCGATGACTCTCCGGAATCTGTAGGATTCCTCCGCATTAACGAAGGGCCGTTTCCCAGCCAGGCACATACGCGCCTCGAATTCGGGCGAGCGCAGTCGCCACCAGGGGCTACCTAAATAGTCCCATTGTCAAGCTCCTATGGCTAAGTGAAAGTGTTAAAGCATTATAGTCCGGTTGCCTAGCTCGCTGCACTATCACCTCCTTTGTAGGACCAAGACGTTGGATTAAGTGTGAAAATGCGCCTTCTGCGAGCACCCCCGCACTATGTGCGTGGGGGCTGAAGCCAACGACTGCAATCTTTCAGATTTTGTATATATATCGGCCGCACAGGAGGTGTTCCAAATACTTGAAGGCACAAGTATAAAAGGCTACTACAATTCATCAAAATATTGCTTTATAATTACATATGCTATCAGAACATAGCATCCTTCGAGCACTGCGTCTCTATTACACGAGCGCCTTCAAGGACTTCCTGAAAATAGTGCTCGGAGGGTACTCGGCTTTTGTCCAAATCTCGGGATGCAACAACGGTGGTCTCCATCTCTGCCCAGTATGTCTTGACATGGGCAAGAGCCATCCATGCGCCCTCTATGCATGCTGACCTCTTCATCGCATTGATACGTGGCACCGCATCAAGGAATTGCTGCACCAAGCTGAAATAACTCTTCGGCTCCGATCTCCCCGGCCACAGATGACCCATGACGTACTTCATGGCGAGTCTGGACAATCTATTCAGTTCGGCCCATTGAGCCAGACGATCGTCCACTGCCAGTGGACGCTCTGGATTCTGGAACTACGACCAGAAAAGCCTTTCCACTTCGCGATCTTCTTGATCTCGAAAGTATTCGGTCGCATCAGCAGCACTCGCTGCCAAATCCAGATAGGTGTCCTCCGCACTCCACATCCGGTCCAACGGAGCAAACTTCGGATCGCAAAACTTCCTCCGCAGCATAAAGGGCTTTCCAGCCGCAATCTGTCCGGCCTGACGCAGCTCCTCCTTCGCAGCTCTCATCGCAGAGCGAGCGTCCTTGGCATCAGCAACGGCCTTCTCTAAGTCCGTCTGTCTCGCCCGGTCTTCTTTCTCAAGAAACTTGCAACGGTCAGCAGCACTCTTTAACTTCACGGCCATCACGGCCATCTCCTTCTTGCTTCGGCAGTGAGCAGTCTGTTCGGCTCTCAGCTCTTCAAGGGCCTTCTCGGCAGCCGCATCACTTTTCTTGGCTTGTTCCTTAGCTCGGGCAAGTTCCGCCCGAAGACTCTCCATGGTGGCCGCACCATCTGCATCAACCACACACATTATAAGATACTGTCATAAAGCTCCTCTTACCAGATGCCGCCCGAGGAATTGCATACCTTGAGCCTCATCAAGCCGCTCGTTGACGAGCGCGATGTCGGCATCTGCCACGTCAAGTTGCCGCTTTAGTTCGGCAAAATCATCAGTTCGGCTCGATTCCGGACACTTCGCCACCTGTATACAAAGGCGACATTTTAGACCTGGGATTATGATCCTCTGCGCGCCGTCAATTTTGACAACGCACAGAGTCTCAGGGGCTACTATCTACACAGGGCACATCTTGTTTATGCGCAACTGACAAAGAAGTACATTATCAAACGTACCTCAAAACCCGTCAGCAAACTTCTGATGGCCTCATGCAATCCGCTTTCCGCGGACAAAATCCTTCCAATCACCGTACCCATCAATGCACGGTGCTCCTCTGAGATAGAAGCTCGCCCCAGCAGAATCATCAGCTCCTCCGACCGCGCATCAGACGGTGCCGGACTCGTCCTATGACCTCCATCGAAGGCCGGACGCGGAGAACCTTGGGGGGACATATGGCTACCTTCCACCCCTGCCGGATTCAGAGAAACCCTCCGCGACGACACCTCAGGGTCGCCCGCCTCGCCAGGCGGTACGGCAGGGGGAGGCGTTCCACTCTCCATCATCTCCGGAAGAAGATCCCCTGAAGACGAGCTCTGCTGAGAAGGGCTGAGGTCCGAGCTACAAAGTAAAATTTCGGTTAATAAAAAGCAAGGATTTCTCTCATCCCTCTAAAGGAAAATCTTTCTCTACTTACGGCTCGCTGGAGGGCTGATCCCTTTGAGGGCGTAGTTCGGCCTAGGATCTCCCCGGCGTCGGACCCTCTGACGAGGATTTTTTCCCCCGCTTTGAGGCCATGGTCTCCGGGTCGTCAGAGGCGGCCCTCTTCTTCCCCTTAGGAGAGGAATTGTCGGTTCTTCCCTTTGGAGCAGCCTCCTTCGAGGAGGCCATAGTTTCCTTGTCCTCCCATCACTTCCCTCCAAAGGCACGATCTTCAACATCCTGACTAGCACGGGTTCCGGCCTGGTCTCAGGAAGGGGAGCCGGACACCTGATCAGCTTTGCCTTCGCTATCCACTCCTGTTTAAAAGGACAGCTCTTTTAGGGGCGAATTTATGACAATTTTACGGATAGCGAGTCCGGGCACAAGGTTACTTACTTGAGTATCCGGGCGATTGCAGCTTAAACCTGCGTCCTCGGTCAAATCCGGACACATTGCTTGTGATCCGAAGAACATTCTATACATCTCCACGGGCGTTGCACCCATAAAATGCTGGAGAGCTCGTGGTCCCTCCGGATTAAACTCCCACAAACGAAGGGAGCGACGTTTGCTGGGCAGTGTTCAGCGAATCAGCATGACCTGCGTCACCTTGACCAGGTTGAGGTCTCTTTCTAAGAGATCCCTAATGCGGCCCTGCAACAAGGGCACGTCTTTGGATAACCCCCAATCTAATCCTTTGTTGACCCATGACGCTAGCCGTGGTGGGGGACCCGAGCGAAAGGCAGGAGGCGCCACCCACTTGGTGCTCCTGGGAGCGGTGATATAGAACCACTCTCGTTGCCACAAGCCGAGCTCCTCTTGAAAGGAGCCCTCGGGCCATGGAGCATCAGCATTCTTACTTATGACAGCGCCTCCGCACTCTGCGTGCCGTCCCTTGATCATCTTCGGCTCCACTCCAAAAGACTTGAGCCATAATCTGAAGTGAGGAGTAACACGGAGGAACGCTTCGCACACAATGATGAATGAGGAAATGTGGAGGATGGACTCCGGAGCTAAGTCATGAAATTCCAGCCCATAATAGAACATCAGCCCCCTCACGAAGGGATCCATCGGGAAGCGTAACCCCCGAAGGAAGTGAGACATGAACACTACGCTCTCACCGGGCTGGAGACTGGGAATAGCCTGCCTTTGAGCAGGCAACCTATGCAAAATTTCGGCGGTCAAGAACTTAGCCTCTCTCAACTTTAGCACGTCCTCCTCCGTGACGGAGGAGGGCATCCATTGGCCTTGAAGGTCGGAACTGGACATTGTCGAAGGTCCGAAGCGCCTGGAATCTGGAGCCTAGGGTGTTGGAACTCAAGGCGGCGGGTGAACTTGTTTTGAGATTGGAGAAAAGGAGTAAGGCCTTGGTCTCTTTATAAGAGGTTGAATACCAGGAGCCCTCCCCGTAACCGTTTGGGACTCGCCTTTAATCGAGAAGACATGCTAATGGGCACGATTGGGTTACCCACGTCCGTATTGATGAGAATCCCGTAAATAAAGGGGACACGATCTCTGCTTTGACAAGACGTGCCAAGGAAACCGCCTCGCAAAACACGCTGAGGTGGAAAAGTGAAAACGATTCGAATAAAGGCTTGGCCGTAGTGTGATGTCATGCTGCGGAATACGTCAGCGGATTAGATTTGTGTTAATATTATTCTCTCTGTGGCAATACGTGGAAACTTATTTTGCAGAGCCGGACACTACTCTTGGTGTTTACAAACTTTTATGAAGAATTTGGAGGAGGAACCCGCCTTGCAATGCCGAAGACAATCTACGCGCCGGACTCGTCGTCATTGAAGCCTGGTTCAGGGGCTACTGAGGGAGTCCTGGATTAGGGGGTGTTCGGGTAGCCGGACTATACCTTCAGCCGGACTCCAGGACTATGAAGATACAAGATTGAAGACTTCGTCCTGTGTCCGGATGGGACTTTCCTTGGCGTGGAAGGCAAGCTTGGCGATGCGGATATTCAAGATCTCCTACCATTGTAACCGACTTCGTGTAACCCTAACCCTCTCCGGTGTCTATATAAACCGGAGGGTTTTAGTCCGTAGGACAACTTCATCATACAACAACCATACCATAGGCTAGCTTTTAGGGTTTAGCCTCCTTGATCTCGTGGTAGATCTACTCTTGTACTACCCATATCATCAATATTAATCAAGCAGGATGTAGGGTTTTACCTCCATCAAGAGGGCCCGAACCTGGGTAAAACATCGTGTTCCTTGCCTCCTATTACCATCCGGCCTAGACGCACAGTTCGGGACCCCCTACTTCTTTCTTCTGCTGGATGGTTCGTTGTACCATGGGGTAAATGTGACACTGAGCAAGATAGTGGGTAGTCCCTTCACACAAGAAACAAGTAATCTGCCTAATTGGGCATTCTTCAACTGGGTGACTTCCTTCACAATTAGGGCATTCATCCTTGTGTTCTTTATGGGTGTGTCCGATTTCTCCACAAATCTTGCATGCACAAGGTTTCTTCATGTCCTTTCCATAAGGCTTAAACTTCTGGGAAACAAGCCGAGACTTTGGCAGAGTCAACTTAAATTCTTTCCAAGTGGTTACTCCTTGCCATCCATTGATGGTTTGGTACATCCTCCACCAAGTAGCAGCACCTCTTTCAAAGCACTGAAGAGCATGCTAGGTCATATCCTTTCCGACTATAGGGTTATTCTCCATGTGATCCTCCATGTTCTGAATCCATTGGTCCGTCTCCAATTGACTCATCGGTCCAGAAAATACAAGCTCATCTCCATTCATCATCTATTGGGTCCATGGGTTATGGGGTGAGATAAGAGAGATCGAGAGAGATGCACACAATACAAACAAGGTTTTGAAAAGGCAGATTTTATTGTGGCTATCAAAAAAACATCAAACAAATGACAGCTCACAACCATCGCATCTAACGTAGGTATATAACAGGGGTTTGCTCTTCTAGAGGTCAATAAATCTTCAACGTCTCCAACTCTTCAAGCCTTGTTCATGCCTCCAATGGCTTCTTCCGATCATGCTTGTCTTTCTCAAGTTCTTTTACCAGATCAACTCTATTGACGCGAAGTCTCTCGTGACGTCCTTTAATATTCTGTTGCGTTCCAAACTTCTGGGTTTCAACATCCTTGGCATGAGCCATGGTCCTACTGTCCTTCAGTTCCTGACAAATCTCTGGTATCTCGAGGTTGTAGCTCCTCCAGCTTGGCTACCCTCAGCTTTTGGTTCCTGAGTTCTTCACCGAATGCTTCCTTGTCTAATACGGCTTCATGGAGCTCCTCCTTAAACTTCTTGATGTACTACTCCAGATCCTGGTGATACACCGGCTAAGGTTAAAACTTCATCTTGCTAATAGGTGCTCCATCAGCCTTCTTCCATCAAATCCATTTTGAAGAAATGCATCCTTAACTCAGCACGGTGACAATAGCATCAACAGGCGATGACATCACGGATAACCGTGTTTCTGCTCTTGTCATTCCCATGAGCTATCATTCCATAGTTGATATCTCCTGCCTTAGGGTTTTCTTAGACAAAACTTCGAGTCCTATGCTCCATGTTCCAGTCTTTCTCCAACATACCTTGATCTCGGGTATTGATAACTTCCATAGTCTGTCAAGTTCCATCAGGTGAGTCTTACTAGGTCATACAAATCTGGGGATTCTTCAGAGCCTTCAAATTCTCCTTGTCTTCGGTCTTCAACCGTTGTAGTTTCCATTATTCAGATGCACGGAAAATACTCTTCATTCCGCAGTGGTCTTAGTTGTCCGATATCTTGTACTTCTTGGAGTGGTCTCATCAGTCGAATCTTCGTGTGGTCAAAAGGGGAAAGGAGTATGGTCTCACTAAAGGGAATTTTTGAATAAGCTCAGAAGAGAAGAGAGGTAAAAGATCTTTTTGAACGGGAAAGTTGTAGAGAAAAATCTTTGCTATGGGCTTGCCAGTTTCTAGGGTCACGTCCTACAGTCAACATGTGCTCTGATACCATCTTGTAGCGACCCGACCCGAATGGGTCAAGTCTCTGTGCTTAAGTGTCATCCCTGGATCGGTATACTGACACACACAGTACTTGAGGATTTATAACAGAGGTAAATCACATGTGTAAAGTAACGTAAATACTACTACCTCAATCCAAAATAGCAGAAGCAACAAGGTTGTGGATTCCCATTAACACCAACAGCAAAGTTGAGTGTAGAAATCGTAACCCTAACGTATCACTTACTCGTCGTAAGAAACCTGCAACATGAGACGTTGCAGCCCGAAACGGGTCAGTACATTGAATGTACTGGCGAATTCACACCATAGAGAAAATGATGAACAATGGCTATCACTATATGCATATATGGCTGGTGGAAAAGCTCTATGGTTATAATGTTTTTGCGAAAAGCCAATTTTTCCCTACTACAAAGGAATAAATTTTATTTAACTATCATGGTAGTTGTTGAACATTGAGAATGGTTGACAGCATTCTCAATCCCAATTAAGCATCATCATTAAAACCCAAAAAAATTATTTAAAGTAACATGATGAGATCAACAGGATAATCCAAGAACTAGATACTGGAGATGTCCATAACCGGGGACACGGCTAATCATGATTAGTTTATACACTCTGCAGAGGTTTGCGCACTTTTCCCCACAAGACTCGATCGCCTCCGTTTGGTTTCTCGCACTACATGGTGTTTGAGAAGACGGATGACCGAGACAGTCTTTCAGAAGCGTTTGCACCTTACGATGGGTAGACCGTACCACCTACAACCCCTACATCTGCTAGTCTACCACTGTAAGAGTTCACACGACTTAATCAACTATGCTAGAGCCCATAATAGCTTGTGGCTGCACACGGAAGTTTCTAGCATGAATAATCTTATGATCCCTTTGAGCCTGGGTGGCGTACCGTAGGATGATCACACGGTATATCCCCGGGATCTCCTAGGACAACACTGGTATATCCCCAGGTGTCCAGGCAAGTCCACTGGTATATCCCCAGGGTGCCCCTAGCAATCCACCCAGATGTGTATTAAAGTTGCCACCTTAAGTTGAACCATTAATTAACAATCTCACATCTGTCATGAAATACTCTCAAACCAAATCCACGTCTACGAGCATAGCATGGCAACATAAGCATAACGTAATAGTAACTCCCAAGGGTTTGAATGCAGGGCAATAGGTTCCTACCTCATCAACTACTTCCCAATCCCACAATTTAATTAGATCCTAATCATGCAATGTTTGAGGTTTGATCTAATGCAATGAAAACTGGGTATGAAGGGGATATGATCAAAGTGTGAACTTGCCTACAATGTAGATGAAGATGATTCGCACTCATAACTCTTGATAGCTCTACTCGTCACACTCCGGTCAATCTATCATAAGCAAGCAATAGTAACCTCACATAAGCAATCACTCAAAAGATCAGAAAGAACAAAGAAGACGATTCGGAAAACTTCAAAACCAAGCAAATAACTCTTGCAACATAAAACAATTTCTAACAGTACCAAAATTATGTGAATTTGGCCTTATTAGAATGTTTAGGTCAAGAGCTTCGATTTGCAAAAAGAATCAACTCAAACGGAGCTACGAAACTCAAGTTATGATCAAACGAAGTTTGAATTCAAATCTGATCTAATTCAAATTTTAAAACTTTCAAAAACATGTTTCAGTTGGATTACTGGATAGAGGGGATCATAACGAAGAAGTGGGCGTTGGTTTCATTGGATTTGGACAAACGAGCAAAAAGTAATGATCGTTTGAAAAACTGGGACTATTCTGTAAGAAAAACTAATTGCAACCGGGTCCCTGGCTACGTGGCAGAATCTTACTGGTTGTAACCGTTCGCTTCAGAAGTTTATCGAACGAACGTTCGTCAATTAAAGAAAAACGATTCGAGAGAAAAAAACAAATTAGACGATCTAATCCAAGCCCTAGATCTATGATCGGACGGGCGGGGCGTTACCGCGGCGGTTGGGCTCGATGTCGCCGGAGAAGACGGCCGCAGCGGCGCCGGCTTCGAGCGGGCGGCGGCTCTGGTGGTCCTCCGGCGTGGCCGTGGGGTCGGGAAGAAGCGGCGCGAGGTGGTGAAGCCGATGGCGGGGTCGACGCTCGGCTGCGGCGTCGGAACAGCGCGGGGCTTGGCGGCGGAGCTCGTCGGATCTCGCGAACTCCGGCGAGTTCGCGTGGAGCGCGGGGAGGGTCTCGGGCCTTCCGGTTAGAGGCAAAACGAGGCCGGGGCCTAGCTATATATAGGAGGGGCGAAGCTTGGGCGAGGGGCAAGGTGGAGAGGAGAGTCCAGGGCGGACTCGGCATCGGCCGGCGTCGGCGTACAGGACAAGGACTCCTGCTGCCTTGCGGGAGGAGGAAGAGGACGCGGGGCCCACCTGTCGGCATCCGCGGGAGAGAGAGGGAGGAAACGGGCGACCGGGGCGAAGGCGGTTCGCACGAGGGGAAGAGGCCATGGGCCGATTCGGCTGGGCCATGGGGCGGAGAGAGGGAGAGAGAGAGAGCAGTGCTGGGCTTCGGCCTGGCACTGTTCGAAGAGCTTTTCTCTTTTCTTTTTTTTAACACAGATAAACAAAAATAATAAAGCAAAGAAAAAACAAATATAGTCATATAGTATATCAAATTTGTAGAAAAAGATTTTCTACAACATGAACATTTTTCTAGCATTAAATAAACTTCACACAAATTCAGATAATTCAAAGAGTGCTACTGGTCTATTAAAATCCAACAGAAAACATTTTTAAAATACCAAAATGATTTCAAATTAATTTTTCTCCAATTTTCTATTGTAGGGAATCATGTTACCCTATTTTCCATGTATTTCATTTTTGGAGAAAAATAATTTGAATAAAACTCAAATAACTCCAAATTGAAAATAAATTCAAAAGGGGCTTTGAATTTAATTCTTTGAAACTCACAACTCATATTTCATATAATTTGAAGAAGTCATTTTATCTTCGCTCGTGAAAATCATTGAGTTGCATAAAGCTTCAGAATTGGAAAATAGTTCCAAATGAAATTCAAATATTTTTAACACCCCTTGTCATTTAAATAAATGGAAGAAGTCATGTCATCTTCTCTCCAGGGTTTTGGTGGTGAAAAGAATTTGAATTCACGGAGATCAGAAAGCAAATATGAAAGTTTGGGAAAGTCCTTTTGTTCCCTCACATTTAACTTTCAAAAAGTTCTGAATTCACTCACTTTCAGACAATCAATCAAACAATCAATCAAATCTATCTATTTATTATAACATTCCAAAATTTAGAATTTTGGGATGTTACACCTGGCTCGGCTGGGCCTTCGGCCCAGTCAGGCGCGGAGACTTTTTTTTATAATAATTCCGCCAAACTAAGAAAAATCCTAGAAAAATAAATAAAAAACTTAAAATGCCAAAACAAATTTTCACCGTCTAAATAAAATATTTAGAACAAGATGAACATTTTCTTGGCCCTAAACTGAAGTTTTGAAAAACGTGCATTTTTTTCCTAAATTCAAATAAAATAGAGAGAAAACTCCGAAAATAAACTCTTACTTGATTTTTTTTATTAAACCTTCAGTATTTCTTTATTTTGGGAAAGTCATTTTATTCCCCCTCTCATATTTTTATTATAGAAATAATTGAAGATAGAATAAATAAAATCAATGATCCTATTTTCAAAATTTGAGGGAAACCCAAATATGAAAATAACGAAATCCCCAACTCTCTTAGTGGGTCCTTGAGTTGCGTAGAATTTCTGGATCAGGCCAAAATAAAATAAAATATGATATGGAGTGATGACCTAATGTATAACATTTCAAATTGAAAATTTGGGATGTTACAAACCTACCCCCCTTAAGATGAATCTCGCCCTCGAGATTCGGGTTGGCTAGAAAATAGGTGAGGGTGCTCCTTCAGCAGTTCTTCCTCTCGCTCCCAGGTGGCTTCGTCCTCGGTGTGGTGGCTCCACTGGACTTTGCAAAACTTAATAACCTTGCTGCCGTGACTCGGCTGGCATACTCGAGAATCTTGACTGGTTTCTCCTCATAGGTCAAATCACTATCCAACTGAATGGCTTCCAGCGGCACTGTATCTCTCAGCGGTATATCAGCCATCTCTGCGTGCCACTTCTTTAACTGGGAAATGTGGAACACATCGTGAACTCCTGACAATCCTTAGGGCAATTCCAACTTGTAGGCAACTTCTCCCATATGTTCCAAAACTTTGTAGGGTCCCACAAAGCGTGGCGCTAACTTTCCTTTAACTCAAAAGCGCTTAACTCCCCGAAGTGGAGTTACTCGAAGATAAACTCGGTCTCCGACTTCATAAACTGTCTCCTTGCGTTTAGAATCTACGTAGCTCTTCTTCCTGGACTGGGCTACCTTGAGCCTATCGCGAATTAATCTCACTTTTTGTTCAGATTCCTTAATCAAATCCGGTCCAAACAACTGGCGGTATCCAACTTCATCCCACAACAATGGGGTCCTGCACCTCCTTCTGTACAAGGCTTCGAAAGGGGCCATCTTCAAACTGGATTGATAACTGTTGTTGTAGGAGAACTCTGGATATGGCAAATTGTCGTCCCAACTAGATCCATAATCTAGCGCACAAGCTCTCAGCGTATCCTCCAAAATCTGATTGACTCTCTCGGTCTGTCCATCTGTCTGTGGATGAAAAGTTGTACTGAACTCTAGCCTGGTACCCAAGGTTTCGTGCAATTGATTCCAGAACTTTGAGGTAAACTGGGTTCCTCTATCTGATACAATGCTCCTCGGAACTCCATGCAGACATATGATCCTGGTCATGTATATCTTTGCCAACTTAGCACTGGTGTAAGTGGTCTTCACTGGGATGAAATGAGCTACCTTCGTCAAGAGATCGACTACAACCCATATCTAGTCATAGCCTGAGCGGGTCTTGGGTAATCCCGTGATAAAATCCATGCCTAGCTTATCCCACTTCCATTTGGGTATCGGCAATGGCTGTAGCAATCCTGTTGGCTTCTAATGCTCTGCCTTTACTCTCTGACATACATCACAAACTGCTACATACTCCGCAATATCCTTCTTCATTTCGGTCCACCAAAAAGTATCCTTCAAATCCAAATACATCTTGGTATTTCCTGGGTGAATCGAGTATGGTGAATCATGGGTCTCCTGCAGAATCAACTTCCTGATCTCCGGGTCGTTAGGCACATAAACACGTCATCAAACCATAGGGTATCGTGATCATCCTCACGAAATCCTTTAACTTTTCCTTTTCTCATCTTCTCCTTTATAGAGGCAACCTCCTTGTCAGTTTTCTGAGCTTCTCTGATCTTATCCATCAAAGTAGACTGAATCTCCAATGTTGTAACGTAGCCTCTCGGAACTATCCCCAAACATAGCTCACGAAGATCCTCGACTAGCTCCTTCGGTAAATCTCCCGTCATTAGTTTGTTGACATGGCTCTTATGGCTCAACGCATCGGCTACTATGTTAGCCTTTCCGGGGTGATAATGCAATCTCATATCATAATCCTTGATGAGCTCCAACCATCTCCTTCGCCTGAGATTTAGCTCCTTCTGCGTGAAAATATACTTCAAACTCTTGTGATCCGTGTATACTTCACAATGGTTTCCAATGAGAAAATGTCTACAAGTCTTCAATGCATGCACTACGGCTGCTAACTCCAAATCATGTGTGGCATAATTCAACTCATGAGGTTTCAGTTGTCGTGAAGCATACGAAACAACTCTTCCCTCCTGCATAAGCACTGCTCCAAGTCCTCGACGTGAAGCGTCGCAATACACCTCATAATCCTTGCTCTGATCTGGCAGAATCAATATTGGTGATGTAACCAAATGTTTCTTCAACTCCTGGAAACTAGCCTCACATTCCTCGGTCCATTTGAACTTGGTATCCTTCTTCAACAACTCCATCATAGGCTTCGCAATTTTTGAGAAATTCTCAATGAATCTCCGATAGTATCCTGCAAGTCCAAGAAAACTCCGGATCTCTCCAAAATTTGTTGGTGCTTCCCAATTTTTCATAGTGACAACCTTGGTGGGATCTACTACTATACCTTCTCCGGATATAACATGTCCGAGGAATCCAACTTCCTTCAACCAAAACTCACATTTACTGAACTTGGCATATAACTGATGTTCTCTGAGCTTCCCAAGTACCAAACGCAAATGCTCCTTATGCTCCTCTTCATTCTTTGAGTAGACCAAAATATCATCAATGAACACCACGACAAACTTATCCAAAAACTCCATAAACACCTTGTTCATCATGTTCATGAAATATGCGGGTGCGTTAGTCAGACCAAATGACATAACGGTATACTCGTACAGCCCATACCTGGTGGTAAAAGCCGTCTTAGGTATATCCTGCTCTCAAATCTTCAACTGATGGTATCCTGATCACAGATCGATCTTGGAAAATACCTTAGCTCCTTGCAATCGATCAAACAGATCATTGATCATTGACAGTGGGTACTTTTTCTTGATTGTTACTTTGTTCAATCCTCGATAATCAACAACCATCCTTAACGATCCATCCTTCTTCTCCACTAGAAGTACTGGCGATCCCCAAGGTGAAGAAATTGGGCATATATACCCTTTATCCAGTAACTCCTTAATCTGCTTCTTAATCTCCTCCAAATCTTTTGCGGGCATCCTGTATGGTCTCTTAGATATGGGCCCTGTGCCTGGCAAAAGTAAATCAAAAACTCAATATCTCTATCCAGTGGCATGCCTGGCAACTCCTCCGGAAATACGTCAGGGAAATCCTTCATCACTGGTACTTCCTCCTGCACAACTCCTGATAAGGAATTTACTTGAGTCCTCTTCGGCACATGCCGGGATACATACTTGATTCTTCTTCCTTCTGGCATTGTAAGCAAAATTGACTTACTGGTGCATTCAATGTTCCCTCCATACTTCGATAACCAATCCATGCCTAATATCACATCTAATCCTTGAGATTCAAATACTATTAGGTCCGAGGGAAATACATAGTTACCAATCCTTAATGGTAACCGATCACACCATAGACTAGCCATATACTCTGCTCCAGGCGAGGTTACTAACATGGGTGACCTAAGGGCTTGGGTTGGCAGTTTATACTTATCCACAAATCCCCTTGAGATGTATGAATGCGATGCACCAGTATCAAAAAGAACGAGTGCAGTAAATGACTTAACCAAAAACTTACCTATTACTGCATCTGGCTGAGCTTCAACCTCCTCCATGTTAACGTGGTTCACCTGTCCCCTATTAAAAGGGTTCGACTTCTTCCCTGATCTTCCGTTGCCATTTCCATTCTGGGCTTTAGGACATTCATTGGCGTAGTGTCCAGTCTTCTGGCACTTATAGCAAGTGACTTGGGTTAGGTCTCTCTTGGCTGGTGTTGATGGGTTGGTACGATTCTGGCCGTTACTTCCTCCATTCCCATTACCATTCTTGGGGCCATTATGATTGTGCGAGCTACCTCCTCCATGGGTATGTTGAAAATGTCCTCCCGGTTTAGGGGTAAAACATGGCTTCTGCTGAGCTCCAGAATTGTACTTTCCTTGTCCATACTTCCTCTTGCGGTTTTCAATCGGTTGTTGCTTCCCTTCAATCATAAGAGCGCGATCTACGAACTCATTGTAGTTGTTGAAGCTTGCTACCATCAACTGCATGCTCAACTCATCATTCAGTCCTTCCAGAAACTTCTCCTGCTTAGTTGCATCCGTAGCAACGTCATCTGGGGCATAACGTGATAGCTTACTAAAGTCATCCACATACTGGCCAACTGTCCGTCCTCCTTGGCACAAGTTGCGAAACTCACCCTTCTTCATGGCCATAGCTCCTGTTGACACATGGGCAGTACGGAAAGTGTTGGGGATATTACTACTGGGCATAAACCGGCCTATCTGGGCCGGGTTAACTTCGTCAGTAGTTAAGTAAGTTAAAGCCCAAGAAGACAGAGGAGGGCTCAAGGCCCATGGTCGGCTCAAGGCCTGCAACCGTAAACCGGCGTTAGTAGTTAACCTGTATTGTAAGTTAGGAATAAGAAGAGACCAAATCGGACACATCTATGAGCCGGTATTGGGACTCCGTAAGCCGATGAGAGTCACCCGTGTATATAAGGGGACGACCCGGCGGCGGTTCAAGGACAACAGACAACAACTCGAGACATAGGCGAAGCTTGTTTTCTCCCTAGTCATCGAAACCCCATCAATTCCATCACAACTAGACGTAGGCTTTTACCTTCATCGAAGGGGCCGAACTAGTATAAACTCTCTTGCGTCCTTGTGTCCGCTTTAACCCCTTCAAGCTAACCCGTCGCGATGGGTCCACGACTAAGTCCTTTCTCTAGGACATCTGCCGTGACAAAACCACGACAGTTGGCACCCACCGTGGGGCTATCGCACGATGGTTTCCGGTTCTTGGAGGGCCGCTTTGAAGGACTCGAGGGCTACACTATAGGCCGGATGACTAAGAGTCGTCGCGGCAAGCTCTACATCGATGACACAGGCTGGGGCCCCGAGGCCGGCTGAATTGAGTACGGGTACCGGGTCCCCTTTGGTAGCATTCACGTTTTCATTGGCAAGATCGGTGAACCGGGCCCTGAGCCGGACATCTGCACCGACCTCGTCGAGACGGCTCAGCGTGCGCAATCCGCCCGGGTTAAACCGGCCATGAAGCGTGCCTTCGTGGGAGTCATCCATGGAGGAAGTTATGAGGACGGATCGGAATTTCACGGGGCGACTGTCGTTTGTTCCGGTGACGAATCTTCGACCGGAGAAACCGAATCTCTTTATCAGCTACAAGATGGCCGGATTGGGAGCTGTTCCGATGGCGACAGTATTCCGGACCCCTCTGATCTACCCAACCGGGTTGGAATATTCATGGCCGAAACACAAGCAGCGCTTCATTCTTCAACAGCTGCGGCAATGATCTCCGGTTCAGCAGTAGCGACGGCTGCCGGGGCAGGAGGCCCTGTGCGCCCGCCGGCTCAGGTTCTATCAGAACTATTTGATGCGTTGGCTGTGCTTATGGCGGAAGTTAATCCGCCAGATCAGGACGTTCACAACACGGAGATTGCAAAGGTAAAGGAACAGATCACCCAGGCCAAGGCGGATCTGGCGGCTGAGGACACCAGGATGGCCACAGAGCGGGCTGCTTTAGACGCACAGGCCTACAGGCTTATGTTGGACCAGAGCGCGTCGCATGAAGTCATGAGGAGGAAGCACCGATCCCGCTTACCTCCGGTTTTCGAGGCCAGAGACCTTTTCAACACTCCAGGACCAAGAGCCGGCAATCCGCTGGAGGGGAACCGGGCAGAAGCCCCTGGGACCGGTGCAACGGTTCAGCCTCATCAGATGGACCTGCCTCGTTAAAACACCGTTATACCTCAGGATGCTTTAACACCTCCGGGTCACTACTCCAACCCAATGGACAATCTTGTTGTCGCTGCTGCACGGCTGGAGGCCATTCCAATTGAAGGTGACTCGCCGCAGGCAGTAGAGACGTGACGGGTCAAGGAACTTCTGAGGACAGCTTTGGCCCAACAGGAAGCGTACTCGTACAGCCGCGACCGGATCCACTCGACCCCCCGTCCAAGCCGGAGCTATAGCAGACATATGGATGAACCAGCAGTGTCGAGTAATGAACGACGTGGAGCACCCCGTGGCAACAACCCGATGGGTGGTGCTGATGACGCTCAGGAAGTGGTGAACCGGGCCCGAGCGCGCAGGGAGGCCGAGTTAGCCGCACAGCATCAGGCTCGGCAGCTCACGCCGGTTCGTCCAACCATCTCGATCGAACCTGGTGTTACTTCTAGTTCTTTGGGGGTGCCTTGCCTTATCCCCGCTTTACGCAACGTGCGCCTGCCCAAGGATTTCAAAGGCCCGCGCAAGGTACCAAATTACACGGCGGATCAACCTCCAGAGACATGGGTGGAGAGCTATGAGATGGCCATGGAGATGCTTGATGTGGATGACACGGCGTGTGCGAAATACTTCACCATGATGCTTGAAGGAACGGCCCGTACTTGGTTAAAAAGCTTGCCAGCTAATTCTATCAGTTCATGGGCCCAATTACGAGCCCGGTTTATCAGCAATTTCAAGGATACCTGTAAACAGCCTATGTCGATAGTGGACTTAGCTGCATGCGTCCAGGAGGAAGGAGAATCAACGACTCATTGGGTGCGCCGGGTTTCACAAGTGTTGCACTCCCCAGACCGCATCAACGCTGACACCGCAGTATTAACCCTAGAAGGCAACTGCCGGTTTGGGCCCCTGAAGTTGAAATTGGGACGGATAAAGCGTCATTGCACCGACATGGGGACCCTCATGGCCGCTTTGGTGAAATATGTTGATTCTGATAGTACCAAGGATCCCGAATCTGATGATGACAAGACAGGGAAAGGGAAGAAGAACAGCAGCTCCAAAGGTCAGCAGCATCACTCGGTAGGCAATGGCGGAGGAGGCAAGCGTAAAGCGGATGGTAACATGGACTTTGTGGCTAATACCAACGCACGGGACAATGGCCAGCGACGCAAGGGTAGGCCGAAAAATCGTAATGGAGCACCCAACCCTAACCCAAACCGCCTAAACTATCTGCTAAGCCAGCCCTGTCCAAGACATGGGACGAAGGAGGCGCCAGCAAACCACCTTTGGAAGGATTGCTTTATTATGCAGGAGTTCAAGAATTCTAATAATTTCCGGTATGATCACGAATCTGGCGATGGCTCAGGATCCGGGCCGGGTTACGGTGGAGGAAGTTCCGGTTCAGGATTTAATGGTAATCCGGGCGGACATAATGGTCAAAATAGTCAGAACAACCAAGGTGGTTACAACCAACAGTAGCAACAGTCAGGTTACCAGAGCAACCCAGAGCAGTTGAGTAGTGGGCAGTACCATGTCTTCACCACTAGCTTGGACAAGCGAGACCGGAAGGTTCAGAGGCGGGCAGTCAACTCTGTTGAACCGGCCATACCTCGTTATCTACGTTGGTCTGAACAGCCAATCATATGGAGCAGAGAGGATCACCCACCCCAGGTCGATAATCCGGGTCAGTTGGCTCTGGTGGTGGCGCCTCAGGTGGGAGGTTATAAGTTCACCAAGGTGCTCATGGATGGAGGGAGCAGCATTAACATCCTGTACTATGAGACCTTCCGTCGTATGGGACTAACAGATAAGAATCTCAAACTGTCCAATACAGTATTCCACGGTGTAGTGCCTGGCAGATCAGCATATCCCGTTGGTAAGATAGCTCTGGAAGTGGCCTTTGGGGATTATCATGATTCCAGGTCAGAGACATTGACGTTTGAAGTGGTGAAAATCCAAAGTCCATATCATGCCTTGTTTGGGTGACCGGCATACGCCAAGTTTATGGCTCGGCCCTGTTATGTGTATTTGCAGCTCAAGATGCGGGTCACAAGGGGGCAATAATGGTTCACGGAAGCCGCAAAATCGCTTTGGAATGCGAGGAAGGAGATGCGGCTTATGCAGAGTCGGTTTGTGCCACCGAGGAGTTGAAGTACTATAAAGACAATGTTGATCCGGCGGACATGACTCCATTGAAGAAGCCAACTACGGAGCATGATCCGGCCCTGAAGTTCAAATCGGCAGCAGAAACTAAGCTTGTTGACTTCATACCTGGCGATTCGTCCAAGCAGTTCAGCATCAGTGCCAACTTGGATTCAAAATAGGAAAGCGCGCTCATCGAGTTCATCCGTGAGAATCGGGACATTTTTGCATGGAAGCCCTCTGACATGCCAGGTGTACCGAGGCAACTCGCTGAGCACACACTTAATGTGGATCCTAAATATAAAGCGGTGAAACAGTTCCTCCGCCGGTTTAACGAAGAAAGACGCAAGGCGATTGGAGAAGAGGTAGCCAGGCTCTTAGCAGCTGGCTTTATTGTTGAAGTTTTTCACCCTGAGTGGCTTGCCAATCCGGTGCTGGTCCTCAAGAAGAACGGCACCTGGCGCATGTGTGTGGATTACACAGATCTTAATAAAGCTTGTCCAGTGGATCCTTTTGCCCTCCCCCGTATTGATCAAATTATTGATGCTACGGCGGGTTGTGAGCGTTTAAGTTTTTTGGATGCGTATTCTGGCTATCATCAGATCAAAATGGCAGTTAAGGACCAGGAGAAGACAACATTTATAACTCCCTTTGGAGCCTTCTGCTATGTGTCTATGCCCTTCGGGCTCAAGAGTGCCCAGGCAACTTACCAACGGTGTGTACAAAATTGTCTTCACAAGCAGATTGGCCGTGATGTACATGCTTACGTGGATGATATCATGGTTAAATCCAGGGAGAAGGAGACTCTGATTGATGATTTGAAGGAAACCTTTGATAACCTGAGAACATACAAGATGATGCTTAATCCGGACAAGTGTGTCTTTGGTGTACCGGAGGGCAAGCTATTGGGTTTTCTAGTGTCCAACAGGGGAATTGAGGCTAATTCGGAGAAGATCACGGCTATCACCTCCCTGGCTAAACTGAAGTGTATCAACGATGTTCAACGCTTGGCAGGCCGGATTGCTGCGCTAAGCCGGTTTATCAGTCGCCTGGGTGAGAAGGCAATCCCTTTGTATAAGATGTTGAAAAAGACAGATCAGTTTGTCTGGAGTTCTGCTGTTGATGAAGCATTTCAGGACTTAAAGCGGTAATTGGCCAATCCGCCTATGCTCGCCGCTCCCATTGACAAGGAGCCGTTACTGCTATATGTTGTTGCTAATGTTCGGGCGGTCAGCGCTATTGTGGTGGAGCGAAAGGAGGCAGGTAAGGAGCATCCGGTTCAACATCCGGTCTATTATATCAGCGAGGTGCTCATTGAGTCCAAGCAAAGGTATCCGCATTGGCAGAAGCTGGTGTATGGAGTTTTTATGGCAAGCCGGAAGCTTAAACAATATTTCCAAGGGCACTCAATTACGGTGGTCAGTTCTTCTCCTTTGGGAGATATCATCCAGAACCGGGAAGCAACTGGCCGGATTGCAAAATGGGCCATAGAGCTGGGGCCGTACGGTTTGAAGTATGTGCCTCGGACAGCGGTTAAGTCTCAAGCACTTGTTGATTTCATCAATGATTGGACGGAAATGCAAGCACCTGAAGAAAAGCCGGATCATACGTATTGGACCATCCATTTTGACGGATCCAGGCAGTTGGAAGGCTCGGGGGCTGGAGTCGTATTAACTTCCCCACGAGGTGATAAGTTTTGTTATGTTCTCCGTTTAATGTTCCCTTGTACTAACAATGCAGCTGAGTATGAAGCCTTGCTCCATAGTCTCCGGATGGCTAAGGAGATGAATCTAAGTCGAGTTAAGTGCTTCGGTGACTCGGACCTTGTGGCTCAGCAAGTGTCTGGCACTTAGGACTCTAAGGACCCACTCATGGCAGCATATCGTCGTGAGGTGGATACTGTCGCAGGTTATTTCAAAGGCTATCAGGTGGACCACGTGGACCGGCGGAAAAATGAAGCGGCAGACGCTTTAAGCCGGCTGGGCTCTTAGCACAAACCGGTCCCACCCAATGTTTTTCTGGATGTGCTGCACAACCCGTCGGTCAAGATCCCTGGTGAAGAGGATTTGGCTATTCCTGATCCGGAGGCTCAATTGGTGGCGGCTCTTCATGTTATTCCAGATTGGACGCTTCCTTACCTGGTGTACAAGAACCGGGGTGAGTTGCCAGAGGATGAGATTCTAGCCCGGCAGATAATCCGGCGATCCAAGTCCATGGCTATCATCAACGGCGAGTTGCATCATTGCAGTATATCAGGAGCTTTTCAACGCTGCGTGTCTCCTGAAGAAGGCCGTGAAATTTTGTGTGAGATCCACGAAGGAGATTGTGGTCACCACGCCGGTTCAAAGTCTCTGGTGGCTAAAGCGTTTCGCCATGGTTTTTATTGGTTAACTGCTCATGCTGATGCGGAGGATCTGGTCAGACGATGTGATGGTTGCCAAAGGTTTTCAAGGCGTGCTCATGTACCGGCTCAAGAATTGAGAATGATTCCAATTACTTGGCCATTTGCGACTTGGGGGCTGGATATGGTTGGGCCTTTCAAAAGGTCCAAAGATAAGAAGACCCACCTCCTGGTGGCGGTTGACAAGTTTACAAAGTGGGTGGAGGCAGAACCTGTTAGCAAGTGTGATGCGGCCACGGCGGTTCAGTTCATCAAAAAGGTGATTTTACGGTTTGGCTTTCCGCACGGTATTATCATAGATAATGGTACCAATTTGTCCAAAGGTGCTATGAAGGAGTTCTGCGAATGGGAGCACATCCGGCTCGACGTTTCATCAGTGGCACATCCACAGTCCAATGGTCAAGCAGAAAGAGCTAATCAAGAGATCTTGAGAGGCATCAAGCCCCGGCTCATGGTTCCTTTGCAGAGAACGCCGGGTTGTTGGGTAGAAGAATTACCATCTGTGTTATGGAGCATCAATACAACACCCAACAGATCAACAGGATACACGCCGTTCTTCATGGTTTATGGAGCGGAGGCGGTTCTCCCCAGTGATATCTGTCATGATTCACCTCGTGTCATGGCTTATATTGAAGCGGACAACGAGACAACACGGCAAGATGCTCTGGACCGGTTGGATGAAGAGCATGACATCACAGCCGCCCGATCGGCGATTTACCAGCAGGATCTTCGTCCTTATCACAGTCGCCGGGTCAGAACCAGAACCTTTCAGGAAGGAGATTTGGTGCTTCGGCTCATCCAAGATCAGACTGATATGCATAAGTTATCCCCACCTTGGGAGGGGCCTTTCGTGGTCAGCAAGAATCTGCACAACGGGTCGTACTATCTGATCGATATTCGAGAGCATAAGGACTCACGTACATCAGAGGAGGAGACTAACAGGCCGTGGAATATAGCTCATCTTCGGCCTTACTATACCTGAGCCATTGGCTATACTTATGTACATATTACGACAATGTATATATTATGATTAAATATAATAAACCGGAACCTCAGCTAAAGCGGGGTATCTGTTCTTTTACATCATGTCAGGTTACACGGAGTTTCTCTAAATCGGCCTCCGGTTTACCCCTTGAGTTCGCTTTGTTAAAAGCATCATGTTATATCACTTGGAGGATTGGTCGTGTCCGAACCAATACCATGCCTCTTGATAGGCGAGAGCCACCAGATCACTTGGGGACTTGGTCATGTCTGAACCAGTCATGCCTCTTGATCGGCCTAAGGCCACAGAATCACTTGGGGGCTTGGTCGAACCCGAACCATGACCATGCCATTTGGTCGGCATAAATGCCACGGTTTCATTTGGGGACCTGGCTGACTAGAACCATAGTTACACCTAACGGGAGCTTGGTCGTGTTTGACCATGGTAACGCCATTTGATCAGCTTAAATAAACCTTTTTTGGCAAACGGTTTTTTCGTCGCTTTTGCTTCACACTTTTCTTTGAAGGTTTTTTTTTGCTTTTCATTGTGTTTTTTAAACCGACAAAGTTTTTTAACCAATCAATTGACGGAACACAGTTCACGTCAATCCGGAGACTATTTGTCCGGTTTGATCCTTGTTGTTAACATCCTCTTATGGAGTAACACGGTGTTTATTATAACCCGGCACGGTTTACATGGTAAACCAGCGTCATATATATATATAGGAGCTGTTATCTCCTCCAACAGTGTGGGTTTGCAAAACTCCGCTTCAAGATTGGCCAAGCCAACTTCATGCTCAATGATGGCAGGTATTGTGTATCTCAAAAATTTGATCATATACTTCAAATTTTGTTTTGATTTCATATATGCAGACATCATATTCCGCCTGACGGTACAACCGCGGTGGCACTTGACGAATTTTTCATTTCAGAAAGTGTTTTGGAAAGTTCATTACCACAGGAAGAACAAATTATGCACGAAGGCATATCAATATCAAAGGTATCAGCTAGCCTATTACAAGGCAACATGGTGCCCATAATAATATAATTGTTTTTCGCAAAGGAGAGGCAGTTTAAAACCGGCTTCCGGTTCAAGTTTGGTCACCAGCCTGGCCTGATGGTTGTGGGTCATCCTGCGCCGCTTCAGCCTCCATTTCTCTACCCAGTGGCTGGAAATCCACAGTTGTCCAGTCGATTCCCATTAATGCTTGAAAAACAGCTTCATCATGGATCAGCAATGACGGGTCAATATCGGGAGCGTAAGTATGCTTACAGATTGGAGGGATCAGATTTTCTGATTCATGGATTGGTGCAGCTATTCTCTTGTTCTGACTGTCATATTGGGCTTGATAATGAGACAAGTCTGCTTCCTCAGCCAGTTGACAAGCTAGCGGACGTACCTCCCGGTTTATTGCTCGCAGATCCGCTTCGCCAAATTCTGACCCATCTTCCTTCAAGCTGGGATAGCCCTGAGCCGCTTCAATAGGATCAAAATCAGGCACCCAGGCTTTTGCCCGGATTAAGGCATTTATTGCACTGGTTCGAGCAGCAGATTTCTTCAGCTCTTCAACCCGGGCAGGAAGCACCGATAGTTTCATCAGAGTATCTTGAATCAAAGTGGGCGCCGGTTTGTTATGAGATGCGGTACAGATGATCCCCTGGGCACCAGTATACAATTGTTCAACCAATGTATAGGCAGCTTTTAGTTTCTTCCGCACATCTGACCCCAAGTGACCAATGTGTGTCCCTGAAATACCATAAAGGGTTAATAAACCGGTGACTCTGTCAGAAGGCAGAGCCAATTCAGAAGGCAAACTGGCTTACCAAAGATAGCAGTAGTCATGGCATGCACGTGCCGCTTTATGCTTGTCAGTTCATCCGCCATTGGTTTTAGTGCAGCCTCGGCATCCTCTGCTCGTTTGATCAAAGCGGACTTTTCAGTGGCCGCCCGCTTCTTCTTAAAGCTCTCCTTAAGCTGTTCCATGGCGCTTAAAGTGCTGGCCAATTCCTCTTTTGCTTTGGAGGTTTCAGCCTGTTGGGTTTTCAGGTTTTCTTGGAGATCGGTGACTTGGTTTTCTTTCGTCTTCAGCTCTGCCTGCATGCATACAGATATATTCTTCAACAAATCGGTATAAGGATTCAAGTACCAATCACATAACAAGTTATGCACTTAGCACTTGGGGGCTAATGCATATTCGGTCTTCATCTTTCAATTGCTTACAAAGTCCCAAGATCAATACAAGTATTCAACTTGGCACTTGGGTGCTAATGGCTATTTGGTCGTATATATTCTGATGCGGCAATTTCAATTACTTAAAGTACCGGTTTAACTACGTTAAGTTGAACCGGCCCTTGGGGGCTACATTAGCGAATTTCAAAGCATCAAGATTTATATTGGTAAGTCCCGGTTTGAAAGAATATTACAAACTGGCCCTTGGGGGCTAGGAGAGTCAGCAAGAATGGAAGCATACAAGCGGGAAGGAGCATATGGAAGTTACCTCATATTTATCTTTCATCATATTAACCAGACCGGCTTCATGGTCGCGACTGGTATACAACCGGTTCAGATAGCCGGAATGGATATCTTGGGCGTTCAGAGCAGCATAAGTCGTCAGATCAGCGTTCCACTTGCCTTTGCCAAAGGCAGCAAATTCTTCCTTGGCAGAATGTTTGGATAAAGCGACAGGATTGCTTGGCTCAGTATGGCCAGTGCCAGTAATGACAACCTCATCATCCTGGGTACCGCCGGTTTGCGCCGGGGTTGTTGGCTTGTTAGTAGGTTTTGCTGGACCGGCGGAACTTTCAATCCGGATGGAACCTGTGGGCTGATTGACAGGACCTGAGGCGTCAGTAGGTCTCTCTTCAGCAATAAGATCATCGTCCTGCTGCGGTGGATCGTTGGGTATATCCTCAGGAATAGCCGCTTCAAGATTGGGTGTCTTGCCTGGTTCAAGAATGACATCTTCTTCGGCCGCTTTGTCCAGGCAGGCCTTCTTGCTTGGCCTAGGTTTGGCCCTGAGAAGAATAACAAAATCAAATACAACATATGTTCTAAGGCAATGTACTGCAAACATCACAATAAGTATAGCTTACCCAAGCACCGTTTTGAGCGGTGGGAGCTGAGTAGCCGATGACTCGCCAGAAGATGAGTGGGAAGTAACCTGGTAATCGGAGTCAGACGGATTAAGAGGTTGACGAAAGCAGCCCGCTTTAGGACAAGCACTGACAAGCAAATTAGAGACCTCTGTATGGCGTTTCCGAACCAGACTGTTCGGTAAACCAGACTGTTCGGTAAACCGGCGAAGGTAACTACCTGGCCGTTGTGCCGGGTGGTGCGACGAGCTTCGTGTTGTTGGGTCTTCATAAGAAGTTTAGGATCCAAATAAGCAAGAGGATGAGAAAATTTAACTTTCCGGTTTGCCTGACGGATTTTTTGTGAAGGCAAAGTTTCTGAATCGGAAGAGAGAATAATTACCTCTGCAACATCCGCGTGGATGGCTTCGGCATCATCCTGACAAATATCATCATCAATAAGACGCATGAAAAATAAACCAAGTGAGTCAAGCTCTACCTCAAAGTCCGGATTATCCACCTCATCATCAGGGGCCGGATTAGAAGATGCAGTGGTTCTTTTCCTGTGGGCAGTCTTCTTCACAGCTTTAGTCTTTTGCCGGGTTGCTCTTTCCGGTTTGTCTGGTTTTTCTGGTTTCTCCTGCGGCAGTTTTTTGCTCCAAAACGGATCATTGCCCTGATTATGCAGACACTGATATTAAAAACAATGACCAGACATATCAATAACAGATTCAGCAAAGAGAAAAATCAAAGTCTTACAGTTGGCGGTTTGTTGGTGGCACAGAAGGGAAGCAGGCCGGTTCTAGCGCAGACGTGCTCTGGTTCATTCAGTATCTTATGCACAGCCTCTGTGATTTCTTCATCGGAGAGCTGGAGTTTTGAATGTCGCAGTGGGTCATCAACACTGTCAGTATACTCGCACATCAAACCGGAGCGCTGACTAAGGGGCAGTATGCTCCATGATATCCAACAGCGAGCGAGATCAACCCCTGTTAAACCGTTGGCCATAAAGGCTCTGAGCTTTGACAGCTGGGGAGCATATTTGCTTCTCTCCTGGGCAGTCAATCTTTGAGGAAAAGGGTGTGTATTGCTGAGCCGCTCCGGACGAAAGCTAGGCAAGGGATTCTCACCAGCAGGGGAGGTGTCTTTGCAGTAGAACCATGTCTGATTCCACTCGTTGGGGTGACTGTGCATCTTGGCATGAGGGTATGTGACCTCTTTTCTTTTCTGAATCGCCATGCCACCCAACTCCGTATTAGAGCCATCAGTAAACTAAGTACGGCGGTTTAGATGGAAAAGGTCTCCGAACAATTCCACTGTGGGCTCCTCTTGAAAGAACACCTCACAGAGCACTTGGAAGTGGCACATATTTGTAACAGAGTTGGGGCCAGTGTCTTGCGGATGGAGTTGGAAATCGGCTAAAACATCCTGGTAAAATTTAGAACCGGGCGGCTTAAAGCCCCGGGGTAAGTGATCGATGAAAACAACAACCTCTCCTTCTCGAGGTGTGGGAGGGCATTCTTTGCCAGGAGCCCTCCAATGGATGGTATCTTTGCTGCCTAAAGCACCAATCAGGACTAAATCGTCCAGTTGATCCTCTGTGACGCGAGAAGGAACCCAATTGCACTCATATACTTGCTTGGCCATGATGGAATCTACAAGGTAGAAGATCCCGGTTCAAAAATGCATTTGATCAAGGTACGTTGGTATGGGCACGGTTAAACCGGAAACATAACTATCTGAACCGGAGTTTCATGAAGCAACCAACATCTGGCGGTTCAACAAGGGGACTAATGGCATATACCGGTTGAAAATTTTCTATAAGGTTAAACCGCCTGATCTAAGCATTGAAAAGCTAAGATTGCGGATGGACAAGTACGCACAAACAGGTTTCACAAGATTTCTTTACAGCATTGGATCTGAAGCAAGTTCAGAGAAGAGATAAATACTTAGAGGTTCAAAGGAGCAGTACCGAACCAATGAGCAAAACGTTCATACAGACCCATGGTTTGAGATGCATAAGTAAAGGCGAAGGTCAAACAACTATCATTGCACAGAATAAAGATTTGCGGATTCATCTAAAGATCTATTGTATGAGCAAGAGGCAGATGATGAACACTGAAGAACTGCGAAACCCTAGGCCAGATCTGCGGGGGGAAAGATAGAAGATTTACCAGAGCTGAGGAAGATGCGAAAGGTTGCCGCAATGTTCTGGTGCGCTCAGGTTGATGCAGCGGCCAAGGATGAGGCAGAGGTCGACGGCGGCGGCGGAGCTCCGAGGCTGGCGACGCGAGGAAGATGAAGAAGGCACGGAAGGAGAAAAGAAATGACCCTTCGGTCCTATTTATAAGGCAAAAGAACATGAGTCAGGCGCGACAATCAAGGGGCCACAAAACGGAGTTGTCGCCTCGATTTCTGCTGATCTATTAAGCAAAGAAGCATAATGGATAGCTTCGTTATGACAGGTGACGTCACTCCGGTTTACAGCAATCATAGAAGATGACATCATGGCGGTTTACCGATTTATAAGAAGGTGTTGAAGATGAAGCTTTTATTAAAGGATTGACATGAACCCGTTCAAATCAATCTGGGGCCTAATGTTGGGGATATTACTACTGGGCGTAAACCGGCCTATCTGGGCCGGGTTAACTTCGTCAGTAGTTAAGTAAGTTAAAGCCCAAGAAGACAGAGGAGGGCTCAAGGCCCATGGTCGGCTCAAGGCCTGCAGCCGTAAACCGGCGTTAGTAGTTAACCTGTATTGTAAGTTAGGAATAAGAAGAGACCAAACCGGACACATCTATGAGCCGGTATTGGGACTCCGTAAGCCGACGAGAGTCACCCGTGTATATAAGGGGACGACCCGGCGGCGGTTCAAGGACAACAGACAACAACTCGAGACATAGGCGAAGCTTGTTTGCTCCCTAGTCATCGAAACCCCATCAATTCCATCACAACTAGACGTAGGCTTTTACCTTCATCGAAGGGGCCGAACTAGTATAAGCTCTCTTGCGTCCTTGTGTCTGCTTTAACCCCTTCAAGCTAACCCATCGCGATGGCTCCACGACTAAGTCCTTTCTCTAGGACATCTGCCGTGACAAAACCACGACAGAAAGCCTGCTGAAATTGGTCCCATGTCACCATGGCTATAGGGTAGGTGACAGTGTAATTCTCCCACCATGATGCTGCTGGTCCATCCAACTGATGTGCGGCAAAGCGCACCTTCTCAGCATCAGTACATCCTGTAGTGGTTAACTCCCTTCCAATCTTGCGGAGCCAATCATCTGCTACTATAGGCTCGGTGCTACTAGAGAACACCGGCGGATTCAGCCTAAGAAAACAGGTTAAGTGATCCACAGGTGGTGGCGGTGGTGGGTTGTTGTTGTTGTTGTTCCCCTGATTCTGATTCTGGACTAGCAACTGCATCAACGTATTCTGCTGCTGGATCAACTAAGTGAGCTCCGGTGGGAAAGAAAATCCAATGTCACGTCTCGGAGGCATCTGGGGTTTATAAAAGATGAGAATATAGAATAGAATGAGGTCTAGAGGGAAAACACTACCCATATGCACATGAGGCAAATGCAAATAGAATCACTTCATTCAATCAAACAAGGGCATACAACGGTCTATCTATCGTTACAAAAGTGCTCAGGCTATACTTGATACATGGGGAATACTACTACTGTTATGGTGGTCGACTAGAAAAACTGCTCCGATGAAGACTCCATGATATCTTCTCCAGCTTCATCAACATAGTCATCATCGCTATCGTCTGGGTCTGACTCGGTGCCGTCGATGATGATGTAGTTCTCTGGACAAGTGCAATCTTCGTCTTCTCCTCCAGTTGCGGGAAATCCCATGAATACTTTTAGCTTCTTTTTCAGATCATCGTTCTTCTCCACAAGTGTTGATATTGCCTCCTCATATCCATCGCGTGTAGACTTGAGTTCTTCTTCTAGCTCCGTGATCTTGGTCATGGCCTTCTTCAGGTCTATCATGCCTGCGCACATCTGGTTCTCCTGGTGTCGAATGTGCTGGTTTAACTCCTGGATGAAAGCTGCAATTGACCTATCCTTCCTGGTGTTGATCATATCCCATTGCTCATCTCAGCACCCACAAATCTGGTAGATAGTATCCTTGAGATCCTTGTGGTAGACCTCTCCAATGCGTCCCATAGTGATGTGGGCTGCCATGCTCTTTCCTAGGCTCCAGGTTGGTGCATCAAAGGAAAACTCTATGGGCTCGGTGACTGGCATGAAAGTCCTTCCTAGAACTTGAAATTGAATCATCCAGAGCTCCTCCTTGGGTAAAGTGGCGTTGTAGGTCCCGGTGAAGCTTGGTACTCCGATGTTCAGGTACTTAGTGACTTCCTTCAGGTGGCGTCCAAAGGGTGTATCTTCATCCGGTTGCGTGAACTTGTTCCTTGCATCCGCCATCCTAAAAGAGTAGAAAAGATGAGGAGTCAGAAATGAGAAGAGGGAGTATTGGTCTAGGGTTTAGCTTAGTGGTCATGTCCTATAGTCAGCATATGCCCTGATACCATCTTGTAGCGACCAGACCTCAAACAGTCCGATCTCTGTGCTTTAGTGTCATCCCTGGATCAGTAATGCTGACATGCACAGTACTTGAAGGATTTATAACAGAGTAGCAATCACACACTTATTACATTGTATGTCTCAAAAGAGAACTTATTACAATAAATATGGCTTAAGGCCATCTAATAACGATAACAATGGAAGGCTTGGAAGATAAGTGAGTCCATCAACTCCAACGGCATCACTGAGTATAGAACCACGACCTATAGGCACCTTACTTGTCGTTTGAAAAGTCTGCAACATGAACGTTGCAGCCCGCAAACGGGTCAGCACATGGAATATGCTGGCAATGTAACACATAGAGAGTAATGGAAGAATAAAGCTCTACTACATGCATATATGGCTAGTGGAAAGCTCTATGGTTACAGTTTTTGCGTAAAGCCAATTTTTCCCTACTTCAAAGGAATAAATTTTATTTAACTATCATGGTAGTTGTTAAACATTGAGAGTGTAGACACCCTCTCAATCCCAATTAAGCATCATCATTAAAACCCAACAAAATTAATTGAAGTAACATGATGAGATTCACATGATAATCCAAGTACTAGATACTCAAGATGTCCATAACCGGGGACACGGCTAACCATGATTAGTTTATACACTCTGCAGAGGTTTGCGCACTTTTCCCCACAAGACTCGATCTCCTCCGTTGGGATTCTCGCACTACATGGTGTTTGAGAAACGGATGACCGAGACATAGTCTTTCAGAAGCGCTAGCACCTTACGATCGGGTAGACAGTACCAACCTACATCCCCTACATCTGCTAGTCTACCACTGTAAGAGTTCGCACGACTTAGTCAACTATGCTAGAGCCCATAGTAGCTTGTGGCTGCACACGGAAGTTTCTAGTATGAATAATCTCATGATCCCTTTGAGCCTGGGTGGCGGTCCATAAAGAAAAACAGGCAATCGCTGGAATACCCAGGTGCCTCAATCCACCCAGATGTGTATTAAAGTTGCCACCTTAAATAAACCATTAATTAACAATCTCACATTTGTCATGGATACACTCACCCAATCCACGTCTACTAGCATAGCATGGCATGATAAGCAAACGTAGAAGTAACTCCCAAGGGTTTGATAATAAAACAAGTAATAGGTTCTACCTCATCTACTTCCCAAAACCCACATATTAAACAGATCCTAATCATGCAATTGTTTGAGGTTTGATCTAATGCAATAAAACTAGGTAGTAAAGAGGTATGATCAAAGTGTTACTTGCCTTGCTGATGATCCGTGAAACCTAGAGACTCAAAGTAGCAAGATGCGCACTCCGGGTACTCTATCGCAAACAAACAAGCATACAATAAGTACTCATCTAATGCACGGGTAAAACTCAAATAAGAAATCGAACCAGAAAGTTCAACTTAAGAACTCCGTTTTGCAAAAGAATCAAATCGAACGAAGCAATGAAAGTCAAACGGCGAAATAAACAAACTTCGTTTACTAATCTCGACCTAAGTCAAATTTTACAGATGCAAAAACTTGTTTGAGTTCGTTAAACGGAAAGAGGGTTTTGAGACGAAACTCCAGGCGCTTGAGTCACCTGATTCCGATAAACGAGCGAAAAGATAAACTAAAACAAAAATTCCGATAAACAAGCGAAAAGAAATAATCGCGGAAAAATCCGAGAAAAATAAAATCGACGAACAGATTAACGAACGAATGTTCGTTAACTGAAACTAAACGACGAACGCGTTCGTTAGAACGAACGAACGCTCGCTAAATAAATAAACCAGAAAAAAACCGATCTATTTAGAAAAACGAATCTAGGGTTTCTAAAAAAATGGAGTGGTTTCTTTAGAAAAACCGGGGCGGCGGGCGGCTACCTTGGCTCGACTCCGGCGAGGCTCCGGCGGGGTTCCGGTGCGGCGGTGGGGCGGCGTGGGCTGCTGGTGCTGCTGTGGCGGCGGGGCGGGTCGGGTGGCGGGGCTGGGGAGGGCGGCGGCGGCTATTTAAGAGGGGGGCTGCGGCTTGGGGAAGGGGCAAGGCGGCGGCGCAGAGGAGGAGTCCGGCTCAAACATGGAGTCCGGGTCGGCGGCGGCGCAGCGCGGGGAAGGCGGCGGCGGCGCGGGCCGGCCTGGCTCGGCTGGGCCTTCGGCCCAGTCGGGCGCGGAGACTTTTTTTTTATAATAATTCCGCCAAACTAAGAAAAATCCTAGAAAATTAAATAAAAATCTAAAAATGCCAAAACAAATTTTCCCCGTCTAAATAAAATATTTAGAATAAGATGAACATTTTTTTGGCCCTAAAATGCAGTTTTGAAAAACATGCAATTTTCCTAAATTCAAATAAAATAGCGAGAAAACTCCGAAAATAAACTCTTACTTGATTTTTATTAAACCATTAATATTTATTTATTTTGGGAAAGTCATTTTATTCCCTCTCTCATATTTTTATTATAGAAATAATTGAAGATAGAATAAATAAAATCAATGATCCTATTTTCAAAATTTGAGGGAAACCCAAATATGAAAATAACGAAATCCCCAACTCTCTCTGTGGGTCCTTGAGTTGCGTAGAATTTCTGGATCAGGCCAAAATCAAATAAAATATGATATGCAGTGATGACCTAATGTATAACATTCCAAATTGAAAATTTGGGATGTTACACTCCGGTGGCGCCGGAGTGCCACCGGGGGCCATCATCATCACCACAATCTTCAGCAACAACTTCACCACCATCATCACCAACTCTTCCCCCCTCTATGCAGCAGTGTAACCTCTCTCTTACCCACTGTAATCTCTACTTAAACATGGTGCTCAACGCTATATATTATTTCCCTATGATGTATGGCTATCCTATGATGTTTGAGTAGATCCGTTTTGTCCTAATGGCTATTTGATGATCAAGATTGGTTTGAGTTGCATGTTTTATTATTGGTGTTGTCCTATGGTGCTCTCCGTGTCGCGCAAGCGTGAGGTATCCCCACTTTAGGGTGTTGCAATATGTTTATGATTTGCTTATGGTGGGTGGCGTGAGTGAACAGAAGCACAGACCCGAGTAAGTAGGTTGTTTGCGTATGGGATAAAGAGGACTTGATGCTTTAATGCTATGGTTGGGTTTTACCTTAATGATCTTTAGTAGTTGCGGATGCTTGCTAGAGTTCCAATCATAAGTGCATATGATCCAAGTAGAGAAAGTATGTTAGCTTATGCCTCTCCCTCAAATAAAATTGTAATAATGATTACCGGTCTAGTTATCGATTGCCTAGGGACAAATAACTTTCTCGTAACAACAAACTCTCTACTAAACCTAACTTAGTTGTGTCTTTAACTAAACAGCCCCTACTTTTTATTTACTTGCTCTTTATTATGTTGCATACCTATCCAACGACAACTACAAAGTACTACTAGTTTCATACTTGTTCTAGGTAAAGCGTGCGTAGAGTTGTATCGGTGGTCAATAGAACTTGAGGGAATATTTGTTCTACCTTTAGCTCCTCGTTGGGTTCGACACTATTACTTATCGAAAACTGTTGCGATCCCCTATACTTGTGGGTTATCACATACCGAGCGGGGTTTTATTGGCCATGGGAAAATGAGATGGCGAAAGAGATAGTCGACAAATGTGAAGGGTGCTAGTTTTACTCCAACATGTCTCACAAGCCAGCATCATCCCTGAAGACCATTCGACTCGTCTAGCCCTTTGCTGTTTGGGGGTTGGACATGGTTGGACCTCTGAAGACTGGTAGGAACGGCTTTACTCATGTGCTCGTGGCAATCGACAAGTTCACCAAATGGATTGAAGCCAAGCCTATAAAAAGTATTGAAGCCGGTACTGCTGTCAGCTTCATCAGAGAGTTAACATTTAGATATGGTGTTCCACATAGCATCATCACTGACAATGGGTCGAACTTCGATTCTGATGAGTTCCGAGCTTTCTGTGCGTCACAAGGCACTCGAGTCGACTATGCTTCAGTCGCCCATCCCCAGTCGAATGGACAAGCTGAAAGAGCAAACGGATTGATTCTCAAAGGATTGAAACCTCGATTGATGGGTGATCTCAAGCATGCGGCCGGCGCTTGGGTCGATGAACTTCCATCAGTACTTTGGGGATTGAGGACGACTCCTAATCGGTCGACTGGACGAACTCCATTCTTCTTGGTCTATGGAGCTGAAGCTGTACTCTCGAGTGACCTGCTCCACAATGCGCCCTGAGTCGAGCTTTTCTCAGAAGATGAAGCAGAACAGGCTCGACAAGACAATGTTGATCTCCTATAAGAGGAAAGAGAGATGGCTCTGATCCGGTTGACCATTTATCAGCAAGACCTGCGTCGATTCCACGCCAGAAATGTGAGGGGACGAGCATTTCAAGAGGGAGACTTGGTTCTCTGAGTGGATCAGCAGAAACCACACAAGCTCGCTCCTTCTTGGGAAGGCCCCTTCATCGTCACCAGGGTGCTCCACAATGGAGCATACCACCTTTATAATGCCGAGCACAAGAAAGACGAGCCTCGCGCTTGGAATGCGGAGCTGCTCTGCCCCTTTTACACTTAAGCATTCAGACTGTTGAGATGTAATAAGAGATACCTTCTAGTTTGATTATCAAAGACACAGCTTTTCAGTCTCCTAAATGATTGTTGTTTCTTTTTTATATGTTTCAAATCCCCCGGTGGGTGCCTTAGATGCGAATCTGTTTCGCCTAAGTTTTTAAAAATCCTATCGAGTGGTGAGCAAGCCTCCCACTCGGGGGCTTAGATGCGAATCCGTTTCGCCTAAGTTCGGAAAATCCTACTGAGTGGTGAACAAGCCTCTCACTCGAGGGCTTAGCTGCGAATCCGTTTCGCCTAAGTTTGAAAAAAATCCTACCGAGTGATGAGCAAGTCTCTCACTCAGAGGCTTAGCTGTAGTCCAGTACTCGCCTAAGTTTAAAAAATCCTACCGAGTGATAAGCAAGTCTCTCACTCGGAGGCTTAGCTGTAGTCCGGTACTCGCCTAAGTTTAAAAAATCCTACCGAGTGATGAGCAAGTCTCTCACTCGGAGGCTTAGCTGCAGTCCAGTACTCGCCTAAGTTTAAAAAATCCTACCGAGTGATGAGCAAGTCTCTCACTCGTAGGCTTAGCTGCAGTCCAGTACTCGCCTAAGTTTGAAAAATCCTACCGAGTGGTGAGCAACCCTCTCACTCGGAGGCTTAGCCGCAGTCCAGTACTCGCCTAAGTTCGAAAAATCCTACCGAGTGGTGAGCAGCCCTCTCACTCGATGGCTTAGCTGCAGTCTAGTACTCGCCTAAGTTCGAAAAATCCTACCGAGTGGTGAGCAACCCTCTCACTCGGAGGCTTAGCTGTAGTCCAGTACTCGCCTAAGTTCGAAAAATCCTACCGAGTGGCGAGCAACCCTCTCAATCGGAGGCTTAGCTGCAGTGCAGTACTCGCCTAAGTTTGGAAAATCCTACCGAGCGATGAGCAACCCTCCCACTCGGAGGCTTAGCTGTAGTCAAGTACTCGCTTAAGTTTGAGAAATCCTACCGAGTGGTGAGTAACCCTCACACTGGGGGGCTTAGCTGCAGCCCAGTGCTCGCCTAAGTTTGAAAAATCCTACCGAGTGGTGAGCAACCCTCACGCTTGGGGGCTTAGCTGCAGCCCGGTGCTCGCCTAAGTTTGAAAAAATCCTACCGAGTGATGAGCGACCCTCACACTCGGGGGCTTAGCTGTAGTCCAGTACTCGCCTAAGTTTGAAACACATCCCCATCCACAAGGATGATGAGGTGCAGGTCGACTGCAACCTTCTCCTCAGAGCTGCGCCACAAATACAATGTGCACTCCATCCTCATCCGCAAGGATGATGAGGTGCAGGTCGACTGCAACCTTCTCTTCGGAGTTGCGTCACAAATACAATGTGCGCTCCATCCCGCAAGGACGATGAGGTGTAGGTCGACTGCAGCCTTCTCCTCGGAGCTACGTCACAAATACAACGTGCGCTCCATCCTCATCCGCAAGGACGACAAAGTGCAGATTGACTGGGACATCTCCCTCAGAACTGCATCTCAAGTACAAAGAATATTCTGAGTGAAGAACAAGTTCCACTCAAAGGCAAACGCAAGAATATTCAGAAATAAACCAAGTTCAGATAAATCCTAAGATTCCGGTCCACGGATCAAAAGTACTCAAGCATTAAGCCCGAAGAAGTTTAACGATTACATAATCACTCGGCATACCGAGGCAAATAAAGGTGGAGCATAATGTTTTTTCATCACTCGTCAGGAGAAGGACTGGCTAGGTCATAGAAACTATCAAGGTCTATGTTGTCTGCGATGCAAGTGGCGGCGTCAAGGAAAGTGTCCATGAAGGACTGGAAAGTGTGCCTTTTTGTGTTAGCAACCTTGAGCTCCACCAGCTTGTCTTCTTTGACATCCTTGCAGTGCACTCGGACCAGGGACAGGGCGACATCAGCGTTGCAGCGAGCAGACGACTTCTTCCATTCTTCACTCGCTCAGGTATTTGATTCAGTCGGGCCATCAGAGACTCGAGGTCTTGAGACAGTTCTGCTTGAGGCCAGAGTTCAGCATCAACCTTAGTCATCGCCGCCTTCAGGCGGGCAAGATAAGCAACTGCGCTGTCCATGCAAGATTCCAACCGCAACACATTCATTGCGACGTCATCTTTGACTGGGCAATTTATGGGGTCGAGACCCGTCTCGACCCACCCAGTTTCCGCTTTAAAGTCCTGGCAAAGCTCTACACAGTCGGATAAATGGTGAGTCGACAATATAATAAGACATGTCAATCGACCATAAGAAGTCGGTCGAACATTAGTACCTTCAAGCTTTAAGACCAGTTGTGCAGCAATCTGGCCCAGATAAGACTCCGAGTTGTCCTTATTGGCTTTGAGGCTCCCAATCTCGTCAGACAGCTTGTCCTTGTCTTTCTTGAGTCGCTTGACCTCCCAATTGGCGTCAAAGACAGCAGTCTTTAGTTTGGAGTTCTCTTCTTCTAACTTGCTGACTGAAGCAAGCTTCTTGTCAGCAAGTGATGTTTTCTCTCGCGCCTCCTTCTGCGTGGTAGTAAGATCCAGATCCTTCTTCTCCAGAGCCTGCTTCATTTTCTCTAAAGAAATAACATTCTTCAGACGAGCTTGGAGTCGACGGTTTTCACTACGTACATCTGCTCGAGTGGAATCACTCGGTTCAAAAAAATGGAAAGGAAAAGTGTCAGTCGTAAGATGGACAGTTGACGATTGGTTACCTCCCATGGCAGCTACTTCGTCACGAGCAGTCTTGAGATTCTTATTGGCCAGTTCCAGATCAAGGTTGAGGCTGATTTGCTGCTTGTTCAGTGTAGAAAGTTGAGCCCCAAGATCACAAGATTTCTGCAGTCAATATATAAGACATATCAGCCAACAGAAACAAAAGAGCATCACAGTGAAAGTTACTCTAAGACTACCACCGAATCAAACATTCAACGGTAGTCTTGGGGACTACACCCAGTGGGTGCACTTAGCGTGCCCCCACTGGTTGGATTCAACACTCGGCATGGTTTGCCCAGCTCGAGTCAAAAAAGAGAAAGAAGCGAAGACAGTTGTTTTTAGACCATAGTCGACTGCCCGCAGTCCACCACGGTCTCAGGGACTACAACCAGTGGGTGCACTTAGCGTGCCCCCAGTGGTTCATATTTTCACTCGGCATGACCCGCCCAGGCCGAGTGAGAAAATTCAGATTCTCAGACCACAGTCGACTGCCCGCAGTCAACTATGGTCTCGGGAACTACACCCAGTGGATGCACTCAGCGTGCCCTCACTAGTTCAAAAATTCAATCGACCCAATCCAAGTCGACTCAAGTGGAAGACCTATACAACTTTAGGGCAGGCAAACCCCAGTGGGTGGATGAGAAGTAAGATTAGTCGGAAATCAACTAACTTGGACATTGGTCTGCAGAGCAGTGCCGGCGTTGAAGGCCACCTGACTGGCCTCGTGCACCACTTTCATCTGTCCCATCACAAGATTCAACTGAAGAAGAGCTTCCTTGGCGGCACCCGATGAGTCGTCTGGAGTTTGGTACGCAGTGAAAAGCAATGATGGAAGAGCAGTCGAAGCACCCACTGGGTCTGATGCATGGAGTTTTACTGGAGCAGCAGGGGTCTGAGAAGCTGACCCTGATGGACAGTCGACAGCGGGATAGTGAAAGTGACGTTGGCACGAGCCGGATCTGCGGATCGCTCGACCGCCATCCCAGGCATCAGTGTCGAGTGAGGAACATGAACCTCAAGCGCTTTCCTGCTTAGTTCGTGGTCCCTCCTCCTCCTTTCCATCAGAGGCACTTCTTCTTCATCGTCCGGAAGCACAACAACATCTCGTGGAGCTGCAGCAAACAAGAAAAATCAGAGAGACAACTGACGAACAGTCCAGTCGACCGAATAAATTTGAGTCAGGCAGACTTACTGGCTTTGGAGGTAGCTGCGTCATCGGTTTCCTCGTCGTCTGGGACCTTGTTGATATCCATATCAATCGCGGTAGAGGCCGGGCTGGAAAGGTTCATAATCCACTCGGTGAAGATAGGGGAATCAGTCGAAGCAAAGAAACACGGGAAGAACATTTACCCAGAAGCAACAAGAACATCCATCTTGATCTTAGGCAAGGTCTTCCGGGCCTTCGAGGGATTGATCTTGCGCTACTTGGTGACTTTCTCAGCCAGCTCTGGATTCAAAGACCGAGCGCGCTTTTGAGATGGAACGCTCGAGGCCACAGCCTTACCGCGCCTGCCCGTGGGATCATGGCGTTGCTTGGATCGATGTTCTGAACGAGGCGGTGAGTCGACTACCTCCTCGTAGTCTGACTCGTCGATCTCATCTTCATCATCGTCGTCTGGTGACTCCCATTCACCACTCTCCTCCGTGCTTTCCTCGCCCTCATGGTCCTGATCCAGAGCTTGTTCACCATTAGGCATTGAGTACATCTCTATGTAAATCTACAAGACAAGAAGTCGAGTGGAAATCAGTCGGATTAACAAATAGTCAGAAAACGCATCCAAATGCAATCGGTCATATCGGCCAAACCTTGTCTGGTTGGTTGCTGTTGCTGAAAGGGTCGACTCTCCTGGCGCCCCTGGGGTTGTCCTTGTTTCTGGCAATGCTCGTCAGGCATTGGGCCACTGTTTCGGCCCGCACCTCCTCTGGATGAACCCGAGCGGTGTCGCCAGCGCCGGAGTGCATCCACATGGAGTGGTCACGGACCTGGAGCGGTTGAATGCGTCGAATGAGGAACACCTCCAACAAATCCATGCCGGTGACGCCTTGGTTGATCAGCTAGACCACCCTCTCGACCAGCATGCCTGTCTCCGCCTTCTCTACGGCGGTCACTTTCAACGAGGAAGGAGTCTAAACACGGTCGAAAGAAAAAGGAGGAAGTCCAGTTGACTGGCCTGGAGTCGCGATATCCTTGCAGTAGAACCAGGTCGACTGCCAGCCTCTGACCGACTCAGGAAGAGTCATCGGAGGAAAAGAACTCCTCTTCCTCTTCTGGATACCCAAACCCCCACACATCTGTATAACGTGGGTTTTCTCATCATTCGAATTTCCTTTCTTCACCGTCTGGGATCGGATGGTGAAAATATGCTTGAAAAGACCCCAGTGCGGTCGACACCCCAAGAAATTCTCACACATGGACACAAATGCGGCAAGATATGTGATGGTGTTGGGAGTAAAATGATGGATTTGGGCCCCGAAGAAATTCAAGAAACCCCAGAAAAAAGGGTGCGGAGGAAGCGAGAAACCACGGTCGACATGGGTGGCTAGCAGAACACACTCACTCGGCCACGGCTGCGGTTCCGTCTCCCCCTCTGGCAACCGGGCAGCTTTGTGGATGATCAATTCGGACTCGGCCAGCTCATCCAAATCTTCCTGCCGGATTGATTGGAAAGAATAACTTTGAGGTGGTTTCGGACCCTACCATAATCTCTTCGTTTGTTCTCCACTATTAGTGACTTTGGAGTGACTCTTTGTTGCATGTTGAGGGATAGTTATGTGATCCAATTATGTTATTAGTGTTGAGGGAACTTGCACTAGTGGAAGTATGAACCCTAGGCCTTGTTTCCTAGCATTGCAATACCGTTTGTGCTCACTTTTATCATTAGTTACCTTGCTGTTTTTATATTTTCAGATTACAAATACCCATATCTGCTATCCATATACCACTTGTATCACCATCTCTTCGCCGAACTAGTGCACCTATACAATTTACCATTGTATTGGGTGTGTTGGGGACACAAGAGACTCTTTGTTATTTGGTTGCAGGGTTGCTTGAGAGAGACCATCTTCATCCTACCCCTCCTACGGATTGATAAACCTTAGGTCATCCACTTGAGGGAAATTTGCTACTGTCCTACAAACCTCTGCACTTGGAGGCCCAACAACGTCTACAAGAAGAAGGTTGTGTGGTAGACATCAAGCTCTTTTCTGGCGCCGTTGCCGGGGAGGTTAGCGCTTGAAGGTATATCTTTAGATCTTGCAATCGAATCTTTTTGTTTCTTGTTTTAGCACTAGTTTAGTTTATAAAAGAAAACTATAAAAAATGGAATTAAGGGTACCTCATATGCTTCATATTTTTAATATCTATCATGAAAATAAGGATTCCGATAATTGTGCTCAAGTGTTAGAAGAAGAATGCGTTAAAATGTTTGGCACTAAATCTTTGAATGATAAGCATGATTGCAATGTTGTTAGTATGAACTCCTTGAATATCCATAGTACTAATGATGATTGCACTAGTTATGATGAAAATGTCTCCTATAAACATGTCAATTTTCGTGGAGTGCATTGGGTTTGCAAGTACACACCAAATAGGGAAGATAGACATTGCAAGAGGCAGAAGTACTTAGAAACTAAATTGTTGCAAGAAAGGCTAGATGTTTGTGCTGAAAATTTAAATTTTCTTAGCCATACTTGTGAGCTTTGCAATGAACGTGGTCATTTAACCATCCGATGCAAATTGTTTCATGATCTAATCGTTTCCAAAAATTGTGATGACTTGATTTCTCTTGCACATCACAATAAACTTAGTTTGCTTATGGGTTACGAAGAAATGAAACGTATAACTAACTATCTTCCAGTATTTGCCCGTGATAAACTTCTTGGCTTTGATATAGAGGAAATTTATATGTATTGTGCGGTGAATTGTATTGAATATCCTTATATTGCCAACTACATAAAGAAAAGAAAACAAATAGAAGATGAAGACAATACTAATGGAAGGGAAGAGACTTCCCAATACCCTCCTATTATTTCTTATGATGAATCAGGTAATGAGGAGGAGCCTCCTATTCAACCAATCTCATTAATAAGGAGCTCCAAAAAGAGGATTGAACCCACACATGATGTGGTGAAGAAGAAGAAAAGAAAAAGGAAGAGAGGTAAAAAGATATCTCCCCCAAATAATGCTGGTCCTATTACTATTATGCCTCATGAAAATATAATTGTGGAAGATAATGATACTTCTTATGATCTTAAAAAACTTTTTGGAACTTGCTTGGAAGAATATGATAATTGCTATACTATTGGTGCTATCCATACTATTAATGATGAGAGTGATTATGCTTATGATATGAAAAGTCCCAAGCTTGGGGATGCTATGTTTGATGAAGATGGTGTTTTTGAGAATATATTTTCTGAAGTTAATGTTTGTCCCAAGCTTGGGGATGCTACGTTTAATGAAGATGATATTTTTAGTCTCCCAAGTTTTGATATGCAAATTTATAATGATGATAGCATGCCTCCTACCTATGATGATTATTGTGATGATACTTATGCTATAAAAAGTAGTGATTATATTTATAAAACTTGTCATGATTATGATTACCCTTTTTCTGAACATTACTCTTTTAATGTGGAAACAATTTATAGTATTCGAGTCTCTTATGATACTCCCACTATTCCGAATGAGAAGAATTTTGATTGTGTGGAGAGTAATAAAATTTCTATGCTTGTAGATCATGAACAGAATGCTTTAGGTGCTAGTTTGTTGAATTCATTCATGATGCTACTGAAAATTATTATGAGGGAGGAACATATGCTTGTAGGAATTGCAATAATATCAAGTTTCCTCTCTATGTGCTCATAGTTTTGAAGTTTTGCTTGCTTTACCTTCCTATGCAAGTTGATAATTGTTCCCATAAGTTGTTTGCTCACAAAATCCCTATGCATAGGAAGTGGGTTAGACTTAAATATGCTAGTCATATTCTTCATGATGCTCTGTTTATGTTCCAATTCTTATCCTTTATGTGAGCATCATTGAAATCATCATGCCTAGATAGGGGCGTTAAACGACAGCACTTGTTGGGAGGAAACCCAACCCTATTCTTGTTATTTACTTTTTTCTCCTGTTTAGTAATAAATAATTCATATAGCATCTGTTTAGATGTGGTTTTATGTTTTAATTAGTGTTTGTGCCAAGTAGAACCTTTGGGAAGAATTGGGTGAAGTCTTTGTGATCATGCTGTAAAAAACAGAAACTTTAGCGCTCACGAGATTTGCTGCCATTTGTTATTGCAAAGTGCTATTTAGTTAATTATTTTTGCAAATGATTAATAGATAAATTCCTCACATCCATCAGTTTATTTGAGAATTTTATGAGTTCCAGAAGTATACGCTTGATCCAGATTACTACAGACTGTTATGTTTTTGACAGATTCTGTTTTCTATGTGTTGTTTACTTATTTTGATGAATCTATGGCTAGTAAAAGAGTTTATAAACCATAGATAAGTTGGAATAAAGTAGGTTCAACACCAATATAAATAAATAATGAGTTCATTACAGTACCTTGAAGTGGTGTTTTGTTTTCTTTCGCTAACGGAGCTTACGAGTTTTCTATTAAGTTTTGTGTTGTGAAGTTTTCAAGTTTTGGGTAAAGATTCGATGGACTATGGAATAAGGAGTGGCAAGAGCCTAAGCTTGGGGATGCCCAAGGCACCCCAAGGTAATATTCAAGGACAACCAAGAGCCTAAGCTTGGGGATGCCCCAGAAGGCATCCCCTCTTTCGTCTTCGTCTATCGGTAACTTTACTTGGAGCTATATTTTTATTCGCCACATGATATGTGTTTTGCTTGGAGCGTCATTTTATTTACTTTTGTTTTGTTTGATGTTTGAATAAAATAACAAGATCTGAAATTATTAAATGTTAGAGAGTCTTCACATAGTTGCATAATTATTCGACTACTCATTGATCTTCACTTATATCTTTCGGAGTAGTTTGTCATTTGCTCTAGTGCTTCACTTATACCCTTTTAGAGCACGGTGGTGGTTTTATTTTATAGAAATAGATAAACTCTCATGATTCACTTATATTATTTTGAGAGTCTTTAGAACAGCATCGTAATTTGCTTTGGTTATGAATTTAGTCCTAATATGATGGGCATCCAAGAGGGGTATAATAAAAACTTTCATATAAGTGCATTGAATACTAAGAGAAGTTTGATACTTGATGATTGTTTTGAGATATGGAGATAGTGATATCAAAGTTGTGCTAGTTGGGTAGTTGTGAATTTGAGGAATACTTGTGTTGAAGTTTGCAAGTCCGTAGCATGCACGTATGGTAAACGTTATGTAAAAATTTTGAAACATGAGGTGTTCTTTGATTGTCCTCCTTATGAGTGGCGTTCGGGGACGAGCGATGGTCTTTTCCTACCAATCTATACCCCTAGGAGCATGCGTATAATGCTTGGTTTTTTATGACTTGTATATTTTCGCAATAAGTATGTGAGTTCTTTATGACTAATGTTGAGTCCATGCATTATACACACTCTTACCCTTCCATCATTGCTAGCCTCTTCGGTACCGTGCATTGCCCTTTCTCACATTGAGAGTTGGTGCAAACTTCGCCGGTGCATCCAAACCCCGTGATATGATACGCTCTATCACACATAAACCTCCCTATATCTTCCTCAAAATAGCCACCATACCTACCTATTATGGCATTTCCATAGCCATTCCGAGATATATTGCCATGCAACTTTCCACCGTTCCGTTTATTATGACACACTTCATCATTGTCATAGTGCCTTGCATGATCATGTAGTTGACATCATATTTGTGGCAAGGCCACCATGCATAATTTATCATACATGTCACTCTTGATTCATTGCCCATCCCGGTACACTGCCGGAGGCATTCATATAGAGTCATACTTTGTTCTAGTATGGAGTTGTAATCTTTGAGTTGTAAATAAATAGAAGTGTGATGATCATCATTAATAGAGCATTGTCCCAAAAAAGAAAGGCCAAATAAAAAAACAGACAATGCTACTATCTTTTTTTCCACACTTGTGCTTCAAAATAGCACCATGATCTTCTTGAATTGACATCAATTGACGGGCATCCGTTTATAGCTCTAGTGCATCCGTTGCATGGCAATCCCTACTCCTTGAATTGACATCAATTGACGGGCATCTCCCTAGCCCATTGATTAGCCGCGTCGATGTGAGACTTTCTCCTTTTTGTCTTCTCCACATAACCCCCTCATTATATTCTATTCCACCCATAGTGTTATATCCATGGCTCACGCTCATGTATTGCGTGAAAGTTGAATTTTTTTTGAGATTACTAAAGTGTGAAACAATTGCTTGGCTTGTCATCGGGGTTGTGCATGATCAGAGCATTCTTGTGTGACGAAAATGGAGCATGACCAAACTATATGATTTTGTAGGGATGAACTTTCTTTGGCCATGTTATTTTGAGAAGACATGATTGCTTAGTTAGTATGCTTGAAGTATTATTATTTTTATGTCAATATTAAAAAAATTTCTTGAATCTTATGGATCTGAATATTCTTGCCACAATAAAGAGAATTACATGGATAAATATGTTAGGTAGCATTCCACATCAAAAATTCTGTTTTTATCATTTACCTACTCGAGGACGAGCAGGAATTAAGCTTGGGGATGCTGATACGTCTCCAACGTATCTATAATTTTTTATTGTTCCATGCTATTATATTATCAACCTTGGATGTTTTATATGCTATTTTATATGATTTTTGGCACTAACATATTAACCCAGAGCCAAGTGCCAGTTTCTGTTTTTTCCTTGTTTTAGAGTATCGTAGAAAAGGAAAATCAAACGGAGTCCAATTGACCTGAAACTTCACTGAACTTATTTTTGGACCAGAAGAAGCCCACGGAGTATCGGAGTTGGACCAGGAGAGTCCGGGGCTGCCCACGAGGGTGGAGGGCGCGCCCACCCCCCCCCCCCCTGGGCGTGCCCCCTGCCTCGTGGACAGCCCGGAGGTCCACCGACGTACTTCTTCCTCCCATATATACCCATATACCCTAAAAACATCGGAGGGTACAATAGATCGGGAGTTCCGCCGCCAGAAGCCTCTATAGCCACTGAAAACCAATCTAGACCCGTTCCGGCACCCTGCCGGAGGCGGCAATCCCTCTCCCGTGGCCATCTTCATCATCCCGGCGCTCTCCTTGACGAGGAGGGAGTATTTTTCCCTCCGGGCTGAGGGTATGTACCAGTAGCTATGTGTTTGATCTCTCTCTCTCATGTTCTTGAGGTGGTACGATCTTGATGTATCGCGAGCTTTGCTATTATAGTTGGATCTTATGATGTTTCTCCCCCTCTACTCTCTTGTAATGGATTGAGTTTTCCCTTTGAAGTTATCTTATCAGATTGAGTCTTTAAGGATTTGAGAACACTTAATGTATGTCTTGCATGTGCGTATCTGTGGTGATAATGGGATATCACGTGATTCACTTGATATATGTTTTGGTGATCAACTTGCGGGTTCCGCCCATGAACCTATGCATAGGGGTTGGCACACGTTTTCGTCTTGACTCTCTGGTAGAAACTTTGGGGCACTCTTTGAGGTCTTATGTGTTGGTTGAATAGATGAATCTGAGATTGTGTGATGCATATCGTATAATCATACCCACGGATACTTGAGGTGACATTGGAGTATCTAGGTGACATTAGGGTTTTGGTTGATTTGTGTCTTAAGGTGTTATTCTAGTACAAACTCTAGGGCTGTTTGTGACACTTATAGGAATAGCCCAACGGATTGATTGAAAAGAATAACTTTGAGGTGGTTTCGTACCCTACCATAATCTCTTCGTTTGTTCTCCGCTATTAGTGACTTTGGAGTGACTTTGTGTTGCATGTTGAGGGTAGTTATGTGATCCAATTATGTTATTATTGTTGAGGGAACTTGCAATAGTGAAAGTATGAACCCTAGGCCTTGTTTCAACGCATTGCAATACCGTTTACACTCACTTTTATCATTAGTTACCTTGCTGTTTTTATATTTTTAGATTACAAAAACCTTTATCTACCATCCATATTGCACTTGTATCACCATCTCTTCGCCGAACTAGTGCACCTATACAATTTACCATTGTAATGGGTGTGTTGGGGACACAAGAGACTCTTTGTTATTTGGTTGCAGGGTTGCTTGAGAGTGACCATCTTCATCCTATGCCTCCTACGGATTAATAAACCTTAGGTCATCCACTTGAGGGAAATTTGCTACTGTCCTACAAACCTCTGCACTTGGAGGCCCAACAACGTCTACAAGAAGGTTGTGTAGTAGAAATCAGGCCTCTACATCCACTCCATGGCCCCTCCATGATGTGTGAGTAGTTTACTTCAGACCTTCGGGGCCATAGTTATTAGCTAGATGGCTTCTTCTCTCTCTTTGGATCTCAATACAAAGTTCTCCTCGATCTTCTTGGAGATCTATTTGATGTAACTCTTTTTGCGGTGTGTTTTTCGAGATCTGGTGAATTGTGGGTTTATGATCAAGTCTATCTATGAACAATATTTGATTCTTCTTTGAAATCTTTTATGTGTGATTGGTTATCTTTGCAAGTCTCTTCGAACTATCAGTTTGGTTTGGCCCACTACATTGATCTTTCTTGCAATGGGAGAAGTGCTTAGCTTTGGGTTCAATCTTGCAGTGTCCTTTCCCAGTGACAGCAGGGGCAGCAAGGCACGTATTGTATTGTTGCCATCGAGGATAAAAATATGGGGTTTATACCATATTGCTTGAGTTTATCCCTCTACATCATGTCATCTTACCTAATGTGTTACTCTATTCTTATGAACTTAATACTCTAGATGCATGTTGGATAGCGGTCGATGTGTGGAGTAATAGTAGTAGATGCAGGCAGGAGTCGGTCTACTTGTCACGGACATGATGCCTATATACATGATCATGCCTAGATATTCTCATAATTATTCGCTTTTCTATCAATTGCTCGACAGTAATTTGTTCACCCACCGTAATACTTATGCTATTTTGAGAGAAGCCACTAGTGAAACCTATGGCCCCCGGGTCTATTCTCCATTATATTAATCTCCCGTCAACAAGTTATTTCTATTACCATTTATTTTGCAATCTTTACTTTTAATCTTTATCATAAAAATACCAAAAATATTATCTTATCATCTCTATCAGATCTCACTCTCGTAAGTGACCATGAAGGGATTGACAACCCCTTTATCACCTTGGTTGCGAGGTTCTTATTTGTTTTTGTAGGTATGAGAGACTTGCGTGTGGTCTCCTACTGGATTGATACCTTGGTTCTCAAAAACTGAGGGAAATACTTACGCCACTTTGCTGCATCACCCTTTCCTCTTCAAGGGAAAACCAACGCAGTGCTCAAGAGGTAGCATGGGAAAATAAAATATCCTACTGATTTCCTTGTCCTTGGTTCCCCACAAGATGAATTTCGCCCCGTTATCTTTGGTAGACCTTTCCTAAACACTGTCAATGCTACTGTAGATTGTCATCAACAAATTGTCAGTGTTAGCTTTGGTGATGAGTCTCATGAATTTAATTTCTCCAAGTTTAACAGACAACCTCATAAGAAAGAATTACCTAGTAAGGATGAAATAATCAGTCTTCCTTCTATTGTCGTGCATCCTACTGATCCACTAGAACAATATTTGCTAGACCATGAAAATGATATGCACATGCATGAACACTACAAAAAAGACACATCCGTGACATTTTGGGCCAAATCATTTTTTTCCTGTCATGCTTATGACACTTCTATGACGATAATTGTGACAAAACCAGGTATCATCATAGATGTGGTGGGCTAGTACTTCTATGACAAAAAATCATGACAAAAAATGGGCTTTTCGTCCTGGGCGGGCCGGATACGCACCTGCATGACATTCTTTGGGCCATCCATGACGGAAAAAATCATGGTAGAAGTGAGGGCGAGGAAAATTTCGGGGTGTTCCGGTTATCGTAGGTGGTCGGGGCCGAGCGTTGGACAAAGGGATTGCACATTTCTCTCGTACACGTACGTGCGTGTGTGCGAGGCGTTGGGCTCTAACTGAACCCGAGCAAGGCGTTCACTTACTGAACCAGAGCGATTGCACTAGCTATGTTACCAAGCCCAAGCGATCAATCGATCCCTGACTGTTAACTGAACCCGATCGAGGGATTCCTTCGTTACTGCTGCTAACTGAAGCCGATCAAACCTGCTGCCTCTTGATGAACATCGAACGTGGGGGTTGGTTGAACGAGTCGAGACATACGTGGTTGGGGTTGGATGAACATTTCCCGGAGGGGGTTGAATGAACAGGACCCCATGGTAGTAGTAGTCCTTTGCCGCTGGATGAACAGGACCGGGGAGGAGGCCACCACAGTCGAGCTGGTTGGGGGTGGATGAACAGGACCCACTAGAGGGCTGGTTGAACAGTAGCCGGTGGAAGGCTGGATGAACAGTAGCTCATGGATGAATAGTAGCTGGTGGAGGCAGGAGCAAGACGCGGTGGATGAACAGTGTAGGTGGAGGCTATAGGAAGTCGACGATGGGTGAACAGCAACCCGTGGAGTCCCGTTTTGCGGTACGCCACACCCCTCCGATGAACAGGACCTCCGTTTTGACCATAGCACTCCAACACAATTTTGTTTCCATCATTTTGTGGTACGCCACGCCCCTCCCGATGAACAGGACCCCCGTTTCGACCATAGCGCTCCAACACAAGTCTATTTCCTCTGTTTTGCGGAACGCTACATCCCTCCCGATGAACAAGACCCCTGTTTCCACCATAGCCAGTCGAACAGAAGGCCGTTTCCTCCATATTGTGGTACGCCAGACATTGTTTCAGCTGTTCCGTCCAAGTTGATTGGCTCCTGTTGAACAGGATGCATTCTGACCCAGTCTGTTGCCTCCCGATGAACAGGATGCTATTTCTCCGTTCCAACCCAGCCGGTTGGCTGCCCGATGAACAGGATGTCGTTGCTACTGTCCATTGCCTCTCCATGTACACGAGCCATGTCCATACGTATGCGCGAGTACGCGTTCGAGACCCCGCCCGTATGTACGTATGTGGCCATATTTTTGGGCATGTGGTTGTATGTACGTGTACATGGTTTTGAAGGGACTGCCTAAACTGGTACGTCGGGGGCTCTACTACTACACGTGTCGCTGCTTGCTCGGCCATGGTTCATCATTGCGGAGAGATCGACCGTCAGTATGTGCGTACACGTTCGCGAGAACACTATGTACACTTCGACCAGGTGGGTCCCGGCTGTCAGGGAGGATAAGTGGGTCCGAGCTGTCAGGGGGAGGATTCATTTTTTTGCGCCTAATATGGAGGCACTTTCCTTGCGTCCGAAGATATAGCTGTTGGGTCCCAGCTATCAGGGGGGAAACATTTTTCCGCAAAATACAACTGAGCCAAAATAAAGAGGCCCTTCCAGTAGGTCCCTACTATCAGGTGGAGGAATCATTATTTTGTGCGTAATAAGACGCACTTCCTTGATGTGGCCGTGGACCCACTTGTTAGCCTCTCCACGTACAGTCATCTTCCAATATAAGTCGTTCCTTGACCATGCTGACCATGTCGCGCCGAGAGCACCATGGCGGTGGACGATGGCGAGGCCTAGGAAGGGAATGACCTGGAGCCTGGGAAGACTCGGCAGTTGTTTCCGGCGTCGAGGGGAGTATGAGGGTTTACTGGTTGGGCTGCAGTGTGAGGCTGCCGTCGCCGGAGAATAGGAGCAGGTCTGGGTGAGTACAGGGATGGCGAGGCCAGCGATGGGAGTAGGGTGGGGCGGTGAGGCCTGCGCGGCAGCAGAGCTGGCCACAGGAGGCAGGAGAAGGCGGCACGACCGGCGCTGGTTTGTGTGGCTGGGGCAAGAAGACCAGAGGTTGAAGAAGCACTATGGTCGTTGGATGGACATCGTACGGTCACTGGAGCTAGAACCGTTCATATTAACTAAGTTGACAAAGCCCTCCGTCCGCGTCAACTTAGTAGGCCCACAAGTCAGCCTCCAACTATGGTGGGTCCCAAATAGCAGGGGGAGTGTTGTTTTTTTGTGCGTAATAAGGAGGCACTTCCTTGCGTGCGAAGATATAGCTGGTGGGTCCGAGCTGTCGGCGGGAAGAACATTTTTTCACGAAATACAGAGGCCCTTCCAGTGGGTCCCTGCTGTCAGGTCGAGGAATCATTATTTTGCGCGTAACAAGGAGGCACTTCCTTGCGTGCGGACATGGACCCAGCTGTCAGCCTCTCCACGTACAGTCCTCTTCTGATGGATGTTGTTCCTTGACCACGTTAACCATGCCGTGCCGAGAGCACCAGGGCGGTGGACGACGGCGAGGTCTAGGAAGGGAACGACCAGGGGGCGGGGAAGACTCGGTAGTTGTTGCCCACGTGGTGGGGAGTATGAGGGTTTACTGGTTCAGCTGTCGTCGCCGAAAAATAATAGGAGGTGGGTGTAAGTAGAGGAATTTCCTGGCTAGCAATGGAGTAGGGTGGGGACGGTGCTGCCTGTACGGCTGCACAGCCAGCCACGGGAGGAGAGAGAAGGTAGTCCTGCCGGCGCTGGTTTGAGCGGCTGGAGCACGAAGAGTAGAGATTGAAGAAGCACGACAGCTGTTGGATAGACATCCAACAGTCACTACTCGTGTGTGTTGACTAAGTTGACACGGCGTTGCATGTGCGCCAACCTTTTTTTAGGAAAAATATGCGTCAACCTATATAGGCGCATAAGTCAGGCTCAAATGTGTGGAAAATAGCATACAACCCATCTACCATTATTTCGAATAATTTACAACCCATTTTCTAATTCTTAAGGATTTTTTGGAGCCCATATTCTTTTTATTAGCATTACAGTCCATATTGTGGCCACGTAATACGAAATTTTGCATATTTCGATGCGGTCCCAACTATTTTAATCCTGAAATTTCAAGTCACATTCAAACTAATTTGAAAAATAAATTTATATCAATATAAAATCAAAATAATTGTCCACGCATAAAAATCAATGGAATTTAAAATCTTGAAATGAAAAAAAATTGAAACTAATTCCCGGTTTGATGTGTTTTAAAAATGTACATGCCATTTATCATTACTCATAGCCCATTTTCTGGGCAAGCCGAATGCAGTTCTCCTTGTCTTGAAAGATTTGCTGCCCAGGAGGGCTGACAAAGCAAGTAGGCCTCGGTTGGGTATTTCTTAAAAAAAGTAGAACTGGGCTAGCCATTTTCAACAAGAAAAAAACACGACTGGACTCATCATGTGGTAAACATAAAATAAAACCCTCGCTAAACGGGCCACAACCCTGTTGTTACCCTGATCTATCTCTAAAACTAGTATAAATAACAACTGCTTGTTCCTAAAAAGGTAAATAACAATTGCACGACCTGCTGGGTCCCTGGTGTCAGCCGCTCGTTGTGTAATTCTCAAGTTTATTGACTATGTTGACAATGGTGTGGGCCCCAGATGTCCAACCATTAGGAGGAACCATTTTTTGGGCTTGTAATAACGAGGCACTTGCTTGCGTATTGCCATGACCCTTGTGGGTCACTATTGTCATCCTCTCTACGTACAGTCATCTCCTTGTTCGTCTCGGTTGTTGACAACATTGACAACGCCAGAGGGAGGCGCACCATGCATGGCGAGTGAACCAAGGCGGAGGACGATGGCGAGGTTATGGATATATAATATCTTGACAGAATCCAGCACCATTGATAGGCTATCCATGGAGAAACTCTTCATTGAGCATAGAACATAATATTAGTACAAAATGTGCACTCCAAGATGATATGTAACTTACACTGGTGCGCGTCAGTCCTAAACAAACGACTTTTAACCCCTTTCCGCGACGGCATATGGAACCGTCTCCAAGTGAGTGTGGGCGATTGGGCGGTCCATCCCACACGACCCAGAAACCGTCGGGGATAGGGAGCCTTGATGCATACAATTGTCCCTGTATAACCGTTCCCGATATGTCAAATATCCCAAACGCTTCATCCTTTCCACTCGTTTGTGCTCGCATTGCCATCGCAGTCGGAGTTTTGTGGTTCTGCCTAAAACCAGGCAGATTCCAGGCACGATAGTTTTCTAGGAAGATTCTAGGCATGGGAGATTTACGATGCCTGGCACATCACAAACAGTTCATGATTATAAACCGTGTATGATAGGTAGACAATCACACACATTTAGTTTTCCCGCAGCGTATGTGATAGTGTTTGACATCACACATGCTTTGCAAACTGCAACTGTGTGCATGCTTGCACACGTTTCCTCTCTGTGAATCGTCTCGGATTATGGTGTATATCGCAAACATTTGTGTTTTACCAACCGTGTGTGCCGTAATGACCTGCACAACATAATTTTGCCCTAATTTAATTGCTACTGTTTAAAATACCTAATTTAAACTTGAAAGTAGGCTATAGCTTTATTCATATCCATCAGGTTCAAACAACCAATGCATTATTCTATTCACAGGTACATATGTTTAAGAATTACAGAAGCACCAAATAAAGAATGATGTACCAGGGTTCTATACTTGTACTAGTATAGATGGTAAAGAAAGAGGTGACCGACATTCCAATTGTTGAACATGGTGAAGCGGAATGGCCCTATTGTGCTCTCCTGGATGCAGAAGGCATGCAGGACTCTAGTCCAACCCCTTGTGATGGCCAGCCGCCAATCATGTAGTTTGATAGGTAATCTTGAGTAAACTGCTTCAGGATCCACTGCAAAAGAAAAAAAGATTCGGATATTGTCATCTAACACAACTCATTACGGGCAGTAAAAAGAAGGCTACAGGGTTCTTACTTACCATCCTGCAGTTCACTGTTGTCTTGCATAAAGTGTAAACAAATAGTTCAATTGACATATTTTGACCCATTTTAGTAACAATCTTTATCAGTTTCCTCACTTGATGTTGGTTCATGAATATCTCATTGCCCCATACGCAAAAAGGGTCGACGTGTGGATCTTTGGCAATGATGTATGTACCTAAAAGCACCAAGTTAATATTAGAAGCTAAACAACAATTGAAAAATGTTGTAGTACAACACTCCATCCATCCCATTATATAAGATTTTATTACATGTATATCTAGACATCATCAGAACATTAAGGTAACACTCTTCCTTGTTGCTTTGTAGCCTGGGATTGCATATTTAGTCAGTCTGTACAATGCATGTTGCTAAACAACAATTGAAAAACGAAAAGGCATGTTAACTGCAATATCCTTAACAGCAACCAAATGTCGTAATTCATAGTGGTATTGTTGAAACTGTTATTGATGAAATTGAACTGCACAGCAAATAGTTGCACATATAGAGCATCACATTGTGAAGAACTGAAATAAACAAGTCATAAGGACATCTCTAGGCGATCATTAAAAAGTTAAAGGACTAAAACCCTTAGTGGATATATATATATATACTCCAGCAATTTTTGGCCTTTTCTAGTTGATCCCCTAAACTTAAGGTTGTAAACTTCAATTTGATCAAGTTCAAAGCAGGTTCAACCGAAAGTAGCATGCATTCAAACATAAACGTAGATAGTTTTGCATAACCGAACATAAAACATAAATTTAAACTAAGCTAAACTACTTTCGGTCGAAGTAGAGGTCGAGCCAATCCTTCCTCGTCATGTACGATGTGCCGCGAGCCGGGTCCAGGCCAGTACCGCCGTCGGGGTCGTTGGGGAAGGCACTCCTCCACTCGTCGACATTGATCTCCTTGTCCTTGGTGCCCACCTCGACGCCCTCCGCGCCGCCGCCTTCGACCTCGTCATCAAAGGAGAGCGCGATAACCTCGCCGCCCTCCGCGCCGCCATCCTCGCCGCCTTCGACCTCGTCATTAGATGAGAGCGCGATAACCTCGCCGCCCTCCGCACCGGCAAAGATCGCCCGCTCCGCCTCCATGAGCTCCGGGTGCTGCCGGCGGAACTCTTCCATGTAGGCCTCATCGGCGGCCTCGGCCTCGAGACGCTCCTACGCCTCGCGGTCCTCCTGCGCCATAGCCGAGCTCACCACCCCTGGCTCCGGTGGAACGAGGTGGACCAGATGTGTGCCGAAGGGGAAATTGAGCCTAGCCGCCACGCCGTGGTAGCGGACCTGCTAGCGGTCGTACTCCATGGCCGCGAGCTCGGCCGTGTGGAAGCTACCGAGCCACCGGCGGGTGTGGGTCTCTCGATCTGTAATCTCAGCGACCCACATCCCCCACCACCGCTGCCGGACCCCGAAGTAGGACTTCGTCGGCTGACGGGTCCGGGGGAGGATGGGGAAGTCCTCGAACCGGCGTAGGGGCGCGGCGGTGGGCGGATCGGGGGACCGGCGACGGCGGATCGGGCCCGCAGAGGATGACGGGGACACCTCGGTGGCCACCTCGCCAGCGTCGGGAGAAAAGGACGCAATAAACCTCCTTTTGGCCATTGGCTACTCGAGCTCCCCGGCACACAGCCATAGGTTGAGGATGGAGGCGCCGGCGATGGTGGCGACCTACCATTGGTTTCAAGGGTTGTGTGTGTCTGTGTGAGCGGAAGTTGTGTTTGAGGAAATACTGCGGCAACTGAAAATTTTACTAGGCGGGAGTAACAAGGCGGGGCTACTAAAAATTTGGATCAAGGGCGAGTAGATATTTTTGAGATTGCGAGGGATGCAGAGGCGGGAGTAAAATGCCGGGGCTACTGAAAATTTGAATCAAGGGACTGAAGCATAGCAGGAGTAACAGACATCGCGCATGGTCCGCACATACTAATCGTGTGCTATCAAACATTGAAACCTTCCAGGCGGTAGATATTTTTGAGATTACGAGGGATGCAGAGGCGGGAGTTTTGGGGGAGCGAGCTAGTGTGTTTGACATGCCGGTTGTGGACTGTAGCCGACGCACCTTCTCGCATAAGCCATAGGCGTACTATACACCAACGGTGCTCCGAGATATTTTGTACTACATCTCACAGGGTTGGTTAGAATAAACTGTGTGGGATCTACTTGATTTGAATTACAAAATGGGGTCACAACGACAATGGACGGTGTGTGAATTGCTAGACCTTTTATCTGCAGTGAACATGCAACTGTATGTGTGTCGTAAAATAATTGGAATTATTGAAGGTTTGTTTGGACATTTCATACATTAAAATAGTTTTCTAGCCATTTCAGGTGCACAAACTACATTCACATGCTCCGGTGCATACAAATTGGTTGAAAAATCAAATTTGTGTCCTTCAGTGCATGCTTAGGTCCCATGGAAGATATGGGAATGAATGTTTCGGGGTTTGTTTGGCCTTTTTATACATTAACTGGGTTTTCTAGGCATTTTATGTGCATAATTCAAATTTTAACTACAAGCGCATGCTCCAATGCACCAAAGTGGTTCAAAAATCACGTGTGTGTCCTTGGGTGAATTTCTAGGTCCCATGCAAGAGATGGGAATGAAATTCAAACACCATGGCACTGTTGATTGCGAGCAAAACTTTGAGATGCCTGGTTTTTAAATTCTAGTAAATCCAAAACTCTTATGAAATTCATGAAACTTGGCATGCTATCATGGAGCGGCATCAACATGCCGTGGTGAAACTTTTGTCCCATTTCGGGCAGGTTCGGGTATAAGCTACTCACAAACGAGAGCTTCTCACAATAAGCATGATGGTTTCGATAGGGAACGTACCACCTTTGGTGATAGGACGATATCTGTTGCCTCTTATTGCTTTCAAAAAAAATTCTAGTGTCAACATAGAACAAGAGGAGTGTTGTGTTCAATCTTGGAATTTTTGGGGTTCGTTTGGCCTTTTTATACATTGACTGGGTTTTCTAGGCATTTTATGTGCATAATTCAAATTTGAATTACAAGCACATGCTCCAATGCACCAAAGTTGGTTGAAAAATCACATGTGTGTCCTTGGGTGAATTTCTAGGTCCCATGCAAGAGATGGGAATGAAATTCAAACACCAGGGCACTGTTGATTGTCGGCAAAACGTTGAGATGCCTGGTTTTTAAATTCTAGTAAATCCAAAACTCGTATGAAATTCATGAAACTTGGCATGCTGTCATGGAGCGGCATCAACATGTCGTGGTGAAACTTTTGTCCCATTTGGGGCAGGTTTGGGTATAAGCTTCTCACAAACTAGAGCTGCTCACAACAAGCATGATGGTTTCGATAGGGAACGTACCACCTTTGGGAACGGGACGATATCCGTTGCCCCTTATTGCTTTCAAAAAAATTCTAGTGTCAACATAGAACAACAAGACTATTGTGTTCAGTCTTGGAATTTTTCGGGGTTCGTTTGGCCTTTTTATGCATTAACTAGGTTTTCTAGGCATTTTATGTGCATAATTCAAATTTGAACTACAAGCACATGCTCCAATGTGATACGTCTCCGTCGTATCTATTTTTCCAAACACATTTTCCCTTGTTTTGGACTCTAACTTGCATGATTTAAATGGAACTAACCCAGACTGACGCTGTTTTCAGCAGAATTGCCATGGTGTTATCTTTGTGCAGAAATAAAAGTTCTTGGAATGACCTGAAAATCAACGGAGATTATTTTTGGAATATATAAAAAATACTAGAAGAAAGATCCACGTCAGGGGGCCCACACCCTGTCCACAAGGGTGGAGGCGCCCTACCCCCTGGGCGCGCCCCCCTGCCTCGTGGGCCCCCTCATGCTCCACAGACCTCAACTCCAACTCCATATATTCGTGTTCGGGGAGAAAAAATCAGAGAGAAGGATTCATCTCGTTTTATGATACGGAGCCGCCGCCAAGCCCTAAACTCTCTCGGGAGGGCTGATCTGGAGTCCGTTCAGGGCTCCGGAGAGGGGAATCCATCGCCATCATCATCGTCAACCTTCCTCCATCACCAGTTTCATGATGCTCACCGTCGTGCGTGAGTAATTCCATCGTAGGCTGATGTCTACTACACAACCTTCTTCTTGTAGATGTTGTTGGGCCTCCAAGTGCAGAGGTTTGTAGGACAGTAGCAAATTTCCCTCAAGTGGATGACCTAAGGTTTATCAGTCCGTAGGAGGCGTAGGATGAAGATGGTCTCTCTCAAGCAACCCTGCAACCAAATAACAAAGAGTCTCTTGTGTCCCCAACACACCCAATACAATGGTATATTGTATAGGTGCACTAGTTCGGCGAAGAGATGGTGATACAAGTGGTATATGGATAGTAGATATGGGTATTTGTAATCTAAAAATATAAAAACAGCAAGGTAACTAATGATAAAAGTGAGCACAAATGGTATTGCAATGCTAGGAAACAAGTCCTAGGGTTCATACTTTCACTAGTGCAAGTTCTCTCAACAATAATAACATAATTGGATCATATAACTATCCCTCAACATGCAACAAACAGTCACTCCAAAGTCACTAATAGCGGAGAACAAACGAAGGGGTAGGGTACGAAACCACCTCAAAGTTATTCTTTCCAATCAATCCGTTGGGCTATTCCTATAAGTGTCACAAACAGCCCTAGAGTTCATACTAGAATAACACCTTAAGACACAAATCAACCAAAACCCTAATGTCACCTAGATACTCCAATGTCACCTCAAGTATCCGTGGGTATGATTATACGATATGCATCACACAATCTCAGATTCATCTATTCAACCAACACATAGAACCTCAAAGAGTGCCCCAAAGTTTCTACCGAAGAGTCAACACGAAAACGTGTGCCAACCCCTATGCATAGGTTCATGGGCGGAACTCGCAAGTTGATCACCAAAACATACATCAAATGGATCAATAAAATACCCCATTGTCACCACAGGTATCCCACGCAAGACATACATCAAGTGTTCTCAAATCCTTAAAGACTCAATCCGATAAGATAACTTCAAAGGGAAAACTCAATCCATTACAAGAGAGTAGAGGGGGAGAAACAACATAAGATCCAACTATAATAGCAAAGCTCGCGATACATCAAGATCGTATCACCTCAAGAACACGAGAGAGAGAGAGAGAGAGATCAAACACATAGCTATTGGTACATACCCTCAGCCCCGAGGGAGAACTACTCCCTCCTTGTCATGGAGAGCACCGGGATATTGAAGATTGCCACCGGAGAGAGATTTCCCCCTCCGGCAGGGTGCCGGAACGGGTCTAGATTGGTTTTCGGTGGCTACGGAGGCTTCTGGCGGCGGAACTCCCGATCTATTGTGCTCCCCGAAGTTTTTAGAGTATATGGGCATATATGGGAGGAAGAAGTACGTCGGTGGACCTCCGGGCTGTCCATGAGGCAGGGGGTGCGCCCCCACCCTCGTGGGCAGCCCGGGACTCTCCTGGTCCAACTCCGATACTCCGTGGGCTTCTTCTAGTCCAAAAATAAGTTCCGTGAAGTTTCAGGTCAATTGGACTCCGTTTGATTTTCCTTTTCTACGATACTCTAAAACAAGGAAAAAACAGAAACTGGCACTGGGCTCTAGGTTAATAGGTTAGTCCCAAAAATAATATAAAAGTGTTTAACAAAGCCCATAAACATCCAAAACAGATAATATAATAGCATGGAACAATCAAAAATTATAGATACGTTGGAGACGTATCAGCATCCCCAAGCTTAATTCCTGCTCGTTCTCAAGTAGGTAAATGATAAAACAGAATTTTTGATGTGCAATGCTACCTAACATATTCATCATGTATTTCTATTTATTGTAGCAAGAATATTCAAATCCATAAGATTCAAGACAAAAGTTCAATATTGACATAAAAATAATAATACTTCAAGCATACTAACTAAGCAATCATGTCTTCTCAAAATAACATGGCCAAAGAAAGTTCATCCCTACAAAATCATATAGTTTGGTCATGCTCCAGTTTCGTCACACAAGAATGCTCTCATCATGCACAACCCCGATGACAAGCCAAGCAATTGTTTCATACTTTACTAATCTCAAACTTTTTTCAACTTTCACGCAATACATAAGCGTGAGCCATGGATATAGCACTATGGGTGGAATAGAATATAATGAGGGGGTTATGTGGAGAAGACAAAAAGGAGAAAGTCTCACATCGACACGGCTAATCAATGGCCTAGGGAGATGCCCATCAATTGATGTCAATGCAAGGAGTAGGGATTGCCATGCAACGGATGCACTAGAGCTATAAATGTATGAAAGCTCAACAAAAGAAACTAAGTGGGTGTGCATCCAACTTGCTTGCTCACGAAGACCTAGGGCACTTGAGGAGGCCCATTGTTGGAATATACAAGCCAAGTTCTATAATGAACAATTCCCACTAGTATATGAAAGTGACAAAATAAGAGACTCTCTATCATAAAGATCATGGTTCTACTTTGAAGCACAAGTGTGGAAAAAGGATAGTAGCATTGTCCCTTTTATTTATTTATTTTTTATTTTTTTATTTGGCCTTTCCTTTTTTTGGCCTTTCTTTTTTTCCTTTCTTCTCTTTTTTTTGGGGACAATGCTCTATTAATGATGATCATCACACTTCTATTTATTTACAACTCAAAGATTACAACTCGATACTAGAACAAAGTATGACTCTATATGAATGCCTCCGGCGGTGTACTAGGATGGGCAATGAATCAAGAGTGACATGTATGATAAATTATGCATGGTGGCTTTGACACAAATACGATGTCAACTACATGATCATGCAAAGCAATATGACAATGATGATGCGTGTCAGAATAAACAGAACGGTGAAAAGTTGCATGGCAATATATCTCGGAATGGCTATGGAAATGCCATAATAGGTAGGTATGGTGGCTGTTTTGAGGAAGATATAAGGATTTTTATGTGTGAAAGAGTGTATCATATCACAGGGTTTGGATGCACCGGCGAAGTTTGCACCAACTCTCAATGTGAGAAAGGGCAATGCACGGTACCAGAGAGGGTAGCAATGATGGAAGGGTAAGAGTGCGTATAATCCATGGACTCAACATTAGTCATAAAGAACTCACATAGTTATTGCAAAAATCTAAAAGTCATCAAAAACCAAGCATTACGCGCATGCTCCTAGGGGGATAGATTGGTAGGAAAAGACCATCGCTCGTCCCCGACCGCCACTCATAAGGAGGACAATCAAATAATACCTCATGTTTCAAATTTGTTACACAACGTTTACCATACGTGCATGCTACGGGACTTGCAAACTTCAACACAAGTATTTCTCAAATTCACAACTACTCAACTAGCACAACTTTAATATCACTATCTCCATATCTCAAAACAATTATCAAGTATCAAACCTCTCTTAGTATTCAATGCACTCTATATGAAAGTTTTTATTATATCCCTCTTGGATGCCCATCATATTAGGACTAAATTCATAACCAAAGCAAACTACTATGCTGTTCTAAAGACTCTCAAAATAATATAAGTGAAGCATGATAGATCAATTATTTCTATAAAATAAAACCACCACCGTGCTCTAAAAGGATATAAGTGAAGCACTAGAGCAACAACAAACTACTCCGAAAGATATAAGTGAAGATCAATGAGTAGTCGAATAATTATGCAACTATATGAAGACTCTCTAACATTTAAGAATTTCAGATCTTGTTATTTTATTCAAACAGCAAGCAAACTAAAATAAAATAAAATAACGCTCCAAGCAAAACACATATCATGTGGTAAATAAAAATATATCTCCAAGTAAAGTTACCGATGAACGAAGACGAAAGAGGGGATGCCTTCCGGGGCATCCCCAATCTTAGGAATTTGGTTGTCCTTGAATATTACATTGGGGTGCCTTGTGCATCCCCAAGCTTAGGCTCTTGCCACTCCTTGTTCCGTAATCCATAGAATCTTTACCCAAAACTTGAAAACTTCACAACACAAAACTTAATAGAAAACTCGTAAGCTCCGTTAGCAAAAGAAAACAAAACACCACTTCAAGGTACTGTAATGAACTCATTATTTATTTATATTGGTGTTAAACCTAATGTATTCCAACTTCTCTATGGTTTATAAACTCTTTTACTAGCCATAGATTCATTAAAATAAGCAAACAACACACGAAAAATAGAATCTGTCAAAAACAGAACAGTCTGTAGTAATTTGTAACTAGCGCAAACTTCTGGAACCCCAAAAATTCTAAAATAAATTTCTGGACGTGAGGAATTTATCTATTACTCATCTGCAAAAATAATTAACTAAATAGCACTCTCCAATAATAAAAAGGCAGCAAATCTCGTGAGCGCTAATGTTTCTGTTTTTTTACAGCATGATCAACAAGACTTTCCCCAAGTCTTCCCAACGGTTCTACTTGGCACAAACACTAATTAAAACATAAAACCTCAATAATAATAGAGGCTAGATAAATTATTTATTGCTAAACAGGATCAAAAAGCAAGGAGCTAAAAAAAATTGGGTTGCCTCCCAACAAGCGCTATCGTTTAACACCCCTAGCTAGGCATGATGATTTCAATGATGCTCACATAAAGGATAAGAATTGAAACATAAAGAGAGCATCTTGAAGAATATGACTAGCACATTTAAGTCTAACCCACTTCTTATGCATAGGGATTTTTTGAGCAAACAATTTATGGGAACAAGAATCAACTTGCATAGGAAGTTAAAGCAAGCAAAACTTCAAAACTATAAGCACATGGAGAGGAAACTTGATATTATTGCAATTCCTACAAGCATATGTTCCTCCCTCATAATAATTTTCAGTAGCATCATGAATTAATTCAACAATATAACCAGCACATAAAGCATTCTTTTCATTATCTACAAGCATAGAAAATTTACTACTCTCCACATAAGCAAAATTCTTCTCAATCGGAATAGTGGGAGTATCATAAGAGACTCGAATATTATAAATTGTTTCCATATTAAAAGAGTAATGTTCAGAAAAAGGGTAATCATAATCATAACAAGTTTTATAAATATAATCATCACTACTTTTTATAGCATATGTATCATCACAATAATTATCATAAGTAGCAACTTTGTTCTCATCATAATCGATTGAAACCTCTTCCAAGATAGTGGAATCATCAATAAATAAAGTCATGACCTCCCCAAATCCACTTTCATAATTATCATAATAAGATTCAACAGCCTCCAAAATAGTGGGATCATTACTTCCTAAAGTTGACACTCTTCCAAACCCACTTTCATCAATATAATCATCATAAGTAGGAGGCATGCTATCATCATTATAAATTTGCATATCAAAACTTGGGAGACTACAAATATCATCTTCATTAAACATAGATTCCCCAAGCTTGGGCCTTTTCATATCATAAGCATAATCACTCTCATCATTAATAGTATGGATAGCACCAATAGTATAGCAATTATCATATTCTTCCAAGCAAGTGCCAAAAAGATTTTTAAGATAATAAGAAGTATCATTATCTTCCCAATCATAATCATCACAACAAGCAATAGGCATAACGAGATCATCATCAAGTGCATCATCTTCCACAATTATATTTTCATGAGGCACAACAGTAATAGGAGCAACATTATTTGGGAGTGACTTTTTACCTCTCTTACTTTTTCTTTTCTTCTTCTTCACCACATCATGTGTGGGTTCAATCCTCTTTTTGGAGCTCCTTATTAATGAGATTGGTTGAATAGAAGGTTCCTGCTCGTTACCTGATTCATCACAAGAAATAATAGGAGGGTATTGGGAAGTCTCTTCCCTTTCATTAGTATTCTCTTCATCTTCTATTTGTTTTCTTTTCTTTATGTAGTTGGCAATATAAGGATTTTCAATACAATTCACCGCACAATACATATAAATTTCTTCTGGATCAAAATTAATAACTCTATAAAGGGAAAATTCTGGAATAACCTTAGTTATACGTTTCATTTCTTCATAACCCAAGACCAAACTAAGTTCATTATGATGTGCAAGAGAAATCAAGTCATCACAATTTTTGGACACGATACGATCATGAAACAATTTGCATTGGGTACTGAAATGATCACGTTCATTGCAAAGTTCACAAGTATGGCTCAGAAAATTTAAATTTTCAGCACAAACATCTAGCCTTTCTTGCAACCATTTAGTTTCTAAGTACTTATGCCTCTTGAAATATCTATATTCCCTATCTGGTGTGTACTTGCAAACCCAATGCACTCCACAAAAATTGACATGTTTATAGGAGACATTTTCATCATAACTAGTGCAATCATCATTAGTACTATGGATATTCAAGGAATTCATACTACCAACATTGCAATCATGCTGATCATTCAAATATTTAGTGCCAAACATTCTAATGCATTCTTATTCTAGCACTTGAGCACAATTTTCCTTTCCATCATACTCACGAAAGATACTAAAAAGATGAAGCGTATGAGGCAAACTCAATTCCATATTTTTTGTAGTTTTCTTTTATAAAGTAAACTAGTGCTAAAACAAGAAACAAAAAGATTCGATTGCAAGATCTAAAGATATACCTTCAAGCGCTAACCTCCCCGGCAACGGCGCCAAAAAGAGCTTGATGCCTACTACACAACCTTCTTCTTGTAGACGTTGTTGGGCCTCCAAGTGCAGAGGTTTGTAGGACAGTAGCAAATTTCCCTCAAGTGGATGACCTAAGGTTTATCAATTCGTAGGAGGCGTAGGATGAAGATGGTCTCTCTCAAGCAACCCTGCAACCAAATAACAAAGAGTCTCTTGTGTCCCCAACACACCCAATACAATGGTAAATCGTATAGGTGCACTAGTTCGGCGAAGAGATGGTGATACAAGTGGTATATGGATAGTAGATATGGGTATTTGTAATCTTAAAATATAAAAACAGCAAGGTAACTAATGATAAAAGTGAGCACAAACGGTATTGCAATGCTAGGAAACAAGGCCTAGGGTTCATACTTTCACTAGTGCAAGTTCTCTCAACAATAATAACATAATTGGATCATATAACTATCCCTCAACATGCAACAAAGAGTCACTCCAAAGTCACTAATAGCGGAGAACAAACGAAGAGATTATGGTAGGGTACGAAACCACCTCAAAGTTATTCTTTCCAATCAATCTGTTGGGCTATTCCTATAAGTGTCACAAACAGCCCTAGAGTTCATAGTAGAATAACACCTTAAGGCACAAATCAACCAAAACCCTAATGTCACCTAGATACTCCAATGTCACCTCAAGTATCCGTGGGTATGATTATACGATATGCATCACACAATCTTAGATTCATCTATTCAACCAACACATAGAACCTCAAAGAGTGCCCCAAAGTTTCTACCAAAGAGTCAAGACGAAAACGTGTGCCAACCCCTATGCGTAGGTTCATGGGCGGAACCCGCAAGTTGATCACCAAAACATACATCAAGTGGATCAATAGAATACCCCATTGTCACCATGGGTATCCCACGCAAGACATACATTAAGTGTTCTCAAATCCTTAAAGACTCAATCCGATAAGATAACTTCAAAGGGAAAACTCAATCCATTACAAGAGAGTAGAGGGCGAGAAACATCATAAGATCCAACTATAATAGCAAAGCTCGTGATACATCAAGATCGTATCACCTCAAGAACACGAGAGAGAGAGAGAGAGAGAGATCAAACACATAGCTACTGGTACATACCCTCAGCCCCGAGGGAGAACTACTCCCTCCTCGTCATGGAGAGCACCGGGATGATGAAGATGGCCACCGGAGAGAGATTGCCCCCTCCGGCAGGGTGCCGGAACAGGTATAGATTCTTTTTCGGTGGCTACGGAGGCTTCTGGCGGCGGAACTCCTGATCTATTATGCTCCCTGAAGTTTTTAGGGTATATGGGTATATATGGGAGGAAGAAGTACGTCGGTGGACCTTCGGGCTGTCCGCGAGGCAGGGGCGCGCCCAGGGGGTGGGCGCGCCCCCCCACCCTCGTGGGCATCCCAGGACTCTCCTGGTCCAACTCCGATACTCCGTGGGCTTCTTCTGGTCCAGAAATAAGTTCCGTGAAGTTTCAGGTCAATTGGACTCCGTTTGATTTTCCTTTTCTGTGATACTCTAAAACAAGGAAAAAACAGAAACTGGCACTGGGCTCTGGGTTAATAGGTTAGTCCCAAAAATAATATAAAAGTGTTTAATAAAGCCCATAAACATCCAAAACAGATAATATAATAGCATGGAACAATAAAAAAATTAGAGATACGTTGGAGACGTATCATAGGCTTGCTGGACGGTGATGGGTTGGATGAGATTTATCATGTTATCGAGTTAGTTTTGTTAGGGTTTGATCCCTAGTATCCACTATGTTCTGAGATTGCTATTGCTATGACTTTGCTATGCTTAATGCTTGTTACTAGGGCCCGAGTGCCATGATTTCAGATCTGAACCTATTATGTTTTCATCAATATATGAGAGCTCTTGATCCTATCTTGCAAGTCTGTAGTCACCTATTATGTGTTATGATCCGTTAACCCCGAAGTGACAATGCTTTTTGCCTATTTCAGAGTTTCCCAGAAAAACAATATCAAACGGAGTCCAAACGGAATGAAACTTTCGGGAACATGGTTTTTGGAACGAACGTGATCCAGAGGACTTGGACCCTACGTCAAGAAAGCAACCAGGAAGGCACGAGGTAGGGGCGCGCCTACCCCCCCCCCCCAGGCATGCCCTCCACCCTCGTGGGGCCCATGTTGCTCCACCGACGTACCCCCAAACTACCAGATACAGAGCCAAAACCCTAATTCCACCGCCGCAACCTTCTGTACCCATGAGATCCCATCTTGGGGCCTTTTCCTAAGCTCCGCCGGAGGGGGCATCGATCACGGAGGGCTTCTACATCAACACCATAGCCTCTCTGATGATGTGTGAGTAGTTTACCTCAGACCTTCGGGTCCATAGTTATTAGCTAGATGGCTTCTTCTCTCTTTTTGGATCTCAATACAATGTTCTCCCCCTCTCTTGTGGAGATCTATTCGATGTAATCTTCTTTTGCGGTGTGTTTGTTGAGACCGATGAATTGTGGGTTTATGATCAAGTTTATCTATGAACAATATTTGAATCTTCTCTGAATTGTTTAATGTATGATTGGTTATCTTTGCAAGTCTCTTTGAATTATCAGTTTGGTTTGGCCTACTAGATTGATCTTTCTTGCAATGAGAGAAGTGCTTAGCTTTGGGTTCAATCTTGCGGTGTCCTATCCCAGTGACAGTAGGGGCAGCAAGGCACGTATTTTATTGTTGCCATCGAGGATAACAAGATGGGGTTTATATCATATTGCATGAGTTTATCCCTCTACATCATGTCATCTTGCTTAAAGCGTTACTCTGTTCTTCTGAACTTAATACTCTAGATGCATGCTGGATAGCGGTCGATGTGTGGAGTACTAGTAGTAGATGTAGGCAGGAGTCGGTCTACTTGTCTCGGACGTGATGCCTATATACATGGTCATACCTAGATATTCTCATAACTATGCTCAATTCTGTCAATTGCTCAACAGTGCCTATATAATCTAAGGACACCTAAAAGCCAAAGCTTGGGGATGCCCCGGAAGGCATCCCCTCTTTCGTCTACTTCCATCGGTAACTTTACTTGGATCTATATTTTTATTCACCACATGATATGTGTTTTGCTTGGAGCGTCTTGTATTATTTCAGTCTTTATTGTTAGTTTGACACAATCATATTTGCTGCACACACCTTTTGAGAGAAACACACATGATTTGAACATTATTAGAATACTCTATGTGCTTCCCTTATATCTTTTGAGTTATATAGCTTTTGCTCTAGTACTTCACTTATATCTTTTAGAGCACGGTGGTGGATTTATTTATAGAAACTATTATTCCCTCATGCTTCACTTATATTATTTTGAGAGTCTTAAATAGAATGGAAATTTGCTTAAACTGGGAAATTAATCCTAATATGCTAGGCATTCAAGATTAGTAAAAAAAATCTTATGAGTGTGCTGAATACTAAGAGAAGTTTGATACTTGATAATTGTTTTGAGATATGGAGATGGTGATATTAGAGTCATGCTAGTTGAGTAGTTGTGAATTTGAGAAATACTTGTGTTGAAGTTTGTGATTCCCATAGCATGCACGTATGGTGAACCGTTATGTGAAGAAGTCGGAGCATGATTTATTTATTTATTGTCTTCCTTATGAGTGGCGGCCGGGGACGAGCGATGGTATTTTACTACCAATCTATCCCCCTAGGAGCATGCGCGTAGTACTTTGTTTTGATAACTAATAGATTTTTGCAATAAGTATGTGGGTTCTTTATGACTAATGTTGAGTCCATGGATTATACGCACTCTCACCCTTCCACCATTGCTAGCCTCTCTAATACGGCGCACCTTTCGCCGGTATCATACACCCACCATATAACTTCCTCAAAACAGCCACCATACCTACCTATCATGGCATTTCCATAGCCATTCCGAGATATATTGCCATGCAACTTTCCACCGTTCCATTTACTATGACACGCTCCGTCATTGTCATATTGCTTTGCATGATCATGTAGTTGACATTGTATTTGTGGCAAAGCCACCGTTCATAATTCTTTCATACATGTCACTCATGCATCATTGCTATCCCGGTATATCACCGGAGGCATTCATATAGAGTCATACTTTGTTCTAGTTTCGAGTTGTAATCATTGAGTTGTAAATAAATAGAAGTGTGATGAACATCATTCATAGAGTATTGTCCCAAAAAAAGAGAAAGGCCAAATAAAAAAAGGAAGGCCCAAAAAATAAAAATAAAAAGGGACAATACTACTATCCTTTTACCACACTTGTGCTTCAAAGTAGCACCATGATCTTCAGGATAGAGAGTCTCCTATGATATCACTTTCATATACTAGTGGGAAATTTTCATTATAGAACTTGGCATGTATATTCCAATGATGGGCTTCCTCAAAATGCCCTAGGTCTTCGTGAGCAAGCGAGTTGGATGCACACCCACTTAGTTCCTTTTGTTGAGCTTTCATATACTTATAGCTCTAGTGCATCCGTTGCATGGCAATCCCTACTCACTCACATTGATATCTATTAATGGGCATCTTCATAGCCCGTTGATACGCCTAGTTGATGTGAGACTATCTTCTCCCTTTTTGTCTTCTCCGCAACCACCATTCTATTCCACATATATTGCTATGTCCATGGCTCACGCTCATGTATTGCGTGAAGATTGAAAAAGTTTCAGAACACCAAAAGTATGAAACAATTGCTTGGCTTGTCATCAGGGTTGTGCATGATTTAAATACTTTGTGTGGTGAAGATGGAGCATAGCCAGACTATATGATTTTGTAGGGATAACTTTCTTTGGCCATGTTATTTTGAGAAGACATAATTGCTTAGTTAGTATGCTTGAAGTATTATTTTTTCTATGTCAATATTGAACTTTTGTCTTGAATCTTTCAGATCTGAATATTCATACCACAATTAAGAGAATTACATTGAAATTATGCCAAGTAGCATTCCACATCAAAAATTCTGTTTCTATCATTTACCTACTCGAGGACGAGCGGGAATTAAGCTTGGGGATGCTTGATACGTCTCCAATGTATCTATAATTTTTTATTGTTCCATGCTATATTATATTCTGTTTTGGACATTACTGGGCTTCATTATACACTTTTATATTATTTTTGGGACTAACCTATTAACTGGAGGCCCAGCCCAGAATTGTTGTTTTTTTGCCTATTTCAGAGTTTCGCAGAAAAAATATATCAAACGGAGTCCAAACGGAATGAAACCTTTGGGAACGTGATTTTTGGAACGAACGTGATCCAGAGGACTTGGACCCTAAGTCAAGAAAGCAACTAGGAAGGCACGAGGTAAGGGGGCGCGCCTACCCCCCCCCCCCCAGGCGCGCCCTCCACCCTCGTGGGGCCCATGTTGCTCCACCGACGTACTTCTTCCTCCTATATATACCTACGTACCCCCAAACTACCAGATAAAGAGCCAAAACCCTAATTCCACCACCGCAACCTTCTGTACCCGTGAGATCCCATCTTGGGGCCTTTTCTGGAGCTCCACCGGAGGGGGCATCGATCACGAAGGGCTTCTACATCAACACCATAGCCTCTCCGATGATGTGTGAGTAGTTTACCTCAGACCTTCGGGTCCATAGTTATTAGCTATATGGCTTCTTCTCTCTTTTTGGATCTCAATACAATGTTCTCCCCCTCTCTTGTGGAGATCTATTCGATGTAATCTTCTTTTGCGGTGTGTTTGTTGAGACCGATGAATTGTGGGTTTATGATCAAGTTTATCTATGAACAATATTTGAATCTTTTCTGAATTCTTTTATGTATGATTGGATATCTTTGCAAGTCTCTTCGAATTATCAGTTTGGTTTGGCCTACTAGATTGATCTTTCTTGCAATGGGAGAAGTGCTTAGCTTTGGGTTCAATCTTGCGGTGTCCTTTCCCAATGACAGTAGGGGCAGCAAGGCACGTATTTTATTGTTGCCATCAAGGATAACAAGATGGGTTTTATATCATATTGCATAAGTTTATCCCTCTACATTATGTCATCTTGCTTAAAGCGTTACTCTGTTCTTTTGAACTTAATACTCTAGATGCATGCTGGATAGCGGTCGATGTGTGGAGTAATAGTAGTAGATGCAGGCAGGAGTCGGTCAACTTGTCTCGGACGTGATGCCTATATGCATGATCATACCTAGATATTCTCATAACTATGATCAATTCTGTCTATTGCTCAACAATAATTTGTTTACCCACCGTAATACTTATGCTCTCGAGAGAAGCCACTAGTGAAACCTATGGCCCCGGGGTCTATTTTCTATCGTATTAATCTTCCATCAACAAGCTATTTCTTGCACCGTTTTTATTTTGCTTTATTTACTTTGCATCTTTATCATAAAATACCAAAAATATTATCTTATCATATCTATCAGACCTCACTTTCGCTACTTTGCTGCATCACCCTTTCCTCTTAAAGGGAAAACCAACGTAGTGCTCAAGAGGTAGCACTCCCATCCCCGCGCCCGTGCCAGCGACCATCCCCGTAGCATTGACGGGTTGGTCACCGAGCACTATCGCAGAGCTGGAAGCCGCGGGCGTCAGCGAGGTCTCCGCGGACCCGCGCGAGCTCGTGTACATGTGAGAGATCGTGGATGTCGCCTAGAGGGGGGTGAATAGGCGCTTTAAAATAATTACGGTTTAGGCTTGAACAAATGCGGAATAAACCTAGCGGTTAATTTGCCAAGCATAAAACCTAAAACAACTAGGCTCACCTATCTGCACCAACAACTTATGCTAAGCAAGATAAGCAACTATGAGATAGCAAGATATATGACAAAGAACAATATGGCTATCACAAAGTAAAGTGCATAAGTAAAGGGCTCGGGTAAGAGATAACCGAGGCACGCGGAGACGACGATGTATCCCGAAGTTCACACCCTTGCGGATGCTAATCTCCATTTGGAGCGGTGTGGAGGCACAATGCTCCCCAAGAAGCCACTAGGGCCACCGTAATCTCCTCACGCCCTCGCACAATGCAAGATGTCGTGATTCCACTAAGGGACCCTTGAGGGCGGTCATCGAACCCGTACAAATGGCAACCCTTGGGGGCGGTCACCGAACCCGTACAAATGGAAACCCTTGGGGGCGGTCACCGAACCCGTACACTTTGGCAACCCTTGGGGGCGGTCACCGGTACCCGTCAAATTGCTCGGGGCGATCTCCACAACCTAATTGGAGACCCCGATGCTTGCCCGGAGCTTTTCACCATAGTGATTGAGCTCCGAACAACACCAACCGTCTAGGGTGCCAAGGCACCCAGGAGGAACAAGCTCTAGGGTGCCCAAACACCCAAGAGTAATAAGCTTCTCAACCTTCACTTCCACGTATCACCGTGGAGAACTCAAACCGATGCACCAAATGCAATGGCAAGGGCACACGGAGTGCCCAAGTCCTTCTCTCTCAAATCCCAACGAAGCAACTAATGCTAGGGAGGAAAATGAGAGGAAGAACAAGAAGGAGAACACCAAGAACTCCAAGATATAGATCCAAGGGTTCCCCTCACATAGAGGAGAAAGTGATTGGTGGAAATGTGGATCTAGATCTCCTCTCTCTTTTCCCTCAAAAACTAGCAAGAATCCATGGAGGGATTGAGAGTTAGCAAGCTCGAAGAAGGTCAACAATGGGGGAAGAACACGAGCTCAAAGGATAAGGTTCATTGGGGAAGAAGACCCCCTTTTATAGGAGGGGGAAAATCCAACCGTTATGTGCTCAGCCCGCACACGAGCGGTACTACCGCTCAGGTGGAAGAAACAGGGAAAAGGAGCAACAAAACATGAACCTTGGGGTGGTAGTACCGCAGGAGACAGCGGTACTACCGCTGGGTTAAGCGGTACTACCGCTCCCTTCGGCGGTACTGTCGCGCAGAACGAAGGGTAAAGGGAAAGGGGGAACCGGGCGGTACTACCGCGGAGGAAGGGCGATACTGCCGCTAAGGAGCGGTACTGCCGCACTACTGCCGCAGCGAGGTACCGCACAATCCGACACAGAAAAAGACCCCTCGAATCGACGCGGTAGGGACCTGGTAAGCCAGCGGTAGTACTACTGCGGAGTCACCGCCGGTACTACCGATGCGGAGCGGTACTGCTGCTTGTGACCCCTCAGCGGTACTACCGCTGGGTACCACGGTACTACCGCTGGGACCCTGATAAAAACCACACTCAAGAAAACAAGAACTGCCATAACTTCTGCATATGAGCTCCGAATTGAGCAAACTCAACCTTGTTGGAAACAAGATGACGAGTAGCATCAAAACAGCGACTAGTTATAGTAAGAAGAGGCAGGGGAGGTATGCCTAACAAAAAGAGGAGTGAAACCTCCAACCGAGAAGAATCGGCAAAACCTCCAACATCGAAAACATCATAGAAGATGCATGCGAACTCCATTTTCGATGAACTCAAGCTTGTCATCAAGATGACCATAAGCTCTAAGACTCACAAAGAGAACCAAACAAGAACCAAGAAAGATGATGCAAGGATGCAATGGTTTGAGCTCTCAGCGAACGATACGATCAAGCTACTCATCGAGAGCCCCCCTTGATAGTACGGCAATCGATCCTATAACCCGGTCTCCCAACTACCAACATGAGACCGGTAAAATAGAAAACCTATCAAGGGCAAACCTTTGCCTTGCACATGGTCCACTTGATCTAGATGATGGCGATCTTGACTCCCTCAAGTTGGACCACCTTTCTTGATTGTGTTGGCTCGATGAAGACTAGTTGATTGCTCCCCCATACTCCACTATGGGTGAGCCTTTCTTCCGCACATCTTCACAAGTCCATTGTCACCACAAAGGACGGCAAGCTTCAAGCATTTGATCTCTTCGTGATGCTCCACTTGAACTTGCACACCGCAACCTTTCTTGATTGTGTTTACTCGATGAAGACTAGTTGATTGCTCCCCCATACTCTACTATGGGTGAGCTACTCTTCCGCACATCTTCACAGGTCCATTGTCACCACAAAGGACAACAAGCTTCAAGCATTTGATCTCTTCGTGGTGCTCCACTTGAACTTGCACACCGCAACCTAACCCCACAAAGAACCCTCACGAAGACCATGGGTTAGTACACAAAGCGTAATTGACAATGCTTACCATACCATGGGATCACTTGATCCCTCCCGGTACATCTTCTATGCTTTGTGGGTTGATCAACTTGATTCACTCTTTAACTTAGTCTTGATCAACCTCTCACAAGACCAATCTTTAGGTAATTCCTTGAATAGCACCTTGGTCGACACAAACTCTCCTTGAAACCAACACATGTACTCCAAGAAAAGCCTATGGACAAAACCTTCAAATATAACTCAAGGCAACCATTAGTCCATAGAGATTGTCATCAATTACCAAAACCAAACATGGGGGCACCGCATGTTCTTTCAATCTCCCCCATTTTGGTAATTGATGACAATCACTTTCAAGAGAGTTTAATACAAGGAATTATGCATCACCATGCAATGCAAAAACCAATAATGCATGCGTATGAGATGCAAATGCTTAGGAACAAAACCAAAGCAAGGAGAAAACTCTAAAGACTTCTCCACAAAACTCTCTGAAACTTCTCCCCCATTGGCTTCGATTGCCAAAATGGGCGAAAAGCTTAGAAGGCCAATATAGATTGAGTTCCTCCATAAGTTGTGTATTTCTCAACAAGAGAGTGGAATGCAATACACATATCCAACGGTAAATACTTGGAGGAAGACAAACTATATTGAGGCCCAAAGATTGCAAAAGAAAGATATGCCACAAAGACATAACAAAGAGAGACACAAGCAATCAAGCAATCAAAAGATACCAATTGAAGCAAGCTATCAAAAGATTCCAATTGAACCAACTCGACCAAAGATCCTTCGAGCCACAAGAATAAAAGATATTATGATAAGAGCAAAGAAGTGTTCTAAAGAAACTAGAGAAGCTCCCCATGATTTGTGCACACATAAGAATATTTGTGTTTGGATACGAAGTGCACAAAGTAGGATCATAGCTCCCCCAAAATCAATAGAAACTTACAACAAGTGCAAGTGAGCATATAGGAAACTAAGCCTAGTACTTGCAACAAACACATGGTTGAGCAACAAGTAAAAGAGGCAACTTAAGAATGGGCTCAACCAAAATGATGTGTGTGAGTCAAGGCAATGCACTTGAGAAGACTAATGTACGAATGAGCATTAAGCATCAATAAAGTCTTGAAAGAATGAGGCACACGGTGCAAGGCCTATCATTCCCACACACAACTAGCAAATGGGTTCACAAGCTTACTAATGAGCATATAAAGAACCTATGCTTGTGACAACCCGTGGTGAAGATAGAAGATGAAAGCCTCATCAAGACGAGGGATACCAATTAAGATGGCAAAAGCCTCGTAAAGATAAGCATGAGGAAAGTAATCTTCATCACACAAGAGTGCATCAAGATGCAACGAGATAAGACACGCACTCAAGGCAAAAGCTTTCACGGAGCCACCAAATAAATAACATAAGAAAGACAAGGTGGACGTGAAAGAAAGGATATCATCTAGATATGGAACTTCTCTCAAGTGTATAAGATTCTAGGTAGACGAAATCATGATGATATATATATCTACAAAGAAGGATGTACACCCGAAATAGTTACAACACGAAGAAACAAGATATCCAAAAGGAAGTCATACATATACCAATAAGATATTTGCTTGAGAGCATAGCACATGGCTAGATATGGTCTTATTGTATATAAATGAATTCCAACCACACGAACATCAAAGACATAACAACTAGCAACAAGACATCATTGTTGGGATGCTTTGAGAAAGGAAACAAGTATCACAAGAAAGAATGGATAGCATGCCATGATACAACCTACACAAGGTTGATGCAAGAAATGTGTGCATGAAGTATATGAAGATACTTATTACCGAGATAACATTGGAAGGATGTAGTAGATACCAATTGAAAGTACAAAGTAGTTCATTGATCATCCTAGCTTGACTCCAATAAGCACACGGTGACAACACCTTCCTTGTGAGTGAGCCGAGCATCCAATGCATCTCCACTTGTTCCTAGAACAACAACACAAACAAAATGGTACCCAAACTCATTGGGACCAAAGAGTTAGAGAACCAACAACACATAGGACAAACTCCACATAAATATGTGCATATAGATATGAAAATGAATTTCATGCACATCTCATCCAATTTGAGACTTGGTGGAGTTCCCCCTATATATTGGGTCAAAGAAAGAAAACATGCCAAAGAAACTACAAGAAGTAAATATGCATGCTCAAGACTTTCAAGAACCGAGACCAAAAGACAAAGGAATACCAAGCGAAGAAAAGATACCAAATGAATAAATCATCACTTGGAGGATATCCATAAAAGATACATCGAGGAATGAGATATCCATTGATACACTCAAAAAGAAAGATGTCAAACTCCCAAAAGAGAGAATGGTTCCAAACAAACCAAGCCCTCCACAAAGTTTCATGATGGCACAAAGCACCAAAAAGAAACGGCTTGCCTTCCGCAAACACACACTTGATAAGGATCACAAGATGAGTGTTTTATAGAGAATAGGATAGCTCCCCCAAGACTAGTGCATTAAAGAGAAATTGCATTTGAATACAAAATGCACGAGGTGGGATCATCACTTTCACTATATCTAGAAAACACTAGACAAGGTCAAGAAATTAAAAAGATCCACAAGTGGAATGGAAGACAAAAGGGAGTTGATACAATCCTTGGCAAGAGAAAGGGAAAATAAAAAGCAAAGGCCAATGTAAAGATGATCAATAGATTCTACCACAAAAGTGAGTACCAATTGACAAAAGACAAGAAGTAAACGGAAATAATTCCCGGTGGTAGATAACAAGGATATCCGACATCATCTTCACACCAAACGAAAAGCAAAATGCAACTTGTAGAGCTAACATGCAACCTAGGAACAAGATAATTTACAATAACAACTCTAGGTGACAATATCTCAAATGTACACATTTTCTAGGCTAGTAATATACACATAGCATATTACTCCCCCATAATGTGATACCAATTAAGGATGAACAAGAGGCAAATAAAAGGATCCAACAAGAGATAATTAATGGACTATTTAGAATTTGAATTTCTCATGAGAAGACATACCACATAGCGACTAGATAAGCTTGCAATATCAATACTAAGTGGTATTCCCCATGTACCCACCTTTATAGGATTGTGAAGTGCACAAAGCACATCACTCCCCCATAATGGGATATTCCATTAATCTCTCACAAGAGCCAAATAAGATATGAATAAGAAGCATAAAGGCTCTACGCACGACACACACGTACATGATGTGCAAACCAACACACACATACTTGACTGCTCAAGATAATCAAGTTGGAAGCACAACATATACAAACACATGCAAGGAACGAAACCAAACATGCAAAGGGGCAAGTAACTATCAATGTACACAATTTAAGCAAGAGTTACCGCAAGGAGGAACATTGGATATAAGATAGAAACTTGATAATCCGAATGACTTGGCTTGAGACAATAAGAATGATGAAGTCCCCTTAATTCTTCATAATGTAGCCAAGTCTCCAAGTGACCTCCAACAACACCTATTGATCAAGTATGAGATAGTTGGTCCCCAACCAAGTTGGGTCCTAAGAGGTTAGTCACAATAGGCTTGGCTACCCAAATGGTTCTTTTCTTGACACCACTTTGAGCACCAACAAATTTGGCGAACACATCGCCAACCTTATCCTTCCCAAGAGAATAGACATCATCAATAATAATTGGGTTGGATAAGTTACCACTAGTGCATGAAGAAGCGAGGTGACCTTTCTCACGACATAGGTAGCAACGTCTACTCTTCACTTTCTTCTCACTTGATTTCTCAACTTGAGAAGCATTAGCTTGAGTCTTCTTGGGAAGAGGCCTTTCTTCAACTTGAGGTTGAGAATGAGAGTGAACTTGTGGCCGCTTCCCTTGTTGCTTGTCACTAATGGGCTTCTTCTTCAATGGGAAAGATCTAACTTGATGCCCTTCTACTTTGCACTTGAAGCAAATAATCTTGGCCGAATTCTTGACTTGTTCTTGGCCCTTCTTCTTGATCATCTTGGACTTCTTCTTCTTATTGGAGTTGAATCCAAGTCCACCTTTGTCATTGGGGGATTTTTGCACACTCAAGATATTGTTGAGTGTGGATTTCCCTTCATGACTCTTTTCCAAGTCTTTCTTCAAAGAAGTGACTTGGGCCTTGAGCTCTTTGATTTCCTCTACATGGTTAGTATCAGCACAAGTACTAGAGGAAGTATAAGCTTCATCGTTAGAGCAACAAGGCAAGAAAAGCAATTCATCACAAGATGTACCAACATTGTGAGTAGATGAATTACAAGGACTAGCACATGGCAATATAGCATTTTGACTAGAAGTAGTGCTAGTATCCACATGAGGCTCACTAGATGTTACCTTAGCAAGCATGGCCTCATGAGCTAATTTTAGCACATTATGGGATACTAGAAGATCATCATGAGAGCTTGTGAGCTTTACATGATTTTCTTCCAACATTCCATAATTGCTAGATAGCAACTCAAGTTGAGCCCTTAGCTCAACATTCTCCTTCAATATGGATGCTTCACAAGAGATAGAGTTAGTAGAACAAGCATCATCATTAGCAACAAGAGGAGAAGACAACTTGGCAAGCTCTTTAGAATATGAAGCTTTAAGTTGAGCATGAGACTCGGTGAGTTTGATGAGCTCACTCTTAATGACCCTTGAGCCATTTTCGAGGTGCTCAAAGTCCTCAAGGAGTTTAGCATGCGCAACTTCAAGCTCCTCATTTTTAGTTTCAAAATCATTGGCCACCTCAAGAGCTCTATCACGAGATTCCCTCACTCTAGATAATTCTAGAGCAAAAGTCTCCTCAAGAGATTCCTTGGTGGTTTGTTCAAGTTCAAGAGCTTGAGAGAGGTCCGCAATTTCATTTGCGTAATCACGCTCATAACCTTCCATTTTATCAATGGTGACCTCATGCTCCTCAAGACGAGATTCCAACTCATCAATATACTTCTTGCCCTCAATGGCAATGGACATGATTTTCATGAAGTTGGAACGAGCAATTTTATTTTTATGAAGAGCTTTAAAAACTATTTCCCCCTTAATTTTTAAGGAGGCAACATTATCATTCTCTTCATCATTATCCTCATCATCATTAGCATCAACATCATCATCAAGAGACATATTGGGTTTCAAAGTAGGAGATACCTTTGAAGCCTTAGCCATAAGGCAAAAAGCAATAGATGATGATGTAGGATCCCTTGAAGCACCATTTAAAACCACATCTTGTTCCATGGAGTGTTGGGTTTCCTCTACAATGTTAGCACAACAACTCGAGGAAATAGATACATTTTTATCATGGCAACAAGGCATAGCAAGCATATCATCATGAGATTTAGTCAAGCAATTTCTACATGATATGCAAGAACTGTCAACACAAGCATGTGAGACATTTGGAGTGCTCGAAGTGATAAAGTACAAAGATGGAGCATTGCAACAAGATAGTGATGAAGAGTCATCAACGATAAGCACACTATCATCATTGCAATGACCAACACTACTCACCATAACATTACCTTGTGGCAATCCACATGTAGGTGAAGTAGAAGAAGTTGAGAAGACTATACAGCCGGATGTGGAGGGGGAACAATCATCCCCACAAAACTTGGACACGCCATATTTATCTTGAAGCTTTGTCCACAACTCATGAGCATCCCGGAACGGCATGAGTTGAAATATAACTACATTGCTCAAAGCATCGAAAAGAACATTAGAAGCTTGAGCATTGAGATAAGAGTTTTTCTCATCCTCTAAAGATAATCTTTGGGGATCCTTCGGAGGAGAAAACCCCATATCTACAATTCGCTCTAAATTTGGGTCCATGACCCTAAAGAGATTAAGCATGCGAATTACCCAAACATCAAAATTTGTGCCATCGAAACTAAGAGTGTCAGAGAATCCTAAACCCCTAGTCGACATCCTTACTCTCTAGGCGGTTAAGCCCTATAAAGAGAGACGAGGCTCTGATACCAATTGAAAGATCGTGGATGTCGCCTAGAGGGGGGGTGAATAGGCGCTTTAAAATAATTACGGTTTAGGCTTGAACAAATGCGGAATAAACCTAGCGGTTAATTTGCCAAGCATAAAACCTAAAACAACTAGGCTCACCTATGTGCACCAACAACTTATGCTAAGCAAGATAAGCAACTATGAGATAGCAAGATATATGACAAAGAACAATATGGCTATCACAAAGTAAAGTGCATAAGTAAAGGGCTCGGGTAAGAGATAACCGAGGCACGCGGAGACGATGATGTATCCCGAAGTTCACACCCTTGCGGATGCTAATCTCCGTTTGGAGCGGTGTGGAGGCACAATGCTCCCCAAGAAGCCACTAGGGCCACCGTAATCTCCTCACGCCCTCGCACAATGCAAGATGCCGTGATTCCACTAAGGGACCCTTGAGGGCGGTCACCGAACCCGTACAAATGGCAACCCTTGGGGGCGGTCACCGAACCCGTACACTTTGGCAACCCTTGGGGGCGGTCACCGGTACCCGTCAAATTGCTCGGGGCGATCTCCACAACCTAATTGGAGACCCCGATGCTTGCCCGGAGATTTTCACCACAATGATTGAGCTCCGAACAACACCAACCGTCTAGGGCGCCAAGGCACCCAAGAGGAACAAGCTCTAGGGTGCCCAAACACCCAAGAGTAATAAGCTTCTCAACCTTCACTTCCACGTATCACCGTGGAGAACTCAAACCGATGCACCAAATGCAATGGCAAGGGCACACGGAGTGCCCAAGTCCTTCTCTCTCAAATCCCACCGAAGCAACTAATGCTAGGGAGGAAAATGAGAGGAATAACAAGAAGGAGAACACCAAGAACTCCAAGATCTAGATCCAAGGGGTTCCCCTCACATAGAGGAGAAAGTGATTGGTGGAAATGTGGATCTAGATCTCCTCTCTCTTTTCCCTCAAAAACTAGCAAGAATCCATGGAGGGATTGAGAGTTAGCAAGCTCGAAGAAGCTCAACAATGGGGGAGAACACGAGCTCAAAGGATAAGGTTCATTGGCAAAGAAGACCCCCTTTTATAGGAGGGGGAAAATCCAACCGTTATGTGCTCAGCCCGCACACGAGCGGTACTACCGCTCAGGTGGAAGAAATAGTGAAAAAGAGCAACAAAACATGAACCTTGTGTTGGGTTTCGTAGTAATTTCAAAAAAATTCCTACGCACACGCAAGATCATGGTGATGCATAGCAACGAGAGGGGAGAGTGTGATCTACGTACCCTTGTAGATCGACAACGGAAGCGTTTGGTTGATGTAGTCGTACGTCTCCACGGCCCGACCGATCAAGCACCGAAACTACGGCACCTCCGAGTTCTAGCACACGTTCAGCTCGATGACGATCCCCGGACTCCGATCCAGCAAAGTGTCGGGGAAGAGTTCCGTCAGCACGACGGCGTGGTGACGATCTTGATGCACTACCGTCGCAGGGCTTCGCCTAAGCACCGCTACAATATTATCGAGGACTATGGTGGAAGGGGGCACCGCACACGGCTAAGAATATGATCACGTGGATCAACTTGTGTCTAGGGGTGCCCCCTGCCCCCGTATATAAAGGAGCAAGGGGAGGAGGCCAGCCGGCCCTATAGGCGCGCCAAGGAGGAGTCCTCCTCCTAGTAGGAGTAGGACTCCTACTAGGAGGGGGAAAGAAGTGGGGAGGGAGAGGGAAAGGGGGGGCGCCGCCCCCCTCTCCTAGTCCAATTTGGACCAGGGGGTGGAGGCGCGCGGCCCACCTTTGGCTGCCCCTCTCTCTCTCCACTCAGGCTCATATGGCCCATTACTTCTCCCGAGGGGGTTCCGGTAACCCTCTGGCTCTCCGGTTTTCTTCGAAATCACCCGGAACACTTCCGGTGTCCGAATATAGCCGTCCAATATATCAATCTTTATGTCTCAACCATTTCGAGACTCCTCGTCATGTCCGTGATCACATCGGGACTCCGAACTAACTTCGGTACATCAAAACTCATAATATAACTATCATCAAAACCTTAAGAGTGTGGACCTTACGGGTTTGAGAACAATGTAGACATGACCGAGACACGTCTCCGGTCAATAACCAATAGCGGAACCTGGATGCTCATATTGGCTCCTACATATTCTACGAAGATCTTTATCGGTCAGACCGCATAACAACATACGTTGTTCCCTTTGTCATGAGTATGTTACTTGCCCGAGATTCGATCGTCGGTATCCCAATACCTAGTTCAATCTCGTTACCGGCAAGTCTCTTTACTCGTTCCGTAATACATCATCTCGCAACTAACTCATTAGTTGCAATGCTTGCAAGGCTTATGTGATGTGCATTACCGAGAGGGCCCAGAGATACCTCTCCGACAATCGGAGTGACAAATCCTAATCTCGAAATACGCCAACCCAACATGTACCTTTGGAGACACCTGTAGAGTACCTTTATAATCACCCATTTACGTTGTGACGTTTGGTAGCACACAAAGTGTTCCTCCGGCAAACAGGAGTTGCATAATCTCATAGTCATTGGAACATGTATAAGTCATGAAGAAAGCAGTAGCAACATACTAAACGATCGGGTGCTAAGCTAATGGAATGGGTCATGTCAATCAGATCATTCACCTAATGATGTGATCCCATTAATCAAATAACAACTCTTTGTTCATGGTTAGGAAACATAACCATCTTTGATTAACGAGCTAGTCAAGTAGAGGCATACTAGTGACACTCTGTTTGTCTATGTATTCACACATGTATTATGTTTCCGGTTAATACAATTCTATCATGAATAATAAACATTTATCATGATATAAGGAAATAAATAATAACTTTATTATTGCCTCTAGGGCATATTTCCTTCAATCTCCCACTTGCACTAGAGTCAATAATCTAGATTACACAGTAATGATTCTAACACCCATGGAGCCTTGGTGCTGATCATGTTTTGCTCGTGGAAGAGGCTTAGTCAACGGGTCTGCAACATTCAGATCCGTATGTATCTTGCAAATCTCTATGTCTCCCACCTGGACTAGATCCCGAATGGAATTGAAGCGTCTCTTGACGTGCTTGGTTCTCTTGTGAAATCTGGATTCCTTTGCCAAGGAAATTGCACCAGTATTGTCACAAAAGATTTTCATTGGACCCGATGCACTAGGTATGACACCTAGATCGGATATGAACTCCTTCATCCAGACTCCTTCACTTGCTGCTTCCGAAGCAGCTATGTACTCCGCTTCACATGTAGATCCCGCTACAACGCTTTGTTTAGAACTGCACCAACTGACAGCTCCACCGTTTAATGTAAACACGTATCCGGTTTGCGATTTAGAATCGTCCGGATCAGTGTCAAAGCTTGCATCAACGTAACCTTTTACGATGAGCTCTTTGTCACCTCCATAAATGAGAAACATATCCTTAGTCCTTTTCAGGTATTTTAGGATGTTCTTGACCGATGTCCAGTGATCCACTCCTGGATCACTTTGGTACCTCCCTACTAGACTTATAGCAAGGCACACATCAAGTCTGGTACACAGCATTGCATACATGATAGAGCCTATGGCTGAAGCATAGGGAACATCTTTCATTTTCTCTCTATCTTCTGCAGTGGTCGGGCATTGAGTCTTACTCAACTTCACACCTTGTAGCACAGGAAAGAACCCTTTCTTTGCTTGATCCATTTTGAACTTCTTCAAAACTTTGTCAAGGTATGTGCTTTGTGAAAGTCCAATTAAGTGTCTTGATCTATCTCTATAGATCTTAATGCCTAATATGTAAGCAGCTTCACCGAGGTCTTTCATTGAAAAACTCTTATTCAAGTATCCCTTTATGCTATCCAGAAATTCTATATCATTTCCAATTAGTAATATGTCATCCACATATAATATCAGAAATGCTACAGAGCTCCCACTCACTTTCTTGTAAATACAGGCTTCTCCAAAAGTCTATATAAAACCAAATGCTTTGATCACACTATCAAAGCGTTTATTCCAACTCCGAGAGGCTTGCACCAGTCCATAAATGGATCGCTGGAGCTTGCACACTTTGTTAACTCCCTTTGGATCGACAAAACCTTCTGGTTGCATCATATACAACTCTTCTTCCAGAAATCCATACAGGAATGCAGTTTTGACATCCATCTGCCAAATTTCATAATCATAAAATGCGGCAATTGCTAACATGATTCGGACAGACTTAAGCATCGCTACGGGTGAGAAGGTCTCATCGTAGTCAATCCCTTGAACTTGCCGAAAACCTTTTGCGACAAGTCAAGCTTTGTAGACAGTAATATTACCGTCAGCGTCAGTCTTCTTCTTGAAGATCCATTTATTCTCAATTGCTTGCTAATCATCGAGCAAGTCAACCAAAGTCCATACTTTGTTCTCATACATGGATCCCATCTCAGATTTCATGGCTTCAAGCCATTTTGCGGAATCTGGGCTCACCATCGCTTCTTCATAGTTCGTAGGTTCATCATGATCTAGTAGCATGACTTCCAGAACAGGATTACTGTACCACTCTGGCGCGGATCTCACTCTGGTTGATCTACGAGGTTCAGTAGTATCTTGTTCTGAAGTTTCATGATCATCATCATTAGCTTCCTCACTAACTAGTGTAGGTGTCACAGAAACAGTTTTCTGTGATGCACTACTTTCCAGTAAGGGAGCAGGTACAGTTACCTCGTCAAGTTCTACTTTCCTCCCACTCACTTCTTTCGAGAGAAACTCCTTCTCCAGAAAGTTTCCGAACTTAGCAACAAAAGTCTTGCCTTCGGATCTGTGATAGAAGGTGTATCCAATAGTCTCCTTTGGGTATCCTATGAAGACACATTTCTCCGATTTGGGTTCTAGCTTATCAGGTTGAAGCTTTTTCACATAAGCATCGCAGCCCCAAACTTTCAGAAACAACAACTTTGGTTTCTTGCTAAACCATAGTTCATAAGGCGTCGTCTCAACGGATTTTGATGGTGCCCTATTTAACGTGAATGCGGCCGTCTCCAAAGCATAACCCCAAAACGATAGCGGTAAATCAGTAAGAGACATCATAGATCGCACCATATCTAGTAAAGTACGATTACGACGTTCGGACACACCATTACGCTGTGGTGTTCCGGGTGGCGTGAGTTGCGAAACTATTCCGCATTGTTTCAAATGTACACCAAACTCGTAACTCAAATATTCTCCTCCACGATCAGATCGTAGAAACTTTATTTTCTTGTTACGATGATTTTCAACTTCACTCTGAAATTCTTTGAACTTTTCAAACGTTTCAGACTTATGTTTCATTAAGTAGATATACCCATATCTGCTTAAGTCATCTGTGAAGGTGAGAAAATAACGATATCCGCCACGAGCCTCAATATTCATCGGACCACATACATCTGTATGTATGATTTCCAACAAATCTGTTGCTCTCTCCATAGTACCGGAGAACGGTGTTTTAGTCATCTTGCCCATGAGGCACGGTTCGCAAGTACCAAGTGATTCATAATCAAGTGGTTCCAAAAGTCCATCAGTATGGAGTTTCTTCATGCGCTTTACACTGATATGACCTAAACGGCAGTGCCACAAATAAGTTGCACTATCATTATCAACTCTACATCTTTTGGCTTCAACACTATGAATATGTGTGTCTCTACTATCGAGATTCAATAAAAATAGACCACTCTTTAAGGGTGCATGACCATAAAAGATATTACTCATATAAATAGAACAACCATTATTCTCAGATTTAAATGAATAACCATCTCGCATCAAACAAGATCCAGATATAATGTTCATGCTTAACGCTGGCACCAAATAACAATTATTTAGGTCTAATATTAATCCCGAAGGTAGATGTAGAGGTAGCGTGTCGACTGCGATCACATCGACTTTGGAACTGTTTCCCACGCGCATCGTCACCTCGTCCTTAGCCAATCTTCGTGTAATCCATAGTCCCTGTTTCGAGTTGCAAATATTAGCAACAGAACCAGTATCAAATACCCAGGTGCTACTGCGAGCATTAGTAAGGTACACATCAATAACATGTATATCACATATACCTTTGTTCACCTTGCCATCCTTCTTATCTGCCAAATACTTGGGGCAGTTCCGCTTCCAGTGACCAGTCTGGTTGCAGTAGAAGCACTCAGTTTCAGGCTTAGGTCCAGGTTTGGGTTTCTTCTCTTGAGTAGCAACTTGCTTGCCGTTCCTTTTGAAGTTCCCCTTCTTCTTCCCTTTGCCCTTTTTCTTGAAACTAGTGGTCTTGTTGACCATCAACACTTGATGCTCCTTCTTGATTTCTACCTCCGCAGCTTTCAGCATTGCGAAGAGCTCGGGAATAGTCTTATTCATCCCTTGCATATTATAGTTCATCACGAAGCTCTTGTAGCTTGGTGGCAGTGATTGGAGAATTTTGTCAATGACGCAATCATCTGGAAGATTAACTCCCAATTGAATCAAGTGATTATTATACCCAGACATTTTGAGTATATGCTCACTAACAAAACTGTTCTCCTCCATCTTGCAGCTATAGAACTTATTGGAGACTTCATATCTCTCAATCCGGGTATTTGCTTGAAATATTAACTTCAACTCCTGGAACATCTCATATGCTCCATGACGTTCAAAACGTCGTTGAAGTCCCGATTCTAAGCCGTAAAGCATGGCACACTGAACTATCGAGTAGTCATCAGCTTTGCTCTGCCAGATGTTCATAACATCTGGTGTTGCTCCAGCAGCAGGCCTGGCACCCAGCGGTGCTTCCAGGACGTAATTCTTCTGTGCGGCAATGAGGATAATCCTCAAGTTACGGACCCAGTCCGTGTAATTGCTACCATCATCTTTCAACTTTGCTTTCTCAAGGAACGCATTAAAATTAAACGGAACAACAGCACGAGCCATCTATCTACAATCAAGCATAAACAAGCAAGATACTATCAGGTACTAAGTTTCATGATAAATTTAGGTTCAATTAATTTACTTAAAGAACTCCCACTTAGATAGACATCCCTCTAATCCTCTAAGTGATTACGTGATCCAAATCAACTAAACCATGTCCGATCATCACGTGAGATGGAGTAGTTTCATTGGTGAACATTATTATGTTGATCATATCTACTATATGATTCACGCTCGACCTTTCGGTCTCCGTGTTCCGAGGCCATATCTGTATATGCTTGGCTCGTCAAGTATAACCTGAGTATTCCGCGTGTGCAACTGTTTTGCACCCGTTGTATTTGAACGTAGAGCCTATCACACCCGATCATCACGTGGTGTCTCAGCACGAAGAACTTTCGCAACGGTGCATACTCAGGGAGAACACTTCTTGATAATTAGTGAGAGATCATCTTATAATGCTACCGTCAATCAAAGCAAGATAAGATGCATAAAAGATAAACATCACATGCAATCAATATAAGTGATATGATATGGCCATCATCATCTTGTGCTTGTGATCTCCATCTTCGAAGCACCGTCGTGATCACCATCGTCACCGGCGCGACACCTTGATCTCCATCGTAGCATCGTTGTCGTCTCGCCAATCTTATGCTTCCACGACTATCGCTACCGCTTAGTGATAAAGTAAAGCATTACAGCGCGATTGCATTGCATACAATAAAGCGACAACCATATGGCTCCTGCCGGTTGCCGATAACTCGGTTACAAAACATGATCATCTCATACAATAAAATTTAGCATCATGTCTTGACCATATCACATCACAACAAGCCCTGCAAAAACAAGTTAGACGTCCTCTACTTTGTTGTTGCAAGTTTTACGTGGCTGCTAAGGGCTTAAGCAAGAACCAATCTTACCTACGCATCAAAACCACAATGATAGTTTGTCAAGTTGGTGCTGTTTTAACCTTCTCAAGGACCGGGCGTAGCCACACTTGGTTCAACTAAAGTTGGAGAAACTGTCACCCGCAAGCCACCTATGTGCAAAGCACGTCGGGAGAACCGGTCTCGCGTAAGCGTACGCGTAATGTCGGTCCAGGCCGCTTCGTCCAACAATACCGCTGAACCAAAGTATGACATGCTGGTAAGCAGTATGACTTATATCGTGCAAAACTCACTTGTGTTCTACTCGTGCATATAACATCAACATATAAAACCTAGGCTCGGATGCCACTGTTGGGTTTCGTAGTAATTTCAAAAAAATTCCTACGCACATGCAAGATCATGGTGATGCATAGCAACGAGAGGGGAGAGTGTGATCTACGTACCCTTGTAGATCGACAACGGAAGCGTTTGGTTGATGTAGTCGTACGTCTCCACGGCCCGACCGATCAAGCACCGAAACTACGGCACCTCCGAGTTCTAGCACACGTTCAGCTCGATGACGATCCCCGGACTCCGATCCAGCAAAGTGTCGGGGAAGAGTTCCGTCAGCACGACGGCGTGGTGACGATCTTGATGCACTACCGTCGCAGGGCTTCGCCTAAGCACCGCTACAATATTATCGAGGACTATGGTGGAAGGGGGCACCGCACACGGCTAAGAATATGATCACGTGGATCAACTTGTGTCTAGAGCTGCCCCCTGCCCCCGTATATAAAGGAGCAAGGGGAGGAGGCCGGCCGGCCCTATAGGCGCGCCAATGAGGAGTCCTCCTCCTAGTAGGAGTAGGACTCCTACTAGGAGGGGGAAAGAAGTGGGGAGGGAGAGGGAAAGGGGGGCGCCGCCCCCCTCTCCTAGTCCAATTCAGACCAGGGGGGAGGAGGCGCGCGGCCCACCTTTGGCTGCCCCTCTCTCTCTCCACTCAGGCCCATATGGCCCATTACTTCTCCCGGGGGGGTTCCGGTAACCCTCCGGCTCTCCGGTTTTCTCCGAAATCACCCGGAACACTTCCGATGTCCGAATATAGCCGTCCAATATATCAATCTTTATGTCTCGACCATTTCGAGACTCCTCGTCATGTCTGTGATCACATCCGGGACTCCGAACTAACTTCTACATCAAAACTCATAAACTCATAATATAACTATCATCGAAACCTTAAGCGTGCGGACCCTACGGGTTCGAGAACAATGTAGACATGACCGAGACACGTCTCCGGTCAATAACCAATAGCGGAACCTGGATGCTCATATTGGCTCCTACATATTCTACGAAGATCTTTATCGGTCAGACCGCATAACAACATACGTTGTTCCCTTTGTCATCGGTATGTTACTTGCCCGAGATTCGATCGTCGGTATCCCAATACCTAGTTCAATCTCGTTACCGGCAAGTCTCTTTACTCGTTCCGTAATACATCATCTCGCAACTAACTCATTAGTTGCAATGCTTGCAAGGCTTATGTGATGTGCATTACCGAGAGGGCCCAGAGATACCTCTCCGACAATCGGAGTGACAAATCCTAATCTCGAAATACGCCAACCCAACATGTACCTTTGGAGACACCTGTAGAGTACCTTCATAATCACCCATTTACGTTGTGATGTTTGGTAGCACACAAAGTGTTCCTCCGGCAAACGGGAGTTGCATAATCTCATAGTCATAGGAACATGTATAAGTTATGAAGAAAGCAATAGCAACATACTAAACGATCGGGTGCTAAGCTAATGGAATGGGTCATGTCAATCAGATCATTCACCTAATGATGTGATCCCGTTAATCAAATAACAGCTCTTTGTTCATGGTTAGGAAACATAACCATCTTTGATTAACGAGCTAGTCAAGTAGAGGCATACTAGTGACACTCTGTTTGTCTATGTATTCACACATGTATTATGTTTCCGGTTAATACAATTCTAGCATGAATAATAAACATTTATCATGATATAAGGAAATAAATAATAACTTTATTATTGCCTCTAGGGCATATTTCCTTCACCTTGGGGTGGTAGTACCGCAGGAGACAACGGTACTACCGCTGGGTTAAGCGGTACTACCGCTCCCTTCGGCGGTACTGTCGCGCAGAACGAAGGGTAAAGGGAAAGAGGGAACCGGGCGGTACTACCGCGGAGGAAGGGCGGTACTGCCGCTAAGGAGCGGTACTGCCGCACTACTGCCGCAGCGAGGTACCGCACAATCCGACACAGAAAAAGACCCCTCGAATCGACGCGGTAGGGACCTGGTAAGCCAGCGGTAGTACTGTTGCGGAGTCACCGCCGGTACTACCGCTGCGGAGTGGTACTGCCGCTTGTGACCCCTCAGCGGTACTACCGCTGGGTACCACGGTACTACCGCTGGGACCCTGACAAAAACCACACTCAAGAAAACAAGAACTGCCATAACTTCTGCATATGAGCTCAATTGAGCAAACTCAACCTTGTTGGAAACAAGACGACGAGTAGCATCAAAACAGCGACTGGTTATAGTAAGAAGAGGCAGGGGAGGTATGCTTAACAAAAGGAGGAGTGAAACCTCCAACCGAGAAGAATCGGCAAAACCTCCAACATCGAAAACATCATAGAAGATGCATGCGAACTCCATTTTCGATGAACTCAAGCTTGTCATCAAGATGACCATAAGCTCTAAGACTCACAAAGAGAACCAAACAAGAACCAAGAAAGATGATGCAAGGATGCAATGGTTTGAGCTCTCAGTGAACGATACGATCAAGCTACTCATCGAGAGCCCCCCTTGATAGTACGGCAATTGATCCTATAACCCGGTCTCCTAACTACCAACATGAGACCGGTAAAATAGAAAACCTATCAAGGGCGAACCTTTGCCTTGCACATGGTCCACTTGATCTAGATGATGATGATCTTGAATCCCTCAAGTTGGACCACCTTTCTTGATTGTGTTGGCTCGATGAAGACTAGTTGATTTCTCCCCCATACTCCACTATGGGTGAGCCTTTCTTCCGCACATCTTCACAAGTCCATTGTCACCACAAAGGACGGCAAGTTTCAAGCATTTGATCTCTTCGTGATGCTCCACTTGAACTTGCACACCGCAACCTTTCTTGATTGTGTTGACTCAATGAAGACTAGTTGATTGCTCCCCCATACTCTACTATGGGTGAGCTACTCTTCCGCACATCTTCACAGGTCCATTGTCACCACAAAGGACAACAAGCTTCAAGCATTTGATCTCTTCGTGGTGCTCCACTTGAACTTGCACACCGCAACCTAACCCCACAAAGAACCCTCACGAAGACCATGGGTTAGTACACAAAGCGTAATTGACAATGCTTACCATACCATGGGATCACTTGATCCCTCCCGGTACATCTTCTATGCTTTGTGGGTTGATCAACTTGATTCACTCTTTAACTTAGTCTTGATCAACCTCTCACAAGACCAATCTTTAGGTAATTCCTTGAATAGAACCTTGGTCGACACAAACTCTCCTTGAAACCAACACATGTACTCCAAGAAAAGCCTATGGACAAAACCTTCAAATATAACTCAAGGCAACCATTAGTCCATAGAGATTGTCATCAATTACCAAAACCAAACATGGGGGCACCGCATGTTCTTTCAACATGCCAGCGCCGTGCCCGTGCCCGTGTGCGCCCCTCCACCCACCGTGGCACCGGCCCCCGTGCGTTTGGATGCACCCGCCGTGCCCGTGCGCGCCCCTCCACCCACTGCGGCACAGGTCCCCGTGCGTTTGGCTGCACCCGTCGCGCCCGTGCCCATGCCCGTGCGCCCCCCCCCCCCTCAGCGGCATGGGATGCTGCCGTCGACCGCTACCTCTCAGCGGCGCCAGTTGCCATCCTCTCGCGCCCCGCCCGTCGATCGCGTGACGACATGATGTTTGATTTACAAGTGCAGAACATTTTATGCTGCCTTGAAGACTTCAACAACGGCATCCCAGAGGATGACAACGACAATGACGGCGCGGCATGCCACCTCCCCGCTGCTGGAAATAGTTTTTGGGGGGTTTAATACTGTATCTCGAATTCTCGATCATATGAATATAAATTCGCAGTGTGACTGAATGAAAGATATGGTTTGAACGAACTTGTGTTTTTCTCTCTTAATGTACATACTTGTCAAATGATTTTCTTTAAAAAACGTCAACGGTTTTTAAATATAAAACACTCATCGCAATCGTTTTAGTTAGAACACCCGTATGCAAACCGACAGCTTCCCCAGGAAGCCAAGGGAAAATGTGCCGAGCAGAATTTCTGCATCCCTTCTGAAGGAAATATGCCCTAGAGGCAATAATTAAGTTATTATTTATTTCCTTATAATCATGATAAAGGTTTATTATTCATGCTAGAATTGTATTAACCGGAAACATAATACATGTGTGAATACATAGACAAACAAAGTGTCACTAGTATGCCTCTACTTGACTAGCTCGTTAATCAAAGATGGTTATGTTTCCTAACCATGAACAATGAGTTGTTATTTGATTAATGGGATCACATCATTAAGAGAATGATCTGATTGACATGACCCATTCCATTAGCTTAGCACCCGATCATTTAGTATGTTGCTATTACTTTCTTCATGACTTATACATGTTCCTATGACTATGAGATTATGCAACTCCCGTTTGCCGGAGGAACACTTTGGGTGCTACCAAACGTCACAACGTAACTGGGTGATTATAAAGGAGCATTACAGGTGTCTCCAAAGGTAGATGTTGGGTTGGCGTATTTCGAGATTAGGATTTGTCACTCCAATTGTCGGAGAGGTATCTCTGGGCCCTCTCGGTAATGCACATCACATAAGCCTTGCAAGCATTACAACTAATATGTTAGTTGTGAGATGATGTATTACGGAACGAGTAAAGAGACTTGTCAGTAACGAGATTGAACTAGGTATTGGATACCGACGATCGAATCTCGGGCAAGTAACATACCGATGACAAAGGGAACAACGTATGTTGTTATGCGGTCTGACCGATAAAGATCTTCGTAGAATATGTAGGAGCCAATATGGGCATCCAGGTCCCGCTATTGGTTATTGACCGGAGATGTGTCTCGGTCATGTCTACATTGTTCTCGAACCCGTAGGGTCCGCACGCTTAAAGTTACGATGACAGTTGTTATGAGTTTTATGCATTTTGATGTACCGAATGTTGTTCGGAGTCCGAGATGAGATCACGGACATGACGAGGAACTCCGGAATGGTCCGGAGATAAAGTTTGATATATATGATAATAGTGTTTGGTCACCGGAAGGGTTCCGGAAATCACCGAAAGGGGTTCCGGATGTTTCTCGAAATGTTTGGGTACGAGAACACTTTATTTGGGCCAAAGGGGAAAGCCCACAAGGTTTTTGGAAAGCGCAAAAGGAAGTTTTGCGGAGTCCAGGGGCCAGACGCCAGGGTCCCTGGCGTCTGGGTCCAGACGCCGGGATCCCTGGCGTCTAGCCCTGGAGTCCGAGAAGGACTCTTGCCTATCGGGTGAAACCGACTTTGTGAAGGCTTTAACTCCAAGTTTCGACCCCAGGGCTCAAGATATAAATAGAGGGGCAGGGCTAGCACCAAAGATAGATGAAGAAACACAAGTTGATCCACGTGATCTATTCCTTAGCCGTGTGCGGCGCCCCCAGCCACCATAGTCCTCGATAATACTATAGCGGAGTTTAGGCGAAGCCCTACTGCTGTAGTACATCAAGATCGTCACCACGCCGTCGTGCTGACGGAACTCTTCCCCGACACTTTGCTGGATCGGAGTCCGGGGATCGTCATCGAGCTGAACGTGTGCTCGAACTCGGAGGTGCCGTAGTTTCGGTGCTTGATCGGTTGGATCGTGAAGACGTACGACTACTTCCTCTACGTTGTGTCAACGCTTCCGCAGTCGGTCTGCAAGGGTACGTAGACAGCACTCTCCCCTCTCGTAGCTATGCATCACATGATCTTGCGTGTGCGTAGGAAATTTTTTTGAAATTACTACGAAACCCAATAGTGGCATCCGAGCCTCGGTTATTTATGTTGATGTTATATGCATGAGTAGAACACAAGTGAGTTGTGGGCGATATAAGTCATACTGCCTACCAGCATGTCATACTTTGGTTCGGCGGCATTGTTGGACGAGACGACCCGGACCAACATTACGCGTACGCTTACGCGAGACCGATTCCCCCGACGTGCTTTGCACATAGGTGGCTTGCGGGCGACTGTCTCTCCAACTTTACTTGAACCAAGTGTGACTACGCCCGGTCCTTGCGAAGGTTAAAACGGAGTCTATTTGACAAACTATCGTTGTGGTTTTGATGCGTAGGTGAGATTGGTTCTTGCTTAAGCCCATAGCAGCCACGTAAAACTTGCAACAACAAAGTAGAGGACGTCTAACTTGTTTTTGCAGGGCATGTTGTGATGTGATATGGTCAAGACATGATGCTAAATTTTATTGTATGAGATGATCATGTTTTGTAACCGAGTTATCGGCAACTGGCAGGAGCCATATGGTTGTCGCTTTATTGTATGCAATGCAATCGCGATGTAATGCTTTACTTTTATCACTAAGCGGTAGCGATAGTCGTAGAAGCACAAGCTTGGCGAGACGACAACGATGCTACGATGAAGATCAAGGTGTCATGCCGGTGACGATGGTGATCACGATGGTGCTTCGGAGATGGAGATCAAAAGCACAAGATGATGATGGCCATATCATATCACTTATATTGATTGCATGTGATGTTTATCCTTTTATGCATCTTATCTTGCTTTGATTGACGGTAGCATTATAAGATGATCTCTCACTAAATTATCAAGAAGTGTTCTCCCTGAGTATGCACCATTGCGAAAGTTCTTCGTGCTGAGACACCACGTGATGATCGGGTGTGATAGGTTCTACGTTCAAATACAACGGGTGCAAAACAGTTGCACAAGCGGAATACTCAGGTTATACTTGACGAGCCAAGCATATACAGATATGGCCTCGGAACACGGAGACCGAAAGGTCGAGCGTGAATCATATAGTAGATATGATCAACATAATGATGTTCACCATTGAAAACTACTCCATCTCACGTGATGATCGGTTATGGTTTAGTTGATTTGGATCACGTAATCACTTAGAGGATTAGAGGGATGTCTATCTAAGTGGGAGTTCTTTAATTAATTTGATTAACTGAACTTAAATTTATCATGAAACTTAGTACCTGATTAGTATCTTGCTTGTTTATGTTTGATTGTAGATAGATGGCTCGTGCTGTTGTTCCGTTGAATTTTAATGCGTTCTTTGAGAAAGCAAAGTTGAAAGATGATGGTAGCAATTACACGGACTGGGTCCGTAACTTGAGGATTATCCTCATTGCTGCACAGAAGAATTACGTCCTGGAAGCACCGCTGGGTGCCAGGCCTGCTGCAGGAGCAACGCCGGATGTTATGAACGTCTGGCAGAGCAAAGCTGATGACTACTCGATAGTTCAGTGTGCCATGCTTTACGGCTTAGAACCGGGACTTCAACGACGTTTTGAACGTCCTGGAGCATATGAGATGTTCCAGGAGTTGAAGTTAATATTTCAAGCAAATGCCCGGATTGAGAGATATGAAGTCTCCAATAAATTCTATAGCTGCAAGATGGAGGAGAACAGTTTTGTCAGTGAGCATATACTCAAAATGTCTGGGTAAAATAATCACTTGATTCAATTGGGAGTTAATCTTCCAGATGATTGCGTCATTGACAGAATTCTTCAATCACTGCCACCAAGCTACAAGAGCTTCGTGATGAACTATAATATGCAAGGGATGAACAAGACTATTCCCGAGCTCTTCGCGATGCTGAAAGCTGCGGAGGTAGAAATCAAGAAGGAGCATCAAGTGTTGATGGTCAACAAGACCACTAGTTTCAAGAAAAAGGGCAAAGGGAAGAAGAAGGGGAACTTCAAAAATAACGGCAAGCAAGTTGCTACTCAAGAGAAGAAACCCAAACCTGGACCTAAGCCTGAAACTGAGTGCTTCTATTGCAAGCAGACTGGTCACTGGAAGCGGAACTGCCCCAAGTATTTGGCAGATAAGAAGGATGGCAAGGTGAACAAAGGTATATGTGATATACATGTTATTGATGTGTACCTTACTAATGCTCGCAGTAGCACCTGGGTATTTGATACTGGTTCTGTTGCTAATATTTGCAACTCGAAACAGGGACTACGGATCAAGCGAAGATTGGTTAAGGACGAGGTGACGATGCGCGTGGGAAACGGTTCCAAAGTCGATGTGATCGCAGTCGGCACGCTACCTCTACATCTACCTTCGGGATTAGTACTAGACCTAAATAATTGTTATTTGGTGCCAGCGTTAAGCATGAACATTATATCTGGATCTTGTTTGATGCGAGACGGTTATTCATTTAAATCAGAGAATAATGGTTGTTCTATTTATATGAGTAATATCTTTTATGGTCATGCACCCTTGAAGAGTGGTCTATTCTTGTTGAATCTCGATAGTAGTAACACACATATTCATAATGTTGAAGCCAAAAGATGCAGAGTTGATAATGAGAGTGCAACTTATTTGTGGCACTGCCGTTTAGGTCATATCGGTATAAAGCGCATGAAGAAACTCCATTCTGATGTACTTTTGGAACCACTTGATTATGAATCACTTGGTACTTGCGAACCGTGCCTCATGGGCAAGATGACAAAAACGCCGTTCTCCGGTACTATGGAGAGAGCAACAGATTTGTTGGAAATCATACATACAGATGTATGTGGTCCGATGAATATTCAGGCTCGTGGCGGATATCGTTATTTTCTCACCTTCACAGATGATTTAAGCAGATATGGGTATATCTACTTAATGAAACATAAGTCTGAAACATTTGAAAAGTTCAAGGAATTTCAGAGTGAAGTTGAAAATTATCGTAACAAGAAAATAAAGTTTCTACGATCTGATCGTGGAGGACAATATTTGAGTTACGAGTTTGGTGTACATTTGAAAAATTGTGGAATAGTTTCGCAACTCACGCCACCTGGAACACCACAGCGTAATGGTGTGTCCGAACATCGTAATCGTACTTTACTAGATATGGTGTGATCTATGATGTCTCTTACTGATTTACCGCTATCGTTTTGGGGATACGCTCTAGAGACGGCCGCATTCACGTTAAATAGGGCACCATCAAAATCCATTGAGACGACGCCTTATGAACCGTGGTTTGGCAAGAAACCAAAGTTGCCGTTTCTAAAAGTTTGGGGCTGCGATGCTTATGTGAAAAAGCTTCAACCTGATAAGCTCGAACCCAAATCGGAGAAATGTGTCTTCATAGGATATCCAAAGGAAACTATTGGATACACCTTCTATCACAGATCCGAAGGCAAGACTTTTGTTGCTAAATTCGGAAACTTTCTAGAGAAGGAGTTTCTCTCGTAAGAAGTGAGTGGGAGGAAAGTAGAACTTGACGAGGTAACTGTACCTGCTCCCTTACTGGAAAGTAGTACATCACAGAAAACTGTTCCAGTGACACCTACACCAGTTAGTGAGGAAGCTAATGATAATGATCATGGAACTTCAGATCAAGATACTACTGAACCTCGTAGATCAACCAGAGTGAGATCCGCGCCAGAGTGGTACGGTAATCCTGTTCTGGAAGTCATGCTGCTAGATCATGATGAACCTACGAACTATGAAGAAGCGATGGTGAGCCCAGATTCCGCAAAATGGCTTGAAGCCATGAAATCTGAGATGGGATCCATGTATGAGAACAAAGTATGGACTTTGGTTGACTTGCCCGATGATCGGCAAGCAATTGAGAATAAATGGATCTTCAAGAAGAAGACTGACGCTGACGGTAATGTTACTGTCTACAAAGCTCGACTTGTCGCGAAAGGTTTTAACAAGTTCAAGGGGTTGACTACGATGAGACCTTCTCACCCGTAGCAATGCTTAAGTATGTCCGAATCATGTTAGCAATTTCCGCATTTTATGATTATGAAATTTGGCAAATGGATGTCAAAAATGCATTCCTGAATGGATTTCTGGAAGAAGAGTTGTATATGATACAACCAGAAGGTTTTGTCAATCCAAAGGGAGCTAACAAAGTGTGCAAGCTCCAGCGATCCATTTATGGACTGGTGCAAGCCTCTCGGAGTTGGAATAAACGCTTTGATAGTGTGATCAAAGCATTTGGTTTTATACAGACTTTCGGAGAAGCCCGTATTTACAAGAAAGTGAGTGGGAGCTCTGTAGCATTTCTGATATTATATGTGGATGACATATTACTAATTGGAAATGATATAGAATTTCTGGATAGCATAAAGGGATACTTGAATAAGAGTTTTTCAATGAAAGACCTCGGTGAAGCTGCTTACATATTAGGCATAAAGATCTATAGAGATAGATCAAGATGCTTAATTGGACTTTCACAAAGCACATACCTTGACAAGATTTTGAAGAAGTTCAAAATGGATCAAGCAAAGAAAGGATTCTTGCTTGTGTTACAAGGTGTGAAGTTGAGTAAGACTCAATGCCCGACCACCGCAGAAGATAGAGAGAATATGAAAGATGTTCCCTATGCATCAGCCATAGGATCTATCATGTATGAAATGTTGTGTACCAGACCCGATGTGTGCCTTGCTATAAGTCTAGCAGGGAGGTACCAAAGTAATCCAGGAGTGGATCACTGGACAGCGGTCAAGAACATCCTCAAATACCTGAAAAGGACTAAGGATATGTTTCTCATATATGGAGGTGACAAAGAGCTCATCGTAAAAGGTTACGTTGATGCAAGCTTTGACACTGATCCGGACGATTCTAAATCGCAAACCGGATACGTGTTTACATTAAACGGTGGAGCTGTCAGTTGGTGCAGTTCTAAACAAAGCGTCGTAGCGGGATCTACATGTGAAGCGGAGTACATAGCTGCTTCGGAAGCAGCAAACGAAGGAGTTTGGATGAAGGAGTTCATATCCGATCTAGGTGTCATACCTAGTGCATCGGGTCCAATGAAAATCTTTTGTGACAATACTGGTGCAATTGCCTTGGCAAAGGAATCCAGATTTCACAAGAGAACCAAGCACATCAAGAGACGCTTCAATTCCATCCGGGATCTAGTCCAGGAGGGAGACATAGAGATTTGCAAGATACATACGGATCTGAATGTTGCAGACCCGTTGACTAAGCCTCTTCCACGAGCAAAACATGATCAGCACCAAGGCTCCATGGGTGTTAGAATCATTACGGTGTAATCTAGATTATTGACTCTAGTGCAAGTGGGAGACTGAAGGAAATATGCCCTAGAGGAAATAATTAAGTTATTATTTATTTCCTTATAATCATGATAAAGGTTTATTATTCATGCTAGAATTGTATTAACCAGAAACATAATACATGTGTGAATACATAGACAAACAAAGTGTCACTAGTATGCCTCTACTTGACTAGCTCGTTAATCAAAGATGGTTATGTTTCCTAACCATGAACAATGAGTTGTTATTTGATTAACGGGATCACATCATTAAGAGAATGATCTGATTGACATGACCCATTCCATTAGCTTAGCACCCGATCATTTAGTATGTTGCTATTACTTTCTTCATGACTTATACATGTTCCTATGACTATGAGATTATGCAACTCCCGTTTGCCGGAGGAACACTTTGGGTGCTACCAAACGTCACAACGTAACTGGGTGATTATAAAGGAGCATTACAGGTGTCTCCAAAGGTAGATGTTGGGTTGGCGTATTTCGAGATTAGGATTTGTCACTCCGATTGTCGGAGAGGTATCTCTGGGCCCTCTCGGTAATGCACATCACATAAGCCTTGCAAGCATTACAACTAATATGTTAGTTGTGAGATGATGTATTACGGAACGAGTAAAGAGACTTGTCGGTAACGAGATTGAACTAGGTATTGGATACCGACGATCGAATCTCGGGCAAGTAACATACCGATGACAAAGGGAACAACGTATGTTGTTATGCGGTCTGACCGATAAAGATCTTCGTAGAATATGTAGGAGCCAATATGGGCATCCAGGTCCCGCTATTGGTTATTGACCGGAGATGTGTCTCGGTCATGTCTACATTGTTCTCGAACCCGTAGGGTCCGCACGCTTAAAGTTACGATGACAGTTGTTATGAGTTTTATGCATTTTGATGTACCGAATGTTGTTCGGAGTCCGAGATGAGATCACGAACATGACGAGGAACTCCGGAATGGTCCGGAGATAAAGTTTGATATATATGATAATAGTGTTTGGTCACCGGAAGGGTTCCGGAAATCACCGGAAGGGGTTCCGGATGTTTCCCGAAATGTTTGGGTACGAGAACACTTTATTTGGGCCAAAGGGGAAAGCCCACAAGGTTTTTGGAAAGCGCAAAAGGAAGTTTTGCGGAGTCCAGGGGCCAGACGCCAGGGTCCCTGGCGTCTGGGTCCAGACGCCGGGGATCCCTGGCGTCTGGCCCTGGAGTCCGAGAAGGACTCTTGCCTATCGGGTGAAACCGACTTTGTGAAGGCTTTAACTCCAAGTTTCGACCCCCAGGGCTCAAGATATAAATAGAGGGGCAGGGCTAGCACCAAAGATAGATGAAGAAACACAAGTTGATCCACGTGATCTATTCCTTAGCCGTGTGCGGCGCCCCCAGCCACCATAGTCCTCGATAATACTGTAGCGGAGTTTAGGCGAAGCCCTGCTGCTGTAGTACATCAAGATCGTCACCACGCCGTCGTGCTGACGGAACTCTTCCCCGACACTTTGCTGGATCGGAGTCTGGGGATCGTCATCGAGCTGAACGTGTGCTCGAACTCGGAGGTGCCATAGTTTCGGTGCTTGATCGGTTGGATCATGAAGACGTACGACTACTTCCTCTACGTTGTGTCAACGCTTCCGCAGTCGGTCTGCGTGGGTACGTAGACAGCACTCTCCCCTCTCGTAGCTATGCATCACATGATCTTGCGTGTGCGTAGGAAAAAAATTTGAAATTACTACGAAACCCAACACCTTCAACGCAAATGGTTGTTCTGCATGACCCGTGTGCAACCACGTACAAACAATTAGGTAAGATTTTCATATGTGTAATTTTGGGTATGTTGCCATTTCTCAAACTGGAAAGATTGACATTTGTTTATCTAGTAACATTTCCATTTGTCAACATTGTAACACTACGATTTATCAAAATATGCAGCTACAAATCACTAGCACTATCTAATTTTTGCAACTAAAATCACTAGCATTGTTCATATGGACACCACTAGCAGGCATGAGTTCATGGACGCATATGCAAATGTACCATTGATTACATACAACAAGTCATCAACCCACAACGACAACGAGGATACACGTTGGATTATAGATCATTTCCAACAAAACATTCTAGTAAAGTTTTTCTCACACAACAAATAACAAAGCGATGAAATGAAATTCAGCTCAACCACTCGTCGGTGTTGGAAACACTTGCTTTGAACCATAAGTGATTCTCTGGGAAGGGCCAGCTATTGTCAATCTCAAGACCAACGCAGGACTGATCATCCAGGCTGAAGCGGCCTATTTCAATACCCATATTGGGATGGTAGGGAAGCATAGTAATGTTCGAGGTATGGATACAGTTGCTTCTCATAAAAGGTAGTAACGTTGTGTCAACAGTAGCTGGATCGCCTTCCACCATCATTGGATAGTTTTGTCCAAGGAAGAGCGAGTTTCCTCCAAGACTTTCAATTCTGAACCAGGGATAAGGTGTTGGCGCTAGTACACTAGTATCCATCCCAAATACCCTACAACATATGTTGGAATAGGTCTAGAGAGTGCGACCATACGAGACAACACATGCTTCCTTAGTAACATCAGCAGTGCCCCGTATACAAACAAAAAGAGGTGATCCATCAGAATAAGTTGCCAGGTGCCACTGAGTATATGGGTCCTGCTCGTCCTCATGCTCGTGAATAAAATTTTCAAGTATAGGTGGTGGAATGTTCACAGGACCTCGGAAACACTAGAAGGTTAATTAGTAAAGCGAAACTAACTAACCCGCATGCATGTGGATGAAACAATTATAATTACGGTGGAAGACAAACGTATCGAAATCATGAGGATTCCATGCAAAAATAGTGCCACGAGTGGTGGCAGCAAACACAAGACCCTCTTATTGAATTGCATCACAGTACTCATCCGTGTATAGAAACTGATTTTTGAGCAATATCCATCGAGTCGAACCATGAAGGACGGCAACAAGTTTGTCGAAGATAGCAACAACATAAGCATTCCTATAACCCCAAGAGCGGTTGGGAACTCGACAAATTGCTATCTTCTTTAGACGACAGTCAGCATGATCATATTTGAACTCGCGTAGAATACCGGTGTACTCAACCTCTGGGCAGTCATCTGAGATTTTTCAAAGTGGAACCCGATGACGAGTGTACACATTCACAAGTTCCCACTCGTAGTTGTACCCAATATAAACAACCCAATCTCCATTTGCGCCTGCCCAAGCCTTGCCCTCAAGCGATGGCATCTTAACATCATACGTATCATTATCAAGCGGCATCAACTTACACAAGGCGAGGCTTCCCTCGCCCCCGCGCCAGCCAGCAGGGTCACGGCGAAGAAGATAGGGGAGATCAAACCGCTCCTAAACCCTTGGGTTCCTTGTAATGATGTTATTAGTTGAGTCGAGAATGGTCTTGAACGAACTTGCCATGCTAGCCGAGGTGATGACGTTGCACCGATCAATGAGTTCCTCCACCGCGTCATCATTCAGATTGGGGCAAGAATGATGGGGTCGTTTCCGGCTTGTTCCCTCCATGGAGAAGACAATTAAACAATGGCAGAATGAAGGGTGAAGGCAAATGGAGGAGGGAGGAAGAGCTAGCATGCGACAACAGTTCCAAATCGAGAGGGAAAGGCGAAGAGTCGGTGGACGTTTGCCACGGTACACGAAGAGGCACCTGGGGAGCGAACGGTTGCCACAGAGGTCACACACCAACGACAACGGCCGAGTGAACCGCATGCAATCCCATCGCACAACACACACGTCTTGTTAAGTTGAACCGTTTCTATTCTCTTGTGTCAACGCAAACAGTTCATCCGAGTGAACCGCATGCCGTATATCGCACACACCTTGATCTGGCTGACCGTTTCTTTTGTGTTGCCTAATCACAAACAGTTCATCCAAGTGAACCGTATGTTGTATATCGCACACACCTTCATCTGGCTGCCCATTTCTTTTGTGTTACCTAATCACAAACCATTCATCCTAGTGAACTGTATGTTGTGTATCGCACATGCCTTCATATGGTTGCCCGTTTCTTTTCTGTTGCCTAATCACAAACAGTTCATCCGAGTGAATCGTATGTTGTGTATCACACACGCCTTCATCTAGGTGCCCGTTTTTTTGTTCCTCCTCATTGCAAACAGTTAATTGAACTGAACCATATGCCCTTCATTGCACACGCAACTAAAATTTGAACCGTGTTTGATGCATCCTCCATCGCAAACTTTTTCACCTTTTTTGACGGTTTTCATACACCACCGTTTGTGATTATTGCATCACACACAGTTTCTCGAAGGGTCTCTGATCATAGTGTCATGTTAGCAGCATCCTGCAGTAGTGTTATCCGCAGAAATTTAAAATGCAGCTTATGGTTACAAGTGTAGATGATAATATACAGTACCTAAAGAACTGTGGAGCCAAACACCATCTTGAAATGAGCGCAGAGATCATTTATTACACCCAAGGTCTACAGTTTAGGCGCAGAGACGACGGTTATTTATGATGGTGAATAACTAGAATCAAGGATCAACCTTTGAAGTGAAGGGGCATCTTCAATGATGAGCTGCCTTCCATCAAAAGAAATTCCAATTCTTAAAAGGTTAGGCGACTTTATTTGGAGACAACCGATTCTAACTATGAAAACAAGAACCAAGAACGGATGATGTTGTGCAATGAGGCACCCGATATACAAAACCGCACAAGTGAAAGTTTTTAGAGAAATGGGAGTCAAAGCTTTAGTACCATATTGTTTGGTAGGTAGCACAGTGCAAAGGTGGCGGTGTGGAGAGAGGAGGAAAACTGCAAGATGGACATCGGTGCTGAGGGCACAAGTACATGGCGTTTGGTATTTGGTAGGTGATTTCCTGGGGAACAGTAGAACTCAAGCAGCTGTAGTTCTATGAATTCAGGGGATTTTAGCCAGGCATCCACCATGCAGGGCATGCTATGCTTGCTCAGGTAGCATGACCGGATGCAGAGGCTTTGAACAGAGCTCTAGTGGGAGGAGACGATGGCTCTGGGGAGTTCACAATCATTAAAGATTGATAGCTGACAACATTCGAGATTAAGGGGCGCGGCGCACCATAGAGGGCGCCACCGAGTTGATAGGACTTGGGTGCGGAAGCAATCCTTGGTGGGGAGAAGCGAGATGATCTCCCCAAGGATGGCGTCCGGGAGATCGCTGATGCGGTCCACACTACTGCAGGATGCTGCTAACGCGACACTATGATCAGAGACCCTTCGAGAAACTGTGTGCGATGCAATAATCGCAAACAATGTTGTATGAAAACCGTCAAAAATGATGCAAAATGTTTGCGATGAATGATACATCAAACATGGTTTAGATTTTAGTTCCGTGTGCGATGAGGGGCATACGGTTGATCGTACGAACTGTTTGCGATGAGACAGAACAACAGAAACGGGCAGCCAGATCAAGGTGTGTGCAATATACGGCATACAGTTCGGTCCGATGAACCGTTTGCGATGAGTGAGGTGAACACAAACGATTCGGCGTAACAAGATTTTTTAGGGTTGGTTGCGCAGGACACCTATTGGCTATTTGGCTGGTTTCCTTTTTCAGGACAAAAACAAGGAATGAGTTTTGGGATCATGCAGCGGTACTGGTACGAACTGAGTAGGACAGTTGGCAAACAATACATTGAGATCTTCTTATTGATAAAGCCATTAATAATAAAACTAGAAAGGAAAAGAAAAAAGACAAAGAAAAATATCTGCACGAATCTTCACGTAACATCAATGGCATATATAGGACCTAGATGTGCATTACTTAGAGCACATCTAGATGTGCTTTAGCAATACTGTCAAACAAAACCCCTAATCATCATTGCAAACAGCGCATAGAACATGGCTAATGCGACAACCACAACTACACATGCTAGTTCCTTCTTGTCTCTTGCTTTCATCTGTTGCCTGTGATTGATTCTTTCTTGCTTCATCGTACTGATTGTACATTCTAGATCAGCCAGTTTCTTCTTCAGCTTTACGTTATCTTCTGCGAGCTTGGTGATAACACTCCGAGCCCTACCATGCCATTCTTCATCCAGCCAGTTAACAAAGGCATAAGCCTCATATCCCTGCCAATGTTAAATAGTATTCTGGATGAGCGGTGGCATTAACTGAAGTAAAATGATGAACTTAATTAGCACTAACCTCTAAGGGGCAACTGAGAAACCGCCTGCAAATGTTGAATCCCTCCGTGCATACACATCGAGCGGGAGTGTGCCCGTGCACACAACTCAGCTTTCGGTACTTCTCGGTGGTGCAAAACTCAGAGTCAAACTCGTGTTGCGGAAGTCTGGAGTCAAGCTCCGGATCCGGCGGCAGATCACTTTCCTGGGGGAAGGGGGTCATTCAGGACGGATTCAGCAAGGAGCCATATTTTGGACATGGTAAAAAAGATTGGGATAGATTGGAACCTGACAGGACGATTCGGATCCGTAGTACACCTGCCTTCTGATGACCTTAGGCAAGTGCTCGGCGGCGACCACCGCCGTGGCGGCGATACGAACAGGAGCAGCCGCACCGAAACCATAAGCACCACTCGTCCGCATTCCCCCAATGTCAGCGCCACGCGAGGGAATTTGGAGGCTATGTAGGGATTTGGGGGAAATAGGGAAACTGTGGAGATAAGCTAACGGTCGGGAACTACTAATGGCACTATATATATGTTGTATATATATGGCACAATGTTTGTACATGTCGTTTGTGTTAGGTATTACAACGTCACACACGATTTCCGCACCAAACCGTGTGAGAAGACAACGTAGGTTAGACACGGTTGCCGTTACATAACCGTATGTGATGTACTACCCTGTCCATATAATTGAGTTACGGTGAGATATCGTGTAAATAGCTGCTCCAAGGATATCTGTAAAAAAATAGTCGCTCTGCATATAGAGATGGCGGCTGCGGCCTAGGCAGCGGCTACCGGAGACGAGGTCAATCCTTGGTCGATGGGCGGTGGCGACGTCATAGGAGGTCAATCCTCGTTCTGTAGCGGGAGATAGGAGGAGCTCAACCATCGAGGTCGGCAGCGGCGTGATTCGAGCACATCCATCGCGGTCGATGGCGGGATAGTGGAGGTCGAACTTCAAGCGGCAGCCGCACAAAGCTTTGCTCCTCGAACCTGCTGTCTCGGCGTGCCGCCGCATCGCGCTTGTCTGTCTGCTGGATGGAGGTCGCCGCGCGACTAATTAATTAAGGTATTCTTTTCATGAGTGGCTAAATTTAGGTATTCAATTCCTAAATGTGGTGTTGTACTAGTACTCTGTGTGTAAATTGACTGGCCATTAATTTTACCATAGCACGTCTGGATAACAACATGAAGCGCCCTCAGTAATTATTAAAACTAGTTAACCCGTTGCGCCAAATGGCGCAGAGACCTGCTGAAGACATGTTGTCGATGAAAATAGTTTCATGCTGCAAGAACCTTCGACTAAAGTCATGTTCGCGATGAAAATAGTTTCCTTTACTAAGGACAGGCCATGTATATAGAGTTGGTTTAGTTGTGGTTAGCTAAATCCATATGCGCCTTGAAAAAAAACATGGTTTAATTTGCAGAGCCTCACGTGTTTGAAGTGTGAACAAGAACTACGAACTATTTTTGTGCGATTCAAATACATTTCTAGAGTTATTATTTCTTAGTACATGTTGTCTAAAGTAACATTTTCCCAGAGAGAGAGAGAAGCATACCCCTCTCTCATTATGATTATTATTAAAAGGTATTAAATTCGAAATAAACAATTTCATTTACTTGAAACACTTGAAGAAAGAGAACTTAGACATACTTTTACGCAATGCTCATTTAACCTATGCAGGACTACGCGGTGCTCATTTAACCTGTGAAGGACAAAAATATTCCACCGTCTCTGAATGATGAACTAAACTAAATAAGAAATATATGAAGTAAATTCATTCAAAGTAGAAAAGGGATCTTACATCAAATAAGGCATTACAACAAACATGGTGTTATCTTAGTAAAATAAGTTACATCATTAGAAGAGAAAAGGGAAGAAAACCAAACATGAGATTGAGATTAATACATCTAGGAGGTCGTAGACCTCACTGTGATCATTTTGTGGCCTGGGGAGAAAGGGTCCATGGTTTTTATATGCCTTGTCCGGCTGCTGAAGTAGATGACATGGAAACGTCGCCTCTACCATCTCGATGGCTTAGACCCAGGGAGCCCTCCCCAGCTTCCATCAATGGATTTTTATAGTTAGGGTTAAAGACTGAGAGACCCTATGCATGTTCAAATATGCGAGTAGCATATCCAATACAAATCAAGAAAAAGAAAAGAGAAGACATCACAAAAACAAAATTTTGACAAATTATCTCTATTGTAAAATTGAGGGAGTAACTCATTATTCGAGAGAACTGGCCATTGACAATTCAGTTACAATTATCAAAGAGAACTATAAATTGCTAACTTAATTACATCATTCTTCACATAAGCTTCTCACTGAGGAAATTTCTTGACTGGAAGGTCACATTTCAAGCCATTGCACTTATAAAACCCAGCCCTGTTGTCATTTGAATTGCAAATTAATCATCAATAATGCACAATAATTTATGACCCACAAACGATTTGGAGCCTAAGGAGGAGAAAATATCAATGCAAATAAATACACACGTAGTAAGATGCATTGCAATAGTCGTATTACTTGAATTTGTAAGCTGACCAGCAAACGCATAGTACACAAAAGAGACAAAGCTTTAACCATAATTGGTGCTTAACCTTCTTGCTCCTGATAATGATTTTGGTCATGAAGGCATCAGAGTAAGGGGAGGAAGAACGGAACGACGCCTGCCGGAAGTTGCCGATGGGTGTTGACGGCCTGGCCAAGCCATCTCCCTCCATGGTAGGTGGCAGTCGGCGGAGAGGTGTAAATATGACGAGATGTGAAAATAAGCTCGAGGAAATTAATATGGACCAGCAAACTGACAAAAGCAGAATATAACATAATTATATTGCAGAGTGTACTAACATAATTATATTTCGGATTAAATTAATAGCACAACAATTTACAGGGTTAGAATGCAGTGCACATATATATCTTAGTGGCGCAAAAACTATTTAGCCAACTTCACTAACAATGTAGAAATTGGCTTCAGTGTACTAACATAATTATATTTCGGATTAAATTAATAGCACAACAATTTACAGGGTTAGAATGCAGTGCACATATATATCTTAGTGGCGCAAAAACTATTTAGCCAACTTCACTAACAATGTAGAAATTGGCTTCAGTGTACTAACATAGTTATTTTGGATATAAGCAATCAACCACGAATTTAACATCAGAGATATCTGACCATTTTAAGTAACGAAAAAAGAGCCCAATAGCAAGATAGCACAACATGGAGCTGCATTGACCAGCCCCTTTTAAAGAAAGGCTTTAGGATCAGAAGATGTGTAGTTGATCAACTTGGAAATATAAAAGCATTTCCTTCATATCAGTACAACACCTCCGACAAATGCAATGTGATAAGAAAGCAATGAACATATACACTGCTCCACACTTAGTTTTGTATGTAAAAAGAAATCCATGCCAGATGATTTTTTTGGATCACAGAAACCCAGCCTGAATACATCTGAATGATATAATCAATTTTTGAAATGTTTGGCAGGCACAAGAAAAACACACGAGTAAAAATAATAATATATGATTGGTATCTGTATTTGATCCACCTGGGTACATGCACATCCTAAAAGCAACAAACAAGCTGCCATGCAACCTGATGTGCAGCTTATCACATGGTACAAAGAACTTCACAAATTATCAGGACATCAATCAAGTATTAAAATGCATGAGCAAGTAGATAAACTTACCCCAGAACTTGTTTCCCAAAGTACTTACAACACGCTGACCACAATATAAAGCCGGTGACCTGTACTGATCTGCAGGACTACATCATTGTAAATTGTTCAAACCAGCACCTAAATTCCACACACTGCCTCACTACATGCAGGTGAAAAGGCATAAACCAGAACGCGACTGAACAAGTGATAACAAGATTGGCATACCTAGTTTGGAACTTGTATGCAGAGCTGGGGAAATGCGAAAGTTGGAGATAGTGTTATTGTGGAAGTCCACATAGACCTGAAAAGAAGTTATCCAACCAATTAGATAAAAGACCTTGTTTTGAGTATACGTGCACTTAAACCTTTCATTAACTATCGTTTTGTTGTTGGTCTGCACCATATGAACCCAAAGTAAGTTTTCCCTTTTACTTTTGCTTTTTCATGCAAATGTGTAACAGAGAGAGGGTCTGAAAAGAGAGATAGTTCAGAGGAAAGAGAGCACGGAAGGGAAGGGAAATTGATGCGTGAGAGAATTAAATGACCAATAGTTCTGTACATTCAGCAAGATATAGATGACAACATTCTATGAAAAGAAATCACATGATCCTATAGAGCGCAATCAAACCATTCCTAACTCAGTTTAGTATAAAAGTACTACACTACTAAAGGAGAGCTAGTTCTCACATAGGAACAAAATAAGATCAATCACGCAGGGTCCGACATTCATATGGATACAGAAATATGTATACAACATCACGACACTTGCAAGGTAACTTAGAGAGACATACACAAACAAAAAAAGGAACACATGATGGATTTTTTTGGGCTACAGAAACAAAACCTGAAGATTTTTCACCACAACTGTACACCCGATAGTACAGTATTCTGCTAGAGCAACACAAGAAAATCCCTTCTTTTACCACCTATATCTAAATAATAACAAGATATTCAAATTTTCAGTACCACGTCCACAGTATGGTTGTCAAATCAAAAAGGATTGTTAAAGACTTCAACTCATTTTTTTTACCAAAACATGCATACAAGGCATAATAGTGATTCAGTATATTTGCTAGAAGATACTGTAATGTAAATTTATAAGAGAATGTAGTATAAACACAACTGAAAATTCTGTAACATAGTTTAGAAGATACCATATTAACAGCGAGTACAATATAAAAAAGAGCCACTGTAAGGCATAATGGTTATTTAGTGCTGGTTTTCAAATAAACGCAAACAATGCTACTACCACCACAAATTAAGGCTCGCAATATAAAACAGAGCAATTGCCCAAGTATTTATTTTGTGAGTGTCGAAGCATGATAAATGTGAGCGGAAATCTTGTCTTATGAATGAGCAGTTCGATTTTCTCACATGATATAGTACCTGATGCACCCGTGATTGGATTACTGCTTGTTGGGGGGAAAGCAAGCACATTGAAGCTTCAGAAATACCACTATAGGGATAACCATATTTTACAGATAAAATTTTCATTGTTAGCCTATCCACAAAGTCGGCAGAAAAATATCAGTGTTGCCTCCAAAATCATACCAGCAACTTTAACATGTTATACATAGAACCTAAAAAAACATCAGGAAATAAGTACCCAAATATAATAACAAACAAATAAACCTACTCAAGAAATCGTTCCCCATGCTACCTATATCCCTTGCTTAAGAAAAAAATAACCTGCCTAAGAAATTGTTTCACACGGCACCTAAAATCTAAATCCAATGGGTTGTGGCCAAACTTATCTGCACCACCAAACCATTTTAAAAGGACAAACAAGCAGTTCCAACGGGCCATTTAGCTCACTGGCAAGTCCAACCTCTACATAACACCTAAGAGATTCAAGACAAAAGCTAGCTCAACGTTCCTCGCGGCTAATAGAAACACCATGAGAGAACTGTTCTGCAACAAAAATGAAAATAGCAACCATAGTGACAGTAGCAGGGTTCAGAAAACTGCTTTGTTTTTCTAGAACCAAACCAACATTGTTTTTAATATCATGCAAAAGCTCTTCTTTTGTGTCTTTTTACACAGATAAAACCTGTCCAAATATATGTTTTTCGGCCTTCAGTGCCATTATTAAGAACACCACGACTACAAAAGCTTCTGCCTTTGCACAACACTTTCCTCCCGACTTCACTAAATCATAGAAGAATATAATTTTTATAATTGACAATAGTAACAGTCTCCAGCTATAGTAGCAGGGTCGAATTCTCTCAACTATATATTGCAAAAAGGGTTGTAATAGTCTCCGGCTTGGCTGGTTTTACCTTGAACAAAATTGCGATTTAGAAAAGCAGCATGGGTTTTCTGAAGAAGCTCTTGTACCCGGTCAACAGTCCCATTGCCTGATCGGAGTGAGGGAGAAATGCAGGTAAGAAGAATGAACAAGCATCCTGAAGTGAGAGTAGTAAATAACCAAGAAATGAACCAATAAAAAAACACAAAGAACAATCACTATCAGACCCATTAATTTGTCCATATACATGATTTAGAGTATAACTTGGAAATGAAAACTATCTAGGCAGATTAGAGATAGAGCTCACCTTGTTTTTCCCTCTTCCTCAAGATCCTTCCTCTTCTCTTCTTCGTTCGATCTGCACACATCCTGTTTAGAAAAACATAAAACAAGATATCCAAATTAGATTAATGAACCAAGGGAAACAACAGGGGAACCTGCATGAGTTTTTCTTCTGCATCAGGTTTCAGAGTTCAGAGGAAGAAATGCAATTGATTATTTTTAAGTGGTGGCTGACATATTGACCTAGCATAGATCAAGCAATCCCATAACCACCTTAGTATCAAGACTAACTTGTGCATTAATCTCAGCACTACTGAAATGCTTTCATCAAGTGAAGCTTGTTGTCCAGCCTGATACATAGTAGAGCCATAGTTTCAGTTAGTAATCTAGCACAACATAGGAGAAACAAATCAAGTCATTCAATGAAAAGAACCTTGAAGCCCTGCTCTTTGGGGCTATGATGCCGAGCGCTCGCAGGAGACATGGATCGCACCACCACAATGCCCTTGACACCTAGGATTTTAGCACCTGGGAATATATAAAGAAGAATCAGAACAAATGTGAATCTATTCTGAACTCAAGGACACCAAAGTGTGACAAAATAAAGGGGAATCACCAATCCTCCTCAAGAAATGGTGGCGATAGGTAGAAGTTATTCCTTTTCATGTACTATGGTGGAAGAGTTGCAGAAAAAATCAGGCTCACATATCTTGGAAGGGTCCGACTGCTCTAGGGACATCAAGCCACAATATCTCCAACCACTCATAACCAAAACAATATGCCCTGTCTTGATTTTCAGACTTCCAGTCACCGGAAACTGTATGTGCCAAAATTAATCTTCAGAGAACATAGGAAATACTAAATAAGCAAAAGGATAATCCCTGGAAATGCAATACATGTTGCAAAATAGTCAAGACCATCTGCAAAAGATATGAAAAAATACACATCTTACGCTTCTGCTTGGACTCCTCGACGGCCTGCTCCTTCTCCCTGTCATTGGCCGCCTCCCCTCCCCTGCAGCCACACCCCAGATCCGGAACATTAAAATGATCAGCAGACCAAGCACCATGATAGCACACACATAAACGATAATACACATGTACCTAGGAAATAGAGCAGCTAACCTTGACGAGGAGAACAGAGATGGAACAGATCATAGAACCTGCAAAACAAACGAGAACGATCTAGTCAGAGCACAACCATGGTACAATACATATAGAAGCAAAAGAACATTGCACAAATAAAGGACCAAAACTGGACATATAGAATCTACGAAGGTGGCAGTTAGATTCTGGCACAAGAGAGGGATTTCATCGCCTCCAGCTTGAGCTTGGCTGCGGGCTGTCTTACATTGCTCCCGACTCAAAGGCAAGGTGAGGAGGCAGGGGAGGGGGGCAAAAGGGATGGGAGAAGGACCTGCGAAAGCGACGACGTCGTCCTTGCCTGCCTTGTAGGAGACGACGCTTCTGGAAACTCATGCGTTGCGCTCACCGACGCTCGCTGTTGCCCAGCCGACGAGTCTCCCCCAACCTCCGACCCCACCCACATCGCCGCTCCTTCAACCCATGCTGCTTCCGCCCACAGCCGCCGTGCCCATCATGGCATGCGGTCCTGCCCCCTCTTCCTCGGCCAGCTCTCATGGCTTCCATGGCGTTGTCGACCTGGGATGTCCGATGCATCATGGTCGTCATCGCGCCGTCCTCCTTGATCTATGGCGGCAGCGAGGATGCCGGATATGAGGTGGAGGACGAGCGGCACAAGAGGGACCGCGTGGGCCGAGGAGGAGGGAGAGAGGGAGAAGAGGAGGCGGCTGCGGCAGGAGGAAGAGTGAGAAGAGAAGGGACGGTGATGGAGGAGGCGACGGAGCCCAGGCATGCTCGGGGTGGAGCACGGGAGGATGGAGGTGGCCGTGGGATTGGGGAAAGGGGTCTAGGGTTCCACAACCCACTGGAAGCACGACGCGCGCGAGGAGAGGATTGGCCAAAATCCTTTTGCACCTGCGTGATGTTTCACCCACTCGATAGATGCCAGAAACGAGCCCACCAGTCATAATCTAGAAAAACTTACCAACACGTGAATATTAGATCTACCAGACGTGAAGATATGACGGCCCAAACTCAGAATGAGGACGATCCCACAGTCGCGAATGCATGACATCGGGGGATCACCGTGAGAGCGAGTTACCTAGCTTCTGTTTTGTTTTAAATAAGACCTTGTGATTTATGCACGCATCTTTGGACAACAGTTAATCCATGTTTTAATGTTGTTGTTTTGTTTTTAGTTACCATTTGTGTGCTGTAGATAGAACGATCTCGATGAATGAAGAATCGAAAAACCGCAGATTTTATCAGTGGCGTGACAGAATTCATGAATTTGGCTGAAAGTACAAAGAGGAGAATTGGTGATGCGGATTACATCCTGTGTCCATGTACTGATTGTGCCAATACAGAGTCACATGAAGTTGCAGATGTCCATATGCACTTAGTCTCTAGGGGATTCATGGATGGATATACACGTTGGACCAGACATGCTGAAGAGGAGGTCATGGATGAAGATACCAAGGGTAGCGAGATGTCAAACCCCGATCAGTGTCACATGGATGTTGAATCTAACATCGGGGCAGAGACGTCAAGCTACCAATGGAACACTGGAAAGCTGAAACGCCCACTGGAAAACCAAGACGTCGATGCAGATGACGACGATCTTGATATGCCAGATTTTGCTGCTATGATTGCAGATTTCGAGTGCCCAGATAAGCATATGATTGGGTATAAGGATCTGCCAACCATTGATGTGGACTCCAAGAAAGAATTGTATTCAGGTTGCAAAAAGAAATATTCCAGGTTGAGTGCCACCCTGGTGCTTCTCAGATTTAAAGTAGCAAACGGTCTATCAAACAAGGGCTTCACAAAGATGTTAGGTCTTTTCAAAGAAATTCTTCCGGAAGATAATGTGCTCCCCAGAAGCACGAATGAAGCGAAGAAAATTGTTTGCACATTGGAACTTGAAGTACAGAAGATACACGCTTGTGTGAATGACTGTATATTGTACCGTGGTGAGTACGAAGATTTTCGTGCATGTCCCACATGCAAGCATGCACGATACAAGCACATGAGAGCAAAGGACAAGTACAAATTGGACGACGAGATCAAGACAGGAGTCCGGTTCAAGGTTGTTTGGTAGTTGCCTTTAATTCCAAGGTTGAGGCGTTTGTTTGCAAACCCTAGAGAGGCAAAGAGGTTGTGGTGGCATCATGATGAGAGAATTGCGGTAAAATTTTCAAACTTTTTGTCGATTAATTCCCACTGAGCCCCATTTGATGGACAAAGATATACGGAACACACTCATTGACCTCTGTTATTTCTTCAACCAACTATGGGAGAAAGTTGTAGACCTGAAGAGTTGGATCCTATGCAAGATGATATTGCAAGAATATTGTCCAACCTAGAGATTTTTTCCCACTGTCATTCTTTGATATCATGGTCCATCTCACTGTGCACCTTGTCGACGAGATAAAGTATTGTGGTCCCGTGTTTCTTCGCATTATGTATCCCTTCAAACGGTTCATGGGAATCCTGAAGCGCTTTTGTCGGAACCGAAACCATCCAGAGGCAAGCATCCTACAAGGTTATACCACAGAGGAGGTGGTTGAGTTTTGCACCGAATACATGAAACAAAGACCTATAGGTTTGCCCCTCTCGTCATGAGGGAAGTCCGAAAGGTAAGCCAGTCCTTGCTGGCAAGCAAATGGCTGCACCCGGAGAATTGACAGAGAAAGCCCATTTGACGGTACTGCTTAACAGCCCAGTTCTCATCGCTTATGCCGAAAAACACTTGGCGGAGATACGCCAAAGATTCTTACCAATGGTGCCTTCATCAGAGGTGGAGATGAAGGAGCACACTAAGAACTACGCCGAATAGCTGAAGAATCGTTTGGCATAAGGATCCATCGATGACATTGCTACATGGTTGGCACAAAAGCCATCACCTACGATGTTGACGTACCAAGCATATGACATAAATGGATACACGTTCTACACTGAGGAACATGTTAAGAAGACCTCATATCAGAACAGCTCTGTTCGAATAGAATGCATGACTGTAAATGGAGCTGATAAAAGGGTATACTATGGATCCATCAAAGAGATTTGGGAGCTTGACTATGTGAAAGTTAAGGTGGCATTATTCAGGTGCGCATGGATCTCTCTTGGTCAGGTAAGGATTGATGAGTACAGGAAGACCTGTGTTAACAGGACAACGATGGCATATCACACGGACCCATTCATTCTTGCCAGCGATGCTACCCAGATTTTCTTTGTGGAAGACCCCTTGCATAAGAACGACCATTTAGCGATGCATGGGAAGAGAAGGGTACTGGGTGTCAACGATGTTGCCGATCAGGACGAGTACGATGAATTTGATGAGTTGCCAGCCAAGGGATCACGCACCAATGCAACAGAGAAGAAGTTTAAAATCATCAAAAAACCCAAGTTCATTCAGGGTCAACTTAACGATCCCAGTTCCCCCATGTACATGAGAATTAAGCTGTAAGACTAGTCTTTATGCCTACCCTGCAACTTAAATTGTTCAATTTAGAACTGTCGCGTGTACTAAATTTGTGAGTTATGCCTGGTTTTCTGTTGTTGTAAGAACCGTTAATATGTTGACCTTGATATGCTGTGAGCTTAGGCATTGAATATGAACTGTTTTTTGTTGTTATTATTATTATTATATCATAGAGGTGGCACACTCAATCGATCTCACTACAGTATGTGTGAACAAAAATATGCAATCTGGTTTGCGAATAGCACACGGTTTGTTGATGAAAGCCGTGTGTCGACCAAACCCCGCCACCACCCCACCCACGATCTAAGTCGTGCTTTCTGATTGGTCAGAACCCAAACCCCACGGATCGTACGTCTGCACCATTGGATGCTCCCAGATCGAACGGCGATCCTCATCCCTTTCGATAGCACATGCAGTTCCGGTTGTAATTTTATTTTTATGTACAAAATGCTCGTTAATATCAAAAAATGTCTTAAATATAGCTAACGATACCTGAAATGCGCCAGAAGATCAAACCCGTGGTATAATGGTGATTGCCTACAATGGAAATTTTTATGAGGCCAAATGATGAAGTCACCGGCCACAGGAGTTTGAATTGACACGTCTCCTTTTGGAAAACCATGATCCTTCATGTGAGATGCTCCGGTTTGGAAGGAGCGGTCATCAAAACTTGTGCCAAACTTTGCCAATTTTTTCCACGGGGTCGTGAGAGCACGCCACAGGCACACATCGATTTTGATGATGTCCGAACTCCATCTGAATTTTCTGTAATTAAAATACCAACTAGGCCTACGCCAGTGGCCGCACCTTGCGGCCGAAATGTTTGAAACTTCTTCCCGCTTCTCAAAGAAGCGGATGAAAACTCACAAAGTGACGCACAAATGATATGTACACCTTTGCTAGGCTGATAGTAAGGGGGTATCATAGCTAGTATCATGCATGCCAACTAGGCAATTTGATGAGTTGTCATAGAAGTAATTAAATGAAGAAAGAGAGGGTTAAGTATCATATCTTGAAACCGTATCATAATAAATGTTATGCTACTATGTGTCATGCATGACAATATAAGTAAAGTACTACATATGATACTAGCTACTCTATGATACTATGCATTATTAGAGAAAGTAAGTACATAATAGAGTGACATAAGACTAGCCACGATGGGTAGTAACATACACTACACCACGCACCCGAATTCCCTACCGGCGTGTGTTGGGAAAGGTCATTTATACTGACATGCAGTCGGTCGGGAAAACTTGCATCGGGCAGTTGGTCGGGAATTCATACTTCTGACGTCCAACGGTCAGTCGGGAATGCTTGTATATTTCCCGTCTGCTGATCGGTCGGGAGTAGGAGGACTTCCATCGAACTATCGGTCTGCAATTTTTCCCGACCAACTGTTGGTGGCTAATTGGGTCGATCAGTCGCTCACGCGGGATCGTAAAAATTGTTGGCGCCGAAATGAGCCCAGCCCACGAAAAAAAGCCACCTCCCCTTTTCCCCTTCTTCCCCCAAATCCCTCAGATCTGGAATCCAGTTTCTACATCCGATGTCGCCGCCCATGCTCGGGATCTCTCTCCGCCGCACGCACTGCTCCCCGCAGCCGGCCAGGTGCTCTCCAGTCGACGAGACCGCCGCAGTCTCTCTCCCCCCACCGGCCTGTCCACCGCGGGCCCAACTCCACACAGCTGCCGGTGGAACCCTACTCCATACTGTCGCCGCCTCCACTGGCAGGAGCTTTCTCCGCTGCCCCCTCCGTCTGCAGGTATTCTCCCCTCCTGTCTGTTCGCCCTTCCCTTCACCGCCGCTCACCGCACTGCCCTGCACGCACAGATGGTCTTGTCGTTGCCGTCCAAACCCTACCGGCGGTTGCCCTTTTTGTCCGTGCCCAAGCTTATCTATCTCCTGGAGGTGCCGTCGGCAAGAAGGTAATGCTCCAAGATGCCTCTTCCAAGATGCCGGTGGGTCTTTAGCACCTCTGGTGTTTTTTCTCTTCTCAAGAATTGTTTTTTCCTTTCACATGTGCATGCTTATGTTATTTGCGGATGTTCAAAGCTAATTTACACATACTATGTGCTTTGAGAAGAGAACTGCGTAATTGTTATGCATGAGCACACCTTCTGCATAGTGGTCAATTTGGTTGACCTTGATTGTCAAAAGAAATTTGCTTAGTGGATTGTCATAAGTAACTTGCGTAGTGCTGAAACTTGGAACATAGAACTTAGCTATAAATCTTAACTATGATGGTACTTTGGGGGAAATTGCACATTGTTACTGATTTTAGTGACTTATTTATTGCTCTGAACCTTGGTTTGTCACCATAGTTTAGACTCTTGAGTGTTGTTCTGGCTTTCAAAAGTGGGATCCTAGAGAGACTAGTCTGTGCAATATATGAAAATGCTAATGATGTCCTGTGAGAAGTTGAGATCATGTACAAGAACAATAATTATGTGTGTAGCAATGATACATTCTGAGGCAAAGCAAGACTTGAGATTCTGGTTCAGTTTCACCTCTTGCCTCTGCACATAAATTAAGATACAAATTGAGCACGGAACCTTTAGTTCCTAGTTGTCATCATAAAAGTACTGAACCTGACATCTACAGAAATATATTCCTTGCATAATCTCTTGCTTTTTCTTGATGAGCACTAACCAGGAATACCACTGATCAGCGGGATTCGAACGATGTGTGGATTTCCAAAAAGGTATTTTTCTTATAGTGATATATACCGTTTGATATTGATTTCATGAATTCCTGCTAACTTTGTTGTTTTCTATGAAGTTTAGTTCGTGCAACACCTATTTCGTTTCCTGTGATACACATGTGAGGCATAGAAAGGGTTTGATTTTGACTTTTGTTTCAGTTTCAGAGTCGTTTTGTTCAGATTTTGAATTTTCTAGTTTTTTTGTGGATAGTGTGTGAGGCATTTAAATTCACTATTAATTATGTGTGCAGCTAGAAGACAAAGGTTGGATGGATGCACCTAGGTACAACACTCTGTATTTTAAAATCTTAGATGTTAATACTTGCTGAAATCTTTCCTGACCGACCGTGCAAACTTTTATCTTCATTTTACTTGAATGGTTGTGCAGACTTTTATCTTCGTTTAAGAAAAGCTATAGTTAAGTAAAGCATTTGCTTTTATATAGTTTATGAGATGAAAGGGGAAGGGACTGTTAGTTAAGAACAATTGTATATTAAACGACAGTTAAACATTTGGATTTAAGCAATAGATCAACAGAGCATTTTTTCTGCAGTTTAATAACGCTATAAGATAAAGATTCTTCTAAATGGTTGAAATTAAATTTTACTTGAATGATGTGCTAAAATCAACCTCTATACACCCAGGCACCATTTTTCTACAGAATATATATGATGCTTGCTCTGTGAATGACTATCTTCTTGCACGCATGTCTCCGAATAAAATGCAATGGGTTAGAAACACATGCAGCACTTCGTAAATGGTTCCTTATTCCTGATCTTTTTATTGTGCACAGAGATTACAAATTTTTGGTGCACCACTATTAGAGGTCTGACCTACAGAAGTCTCCACGGTAAATAAAGTGTGCCGCCTACCTCGCAGCCTGCTCCTTTCATAGGAATCATTGTGTTGTCTTCATACTTCACAGGGTTTGTGCTAGCCGTGAAATGTTTTTGGCCACATAACTTATTCAACTAGGTACCTCCGCTGCTCTGCGACAACGAGAAGCTCCGCATTCAATGATTACTTCCTCTCATGCCAATGCGGCAATATCTCTCATCTGAATTCTCATTTGTCTTTGCCAGTTATATAGTGCCTTACGTACTACCTAGATATTGGAGTAGCATATTATCTACGAAAATGCTTTTCTTTTTTACAGTCATTTCTATGCCACATCTGGTAGCGTTGGTCCTTTCTAAAGGCCAATATGAAAGGGCAACTTATATATGTCAAATCGCATGGGTACTTTACTTGGTACTTTCAGGTTTTGATATTACTCTATCACTAGAATTTCCTTTCGAACATTGCAATTAGCTTTTATCATAGCATTGTAAGTATTGAGAAATTTGTTCATCATACCTACCAGGTAAACTAGAAGTATTGTACTAGTCAGCAGGAACCATGTTCCAATTGCATCCTGGGGATTTTCATCCTTGTTCTAGCTTCAGTTAATAATGTTTGATGTTGCAGATATAGAATAATGTTTACACTTACCTCACCATATACCAATTTGATTGTTTACTAACGTTGCATCTGTAACATGTCATATTTTTCCATAGTTTGTTTGTTATGGGAAATTGGTGATGATCTGGTAAGGAAAGAAATCTTCAATTCTCAGTTTTTTCTATAACCATTCCCCCATGGTGGTAAGCTCTCCTAGCGAATCATAATGTAAACTGACTTGGATCAGGTGTAAATTTATTCTTTTTTCTGCTGTAAAAAAAACTTTCCACTGAGTACAGTAAAGTGCAGCATCCAATAAACAGACTTAATGATATTCTATTTGAATAACTAATATATCATGTTCTTGGACTTCTGTCATGAGTGCCTTATAGATGTGCACCATGGCATAAGTACAAGCAGCATGCGTACGTGCATGGAGTCATTTAACGCGATGAATAGGAGAGAAAAAAGCGGGTCCACAATGAAAAGCGGCATGGCAAGGCACGCGTGTACTTCTAGTGGTTACCTATACTTGAATGGAGTGCCTTCTTGTGTAGGTGTTTCGGTACTAGCTTGCCTTGTGAAGTAATAGTTTTCATCAATGCTATGCTTTATACAAGTTTTATGCTGCCATTGTATTATTTTGCAGGAAAGACATGCAAGAGGGCAAGGAACCATGAAGCTGGTGGTCCGGGATCCTTTGTTTAATGGTGACTGAATCGTTGGAGATGCATTTTACCATCATTTTGTAAACCCGCATTGTGTTTGAGACAATGAACCATATGTTTCCTCTTTAATTAGTTACATTAGTTTATGGGAAAATTTGGATGGTCGTTATGTTAATAATGAATAAACTATTTATATGTGAAATTAATTAATATTTGTTTTTATTGTCTGCTTATGGTTCATTATTGTTGGAGGAGTTGCATGTTATTGTTATGAAATAACTTGATTGATATTCTGTTGGTAATGCAAATGTATGCTATGGGAGGGCTATTGGATGTTGGTCGGCAAAACAAACACTGTCTGACAATCAGTTGTCGAAGTTAATGCTAGGGCCAACGAAAAGTTGGACGGGAAAACAAACCCCGTTGGATAGTCGGACGGGAAAACAAACATCGTCGGACAATCGGTTGGGAAAGCCACATGGTATACCCCATCGGATAGTCAGTCGGGAATACAAACCCCACCAGACAGTCGGTCGGGAAAGGCTTCTTGAATGCCCAACAGACTGTCGGTCGGGAAAGGCCCATTGCAGGCCCAGCAGAATGTTGGTCGGGAAAGTTACCCTATTGCCGACAAGTAGTCGGCCGGGAAAGAAATGTCTGTCGGGAAAGGCTTTTCCCATCTGGACTTTCCCCAACAAACACTTTCAGTCGGCAATAGTCTTTCCCAACCGACAATCTATCGGTGGAAGCCGTTTTCCCGACCAACCTAGCTGTCAAGGATGTAGTGTTGTGGTGTAGTGTATAGAATGTTACTAGTTTATGTTACTACATCTATAGTGGGGAGTAACATATGTGTAGTAACATGCAACACTTCATTTATTAGGCTATAGACTCATCCTACCTTGAGATGTGTGATGTTGCTCAGACTAGCCACAATGGGTAGTAACATAGACTAGTAACATGCCCATGTGTTACACCAGTCTATGTTACTACCTCTATAGTGGGGAGTAACATATATGTGTGGTAACATGCAACACTTCATTTATTAGGCTATAGACAGATCTTGCCTTGATATGTACATGTGATGTTACTCATACTACTAGTAACTAGCTATGTTACTACTTTCCTCTCTTTCTTCATTTATTACTTGCCACATCATCTACTTCATCTAGATATGTGTGATGTTACTAGCTATGTTACTCCCATTGTGGGTAGTCTCATACTATAGTAAGACTATACCCACAGTGGGAGTAACATTGGTAGTAACATCACACATATCCACTTTCCTCCATTTCTTCATTTATTGCTTGCCACATCATCTATTTTATCTAGATATGTGTGATGTTACTACCTATGTTACTCCCATTGTGGGTAGTCTGGCTATAAGGAATAGAATAATATATATGTGCTTATTAGTTCGAGGAAAGAGAAGAGAAGCGGGCTCTTGGTTAGTAGAGCCAGCTACAATAGGAGACCCGCCAAGACACTTTGTGAGTATGTAAGGTGGGCCAACTATTCATAAACTATTATGTATATAAAACTTATTATTGTACATACCCGCTAAGCGGTTGGCTGTATATGACATGTCAACTTCTTATAGCCGCCCCTTGGTTGTATTATTAACCATGCTCTTAGTGAGGTAGGTAGTATATCATAGACGACTAGCTAGTATCAGACTAGCCACAGTGGGAGTAACTTCAGCAGTAACACCAACTCTAACTCAGCAAACTTGCTTATGTGGCAATACGTTAATGAGGAGAGAAATAGTTTCAGTAACTTGGATAGTTATTGTAGCATCACATGTCCCAATGCAATATGAGTCTGTAACCTAAGAAATGAAGCCTTGCATCACACTACACTTCTGTTACTACCCACTATGAAGGTAGTAACATATATAGTCTAGAGATATGTGTATGTTACCAGTGTACTACTCTCCATTGTGGCTAACTAGTCTCATACTCCCTCCTTTCCGGTTTAGCTAGGCCGGTTGTAATGATATTTTAATAAGCGGTATGATGCATGCCAACTAGACTTCCTGGATGATGTGGCACACATGAGAGGATGTGGTAACATATCATGATACCGTGTGATATTAAATTTTTTACTACTACTTTGTGTGATTAGTAAGGCAACCTAAGATGTTAACTTATGACACTATGCACTACGGAAGTAGCTAGTATCCTAGCTACACTATCATATATATGCATGATACTACTAGTATATATATGTATATATATATGATACTCTCCCCATTACAACCAGCCTTATATGGCTCAATTCAAAAATCTCACCAACCAAGGTAGATGGTGAGTGGTGGAATACCTTTGTAGTTTGCAAGAACACCCAATTAATGCTTTTGTTTTCCTCAAAAAATTATATTTTCCAATGTATTAATTGCAATACATGCATGCATATATAAAGTACATGCATTGTTTAACTTTCTCTTAATACTTGCATGCAATGATTTAATGCACCTTGAAATCTGGACATGTGATGGGGAATAACCAAATTGAGCCTTATAAAATGGACAAACTAAAATTTGGAGATAAGCCTATAAACCAGAAAGGAGGGAGTATATATGCATGATACTAGTATATTATCGGCAATACCTTCGTAATGTGCGCATGCATAGTATCATGAGTGAGTATCTTAGGTTCATTATTGATTACCATGAATGACACAAAGTAGTAGAACATTTAATATGATACGGTATCATGATATGACACCACACATCCTCTCTTTCATCATTTAACTGTGTGCTACATCATTCAAAAAATCTAGTTGGCATGCATCATACCGCTTGATACTCCCATATTACGACCAGCCTTATTAGGGTGGCCATAGTGGGGGTATCATAGTCGTATCATGCACCCGGGAATAGAAAATATGATGATATGGCAAAGAAGCAGTAACATAGGTAGATACCGTAGCACACACACATATAATGCTATACTACTTTATGTCATGCATGGCCGTAAATATGGTCATCTATGATATATACTCCCTCTGTAAACTAATATAAGAGCGTTTTGGTCACTATTTAGTAATCTAAACGCACTTATATTAGTTTACAGAGGGAGCTAGTACTACTCTATGATACTATATATGCACTATGAAGGTACGTACGTAGTATCATATATATATATGGTTGCGCTATTCGTCACCCTGGTTAAGGAATAGTTATTCTTCACCCCCCTCTATTTTACCATCAATGCACCGTAATTTTACGTTCCGTAAGTTTTGTCTTATTTCCGAGGCAAAAAGAGACCGTAAGAAAATATATAATCGCCGTAAAAAATATTTTATATTATATAAAATTACAAACATAAAAACATAGTCTAAAATACACATAAACTGCAAATTTTCTTGTCTTATGACCTATATTTTTATTTTCTTATATCAAATTTTACGTAGTGAATCAATAGGAATGTAACTATTTGAATTTGAAATATAATTTAATTATGAAATGATTGTAAGATTACCTCGGATGAAGAATAACTTGTTCTGCATCCTGGATGATGAATAGTAATACTATATATATATAGGACAACACTATTCTAATGCCAGAATTAGAATAACTATTTGGATCACGATCACCATAGGAGGCGCAGAGGTTCTCCTGAACTCCCGAACCCGTGAAGAAAAAAAAAGGAAAATCCACCTAGTCCCGCACCTCCTCTGCCCCCCGATTCCTCCCGAGCCGCCACCGGTCGCAAATCCTATCGCCGTGCCGCGCCGCTCCCTCCCCGGGACCCGGCCGCCACGCCCACTGCCCCAGGATCCAGCTATCGCGCCGCCACTGTCCCCGTGTCTGGCCGCCGTGCTACCCCCGTCCCCGGATCCGGCGCCCCGCCTCCACCATGCCAAAACCGCCGCCGGCCGACCGTGCTCCAGCTCGACGGTGCGGTCTCTCCACCCATACCCACCACCACCTTCTACCGACCTGCATCTCCATCTCCACCGCCCTTGGTGTCGCCGTCCTCTCCTAGCGCATCTCCGGCGCGGTACTGCTGCGCCGGCGACGGCCCACCCAGGCCACCGCTCCACTGGCGACGCCCACCCAGCCCAGCACTCCACCGGCGACGCCCATCCCGTCCCAGCTCTCCACCGACGGCGCCCCCTATCCAGGCCGTTTAGCAGCGGCCAGGCCGTTCAATGACGCGAACAAGGGCCGTTCAGTGGATCGGGGTCATCCCGTCGATCCCCTCTTCGGCGCGCGCTGCTCGGCCTCCCACCATGGGATCCACCGCTCGTTGCCTGCTGTCACAGTCGGGGCCGGCAAGACCCACCCGCCCACCTGTTGTCCCCGCCTGTGGCCGCTTCTGAAGTCCAGCTCGACCAGCCTCTTTAGTTCAATGTGTGGGTCGCTATCCCTCGATCCTGCCAAGCTACACGAACACTTTAGTTCCTGCTCCTGTCAGACTTGGTGTGCTCTGTGCCACAAACAAGGAGGCATGGAGCTCCGACTAGGTATGCGAGGCGAGCTGCTGCTGCACTTGGTCTGCTCGACGGCTGCTGCACTTGGTTTGCTCGACGGCTTTTGTTCTGGCTGTACTTGGACGGCCGTAGGTCGTGCTCCTGGTCGTCTGTGTGTGCCCTTGTTTCTGCCCTTGTCCATGTGCGCCGTCGCCCACCTTGTTTCTGCCCTTGGGCACTCCTCGGCAACGAAGACGGGAGAACGCCTTGCAGCCCCGTCGAGTATTGTTTAATATGCAGTTCAAAATTGCTGTACATAGATGGAGAACACCTTGCAGTCCTGCCGAGTAGTCTCTACAGTCCGCCTCCTGTGCTGTCCAAACGTACGTCATTGCCCCAACACACCGACTGTCTCCTAGAGTCTGGCGCTGATGTGTTCTCTCTGCTGCATATATTTGTGCTCACTCTGAGAGAGCGAAAATTAAGAGGGCTTCACTGTAGAATTAACAAAAAACTATTGCTGCTCTTTTGTGTCTACCGTGATAGAGTACTTCGTTCATTTGTTTTTCACGTAGCGTTACATTCTAGTGATGATGTTGGCTATGGCAACAACAGCAATTTCCACTTGCCCCTGTTTTTAATTTCTGCATTTCTTCTACTACGAACAGAGGAGAAGAACGGTCAGCAGGATTTTCTTTGAACTCCCATGTTCTCCTCTATGGCGAGACCGTGCACCGCTCTTCCTCGACGTCAGCGGACACACCACCCAAGCACCACTTCTCGACCCTAGAAAATGCAGACTTTGTGTTTTCGATATTTTATGAATTTTCTTTCCGAGTAGTATGTTTGTGTTTACAAGAAACAGAAACATGTGCGCATATCCACTTTAGAAAATTGTTTTGGAGTCACGCATTTCAAAAAACACTCCTCTGGAAGTTCATGGATTATTGTTGTCAAAAAGTTCGTATATTTGGTTTTGGGTCATCTCATCGAGGAAGAAGGGTCAGGGTATGTTATAAGAACTTAAAAGCAACAATGACATTTTTAGAGCTTTCTTTCAATGGTTGGACGTAATGTACAGGAAGTTCGAATTGTCATGCCCATGAAGTTTGTAGGGACAAAAAAGGTTTAGAAAAATAACATACTTGTGGGATTTGCCAAAAAAACTAGGGAGTTTTAGAGGTCGAACCATTCATAGATTTGAAGTTGAAATCTTGGGGAGTAGAAAATGAAGTAAAAAAAGAGTTCAAAAAACTTGTGTGTCATGTGGTTTAAAATTGCCGTGGGGCACAAAAAAATAGAAAATTGAAAAAAACAAACTCGTTTGGATATCACTCGGAACCCGTGTAAAGAAATATGAATATCATTGAACAATATGTTGTGTTTCATCTAATAAAACATAGAAGTTCAATTAAAAAACTAGAAGTCCAATCTTTAACAAAAATATTGAAAGCCAGTTTACAAAGTTAATTTTCTAGTAAAAAGACGAGCTCACATATAATAAATTTATCATAATTGAAAAAACACTAAAAACATTGATTTTAAAAAACTAAATAAATAATAGAGCGGTTCGTCATTTATTACAAAACTCAAATTTCTGAAGTTACTAATGAGTTAACCAATAAGTTCAAATTAAAATAACAGAGTAGTTCAATATTTATATACCAAGAAGAAAACAAGCGTCACCTACAAAAAATGTTAACTCCGGAAGTTCGCATTTGATAAATTGAAGAGTTTTAATAGAATGTTATCGGTGTACAAAACCTATTCCCATGAATTTTCCCATTATTCAAAATAACAAAAAATTTCTAATTAAAATAATAGAGCCTTTAGACATTTGTAGCAAAATGACATATTCTTTTTAAATAACCCCAAGAAGGTCAAATTGAAATAACATGAAACTCCAGAAAATAGTTTATAAAAGCTTGTTTATAAAATATGGAATTGCCCATTTCTAAAAAAAAGTAGTAGTTCGAATGTAAATGATGGAAAGGTTCGATGTTTATTACAAGATTAGGATTTTCCCCGTGATAAAAGAATACACCAAGAAGTTCAAATTAAAAAAATAGAGAAGTACAAAAATAACACATCAGCACAAAAAGTAACACAACACTTTGAAACGGATATTTCACAGTTTCTAAATCAAAAAGCAGGACGTTCAATTTTAAAAATGGAGCAGTTCAAAATTCATATAAAATTGATTTTCACTGTTTCTAGATATAAATAATTAAAATTCGAATTTAAATAAACAGAAGGTTCAATATTTATTACAAAATAAGGATTTTTCCGTTACTAAAAAAATAAACCAAGAAGTCCATATTATAAAAATAGAGCAATTCGATATTTATAATAAACTTAGAATTTTCTAATTGCCAAAAAAATAAAATGAAGAAGTTCAAATTGAAATAACGAAAGTAGTTCATTGTATAAAGAAAACCCAAAATTCTTTCTATTTCTTCGAATATAAAAGTATGAAGTTCAATTTTAAAGAAAGTATAATTTTCCCCGTTACTAAAGAGCAAACCAAGAAGTTGAAAAATAAGAAAAAGGAGCAGTTCAAAATGTTTAAAAAAAAATGGTCTTTCTACATTTTACTAAAAAATGGAGAAGTTCAAATTTAAATAGCATAGAAGTTCAAACTGTTTATTCCAAGAACCAAGAAGGTTAAATTAAAAAAGCGAAACTCAAAATTCAAATTCATAACAGGCAGAAGTTCACGTACTACATGGTGTGTGTTTCGTATGAGAAAATAGTTATAAAAAGGCGAAGTCTAAAAATTTTGTGGCTAGAAGTTCAAGTGCCTAGCCCGAAAAGTTTAAAAAGTGCTCTTGTTCAGCAAGTTTACAAGTGTACATAGTATTCTTATTCCAAAAAAATGGTTAACACAAATTGGTGTATGTGGTTTGAAACAAAAGTTTAACCGCATTAGAAAAAAATTGTTTCTTTTCAACAGGTTTTAAAAAGGTATATCATTCATGCAACTCCGACGAACATGTGAGAAATTATGAGCAAAAGTACGTGATAGAAGTTCAAAATGAAAAAAGGGAAGTTCAACTACTACACGGAATGCTTTTCAGATGCGAATAAAACAAATAAAATAGTAAAAGCCTAAAAGGTTTGTTGCAAGAAGTTCACGTGATCCTCCTGGTGCAGTTCGAGATCTCTACTGCGAGACGTCTGACCTTCAATTACATGTTAAAAACAAGCAAAACCGATGTTGTTTTGCCATTTTTCATACTGCTCTCAAAAGGCAACGAATTTCTAACGATTGTGTAGATGAAAAAGTTTCTCCTATTCATAAGCTTTCCAACGGTATATTATATGCTACATTCTAATAAATGGTTTAAAAGTATTATGTATACCGTTAAAAACACATTTTTACGCATTTAAAAAATATTTTGAACCGTCGCAAGTTTGAAAAAATGATCAACATGAAAAAGTTGTGTTTTTTCAACAGCTTTCCATTGGTATACCATTTGCTCAATTCTGGTAAGTGGTTGGCGAGTTACGGTCAAAAAACAACACGTCAAAAAATAGAGTGAAGTTCAAATAGACATGCCCGAGAAGTTCAACTACTTCACGCAGTGCATTTCCATTCGCAATGAACGCAGAAATCATGATCTTTTCATTTTCTAATTTACTTCAAAACGGCAGGAATATCATTTTTGTAAGTTCAAGCCCTCGGTTGGAGAAAGTTAAAAAAATATTATGGGAGAGGTTTGTATAGAAAGAATATCATTTGTGCATGATGAAATTACAAACGAAAATATGTCACTGAAGTTCAACGTGAAAACAGCAAGAAGTTCACCAACTACAATAAATGAATTTCAGATGAGAAACTTTTAAAATCGCCGCGAGTACGAAAAAACGATCAACATGGGAAAGTTGTGTGTTTACAACAACTTTCCACCGGTATATCATTTGCTCAATTCCGGTGAGTGTTCCGGTGAGTGGGTGGAGAGCTACGAGCAAAAAAAAATCACGTGAAAAACAGAGTGAAGTTCACCTACACGCGCCGAGAAGTTCAGGTTCTTCACGCGGTGCATTTTCGAAGAATCTATTTTACGATAATGGCAGAATGAATGATCTCTCCGTTTTCGAAATTACATGAAAATGGCTAGGAATCAGAGAAAACCATCAACACGAAAAAGTTTTGCATTTTCCTTAGCTTTTCAGCGGTATATTATTTGCCGCATTCCGATAAAGTTTTTAGAAATTACGAGGAAAATATGTTTTTAGCCATTTTCAAAATTGACTTAAAATCGTAAGAAATCGGGAGAAACAATATATACAAAAAAGTTTCGCATTTGTTCAATCTTTCCAACGCCATATCATTTGCTGTATTCGAATGTAAGGTTAAAAAATTAGCTCAAAAATACGAACTCGGTGAAACTTGTATCATTTTCTAAATTACTTTTAAAACGTTCAAAATTAGAAAAAGCTTTTAACATGAAAAAGTAGCGCATTTTCATAATGCCATATTATTTGCCTCCATTGGATTAGCCGTTTAGAAATGACATCAAAAATACAAACTCGGGTGTTTCGTTTGCGAAATTCTACGATTTTCCAAATTACTCTTTATCCATAGGGAATTAGAGAAAACTTTCAACATGTGGAAGGAGAGGTTTTGCAGCAGCCTTCCAACACCATATTATTTGCCTCATTCCGATAAACGGTTTAAAAATGAGATCGAAAATACAATTCAAGTTTTTTGTATGAGGAAAAAACGGTTTTCAAAACTGCTCTTAAACCACTTACATTTTGCCAAAAATTTAACTTGGGTCATGATATTGGTGTCCATAGCTTTCCAATGGTATATCGCAAGACCCGTTTGGACACCTTTTAGCTGAAGTTCAACCTAGTACTCGGGGAAGGTCAGGCGCGTTTGTAAGTGCATCTAGTGCCACCCCTAGTTGGTTTGGAGTATTGACGACAAACCTAGTTGAGGGACTAATGTGTTTGTGAGAATTGCAGGATAACACAGGTAGAAGTCCCTCATTGATTCGGTTTTCCTACCAGAGATGGCCCCTAAAAATGTATGAAGACATTGAAGTCAAAGGTGGTATGTGAAGATATTCACATTGAAGACTATGACAAGAGAAGACATCGCATGAATACTATGGAGCTCGAAGACTTAGATCTTTCGTAGTTCTTTTTCTTCTTTGTTGAGTCATAGGAACCACCGTACTGTTAAGTGGGGTCCAAGAGAACCAGTCAGAATGACTGAAGTGATGCTTAACCAAAATCCTATGTCTTCGAGTGAAGACTATGAGAGCGAATCTTGTCCAGAGTTGGACAAGTCAGCTTTGCTTGTAGCCCAAGTAAAGTTGCCATGTGTGTTTAAAATTTGACCGTTGGAACACGTGTCAGTTCCTTAGTGACCCAGGGTTATTTCGAACAAATCAGGTCGGGTTGCCTAGTGGCTATAAATAGCCCACCCCCTACAACCATAAACGGTTGGCTGCTCAGAGTTAAAGTACGGCTGTTGTCGTTTGAGAGCAACCCACCTCGAAGCCTTTGAGAGAGAATTCCTTGCGAGGATAAAGTCCTAACCACCCAGAGCCAAAGACTGTTAGGCATCACTTAAGTCTTCTTGTCTGTGTGATCTGAAGACTTATTACACTTCAGGACTGTGAATCCTCCAGCCGGTTAGGCGTCGCGTTCTGAGCAGCCAAGAGCCATTGTGGATTGCCGGTGAACGAAGTCTGTGAAGGTTTGGGAGTCTACCTTGAAGACTTACCAGAGTGATTGGGCGAGGTCTGCGTGACCTTAGCTCAAGGGGAATACGGTGAGGACTAAGGGTTCTGAGCTGTGTGTTCAGGACTGGGTGTCCGGGACTGTGTGTCCTCAGGTTTAAATACCTAGCCGCCCTAACCAGACGTACAGTTGTCACAGCAACTGGAACTGGTCCAACAAATCATTGTCTTCAACGAGTCACTGGTTTCATCCTTCCCTTCCCTTTACTTACTGTTGGTCCTTGTGAAGTCATTGCGTGATTGCATTATCTTTTGTCTTCACTGAGTGACTGCTTGTTCTGATTGGCTTCACGATATCTTCCTACCTGATCCCTACTGCCTAGCTGCTATTAGTCATCGTGCTTTCACTTTGTTGATTACCTGACTAAGGTTTTCCTAGTGTAGTCTACCTTCCACCGCGTGGTAATAGGTTTACTTCTATCGTTTGTCTTCAAAACTTCCCTGTTTAGAAGACTTTCATAAAAATCGCTTATTCACCCCCCCTCTAGTCAATCACTAGCACTTTCAATTGGTATCAGAGCAAGGTACTCCCTTGTTCTGTGTGATTCGGTTTAACCACCTGGAGTTTTAGCTATGTCGACTGCAGGGATAATTAAAGTCTCCGCTGCGTGCCCCATCTTCGATGGAACTGAATATCCCTATTGGAAGAATAAGATGCGCATGCGTCTTGAAGCCATTGATGTCGACCTATGGTATGTCGTCAAGAACGGCGTTCCCAAGGCTGGAGAAGGTGTCACTGCTGCTAATGTCAAGAAGTTCGTTCAACTGGACTCTACTGCCAAGAATATCATTTGTGGTCATCTGACCAAAGGACAGTATGGCCGTGTGAGTGCGTTGGAGACTTCCAAGCTAGTCTGGGACTGGCTCTCCAAGGTCAACGAAGGTGTATCCACCCAGAGAGATCAGAGAATCAGTGTCCTTCGCAACCTCTTCAACCGCTTCTAGAGAAATGACAATGAGAATGTCCAGCTCATGTTTGATCGACTCACTGACATCACGAATGAGCTTCAAGCCCTCGGCGCCACTGAGATCACCAAGCATGAAGTCGTCAAGACACTCCTGAGATCACTTGACAGTTCGTTTGACACCCTAGCCTTGATGATTCAAGAACGCCCTGATTTCAAGACACTCGATCCGTCTGACATACTTGAGAGGCTCAACACACACGAGTTTCATCTTTCTGAGAAAAGAGACATCTACGGTCCTAGCTATGGGCAAACTCGTGCCTTGAAGGCAAAAGCTGTCTCCTCATCCGAAGAAGAATCTGACAGCAGTTCTGATGATCCTGAAGACATTGGAAAGGAGCTTGCTATGCTTGTGAAGAAGTTCCAAAAATTCACCAAGAAGAAAGGGTTCAGAAAGTCTTCACGATCAAGCTCAAGGAATGATGAAGCTTCTGCTCATGACTACAAGAAGAGAACATGTCACAAGTGCAAGAAGCCTGGCCACTACATCTCTGAGTGTCCATAGTGGGACAATGAGAACAACAACAATAAGAAGAAGAGCAAGGAGTATGACTCTGACGACAAGAAGAAGAAGAAATACTCAAAGTCTTCTTCCAAGTCTTCCTCAAAGTCTTCATCACACAAGAAGAGCTCATCTGGCAAGGCACGTGCGTTTGTTGGCAAGGAAATGGATTCTGAGGAGGAGTCTGCTTCTGAGGAGGCGGAGGTGGAGTCTGAGGAGGAGTCCGATTCTGGCGTTGCGAGTCTGGCTACAACATACGTTGCCAAGTCCATCTTCAACACTGAAGACAATGACTTCATCACTGACACCGATGCAAATGACAAGGACTACTCCGCTCCTTCCTACTGCTTCATGGCACGTGGTGCCAAGGTAAACACACGCACTACTCACTATCAAACATCCAGTGACGATGAATCTGATTGTGATTCCAAACCTAGCTACAAAACACTTGCTAAAATGGCAACTGAACAACAGAAAGCTATGGAACACATTCAAAAACTGTTAGACAGAAGCGATGATCTGTTAGACGCTGAAATGACTCGATCTCAGTCCTTAATTGAAGACATAAAAAATCTTCACGTTAAGTATGAGGAACTTGAAAGTCGTCATGAAACGCTCTCAACAACTCATGAAAGGCTGTCCTACGATTATCTTCAAAGGAAGTAGGACCTTGAGAAATTGAGAGCGGCTCATGAAGATCTTCAAAAGGAAAACGAGTCACTTCGCGCCAAACAGATCAATTCAGCTCAGGAAGGATTTGAACCACCATGTCTTAAATGCATTGAGCGTGATAACGCTACTTCTGTTGCTGAATGTTCTACTGCTGCTACTGTTGCAATATCTTCACCTGTTGATGTGGTAACTAACCCCTCTGCTGAGGATACCACTGCCATTGCTGATGAGAATGCTAGGTTGAAGACACTGCTTGAAACAGGGATGTACAATAGTCTCAAAGGGCATCAGACACTATGTGATGTCCTCAAAAGGCAGATCCTGAACCAAAACCCTAGGAAAGAGGGTGTTGGGTTCGAAAGGAAAATGAATGCCGATGGCTCTTACTGGAAACCTGAGCAGTACCCCAAAACCACATGGGTTGCTGCAAAGGAACCTTCAGTGGATGCATCCACCCTATCTGGCTTCACTTGTGCTAATCCCATTGTTATTGATGAATCCTTCAATGCAAACTATAAACTGTTTAAGAATCAGAATGGTGAAGTGTTTGCCAGGTATATTGGTACTAACTGTAGGAATGGACCGCCTATGAAGAAGATCTGGGTGCCAAAAAGGTGTTTGGAGAATCTTCCTGTGAATGTCATCATGACACCACAGGTGAAGAAGACAAACCCCAGACCACAGGCTTCATATGGTCCAAAGGCTTCATACAGACAGAGGACTCACCGGAGTCGCACTAACGCAAATGTTTTGCAGGGAAGCCATACTCAGGCCTATGAATATGAACGCGGTTCATCAAACCGCCATGTTCATAAGACCAAGAACTATTCTGCTTATTCTTATGAGTACTATTGTCCACCCGCAAGACTTTTTGCTAGGGCTCCAAAGCCAAAATTCTCAGATGCTGCACTTAGACTCATTGCTTCAAAGCCACCCTTGAAGATGTGGGTGGCTAAGAAAGCTTAACTCTCTTTTGCAGGGAAAGGTCTCCAGCAGAAAACCAAAATCGTCTGACGCTATTGCTGGGGACCTTAAACATCTTGTAGGGCGCAAGATCAAATGCCCAAATGGTCTTATTATGTACTTTGTTCCTGAATCGCTTGCTACTCGCCCTATCAGTCCAAATCTTGATCTAAGCTTTCATAACCCACTGGTTCGTCAAATGTTTTTGCTTCATAAATTCTCTTCGTGAAGCCTATCCCCCTAACTGCACTGTAGGGTACGACACCAGCAGCTTCAGAATGGATTATTGATAGTGGGTGTACCAATCACATGACTGGCAAGAGAAGCCTTCTTATGGACTCAACCTTACGTCCATCCGACAAAAGTCACATCACATTTGCTGACACTGGTAAAAGTAAGGTATTGGGTCTAGGTAGAGTTGCAATCTCAAAGGATCAACACATGGATAAAGTCATGCTTGTTGAATCCCTTGGCTTCAACTTAATGTCTGTCTCAATGCTTTGCGATTTAAACATGATTGTGATGTTTGGAAAATATCGTTGCCTTGTTCTAATGGAATCTGACAAGTCTCTAGTGTTTGAAGGGTATCGGAAAGATGATTTGTACGTGGTAGATTTCTTAGCAGGACCACAGCTTGCCGTATGTCTTCTAGCAAAAGCTTCAGAATGCTGGCTCTGGCATCGGAGGCTAGGGCATGCTGGCATGAGGAACCTGCACACCCTTGCAAAGAAGAAGCATGTCATAGGCATCGAGGGCGTCAAGTTCAAGAAAGATCACTTATGTGGTGCCTGTGAAGCAGGAAAGATGACGAGGGCCAAGCATCCCTCGAAGATAATCATGACAATGACTCGACCCTTCGAACTGCTCCACATGGATCTTTTCGGTCCCACTCATTACTCAACTCTTGCTACTACTGCTTGTCTCTATGGCTTTGTCATTGTTGATGATTATTCTAGATATACTTGGGTGCATATAATCCTCTACAAGACTGAAGTGCAGGATGTCTTCAGACGCTTCGCCAATCGAGCAATGAACAACTATGGCGCCAAGATAAAGCACATCAGAAGTGAAAATGGCACTGAATTCAAGAACACTGGCCTTGATACATATCTTGATACTTTGGGCATCACACATGAATTCTCAGCTCCGTACACGCCACAGCAGAATGGCGTCGTCGAACGCAAGAACATAACACTTATTGAGATGGCCCGAACGATGCTTGATGAATACAAGACTCCAAGAAAATTCTGGCCTGAAGCTATTGATACTCCATGCCATACAATCAACCATGTTTATCTTCACAAGCTTCTGAACAAGACATCTTATGAGCTCCTTACTGGCAAGAAGCCAAATGTCAGTTACTTCAGAGTATTTGGCGCCAGGTGCTGGATCGAGGATCCACATCACACTTCAAAATTTGCACCAAAAGCACATGAGGGTTTTATGCTTGGATATGGAAAGGACCCGCACTCCTACAGAGTCTTCAATCTCTTTCATTATAAAGTGGTTGAAACAGTGGATGTGCGGTTCGATGAGACTAACGGCTCACAAAGAGAGCACCTGCCAAATGTGCTAGATGAAGTTCCATCCAGTGAATCAATCAAACTTATGGGAACTGGAGAAATCATACCTTCTGAAGCTCAACCTGAAGAGGAACTTATCATCTCCGCACCTGATCAACCTGAAGACAATACTCAGCCTGAAGAAAATCCCTCTAACAATGAAAATGATCAGCAAGAGCAAAATCTTCGCCCTGTACATCCTCGTGTTGCCAATGAAGTGCAGATTGAGAGAATAATTGATAGCATCAATGCACCCGGTCCACTCACTCGTTCAAGGGCAACACAGCTAGCAAATTTCTGTGGGCACTTCGCATTCGTCTCAATAACAGAACCCAAGAAAGTTGAAGAAGCCTTCATGGAACCTGAATGGATTCAAGCTATGCAAGAAGAGCTTCAACAGTTTGAGCTGAATAATGTATGGGAACTGGTTAATAGTCCTGATCCTCGGAAGCACAATATAATAGGCACCAAATGGATATATCGCAACAAGCAAGTGTTGGAAATATGCCCTAGAGGCAATAATAAATTGATTATTATTATATTTCCTTGTTCATGATAATCGTTTATTATCCATGCTAGAATTGTATTGATAGGAAACTCAGTTACATGTGTGGATACATAGACAACACCATGTCCCTAGTAAGCCTCTAGTTGACTAGCTCGTTGATCAATAGATGGTTACGGTTTCCTGACCATGGACATTGGATGTCGTTGATGACGGGATCACATCATTAGGAGAATGATGTGATGGACAAGACCCAATCCTAAGCATAGCACAAGATTGTGTAGTTCGCATGCTAAAGCTTTTCTAATGTCAAGTATCATTTCCTCAGACCATGAGATTGTGCAACTCCCGGATACCGTAGGAATACTTTGGGTGTGCCAAACGTCACAATGTAACTGGGTGGCTATAAAGGTGCACTATGGGTATCTCCGAAAGTGTCTGTTGGGTTGGCACGAATCGGGACTGGGATTTGTCACTCCGTGTAAACGGAGAGGTATCTCTGGGCCCACTCGGTAGGACATCATCATAATGTGCACAATGTGATCAAGGAGTTGATCACGGGATCATGTGTTACGGAACGAGTAAAGAGACTTGCCGGTAACAAGATTGAACGAGGTATCGGGATACCGACGATCGAATCTCGGGCAAGTACAATACCGCTAGACAAAGGGAATTGTATACGGGATTGATCGAATCCTCGACATCATGGTTCATCCGATGAGATCATCGTGGAACATGTGGGAACCAACATGGGTATCCAAATCCCGCTGTTGGTTATTGACCGGAGAACGTCTTGGTCATGTCTGCATGGTTCCCGAACCCGTAGGGTCTACACACTTAAGGTTCGATGACGCTAGGGTTATAAGGAATAGATATACGTGGTTACCGAATGTTGTTCGGAGTCCTGGATGAGATCCCGGACGTCACGAGGAGTTCCCGAATGGTCCGGAGGTAAAGATTTATATATGGGAAGTCCTGTTTTGGTCGCCGGAAAAGTTTCGGGGTTTATCGGTAACGTACCGGGACCACCGGGAGGGTCCCGGGGGTCCACCAAGTGGGGCCACCAGCCCCGGAGGGCTGCATGGGCCAAGTGTGGGAGGGGACCAGCCCCAGGTGGGCTGGTGCGCCCCCCACCAAGGCCCAAGGCGCAAGGGAGAGTGGAAGGGGGCAAACCCTAGGCTCAGATGGGCCTAAGGCCCACCTAGTGGTGCGCCCCCCTCTCTCTCCCCTTGGCCGCCCCCCTTAGATGGGATCTAGGCTGGCTGCCACCCCTAGGGGTGGAAACCCTAGGTGGGGTGCAGCCCCTCCCCTTCCCCTATATATACTTGAGGTTTGGGCTGCCCATCATACACGAGTTCCTCTCCTTTTTGGCGCAGCCCTACCCCTCTCCCTCCTCGTCTCTTGCGGTGCTTGGCGAAGCCCTGCTGGAGTACCACGCTCCTCCACCACCACCACACCGTTGTGCTGCTGCTGGATGGAGTCTTCCTCAACCTCTCCCTCTCTCCTTGCTGGATCAAGGCATGGGAGACGTCACCGGGCTGTACGTGTGTTGAACGCGGAGGTGCCGTCCGTTCGGCTCTAGGATCTCCGGTGATTTGGATCACGACGAGTACGACTCCTTCAACCCCGTTCTCTTGAACGCTTCTGCTTAGCGATCTACAAGGGTATGTAGATGCACTCTCCTTCCCCTCGTTGCTGGTTTCTCCATAGATAGATCTTGGTGACACGTAGGAAAATTTTGAATTTCTGCTCTGTTCCCCAACAGTGGTATCAGAGCTAGGTCTATTGCGTAGATTCTATGCACGAGTAGAACACAAAGTAGTTGTGGGCGTTGATTTTGTTCAACATGCTTACCGTTACTAGTCCAATCTTGTTTCGACGGTATTGTGGGATGAAGCGGCCCGGACCGACCTTACACGTACTCTTACGTGAGACTGGTTCCACCGACTGACATGCACTAGTTGCATAAGGTGGCTAGCGGGTGTCTGTCTCCCACTTTAGTCGGAACGGATTCGATGAAAAGGGTCCTTATGAAGGGTAAATAACAATTGGCATATCACGTTGTGGTTTTGCGTAGGTAAGAAACGTTCTTGCTAGAAACCCATAGCAGCCACGTAAAACAAGCAAACAACAATTAGAGGACGTCTAACTTGTTTTTGCAGGGTATGCTATGTGATGTGATATGGCCAAGAAGAATGTGATGAATGATATGTGATTTATGAGATTGATCATGTTCTTGTAATAGGAATCACGACTTGCATGTCGATGAGTATGACAACCGGCAGGAGCCATAGGAGTTGTCTTTATTTATTGTATGACCTGCGTGTCATTGAACAATGCCATGTAATTACTTTACTTTATTGCTAACCGGTAGCCATAGTAGTAGAAGTAATAGTTGGCGAGCAACTTCATGGAGACACGATGATGGAGATCATGATGATGGAGATCATGGTGCCATGCCGGTGACAAGATGATCATGGAGCCCCAAGATGGAGATCAAAGGAGCTATATGATATTGGCCATATCATGTCACTATTATTTGATTGCATGTGATGTTTATCATGTTTTTGCATCTTGTTTACTTAGAACGATGGTAGTAAATAAGATGATCCCTCATAATAATTTCAAGAAAGTGTTCCCCCTAACTGTGCACCGTTGCGACAGTTCGTTGTTTCGAAGCACCACGTGATGATCGGGTGTGATAGATTCTAATGTTCACATACAACGGGTGTAAGACAGATTTAAACACGCAAAACACTTAGGTTGACTTGACGAGCCTAGCATGTACAGACATGGCCTCGGAACACAAGAGACCGAAAGGTCGAGCATGAGTCGTATGGTAGATACGATCAACATGAAGATGTTCACCGATGATGACTAGTCTGTCTCACGTGATGATCAGACACGGCCTAGTTGACTCGGATCATGTAATCACTTAGATGACTAGAGGGATGTCTATCTGAGTGGGAGTTCATAAGATGAACTTAATTATCCTGAACATAGTCAAAAAGATCTTTGCAAATTATGTCATAGCTCGCGCTTCAGTTCTACTGTTTAGATATGTTCCTGGAGAAAATTTAGTTGAAAGTTGATAGTAGCAATTATGCGGACTAGGTCCGTAAACTGAGGATTGTCCTCATTACTTCATAGAAGGCTTATGTCCTTAATGCACCGCTCAGTGTGCTGAACCTCGAACGTCGTCTGTGGATGTTGCGAACATCTGACATACACATTTTGATAACTACGTGATAGTTCAGTTAAACGGTTTAGAGTTGAGGCACCGAAGACGTTTTTAAACGTCGCGAAACATATGAGATGTTTCGAGGGCTGAAATTGGGATTTCAGGCTCGTGCCCACGTCAAGAGGTATAAGACCTCCGACGATTTTCTTAGCCTGCAAACTAAGGGAGAAAAGCTCAATTGTTGAGCTTGTGCTCAGATTGTCTGAGTACAACAATCATTTGAATCGAGTGGGAGTTGATCTTCCAGATGAGACAGTGATGTTTCTCCGAACGCATTACCACCAAGCTACTAGAGCTTCGTGATGAACTATAATATATCAGGGACATATATGATGATCCTTGAGATATTCACGATGTTTGACACCACAAAAGTAGAAATCAAGAAGGAGCATCAATTGTTGATGGTTGGTGAAACCACTAGTTTCAAGAAGGGCAAGGGCAAAAGGGGATACTTCATGAAACGGCAAATCAGCTGCTGCTCTAGTGAAGAAACCCAAGGTTGAACCCAAACCCGAGACTAAGTGCTTCTGTAATAAGGGGAACAACCACTGGAGCAGAATTACCCTAGATACTTGGTAGATAAGAAGGCTGGCAAGGTCGATAGAAGTATATTGGATATACATTGTGTTGATGTGTACTTTACTAGTACTCCTAGTAGCACCAGGGTATTAGATACCGGTTCGGTTGCTAAGTGTTAGTAACTCGAAACAAAAGGCTACGGAATAAACGGAGACTAGCTAAAAGGTGAGATGACGATATGTGTTGGAAGTATTTCCAAGGTTGATCAAATATCGTACGCTCCCTCTACCATGAATATTGGTGTTTGCATTGAGCATAGACATGATTGGATTATGTCTATCGCAATACGGCTATTCATTTAAGGAGAATAATCGTTACTCTGTTTATTTGAATAATACCTTCAATGGTCTTGCACCTAAAATGAATGGTTTATTGAATCTCGATCGTAGTGATACACATGTTCATGCCAAAAGATATAAGATAGTAATGATAGTACCACCTACTTGTGGCACTGCCACGTAAGTCATATCGGTATAAAACGCATGAAGAAGCTCCATGTTGATGGATCTTTGGGCTCAATCGTTTTTGAAAAGTTTGAGACATCGAACCATATCTATTGGTGTATATGCATGAAGAAACTCCATGCAAATGGACCATTTGGACTCACTTGATTTTGAATCACTTGAGACATGCAAATCATACCACATGGGCAAGATGACTGAAAGCCTCGTTTTCAGTAAAATGGAACTAGAAAGCAACTTGTTGGAAGTAATACATTTTGATGTGTGCAGTCTAATGAGTGCTGAGGCATGTAGTGGATATCGTTATGTTCTTACTTCACAGATGATTTGAGTAGATGTTGAGTATATTTACTTGATGAATCATGAGTCTGAATTATTGAAAGGTTCAAGTAATTTCAGGGTGAAGTTGAAAGATCGTCGTGACAAGAGGATAAAAGATCTATGATATGATCATAGAGATGAATATCTGAATTACGAGTTTGGCACAGAATTAAGACATTGTGGAAATTGTTTCACAACTAATATAGCATGGAACACCATAGTGTGATGGTGTGTCCGAACATCATAACTGTACCCTATTGGATATGATGCATACCATGATGTCTCTTATCGAATTACCACGATAGTTTATGGGTTAGGCATTAGAGACAACCACATTTACTTTAAATAGGGCACCACGTAATTCCAATGAGATGACACCGTATGAACTATGGTTTAGAGAAACCTAAGCTGTCATTTCTTAAAGGTTTGGGGCTGCGACGCTTATGTGAAAAAGTTTCAGGCTGATAAGCTCGAACCCAAAGCGGATAAATGCATCTTCATAGGACACCCAAAACAGTTGGGTATACCTCCTGTCTCAGATCCGAAAGCAATAAAGGATTGTTTCTAGAATCGGGTCCTTTCTCGAGGAAAAGTTTCTCTCGAAAGAATTGAGTGGGAGGATGGTGGAGACTTGGTGAGGTTATTGAACCGTCTCTTCAACTAGTGTGTGGCAGGGCACATGAAGTTGTTCCTGTGGCACCTACACCAATTGAAGTGGAAGCTTATGATATTGATCATGAGACTTCGGATCAAGTCACTCCCAAACCTCGTAGGATGACAAGGATGCGTACTACTTCAAAGTGGTATGTAATCCTGTCTTGGAAGTCATGTTGCTAGACAACAATGAACCTACGAGCTATGGAGAAGCGATGGTGGGCCCGGATTCCGATAAATGGCTCGAGGCCATAAAATCCGAGAGAGGATCCATGTATGAAAACAAAGTGTAGACTTTGGCAGAACGGCTCGATGGTCGTAAGGCTATTGAGTACAGATGGATTTTAAAAGGAAGACGGACAATGATGGTAAGTATCACCATTAAGAAAGCTCGACTTGTCGTTAAGATTTTTTCCGACAAGTTCAAGGAGTTGACTATGATGATACTTTCTCACTCGTAGCGATGCCAAGAGTCTGTTGGAATTATATTAGCGATTACTGCATTATTTATGAAATCTTGCAGATAGGATGTCAAAACATTGTTTCCTCGACGATTTTCTTGAGGAAAGGTTGTATGTGATACAACCGGAAGGTTTTGTCAATCCTAAAAGATGCTAATAAGTATGCAAAGCTCCAGCAATCCTTCTAAGGACTGGAGTAAGCATCTCGGAGTTGGAATGTATGCTTTGATGAGATGATCAAAGATTTTGGGTGTATACAAAGTTTATGAGAAACTTGTATTTCCAAAGAAGTGAGTGGGAGCACTATAGAATTTCTGATGAGTATATGTTGTTGACATATTGTGGATCAGAAATGATGTAGAATTTCTAGAAAGCATATAGGGTTATTTGAAAAGTGTTTTTCAATAGAAAACCTGGATTAGGCTACTTGAACATTGAGCATCTAGATCTATGAGGATAGATCAAAAACGCTAAATGGTACTTTCAAATGAGCACATACCTTGACATGATCTTGAAGGTGTTCAAGATGGATCAGTCAAGGAAGGAGTTCTTGCCTGAGTTGTAAGGTATGAAGTTAAGACTTAAAGCTCGACCACGGCAGAAGAAAGAGAAAGGACGAATGTCGTCCCCTATGCTTTTGTCATAGGCTCTATACGGTATGCCATGCTGAGTACCGCACCTGATGTGTGCCTTGCCACATGTCTGGCAAGAGGGTACAAAGGTGATCCAGGAGTGGATCACTAGATAGCGGTCAAAATTATCCTTGGAGTAATAAGGACATGTTTCTCGATTATGGAGGTGATAAAGAGTTCGGCGTAAAGGGTTACATCGATGCAAGCTTTAACACCTATCTGAATGACTCTGAGTAGCAAACCGGATACGTATAGTGGAGCAACCATTTGGAATAGCTCTAAGTGGAGCGTGGAAGCAACATTTATAATATGACCTAGAGATTTGCGAAGTACATACGGATCTGAATGTTGCAGACCCGTTGACTAAAACCTCTCTCACAAGCAAAACATGATCAAACCCAGAACTCATTGAGTCTTAATCACATGATGATGTGAACTAGTTTAGTGACACTAGTAAACTCTTGGATGTTGGTCACATGGCGATGTGACCTGTGAGTGTTAATCACATGGCGATGTGAACTAGATTATTGACTCTAGTGCAAGTGGGAGACTGTTGGAAATATGCCCTAGAGGCAATAATAAATTGATTATTATTATATTTCCTTGTTCATGATAATCGTTTATTATCCATGCTAGAATTGTATTGATAGGAAACTCAGTTACATGTGTGGATACACAGACAACACCATGTCCCTAGTAAGCCTCTAGTTGACTAGCTCGTTGATCAATAGATGGTTACGGTTTCCTGACCATGGACATTGGATGTCGTTGATGACGGGATCACATCATTAGGAGAATGATGTGATGGACAAGACCCAATCCTAAGCATAGCACAAGATCGTGTAGTTCGCATGCTGAAGCTTTTCTAATGTCAAGTATCATTTCCTCATACCATGAGATTGTGCAACTCCCGGATACCGTAGGAATACTTTGGGTGTGCCAAACGTCACAACGTAACTGGGTGGCTATAAAGGTGCACTACGGGTATCTCCGAAAGTGTCTGTTGGGTTGGCACGAATCGAGACTGGGATTTGTCACTCCGTGTAAACGGAGAGGTATCTCTGGGCCCACTCGGTAGGACATCATCATAATGTGCACAATGTGATCAAGGAGTTGATCACGGGATCATGTGTTACGGAACGAGTAAAGAGACTTGCCGGTAACGAGATTGAACAAGGTATCGGGATACCGACGATCGAATCTCGGGCAAGTACAATACCGCTAGACAAAGGGAATTGTATACGGGATTGATCGAATCCTCGACATCATGGTTCATCCGATGAGATCATCGTGGAACATGTGGGAACCAACATGGGTATCCAAATCCCGCTGTTGGTTATTGACCGGAGAACGTCTCGGTCATGTCTGCATGGTTCCCGAACCCGTAGGGTCTACACACTTAAGGTTCGATGACGCTAGGGTTATAAGGAATAGATATACGTGGTTACCGAATGTTGTTCGGAGTCCCGGATGAGATCCCGGACGTCACGAGGAGTTCCGGAATGGTCCGGAGGTAAAGATTTATATATGGGAAGTCCTGCTTTGGTCGCCGGAAAAGTTTCGGGGTTTATCGGTAACGTACCGGGACCACCGGGAGGGTCCCGGGGGTCCACCAAGTGGGGCCACCAGCCCCGGAGGGCTGCATGGGCCAAGTGTGGGAGGGGACCAGCCCCAGGTGGGCTGGTGCGCCCCCCACCAAGGCCCAAGGCGCAAGGGAGAGTGGAAGGGGGCAAACCCTAGGCTCAGATGGGCCTAAGGCCCACCTAGTGGTGCGCCCCCTCTCCCCCTTGGCCGCCCCCCTTAGATGGGATCTAGGCTGGCCGCCACCCCTAGGGGTGGAAACCCTAGGTGGGGCGTAGCCCCTCCCCTTCCCCTATATATACTTGAGGTTTGGGCTGCCCATCATACACGAGTTCCTCTCCTTTTTGGCGCAGCCCTACCCCTCTCCCTCCTCGTCTCTTGCGGTGCTTGGCGAAGCCCTGCTGGAGTACCACGCTCCTCCACCACCACCACGCCGTTGTGCTGCTGCTGGATGGAGTCTTCCTCAACCTCTCCCTCTCTCCTTGCTGGATCAAGGCATGGGAGACGTCACCGGGCTGTACGTGTGTTGAACGCGGAGGTGCCGTCCGTTCGGCACTAGGATCTCCGGTGATTTGGATCACGACGAGTACGACTCCTTCAACCCCGTTCTCTTGAACGCTTCCGCTTAGCGATCTACAAGGGTATGTAGATGCACTCTCCTTCCCCTCGTTGCTGGTTTCTCCATAGATAGATCTTGGTGACACGTAGGAAACTTTTGAATTTCTGCTCCGTTCCCCAACAGCAAGATGAGCATGGTCAAGTTGTCAGAAACAAAGCTCGTCTCGTTGCTCAAGGATATACTCAAGTTGAAGGGATTGACTTCGATGAAACATTTGCTCCTGTGGCTCGACTTGAAGCCATACACATACTGCTGGCCTATGCAAATCATCATAACATACTTCTATATCAAATGGATGTGAAGAGCGCTTTTCTCAATGGCAAGATTGAAGAAGAAGTGTATGTTGCACAACCGCCTGGCTTTGAAGATCCAAAACATCCTGACATGGTATACAAGCTCAACAAGGCACTGTATGGCCTCAAACAAGCCCCTCGGGCTTGGTATGACACACTCAAATACTTCCTGAAGAGCAAAGGCTTCACACCTGGTTCCCTCGACCCCACTCTCTTCACGAAGACATATGATGGTGAACTGTTTGTGTGCCAAATATATGTGGATGACATTATCTTCGGCTGCACCAATCAGAAATACAGTGAAGATTTTGGATATATGATGCAAGAGCAATATCAGATGTCCATGATGGGAGAGCTGAAGTTCTTCCTTGGTCTTCAAATACGACAGCTACGCAACGGCATCTTTATATCTCAAGAGAAGTATCTCAAAAATTCCCTGAAGAAGTTCGGTATGCAAGACTGCAAAGGCTTCACGACGCCAATGCCAGCCAAACATCATCTGGGTCCCGACGACAATGGTAAAGAGTTCGATCAAAAGGTATACTGCTCCATGATTGGTTCTTTACTTTATCTATGTGCATCTAGGCCAGATATTATGCTTAGTGTTTGCATGTGTGCTCGATTCCAAGCGGCACCAAAGGAATCACATCACTTAGCTGTGAAGCGAATTCTTCGATATTTGGCTTACACCCCAACTCTAGGATTATGGTATCCAAAGGGCTCAGAGTTTGATCTGGTTGGATTCTCGGATGCTGATTATGCTGGTGACAAGGTGGATCGCAAGTCTACATCAGGCACATGTCATTTTCTGGGACGATCACTTGTATGTTGGTCTTCAAAGAAGCAGAACTGTGTATCTCTCTCCACTGCTGAATCTGAATACATTGCTGCTGGATCTTGCTATGCTCAGCTTCTGTGGATGAAGCAAACACTCAAAGACTATGGCATTCATCTGAAGCAAGTACCACTCTACTGCGACAACGAAAGAGCCATCAAGATTGCCAACAACCCAGTTCAGCACTCGAAGACAAAGCACATTGAGATCCGTCATCACTTTCTCAGAGATCATGTTGTGAAGGAAGATATTGATATCATACACGTCAACACTGAAGAGCAATTGGCAGATATCTTCACCAAGCCCTTGGATGAGAAGAGATTTTGCAAGTTACGGTGTGAGCTAAATATCTTGGAATCCTCAAATGTCCTGTGACCAGGCACACATCCTAACACTTATGCATATTGATGACTTAGATGTGCAACACACGAAGTAAAGTATATCTTCAATCAATGAAGACATACATTCTAAGTGTGAATACATTAATGAGGAATTTGACTTCGGAGCGCCACAATAATTGTGCGCCGTGTACGGGTCTAATACTTCCTATACGGTGGGTAACGTCACCACCAAATGTTCTGTTTGAAGTATTTCACTCATGGCGTTACATTTGCTATGTCTTCACATTTGGTTTGACTTCAATCTCAACATGTCTTCATGATTATCTTCAGTATGTTGATCATATATATATATATATATATATACTAGTGTTCTGTCCTCTACAGCATTCACTTATAGCTATGTCTTCTTGTTGAATCTTTTGAACTAAGTGAATGTGATCGGACCCTAACCTCTCTATGCTTTCTATCTCAAACTCTATCTCTCCAAATCATATGCATTCTATTGAAACTGTCGAATGTCTTCTCTGCATCCTTGTCAGCGGAAGATACAGAGACAAACATTAAGTCCATTTTCAATGCTAATTCCTTCACCTGAAACCTGGAGAAGTGGGAACGACCACCCGACAATCCAGGCGTGCGTGGAAACATGGAACAACCTCTGATATGCTGCATGATGGCCACGTGTTCCTCAGATGTGAATCGCCAGGGGCACCTGTGTAATAACATTGAGCCGTCCCTGTCCCTATAAATACACGCCTCACCTCAGTCATTATCCTTTCTTCCACTCTCGCACGAACCCTAGCGCCACTGCTAGCCCTCGACGACGCCGGTGACGAAGCGCTTAGCTGCCGCAACCTCTCCGACACCGTCTTCACGCCGACCGCGGACATTGTCTTCTCCGCCGTCGCCGTAGGTGTCCTCCGCCGCCAAGTTAGGGCATGGACGATTGAACTGCTCGGCCTCCTCTTCCACTCCGTCTAGCAGTTTCTTGTGTGGTAAATAAAACTCCCTTTTTACGGCCTCTTTGATCCTATTAATTCGTCACTTTCTACCACAAGCAGTTTCTGTTCACACAAGTTGGATCCACTTCATACTGCATCTCATATTATGCCTAGTACGTTGACTTATGCTTTACAAAGTAGTTAGATTCCTCACTTGTACTAATCTGTGGATTCGTAAAAATCTGGAACCAACTCCTTATCTATGAGTGAATGTCTTCGCACAATGAGGTCAATGTCTTCTAAACTAATTTATCTTCAAAATCTTCTGAGAATGCATATGACCTCTTCCCCTTCCCTCGCACCTTAATGCTGTCACAGGTACATGTCCGTGGGAGAATCCCTTGGTTCTCATAGTCTACATTCATTTGCAGAATTCTTACAGCATCACATAAATTCTCCCGAAGCCAGTTCCTGTTTGTCCAGCAAGCGAAAGCCCTTGAAGCCTTTGAACGTATTGAAGCCATTCAGTTTAAAGTTCATGGCTGCAGAGAAATCAGCAAGGAAGGGTGGCATAAAGCGTCGAGGTGAGACATCAAGAGATCTGCCCGATGACCTCTCAGAACTGTACAAGACAGATCTAGAAGAGGATCACAATCAACGCAAGACACGAATCCAATGGATTCGACGATATTGGGCAGAACAGTGGTTCAAGTACAGATTTGTGACAAAGGAATATGCTGAAAAGAATGCCATCAAGCGACCATGGGGAGACATCCTATACAAAAATCTTCAACCCAGGTCCAGAGATGAAGCCATTGAACAAGGCTTCTATCCCTGCATGGTCCGTGGACCACAGCCCGCGGATGCTGACCCATCGTCACTGCTATGGTGTCATGACGACAATATGTTCAAGCGCAACTTCTAGTTTGCTCAGAATTCGGTGAAGCTGAACAAGAAGTCTTTGGGATTAGACTTCAACCCTGGTCCCTCTGCTCCTCGTGCCGATGGGACCCGCAAAGCTGAACCCAATCTTGTTGGGCCCTTCTACAACCTGGAAGGTCTCATCACTCATATCGTGGTTCAAGGGACAACCGTGGATGAGCCTGCAGATGACGCTGAATCAGATGAAGCGCCTGCAGCACCGAAGCCAAAGAAACTGAAGCAGCCTAAAGCTTCAAAGCCTGCCTCAGCACCAAAAATCTCACGGGCGAAGCCACTGGCTACTGCACCTCCTGAAGACAGTGTGCAGTCTGAAGATCTGTCACGCATCTCCAAGCCCCAGAAAGTCAAGATGCCTCTGCCACACACCAGCCAAGAACTGACTACTGCTGCTATTCTGTGCAACGATGCCATTGATTTGTCCAGTGATGAAGATCTTTCAGATGACGCTCTTGAGCAACTGATCAAGAGCAAAGAAGAAGCAGAAATCTTCAACAATTTGCCTCTCTTTGACGTGGCAATCATCCACGACTTCATCGATGAGTGGTTTGACACGCCCAACCTCAGCTTTGAAGATCTGCAACTTCCCATTGGCCTCAGTGTTGCCTTCCATGGCGCCATTGCTTTAGAGTTAGCTATAGCCCAGCGCATCGTTGAACTGAAGCAGAAGATTGACTTTGAGAAAGCTCAGTTCAAGAAGCATATGACCAAGCTCAGCGTGCAAGAGGTCAAGAACTTCAAGATCATGCTGCACGAGCTCAAAGAAGCCTTTCTCAAGAAGCGTGAAGAAGCTCAAGGTTCTCGTGAGCGCATAAAGAGCTTGGCTAACAAGTATGTGCAAGCCTACAATGAGGCTGAGAAGCGCAAGGCCCTTGGGCGTCCTGGCATCGACCCCAGGATGGCTGCAAAGCAGCAGAAGAAGAAGCCCGCTATGGCTGAACCCGACGCACCAAGGCAGGAAGCACATCCCATTGTCTTCCCAACCAGCATGACTGGCTCGAAGCCAAAATCCAGGTCTACCACTTCAGAACTGAAGAAGACGAGGACTGCTGAGGCTGAAGCCAGAAAGAGGAAACATCCTGAAGCCTGTGCTGCTACTCCCTCCAAGAAGAAGCGGAAGACCAAGAAGGAATGGGCTGCTCCCACAGAGCCCTTAATTTTTGAACCTATCTCCATGGTTCGCCCTGCCGCCGAACATCAAGAGCGCCAACTGACTGTCCATGAGCCGGCTTTCACAGAGGCTCATGAAGCTGAAGACATTCCAGCAGCTAATCCCACCGTTGCTGAAGACATTGGTCACCATGACCATGTTGAAGATGATGCAGTTCTTCCTCAGATCGAGCACCAACAGGTATCATCGCCTGTGCTTATGCACAGCAAACTCATCAACATTGGTCGTCCTTTGATGCCAATTGCTCAGGATGCATCATGGGCTGATCACTCACAACAACAAGTCACACCACCCCGACAAGAAGAAGAAGATGACTTTGAGGCCCAACCAACTCCATCTCCAAAGGCGTCGCCAGCGTTACGCAGGCTTCACAAAGGACCAAGGCCTCCAGTCTCCGAATCTGAAGCTAAAGCTGCTGAAGACATTCCGGCTGCATCAGCCGATGACACCCAAGAAGAAGAACATGTCCCCACTCCCCAACTACTGACGAAGCTGTTCTCGAGGAGAACGTGTCTGTGTCCGACCCTCCAGCTCATCAAGTGGAGGTAGAAAATCTTGAGCCTGCCACCACCAACACCAGTGAAGCCACTGACGCTGTCATGGCTGAAGCAAATGTGGAGCCTGCACCAACCCAAGAACCAAAAGTCAGCGAAGCCAATGATGCTACTGCTTCTGTTCCCGCGCCTACTGCTGGTCCTTAGTTTGACTATCACATTGAGCATAGGCCTCAGGTACAGAAGCCAATGCCAAGGTTGCCCAGGTTTCCAGGTCCTGCATTAGCACCTGGATCCTTCAATGTCAATAGCTTCAAAGCATACAACACCTTCTTCAATAGCTCCAAGAACCCCTACTCAAGGGAACGAATATCTTCTGATCGGTTCGGGAGCTATACACAGCGAAGCTATTACTCCTGCATTCTGTACAATCAAGGTCGCATCTTCCCACATATGCGTCTTGACACCGAAGCAATAGCTGGTCTGCCCTGCTTGGAAGAAGCTCTGGACTGCTTCCAAGAGGTTGGATTGTTTCCTTTCGTCACCGACCAAGAGCACTGGAACGAAGAGTTGCTGCTCCAATTTTATGCCACACTTCACATATGTGGTTACAACAGAGATCCGAAGACTTGGGTCCTTGAGTAGATGACAGGAAATGTTCATCACGAAGCCAAAGCCTTTGATATCATTGAGCTCACTGGTCTGGCCACTCCTGGAGATCTCTATGAACCTGAATGTCAACTTCACAGTGAAGCTATGGAGAGCATCTTTCAGAAGCCTGAACCAAACATGAGTCAGATGCTCAGTATGATGAAGCCTTTGCCACAAGACGCTGCATATCCTAAGGAGTTCCTTGTTGAAGACCTGGAGTATCTGCCAAGGACCATCTATCACATTTTAAGGCGAACTCTCTGGCCCATCAAAGGACATTCCCCATATGCAAAGCTAGAAGGTGCAATGAAGACTTTGGTCTTCTATATTCTTCACGGCAAATGCTTCAATGCACAAGACTTCTTCATCCGCCAACTTGCTGCTTCAGGATCTGATCTCTTTGGCTTGAAGTTCTACGCTCCATGGATAATGAGGCTGATCAAACTCCACTCAGCTATCTCATATCAGCCCTCTGCTCGCAATCATCGGATCTTTATGCCTGACGTGGATATGACCGTTGAAGCCCTCTATCCAGAGCCTGCCAAGGAGTCTCTTAGTCTTCAGAATGCGGAGCATCAAAGTTTCTCTCAGAACATTGAAGGAGTTGAAGCAGTCACTCGTGTTTATCCTCTGGCTGGCACTACACGCGCACCTCATCGTGCCCTCACTGAAGCCACTGAAAGCACTATTGCCCAACGGCCCAAGAAGCGATCTCGTGTTCTCAATGACCGAGAGCTTCTGGTTGCTCTTCATCAGAAACAGGATAGGCATCATGACTGGCTGAAGCGCCAAATGCACAACCTCTTGGTGGATGTCAACCGCATTCGCAACCTTGCCACCAAGAATGCCTTTGTTGCCCATGAAACTTGTCAGCATACATGGAAAGGGCTGACGCTTATGTGCTCTGAGGATGATCTTCAAGAGGATGGCTTCTCTGAACGTTTCAAGTTTGACTCCACACCTCCCCGAAGGGCTGTGCTGTGACGAACTCCTTCACTTGAAGACTCTGAGTTCTCTTCCTCTGCGGCAACTGTGAATGCCAGAGTGATCGAGGACGAAGACGATGCTACTTCACCGCCCCCTCCTTCAGCACGCGTCGACACTGCCCCGAGCTCATCTGCACCGCCTAACAACACCGACGACCTTGCTACTTCACCTACTCCTCATGGGAACGAGTAGATTCTCTATGTCTTCAAACCTTTTTGGTCCTTACTGACAAAAGGGGGAGAAGCATATGAGTGTGATAGTCTTCAAGCGGGTCCATATGGACAGTTACTTTATGTTTTGCCTAGTGTTTACAACTCTCGTTTTGATACATTTGGTTCTTTGAGTTGTAACACTTAAACTCGATGGTCGTCTGCTACTCGTTTGCTACTTTGTGATGCGATGATAAATTCCGCATGTGCGACAATAAATTCCGCACTTAGATCATTTTGCAGACGTCCATTTTCCATTATGCATGTCATTATCTTCACATACTTTTCATGCATGATGAATTGTCATCATAAGTTGAAGAGGATCTCCACAAGTACAACCTGCCATGTGCATTTGCATTCCAAAAGCAAATTACTTATATGCACATCTTCAGGGGGAGCCCTTACAACTTATGAAGACAATTCCTTATCCTTTACAATTTCACATATTATATTCCCCGTTGAAAACTTCAACCATTTTGTCATCAATCACCAAAAAGGGGGAGATTGTAAGTGCATCTAGTGCCACCCCTAGTTGGTTTTGGAGTATTGACGACAAACCTAGTTGAGGGACTAATGTGTTTGTGAGAATTGCAGGATAACACAGGTAGAAGTCCCTCATTGATTCGGTTTTCCTACCAGAGATGACCCCTAAAAATGTATGAAGACATTGAAGTCAAAGGTGGTATGTGAAGATATTCACATTGAAGACTATGACAAGAGAAGACATCGCATGAAGACTATGGATCTCGAAGACTTAGATCTTTCGTAGTTCTTTTTCTTCTTTGTTGAGTCATAGGAACCACCGTACTATTAAGTGGGGTCCAAGAGAACCAGTCAGAATGACTGAAGTGATGCTTAACCAAAATCCTATGACTTCGAGTGAAGACTATGAGAGCGAATCTTGTCCAGACTTGGACAAGTCAGCTTTGCTTGTAGCCCAAGTAAAGTTGCCATGTGTGTTTAAAATCTGACCGTTGGAACACGTGTCAGTTCCTTAGTAACCCAGGGTCATTTCGGACAAATCAGGTCGGGTTGCCTAGTGGCTATAAATAGCCCACCCCCTACAACCATAAATGGTTGGCTGCTCAGAGTTAAGGTACGACTGTTGTTGTTTGAGAGCAACCCACCTCGAAGCCTTTGAGAGAGAATTCCTTGCAAGGATAAAGTCCTAACCACCCAGAGCCAAAGAGTGTTAGGCATCACTTAAGTCTTCTTGTCTGTGTGATCTGAAGACTTATTACACTTGAGGACTGTGAATCCTCCAGCCGGTTAGGCGTCGCGTTCTGAGCATCCAAGAGTCATTGTGGATTGCTGGTGAACGAAGTCTGTGAAGGTTTGGGAGTCTACCTTGAAGACTTACCAGAGTGATTGGGCGAGGTCTGCGTGACCTTAGCTCAAGGGGAATACGGTGAGGACTAAGGGTTCTGATCTGCGTGTTCAGGACTAGGTGTCCGGGACTGTGTGTCCTCAGGTTTAAATACCTAGCCGCCCTAACCAGACGTACAGTTGTCACAGCAACTGGAACTGGTCCAACAAATCATTGTCTTCAACGAGTCACTGGTTTCATCCTTTCCTTCCCTTTACTTACTATTGGTCCTTGTGAAGTCATTGCGTGATTGCATTATCTTTTGTCTTCACTGAGTGACTGCTTGTTCTGATTGGCTTCACAATATCTTCCTACCTGATCCCTACTGCCTAGCTGCTATTAGTCATCGTGCTTTCACTTTGTTGATTACCTGACTAAGGTTTGCCTAGTGTAGTCTACCTTCCGCTGCGTGGTAATAGGTTTACTTCTATCGTTTGTCTTCAAAACTTCCCTGTTTAGAAGACTTTCATAGAAATCGCCTATTCACCCCCCTCTAGTCGATCACTAGCACTTTCAGCGTTACTCAGGCAGTTCAGGTTGTGATCAGAATATTATTCTAATCCCATGATCAAAATAGTGTTTATGTGTGTGTGTGTGTATATATATATAAAGAGGGTTAGAGTAACATATAGTAGGTAGATACCTATCATGTTAAATGCAATGTTAATTTGTGTCATGCATGTCAATAAATATGAAATAAATATGATATATATATATAGATATGATATACTATACTCTATGTATTATACTATGCGCTACAATTAATTAAAGGTAGTATCATGTAGCGACCAGACCTCAAACAGTCTGATCTCTGTGCTCCGGTGTCATCCCTGGATCAGTAATGCTGACACCACACAGTACTCGGAGGATTTACAACAGAGTAGCAATCACACACTTATTACATCGAGTGTCTCAAATGAGAACTTATTACAATAAATATGGCTTAAGGCCATCTAATAACGATAACAGCGGAAGGCTTGGAAGATAAGTGAGTCCATCAACTCCAACGGCATCACTGAGTATAGAACCACGACCTAAAAGCTCCTTAATCGTCATTTGAAAAGTCTGCAACATTAACGTTGCAGCCCGAAAACGGGTCAGCACATGGAATATGCTGGCAAGGTAACACATAGAGAGTAATGGAATGAAACAGCTATACTATATGCATGTTTGGCTGGTGGAAAGCTCTATGGTTACAGTTTTGCGTAAAGCCAATTTTTCCCTACTTCAAAGGAATAAAATTTAATTACTATCATGGTGGTTGTTAAACATTGAGAATGGTTGACAGCATTCTCAATCCCAATTAAGCATCATCATTAAACATAACCCAACAAAATTAATTTAGAGTAACATGTTGAGATTCACGTGAAAATCCAAGTAGTAGATACTCAAGATGTCCATAACCGGGGACACGACTAACCATGATTAGTTTATTACACTCTGCAGAGGTTTATGCACTTTTCCCCACAAGACTCGATCGCGTCCGTTTGGTTTCTCGCACTACATGGTGTTTGAGAAGACGGATGACCGAGACATAGTCTTTCAGAAGCGCTAGCACCTTACGATCGGGTAGACCGTACCACCTACATCCCCTACATCTGCTAGTCTACCACTGTAAGAGTTCACACAACTTAGTCAACTATGCTAGAGCCCATAATAGCTTGTGGCCGCACACGGAAGTTTCTAGAATGAATAGTCTCATGATCCCTTTGAGCCTAGGTGGCAGTCCAAAAGAAAACAGGCAAGTCCTGGAATACCCAGGTGCCTCAATCCACCCAGATGTGTGTTTAAGTTGCCACCTTAGATAAACCATTAATTAACAATCTCACATCTGTCATGGATATCACTCACCCAATCCACGTCTACTAGCATAGCATGGCATAATAAGCAAACGTAGAAGTAACTCCCAAAGGTTTGATAATAACAGGTAATAGGTACTACCTCATCTACTTTCCATCCCACAATTTAATTAGATCCTAGTCATGCAATGTGTGAGGATTGATCTAATGCAATAAAACTGGGTAGTAGAAAAGGTATGATCAAAGTGTTACTTGCCTTGCTGATGATCCGTGAAACCTAACGATTCGAAGTAACAGGCGGCGCACTCCGGGTATTCTATCGCAGACAAACAAACAAGCATACAATAAGTACTCATCTAATGCACAGGTAAAAGTCAAATAAGAGATCTAACCAGAAGGTTCAACTTAAGAACTCCGGTTGGCAAAAAGAATCAAATCGAACGAAGCAACGAAAAACAAACTGCGAAAGAAAACAACTTCGTTCTAGTAATCTGGATCTAGGGCAAATTTTACAGTAGCAAAATCTTGTTTAAGTTGGTTAAACGGATAGAGGGTTTCGAGACGAATCCCTAGGCGCTTGAATCGCCTGATTCCGATAAACGAGCGAAAGTTAAACTAAAACGAAAATCGGATCAGGAATCGCGATCAGAAAAATCGCGGATTTAATCCGAGAAAAAGAAAAACGACGAACGCCAAATTTTTTTCTCTTTTTTTTCGGCACGGAAAACGAGGCGCGACGAACCTCGGGCGGCGGGATCGTCGGCGGCTCCGGCAGTGCGCGCGGATCGAGGCGGGGCTGATGGGCTGGGGCGGCTCGGGGCGGCGCTATTTAAAGGCTGCCCCGGGCGGTGTCCCGCTCGGGTACGGCCCGAAGTCGGTTCGTTTTTTTTTATTATTCTGCTCGGAAGAAAAATAAAAAGAAATACTAAACGGACTCCACAAATTCCGAAATAAATTTTCACGGGCTTCTAAAATCAAGCCGCACAAGGTGAACATTTATTTGGGCCCTAAATGCAATTTTGAAAAATGCACATTTTCCCTAAATTCAAATAAAACACCGAAAAACTCCGAAATAAAATCTTATTTGATTTTATTATTAAATCCTCAATATTTCTTTATTTTGGGAAAGTCATTTTATTCCCTCTCTCATATTTTTGTAATAGAAATAATTGATGATAAAATAAATAAAATCAAATGATCCTATTCTCAAAATTTGAGAGAACTCAAATATGAAAATAACGAAATCCCCAACTCTCTCCGTGGGTCATTGAGTTGCGCAGAATTTCTAGGATCAACCAAAATGCAAAATAAAATATGATATGCGTGATGATCTAATGTATAACATTCCAAATTGAAAATTTGGGATGTTACAAACCTACCCCCTTAAGATGAATCTCGCCCTCGAGATTCGGGTTGGCTAGAAAATAGGTGAGGGTGGTCTTTGAGCAAATCTTCCTCTCGCTCCCAGGTGGCTTCATCCTCCGTGTGGTGGCTCCACTGAACTTTGCAAAACTTGATAACCTTGCTGCGAGTAACTCGGCTGGCAAACTCGAGAATCTTGACTAGTTTCTCCTCGTAGGTCAAATCGTTATCGAACTGAATAGTTTCCAAAGGCACTGTGTCTCTCAACGGTATGTCAGCCATCTCCGCTTGACAGTTCTTTAACTGAGAAACGTGGAACACATCATGAACTCCTGACAATCCTTCGGGAAATTTCAACTTGTAGGCCACTTCTCCCATACGCTCCAAAACTCGATATGGTCCTACAAATCTTGGTGCTAACTTCCCTTTAACTCCAAAACGCTTTGTTCCCCGAAGTGGAGATACTCGAAGATAAGCTCTATCTCCGACTTCGTAAACTGTCTCCTTGCGTTTAGAATCCGCATAACTCTTCTGTCTGGACTGGGCTACCTTGAGCCTATCGCGAATCAACTTCACCTTCTGTTCAGACTCTTTAATCAAGTCAGGTCCAAACAACTGGCGGTCTCCAACTTCGTCCCATGACAACGGTGTCCTACACCTCCTTCTGTACAAAGCTTCAAAAGGGGCCATCTTTAAACTGGTTTGGTAACTGTTGTTGTAAGAGAACTCCGCATATGGCAAATTATCGTCCCAACTAGATCCGTAATCTAGCGCACAAGCTCTCAGCATATCCTCCAAAATCTGATTGACTCTCTCGGTCTGTCCATCTGTCTGTGGATGAAAAGCTGTACTGAATTCTAGCCTGGTACCCAAAGTTTCGTGCAACTGCTTCCAGAACTTTGAGGTAAACTGGGTTCCTCTATCTGATATGATACTCCTCGGAACTCCATGCAGACATACGATCCGGGTCATGTATATCTTTGCCAACTTAGCACTGGTATAAGTGGTCTTTACTGGGATGAAATGAGCTACTTTTGTCAATCGATCGACTACAACTCAAATTGAGTCATAGCCTGAACGAGTCCTGGGCAATCTCGTGATAAAATCCATGCCTAGCTTATCCCACTTCCATTCGGGTATCGGCAATGGTTGTAACAATCCTGCTGGCTTCTGATGCTCTGCCTTTACTCTTTGACATACATCACAAACTGCTACATACTCCGCTATATCCTTCTTCATTCCGGTCCACCAGAAAATATCCTTCAAATCCAGATACATCTTAGTATTTCCTGGGTGAATTGAATACGGTGACTCATGTGCCTCTTGCAAAATCAACTTCCTGATGTCCGGGTCATTGGGCACGTAGACACGGTCTTCAAACCATAGGGTGTTGTGCTCATCCTCACGAAATCCTTTAGCTTTTCCTTTGCTCAGTTTCTCCTTTATAGCGGCAATCTTTTTGTCAGCTTTATGAGCTTCTCTGATTCTATCCATCAAAGTTGACTGAATCTCCAATGCTGCTACATAGCCTCTCGGAACTATTTCCAAATATAGTTCACGAAGATTTTCTGCTAACTCCTTGGGTATTTCTCCCGTCATTAACGTATTGACATGGCTCTTACGGCTTAATGCGTCTGCTACTACATTAGCCTTTCCGGGGTGATAATGCAATTTCATATCATAATCCTTGATAAGCTCGAACCATCTCCTTTGTCTGAGATTTAACTCTTTCTGTGTGAAAATGTACTTCAAACTCTTATGATCCGTGTACACCTCACAATGGTTTCCAATGAGAAAATGTCTCCATGTTTTCAAAGCATGCACTACGGCTGCTAACTCCAAATCATGCGTAGCATAATTCAACTCATGAGGCTTCAGTTGTCTTGAGACATATGAAACAACTCTCCCTTCCTGCATAAGCACTGCTCCAAGTCCTCGACGTGAAGCGTCGCAATACACCTCATAATCTTTGGTCTGGTCTGGCAAAATCAACACTGGTGAGGTAACCAAACGTTTCTTCAACTCCTGGATACTAGCCTCACATTCCTCTGTCCATATGAACTTGGTATCCTTCTTTAACAACTCCGTCATAGGCTTCGCAATCTTTGAGAAATTCTCAATAAATCTCCGGTAGTATCCTGCGAGTCCAAGAAAACTCCGGATCTCTCCAACTGTTGTTGGGGCTTCCCACTTGGTCACGGTTTCAACTTTAGCGGGATCTACTGCTATACCTTCTCCAGATATAACGTGTCCGAGGAATCCTACTTCCTTCAACCAAAACTCACATTTGCTGAACTTGGCATATAATTGATGTTCTCTGAGCTTTCCAAGTACCACACGCAAATGCTCCTTATGCTCCTCTTCATTCTTCGAATAAACCAGGATATCATCAATGAACACTACGACGAACTTATCCAAAAACTCCATAAACACTTTGTTCATCATGTTCATAAAATAGGCAGGTGCGTTAGTCAGACCAAATGACATAATGGTATACTCGTACAACCCATACCTGGTAGTAAAAGCTGTCTTAGGAATATCCTGTTCTCGAATCTTCAACTGGTGGTATCCTGATCGTAGATCGATCTTGGAAAATACCTTAGCTCCTTGCAATCGATCAAACAGATCGTTGATCATTGGTAGCGGGTACTTGTTCTTGATCGTTACTTCATTCAATCCTCGATAATTGACAACCATCCTTAACGATCCATCCTTCTTCTCCACTAGTAGTACTGGCGATCCCCAAGGTGAAGAACTTGGGCGAATATATCCTTTATCCAGTAACTCCTTAATCTGCTTCTTAATTTCCACCAAATCCTTTGCTGGCATCCTATATGGTCTCTTTGATATTGGCCCTGTGCCTGGCAATAGCTCAATCAAAAACTCAATATCTCTATCCGGTGGCATGCCTGGCAACTCCTCTGGAAATACTTCAGGGAAATCCCTTACCACTGGCACTTCCTCCTGCACAACTCCTGTTAGGCAATGTACTTGAGTCCTCTTTGGCACATGCCGGGATACATACTTGATCCTTCTCCCTTCTGGGGTGGTAAGCAAAATTGACTTACTAGCACATTCAATATTCCCTTCATACTTTGATAACCAATCCATGCCTAATATCACATCCAATCCTTGAGATTCCAATACTATTAGGTCTGAGGGAAAAACATAGTTACCAATCCTTAATGGTAACCGATCACACCATAGACTAGCCACATACTCTGCTCTGGGCGAGGTTACTAACATGGGTGACCTAAGGGCTTGGGTTGGTAGGTTATACTTATCCACAAATCCCCTTGAGATGTATGAATGCGATGCGCCAGTATCAAAAAGAACGAGTGCAGTAAATGACTTAACCAAAAACTTACCTATTACTGCATCGGGCTGAGCTTCAACCTCCTCCACGCTAACGTGGTTCACCTGTCCCCTGTTAAAAGGGTTCGGCTTCTTGCCTGAACTTCTATTGCTATTTCCATTTTGTAATTCAGGACATTCATTGGCATAATGTCCTGTCTTTGAACACTTACAACAAGTGACTTGGCTCAAGTCCTTCTTGGCTGGGGTTGAGGGGTTGGTGCGGTTCTGGCCGTTGCTTCCTCCATTGCCATTACCATTCTTGGTGCCATTGTGATTGTGCGAGCTACCTCCTCCATGGGTATGCTGAAAATGTCCTCCCGGTCTAGGGGTAAAACGTGGCTTCTGCTGAGCTCCTGAATTGTACTTCCCTTACCCATACTTCCTCTTGCGGTTCTCAATCTGCTGCTGCTTCCCTTCAATCATAAGAGCATGATCTACCAACTCCTGGTAGTTGTTGAAGGTTGCTACCATCAACTGCATGCTCAACTCATCATTCAGTCCTTCCAGAAACTTCTCCTGCTTAGCTGCATCTGTAGCGACGTCATCTGGTGCATAACGTGCTAACTTACTAAATTCCTCCACATACTAGCCAACTGTCCTTCCTCCTTGGCGCAAGTTGCGAAACTCACGCTTCTTCATGGCCATAGCTCCTGCTGAAACATGGGCAGTATGAAAAGCCTGTTGAAACTGGTCCCATGTGACAGTGTCGGCAGGGAAAGTGGCTGTGAAATTCTCCCACCATGATGCTGCGGGCCCTTCTAACTGATGTGCGGCAAACTTCACCTTCTCCGCATATGTGCATCCTGCTGTGGTCAACTCCCTAGCTATCTTGCGGAGCCAATCATCTGCTACTATCGGCTCGGTGCTATTGGAAAACACCGGCGGGTTCACCCTAAGAAAACGAGCTAAGTGGTCAACATGTGGTGGTGGTGGTGGTGGGCTGTTGTTGTTGTTCCCCTGGTTCTGATTCTGGACTAACAACTGCATCAATGTGTTCTACTTCTGGATCAACTCGGTGAGCTCCGGTGGAAAGGTAAATCTGGGGTCACGTCTCGGAGGCATCTGAGGGTTTAGAAAAGATGAGATATAAGAATAGAGGGGGTCTAAAGAGAAAACACTACCCATATGCACATGAGGCAAAACAAACAATTCAGTTCAATCAATCAAACAAGGGCATACAATCGATCTAACTATCGCAAAAGTGCTCGGACTACTATATTTACATGGTGGACTACTACTACTGATGAGGTGGTCTACTAGAAATATTCTACGGTCGTTGACTCCATGATATTTGCTCCAGCTTCATCAACATAGCCATCATCGCTACTATCTGCTTCCGAGTTGGTGCCGTCGATGATGATGTAGTCTTTCGGGCTAATTTCCTGAGGTTCTTCGTCTTCATCTATTGGCGTAGGGCCTCCCATAAATATTCCAATCTTCTTGATCAGGTCGTCATTCTTCTCCACCAATACTTCAATTTCTTCTTCATAATCTTCACGTGTAGCCTTGAGTTCTTCCTCCAGTTCCTTGATTCTAGTCTTTGCCTTCTTCAGGTCTATCATCTCGGCGCACATCTGGTTCTCCTGTCGTCGAATGTGCTAGTTTAGCTCCTGGATAAAAGCTACGATTGATCTATCCTTCCTGGTGCTGATCATCTCCCAGTGTTCATCTCGGCGCCCACAAATCTGGTAGATAGTATCCTTGAGATCCTTGCGGTAGACTTCTCCAATGCGTCCCATGGCGATGTGAGCTGCCATGCTCTTTCCTAGACTCCAAGTTGGTGCATCAAAATAAAATTCTATGGGCTCAGTGACTGGCATGAACGTCCTTCCTGGAACTTGAACTTGAATCATCCAGCACTCTTCTTCAGGTAAAGTGGCGTTGTAGGTTCCTGTGAAGCTTGGTACTCCTATGTTCAGGTATCTAGTGACTTCCTTCAAGTGACGTCCAAAGGGTGTATCTTCATCCGGTTGTGTGAACTTGTTCCTTGCATCCGCCATCCTAAAGAGTAGAAAAGATGAGAGGTTAGAAGAGAAGAGAGTGAATAGTGATCTAGGTCTTTAGCTTAGTGGTCGTGTCCTACAGTCAGCGTGTGCTCTGATACCATCTTTGTAGCGACCAGACCTCAAACAGTCTGATCTCTGTGCTCCGGTGTCATCCCTAGATCAGTAATGCTGACACCACACAGTACTCGGAGGATTTACAACAGAGTAGCAATCACACACTTATTACATCGAGTGTCTCAAACGAGAACTTATTACAATAAATATGGCTTAAGGCTATCTAATAACGATAACAGCGAAAGGCTTGGAAGATAAGTGAGTCCATCAACTCCAACGGCATCACTGAGTATAGAACCACGACCTAAAAACTCCTTAATCGTCGTCTGAAAAGTCTGCAACATTAACGTTGCAGCCCGAAAACGGGTCAGCACATGGAATATGCTGGCAAGGTAACACATAGAGAGTAATGGAATGAAACAACTATACTATATGCATGTTTGGCTGGTGGAAAGCTCTATGGTTACAGTTTTGCGTAAAGCCAATTTTTCCCTACTTCAAAGGAATAAAATTTAATTACTATCATGGTGGTTGTTAAACATTGAGAATGGTTGATAGCATTCTCAATCCCAATTAAGCATCATCATTAAACATAACCCAACAAACTTAATTTAGAGTAACATGTTGAGATTCACATGAAAATCCAAGTACTAGATACTCAAGATGTCCATAACCGGGGACACGGCTAACCATGATTAGTTTATTACACTCTGCAGAGGTTTGTGCACTTTTCCCCACAAGACTTGATCGCCTCCGTTTGGTTTCTCGCACTACATGGTGTTTGAGAAGACGGATGACCGAGACATAGTCTTTCAGAAGCGCTAGCACCTTACGATCGGGTAGACCGTACCACCTACATCCCCTACATCTGCTAGTCTACCACTGTAAGAGTTCACACAACTTAGTCAACTATGCTAGAGCCCATAATAGCTTGTGGCCGCACACGGAAGTTTCTAGTATGAATAGTCTCATGATCCCTTTGAGCCTGGGTGGCGGTCCAAAAGAAAACAGGCAAGTCCTGGAATACCCAGGTGCCTCAATCCACCCAGATGTGTGTTTAAGTTGCCACCTTAGATAAACCATTAATTAACAATCTCACATATGTCATGGATATCACTCACCCAATCCACGTCTACTAGCATAGCATGGCATAATAAGCAAACGTAGAAGTAACTCCCAAAGGTTTGATAATAACAGGTAATAGGTACTACCTCATCTACTTCCCATCCCACAATTTAATTAGATCCTAGTCATGCAATGTGTGAGGATTGATCTAATGCAATAAAACTGGGTAGTAGAAAAGGTATGATCAAAGTGTTACTTGCCTTGCTGATGATCCACGAAACCTAACGATTCGAAGTAACAGGTGGCGCACTCCGGGTATTCTATCGCAGACAAATAAACAAGCATACAATAAGTACTCATCTAATGCACAGGTAAAAGTCAAATAAGAGATCTAACCAGAAGGTTCAACTTAAGAACTCCGGTTGGCAAAAAGAATCAAATCGAACGAAGCAACGAAAAACAAACTGCGAAAGAAAACAACTTCGTTCTAGTAATCTGGATCTAGGGCAAATTTTACAGTAGCAAAATCTTGTTTAAGTTGGTTAAACGGATAGAGGGTTTCGAGACGAATCCCTAGGCGCTTGAATCGCCTGATTCCGATAAACAAGTGAAAAGTTAAACTAAAACGAAAATCGGATCAGGAATCGCGATCAGAAAAATCGCGGATTTAATTCGAGAAAAAGAAAAATGATGAACGCCGAATTTTTTTTCTCTTTTTTTCGGCACGGAAAACGAGGCGCGACGAACCTCGGGCGGCGGGATCGTCGACGGCGGCGGCGGCTCCGACGGCGCACGCGGATCGAGGCGGGGCTGATGGGCTGGGGCGGCTCGGGGCGGCACTATTTAAAGGCTGCCCCCGGGCGGTGTCCCGCTCGGGTACGGCCCGAAGTCGGTTCGTTTTTTTTATTATTTCGCTCGGAAGAAAAATAAAAAGAAATACTAAACGGACTCCAAAAATTCCGAAATAAATTTTCACGGGCTTCTAAAATCAAGCCGCACAAGGTGAACATTTATTTGGGCCCTAAATGCAATTTTGAAAAACACACATTTTTCCTAAATTCAAATAAAACACCGAAAAACTCCGAAATAAAATCTTATTTGATTTTATTATTAAATCCTCAATATTTCTTTATTTTGGGAAATTCATTTTATTCCCTCTCTCATATTTTTGTAATAGAAATAATTGATGATAAAATAAATAAAATCAAATGATCCTATTCTCAAAATTTGAGAGAACTCAAATATGAAAATAACGAAATCCCCAACTCTCTCCGCGGGTCATTGAGTTGCGTAGAATTTCTAGGATCAACCAAAATGCAAAATAAAATATGATATGCATGATGATCTAATGTATAACATTCCAAATTGAAAATTTGGGATGTTACATATCATATGTACTGTATATTCATGATACTAGTATATGACACTTGCCACTATACTCATGATTTCTTACCATGGAAAAAAATTGGAGGCGAAACGATGAACTCATGTTTTCATTCGAACAAAAATATGATGTTAGGTAATGTAAATGTTTTCAAAGAGCACACGGTTCACTCACGATAGCCGTGTGTCCACTAAACCGTGGCCGATGCACCCCCACCCCTCTACCACGCGCGCGATCTGAGTCGTGCGCTCTGATTGGCCAGAACCCAAACCCCACGGATCGTACCTCTACACCGTTGGATTCTCCTTGATCAAACGACGATCCTCAGCCCTTTCGACAACACATGCACATGTTTTCAAATAGCCCCTCCCAAAAAAACGTTTTTAAATAGCACACGGTTCACACGCGAAAGCCGTGTGCCTACCAAACCATGGCCGATGCCTCCCCCTTCGCTGCGCGTGCGATCTGACTCGTGTGTTCTGATTGGCCAGAACCGAAATCCCACGGATTGTATGTTGCACCGTTGGATGCTCCCAGATCGAACGACAATTCTCATCCCTTTCGACAGGAAATACAGTCCAGCTAGGAATTGATTTATATGCAAACATGCACGGTAAATGCCAAAAAATGTCTTACATATAGCGCACGAGACCTGAAATGCGCCAGCAAATCAAACCTGTGGTAAAATTGTGATTGGTCTACGTGCGAAAAAATAGATGAGAAAGGATGAACTAACGTCTTCATTTCAAAATTAGTACGTCTTCATTTGAAACGAAATTATTATGTTTGTGCACACGAGCGTTTAGAGGCAACCGTTTGCATAGGCCTTTCTGCGCGTGCGGCGACCGGGGATATTTTCACCCTTTTCACCTAGGCCGCCAACACCCCCCAACCATTCGCCCACGTTTCACTCAACTAGTCCACCCAATCTCCTTCACCAGCTCCCCCTCTCCTAGATCCACAACAGAACCCTCTCTGGCGCCGCCATGATCACCCTGGCCGTGTGCCCGCTCTTCGGCGTCAAGCCTACCTCCACTGTCGTTCCCAACACGCGGCGGCCCGCACCTCGCCGTCTTCGTTTGCTCGCCACCCACCCTCGCCTCTCTTGTGGTCCGGCTGGGTTTGCATTAAGAAGCCTGTTAGTTACCGCTCTCCATCGCGGTGAGGCACATTTCCTCGCAATCCCTCTTCCAATTTTGTTCCGTACGTTCCCAAATTGGCTATAAAATAACAGAGAGCGTATATATGTTCATTATCTACCTTCCTTACTACATATAAGCTGTATTTGTTCCAATAAGTTACTGCCTATTTATAGATCGCGGGCACCCGAGTCACACAAACTTAACAAATTAGCCGTACATTTTCTAAATTATTGCATGGCATGTTTAGAAAGCTTGATACCAAGTTGTTAGTTTTACGCTTATCCTCCTATCCTGAGTTTCGCATGTGTTCTCTGTAGATGCCGAGTAGCAACTACATCACTCATTCAGGCCATGTATCTTCATCTGATTCGGACAACCCTAGGTCTTCAGCAGATTGTGAGGGATCAAGTAGTCTTGACCGGGATAGAGCTGCGACAATTACCCTTCCGGTCAGGACACGGAGGAACGCTCGAAGGAAGCCCACACACCAGCCTAAAGGTGTATATGAAGTAACCGAGATTGATTTAAAGTCCTGGGCTCCAACTAAACTAGATAAAGCACGCATGAGGTTCAGGAGTGTGTGGATTTGTTGGCAGGTCAAGGCTCAACATTAATCTGCTGGGGTTTCGGAAGGATGACACAGAAACATGGCGAAGGATAGTCCGGGATATCATGGATCACTTTAACGTTCCAGACTAGTGGAGAATGCAGGTGGAACACGCTGCACTGAAGAAGGCTAGGGATGCTTGGAGAAATTGGAAGCACGTGCTGTACAAGAAGTACTTGAGTGAAGGCAAGGACCCAATCCCCGCATATCACCAAATTACAAAGGCAGACTGGGCATAATTCAAAAGGGTCAGGGCAACTCCAGAGTTTGTTGCGAAGAGTTTCAAGCAATCGGAACTTTAGAAGAAGAACATACACCCCCACCATATGGGTGTGGCAGGATACTACGACATGAAACTGAGATGGAAACAGGAGGACAAAGAAGCAGTAGCGGCGGGTGGGAGTCCAGCCTTTAGTGAAATCAAGGGTGAACGCACCAGAGACTACTTGTGGGCACGTGCAAAGAGGCGTGATGACGGAACTTATTACTTTGAAAACGCATGTGACGCCAAACTGTATGAAGTGATGGTAGAGGCTTCCAAGATCCCTGGAAGGTTCTACAGGAACTCAGGGCCATGTGACATTCTGTCCATTGCTCTGGACACAAGAGAGCCCCCTCGCCGTGCAAGGGGTATAGACGTTAATGTCCCGCACAAGAGGGCTTTCACACTAAGCAAACAAGAGAGGCTCAACATGAAAAAAGCGAGGAGTGAAATGAAGCAGAATGCATTGTTTGAAAAGTTGAAGAAGGAGATTTATCTGGCAGTTCGAAAGGATGTTGAGGAGTCAATGATGATGATGCAGAAGACTCTAACATTGACAGATAGCCAATAGATGGGAGGGGAGGCGGGCATGGATGTTGATGCTTATTGTGCGACAACACTGCACAAGAGTAGCTGTGCATCAGCTGACCCCAGCGACACTGAGACTGCAGCTGCTTGTGATGATGCTATATCTGATCTATCTGGAATGAAAGATAGACTGAAGGGCTTGCTTACACATTATGAAGGTATAAGAAAATGTGCAACAACTTGGGTTTGCCCACCCTTCTTGGAAGATGGCCTCTTCTTGGACAATGTGCCATTGAAGTCAGGCTGTGTGAAGTGCTACGTGACTGAAGTAAAGCCTGGATTCAATGAATTTTCCCCGAAGAATGTCCTAGGAGACTTCGATGAGCAAAGGACCTTGGGAGAAACACTGTTACATCACATCCAGTGCCCACGAAAAGAAATAGAGTTCATCGATGAGATTCCTGAAGCCCCGCCAAGAGCAACCACTATCGCCCCTCAACCGGTGACGCTCTCCTTGCCAGAGCAGCTCTCGCGGGCTGATGCATCAACCTCTAATCAGCCGGACCGACTTTGTGGCGTACACGCCATGTCATCCTCCACCCCAAAGCAGCCAGTGGCAAGGCCTACAACTGTTGATGATGCACCACCGGTTCAGATGCTGGCCGCTGAAGCAGGAGGGAAGACCCAGCTGCAACACATGCTCAGTAGACCAACCTGGTGGAACAGACTGCTAAGCAGTCTGATGCTTCGGAACCGCCTGCTAAGCAGTCTGTAGGTCCAGAACCGACTGCTCATCAGTCCGTCGGTCCGCAGGCGCGTGATCAACATACCAATGCGTCAGCACTTCCTGCTCAGCAAACCAACGCGTTGGCACGGCTTCCTCAACACACCGACAAGTTGGCACCACCTGCGTAGAAACCCGACATAGCTTCAACGCATGGTCAGCAGCCCGATGCCTATGCTCCTACAGCCCAGCAGTCCATCACCGCAGCACCGCCAGCTCAATGGTCTGGCTTAGATAAATAGTCTGCTAAGAAGTCCGTCCAATCTTCACCATCTGCTCGGCAGTCTACCGTGCAGGCAACCAGACATTCTGCCAGAAATGCTTCAAGTACTAAGAAGGAAGTGGCCAAAAACTCTACACCCACGACCACGAGGAAGGGCAATGAGAAAGTGAAGAGGAAAGAGAACGATTGCCTCTTACTTAAAGCATTCATCGCCCAAAACCAAATTAACAACAACTTGTTTGAATCGGGGAGTAATATTATTTCTGACGCCATGGATGATGAAGAAGTAGAATTGTTGCTTGCTAAAAGAAAAGCAGACGTACTTGAAGCATGCAATTACGTCCATGGCCAGCAATTTCTTGTTGGCGAATACTTTGATGAGTGTAGCTCCAGTTGCCGAGTAATACTCTTGTTGGCGAGTTACATGAATATTGCATGGATCAAATGTCACAAGGTCATCACCATTTGCTAGTCCACTACAACAGAGATAATTTCCGACACGATGTTGGTTCCATTATTGTGAGTTTCGAGGGCTTACAGCTCTTCTTCAACTTCAGCGTGCTCGATGCCACTCTTGTTAGATGCGTGATTTTGTAAGTACTTAACAAACTCTGATCAACTTCTCCATAGAAGGCTGTAAATGCTAAACAGCTAACTGCATTTTATTCCCCTCAGGGGATTGAACGTGCAGAGAAGACAAAGTGAGAGTGTGTATTTCATAGATCCTGCATTAGCAAATGGCACAGCATTACAAGAAAAGGACCGACGGGACTGGGCCGTTAACACGGTCGTCCATATCTTCGAAAGCACGTCCCATGCAGAATCATTTCTATGGCCATATCATGAAGGGTAAGTCAAGTAAACAACCATGCATACACTAATTGTCTTCCAGATTTCAACATCATTCGTAAGTTCATGGCTTTCTTAATATGTAGTAATCATTGGAAATTGGTATTCATTGTTCCAAACAAGAATACAGTTTACTACATCAATTCTCTCAGAGAGTCAACAAATGCTCAGCATCTGACGCATATTCAGCAATTCATGGATAGGTATTGAATTCTATGATGTTAAAATTAATTTGCATTCATGTCTGGTTCAATAATGGATGTTGTCAAAATTCATCATCATTTGCAGTGTGCTCGCATTGTGGAAAACTAAACTAGGGAACTTGTTCAAGAGGGAACTACCACTGCAGCACGAGATCGTTTCTCCAGTAACACACTGAAATCCGTTATTTTCGGAAAATTTATCCAATAGTCTGCAAATACCTTTCCTTACGCTAGTCAAATGTTCAAGCTTCTAAATAAACCTCTTTCTATTTTGTCCAAATAAAAAATAATACATCTAACACCGGTTAGGTTGTTCCTAACAGGACAAATACATGACTAATTCTGTACAACAAATTTCAGTGTCCTCAGCAAGAAGTAGGGACCAACCTTTGTGGATACTATGTTTGCAGACACATGATCTCCATCTACAAATCTCCTGATAGTTGTGAGGATCCTCGCGAATTAGTACCAGTAAGTCTATCTTAATTAATATCTTCTACTCCACTCATATGGCACATTCTGATCTTAAAAATATTGTAGTTGATCTTAAAACCGAGGACCCCTGAACCGCTCCTGGCTGGTGAATTGCTGATGGTTCGGAGATTTATCAGCGACTTCTTCCTGGATCACTACATCAATCCCACTGGTGATAATGAAGATTTCAGCATGCCTTCTCCTGAAACATTGAGTAAGAGTTAGCCGCTAAACATATAAGTCATGGACCCATTGTTTTCCATATCATGAGGTCTTCGTATTTCGTACACTATGATTAATTATGTAATGCATATATGTGTGGACGAATCATTGGAATTTAGCTACCATATGTTCAATTGCAATTGTTGCGAAATCTGATGAGTGTTCTTCCTGTGGACACTATTTGTTCAATTGAATATTGTGGAGAATTTGTTTTTTGCGTGCCGATTCAAAATGGGATATTTATGTTTATTTGTTCAATTGAATATTGTGGCAAATTTGCTTTTTGCGTGGCGATTCAAAATGGGATATTTTTGTTTTAACCTGGCAATTGCTCCGCACACGGTCCAACAAAATGAGTGTGTGCGATCCACATCGGAAAGCATACTTCAATCGTATTGGAACCGTCGGTGATACACAGCAGATCGCAAATGATTCGCAGTGCTACTACGTGTGCGTAGGTTCTCCGGAACTGTTTGTGATATCGCATTATCGCACACGAGAACTGGGAGTAAACCGTGCCCAATGCAAAATACAATCCCAGTCGTATTTTTTCAGGAAACGTGTGGGATCCCAAACGAAAAGCACACGTCACTCTTGTGGCAACCGTCGGTGATACCTAACAAATCACAAACGGTCTGCAACACTTGTATGTGCACAAAGGGGCTCCTGAACCGTTTGTGATAGAACATTATCGCAGACGGTAATTGTTGGAAAATGTGTGCGATGGAGTCTAGCATGGCAGACGGGTTACGCAGAAAACCCGTGTGCGATAGGGCACAAATCACACACAGTTCATATGTTGGCCCGTCTGCCTTACATATTGTTTCCCAAACGGTTTGTTACGACAAACCGTATGGTTTCACTACGTCATTAGAAACGCTTAATCACTGATACCACACGTGCGAAAGAATTTAGTGTGTGTTGCATCGCACACGATTACATTTTGGAAGGCCTCTGGATCACTGTTCCATATCCCTAGGATTTTGGGTCATGTTGGAAGGACCCCATATCGCACACACTCACTTGGTGACGGTTCCGAAGGCCGTCACGAAAAGGGGTAAAAAACGTTTGTTTAGGAGCGAGCGCACCAGTGCCACCCTAGATTCCACGGGTTCCTGGGATCCGGTGGGGGCGGGCTCGCCGCTTCTCCCCACACTGCCAGATGCGGGATCTACAACAGATGTCGCCGCTGGCGGGGGCCTCGTCTTCTTGGCGCCGGGGTCAGTCGACTCCATTTTCCTCGAGGGCGTCGCGTCAAGCTCACGGATTTGAGCAGAGTAATGAATGACAAGCCTAGTTGTAGTGCGAGTGAAGAAAAAGGGGAGCTGGGGTTTTTCTGTGGTAGTGAGGAAGAAGGAGAGCTGGGGTTTCTGTAGGAGTGAGGTGAGGAATTTGGGGGTACGAGTGGAGTGAGCTGACGTGAGGTGGGTGGGAGTGAGGAGGAAGAAGAGCACCCAGGTTTTTTGGGGGCGGTTTGTTGGGTAGCGCCTCTCATTAAGTAAATATATGGGCTTGTGAATTGATTTATTATTTACTAGGGTGGATGGGCTATTTTGTCTTGTGCCCAGAGAAACAACTACAACTAGTACAGTGGAGACACTCTACAGCTACCCAGAAAAACAATTACTACTAGTACAGCGAATACACTACCGCTTCTCGCTCCTCCGAGGTCATCGAAACGTCTCCCTCTACTGAATATCGTTTTACTTTGGTTCACTGACATGCGGGCCATGCAGCGCGCGGGCCCAAATGCCATCCACCAAATTATAAGGCGGTATGTAGGAGGAGAGTCACCCTGGTCGTAGCGCGGCAGTAACTAGCCGTCATATCACAAAACCCAACCTCCCCACAATCTAAGTTTGACTGATGAAGCAACCATCATTTCACCCTTCGTTGAATCCCCTTCTCCCTCACGGTATTCAAGAAAGCCAACACTAGCACTTGCCATTGCTCTTCTCTCCCAATGAAGGGAAGGTAAGCGCATCCGTGATGTTGGTATATTTCTGTTCAGGAAAAAAGAACTTTTGCAAAGCAGTAACCGATCCTCACTCTCTTTTTTGTTTCCTTGTCATTGCGATTGTGTTTTACTTTCAGTTGTCTCCTAGTATTCGCCAGTTTCATGATGGACCAAGGAGAGCCAGGCAATGATATACCGACGTTGGAGAAAACGCGGGAGGCTAATCCCCACGAGACAGAGAGCTCCAAGAAGATGGAGGCAGCCACCAAGCCGACCCCAAATACGCTTACGACCACTACTGGGATCGTCAACGCCCTGTTTGAGGTTACAGCCCCTGTGGCCCTATAGGAGCAGTTTTGCCGCTTTGAGGATGTGCCCCCCCCCCGCTGAGGTGCCCAAGGTGATTTTCTTCTTTGCCAATCTCGATTGTGGTTTTTCATGTAAGTATGTGGTGATAAATAATGCAAAATTTTATTAGCTTGATGCCATGCTACCTTCCCTGTCATGCATACTTTTAACTCTACATAGTGGTTTAAATAACTTGTGTTTCTTATATTGGAAAGTAATTTAGAATTTGTTTCTGTTTCAATTAGAGCCCTGATGCAAACAATGATTGTGTGGTTGTACATGTCACTCGCTATGAGCCGGATGACCTGAATATACACACTGGGAAAACAAAGTTCTTAGGTTGTTGGATCCTGGAAGCCATTTGCACTTATACCAATGTCGAGATGTATTCCAGCCTCACAGTTGTCAGGTGTGTTGTCCAGGGTGTACTGAAGCACAAGAAGTTCAAAGCTACTCCTTCGTTTGTGAGGCATACTATTCTTGTCAAGCTTACACGGGAAGATGACGTGGCATGCCTCCATAAACAAGTTTATGAGTGGCAAGGGCACAAGGTTATCTTCAGGAAGGTTCACAGGATTGAGCTGCTGCCGGACGTCCTCGATGTTGTTCATGGCAAGGTCTGTCTTGTGTCCATCCCAAATTAGATTGAGGCATGAAATAGTTGCCCCAGCTAGTGTTTAATAGTAGTTTGGATTGTGTCTAATTATCCAAACCTTGCCTATTATCGAGCCCTCTGGGCCATACTCTATTTGAATCCGTCTATGAGAACTACTGCTACTTTTGTGCGCCCGTGAATCATGTGAGAACCATCCTAATTGTTGCCAAAACAGATGCGACCTCACTAGTTTTTTCATGTAATATGGCATGGTAAGACATAAGTTATCATGGTTTATCATATGGGCAGTGTGTGTTTGATGAAATAGAGTACTCATTCGGGGAACTGTGCATCGACGTATACATAGGGTACATAAGGCTTAAGTACTTGTAAACACTTTTGGTGCTACCCCACTTGTAAGCAGTTGTGCAAAACACGGGACATTGGCTCAGCTCGCTTCAATCCTAGAAAAGTCGGCTATCGACCAGCTAACAATCAATAATCTGATGTCTGACATATAAGCAACTACGTATCTTGTTATAGTGGTTCATGCAGTTAACTAAGGCCACAATGTAAATCCCAAATGTTCACACACTAGTCCAGCGTTCATGTGGAACATTCACATTAAACTCGGCTTCATAAAATACTTGAAAAGCATAAGTTAAGCAATTTTATACATCTCAATGATTCATAGAACATAACAAACATTTACTAGTTCACAGCAAAATACAAAGTGGTGAGAAGGTTTACAAATTAGGAAAAATCAGGCAAGGCTTCTCTGAGCAAAGGGCCTCCCTAGGCAGGCTTTAATTTCCTGGAGTTCACTTTGGTTTTTCTTGTTGGCACCATCTAGGGTTAGGTTCTCTCATTCCAGAATAACCAATTATAATTGTGTTCTCAGTTGGAATGCTGAACTGGACCATGTAGTATACTAACCATCTGAACTTCTTGTGCGGTTCCACTCAATTTAAGCACCGCTATTTGTAGAAATAAGCAGACCACAATGCCTCTTGTCCGCGCACCTATCCCAAAAACCTCCGTGTAGCCGTGCCAGCTAGTCCTCTGTCCATAGATGAACTGGGAGCAAGTGCATTCCCGACTAGGATGCATTTGTTTTCGCTCGTCCCTGCACCGCAATCAGGAAGTAAAATGTACGAATCAACTTCTTTTAGATTGCGTTGGTCATTCTACCTAGTTACTACCAATGTAGGAATACATGGAATACGGGTGGTTAGATGACGGCAGCTAGGAATAGCCATCTCATTTTGTGCAGTTCTACTAAAACTGAGGTGTGTACTTTTGATTGCGCAGATAGAAACAATGTGGAGACAAACATACCTATTTGCGCAAATATGAAATATGGTTATTTAAACAGTGATAGTTATTTGTAGTGGCATATGATTAACAACATCATATATTGTGTTATAATTGGCACTACATTGACAGTATGAAAGTGCCCTTAAGTAAGAAGTAGCATCACATCACATCAACACTGCCACTAGATTAACATGCAGAACAATAGCATTAGTATTACTATCATGTGAGTAGCACATGGTCAGTAAATGTGCAATCAAATTTGTGCAGTTCCACTGGGATGAAGCAATGTTAGCGGAGTGAGATTTAAGTGTAACTGCAAAAACACAATTCATGGGAAATAAAGCAAGACGGAAGCACTTCATAAAATGGTGGTGGCATTGCTTCAATTTATTGACGGCACTAGACCATTACTTAATAGTGACATTAGGTGGCATTGCTTCAATTTATCGATGGCACTAGACCATTACTTAATAGTGACCTTAGGTGGCATTGCTTCAATTTATTGACGCCACTAGACCATTACTTAATAGTGACATTAGGTGGCATTGCTTAACCCTTCATGTGATTTTACATTAACGTTGGCGATATGGGCGTAGGAACAGCAGGGCATAAAGTGGTGAGACAGATGTGGTTGCCGAGAGCGACAAACACTCAGGCAGCATGTCTGCATTTGTCCCATTTTCTATCTCCTCAGCGACATTTTCCTATCTGAGCACATGAAATCTAGACCTGCTCGTTCTCATTTGTGTTGTCCTCCAACACCCCTCACTTTCTTTCCTTTTTTGACCAAGAGACAGGTCCACTTCCCCCCACCCTCTGCCATCCACCATGTTTTCTTCGCCTTTTCTACCAAGAGACCGGTTGCCAGTATCTACTACTTTCCCATGTTTCCTCTTAGAACCAAGTCCTAGATTCATGCTATAGCTTTCCCACTTTCTTCCTTGTTTGAACCAACTCTTAGATTTGACTGTATGAACTAGCTTTACCTCTAATAATAGTAAATGTCTAGGTGGCTTTGGAATAGCTGATGGAAGTAGAAAAAGATCGACATGCAACCACGTGGGGAGCTGGGGCTGTAGAGCAAGGCAGATTTCGAAGGAATATATACCTGAGGGTCGTCGGCATGTGGCAAAGACGGCGTCGGGAGGCCGCATCTTCGCCACAATACCGCAGGGAGGAACAAGGGGTCGGAGGCCCTCCCGAGCCAGCGTTGTCTCAGAGAGAATGGCACGGCCGCCGATCGGGATGCGTGGGCAGCTGTTGGTCTCCTCCCTCACCACCGACGACCGTGTGAATAATGCACCCACACCCCTGCCCTGGTCGAGATGGTCCGGCCAGATTTATGACTAGCCATGAGCAGAGAGAGTGTGTCCACCTATGTCTTCCTTAGATCTGGAGAGCATGAGATAGTGAAAGAGAGGAACCCTAGTAAAGCAAGCACCGAAGCTCCTGCTTATATACATAGTGGAGTAATTTTGTTGTACCAGCCATTATTAAATTGAATACACGCGAACCACTATTTTCATTTAAAGTTCAAGTAAAAATAAAAACCAATCAATAATGTGCCACCGCGTCCAGGAAGCACTATGTACTTTATCATTCACGTGTTGTCCCCGACCCTCCGTCAAGTTGAAAACTAGACTAGTCAAAATGTCAATTGGGATGCCTCTTGATACGTCTCCAACGTATCTATAATTTTTGATTGCTCCATGCTATATTATCTACTGTTTTGGACATTATTGGGCTTTATTATACACTTCTATATTATTTTTGGGACTAACCTACTAACCGGAGGCCCAGCCCAGAATTGCTATTTTTTTCCTATTTTAGGGTTTCGAAGAAAAGGAATATCAAACGGAGTACAAACGGAATGAAACCTTCGGGAATGTGATTTTTGGAACGAACAAGATCCCGGGGACTTGGACCCTATGTCAAGCAACCAACAGGGAGGCCACGAGGTAGGGGGTGCGCCTCCCCCCCAGGCGCGCCCTCCACCCTCGTGGGCCCCCTGTTGCTCCACCAACGTACTCCTTCCTCCTATATATACCTACGTACCCCCAAACGATCAAATACGGAGCCAAAACCCTAATTCCACCGCCGTAACTTTCTGTATCCACGAGATCCCATCTTGGGGCTTGTTCCGGAGCTCCGCCGGAGGGGGCATCGATCACGGAGGGCTTCTACGTCAACACCATAGCCTCTCCGATGAAGTGTGAGTAGTTTACCTCAGACCTTCGGGTCCATAGTTATTAGCTAGATGGCTTCTTCTCTCTTTTTGGATCTCAATACAAAGTTCTCGCCCTCTCTTGTGGAGATCTATTCGATGTAATCTTATTTTGCGGTGTGTTTGTTGAGACCGATGAATTGTGGGTTTATGATCAAGTTTATCTATGAACAATATTTAAATCTTCTCTGAATTCTTTTATGTATGATTGGTTATCTTTGCAAGTCTCTTCAAATTATCAGTTTGGTTTGGCCTACTAGATTGATCTTTCTTGCAATGGGAGAAGTGCTTAGTTTTGGGTTCAATCTTGCGGTGTCCTTTCCTAGTGACAGTAGGGGCAACAAGGCACGTATTGTATTGTTTCCATCGAGGATAACAAGATGGTTTTTTTTATCATATTGCATGAATTTATCCCTCTACATCATGTCATCTTGCTTAAGGCGTTACTCTGTTCTTATGAACTTAATACCCTAGATGCATGCTGGATAGCGGTGGATGTGTGGAGTAATAGTAGTAGATGCAGGCAGGAGTCAGTCTACTTGTCTTGGACGTGATGCCTATATACATGATCATACCTAGATATTCTCATAACTATGCTCAATTCTGTCAATTGCTCAACAGTAATTCGTTCACCCACCGTAAAATACTTATGCTCTTGAGAGAAGCCACTAGTGAAACCTATGGCCCCCGGGTCTATCTCCATCATATTAATCTTCCAACACTTAGTTATTACCTTTGCTTTTATTTTACTTTGCATCTTTATCATAAAAATACCAAGAATCTTATCTTATCATATCTATCCGATCTCACTCCCGTAAGTGACCGTGTAGGGATTGACAACCCCTTGTCGCGTTGGTTGCGATGATTTATTTGTTTTGTGTAGGTACGAGGGACTCGCGCGTAGCCTCCTACTGGACTGATACCTTGGTTCTCAAAAACTGAGGGAAATACTTACGCTACTTTGCTGCACCACCCTTTCCTCTTCAAGGGAAAACCAACGCAAGTGCTCAAGAGGTAGCACCTCTTTGTAAACAAATGCGCTCCTAGCTTCAAAAAAAATGTGATCCGACATGTACCCGCTAGTGGGTGTGAGAGAACTAGTGCGTGCGTGTACCGCTTCTCTTCATGAGAATACAATATACTACGCCCAAAGAATGTTCTCCACAAGAGTAATAGTATAAGTCTGTGACGTGTGAGTTAAAATAAAAGGTGTGCAATGTCTTTTATTTTTTAGAAGTTCTGAGGGTAGGGTGTGAAGAGCACATATGTGTGTGACGTCTACCTAATAGATGGTGGGTGCGAGAGGACTCGTGAGAGTCGTGAGTCGTGAGGGTGCGTGTGTGCGTGAGAGAGAGGGCGCATGTATCAATGCAATGCATGTGTCTGTAAAATCATATCTGACAAACGTTCGCCACAAGCCGTTTCCTGATGAACGCCGTAAGAACCGTTAGATCGGCATTCAACAATGTCAGTTTTGCCATGGCATTTAACAGAACAGCCACTCCTCCGTCACAAAAATCTTCCACGTGAGTGTTAGCAATTTCCGTATGCTCCTCCCTCCGTTCCAAAATGTAGTGCATATAGCTTTATTGAAAATTTGAACCTTGCAAACTTTTACCAAGTTTCCATATACCAAAATGCACATATAGAATACCCAGTATATATCATTTCATTCATCTTCGAGAGGTAACTATAAAGATGGGGAGTGGTGTACAAAGAAAGACCATCATATCACCTGCAGCAATTTCAACTATATGATATGATTTCTATAGGATTTTTTCCTTTAGAGCCAATTGGTTCATAGTAATAGATTCATATACTCCACATTTCAAAGGAAAATAAACATGATATCATTTTGATGGCTTTAGAGCCACTTGGTTCATATGAATGAATTCCTATACTCCCATAATTTCAAAGGAAAATAAACATTAGCGTATATTCAATAGAATAGTTCCTATGATGTGAACCCAATGACATCTCTTTTCTAATCCCTCCTCATAGGAATTGAGATACATGTCATCTCTAGATTCAATAGAAAAGTTCCTATGATGTGAACCAAATGACATCTCTTTTCCAATCCCTACTCATAGGAATTGAGATACATGTCATCTCTTTCCCTACAACTTCCATGTATACATCTTGAATTCCTAAATAGCTAGTACAACCCACTAGTAGCTTTTTTCCTGGACATGCAACTATGGCACTAGAACACATCATGCATTGAAGTCATAAATCACATTGTTTTTGTACTTTATGCATGCAAGCACCACATTATCAATTCGTGCATGTTACTCATAAGTTATTTCTTGCATTAGATTTTGTATTGATAATGTATGTGTTGGTCACATGCACACATATGTAGTTCACATTCACATTTTTGTTAGAAATGTCATTCTTTTAACTGCAATTCAATTTTCTCTTTGTATTACATTTTCATTTTAAGCATACATTCACTTCCCATTAGTTATAGATGTTTTTGGAGGAACTTTTATGCATTATTTTGAGTAGCAAATTTCACACGGCCGCGGGTATATCAAAATGTGGGGCCCATGCGTCATTGCCTTTTAGTCGAACCTACATCGACAAATTTTTGTACGTAAATCTCCACTGGTCCCCGAACCCAAAATGTTGCCTTGTTCCTATAAAACCAAGCGGCCCACCCGTATTAAGCCATCGACTCAAACTCAATCCCTCTCCCATTTACTACCGCGTGGCCCCGCACGCCGTAGTACTCCTACAAACCCTACCCGCCGCATGCATCATCGGTTTTTTTAAGAGGATGAGGGAGAATCGGATTTGTAGTGGAGGCTCCTACCCTAGGGCACCCTAGGTAGCTGCCACAAGCATCATTGGTTTTCCTTTTTCTTTATGCTCTTGCGGCCTAGAGTGAAATTATGGTTGCTTCGTTTGTCCAGCTTAATGCGGGAAAGGTGGGGTTTTGTGATTTGACCCCTCATCGCTCATTTAATACTACTATGGTGCTACGACCAGGGTGCCTCCATGTCCAACCACTGCTCCGAAATGTAATTTAGTGTATCGCACATGGAACAAGACGGTGGATGAGCCACATGTCGGTCAAAGGGCACCTGTTAAGTGTGTCGCCATTTCGTGTGCCGATTGACCCTGCTGAGTTGCTACGCCAACACGACAGGAGCAACCTACCACTTGGTTTTGCTCCTTGGTGAATCACGACTATATTGATCTAAAAAGATATACTACTCCCTCCGTCTCGGTTTATAGGGCATGCACGTAGTTCTAGGTCATCCATTTGACTAACTAAATATGAGTTATATGTCACAAAAAGTATATCATTGGATTCTTAAGTGGATGTAGTTTCTAAACATATATTTTCATCACATATAATACATATATAGCTAGTTAAATTCTCAACCTAGAACCAGATGCATGCCATGTAAACCAAGACGGAGGAAGTAGTAAAAATGAGGTGATTTTACTGAGCGGTGGGCGGGGAGCATGGCCTGTCATGTGGTCCGACGTGTCATGATGTACCAAGGCGATGCGCGTCCCTCTTGAGGCAGAATAATGGCAGAATTAATTCGTGGTTTTCTTGAAGGAGATGACGGCGAAGTAGATTCAGAGAAGTGTGAAATAATGGTTGCTTCGTCCTTCTGGGGGCAAGGTGCGGAATTGTGATTTTACGTCTCATTGCTCATTAATACTACTAGGGTGCTACGACTGGGATGCGCCCCCCTACTGTTCTGCATCGTTATTTGGTCCATGACACGTCGACTCGGTTAGTATATGTCCCGCATGTCGGTGAGAGGAAGTACATAATTCATGAAAGCGAGCGGTCTCCACTCTTTTAATACGACGGAGGAGTACAAGACACGGCTTGGTTTTTGTTGCTTCGCGCGATCCATCGATAAAAACCCGAACTAAAAAAGGCGAGGGCGGGTCTTTTCCCGCGCAGCAAGAAGGGGAGTTTGGCATAGTCTGTTTGAGGCAACGAGGCAGGAAGGGAAACAGGCAAATAAAGGTTGAGCGACTTAGTTTTGGGAAAATCTGATTTTACGGAGTACATACCCACTATGGAGGTAGTACTACTTACTACTCCCTCCTTTCCGGTTTATAGGGCTCATCTAAAAAATCATTTTTCTGTTTTATTAGTCTCAATTCTACTAGTAGTACTTACCATCACATGTTAGGATTTCGAGGTGCATTAAATCATTGGATGCAAGCAGTATCAAGAGAAAACTCACCAATGTATGTAGAAGTTCATGGAAATTTAATGGTCGTGCATGCATTCGTTGTAATTAATGCATCGGTAAACATAACTTTTTGAGAAAAACGAGAGTACTAATTAAGTACTTGTGCAAACTACGAAATTAATTCCACCACTCACCGTCTACCTTGGTTGGAGAGATTTTGAAATTCAGCCGAAAAGGAGGGAGTAGTAACATAGCCTAGGGTAGCTTGCTGCACCACGGACTCCAAGGAAATTGTTGTAGTACTACTCCTATGTACCATTCTACTACCCCTACTACTAAAAGACATATATTTCAAACAATATGATAATCTCTCTAACCAAGGTAGGGACGAGGAGTATATATAACAGAGGGAGTAGTAAATTTTTCTCCTCGTCCTGCGAGCCACCGCGCGCGTGGGCGAGGGAGCGGGCGTAGGCGTAGTAAGCAAGCTTCTACTCGTCCTGCGACTTTGTGAGCCACCACGCCCGTGGGTGGGGGAGAGGGCGTACTAAGCAATCTTCTCCTCGTTTTGCGAGTTGACGGGACACATTGAAAGTAATACAGTACAGAGCATCTCCAGTGTATAGAGCCTTGCCTCTAAGGTAGGCCCCACATGGTTTGCCTCTTATCAAATGAAAAAACCACAATGTATAGAGACTCTAACTAGCCTCTAAGGTAGGCCCTAGTAGAAATATTAAAAGTATTGATTAGCACCACATTTTTCCAATCGGTACTATTTCTCTTGTACTCCTACTTTCTTATGCTTCCTAAGTCTGACAAGTGGAACCAGATGGATTGTTACATTGTTATAAGCAGCCTCTAAGGTTAGACACGATGCTAGCCAATTTTTGTTAGAGGCAGTTCATGCAATGTATAGAGGGATGCCTCTAAGAGGAGAGAGAGGGCTTAGAGGAAACAGAAAGCGTACATTGTGGATGCCCTAAGTGCCTACTTTCCGGTCTATATGACTCAATTTGAAATCCACAATGTATCCATAATAGATGCTGAGTGGTGGAATAAATTTGTTTCTTCCATAGTTCACAAAAGTACTGAGCATGTGAGATGGTGAACAGAGGGAGTACAATACCATTAGTACTATAGTTCTTTTTGAAGAGTTGTAGTAGTCTATCCCATTCACATGTTCACATTTCAAGCTTCAATAAAAATGTTGCATGCAAGGATTAAGAGAAACCTCAACAATGCATGTACTCCCTCAATCCATATAAGGTCTAAAATGTGTTCCAGAGGCTAACTTTGACCACATGTTAGAGCAATAATATGACATCCAACTTACACAAATCTTACCATCAAATTGGTAGGTGGTCATTATACTGATAACACATGAATGCATTGCAATTAGTACGTAGATACAGTAGTAAACACTCACTATCTAGTAGTACTAGTAGTACTCTACACTACTACTACTACTACTACTACTACTACTACTACTACTACTACTATGAGGCCATCCAACTGTGTCCCGGCAGGAGACCGCAGACATCGATTATTCTTTCATATTTAAATTTGTTTTCACACAGCAAAATATCCATGAAAATAACTCATGGCAAAATTTCACGGTGAACGAGGGATTTGAATGTGCTAGCAGGGGTGCGACGTGGAGGGGTGATGTCTACTACGCAACTTTATTCTTGTAGACATGTGTTGGGCCTCCAAGCGCAGAGTTTTGTAGGACAGTAACAATTTTCCCTCAAGTGGATGACCTAAGGTTTATCAATCTGTGGGAGGTGTAGGATGAAGATGGTATCTCAAACAACCCTGAACCAAATAATAAAAATTCTCTTGTGTCCCCAACACACCAAATACAATGGTAATTTGTATAGGTGCACTACTTCGGCGAAGAGATGGTGATAAAAGTGTAATATTGATGGTAGAAATATATTTTTATAATCTGAATAAATAAAAACAGCAAGGTAGCAAATAGTAAACAGGCACAAAAACGGTATTGCAATGCTTAAAAATGAGGCCTAGGGTCCATATGCTAGCGCAATCTCTCAACAATGCTAATATAATTGGATCATATAATCGTCCCTCAAAGTGCAATAAAGAATCACTCTCGAGTTCCTATTAGCGGAGAACAAAAAATAGAAATTTTTTGTAGGGTACGAAACCACCTCAAAGCTATTCTTTCCGTTCGATCTATTCAAGAGTTCGTACTAAAATAACACAAATCTATTCTTTCCGTTCGATCTATCCAAGACTTCGTACTAAAATAACACCAAAGCAAATTCATATTCATAATACTCAATCCAAGACGAAAGAACTACAAGGAGACCCCAAAGTTTCTATCAGATAAAAGATAATAAAAACATGCATCAACCCCTATGCATAGATTACCCCAATATCACCGCGGGAATCCGCGAGTTGAATGCCAAAACACATATCAAGTGAATCAATATGATACCCCATTGTCACCTCAAGTATTCATACCGCAAGACATACATCATGTGTTCTCATATCTGAATATTCAATCCGACAAGACAAAACTTCAAAGGGTAAAGATGCAATTCATCACAATAAGAGTATAGAGGGGAGAAACATCATCTGATCCGACTATATTAACAAAGCCCCTGATATAGATCACGACAGAGCGAGATTAAACACATAGCTACTGGTACAAACCGTCATCCCCAAGGGCGGACTACTCCCTCCTCATCGTGGTGGCCGCTGGGATGATGAAGATGGCCACCAGAGATGATTCCCCCTCCAGCAAGGTGCCGAAATGGGTCTAGATTGGTTTTAGGTGGCTATGGAGCCTTGCAGCAGCGGAACTTTTGATCTAGGTTAACCCCGAGGGGTTTCAGAATGTTTGGGAATTTATAGTGCAAAGAAGGGGTACGGGAGCCCACCGAGGTGGGCACAACCCACCTGGGCGCGCCAGGGGGGCGCGCCCTGGTGGGTTGTGCCCCCCCTCGGGGCACCCCCTAGGTGCTACTCTGGCCCATCAGGAGTCTTCTGGTCCATAAAAAATCCACAAAAAGTTTCACAGTGTTTGGACTCCGTTTGATATTGATTTTCTGCGATGTAAAAAACAAGCAAAAAATAGCAACTAGCACTGGGTCAATAGGTTAGTCCCAAAAAATGATATGAAGTTGCTATAAAATGATTGTAAAACATCCAAGAATGATAATATATTGGCATGAATACTTCATAAATTATAGATACGTTGGAGACGTATCAGCATCCCCAAGCTTAATTCCAACTCGTCCTCGAGCAGGTAAATGATTAAAGAAATAATTTATGAAGTGTGAATGCTAGCAAAGTGCATAAGTTTGATCAATGATAGTTTTAATCACTTTTCCTAGCATCATAACAATAATTCTTTCTCATAAAATTTCTCACGTTATAGTGGCGACCCATTCACATGTTAAGGTTCAAATAATGAATTCTCTTAAAACCCAACAACCAATGTTCTCGATCACCAAGCAATTCCAATTCAACTTATTCAACAGAGTTTAAGTAAGAGCTCCACATACTCAACCATCATATAGTCTTCTATGATTGCTAACACTCACCTTGTACACATGAGCAAAACGTTTCAACGGACACATAGAAAGATAGGGGCTTATAATTTTGCCTCCCAACGTATTCACCTTAAGGGTGATGTTAACAATAATAACTCATGCCACCCATATCCAACTGGATATATGTGCCTAGATCTTTCCTCACCACATGATGCTTGCCAAAAGAGAAAAATAAAAAGGAATAGAGAGAAAAACTTTTACTCTTTGCATAAAAGTAAATACTGAAAAGTAAAAGATAGGCCCTTCGCAGAGGGAAGTAGAGGTTGCATGCGCTTATTTATTTGTATGCTCAAACCCTTAGTGCAAAAGAACGTCATGTTGTATTGCTCCTTATGATAGCAATCTTTATTATGGAGTCTGTCGCTTTTATTCTTTGCCATCACAAGTTCGTACAATGCTCAATTTTCTCTTACACTAAATGCTCTCACACTTTTAGAAGCAATTTTTATTGCCTTATTGCACCGATGACAACTTACTTGAAGGATCTTGCTTAATCCTTAGGTAGGTATGGTGGACTCTTGAAAATAAGATTTGGGTTTAAGGGTCTTTGGATGCACAAGTAGTATTTCTACTTGGTGCGGAATTTTTGGTTAGCAAAGATGGGGGGCAATCATCACATGTTGAAGGATCTATGACAATATAACTTCTGTGTGAATATGAACAAACACAAACCATTATGTTGTCTTCCTTGTCCAACGTCAACAATTTTGGCATATAATATTTTGATGGGGCACTACTGCAGGATGCTGCTAACACGACACTACGATCAGAGAGCCTTTGACGAAACTGTGTGCGATGCATTAATCGCAAACGATGATGTAAAAAACCATCAAAAAGATGCAAAATGTTTGCGATGAATGATACATCAAACACGGTTCAGATTTTAGTTACCTGTGCGATGAGGGGCATAAGGTTGATCTGTACAAACTATTTGCGATGAGACAGAACAACAGAAACGGGCAGCCAGATCAAGGTGTGTGCGATATATGGCATACAGTTCACTCCGATGAATCGTTTGCGATGATTGAGGTGAACACAAATGATTCGGCGTAACAAGATGTGTGTGATACCCGGCAAACAGGTCGGTAATCAGAATTGTGTCCGATCATTATAGACAGCCCATACGGTCTTTTTTGTGAATTGTGTGCTTGTCAGGGCACACAGTTCAACAAACCAACATGTTGGCGATAATGTGGAAGACCTCTATCGAATACATATTACTAACCGTCTGCGATGAGATTGACAGGATAAACAGAGATATATACAGTCTGCTTAATTTAGTCCTTCTTCTTGTTGTTGTTGTTGGATGGCCCCGAGACATTGTCTTGGCGAGGACGCTTCTTGCCGCTGACCATTGACTTTTCATCACTGTCGCCATCGTCATCGCTGTTGCTTTCATCGTCCTTGTCCTCCTCGTTCGACCATTCCTCATCATCATCATCGTCGTCCTCTTCTTCGTCCCTCGACGGCTCCTCGTCCGTCTGGTTGTCGTTTGATGACTCCGGAGGCGGCGTCCCTTCCATGAGCCGGATATAATTGAGGTCTGGGCTCGACGTCGAACTCATGGAAGACGAGCGGGATGATTCCGATGTTGACCTATCATCGGGCGCCAGACTGCTGGCCGAACGGTCGTCCTCGCTGTTGCTCGACATGGCTAAAGAGTGCGTGCTAGTGTGTAGTGCAGCCTGCCGGGGACGATGAAGATGGTGGACACTTAAGAGGGGTATGCAGAGAAGAGGAACTGCCAATTGAAGCGGGGGTTGACGTATTATCTAACCGCTGATATTATCAACCGCAATTATTTGTACCCAGTCGCTCCAAATTCTCGGGGTTGCACAGGACTCCTATTGGCTATTTGGCTAGTTTCCCTTTTTAGGACAAAAACAAGGAAGGAATTTTGGGATTATGCACCGGTACCGGTACGAATGGAGTAGGACAGTTGGCAAGAAATACATTGAGCTCTTCTTATTGATAAAGCCAGTAATAATCAAACTAGAAAGGAAAAGAAAAAAGATAAAGAAAAATATCTGCATGAATCTTCGCGTAACATCAATGGCATAGGACCTAGATATGCATTACTTAGAGCACATCTAGATGTGCTTTAGCAACGCTGTCAAACAAAACCCCTAATCATCATTGCAAACAGCGCATAGAACATGGCTAATGCGACAACCACAACTACACATGCTAGTTCCTTCTTGTCTCTTTCTTTCATCTGTTGCCTGTGATTGATTCTTTCTTGCTTCATCGTACTGATTGTACATTCCAGATCAGCCAGTTTCTTCTTCAGCTTTACGTTATCTTTTGCGAGCTTGGTGATAACACTCAGAGCCCAACCATGCCATTCTTCATCCAGCCAGTTAACAAAGGCACAAGCCTCATATCCATGCTAATGTTAAATAGTATTCTAGATGAGCGGTGGCATTAAATGAAGTAAAATGATGAACTTAATTAGCACTAACCTCTAAGGGGCAACTGAGAAACCGCCTGCCAATGTCAAATCCCTCCGTGCATACACGTCGAGCGGGAGTGTGCCCGTGCACACAACTCAGCTTTTGGTACATCTCGGTGGCGCAAAACTCGGAGTCGAACTCGTGTTGAGGGAGTATGGAGTCATGCTCCTGGTCAGGCGGCAGATCACTTTCCTGGGGGGGGGGGTCATTCAGGACGGATTCAGCAAGGAGCTATACTTTGGACATGCTAAAATAGACCGGGATAGATTGGAACCTGATAGGACGATTCGGATCCGTAGTACACCTGCCTTCTAATGACCTTAGCCAAGTGCTCGGCGGCGACCGCCGTCGAGGCGGTGATACGAGCAGGAGGAGCCGCACTGAAACCATCAGCACCACTCATCCGCATTCCCCCAATGTCAGCGCCACGCGAGGGAATTTGGAGGCTATGTAGGGATTTGTGGGAAATGGGGAAACTATGGAGATAAGCTAACGATTGGGAACTACTTATGACACTATATGTTGTATACGACACACTGTTTATACATGTTGTTTGTGTGTTAGGTATTTGAGGGAGTCCTGGATTAGGGGGTCTCTGGACAGCCGGACTATATCCTTTGCCGGACTGTTGGACTATGAAGATACAAGATTGAAGACTTCGTCTCGTGTCCGGATGGGACTCTACTTGGCATGGAAGGCAAGCTAGGCAATACGGATATGTATATCTCCTCCTTTGTAACCGACCTTGTGTAACCCTAGCCCCCTCCGGTGTCTATATAAACCGGAGGGTTTTAGTCCGTAGGACAACATACAATCATACCATAGGCTAGCTTCTAGGGTTTAGCCTCTCCGATCTCGTGGTAGATCAAATCTTGTAATACTCATATCATCAAGAACAATCATGCAGGACGTAGGGTTTTACCTCCATCAAGAGGGCCCGAACCTGGGTAAACATTGTGTCCCCTACTTCCTGTTACCATCCGCCTTAGACGCACAGTTCGGGACCCCCTACCCGAGATCCACCGGTTTTGACACCGACATTGGTGCTTTCATTGAGAGTTCCACTATGTCGTCATCATAAGGAGGATAGCTCGTCTCGTTGTCAAGGACAACATCACCTCTGGGGGAGCCCTGGATGCAGGCCGAACTCTCCGACTAGCAGCTTCGTCATGACCACCCGCTCGGCCGCCGCGCCGACGATGACTTCTCGGGTCATCAAAAATAGCCATCACATCAGCTCAAAATTTGTCGAGCAGATGGATCCAATGGAGCTCTCCTCTTTGAACGAGCTCTTGGATCGCATCGCCGCTCTGGGAGTCACTACGGACTACTATCGGATCGGGCTTAAACCCGACCAAAGGGAGATTAACTCTCCGCCGGTCACCCATCAAATAGCGGTGGTGGAGGAGCAATGCGGCAATTCTCCCTCTATCCTGAGGACGAACTATGTCCGGATTCCCGAGCTCCCCGAGCCGGATACTCATTCACGGGACGACACTGCCCTAGCCCTGAATCCAGAATCAGGCCGCATACCGAATCCACAGGGCAACATCCCGGAGCCCGAACTTCCAAGATCGGAAAATCCCCTGCCCCGGGATCACAGATTGGGTCAAGGTCTGGACTCAAATCCAGCCACCCACCCAGATACAAACGACCTTTCCCAGATTAGACAAGCGCCCCAAGAGACAGTACATCACTATTGGGCCAGATTCCTCCTTGTAATGAACAAGGTCAAGGACTGCCGTGAGGAAGACGCAATTTCGTTCTTTTGCAACAATTGCACGGACAAGGGAGTCCTCAACGCCATAAGTCGCCATGACATAGCACACTTCACTGACTTGGCGGCCATAGTACGGAAATACTGTGCGATGAAAAGTGCCTGGAAAACCCAAACGCAATTTTGGGATAATCTGGCTCTAACCAAACCCCCGGTCCAAACTAAAAGGGTGCACTCTCATAAGTTGCCTGACTCAATTCCAAAGAAGCAAAAGCCCACTACAGGGCGTGGAACCGTATTGGAGGGATGGCTTAACGGGCCCTGCAAAATCCATAGTACAACGGATACCATATCAACACACAGCCTTAGAGCATGTTGGGTACTCCGGCAGGTGGCCAAAATAGCGAGGATCTCCTCACCCAAAATACCTCAGAGCACCTTCCCACGGATAACAATACAGTGTTAATGGTCTTCGAGACCTTCGCCTCAAATAACAGGCGTAAGTGAGCACTCCGCAGCCTCGCCGAAGTCTGCCACGTGGCAGCAATAAATCCATGGAGCGACACGGCTATCACCTTCAATGCCAGTGAACCTAAATTCCGAACAGCCCGAACACCAACAGCTTTGGTCCTCAGTCCAATTGTGGACGGCTTTCGGCTCAATAAGGTGCTCATGGACGGCGGCAGCGGATTAAACCTCATTTATGAGGAAACTCTCCAAAAAATGGAAATAGACAGCAATCGTATTGAGCAAAGCAGTACGACCTTCCGAGGAATCATCCCTAGTCGGGAGGCACGTTGCGCTGGGAAAATCACACTCGATGTAGTATTCAGCACTCCGGAGAATTACAGGTCCGAAGAAATTACATTCCAAGTGGCCCCGTTCAGTAGCAGATACCACGCCCTTCTAGGGCAGGAGGCATTCACGATTTTTCAAGCCATACCCCATTACGGGTACATGAAGCTCAAAATGCCCAGACCCAATGGAATCATCACTCTAGTTAGTGATCCGGACATAGCACTCTGCGCCGAAGACAAAACAGCCGCACTAGCCCTCGAGGCATTATCCGAAGCCCTTGTGGTGGAGGAGTTAACCGCGTTGTGATCCACAGTGGACAGCTACGACGTGATACTAGATAAAAGATCCAAGTCCACCTCTTTTAAACCAGCGGACGAAATAGTCAAATTCCAAGTCCATCCAACGGACTCCACAAAAACAGCATCCATCGGGGCATAGTTAGACCCCGCTGTAGTCGCCGCACTACGGGAGTTTCTGCGCGAAAATTGGGACATATTCGCCTGGCATTCTTCAGACATGCCAGGAATCCCACGTAGATTGGCCGAGCATAGCCTTAATATTCTAAAAGGATTCAAGCCGGTCAAGCAGACTCTTCGGCGTTTCTCTGAACCTATATAACGTGCTCGATGCGGCTATATCTCCCACGTGTCGAAGCATGACTTAGAGGCATAAGCGCATTGAAAGCAATGTCGCAAGTGAGGTAATCTTCGCAAACAACCCATGTAATACAATAAGGGAAAATATACATAGTTGGCTTACAATCGCCACTTCACACAAATACATGAATAAAGCATTACATCAACCAGATACACACATTGTCCGACTACAGAACCAAAATAAAAGAAGAACCCCAAATGCGACAAGGTCCCCGATCAACCCCAACTGGGCTCCACTACTGATCAACTAGAACAAAACAACACAAAGGACAAGATCTTCATCGAGCTCCTCCTGAGCTTGGTTGCGTCATCTGCAAGGACTCCTTGGCACCTGCAAACTGGTTTGGAAGTATCTGTGAGTCACGGGGACTCAGCAATCTCGCACCCTCGCGATCAGGACTATTTAAGCTTATGGGTAAGGAAAAAGGTATGAGGTGGAGCTGCAGCAAGCGACTAGCATATATGGTGGCTAACATACGCAAATGAGAGCGAGAAGAGGAGGCAGAGCACGGTCGATAAAAGTATGATCAAGAAGTGATCCTAGAACAACCTACGTCAAGCATAACTCCAACACCGTGTTCACTTCCCGGACTCCGTCAAGAAGAGACCATCACGGTTACACACGCGGTTGATGCATTTTAATTAAGGTCAACTTCAGGTTTTCTACAACCGGACGTTAACAAATTCCCATCTGTCCATAACCGCGGGCACAACTTTCAAAAGTTCAAAACCCTGCAGGGGTGTCCCAACTTAGCCCATCACAAGCTCTCACGGTCAACGAAGGATATTCCTTCTAGCGGGAAGACCCGATCAGAATCAGAATCCCGGTTACAAGACATTTCGACAATGGTAAAACAAGACCAGCAAAGCCACCCAGATGTGCTGACAAATCCCAATAGGAGCTGCACATATCTCGTTCTCAGGGCACACCGAATGAGCCAGATGTCGGGTAAGCCAGCCCAGAGTTGCCCCTGGTAGCCTCGGACATCGCTCAGTTGGACCAACACTTAGAGAAGCACTGGCCCGGGGGGGTTAAAATAAAGATGACCCTTGAGTCCGCGAAACCCAAGGGAAAAAGGCTAGGTGGCAAATGGTAAAACCAATGTTGAGCATTGCTGGAAGAGTTTTATTCAAGGCGAACTGTCAAGGGGTTCCCATTATCACCCAACCGCGTAAGGAACACAAAATCCGGAAACATAACACCGATATGACGGAAACTAGGGCGGCAAGAGTGGAACAAAACACCAGGCATAAGGCCGAGCCTTCCACCCTTTACCAAGTATATAGGTGCATTAATTAAATAAGAGATATTGTGATATCCCAACAAGTAAACATGTCCCAACAAGGAACAACATCTCCATGTTCCAACAAGGAACAAACTTCAATCTTCACCTGCAACTAACAACGCTATAAGAGGGGCTGAGCAAAGCGGTAACATAGCCAAACAACGGTTTGCTAGGACAAGGTGGGTTAGAGGCTTGGTTTAACAATATGAGAGGCATGATGAGCAAGTGGTAGGTATCGCGGCATATGCATAGCAAAAGAGCGAGCAACTAGCAAGCAAAGATAGAAGTGATTTCGAGGGCATGGTCATCTTGCCTGAAATCCTGCAAGGAAGAAGAACGAGTCCATGAAGAAGACAAACGGACGTAGACGAACGGGTCCTCACAAACGCGACGTTATCGGACCCAACCCGAAGAAGCAACACCGGAAAGAAGCACACCACATAGTAAACAACCAACACATAAACATGGCATGATGCACAACAAAGTATGATGCATGTCCGGTTTAATGAAGCATGGCATGGTCAAGTGCACAAACAATACTACAAATTAAGTGGAGCTCAATATGCAACAAGTTGCATATTGACGAATCACCACATGACTTATTTAGTTCACTCTCGGTTAGGTACTCAACAATATTAAAAGTTTGGTTAACATGGCAAGAGGTGAAGCAAAGTAAACTACCTATCTAGTCAAGTTTAAATGAGGCTGGAAGCAACGAACAACAAATTCCGATAAATCCCCATATGCATATTTTAGATTTGGTGCTGTTCTGCCCTAAACACAATTTTATAGTTGTTAAACATACAAAATGATGCAACCATGTTAAACTAGGCATTTTTCCACCCCATTTACATGTAAAGTTTATTTAAAACCGAGCTACGGTTATTAAGTTATGAATTAAAGCATTTTAACATGGCATAGGAGCAAATTTAAACAAACAACATTTTAAGCATTTCAAACATGGAGGAAAATGACATATTATGAAACTAGATGAAAAACTAAGCATATTTCATATATAATTCATTTAGATCCGATGCACGGTTAATTAGTTAATATATGCATGATCTACAAGGGGTTTTCTCCAAATCTGCGTTCTCTGGAAAAATAGCTAAAACACTGGACAAGAAAAAAATAGAAACGGGCCGAATCTGCTGGGACTGGGCTGCTCACAATGGGCCTCCTGGGCCGGCTTGCGGAAAGTGGCCCAGGCGCGGGGCGCTGCTGGACCGGGCTGAAACCGGACCATGCGCGTGCGAGGGAGGCAGCCCCGCAGGCGCGCTCGTCCTCCTCTGCTCGAAGCAGAGACAGGTTCAGGCAGTGGCAGTTGCCGGCAGCGAGGTTCGCCGGGGCGGTGGGTCGCGAGGAGAAGGAGCGCTTGGGCGTTGTGCTGTTGCTGCTGCTCTTGTTGGCGGCGAAGGCGAGCTCCGGCTGGCAAGGGGACTTGGCGAAGGAGCGGTTCGAGCTCTTCTGAACGAAGCAGAGCGAGCAGAGGCCGGCGGCGAGGCGTGGAGGTCGACGGCGAGGGGAAACCGCGGCGGTGCAGCGGGTCCAGGCGGAAGGCGAGGATCTCCGGCGAGGCAGGGCTTGGCGCGGGGTCGAAGAGGGGGATCCGGCACAGATGGAGCTTAGGGACGGCGTTGGGGACGAGATCGAGGCCGGCCATGGCGTCGGCACCGTGCTCCTCGTTCCCTGCAGGCAGACGACGACGGGAGAGCGAGGTACATGAGAGAGAAGAAATCCAGAGAGGGAGGAGAAGGAGATAAAGAGGAGGAGCAGAGGTCCTGGAGGCCGGCGATGGGGATGCTCCTGCTAGAGGCAGCGAGGCGATGGAGCTCGTGCTCCTGGACGACGGGAGGCTCAGGGCATGAGCAGGGGATGTGCTTGGACGCGAATCACTCGATCCATCGAGATGCTCAGGCGGCTGCGCGGAAAATCAGGGATCTAGTAGGAGGTTGCGGTTGGTGGGGATGGATCCCGAGGGGAAGAATGAGAGCGGTGGCAGCGCGGATGGGACTGGGTTAGACTAGGGTTAGACTGATTTGGTTAGGGGGGGTGGTCTAATATATGGCAAGTGGAATTTTGGTAGGAGCATATTCGTCCCTCCGATCATAATCGGACGGTCGGGAAAAATAGGCTAGGGAGCCCAAATGAGAAAACGGAGACGTTTTGTAGATGTTTGGGGATGTTCTGGATCCAACGGTGACGACAATCCGGTTCGGGTCCGGGACAGCTTTTCGGACGCGCGCGCGAGGAGGTCCGCGGACTGACGAGAGAGCCTAGGTTGGGCCTGACAGTGGTAGTGGGCTGTGTAGACGGTCTAGAGAGGAAAGAGAGGGAAAGCCCGGCAACAGTTTCCGGAGACCGAAAACGTCCGACGTTAGACCGGCTATACTGCCGCTATAGTTAATCGTTGAGGCATCAAACGGACTCCAAACGCGATGAAACTTGGCAGGCGGCCTACCTACAACAAAGCAACACCGCATGCCAACTTTCATCCCATTACGAGAACATTTTCCCGCCACTTCTAAAATAATATTCGGACGTGCCGTGGGCGCGTGCAAGTGTGGTTGGGCTCAGGACGAACAACGGAGAGAACGGGGAGACATGGGCAAATGCAAGTTTTGAAAACATGATGATGCAATGCACATGATTACATGACAAGATGCAACACGCAAGCAAAAGACATGGCAACAACAACGAATAACTCGAAGACACCTGGCACAACGGTCTCGGGGCGTCACAACACTCCACCACTACGAGAGGATCTCGTCTCGAGATCTAGAATGGCACTGGAGGGAAAACGGAAGGGAAAGAGAAGAGGTAAAATTAAGTTGCTTCTTTGACAAACGAGTGAGACCAAAGAACCTTGAAAAGGTTAAGCCATTTGAAAGGGGAATACAACAGAGATGAGCGAAGTTGAAAACACTTCGTTAGAAGAGAGGAACAAAGAACATTGCGAAAAAACCTTGAGGTTGAAGGGCAAGATATATATTGAAACCACTCCGGTTAAAACAAGATAGAGAAGGATTAAGAATGATATAATTTGGACAGCACTCTGACTGCAAATGGAAGGAATTGAACATGATCTTGACAAACAAGATGATTGGTCGAAGAGAGCATCATGACAATGCCTCCAGAAGAAATGAGAGAAAGGAATGGAATGAACGGAGGAGAAAACAAGATCTTAAGAGAGCACGCTTACAACATATGCTAGAACGGAGTTGTTGGGTTAACAACAACGAAAAGGATAAGCATGATATGGACTTATAAAAGACATCTCAAAAGATAAGGGAGAACAATTGCACTCCGGATTGCAAGATGAAGAATGCTTGAGCTCCTTAGAAAAGAATCTCGATGAAAACTTCGAGAAGGAATTAAATCCTTGATGAACTATCATGTAGAACCTTCATGACCAACTCCGGTAACAAAAGGATAACGAAAAGAAAGCGAAGTTGAAAACACAAGGTGAAACCTTGTAATGATTTAAATGGAGCTTCATGACGATATAATTGAGAGAGCTTGGAACTCCGGGAAAAGAAAAGATGAATAATTGAGATCAGGAATTTGATGAGCCTCCGGAATAGGGAATTGAGTTTACTCGATAAACTCGATAAAATAAGAACAGAATTACATTATGCTTATCCTTCATCAATTTAAATTGATGACAAGCAAATGGATTTGGCATACTACTTATTCTCGTTGAAAAGGATTAAGAGAGATATCGATAACTTGATAAGGTTTTCAACGAAACACCGGTAGGATGAAAGAACGAATGAATTGATATGATAAAGAAGGAAGAGAAAACTCTTGAACGAACCACCGTAAGAATTAAAAATGAAAGTGGCAAAGGCACAAATCACCGAAAAGAATTGGAAACGAATGACGATACTTGAGGGGATTTAGATAGAAGTGAACGAAGAGATCCTGAACTGATTAGATAATACTTGAATGATGCACCGGTAAGATTTGAAGAACAACTGTTGAAAGTTGAGGATGAATAACCTAAATTGATGGCCTTCGGATAAAAGAAATGGAAAACAACTCATGAAATGCTCCGGATGGGTGAAAAGAATTCTCACAATCGAAAACAATTTTGAGAGGATGGCATTAAGCTAGAATCACGAATCTCTGAGAGAGCGGATAAAATATGGAGGGAAAGCTCTTCTTCGGTCTTCAAAATCTGAGAATGACAACTAGAAACACCACCAAGAATTATTGAGGCACACCGGAATAAAGAATGGAAAAGTTGAGCCAACGACAAAAGAATTTGAAAGATCTTGGAGAAAGGCATTTGACTGATGGTAAATCATTCTTACGTCAAACTTCGAAAAGAAATTTGAGGATAGCTCCGGGAAAATAAGAAGAGTCAGGTAAGATCCTGGGAAAAGACCTGTGGGTTAGGGCCCACTCAAAAGATACACCGTAGAACAATTTACAAGAGAGAAAGCACCGGTTGAATTAAATGGCTTGAATAAGATAGCATTCCCGAAAGATCTTGAAAGAATGAGAATAAACTCCAACATCTTCTGAGGTATCTTCAGCACTCCGGAACAAAAGAATAGCGAGCGGTGAAAGATTATGAGGTGCACCGGCATGAGAAGGTATTTGAAACGAGGAAAAGAATATGATCCACAAAGCTTGATTTGAATCCACCGGAGAAGATAAAAGAACAAAGAATGATAAACTTGAGGCTCCGTTAGAATCTTCATGAGCATCACCGGGGAAGAACATTGACGCAAAAGAATGGAGAGACTTCCCATCAATAAGAGGATAGTTGAGTAAAAATTCTGAGTCCTCAAAGAAAACAAGGGAGGGAGGGCGGGAAAAAACAAAGGCAACTTGGAGACGGATGAAACGAACACCGTTGAGAAGACTTGAGTTGATCTTGCGGATGTTGAAATGATTGGATCCACTTGAAGAGAGACACACCGGTTGAAAAGGATTGACATGACAGACTCGATGATCGAGAAGGATTAGTGTTCACATCGGGGTATGAGAACACCGCTTAGGAGAAAGGTATGGAATCAACATTTGACTTCGAAGCAACTCGAATACCACAACTCAAAACAAAACAAAGGATTGGCTTGCAAAATAAGCCGGAACAAACATATGATAGAGATTTCGTTCGAAGTTTTCGTGGTGGGGCCTACACGGGCTCGATCGTACAACACCATCATGTACAAGGCAGTGCACATGACATACGAAGCGTCCCCGAGTCGGCATAGCCAAGGACTCTTTAAGACACAACGAGACCACTGTAAAACCAACCGTGAATAGGCGGACCACTAGACGTCGAACCCCAATTTCATATCATATATCCGTCGGAAAGATATCCTAAGAGCTACTTGAATTCCCACTTACGAAACTCCCGAACCTTTCCGGTTATGCAATCAGGTGTTGGGGATACAGAGAAGCATAATATCTCACCCAAATCTAGCAATTCCTACATCCAGCTGTATCCACCCTTCAACACATAACCGAGAAAACTTCGGAAACCATCTACCTCAACCTTCGAAAAGCATCCGTTATACAAGTTATGGCGATACTCTCGAACTCCCGCCCCAGTACTGGGTGGCATCAAGGTTATCTCACCAACAACTGCATAAAAGAGATTTTCGATGTCGGCGAACTAAACTCAGGTATTCCAGATCTGCAACGATAAAATGTGACGACAACACCTCGGAGCTCAACTCCCCGGGACATTGCCACAACCCCTAAAGACAGAAGGCACCAAGAACAATGTTCTCGTCACAAAACCATCGAAACGATTCCAACATACCCGCGTGATCCTAAATTTTTTTTAGTGAAATTTGAGAAGAGAAAAGTCAAAACTCTACATCAGGATGCCTTACCAGAGCGATGAGGAGACTGGGAAGTAAAAAGAATTCTTAAACTCTCCGATATATAATTCCTAAATGACTCAAAACATTTTTCTAGACTCAACTCGGCCGCTAAAAACGATCAAGCAATGGGGGCTCCTAAGGTCGGGGAAGGCTCTGATACCAACTTATAACGCCCTCGATGCGGCTATATCTCCCACGTGTCGAAGCACGACTTAGAGGCATAACCGCATTGAAAGCAATGTTGCAAGTGAGGTAATCTTCGCAAACAACCCATGTAATACAATAAGGGAAAAGATACATAGTTGGCTTACAATCGCCACTTCACACAAATACATGAATAAAGCATTACATCAACCAAATACACACAAGGTCCGACTACAGAACCAAAATAAAAGAAGAACCCCAAATGCGACAAGGTCCCCGATCGACCCCAACTGGGCTCCACTACTGATCAACTAGAACAAAACAACACAAAGGACAAGATCTTCATCGAGCTCCTCCTGAGCTTGGTTGCGTCATCTGCAAGGACTCCTCGGCACCTGCAAACTGGTTTGGAAGTATCTGTGAGTCACGGGGACTCAGCAATCTCGCACCCTCGCGATCAAGACTATTTAAGCTTATGGGTAAGGAAAAAGGTATGAGGTGGAGCTGCAGCAAGCGACTAGCATATATGGTGGCTAACATACGCAAATGAGAGCGAGAAGAGGAGGCAGAGCACAGTCGATAAAAGTATGATCAAGAAGTGATCCTAGAACAACCTACGTCAAGCATAACTCCAACACCGTGTTCACTTCCCGGACTCCGTCAAGAAGAGACCATCACGGTTACACACGCGGTTGATGCATTTTAATTAAGGTCAACTTCAGGTTTTCTACAACCGGACGTTAACAAATTCCCATCTGTCCATAACCGCGGGCACAACTTTCAAAAGTTCAAAACCCTGCAGGGGTGTCCCAACTTAGCCCATCACAAGCTCTCACGGTCAACGAAGGATATTCCTTCTAGCGGGAAGACCCGATCAGAATCAGAATCCCGGTTACAAGACATTTCGACAATGGTAAAACAAGACCAGCAAAGCCACCCAGATGTGCTGACAAATCCCAATAGGAGCTGCACATATCTCGTTCTCAGGGCACACCGAATGAGCCAGATGTCGGGTAAGCCAGCCCAGAGTTGCCCCTGGTAGCCTCGGACATCGCTCAGTTGGACCAACACTTAGAGAAGCACTGGCCCGGGGGGGTTAAAATAAAGATGACCCTTGAGTCCGCGAAACCCAAGGGAAAAAGGCTAGGTGGCAAATGGTAAAACCAATGTTGAGCATTGCTGGAAGAGTTTTATTCAAGGCGAACTGTCAAGGGGTTCCCATTATCACCCAACCGCGTAAGGAACACAAAATCCGGAAACATAACACCGATATGACGGAAACTAGGGCGGCAAGAGTGGAACAAAACACCAGGCATAAGGCCGAGCCTTCCACCCTTTACCAAGTATATAGGTGCATTAATTAAATAAGAGATATTGTGATATCCCAACAAGTAAACATGTCCCAACAAGGAACAACATCTCCATGTTCCAACAAGGAACAAACTTCAATCTTCACCTGCAACTAACAACGCTATAAGAGGGGCTGAGCAAAGCGGTAACATAGCCAAACAACGGTTTGCTAGGACAAGGTGGGTTAGAGGCTTGGTTTAACAATATGAGAGGCATGATGAGCAAGTGGTAGGTATCGCGGCATATGCATAGCAAAAGAGCGAGCAACTAGCAAGCAAAGATAGAAGTGATTTCGAGGGTATGGTCATCTTGCCTGAAATCCCGCAAGGAAGAATAACGAGTCCATGAAGAAGACAAACGGACGTAGACGAACGGGTCCTCACAAACGCGACGTTATCGGACCCAACCCGAAGAAGCAACACCGGAAAGAAGCACACCACATAGTAAACAACCAACACATAAACATGGCATGATGCACAACAAAGTATGATGCATGTCCGGTTTAATGAAGCATGGCATGGTCAAGTGCACAAACAATACTACAAATTAAGTGGAGCTCACATGACTTATTTAGTTCACTCTCGGTTAGGTACTCAACAATATTACATGTTGGTTAACATGGCAAGAGGTGAAGCAAAGTAAACTACCTATCTAGTCAAGTTTAAATGAGGCCGGAAGCAACGACCAACAAATTCCAGTAAATCCCCATATGCATATTTTAGATTTGGTGCTGTTCTGCCCTAAACACAATTTTAGAGTTGTTAAACATACAAAATGATGCCACCATGTTAAACTAGGCATTTTTCCACCCCATTTACATATAAAGTTTATTTAAAACCGAGCTACGGTTATTAAGTTATGAATTAAAGCATTTTAACATGGCATAGGAGCAAATTTAACAAACAACATTTTAAGCATTTCAAACATGGAGGAAAATGACATATTATGAAACTAGATGAAAAACTAAGCATATTTCATATATAATTCATTTAGATCCGATGCACGGTTAATTAGTTAATATATGCATGATCTACAAGGGGTTTTCTGCAAATCTGCGTTCTCTGGAAAAATAGCTAAAACACTGGACAGGAAAAAAAATAGAAACGGGCCAAATCTGTTGGGACTGGGCTGCTCACAATGGGCCTCCTGGGCCGGCTTGCGGAAAGTGGCCCAGGCGCGGGGCGCTGCTGGACCGGGCTGAAACCGGACCATGCGCGTGCGAGGGAGGCAGCCCCGCAGGCGCGCTCGTCCTCCTCTGCTCGAAGCAGAGACAGGTTCAGGCAGTGGCAGTTGCCGGCAGCGAGGTTCGCCGGGGCGGCGGGTCGCGAGGAGAAGGAGCGCTTGGGCGTTGTGCTGTTGCTGCTGCTCCTGTTGGCGGCGAAGGCGAGCTCCGGCTGGCAAGGGGACTTGGCTAAGAAGCGGTTCGAGCTCTTCTGAACGAAGCAGAGCGAGCAGAGGCCGACGGCGAGGCATGGAGGTCGACGGCGAGGGGAAACCGCGGCGGTGCAGCGGGTCCAGGCGAAAGGCGAGGATCTCCGGTGAGGCAGGGCTTGGCGCGGGGGCGAAGAGGGGGATCCGGCGTGGATGGAGCTCAGGGGCGGCGTTGGGGACGAGATCGAGGCCGGCCATGGCGTCGGCGCCGTGCTCCTCATTCCCTGCAGGCAGACGACGACGGGAGAGCGAGGTACATGAGAGAGAAGAAATCCAGAGAGGGAGGAGAAGGAGATAAAGAGTAGGAGCAGAGGTCCTGGAGGCCGGCGATGGGGATGCTCCTGCTAGAGGCAGCGAGGCGATGGAGCTCGTGCTCCTGGACGACGGGAGGCTCGGGAGGCTCGGGGCATGAGCAGGGGCTGTGCTTGGACGCAAATCACTCGATCCATCGAGATGCTCGGGCGGCTGCGCGGAAAATCAGGGATCTGGTCGGAGGCTGCGGTTGGTGGGGATGGATCCCGAGGGGAAGAATGAGAGCGGTGGCGGCGCGGATGGGACTGGGTTAGACTAGGGTTAGACTGATTTGGTTAGGGGGGGTGGTCTAATATATGGCAAGTGGAATTTTGGTAGGAGCATATCCGTCCCTCCGATCGTAATCGGGCGGTCGGGAAAAATAGGCTAGGGAGCCCAAATGAGAAAACGGAGACATTTTGTAGATGTTTGGGGATGTTCTGGATCCAACGATGACGACAGTCTGGTTCGGGTCCGGGACAGCTTTTCGGACGCGCGCGCGAGGAGGTCCGTGGACTGACGAGAGAGCCTAGGTTGGGCCTGACGGTGGTAGTGGGCTGTGTAGATGGTCTAGAGAGGAAAGAGAGGGAAAGCGCGGCAACAGTTTCCGGAGACCGAAAACGTCCGACATTAGACCGGCTATACTGCCGCTATAGTTAATCGTTGAGACATCAAACGGACTCCGAACGCGATGAAACTTGGCAGGCGGCCTACCTACAACAAAACAACACCGCACGCCAATTTTCATCCCATTCCGTGAACATTTTCCGGCCACCTCTAAAATAATATTCGGACGTGCCACGGGCGCGTGCAAGTGTGGTTGGGATCAGAACGAACAACGGAGAGAACGGGGAGACATGGGCAAATGCAAGGTTTGGAAACATGATGATGCAGTGCACATGATGACATGACAAGATGCAACACGCAAGCAAAAGACATGGCAACAACAACGAATAACTCGAAGACACCTGGCACAACGGTCTCAGGGCGTCACAACCTAAGCGACATGCTATGGGAGAAGAGCTAGCCAAGCTACTGGAGGCCGTATTTATTAGAGAAATAAAACATTCGGACTGGATAGCAAACCTGGTGATGGTACCAGAGAAAGACAAATCCTGGCACCTATGCGTCGACTTCAAAGACCTTAATAAGGCTTGCCCAAAGGATCCCTTTCCACTCCCTCGCATCGATCAAATCATCGACGCTACCGCAGGACACGAATCATTGTGCTTCCTCGACGCATACTCCGGTTACCACCGGATTAAGATGGCGGAGTCTGATCAAGACGCAACGGTATTTATCACGCCATACGGCCCCTTCTGCTTTAACACAATGTCCTTCGGGCTCAAAAACGCCGGCACAACATATCAGCGCATGATTCAGACATGTCTGGAAAAGCAGACCGGCAAGACTGTGGAGGCATATGTAGACGATGTGGTCATTAAAACCAGACACATCAACTCTTTAATAGACGACTTGAGGCTCATATTCACCAACCTCCGAACATACGACATTAAGCTCAATTCGGAAAAATGCGTTTTCGGCGTTCCCGCCGGAAAGCTCCTAGGCTTCATCGTCTCCAGTAGAGGAATTGAAGCAAATCTGGCTAAAATCCGAGCTCTGTCGCAGTTGGCTATCTAACTGACCTCAAGCAAATCCATAAATTGACTGGATGTGTGGCGGCTTTAAGCCGCTTTATCTTCCGATTAGGAGAAAGGCACTTCCCCTTTATCGCCTTCTTAGACACACCGAACACTTCGAGTGGACGGATGCAGCCACGACCAGACTGAAGAAATAAATGCCATCCTGGCCACCAACCCAATCTTGGCAATGCCAACTGTTGGCGAACCAATGCTATTATATATAGCGGCAACTCATCAAGTTGTAAGCACAGTACTCGTCATCGAATGAGAGATGGACGGACATAAATTCCCACTTCAAAAGCCGGTATATTATGTATCCACCGTCCTCACCTCATGCAAATCACGGTACCCACATTACCAAAAGATAGCATACGCGGTATTCATGGCATCCCGCAAATTACGACACTACTTTCAAGAGTGTTCAATAACGGTGGCCTCCAAAGTACCACTCAATGACATAATAAACAACCACGATGCCACGGGCCGGATTGCCAAGTGAGCCATCGAGCTCCTCCCGTTCGACATAACATACAAACCACAGCGAGCCATTAAGTCGCAAGTATTGGCCGATTTCATCGCCGAATGGACGGAAGCCGAACTCCCTAAAGAGTACGGCGCATACTCCAATTGGATCATGCACTTCGACTGTGATGCCCCCGATTTAATCGTACACTAATCATACACGCAAACTTGTATGATCAAGATCAGGGACTCACGGAAAGATATCACAACACAACTCTACAAATAAAATAAGTCATACAAGCATCATATTACAAGCCAGGGGCCTCGAAGGCTCGAATACAAGAGCTCGATCATAGACGAGTCAGCGGAAGCAACAATATCTTAGTACAGACATAAGTTAAACAAGTTTGCCTTAAGAAGGCTAGCACAAACTGGGATACAGATCGAAAGAGGTGCAGGCCTCCTGCCTGGGATCCTCCTAAACTACTCCTGGTAGTCGTCAGCGGACTGCACGTAGTAGTAGGCACCTCCCGAGTAGTAGTAGTCGTCGTCGACGGTGGCGTCTGGCTCCTGGGCTCCAACGTCTGGTCGCAGCAATCGAGTATAGAAAGGGGGGAAAGAGGGAGCAAAGCAACCGTGAGTACTCATCCAAAGTACTCGCAAGCAAGAAGCTACACTACATATGTCGCAGCCCTACCTAGGCACAACAGAGAGGTCAGCACGCCGGTCTAAATCCTATGGCGCAGGGGTCTGGACCCATCGCCCATTGCACACCTGCACGTTGCGAGGGCGGCCGGAAGCATAACTATCCCCCTTAATACAAGAGCAGGCTTACGTTTCAATCCGGCGCGCGCCGCTCAGTCGCTGACGTCACGAAGGCTTCGGCTGATACCACGACGTCGAGTGCCCATAACTGTCCCAGCGTAGATGGTTAGTGCGTATAGGCCAGTAGCCAGACTCAGATCAAATACCAAGATCTCGTTAAGCGTGTTAAGTATTCGTGAACGCCGACCAGGGCCAGGCCCACCTCTCTCCTAGGTGGTCTCAACCTGCCCTGTCGCTCCGCCACAACGTAACAGTCGGGGGCCGTCAGGAACTTAGGCCCACCACTACCTGGATGGAGCCACCTGCCTCTTCAGCCCCATCTCCGAACAGTACCACAGGTAATGTAACAGTGTAAAGTATATAGTATATGCCCGTGATCACCTCCCAAAGTGATCACGGCCCAGTAGTATAGCATGGCAGACGGACAAAAGTGTAGGGCCACTGATGATAAAAGTAGCATCCTATACTAAGCATTAGGATTGCAGGTAAAGGTAACAACAGTGGTAGCAAGGACAGGCTATGCATCAGGATAGGATTAACGGAAAGCAGTAACATGCTACACTACTCTAATGCAAGCAGTATAGAGAAGAGTAGGCGATATCTGGTGATCAAGGGGGAGGGCTTGCCTGGTTGCTCTGGCAAGAGAGAGGGGTCGTCGTCGATGTAGTCGATCACGACGGTATCGGCGGCGTCTCAAGGTCTACCGGAAAGAAGTAACGAAGGGAGAACACAATAAATAACAGAGCAATCAAAGCATCACAAAGCATAACAAGGCACACGTGGTGCTAGATGTGACCTAACGCAGTACTGCGCATGTCGGTCGGAGCAGGAAAATATTCAGAGGTATTTTCCAGCTCTGAGAAATTACCGGTTAGATGAAACGGAGGGAAAAGTTCCATGTTCATCATGCCTGAGGTGCGTGGTAGGTAAATGAGTGGCATATTTGGATTCGTCTAATTTTTCTGATCATCTTTCATATATAAATTATTTCAATCTAAGTTACGGATTATTTTCTATGGATTTTCAAAGTTTATTCAATTTTCTGAAATTTCTGCATTTATTTAACCAAATTGACAAAAGTCAATTTGACTGGTCAAAAGGGGAGATGGTGGCCCACATGTCATAAGCTATACCTAAACAAATAACTAAAACTAGCTTAAATAAATGCGGGTCCACATGTAATAGACTTAAACTAATTAATTAACCAACTAATCTGGACTAAATTAGTTTAGACCTAATTATACTAGGCCGGCCCCACACGGCTGTGGCACAGCCCATGCGCACACAGCGCACACACACAAAGCTAGGAGTAACTCTATTCCTTTTAACACAAGATAGAATTTTATGATTTTTGTAGGATTTAATCCATGCATTATCTGAAGTAGGTCCAATGGAACAAAATGAAGCTTGTTACGTCTACTTTCCATTCATATAATTTTTACCCATGTTAGGATTTGTCTTATCACTGTTTAGGAGCTGTTTAAAGGGCTAGGCATTGTAAAAATACAAAGGCTAGCTAGTATAGCTACAGTACTAGCAGTAGTAGTATATGCAGAGCATTGGCTGGCGTGGCGTTGGCGCGGTTGGGGGCAGCAGGCAACGAGCAGCGGCAGCCGGGGCAGCGAGCGTCAGCAGCAAGCAGCGGTAGCACACGGCGGTGGTGACGTGCAGCGCGGCAGACGCGGGCGGGCAGGGGCGCGGTTGGAGTGAGTAGCAGCAGCGGCGAAGTGGCAAGTAGCAGCAGGTACAGGGAGCAGCAACAGCCGTGCATCCGCGGCAAAGCAGCGGCCGAGCAACGGGGACCGCGGGCGGATGTGGGTGCGGGCTGGCGGGTCGGAGCGCGCGGGGGGACGCGTCCATATGTAGGTGAGCACGCGCGGGGATGCGGCCATACGCAGGCGAGCACGCACGGGAGCCGAGCGCACAAGAAGATCGGTCGTGGCTGACAGTGGCTACGGCAGCGGCGCGAGATAACGATGGTGGTGGAAAGAGGCTGCAAACAGAGGGGACTTGAGGTGGAGCTGACCTAGGAGGCACAAGAAGGCCCGGTGACAGCTTGGAAGCGCAGGAGATGGCGGATCGAGGTGACGACAACCGGCGACCGACGGGGAAGAAGCGGGTGATTACGTCGGCTCGGGGCGCTCCGGCTTGTTCCAATAGGCGTAGTCGACGAGGATGGCCGAGGGGAAGCTCCCGACCAACGAGTCACGCGCAGGGGAGCTCGTTGGCCACGGTGGCGACGGAGTTCATGGCGGTGGCTTTGCGGCGAGCAGAGGATCGACAGAAGCGGCGCGAGAGAAGGGGGAATGGAGGAAATTAGGGTTCCGGGGGTTCGCGGCGATGCTCTTAACCTCAGTGAGGGCCGCGGGATGGCTGGCACGTGGCCGATCCGCGGCGCGGACGCCGGCACGGCGGCCACCGATGCCTCAAGTGAACAGGAGCTTGAAGGCAAGTGAGTGTTGGGCTGGGCCTTTAGTGTGGACTTAAGGTCCAGCCCAATAGTGGGTTATAGCTCCTTTTCTTTTATACCTTCTTTATTTCCTTCATGGTGTTGCATTTTATTTCCATACTTAATTGATTTTGTTTTGTTCCTTCAATATAGCACAATAGTATTAAGGCACATATTTTGTTAGCATAAACACTTTCAATTTATTTTGAGATGTTTAACTTTTTGTTTAATTTTGAAAAGTCCCAAATTAATTACTACGGGGTTGTTTAAATGATGTTAGTGGCATTTTTCTAATTCAAAACATGGTGAAATCTCCATGGAAATTACTTAGTGAGTATTTGCAAAATTATTAACATTTTTATTTTAATACCTGAAGAAATGTTTTTTGCACCTCTATTAAGAAGTTCAATTTGAGTTGAACTAATTATTTAATGCATTTTAAGTATGAAACTATGATGACATGGCAGGCTAGGGGAAGAACACTGTAGCATGATTATCAGGGTGTTACAAATCTCCTCCACTACAAGAAATTTCGTCCCGATATTTAAGAGGCGTAAGGCAGGGAGGTTCTGGTTACGAAATTCTAGCGAGTGTTCTCGGTCTTAGTTGCTCTCCTCGAAGTGGTCGATCCATAACGCTGATGTCTTTGTTTCTCTTCTTCAATTCATCATGATGAAGTCAGCATCCCTTCTTCGAGAACTCCATCGTACTTACGAAAGAATAAAGGGGGTAGTCCAGGAGAACGGACCTCTGAAAGGTCGACTATCTGGTCGATAACATCGAGGAAGGTGGCAGAACTCTTGAACTGAAACTTAGGAAAATACCGAGAGCAAAGTAAGAAGGTACATCATAGAAGTTTCAAGCGCATAGGCAATCGTTCGATGTCTGATACGAAATGTGAAAGGGGTTCAGAGTAATGGGAATAAGTATTGCGTCTGATACCGGAATAGATTACTAGGAAGGTGGCCCGTGAATTACATATGAAGTCAAGCGCGAGGAATAACTTTGACAACAGGGTGTACAGGAGAGTCAGGTTTCAATCATGTGGAACTTTGGGTTATGGGCCCACCATGTGGGTTAAAAGTAGGAGGAGCGGTGACATCTTGCATGGTCATGATAGCAAGGCATGTCAGAGGGTAGCCTGTCAGTTATGTCGGCAACAACGTTGGTACCAAGGGCAAGGGACGAGGAGAACCATTTTCCTGCTCACTAAACGAGGCAGACAAATAGGCAAAGTTCTCATCCATCGGTGGCTACCGGAATGTCATCAAGAATAGTAACAGGGTCTTGCTGACAGAATTGTACAACGAGATGTTTACATAAGCAGGAGAATATTACTGCTTAGATCTTATAGATCACAAGCAACGTTAAACCAACCAATGGAAAGGAAATATGATCATCAGATTAAACAGAACAATGGAAAGGAAAATGTGTTTAAACACATATTTCAAGGGTATATCCTTCCCAAGGACAAACAGAGCACGATATCCATGACAGGATATAACGTAGAAAATCCTTTAGGAAAGGGGAAATAAATTTCATGACATTACCCATACAATGGTGTTTGGATAATTGATAAAGAAAATTTAGCATTGTGCTTCAAATGCTCTTTATTGATGATTGGAGTAGCACAGACATGCTTCGAGATAGCATTGACATGGTCTTCAAGCAAAGGTCAGTCTTTGGATGCACGAAGGATTCATCAGGAACAACTGGCAGAATAAGTCTTACAATTTCCTCATGTAAGAGTGTTTAACCTAGCTGAGAAGGAAAACTATAACAATAGAGCCTTCGGCCAGGTGTGCTAGGCATGACATCACCTTACCGGGTCATATAAAGACAAATGTTATAACTCTTGAAAATATATTCCGACCATCATATCTGACCGAGATTCAGATCTGATTGGTGTCAGGATACCTTACACTCTGGATGCCTAAGCAGAAAAAGGTGCGACACAAATTGACGAGATGACATTATAAGATCCTCGGGAAATGAACTATGGAAGCAAGTTCGAAACAAGAGTCCATCATTAAAACCAAGAAGAGGATGAGGAGGTGGTTGATGGACTCAACGACGATTCATCGAGAATTCCACACGGATGGATTTCCACAATTATGTGCACAAGGAGATGACATTGGAAAATTCAAATGATGTAATGTTGTATGCCCGAGGAAAACATACACCATTAATCATTAGTTCAAAGGTGTGACCGAAATACGACCTTAGGCAGCAAGATCAATGTTAGAGTGATGATTCAATAATCAACAGCCTAAGAAAGAATTGTCGATCATTAACATTCAAAGCAATAGGGTTGCCAGAAGTACAAAATCCAAGCAACACGTTAGATGGTATCCCGGTTAGAATCAACACGGGGACCAAGAAAGAATGGTGACAGTGAGAAGTATCACTATGCCAAGAATTTTCAAAGAGGTGAAGCAATCCTCACAACATACTCGGCATAAAGGACAGTAATACTTCAAGGTAGAATATAATGCAAATAGGATAGCAAGTTGCATCCATAACATGGACAAGCTCACGATGAGAAGAAGTTCAGGGTGTTGTCGATGATAACAAAAATCATCGAGGGCAAGGAGGGTATTTCTTAACATGAACACAGTTGACATCTCGAAAGAAGTCAAAGTGTTGAAGGTGATCCGACACATTTGCCAGGAGGTTTCAAGAGGACGCCATCAAACAGTAACGGCATCAAGCAGGGAATGACGACGTGAAAGTCATAGGAACAACAATTAAGATGCAAGCTCAGAATCAAAGTTGCCTTTCAGAACAAGAAACATGATGTTGAAAGCTCGACGTAAGTCGTGCTCACACTCTGAAGAATTTGTGCACCGAAGAAGGTCGAGGTAGCACAATCAAAGATAGCAAGATAAGGGTGTAGCCGATGGTCTAGGAAGACATGACTGAGTTTAAATTTTCCCAGTAACAATTACTAGGGGTATTTGAATTTTAGAGCAGATTTGATTTACTAAACGGTGTCCTCGGTTGACGGCAACCTAGAACCCGTAGAGTGATTACGACAAGGCAAGTTATTACTTCAACAAGTTAGTAAGATGCCGTGCAAAGGCATGATATCCTCGAGATACCACGGGGTAAAAATCGAAGGTAGAACATGATAGAAGTTGAACTAGGTCGTTGACCGACAACAACAGATACTTTAACCTTGTCAAAAATTGACGAGGCCTGGAATGGATTTCTTTCAGACATATGGGAAAAAGGACAGTATGGTCGAACCAAATCTGCAAGGTTCAATTTAAGGATACCGAAAGAATCATACAGATGGGTAATCATTTTGCAAGAAGCTTCCGAGACGGTCTACATCATTTCCATGGGCATGAACACAAAGTTCAAGGTCGACTCCCACTTTTCCAATGCATAACATTTCATTTACTTCTCGCTCTGATAAAGTTGTAGTGTTGGGAATTTATCTGGCAAGACACCAGAAGAGTATGACTCATGAAAACTTTCGGTTTCGGGTTCACACGGATTAGTGAAAGTATAGGTTCAACCCATCGGGGCATCTTAGGAACATATACTACAAACTTCAAGAGTACATAGCACAAGCTTGTAAGCAGAGTATGGCTGGCAAAACAGAGGATACAATTTACCTAAGGTATTATGTATCGGGGGAAGGACTCACAAGGTGATTGAAAATGAAGGACACTGTCGGATAATAATCCAACAATGGATCGGGCGATCCACAATGGAGCTGATGTGAGTATCGGTACTCACTTAGAGGAAGAAAGAATGCAGAGGCATCAAATTCAAGAAACACCTGAATAGTCTGATGCTTAAATACAAAGAAATTATGGCTTCCAAAATAAAGGATCAGAAGCAGACGCTCTGATCAAGGATGGATAAGTTGAAATGACTTAGTTGTACAATCAATAAAGGTTTGAATTGTCGAGAACCAACTCATGTCTAGGAGGACGTCTGAGTTGGAAAGATAATTTAAAAGGATAACCTGATGATTGCATGCATACGCACATATTGAAACCATAGGCTTAAAATGACAACGGCAAGGGATGTCAACGAAGACTACTAGCAATTTGGAATTAACCATAATGCCAGCAGGCAAGAAATTCAAGAGCAATAAGTTGCTGAGGATTTTGGAAAATCGAATAGCACTTCGAAGAATTTTTGCGAGACACAAGAACAACTGGGATGAACGGATCCTCGATAAATGTGAGGCATTATCCGTAAGGTTTTTAATGCAGAAAGGAACTGTATGGCAGTAAACTCAAAGGATTTTCGGAACAACGGAGACTATTTCGAGGCATCTTGTAACAACAAGAGTGATGAGGAATGATCATGTGAATGACAGGGTAATCATCCACGGGGATATATCAGTGGTAGGAATTACAAAGGCAATGAGCAGAAAGGGCTCGGGATAACATCGATGGGTATCCTCAAAATCTTCTGACGAAGTAGGTGATCTTCCGGCATGAGGGCTCTCCGGGAGAAATTAATTACGAGAGCCTAGAGTCAGTGTTAGTAAAATCATTTAACCCGAGTAGAAGAGAGATCAGAGTCCCAGAGTATAGGTCGAGGAATAAAAGATACTAATACCTCCCAATGGCGACGTGGGCCCGTAAGCCACACAACCATGTTAGTAAAAGTTTTTCAATGACTAGACTCGACTTCGGCCAAGGAGTTGGAAAGGGGGATTCCTACAGGCAGTCGGCTCTTATACCAACTTGTGACGCCCCCGATTTAATCGTACACTAATAATACACGCAAACGTGTACGATCAAGATCAGGGACTCACGGGAAGATATCACAACACAACTCTACAAATAAAATAAGTCATACAAGCATCACATTACAAGCCAGGGGCCTCGAAGGCTCGAATACAAGAGCTCGATCATAGACGAGTCAGCGGAAGCAACAATATCTTAGTATAGACATAAGTTAAACAAGTTTGCCTTAAGAAGGCTAGCACAAACTGGGATACAGATCGAAAGAGGTGCAGGCCTCCTGCCTGGGATCCTCCTAAACTACTCCTGGTCGTCGTCAGCGGGCTGCACGTAGTAGTAGGCACCTCCAGAGTAGTAGTAGTCATCGTCGACGGTGGCGTCTGGCTCCTGGGCTCCAACGTCTGGTCGCAGCAATCGAGTATAGAAAGGGGGAAAAGAGGGAGCAAAGCAACCGTGAGTACTCATCCAAAGTACTCGCAAGCAAGGAGCTACACTACATATGTATGCATTGGTATCAAATGGAATAAGGGTATCATATGTGGACTGAACTGCAGAATGCCGGAATAAGAGGGGGATAGCTAGGCCTTTCGAAGACTACGCTTCTGGTAACCTCCATCTTGCAGCAGGAGAAGAGAGTAGATGGTAAGTTCACCAAGTAACATCGCATAGCATAATCCTAACCGATGATCCTCCCCTCGTCGCCCTGTGAGAGAGCGACCATCGGTTGTATCTGGCACTTGGAAGGGTGTGTTTTATTAAGTATCCGGTTCTAGTTGTCATAAGGTCAAGGTACAACTCCAAGTCGTCCTGTTACCGAAGATCACAACTATTCGAATAGATTAACTTCCCTGCAGGGGTGCACCACATAACCCAACACGCTCGATCCCATTTGGCCGGACACACTTTCCTGGGTCATGCCCGGCCTCGGAAGATCAACACGTCGCAGCCCTACCTAGGCACAACAGAGAGGTCAGCACACTGGTATAAATCCTATGGCGCAGGGGTCTGGGCCCATCGCCCATTGCACACCTGCACGTTGCGAGGGCGGCCGGAAGCAGAACTAGCCCCCTTAATACAAGAGCAGGCTTACGTTCCAATCCGGCGCGCGCCACTCAGTCGCTAACGTCAGGAAGGCTTCAGCTGATACCACGACGTCGAGTGCCCATAACTGTCCCCGCGTAGATGGTTAGTGCATATAGGCTAGTAGCCAGACTCAGATCAAATACCAAGATTCGTTAAGCGTGTTAAGTATTCGCGAACGCCGACCAGGGCCAGGCCCACCTCTCACCTAGGTGGTCTCAACTTGCCCTGTCGCTCCGCCACAAAGTAACAGTCGGGGGCCGTTGGGAACTCAGGCCCACCACTACCTGGATGGAGCCACCTGCCCCTTCAGCCCCCATCTCCGAACAGTACCACAGGTAATGTAACAGTGTAAAGTATATAGTATATGCCCGTGATCACCTCCCGAAGTGATCACGACCCATTAGTATAGCATGGCAGACGGACAAGAGTGTAGGGCCACTGATGATAAAAGTAGCATCCTATACTAATCATTAGGATTGCAGGTAAAGGTAACAATAGTAGTAGCAAGGACAGGCTATGCATCAGGATAGGATTAACGGAAAGCAGTAACATGCTACACTACTCTAATGCAAGCAGTATAGAGAAGAGTAGGCGATATCTGGTGATCAAGGGGGGGCTTGCCTGGTTGCTCTGGCAAGAGTGAGGGGTCGTCGTCGATGTAGTCGATCACGACGGTATCGGCGGCGGTCTCAAGGTCTACCGGAAAGAAGTAACGGAGGGGGAACACAATAAATAACAGATCAATCAAAGCATCACAAAGCATAACAAGGCACACGTGGTGCTAGGTGTGACCTAACGCAGTACTGCGCATGTCGGTCGGAGCGGGAAAATATTCGGAGGTATTTTCCAGCTCTGAGAAATTAACGGTTAGATGAAACGGAGGGAAACTTTCCATGTTCATCATGCTTGAGGTGCGTGGTAGGTCAATGAGTGGCATATTTGGATTCGTCTAATTTTTCTGATCATCTTTCATATATAAATTATTTCGATCCGACTTACGGATTATTTTCTATGGATTTTCAAAATTTATTCAATTTTCTGAAATTTCTACATTTATTTAATCGAATTGACCAAGTCAATTTGACTGGTCAAAAGGGGAGATGGTGGCCCATATGTCATAAGCTATACCTAAACAAATAACTAAAACTAGCTTAAATAAATGCGGGTCCACATGTAATAGGCTTAAACTAATTAATTAACCAACTAATCTGAACTAAATTAGTTTAGACCTAATTATACTAGGCCGGCCACACACGGCTGTGGCACAGCCCATGCGCACACAACGCGCACACACAAAGCTAGGGAGTAACTCTATTCCTTTTAACACAAGATAGAATGTTATGATTTTTGTAGGATTTAATCCATGCATTATCTGAAGTAGGTCCAATGGAACAAAATGAAGCTTGTTACGTCTACTTTCCGTTCATATAATTTTTACCCATGTTAGGATTTGTCTTATCACTGTTTAGGAGTTGTTTAAAGGGCTAGACATTGTAAAAATACAAAAGCTAGCTAGTATAGCTACAGTACTAGCAGTAGTAGTATATGTAGAGCATTGGCAGTGGTGTGGCGTTGGCGCGGTTGGGGGCAGCAGGCGACGAGCAGCGGCAGCCGGAGCAGCGAGCGTCAGCAGCAAGCAGCGGTAGCACACGACGGTGGTGATGTGCAGCGCGGCAGACGCGGGCGGGCAGGGGCGCGGTTGGAGTGAGTAGCAGCAGCGGCGAAGTGGCAAGTAGCAGCAGGTACAGGGAGCAGCAACAGTCGTGCATCCGCGGCAAAGCAGCGGCCGAGCAACGGGGACTGCGGGCGGATGTGGGTGCGGGCTGGCGGGTCGGACTCGCCGGCCACCACACCGCAGCCCAGGCCCTTGTAAGCAAGGCCTTCCGTACAGGTTTTTATTGGCCGACGGCCCGGGCAGATGCACAGCATCTGGTCCAACATTGTGTTGGTTGCCAGCTTTTTGCAAACCAAAGCCACATGCCACCTACCGCCCTCCAAACAATCCCCATTACTTGACCCTTTGCGGTCTGGGGGCTTGATATGGTCGGACCCCTCAATGGGGGAACCCATAAGAAAAAATACTTACTGGTCATGGTGGATAAATTCACCAAATGGACAGAAGCCAAACCTGTCAAAACGGCTGAATCCGGACCGGTGATAGACTTCATATCCGGGGTTGTACACCGTTATGGCGTCCCCCACAGCATCATCACTAACAACGACACGAACTTTACAGCCGACGAGGTGAAACTTTGGTGCAGCAACATGGGCATTAAGCTCGATTATGCTTCTGTCTATCATCCGCAAACTAACGGTCAAGTCGAACGAGCGAATGGTCTTATCATGAGCGGCATTAAACTCAGATTAGTGTGGTCCTTAAAGGAATCAGATACGCATTGGGTAGAGGAGCTCGACTCCGTACTATGGGGGCTGCGGACCAGGCCGAATCGCACTACCGGATACACACCATTTTTTATGGTGTACGGCGCTGAGGCGGTGCTACCTTGCGACATAATTGATGACTCACCTCGAGTGCGCATGTACGAAGAAAGAGAGGCCGGGATTGATCGGCAGGACAGTTTGGATGCCCTGGAGGAGGAACGTGACATAGCAAAGGCCCGTTCCGCATTCGATCAGCAACAGGCTCGAAGGTATCAAAGCAGAAAGTATGGGACAAAACCTATAACATTGGCGAACTAGTTCTACGCCTGCCAGAGAAGAAAAAGAACAAGCTCAAGCCCAAATGGGAAGGTCCCTTCATTATCGACCAGGTTTTGACCGGTGGAGCGTGCCGTCTGTGGGATGCATCAGATAATCGACTCGAGCCAAACCCATGGAACGCAGCCAGACTCCGAAGGTTCTATGCCTAGCGCCGGACTCTATGTTCGTCTCCTTACCTCCATCAATTTTTTGCACATCCGTTTTTTCTCTCTTTCTCTCTCTATTTTCCCTTCAAGGCCCTAAAGGGCTACACTTGTGTCTTGGTTACACAATCTTGACGCGCTAACCGCGCTCAATATACCTGGGGGCTTCCTATACAGAAGCTTAATCTAATTACCTTTCCGGGCTTTATGCCCCACACTTGTGTTATCCTTCCGCATGTACCTTTTTTTGCCATTATATGCATCGATATGACTTAAGTTTTGGCTAAGCTGGGTTGCCTGGCTCTTGTATTTATGCCCTACGTTCCCGTTAATTCGGCTAGGGCATAAGGGGAGCACCTCTGTGATTGTTACTGTTGGGTCAGCCAGATGTGTACCTCAGACTTGGTGAAGCCGAAAGCTAGCGTTCTTAAGGGAATATTTGGTCGGTGAATAAAAGATGACTTTCATTTAAATTACTACATGCCCCCAGATGTTTTTAGCCTACGTCTCGCAGTTCGGACATGCACATTAGGGCATGCGTACCCAGGGAAAGAAACCCTTAACGGAACTATTCTCCCTGGAAGATGTTTCTTACTATCCATGTAATATAACATAGCTAGTTGGGTACTTGTCTGTTCAAGCACTTATGACCCCTACGCCTGGTTTCCATGCATACCCCCGGTTCTTATATAACCGAGTGGGTATTTGGATACACTCCGAACTATCGGGTCCAGAGGTCGAAGCGAAAAGGTCCGCCATGACAAATGATTTACAATCTGACTAGGGACATTACATATGTCACTTGAAGTACACAGTCACTAGGACTGATTAAATTCTTCTTCTATACCATCCAACAGGCTGTCTAGCCTACAATCCTGTTAGGAATACTTTGCGGCTAATTCTACTTGATCATACACTAAACTGACGGGGATCTCTTTCCCATCGGGCCCCACAGGTCCGACCTCGGCCATGTGGTTTGGGTCAGTCTTGGTATACCGTGTCTTCACCATAGCCCAGGCTTCCCTTGCACCTTGTCGGCAGGCTGATATCTTCCATAATCGGAAGCGCCGCCGCGCTCCCTTGAGCTTCTCTATAAGCTCCCCCATGCTTCCTGGCGGGGACGCGGATGGCCACAAGGCTTGGGCAATACTCTGCATCACCTGCCAAACTTGTTCGTGCAGTTGTGAGAGCTCTGGTAGAAGATCACCCAAAGACCCGGGCATCTCCTCCGCGGGATGACCCGTCAGCATATCTGCAGACATAACGCTGTTAGGAGGCTTCCTCGCCGAACTCCTTTAAAAAGTTCGTTCAAGTACTTACTGAAAATGCCGCGCCGAAGCCGTTTATTCTCCTTCACGGAGTCCGCAAGCTGGGCTCGGACATCTTTCAGTTCCATGCCCAGCCGGATATTGGCATCTTGGAGATCAATTTTCTCCTGCCTGACTCGCGTCAGCACGCGCTCGCCAGCATTTCGCTGTCGGTCATCACATCCCGTATCCGCCTCCACGGCCTCCGAATTCACTCCGGGGCCACCTGCAACATCTATTGTTAGATGTGCATACATGCCGCATACTACCTAGTACCGATATTCTTTGCAATAGACAAAATAAGTACCAGGGGGACCCTTTTTGGACTCCTTCAATGCGGCAACAACGGCTTCTAGCTGGGCCTTGTACTCGTCCAGCTCTTGAGACAATTGGGAATTCTTCTCCGTAAGAACATGCACAAATAATGATCCTTAAATCAGTTGCGTCAACTGTTTCAAGTCTCGGGGGCTACTGATACATATAATCGTTAGATTTGCTTACCCGTATATCCCTTACATACCGGTCCCTGGCTCTGGCTAGACCATTTTGAGTAGCACGGATGTACACGTCTCCGGAATTGAAGGCATCAAATGCCTCTGGCGAGAAACAATCGTCACAGAGTACGGCCCAGTGACGCCTATGATTCATGGCGCTCTCCACTTCTGAATTTTTAGCGGATAGTCTATCCGCATCTTCTGTAGGAGGAGCATCCGGCATCCGCCCCATGTTGGCTTCCGCCTCTATGTCCGGCCCTGGGGACCGACTGGTGGAGGCGTGATTGGCGGCCTCTCCAGATATAGTCCGGCGAGCGTTTTTTCTATTAAAGAAGCATGGATGTCATTGCATTTTGAGAAAGACGATAACCACGGAGCGAGGTTTTGTGTCATACCTCTGCGTCGGCGTCTCCGTCCTGACCGCCTTCCTTTTTGGCCTACCCGGCTTTGGTGCCTCTTGTTGGCGAGTTGCTGCGGGGTCGGCACGGCGTCCCGAATGCCTTCCTTGTAAAACACCATATGTGTACGGTAGGTGAAGTGTCTAAAGGGAGATCCTATTTTTGGAGTTGGGATTTTGGTTTTTCTTACGTGCGATGCAGGGAGCAGCCCGGGATAGTCGGCCGTTATGGCCACCATGGCGTCATCGCAGCTCAATTGATAGAATTGCCTGTCTATCAGCTCCACGAATATGTCCGGATCCTCTTCGAGTCCGGGACGAGGGCCCGGCCAGGGTCCTCTGGTTGTGGAGATAGGCTGTTGACCTCCCTTACAGCTTTTCGCAATTCCTGCCGTAAAATGGCAAGGTGAGTACCTACGACGAAGAATGCGGGAAGAATGGGAGTAAAGAGGTATAACTCACCCAGCTTGGAGGGTTTTACATGGAGAATCCATCCCGTGGCTTAATACGGATGAACTCCTCTTCCTCTCCCTTTAACAACTCAGACAATATTTTTGCTAAAGCAGCAGCGGAGTCCGGTCCCTTATGCCCGCAAGGGGTGGCATCATCTTCCCTGTTAAAACACCATAGGGGGTGCCCTCGATATTGAAGTGAATGCACTCCCCGCACTATGCATACTGACATAACCTCGATTATTTTCAATCCTGATTGAGCCAGCGCTTTAATCTGGTTCATCAGGTAGAGGACTTCTCCGTTGTCTTCCTCCTAGCGGCTCCGTGGGCGCCAGCTTCGGCGTTTCTTCAGAGGAGCATTGTTGAACTCAGGAAGACCCCGCCGAACAGGGTTTGGAAGGGGGACGTCCTCCATATAAAACCACTGTGAAGGCCAATCTTCGGACATCTTCTTCGGAGTACCAGACAGGTATCCGGTTTTGGCGATGCGCCATATTTCGGCTCCGCCCACCTGATAAAGTGACCCCTTTTGTGTGCGGGGCACAAGGCAAAATAACCTCTTCCACAGCTCGAAATGAACCTCGCAGCCCAGAAATAGCTCGCAAAGGGCAACGTATTCGGCGATGTGTAATATGGAAGCAGGGGTGAAATTGTGCAGTTGGAGGCTGTAAAACTCCAGGAGCCTGCGGAGGAACAGATGAATTGGAAATCCGAGTCCCTTAGTAAGTAAGGGACAAGGCACACCCGCTCCCCCTTGGAGGGGCTGGGGAAGCTCTCTGCTTGCTCCCCGCCATTATAGGTGGCAAGCCCGGCTCGGACGGGGACCAAATACGTTGAAGGGAGAAATCCCTGGGTCTGCAGCTCTACCAAACGACTGTGCGGGCGAGAGGAGGAGCTGCGGTGGTTGGCCATGATGAGATGGATTTTTTCCGAGCACGCTCCGATGGATTTTCGCTGGGGGAGGAGGGTGTGGATTGGATCTAAGAATCCCCATCCCTTTAATAGACAATTTATTTACCTGGCTAGGGGGCGAATGTAAAAACGCCCTGGCTCCTCGCATTCGCTCGACGCGAGGGTGGCACTTATTGGGCACAGAAGCCTAGAAGTCCAACATTTATAGGAGCCGGACACTACTTTACAGATATTCAAGATTTGGAGAACAACCCGCCTTGCAATGCCGAAGACAATACTGCGCACCGGACTCATCGTCATTGAAGCCTGGTTCAGGGCCTACTGAGGGAGTCCTGGATTAGGGGGTCTCCGGACAGCCGGACTATATCCTTTGTCGGACTGTTGGACTATGAAGATACAAGATTGAAGACTTCGTCTCGTGTCCGGATGGGACTCTACTTGGCGTGGAAGGCAAGCTAGGCAATACGGATATGTATATCTCCTCCTTTGTAACCGACCTTGTGTAACCCTAGCCCCCTCTGGTGTCTATATAAACCGGAGGGTTTTAGTCCGTAGGAAAACATACAATCATACCATAGACTAGCTTCTAGGGTTTAGCCTCTCCGATCTCGTGGTAGATCAACTCTTGTAGTACTCATATGATCAAGAACAATCAAGCAGGACGTAGGGTTTTACCTCCATCAAGAGGGCCCGAACCTGGGTAAACATCATGTCCCATGCCTCTTGTTACCATCCGCCTTAGACGCACAGTTCGGGACCCCCTACCCGAGATCCGCTGGTTTTGACACCGACAGTATTACTACGTCACAAATGATTTCGGCACCAAAGCGTGTGAGAAGACAATGTAGGTTAGACACGGTTGCCGTTAAATAACCGTATGTGATGTACTACCCTGTCCATATAATTGAGTTACGGTGAGATACCGTGTAAACAGCCACTTTGCGGATATCAGTAAAAAAACAGCCGCTCTGCGTATAGAGATGCTGGCGGTGGCCTAGCTAGCGGCTACCGGTGAAGAGGTCAATCCTCGGTTGGTGGACGGTGGCGGCGTCATAGGAGGTCAATCCTCGGTCTGCGACGAGAGATAAGAGGAGCTCAACCATCGAGGTCGGCGGTGGCGTGATTCGAGCACATCCATCGCGGTCGATGGCGGGATAGTGGAGGTCCAACTTCACGCGGCAGCCGCACTAAGCTTTGCTCCTCGACCATGCTGTCTCAGCGTGCCGCCGCATCACGCTTGTCTGTCTGCTGGGTGGAGATCGCCGCGCGGCTAATTAATTAAGGTATTCTTTTCATGAGTGGCTTAATTAAGGTATTCAATTCCTAAGGGTAGTGTTGTACTAGTACTCTGCGTGTAAATTGACTGGCCATTAATTTTTATCATTGCACGTCTGCATAACAACACGGAGCACCCTCGATAATTATAAAAATAAAACCTTGTTATTTATGCACGCATCTTTGGGCAGCAGTTAATCCGTGTATTAATGTTTTTGTTTTGTTTTTAATTACCATTCGTGTGCTGCAGATGGGACGATCTCGATGGATGAAGAATCGGAAAACCGTAGATTTTATCAGTGGCGCGATACGTCTCCAACGTATCTATAATTTTTGGTTGCTCCATGCTATATTATTTACTGTTTTGGATGTTTATGGGCTTTATTATACACTTTTATATCATTTTTGGGACTAACCTATTAACCCAGAGCCCAGTGCCAGTTTCTGTTTTTACCTTGTTTTAGGGTTTCGAAGAAAAGGAAAATCAAACAGAGTCCAATTGGCCTGAAACTTCACGGAACTCATTTTTGGAAGGAAAGAAGCCCAGAAGACTTGAAGTGCACGTAAGGGAACCTTCGAGGAGGCCACGAGGTAGGGGGGCGCGCCCTCCACCCTCGTGGGCCCCCTGACGTACTTCTTCCGCCTATATATCTCCATATACCCTAAAAACATCGGGGAACACAATAGATCGGGAGTTCCGCTGCCAGAAGCCTTGTAGCCACCGAAAGCCAATCTAGACCCGTTCCGGCACCCTGTCGGAGGGGGCAATCCCTCTCCGGTGGCCATCTTCATCATCCTGGTGCTCTCCATGACGAGGAGTGAGTAGTTCTCCCTCGGAGCTGAGGGTATGTACCAGTAGCTATGTGTTTGATCTCTCTCTCTCGTGTTCTTGATTTGGCACGATCTTGATGTATCGCGAGCTATGCTATTATAGTTGGATCTTATGTTTCTCCTCCCCCTCTACTCTCTTGTAATGGATTGAGTTTCCCCTTTGAAGTTATCTTATCGGATTGAGTCTTTAAAGATTTGAGAACACTTGATGTATGTCTTGCCGTGTGTATCTCTGGTGATACTGGGATACCACGTGATTCACTTGATGTATGTTTTGGTGATCAACTTGCGGGTTTCGCCCATGAACCTATGCATAGGGGTTGGCACACATTTTCGTCGTGATTCTCCGGTAGAACTTTGGGGCACTCTTTGAGGTCCTATGTGTTGGTTGAATAGATGAATCTGAGATTGTGTGACGCATATCGTATAATCATACCCACGGATACTTGAGGTGACATTGGAGTATCTAGGTGACATTAGGGTTTTGGTTGATTTGTGTCTTAAGGTGTTATTCTAGTACGAACTCTAGGGATGTTTGTGAAACTTATAGGAATAGCCCAACGGATTGATTGGAAAGAATAACTTTGAGGTGGTTTCGTACCCTACCATAATCTCTTCATTCGCTCTCCGCTATTAGTGACTTTGGAGTGACTCTTTGTTGCATGTTGAGGGATAGTTATGTGATCCAATTATGTTAGTATTGTTGAGGGAACTTGCACTAGCGAAAGTATGAACCCTAGGCCTTGTTTCAACGCATTGCAATACCGTTTGCGCTCACTTTTATCATTAGTTACCTTGCTGTTTTTATATTTTCAGATTACAATTACCTTTATCTACCATCCATATACCACTTGTATCACCATCTCTTCGCCGAACTAGTGCACCTATACAATTTACCATTGTATTGGGTGTGTTGGGGACACAATAGACTCTTTGTTATTTGGTTGCAGGGTTGCTTGAGAGAGACCATCTTCATCCAACGCCTCCTACGGATTGATAAACCTTAGGTCATCCACTTGAGGGAAATTTGCTACTGTCCTACAAACCTCTACACTTGGAGGCCCAACAACGTCTACAAGAAGAAGGTTGTGTAGTAGACATCAAGCTCTTTTCTGGCGCCATTGCCGGGGAGGTGAGTGCTTGAAGGTATATCTTTAGATCTTGCAATCGAGTCTTTTAGTTTCTTGTTTTATCACTAGTTTAGTCTATAAAAGAAAACTATAAAAAAATGGAATTGAGTTTGTCTCATCCGCTTCACCTTTTTAATATCTTTCGTGAGTATGATGGAAAGGATAATTGTGCTCAAGTTCTAGAAGAAGAAATCTTTGAAATGTTTGGCACTAAATATTTGAATTATGAGCATGATTGCAATGTTGTTAGTACGAATTCTTTGAATATCCATAATACTAATGATGATTGCACTAGTTATGATGAAAATGTCTCCTATAAACATGCCAATTTTTGTGGAGTGCATTGGGTTTGTAAGTACACACCAAATAGGGAAGATAGATATTGCAAGAGGCATAAGTACTTAGAAACTAAATTGTTGCAAGAAATTCTTGATGATTGTGCTGAAAAATTCAATATTTTTCGGTCCCCTTGTGAACTTTGCAATGAACATGGTCATTTAAATATCCAATGCAAATTGTTTCATGACCGAATCGTATCCAAAAATTGTGATAATTTGATTACCCTTGAGCATCATAAAGAGCTTAGTCTTCTTTTGGGGTATGAGGAAATGAAACGTATAACTAAGGGTATTCCAAAGTTTAATCTTGATAGATTTCTTAATTTTGATCTAGAGAAAATTTATATATACGGTGCGGTGAATTGTATTGAAAATCCTTATATTGCCAACTACATAAGAAAATAAAACAAATAGAAGATGAAGAGAATACTAATGAAAGGGAAGAGACTTCCCAATACCATCCTATTATTTCTTATGATGAATCAGGTAACGAGGAAGAGCCTCCTATTCAACCAATCTCATTAATAAGGAGCTCCAAAAGGAGGATTGAACCCACACATGATGTGGTGAACAAGAAGAAAAGAAAAAGGAAGAGAGGTAAAAAGATATCTCTCCCAAATAATGCTGCTTCTATTACTATTGTGCCTCATGAAAATATAATTGTGGAAGATAATTATACTTCTTATAATCTTGAAAATCTTTTTGGCACTTGCTTGGAAGAATATGATAATTGCTATACTATTGGTGCTATCCATACTATTAATTATGAGAGTGATTATGCTTATGATATGAAAAGGCCCAAGCTTGGGGATGCTATGTTTGATGAAGATGATGTTTTTGAGAATATATTTTCTGCAATTAATGTTTGTCCCAAGCTTGGGGATGCTACGTTTAATGAAGATGATATTTTTAGTCCCCCAAGTTTTGATATGCAAATTTATAATGATGATAGCATGCCTCCTACCTATGATGATTATTGTGATGATACTTATGCTATAAAAAGTAGTGATTATATTTATAAAACTTCTCATGATTATGGTTACCCATTTTCTGAACATTACTCTTTTAATGTGGAAACAATTTATAGTATTGGAGTCTCTTATGATGCTCCCACTATTCCGTATGAGAAGAATTTTGCTTATGTGGAGAGTAATAAAATTTCTATGCTTGTAGATCGTGAAAAGAATGCTTTAGGTGCTGGTTATATTGTTGAATTCATTCATGATGCTATTGAAAATTATTATGAGGGAGGAATATATACTTGTAGGAATTGCAATAATATCAAGTTTCCTCTCTATGTGCTTAAAATTTTGAAGTTATGCTTGTTTTACCTTCCTATGCAAGTTGATTCTTGTTCCCATAAATTGTTTGCTCACAAAATCCCTATGCATAGGAAGTGGGTTAGACTTAAATGTGCTAGTCATATTCTTCATGATGCTCTCTTTATGTTTCAATTCTTATCTTTTAGGTGAGCATCATTGAAATCATCATGCCTAGCTAGGGGCGTTAAACGATAGCGCTTGTTGGGAGGCAACCCAATATTATTTTTGTTCCTTACTTTTTGCTACTGTTTAGTAATAAATAATTTATCTAGAATTTGTTTAGATGTGGTTTTAGGTGTTTAATTAGTGTTTGTGCCAATTAGAACCTTTGGGAAGACTTCGGGGAAGTCTTTGCGATCATGCTGTAAAAAACAGAAACTTTAGTGCTCACGAGAATTGCTGCCATTTTTTATTGGATAGTGATATTTAGTTAATTATTTTTGCAGATGATTAATAGATAAATTCCTCAGGTCCAGCCATTTATTTTAGAATTTTATGATTTTCATAAGTATACGTTTCATCCAGATTACTACAGACTGTTCTGTTTTTGGCAGATTCTGTTTTCTATGTGTTGTTTGCTTATTTCGATGAATCTATGGCTAGTAAAAGAGTTTATAAACCATAGATAAGTTGGAATACAATAGGTTTAACACAAATATAAATAAAGAATGAGTTCATTACAGTACCTTATGATGGTGATTTGCTTTCTTATACTAACGGAGCTTACGAGTTTTCTGTTAAGTTTTGTGTTGTGAAGTTTTCAAGTTTTGGGTAAAGATTCAATGGACTATGGAATAAGGAGTGGCAAGAGCCTAAGATTGGGGATGCCCAAGGCACCCCAAGGTAATATTCAAGGTCAACCAAAAGCCTAAGCTTGGGGATGCCCTGGAAGGCATCCCCTCTTTCGTCTTCATTCATCGGTAACTTTACTTGGAGCTATATTTTTATTCGCCACATGATATGTGTTTTGCTTGGAGCGTAATTTTATTTCATTATGTTTTTCTTGCTGTTTGAATAAAATACCAAGATCTGAAAATCTTAAATGTTAGAGAGTCTTCACATAGTTGCATAATTATTCAACTACTCATTGATCTTCACTTATATCTTTCGGAGTAGTTTGTTGTTTGTGGAGGAAATATGCCCTAGAGGCAATAATAAAGTTATTATTTATTTCCTTATATCATGATAAATGTTTATTATTCATGCTATAATTGTATTAACCGGAAACATAATACATGTGTGAATACATAGACAAACAGAGTGTCACTAGTATGCCTCTACTTGACTAGCTCGTTAATCAAAGATGGTTAGGTTTCCTAACCATGAACAAGGAGTTGTTATTTGATTAACGGGATCACATCATTAGGTGAATGATCTGATTAACATGACCCATTCCATTAGCTTAGCACCCGATCGTTTAGTATGTTGCTATTGCTTTCTTCATGACTTATACATGTTCCTATGACTATGAGATTATGCAACTCCCGTTTGCCGGAGGAACACTTTGTGTGCTACCAAACGTCACAACGTAAATGGGTGATTATAAAGGTGCTCTACAGGTGTCTCCAAAGGTACATGTTGGGTTGGCGTATTTCGAGATTAGGATTTGTCACTTCGATTGTCAGAGAGGTATCTCTGGGCCCTCTCGGTAATGCACATCACATAAGCCTTGCAAGCATTGCAACTAATGAGTTAGTTGCGAGATGATGTATTATGGAACGAGTAAAGAGACTTGCCGGTAATGAGATTGAACTAGGTATTGAGATACCGATGATCGAATCTCGGGCAAGTAACATACCGATGACAAAGGGAACAACGTATGTTGTTATGCGGTCTGACCGATAAAGATCTTCGTAGAATATGTAGGAGCCAATATGAGCATCCAGGTTCCGCTATTGGTTATTGACCGGAGACGTGTCTCGGTCTTGTCTACATTAACCCGTAGGGTCCGCACGCTTAAGGTCTCGATGACAGTTATATTATGATTTTTGATGTACCGAAGTTAGTTCGGAGTCCCGGATGTGATCACGGACATGACGAGGAGTCTCGAAATGGTCGAGACATAAATATTGATATATTGGACGGCTATATTCGAACACCGGAAGTGTTCCGGGTGATTTCGGAGAAAACCGGAGAGCCGGAGGGTTACCGGAACCCCCCCGGGAGAAGTAATGGGCCATATGGGCCTTAGTGGAGAGAGAGAGAAGGGCAGCCAGAGGTGGGCTGCCCGCCTCCTCCCCCCTGGTCCGAATTGGACTAGGAGAGGGGGGCGGTGAAGGAAATATGCCCTAGAGGCAATAATAAAGTTATTATTTATTTCCTTATATCATGATAAATGTTTATTATTCATGCTAGAATTGTATTAACCGGAAACATAATACATGTGTGAATACATAGACAAACAGAGTGTCACTAGTATGCCTCTACTTGACTAGCTCGTTAATCAAAGATGGTTATGTTTCCTAAGCATGAACAATGAGTTGTTATTTGATTAACGGGATCACATCATTAAGTGAATGATCTGATTGACATGACCCATTCCATTAGCTTAGCACCCGATCGTTTAGTATGTTGCTTGTGCTTTCTTCATGACTTATACATGTTCCTATGACTATGAGATTATGCAACTCCCGTTTGCCGGAGGAACACTTTGTGTGCTACCAAACGTCACAACATAACTGGGTGATTATAAAGGAGCTCTACAGGTGTCTCCAAAGGTACATGTTGGGTTGGCGTATTTCGAGATTAGGATTTGTCACTCTGATTGTCGGAGAGGTATCTCTGGGCCCTCTTGGTAATGCACATCACATAATCCTTGCAAGCATTGCAACTAATGAGTTAGTTGTGAGATGATGTATTACGGAACGAGTAAAGAGACTTGCCGGTAACGAGATTGAACTAGGTATTGGATACCGACGATCGAATCTCGGGCAAGTAACATACCGATGACAAAGGGAACAACGTATGTTGTTATGCGGTCTGACCGATAAAGATCTTCGTAGAATATGTAGGAGCCAATATGGGCATCCAGGTCCCGCTATTGGTTATTGACTGGAGACATGTCTCGGTCATGTCTACATTGTTCTCGAACCCGTAGGGTCCGCACGCTTAAGGTTACGATGACAGTTATATTATGAGTTTATGCATTTTGATGTACCGAAGGTTGTTCGGAGTCCCGGATGTGATCACGGACATGACGAGGAGTCTCGAAATGGTCGAGACGTAAAGATTGATATATTCGAAGCCTATATTTGGACATCGGAATCGTTCCGGGTGAAATCGGCATTTTTCCGGAGTACCGGGGGGTTACCGGAACCCCCCCCCCCCCGGGGGTTTATTGGGCCTACATGGGCCTTGAGGGAGAAGAGAGAAGGAGGCAAGAGGTGGCCGCGCGCCCCTCCCCTTCCTAGTCCGAATAGGACAAGGGAAGGGGGGCGACGCCCCCCCCCCTTTCCTTCCTCTCTTCCACCTCTTTCCCCTCTCTCCTTGTCCAACTAGGAGTCCTACTCCCGATGGGAGTAGGACTCCCCCTTGGCGCGCCCACCTTGGCCAGCCGCCTCCTCTCGCTGGCTCCTTTATATACTGAGGCAAAGGGCACCCTAGAACACACAAGTTGATCCACGTGATCTATTCCTTAGCCGTGTGCGGCGCCCCCAGCCACCATAGTCCTCGATAATACTGTAGCGGAGTTTAGGCGAAGCCCTACTGCTGTAGTGCATCAAGATCGTCACCACGCCGTCGTGCTGACGGAACTCTTCCCCGACACTTTGCTGGATCGGAGTCCGGGGATTGTCATCGAGCTGAACGTGTGCTCGAACTCGGAGGTGCCGTAGTTTCGGTGCTTGATCGGTCGGATCGTGAAGACGTACGACTACATCAACCAAACACTTCCGTTGTCGATCTACAAGGGTACGTAGATCATACTCTCCCCTCTCGTTGCTATGCATCACCATGATCTTGCGTGTGCGTAGGAAAATTTTGAAATTACTACGAAACCCTACAGTGGCATCAGAACCTAGGTTTTATATGTTGATGTTATATGCACGAGTAGAACACAAGTGAGTTGTGGGCGATATAAGTCATACTGCCTACCAGCATGTCATACTTTGGTTCGGTGGTATTGTTGGATGAAGTGGCCCAGACTGACATTACGCGTACGCTTACGCGAGACCGGTTCTCCCGACGTGCTTTGCACAGAGGTGGCTTGTGGGTGACAGTTTCTCCAACTTTAGTTGAACCAAGTATGGCTACGCCCGGTCCTTGCGAAGGTTAAAACGGAGTCAAATTGACAAACTATCATTGTGGTTTTGATGCGTAGGTGAGATTGGTTCTTACTTAAGCCCGTAGCAGCCACGTAAAACTTGTAACAACAAAGTAGAGGACGTCTAACTTGTTTTTGCAGGGCATGTTGTGATGTGATATGGTCAAGACATGATGTTGAATTTTATTGTATGAGATGATCATGTTTTGTAACCGAGTTATCGGCAACCGGCAGGAGCCATATGGTTGTCGCTTTATTGTATGCAATGCAATCGCGATGTAATGCTTTACTTTATCACTAAATGGTAGCGATAGTCGTAGAAGCACAAGCTTGGCGAGTCGACAACGATGCTACGATGGAGATCAAGGTGTCATGCCGGTGACGATGGTGATCACAACGGTGCTTCGGAGATGGAGATCACAAGCACAAGATGATGATGGCCATATCATATCACTTATATTGATTGCATGTGATGTTTATCTTTTATGCATCTTATCTTGCTTTGATTGGCGGTAGCATTATAAGATGATCTCTCACTAATTATCAAGAAGTGTTCTCCCTGAGTATGCACCGTTGTGAAAGTTCTTCGTGCTGAGACACCACGTGATGATCGGGTGTGATAGGCTCTACATTCAAATACAACGGGTGCAAAACAGTTGCACACACGGAATACTCAGGTTATACTTGACGAGCCAAGCATATGCAGATATGGCCTCGGAACACGGAGACCGAAAGGTCGAGCGTGAATCATATAGTAGATATGATCAACATAATGATGTTCACCAATGAAACTACTCCATCTCACGTGATGATCGGACATGGTTTAGTTGATTTGGATCACGTAATCACTTAGAGGATTAGAGGGATGTCTATCTAAGTGGGAGTTCTTAAGTAATATGATTAATTGAACTTAAATTTATCATGAACTTAGTCCTGGTAGTATTTTGCAAATCATGTTGTAGATCAATAGCTCGCATTGTTGCTTCCCTGTGTTTATTTTGATATGTTCCTAGAGAAAATTGTGTTGAAAGATGTTAGTAGCAATGATGTGGATTGGATCCGTGATCTGAGGTTTATCCTCATTGCTGCACAGAAGAATTATGTCCTTGATGCACCGCTAGGTGACGGACCTATTGCAGGAGCAGATGCAGACGTTATGAACGTTTGGCTAGCTCAATATGATGACTACTTGATAGTTTAGTGCACCATGCTTAATGGCTTAGAATCGGGACTTCAAAGACGTTTTGAACGTCATGGAGCATATGAGATGTTCCAGGAGTTGAAGTTAATATTTCAAGCAAATACCCGAGTTGAGAGATATGAAGTCTCCAACAAGTTCTATAGCTAAAAGATGGAGGAGAATCGCTCAACTAGTGAGCATGTGCTCAGATTGTCTGAGTACTACAATCGCTTGAATCAAGTGGGAGTTAATCTTCCAGATAAGATAGTGATTGACAGAATTCTCTAGTCACCATCACCAAGTTAGTAGAACTTCGTGATGAACTATGATATGCAAGGGATAACGGAAACGATTCCCAAGCTCTTCGTAATGCGGAAATTGACGAAGGTAGAAATCGAGAAAAACATCAAGTGTTGATGGTAGACAAGACCACTAGTTTCAAGAAAAGGGCAGAGGGAAGAAGGGGAACTTCAAGAAGAACAGCAAGCAAGTTGCTGCTCAAGTGAAGAAGCCCAAGTCTGATCCTAAGCCGGAGACTAAGTGCTTCTACTGCAAAGGGACTGGTCAGTGGAAGCGGAACTACCCCAAGTGATTGGCAGATAAGAAGGATGGCAAAGTGAACATAAGTATATTTGATATAAATGTTATTGATGTGTACTTTACTAGTGTTTATAGCAACCCCTCAGTATTTGATACTAGTTCAGTTGCTAAGATTAGTAACTCGAAACGGGAGTTGCAGAATAAACAGAGACTAGTTAAAGGTGAAGTGACGATGTGTGTTGGAAGTGGTTCCAAGATTGATATGATCATCATCGCACACTCCCTATACTTTCGGGATTAGTGTTGAACCTGAATAAGTGTTATTTGGTGTTTGCGTTAAGCATGAATATGATTTGATCATGTTTATTGTAATACGGTTATTCATTTAAGTAAGAGAATAAATTGTTGTTCTGTTTACATGAATAAAACCTTATATGGTTACACACCCAATGAAAATAGTTCGTTGGATCTCGATCGTAGTGATACACATAATCATAATATTGAAAACAAAAGATGCAAAGTTAATAATGATAGTGCAACTTATTTGTAGCACTGCCGTTTAGGTCATATTGGTGTAAAGCGCATGAAGAAACTCCATGCTGATGGGATTTTAGAATCACTTGATTATGAATCACTTGATGCTTGCGAACCATGCCTCATGGGCAAGATGACTAAGACTCCGTTCTCCGGAGCGAGCAACTGACTTATTGGAAATAATACATACTGATGTATGCGGTCCGATGAGTGTTAAGGCTCACAGCAAGTATCGTTATTTTCTGAACTTCACAGATGATTTGAGCAGATATGGGTATATCTACTTGATCAAACATAAGTCTGAAACATTTGAAAAGTTCAAATAATTTCAGAGTGAAGTGGAAAATCATCATGACAAGAAAATAAAGTTTCTACGATCTGATCGCGGAGACAAATATTTGAGTTACGAGTTTGGTCTTCAATTAAAACAATGTGGAATAGTTTCACAAATTCATGCCATATGGAACACCACGGCATAATGGTGTGTCCGAACGTCATAACCGTACTTTATTGGATATAGTGCAATCTATGATGTCTCTTACTGATCTACCACTATCGTTTTGGGGTTATGCATTAGAGACAGCTGCATTCATGTTAAATAGGGCACCATCTAAATTCGTTGAGACGACACCGTGTGAACTATGGTTTGGCAAGAAACCAAAGTTGTCGTTTCTTAAAGTTTGGGACTGCGATGCTTATGTGAAAAAGTTTCAACATGATAAACTCGAACCCAAATCGGAGAAGTATGTCTTCATAGGATACCCAAAGGAGACTGTTGGGTACACCTTCTATCACAAATCCGAAGGCAAGACTTTTGTTGCTAAATTCGGAGTTTTTCTAGAGAAGGAGTTTCTCTCGAAAGAAGTGAGTGGGAGGAAAGTAGAACTTGATGAGGTAACTGTACCAGCTCCCTTATTGGAAAGTAGTTCATCACAGAAATCTGTTCCTGTGACTACTACACCAATTAGTGAGGAAGCTAATGATGATGATCATGTAACTTCAGATCAAGTTACTACCAAATCTCGTAGGTAAACCAGAGTGAGATCCGCACCAGAGTGGTACGGTAATCCTGTTCTGGAAGTCATGTTACTAGACCATGACGAACTTGCGAACTATGAGGAAGCGATGATGAGCCCAGATTCCGCGAAATGGTTAGAGGCCATGAAATCTGAGATATGATCCATGTATGAGAACAAAGTATGGACTTTGATGGATTTGCCCGATGATCGGCTAGCCATAGAAAATAAATGGATCTTCAAGAGGAAGACGGACGCTGATAGTAGTGTTACTATCTACAAAGCTAGAATTGTCGCAAAAAGGTTTTTGACAAAGTTCAAGGTGTTGACTACGATGAGAGTTTCTCACTCGTATCTATGCTTAAGTCTGTCCGAATCATGTTAGCAATTGCCGCATTTTATGAAATATGGCAAATGGATAAACAAAACTGCATTCCTTAATAGATTTATTAAAGAAGAGTTGTATATGATACAACCAGAAGGTTTTGTCAATCCTAAAGGTGCTAACAAAATTTGCAAGCTCCAGCGATCCATCTATAGACTGGTGCAAGCATCTCGGAGTTGGAATATACGCTTTGATAAGTTGATCAAAGCATATAAGTTTTATACAGACTTGCGGTGAAGCCTGTATTTACAAGAAAGTGAGTGGGAGCACTACATCATTTTAAGTATATGTGTATGACATATTGTTGATCGGAAATAATGTAGAATTATTCTGCAAAGCATAAAGGAGTGTTTGAAAGGAGTTTTTCAAAGAAAGACCTCGGTAAAGCTGCTTACATATTGAGTATCAAGATCTATAGAGATAGATCAAGACGCTTGATAAGTTTTTCAATGAGTACATACCTTGACAAGATTTTGAAGTAGTTCAAAATGGAACAGTCAAAGAAAAAGTTTCTTGCCTGTGTTACAAGGTGTGAAGTTGAGTAAGACTCAAAGCCCGACCATGGCAGAAGATAGAAAGAGAATGAAAGTCATTCCCTATGCCTCAGCCATAGGTTCTATAAAGTATGCCATGCTGTGTACCAGATCTATTGTATACCCTACACTGTGTTAAGCAAGGGAGTACAATAGTGATCTAAGAGTAGATCACTGGACAGCGGTCAAAATTATCCTTAGTGGAATAAGGAAATATTTCTCAATTATGGAGGTGACAAAAAGGTTCGTCGTAAAAAGTTATGTCGATGCAAGCTTTGACACAGATCTGGATGACTCTAAGTCTCGATCTAGATACATATTGAAAGTGGGAGCAATAAGACTAGAGTAGCTCCGTGCAGAGCATTGTTGACACAGAAATTCGCAAAATACTTACGGATCTGAATGTGACAGACCCGTTGACTAAAATTATCTCACAAGCAAAACATGATCACACCATAGTACTCTTTGGGTGTTAATCACATAGCGATGTGAACTAGATTATTGACTCTAGTAAACCCTTTGGGTGTTTATCACATATCGATGTGAACTATGGGTGTTAATCACATGGTGATGTGAACTATCGCTGTTAAATCACATGGTGATGTGAACTAGATTATTGACTCTAGTGCAAGTGGGAGACTGAAGGAAATATGCCCTAGAGGCAATAATAAAGTTATTATTTATTTCCTTATATCATGATAAATGTTTATTATTCATGCTAGAATTGTATTAACCGGAAACATAATACATGTGTGAATACATAGACAAACAGAGTGTCACTAGTATGCCTCTACTTGACTAGCTCGTTAATCAAAGATGGTTATGTTTCCTAACCATGAACAATGAGTTGTTATTTGATTAACGGGATCACATCATTAAGTGAATGATCTGATTGACATGACCCATTCCATTAGCTTAGCACCCGATCGTTTAGTATGTTGCTATTGCTTTCTTCATGACTTATACATGTTCCTATGACTATGAGATTATGCAACTCCCGTTTGCCGGAGGAACACTTTGTGTGCTACCAAACATCACAACATAACTGGGTGATTATAAAGGAGCTCTACAGGTGTCTCCAAAGGTACATGTTGGGTTGGCGTATTTCGAGATTAGGATTTGTCACTCTGATTGTCGGAGAGGTATCTCTGGGCCCTCTCGGTAATGCACATCACATAAGCCTTGCAAGTATTGCAACTAATGAGTTAGTTGTGAGATGATGTATTACGGAACGAGTAAAGAGACTTGCCGGTAACGAGATTGAACTAGGTATTGGATACCGACGATCGAATCTCGGGCAAGTAACATACCGATGACAAAGGGAACAACGTATGTTGTTATGCGGTCTGACCGATAAAGATCTTCGTAGAATATGTAGGAGCCAATATGGGCATCCAGGCCCGGCTATTGGTTATTGACTGGAGACATGTCTCGGTCATGTCTACATTGTTCTCGAACCCGTAGGGTCCGCACGCTTAAGGTTACGATGACAGTTATATTATGAGTTTATGCATTTTGATGTACCGAAGGTTGTTCGGAGTCCCGGATGTGATCACGGACATGACGAGGAGTCTCGAAATGGTCGAGACATAAAGATTGATATATTGGAAGCCTATATTTGGACATCAGAATCGTTCCGGGTGAAATCGGCATTTTTCCGGAGTACCGGGGGGTTACCGGACCCCCCCGGGGGTTTATTGGGCCTACATGGGCCTTGAGGGAGAAGAGAGAAGGAGGCAAGAGGTGGCCGCGCGCCCCTCCCCTTCCTAGTCCGAATAGGACAAGGGAAGGGGGGCGACGCCCCCCCCCCCTTTCCTTCCTCTCTTCCACCTCTTTCCCCTCTCTCCTTGTCCAACTAGGAGTCCTACTCCCGATGGGAGTAGGACTCCCCCTTGGCGCGCCCACCTTGGCCGGCCGCCTCCTCTCCCTGGCTCCTTTATATACTGAGGAAAAGGGCACCCTAGAACACACAAGTTGATCCACGTGATCTATTCCTTAGCCGGGTGCGGCGCCCCCAGCCACCATAGTCCTCGATAATACTGTAGCGGAGTTTAGGCGAAGCCCTGCTGCTGTAGTGCATCAAGATCGTCACCACGCCATCGTGCTGACGGAACTCTTCCCCTACACTTTGCTGGATCGGAGTCCGGGGATCGTCATCGAGCTGAACGTGTGCTCGAACTCGGAGGTGTCGTAGTTTCGGTGCTTGATCGGTCGGATCGTGAAGACGTACGACTACATCAACCAAACGCTTCCGTTGTCGATCTACAAGGGTACGTAGATCATACTCTCCCCTCTCGTTGCTATGCATCACCATGATCTTGCGTGTGCGTAGGAAAATTTTGAAATTACTACGAAACCCTACATGCGGCGCCCCCCTTTCCCTCTCCCTCCCCACTTCTTTCCCCCTCCTAGTAGGAGTCCTACTCCTACTAGGAGGAGGACTCCTCCTTGGCGCGCCATAGAGGGCCGGCCGGCCTCCTCCCCTTGATCCTTTATATACGGGGGCAGGGGGCACCCCTTGACACACAAGTTGATCCACGTGATCATATTCTTAGCCGTGTGCGGTGCCCCCTTCCACCATAGTCCTCGATAATATTGTAGCGGTGCTTAGGCGAAGCCCTGCGACAGTAGAACATCAAGATCGTCACCACGCCATCGTGCTGACGGAACTCTTCCCCGACACTTTGCTGGATCGGAGTCCGGGGATCGTCATCGAGCTGAACGTGTGCTAAAACTCAGAGGTGCCGTAGTTTCGGTGCTTGATCGGTCGGGCCGTGAAACGTACGACTACATCAACCACGTTGTGCTAACGCTTCCGTTGTCGATCTACAAGGGTACATAGATCACACTCCCCCCTCTCGTTGCTATGCATCACCATGATCTTGCGTGTGCGTAGGAATTTTTTTGAAATTACTACAAAACCCAACAGTTTGCTCTAGTACTTTACTTATATCTTTTAGGGCATGGTGGTGGTTTTATTTTATAGAAATAGATGAACTCTCATGCTTCACTTATATTATTTTGAGAGTCTTAAATAGCATGGTAATTTGCTTAAATAATCCTAATATTCTAGGTATTCAAGATTAGTAAAAACTTTCTTATGAGTGTGTTGAATACTAAGAGAAGTTTGATACTTGATGATTGTTTTGAGATATGGAGCTAATAATATCAAAGTCGTGCTAGTTGAGTAGTTGTGAAATTGAGAAATGCTTGTGTTGAAGTTTGCAAGTCCCGTAGCATGCACGTATGGTAAACGTTATGTAACAAATTTGAAACATGAGGTGTTATTTGATTGTCTTCCTTATGAGTCGCGGTCGAGGACGAGCGATGGTCTTTTCCTACCAATCTATCCCCCTAGGAGCATGCGCGTAGTGCCGAGGTTTTTGATGACTTGTAGATTTTTGAAATAAGTATGTGAGTTCTTTATGACTAATGTTGAGTCCATGGATTATACGCACTCTCACCCTTCCATCCTTGTTAGCCTCTTCGGTACCGTGCATTGCCCTTTCTCACATTGAGAGTTGGTGCAAACTTCGCCGGTGCATCCAAACCCCGTGATATGATACGCTCTATCACACATAAACCTCCTTATATCTTCCTCAAAACAGCTACCATACCTACCTATTATGGCATTTCCATAGCCATTCCGAGATATATTTCCATGCAACTTTCCACCATTCCATTTATCATGACACATTCATCGTTGTCATATTGCTTAGCATGATCATGTAGTTGACATAGTATTTGTGGCAAAGTCACCTTTCATAATTCCTTCATACATGTCACTCTTGGTCCATTGCGTATCCCGGTACACCGCCGGAGGCATTCATATAGAGTCATCTTTTGTTCTAGTATCGAGTTGTAATCATTGAGTTGTAAATAAATAGAAGTGTGATGATCATAATTTTCTAGAGCATTGTCCCAAGTGAGGAATATAAAAATAAGAAAGGCCATAAAAAAAGAAAGGCCTAAAAAAAGAGAAAGGCCATAAAAAGAAGAAGAGAAAAGGCCCAAAAGAAAAAAAAAGAAAAAAGAGAAAAGGACAGAAGGGACAATGCTACTATCCTTTGCCACACTTGTGCTTCAAAGTAACACCATAATCTTCATGATATAGAGTCTCTTGTTTTGTCACTTTCATATACTAGTGGGTATTTTTCATTATAGAACTTGGCTTGTATATTCCAACAATGGGCCTCCTCAAGTGCCCTAGGTCTTCATGAGCAAGCAAGTTGGATGCACACCCACTAGTTTCTTTTGTTGAGCTTTCATACATTTATAGCTCTAGTGCATCCGTTGCATGGCAATCCCTACTCCTTGCATTAATATCAATCGATGGGCATCTCCATAGCTCATTGATTAGCCTCGCTGATGTGAGATTTTCTCCTTTTTGTCTTCTCCACATAACCCCCATCATCATATTCTATTCCACCCATAGTGCTATGTCCATGGCTCGCGCTCATATATTGTGTGAAAGTTTATAGGTTTGAGATTACTAAAGTATGAAACAATTGCTTGGCTTGTCATCGGGGTTGTGCATGATGAGAGCATTCTTGTGTGACGAAAATGGAGCATGACTAAACTATATGATTTTGTAGGGATGAACTTTCTTTGGCATGTTATTTTGAGAAGACATAATTGCTTAGTTAGTATGCTTGAAGTATTATCATTTTTATGTCAATATGAATTTTTGTCTTGAATCTTTCGGATCTGAATATTCATGCCACAATTAAGAAGAATTATATTGAAATTATGCCAAGTAGCACTCCGCATCAAAAATTCTGTTTTTATCATTTACCTACTCGAGGACGAGCAGGAATTAAGCTTGGGGATGCTGATACGTCTCCAACGTATCTATAATTTTTGATTGCTCCATGCTATATTATCTACTGTTTTGGATGTTTATGGGCTTTATTATACACTTTTATATCATTTTTGGGACTAACCTATTAACCCAGAGCCCAGTGCCAGTTTCTGTTTTTACCTTGTTTTAGGGTTTCAAAGAAAAGGAAAATCAAACGGAGTCCAATTGACCTGAAACTTCACAGAACTCATCTTTGGAAGGAAAGAAGCCCAGAAGACTTGAAGTGCATGTAAGGGAACCTTCGAAGAGGCCACGAGGTAGGGTGGCGCGCCCTCCACCCTCGTGGGCCCCCTGACGTACTTCTTCCGCCTATATATCTCCATATATCCTAAAAACATCGGGGAACAGAATAGATCGGGAGTTCCGCCGCCAGAAGCCTCCGTAGCCACCGAAAGCCAATCTAGACCCGTTCTGGCACCCTATCGGAGGGGGCAATCCCTCTCCGGTGGCCATCTTCATCATCCCGGTGCTCTCCATGACGAGGAGGGAGTAGTTCTCCCTCGGGGCTGAGGGTATGTACCAGTAGCTATGTGTTTGATCTCTCTCTCTCTCTCTCGTGTTCTTGATTTGGCACAATCTTGATGTATCGCGAGCTTTGCTATTATAGTTGGATCTTATGTTCTCCTCCCCCTCTACTCTCTTGTAATGTATTGAGTTTCCCCTTTGAAGTTATCTTATTGGATTGAGTCTTTAAAGATTTGAGAACACTTGATGTATGTCTTGCCGTGCGTATCTGTGGTGACAATGGGATACCACGTGATTCACTTGATGTATGTTTTGGTGATCAACTTGCGGGTTCCGCCCATGAACCTATGCATAGGGGTTGGCACACGTTTTCGTCGTGATTCTCTGGTAGAACTTTGGGGCACTCTTTGAGGTCCTATGTGTTGGTTGAATAGATGAATCTGAGATTGTGTGCCGCATATCGTATAATCATACCCACGGATACTTGAGGTGACATTGGAGTATCTAGGTGACATTAGGGTTTTGGTTGATTTGTGTCTTAAGGTGTTATTCTAGTACGAACTCTAGGGCTGTTTGTGAAACTTATATGAATAGCCCAACGGATTGATTGGCAAGAATAACTTTGAGATGGTTTCGTACCCTACCATAATCTCTTCGTTCGTTCTCCGCTTACTGACTTTGCAGTGACTCTTTGTTGCATGTTGAGGGATAGTTATGTGATCCAATTATGTTAGTATTGTTGAGGGAACTTGCACTAGCGAAAGTATGAACCCTAGGCCTTGTTTCAACGCATTGCAATACCGTTTGCGCTCACTTTTATCATTAGTTACCTTGCTGTTTTTATATTTTCAGATTACAATTACCTTTATCTACCATCCATATACCACTTGTATCACCATCTCTTCGCCGAACTAGTGCACCTATACAATTTACCATTGTATTGGGTGTGTTGGGGACACAATAGACTCTTTGTTATTTGGTTGCAGGGTTGCTTGAGAGAGACCATCTTCATCCTACGCCTCCTACGGATTGATAAACCTTAGGTCATCCACTTGAGGGAAATTTGCTACTATCCTACAAACCTCTGCACTTGGAGGCCGAACAACGTCCACAAGAAGAATGTTGTGTAGTAGACATCATGGCGTGACAAAGTTCATGAATTTGGCTGAAATTACAAAGAGGGCAATTGGTGATGCGGAGTACATCCTGTGTCCATGTACTAATTGTGCCAGTACAGAGTCATATGAAGTTGCAGATGTCCAGATGCATTTAGTCTCTAGGGGATTCATGGATGGATATACACATTGGACCAGACACGGTGAAGAGGAGGTCATGGATGAAGATACCCAGGGAGCGAGATGCCAAACCCTGATAAGTGTCACATGGATGTTGAATCTAACATCGGGGCAGGGGCATCACGCTACCAATGGAACAACGGAAAGCCGAAATTCCCACTGGAAAACCAAGACGTCGACGCAGATGACGACGATCTTGATATGCCAGATTTTGCTGCTATGATTGCAGATTTCGAGGGCCCAAAAAAGGATATGATTGGGTGCAAGGATCTGCCAACCATTGATGCGGACTCCAAGAAAGAATTGTACCCAAGTTGCAAAAAGAAATATTCTAGGTTGAGTGCCACCCTTGCGCTTCTCAGATTTAAAGCAGCAAACGATCTATCAAACAAGGGCTTCACAGAGATGTTAGGTCTTTTCAAAGAAATTCTTCCAGAAGATAATGTGCTCCCCAGAAGCACGAGTGAAGCGAAGAAAATTGTTTGCCCATTGGAACTTGAAGTACAGAAGATACACACTTGTGTGAATGATTGTATATTGTAACGTGGTGAGTACAAAGATTCGCGTGCATGTACCACATGCAAGCATCCACAATACAAGCGCAGGAGAGCAAAGGACAAGTACAAATTGAACGACGAGATCAAGACAGGAATCCCGTTGAAGGTTGTTTGGTACTTTCCTTTAGTTCCAAGGTTAAGGCGTTTGTTTGCAAACCCTAGAGAGGCAAAGAGGTTGCGATGGCATCATGATGAGCTAATTGCGGATAGGTCTATGAGGCACCTAAAAGATGGGGCTCAGTAGGAATTAATCGACAAAAAGTTTGAAAATTTTGCCAAGGGTCCTAGAAGTATAAGGCTCGAGGAGTGTACTGATGGGATGAATCCTTTTGGCGATATGAGCACCAATCACAGCACATGGCCAGTGCTTCTGTGCGTATATAACCTAGCTCCTTGGTTGTGTATGAAGAAAAAATACATTATGATGTCAATGATTATCCAAGGCCCGAAGCAACCTGGAAATGACATCGACATTTACTTTCAGCTACTGGTACAAGAACTGCTAACAGTGTGGATAGATGCGCCTGCTGTAAAATGTTATGATGCTTACAGAAAGGAGATTTCCGATCTACATGCGATGCTAGTGCACACCATTCAAGATATTGCCGGCATTAGGTAACACACCGGGGCAGAAAACAAAGGGAGATGTAGGGTGTGTCACATGCATGGATAGGATAGCCAGTAGAAGACTTCCCAACTCGCGCAAAACAGTGTATTTGCGTCATTGTAGGTTCTTGCGGAAAAAACACCCATACCAAAAAATGAAAGCTGAATTTGATGGTACAGCAGAGGCAGGTGTGGGCCCAAGACCCTATGACGGGGAGGTGGTCCACAACATGGCTAAAAAAATTAATGTTGTGCTTGGCAAGAACCACCCTTTGACGGTGAAACAAACACCCAAGAGTCAAGTGTTTAAGAAGAAATCGATGTTCTGGAAATTACCTTACTGGGAGATTCTACGTGTACGTCACTGCATCGATGTCATGCACGTAGAGAAGAACGTATGTGAAAGCATCCTTGGTACTATGCTCAAGATTAAAGGTAAAAGAAAGGATGGTGATGGTTCATGACTCAATATGCTTGCTGGTCAATCAAAACGCAAGAGTGAAGCAGAAGATGATGACAAATTCATCAAAGCTCGCCAGACTTACAATTTCAGTACAAAAGAAGCAACACAGTTGTTCACCTATTTGTTGTCAGTTAAGACACCCTCTTCCTATTGCGCAAACATCAGAAGTCTCATGGATGTGAGCTCAGGTAAAATGAATTTGGGACACATGAAGTCACATGATTTCCCCGTAATGTTGACACAAATCCTCCTGGTGGCCATCAGGAATCTGATGGACAAAGATATAAGAAACACACTCATTGACCTCTATGATTTCTTCAACCAACTATGGCAGAAAGTTGTAAATCCTGAAGAGATGGATCATATGCAAGATGATATTGCAAGAACATTGTCCAACCTAGAGGTGTTTTTTCCCACCGTCATTCTTTGATGTCATGGTCCATCTCAATTTGCACCTTGTCGATGAGGTAAAGTATTATGGTCATGTGTTTCTTCGCCACAAGTATCCCTTCGAGCGGTTCATGGGAATACCTAAGAGCTTTTTTCGGAACCGAAACCATCCAGAGGCAAGCATCCTACAAGGTTATACCGCGGAGGAGGTGGTTGAGATTTGCATCGGATACATGAAACAAATACCTATAGGTTTGACCCTCTCTCGCCACGAGGGAAGGCTGAAAGGTAAGCCGGTCCTTGATGGCACGGAAATGGCTGCACCCAGAGAATTGGCAGAGAAAGCCCATTTGACGGAACTGCTTAACAGTCCAATTCTCATCGCTTATGCCGAAGAACACTTGGCGAAGATATGCCTAAGCTTCTTACCAATGGTGCCTTCATCAGATGTGGAGATGAAGGAGCACACTAAAAACTACGCCGAATGGCTGAAGAATTGTTTGGCACAAGGATCCATCGATGACATTGCTACGTGCTTGGCACAAAAGCCATCACCTATGGTGTTGACGTACCAAGCATATGACATAAATGGATACACGTTCTACACCGAGGAACGTGATCAGAAGACCTCGTATCAGAACAGCTCTGTTCGAATAGAATGCATGACTGTAAATGAAGCTGATAAAAGGGTATAATATGGAACCATCAAAGATATTTGGGAGCTTGAATATGTGAAAGTTAAGGTGGCATTATTCAGGTGCACATGGATCCCTCTTGGTCAGGTAAGGATTGATGAGTACAGGAAGACCTGTGTTAACAGGACAACGATGGCATATCACGCGGACCAATTCATTCTTGCCAGCGATGCTACCCAGATTTTCTTTGTGGAAGACCCCTTGTATAAGAACGACCATTTAGAGATGCATGAGAAGAGAAGAGTACTGGGTGTTGACGATGTTGCCGATGAGGACGAGTACGATGAATTTGATGAGTTGCCAGCCAAGGGCTCCCACACCCGTGTAACAGAGCAGCGTAAAATCATCAAAAACCCCAAAGTTCATTCGGGGTCAACTTAATGATCCCAGTTCCCCCATGTACATGGGAATTAAGCCGTAAGGCTAGTCTTTATGCCTACCCTGCAACTTAATTCGTTTAATTTAGAACTGTCGCGTGTATTGAATTTGTGAGTTATGCCTGGTTTTTTGTTGATGTAAGAATTGTTAATATGTTGACCTTGATATGCTGTCAGCTTAGGCAATGAATATGAACTGTTTTTTGCTATTATTATTAATATTATTATTATTATTATATCATAGAGGTAGCACACTCAATTGATCTCACTACAGTATGTGTGAACAAAAATATGCAATCTGGTTTCCGAATAGCACACGGTTCATTGATGAAAGTCGTGTGCCGAACAAACCCCGCCACCCTGCCCACGATCCGAGTCGTGCTTTCTGATTGGCCAGAACCCAAACCCCACGGATCGGCCGTCTGCACCATTGGATGCTCCCAGATCGAACGGTGATCCTCATCCCTTTCAACAACACATGCAGTTCCTGTTGTAATTTTATTTTTATGCAAAAAATGCATGTTAATGTCAAAAATTGTCTTAAATATAGCTAACGATACCTGAAATGCTCTAGAAAATCAAACCCATGGTATAATGGTGATTGCGTATCGTGGAAATTTTTATGAGGCCAAACGATGAAGTCACCGGCCACAGGAGTTTGAATTGACACGTCTCCTTTTGGAAAACCATGATCCTTCATGTGAGATGCTCCGTTTTGGAAGGAGCGGTCATCAAAACTTGTGCCAAACTTTACCAATTTTTTTCCACGGGGTCGTGAGACCACGCCACGGGCACACATCAATTTTGATGATGTCTGAACTCCATCTAAATTTCCTATAATTAAAATACCAACTAGGCCTACGCCAGTGGCCGCACCTCGCGGCCGAAATGTTTGAAACTTCTCCCCGCTTCTCGAACAAACAGATGAAAACTCACAAAGCAACGCACAAATGATCTGTACACCTTCTTTGCTAGGCTGAGAGTAAAGGGGTATCATAGCTAGTATCATGCATGTCAATTAGGCAATTTTGATGAGCTGATATAGAATTAATTAAATGAAGAAAGAGAGGCTTAAGTATCATGTCATGAAACCGTATCATAATAAATGCTATGCTACTATGTGTCATGCATGACAATATAAATAAAGTACTACATATGATAGCTATTCTATGATACTATCCATTAGATCAAGTACACAATAGAGTGACATAAGACTAGCCACAATGGGTAGTAACATTGAATGTTATTAGTCTATGTTACTACCTCCATAGTGGGAAGTAACATATGTGTAGTAACATGCAACACTTCATTTATTAGGCTATAGACTCATCTTGCGTTGAGATATGTGATGTTACTCATACTACTATTAACTACCTATGTTACTACTTTCCTCTCTTTCTTTATTTATTGCTTGCCACATCATCTATTTTATCTAAATACGTGTGATGTTACTACCTATGATACTCTCACTGTGGGTAGTCTAAGCAGACTATAAGAAAAATAATAATATATATGTGCTTAGGCTAGTCATAGTGGGAGTAACTTAGCTAGTAACATAGCACACTTCGAGAAAATTCTGCTTATGTGGCAAGTAATTAATGAGATGATAACATAATATGTTACTGTAATATAGCGCTTTCCAAAACAAGATGAGTCTACGAGCTAATAAATGAAGCCATCTATGATACTACTATTATGTTATTTTGCATTATGAAGGTAGTAACTTAGACTAGTGTCATATGCATGACACTAGTATAAGTTACTCCCACTATGATCAGCCTTATTAGTTGGAGGAAAGAGAAGAGAAGCGGGCTCTTTGTTAGTAGAGCGAGCTGCAACACGAGACTCAAGACACTTTGTGAGAATATAAAGTGGACCAACTATTGATAAACTAGTACATATTTAAAACTTATTATTGTACATGCCCGCTAAGAGGCTGGCTATTCTATTACTAGTAACAGAATAATATTATGTTACCCCGGCCCTATAAGGACGCGATGCGCTGACTACAGTAGAAACTCCCCAACCCGCCTCCTACCGCTGGAGGCAGCCGTCACGGACAAGCGAGCGACGGCGGCAGCCGGAGCGAGGGAGCCCGCGGCGCCGTGACGGGTCGCTCCTCCGACTCACGCGCTGCCGGCCATCCGCACGCCTACCCGCCGACGGGCTCGCCTCCTCTTGTCCTGGACCCTTGTCCCGGATGATTCCCCCAACCCGATCCCACCACACCGAGCGCGCCGCCGTCATGCCCCTTGCCGAGCGCGCCACCGCCGGCCACCTGCTTAGTGACGTCCCCCCTCCCCAGCGCGCCTCGGCCGGCCACTATCTCAGCACGCCGCCTCCACGACCTCCCTCCCCCAGCGTGCCGCCGCCTACCCCTGCCTCCGTGCGCCACCACCTACCTCCGAGCGCCGCCGGTCTTCGCGCACAACTGGCCACCGCTGCCTCCCGCGCCAACTATGTCCTGAGACTAGCCACGGTGGTGGATCCAAGATCCGCCGAGGGAAAAGGGGAGCTGCTGCTCCCTGTTGATGGCCGGTCCTCACCACCGGCCGCCGCACTCCCGACGTGTTCCGAGCGCCAGCGCCAGCGCCCCTAGAGGCTCGTTCCCCTGCACCCCTAAACCAGCGTCATCCACCACTCGAGCAGGATGGCAATGGTGACAACATCCAGCGGTCCTCCTCTGCCTCTGCTCGCCCTGCCTTCATCACCGGCCAACTGTGCAAATCCATGTAAAATGAGTTCAGGTAAGTTTAGATCCCTGTACAAAGTTCAGCTAAGATTCAAGCACATTTTCTTCTGGCCACACAATGCTTGAACTGACGGCCTTGATTTATGCGTGCTGATGGCCACCTGCCTAGGCAAGCACATTTCCTTGCTTGCCTAGCTGCTAGCCGGATTCTTGTTCTGTTATGGGTGTTGTGGTTATTTGAACTTTAATTGCAGCTACTATTACAGTGTGTGCGTACATGACTGAAACTGTATGATGTGTGTGCTATGGTTACCTGAACTTCAATTCTAGCTACTATTCAAATCTAATACTAGCACGTACAAGACTTGACTCGTACTACTGCATACTAGTGTGCCATTTTGCTTATTCATTCCTTGAACTTTGCATGCTCTCCGAGATATGTTCAAAGCTAGTTCCTCGGAGGTGTATTCTTTCATAGATATGTTAAAGCTAGTTCTTTATTCTTTCAGAGATATGTTGTTTTCATACTTTCAGCTCACATTGTAGCTTTTTTTCAGTTCAATGGATTCCAAAAAGGAAAAAACTGTGGATGGGTGAGAAATCAACTTCCTGTACAGTTGTGCCATGAACATTGGACGACCCCGACCACCGGCACCACTGCTTCCCGACCTCATGCTTGCATCGCCATCTCCCGGTGGGGCTCTACCGCCGGAGCACCCTAGCCGTTCACAGCCACCACTCAAAGCCGTTCAACGTCACCACCCCAGGCCGTTCATTTGCCAGCAGCACCCTGGTACCCACCCCTCGCCCTAGGAGTTTCAGTTATCGAGTGAGTTTCAGTCCAAGTTGAGCTCCCTGAGATGATCATATAATTAACTTCAAAATTACTACATGGTCCATGTATTTTACAGCAAGTCCATGTAGTACTACAAGCGAAGTACCAATTTCCTGGCAAAATGCTTGCTTTACAAAGGATTTCTCTTCGCAAAATGCTCCAGATCACCTGTTCTTCTCTGACCCAAAGACGAGCCTGAACAGAGAAGAGATGGTCTGGTTGCCACATCGCGCAGGTTCGCAGGCTTCTTGGGCTTGCACGCCTGGTCTAATGGATGTGATTCAAACGAAGCATACACACAACGGCAGCAACAAGCTGGTTGGAGACATCTGAGATCTGGTGATGAATTGCGTCTTGTGTGTATGATATACCAATATACTCCCTCCGTCCTGAAAAACATGTCGCAGGCTCAGTTCATTTGTAATTTTGCTAAAAAGCCCTCGCAAATTTAAAACCATCTCAAATAAGTCCCTCCATCCCCGTCTTCTTCCTCCGCCTTCCTCTGCCGTCGACAGGGGCTGGCGCCGCCCAGCTGCGCGATTCGCCGCCCACCAGGAAGTCCTCCGTCGCCGTCGCCATGTACCCGCGCCCGCCTCAAGCTCCAGCGCGTCCTCCTTGAGCTCCCGCGGATCCTCCTCGAGCTCCCACGCGTGCGCTGCCGCAGTTCCTCCCGGCCGTGATCCCCTTCGGGCGTCGCCGGAAACTGGACCAGGAGCTCGCGTGCTTCCTCCTCGATCTCCCGCGCGAGCCCCTGCTGCTCCTTCTCCCCTGCCCGCGCGCCCGTGCAGCTGCTTCTCCCCTGCCGCCGGTGGAGCTCGTGTGCCCCTACTGCTGCTCGTCTTCCCCTGCTACTGCTGCTCGTCTGCCCCGACGCTGCCCGTGCGGCAAGGCTGTCGCCGCCGCTGCTTCCCTGACGCTGCTCCATCCCCGCCCGATCAAGGTGATTTCTCCTGCCACAAGAAATAAATTGATTCCAGTGTCAAGCAAAGTGATTCCTGTACATGATTCCAGTATTTTTGGAAACAAATTGATTCCAGTGAGAAAATCAAGCAAAGTGATTCCAGAATTTTTGGAAACAAATTGATTCTAGTGTTATTAGTGAGAAATTCAAGAAAATTGATTCTAGTGAGGCGCAGGACCTGCTACTCTGCTCCCGTGAGCCTGCCCATCGTGCTGCTACTCTGCTCCTGCTAACTGCTTGCAGTGCTGCTGCTGCTGATGCTCCATCGCCCGTGCTGCTGCTGCTGACCATCTGCTGTTGATCCAAGTGACCATGGTGCTACTGTCTTATCTCTGAAGAAGGTACTGCTACCTGAAAATTGTGTGCCTGATAGATCAAATGACTGTGTTGTTTTGCAGTCAAATTTAAAAATATCTGTTACTGTAATTGCAGTAGATCAAATGATTCAAATCCAGTTACAAGATCCCGAAAATTCAAATTCAGTCACTGTTACAACCCCAAAAAGAATTTATGGGTGCCTGATAGATTAAAATTTTAAATTGTGTGATTGATAGTGTTGGAAGCAATTGTGTGTGACTGCTGACTGCAAATTTTCTGAATGCAAATTTGTAATGCATGAAACATAAGGCACATATTCACACTAAATCAGTTTCGACAGTGTCAAAGCATACAGTAGTAGTGACAGTAATTTTGATAATTCAAGCAAATTAATTGAACCTATCTATGCTTGACATGGCACAGAAAAAATCAGTAGATGCAGAGCAATTATGATCTGAACAAACACTGTCTCTAGAACTGTTACTAGAGGAACTACTGTAAGTAGAGTAAAGTTGGTGGTGAATGAAGGGAAAAAACATGGGCCAGTTGTTAAGCCAGGTAGAACAAGATGATTTAGTGGCATTAGCACTTTAGCAGAGCACATCACAGTTCAGAGACAGAGAAGGAAAAACCTGCTCCAAAGTAGCAGAAATACGACAAATTCATTCATGGCAGTAAAAAAGAGGTTAGGAGCAGAATCATGAGATGATAAGTAAGTAGAGTAGTTATATATGGCACTTGCTAGAGGAACTGCTACTAGCTCTGGGACCTCTATCAGTACTAGAGGAACAAACAAGAGAATGGCTGTAGAAACTACTGTAAGTAGAGTAAAATTCAGTTAAAACTACTGTAAGTAGAGTAATTTCAGTTAAAACTACTGTAAGTAGAGTAACTTCAGTTAAAACTATTGTAAGTAGAGTAAAGTTCAGCAAAACTACTCTAACTAGAGTAAAATTCAGTAAACTAGATTAGTTTGACATGAAGGTACACTGAATGCATTTCTCTGACAAAATCCTGTTACAGAAATTGACAATATATACACATACAGAAAGTAACTTCCCATTGGAAGTCAAGAGAAGCAAGCAAGCAAGAAAGGAACAAGACATGGTCAAAATTCAGTTAAGTTTCATAAGAAATGAAATGGTGTTACAAAGGCTCCTGTCATAACATTTCTTAGTCAGTAGTTCACATTTTTGTAATGATTGCAAGGCTCCTGTCATTCTACTCATTTTTTGTGTCTATATCCTTGTTATGGTACCATGATGTACTCATCTTTTGTCATTGCTAGCAGGAGTATGGATTTGAACATGATGCCTCAAGAGGAAGACGATGAAGGTATTAATTTGAATTTGATGCCTCAAGAGGAGGAACCTCAAGTGGCAGAGAATGTAGTTATGGATTTGAACTTGATGCCTCGAGAGGAAGACGATGAAGATATGAATTGGATGCCTCAAGAAGATGAAGGGAAAGAGGATGAAGCTCAAGAGGAAGAGGATGAAGTTATGAATTGGATACTTCAAGAGAAGAGAAGAGAATTGTCAGATAAGGAGAGGCATGGTGTTTACTTTGCCTTGCTGGTAATCGAGCTCAGAGATGGGTCTGTTTAACCAGATGACAAGCTGCTAGTCTCAAACCTGTTGGACATAGGTGTACGATCTGTTGAAAGAATCTGGGAACAGGCTAAAAAGCAAATTGCCGATGGCAAAGAAGTAGATGTCTCAAGCAAGAAGCCAGGAAGATCTGGCCGAAAGAGAAAGGAGCTAGATCTAGAGAGGACCTCAACAATCCCACTGAATAAAAGAAGAACGATTCAATCTCTGGCATGGTCTCTAGGTGTGGCCCGATCGACCCTACATAAGAGGTTCCAGTTGAATGAGCTCAACCGCATCACAAGCACCGTGAAGCCTCACCTCAAGCTAGAGAACAAGCTTGCGAGATTGAAATTTTGTATGTCCATGGTCGATGACAATTCGATCTCAACTTCTCGGGCTATGTTAAAACCAATGACGAATATGGTTCACATCGATGAGAAGTGGTTTGACATGACGAGAGTGAAGAATAGTTACTATGTACTTCCAGGAGAACCTGAACCGAAGCGCACCGTGTGAAACACTCACAACATTGGGAAGGTGATGTTCCTAACAGTTGTTGCCAAGCCTCGATATAACAATGAGGGGGAGCTAACATTCGATGAGAAGATCGGCATTTGAGCATTCGTCGAAGAGACTGAGGCGAAGCGGACAAGTCAAAACAGAACAAAGGGAACAAAAGTGTTGACATCAGTGAAAGTAACCAGGCCTGTGTGCAGAGATTATCTAATCAATAAGGTTATCCCGGCAATTCAGGATAAGTGGCCTGACGATGATGAGGGAGCGACAATATTCATCCAACAGGATAACGCAAAGCCTCATGTCCTTCCCAATGATGTAGCTTTTCGAGAACCTGTGGAACAAACTGATCTTGACATATGATTGCTACAACAGCCCCCAAATAGCCCTGAGTTAAATTGTTTGGACCTCTGCTTCCATAACTCTCTCCAGTCTCTAACCGACTGCAGGTCACCTACAATCATCCAGGAACTGGTACAGGGTGTGGAAGAGGAATTCGAGAACTACGATCCCGACAAGTTGCACAGAAGCTTTATCACATTAGAAGCAGTTATGTTTGAAGTTATGAAAGCCAAAGGAGGAAATTAATATAAGTTGCCCCACTTGCACAAGGATCGCGTTCAGAATGCTGGAATGGAAATAACCGGTGTATATTGCGACAGTCGGGTAGTTGTTGATACGAGGGCCATTATAGAAGAAATGGAAATTGCAATAGGAAAAGAAAATGAAAGGAAAGAATTAGCTAGAGAAGGGAAACGAAAGAAAAGTAAAGGGAAGGGAATGGAAGAAGTGGCCAGAGAAAGGAAAAGAATGTAGTCAAGAGGGGACAAAGAGGCCCTTATGTCATGTAGTCAGGTGCTCCTTGTGTATGTCTTGTGTAATCTTGTGTCAAGAGGGGACAAAGATGCCCTTATGTCATGTCCTTGTGTATACCTTGTCTAATACTTGTATATCAACTCCTTGTTGGAATTATCTAGGTTATTTGGATTAGAATTATCTGCGTTATTTGAATTAATTTGGGTCATTTGGATTTATTTGAACATGTTCCTTGTATGGAGTTAACTGAAGACTGAACATGTTCTAAAGTTTTGAGTAAGCTGGAGCAGTACTGAATTTGGTTCTATTTAGTTAAGAGGTCCATTTCATGCTATCAAGGACACTTCTAGTTTTTCTTTAGTTTCATCAAAGGTCCATCAATACTAATGCTAAAATCTAGCATATCTCATGGAATGGATCAGCCAATAGCCTAAAATAAAAAGTCTAGATAGGAACACTTAAAGACCATCTCCAGAATAGTCACACAATAATTTGCAAGAAATAATACTGTCTATACTTTACTAAAGAAAATGACTTACGTAACAAATAGATATACGGTAAATAAACGAGCAGTGGAGCAATTGAAAAGATAGGTTATTGCTACTGTCAAAATTTGTTTCAAACAGTTTTCTGTCAACTTGTGAGCAGGAAAATGGCTTCAGAAAATTCAGTTAACTAAGACTACAGTGAATATTCAGTTTTCTATCAATTTAAATGGATCCATCCAATATTTGTAGTCCAAGTTTAAATGGGCTGCAGTCATGTCCAAGTTTAACTGAATTGATGTAGTCGAGCCTCGAGTATATTTTAGCCTTCATTGCACGCAGGGATCAACATTTTAGTGGCTTTTGAATGAACAGTTGCATGATCAGAATTCTGAAGGGAAATATGCAGTGATGGTGCTTACACTGGTTGGACTGAAGAGTGTGCGGCCTAATCTGTGGTATAGGCCCAAGACATCGTAAGCCTGAAAAGATGAGTTCACCGTCAGTCATTCAGTGAGACCCAAGAACACCACCAACTTCTCTTCACTCACTAAAGCAGACTGTGTATGTGGATTGATCATCAGAATTTTCTACTGAATTCTTGTAAAAATGTCTACTGAATTTTCTTGTTTGTGTGGAGTAATTTACAAGCAAGTCTAGAAAAATGCACTTGTTTGTGTGGAGTAATTTACAAGCAGGTCTAGAAATACGCCTTTCTCTAACATCACATTGCTAGCATAGATTACTCAACATCCACTGCCATTTAAAAAAACTTTACATGAAAGAAAATGAAAGGGGTTCAAAGTCTGCAGAGCAATTTGGCATTCGAGGACATCTTCAAGTCAGAAGAGAAGTAATGTACTGAAGTTCAGTCAATCTAAGGATAGCAATTAACTGTAAGTCAATCTCAGGATAGCATTCGCCTGCAAATATGTGTACACATACTCCTGCTTGAACAGCAACAGCACCACAGTGGCCTGTTTCAAAATTTCACTAATGGATAGAAAAAAATTTACTGCAAAAGAAGCACAAGCTTACCAGATCTCTATAGGAAGGTATCTGCTCAGGGAGCAACATGAGGTCAACATCTTCCCCTTTGCTAGCATATTGCTCACCATATCTCTTAGTGTCTAGTTGACCATCTTCATAATCAGGAGCACGAGTAAGAAAAGCAATTACCTTGCTGTTTTTATTTAAGAATAAACAGTTGGTAGTTAGACATAAAAATAGCAAGTACAAAAGCCTTTGCAAAATACATTATCCTTATAAACATAATTCCCTTCCTGACAAGAAGCATTTAAAAATTGTAGAAAGAGACGTGTTAACTTACCCTAAGCAAAAGTATAACCATACTCTAAACTCAAGCACGGTCAAAATTAGAGAAGACATGGTTGTTCCAAAACCACGCCCACCAAGAAAATTGTATCTGCTTCCTGCCTAGAAGCAGTTTGTAGAGTACTGTCAAAATTTAGAATGGTGACTGATTTTTTCAGTAAAGTTCATATGGGAAGGTAATAAATCAGTTTTGATTATATTGACAGAGTACATTGAACTCTGTCAACATAATTAGACATGAATAAGAACTCTATCTAGACATCCAGTTTTGTCATAAATAAGAACTCTGCCTAGAAATGAATAAGAACTCTGTCTAGCATGGCCATTGACATGTTGATGGCACTTTCTTTGACAACTGAATTTTGACGGTAGTAAAAATGAAAAATTCAGACTTTACCCAATGCAGACTTGCAGAGCACTTGTGCACGAGTCCGATGAGCATGAGGAGGAGCCGTCGTCGTCGATGGGCTAGACCTGCAGAGCCATAATATAATCCATGATTCAGTACTGCGCAACAATGAGCAAATCTTATTGAACTTTGAGACAGTACTAATTTCAGAGTCAGAGTTCGTGGGTGAATTTTGAGACAGTACAAATCTTACTAAAATGTTGGATTTGAGTCGCCTATGTGTACAACTCCATCAGTAAAAATCATCAGGACAAAGAAAGAAGATAATAGAATAGAGCATGCCACAGGAGGGGAGGGGAGGGAGGAGGGCGGGCCGGAAGAGGGAAGAGCGGCTGGTGCTGCCGGACTTGTGGACGAGCCCGTTGGAGCGGGAGCTGCTGGGCGACAAGGGCAAGCTCCTCCTCGGCCACAATTCGGTCCCCAAGAAGGGGGGGGAGGGAGCGTGCTGCGGCGTAGCTTCGGCCGGCGGCTTTGGGTTGGGTGGGAGCGGCTGCTCCAGGGAGGGAGTCACGGCTGAGCGAGAGGGGATGGTCCGGGGAGGCAGGCGGCATCACGGAGAGCAGATCGACGACGGTAAGGGACAGCTCCAGCTCGCCAAGCTCGGGGAAGGCCGCCACCGGAGAGCAGATCGAGAACAAAAATCGAGCCTTCTCCTTCCCGTGGTTCACCATGGGGAACGAGCAAGGGAACAAGGAGAGGGAAGCAACGTGATGGAGGTATGGGGCGAGGCAGCTCCGGCGACGCGTAGGGGAGCCGAGCAGGGGAGCTCCAGCGCGAGGGGAGCCGAGAGGGAGGGCTCCGGCACGCAGGGGAGACGAGTGAGGCTGCGAGGGAGACGACCAGGGACTACGGGTTGTGTAGGGAATTCGCAGAGGGGTTTTCGCAAAAATGTCACGGCGACATGTTTTTCGGGACGGAGGGAGTAAATAGCAGGGAAATGAAGGACTTTGATTGATCGTTGATTGTTCAGCAGCAGATGGAACTTTCAAAAGAGAAAATGGTCCACTAGAACGAAACAGATGCAGCCAAGGGAGTGCGATGCCATGTGACTGGGTGGACTAAACCTTGACAATGTGAAAAAGGGAATTCCTTGCTTTTTCGAAACTTAGCTGTTCTGCGTGGAATCTGCCTTATGTCAGTCTTTCTATAATTTTTTTCTTTTCTTTTTTCTATAACATCAGTCAATTCCATTCACCCATCGACGGGCTGTCTTTGTTTGATTTTTTAAAATTTGCAGGTTCCTCTAGAATCTTTACTGGTCTACAAAGTTAAAGTATGTGAATTGTAAGGCTAGAAATTTGGAACAGCGATAAAGGCAAGCTAGTTGGGCACACAGGAACAGTAGGAGATAGATATGGTGATTGAATTTTGGGGACGATGTACGTTGGAATTGTAGGAGATAAGATATGGTGATTGAATTGTGTGGACAATGTATGCAATGACATACACTGGAGGACGGAAGGCAAGTAGAGTCTGACGGAATAGACTGGTTGAGAAATGTTTTTTCAGAAGAAAAAACAATAGTTCAGTGGAACCCACAAGTCTTAGACCATTCTTGAGGGCAATGAGATGTGACTTCCGATTGTGGATTAAAGATATGATGGACTATCTGTGCTTGCAGAATAGTGCCATGGTACGTCCCTGTTCTATATTTCTCTCAGCATTTTGCTTCGAAGAATTGGTATAACTAGTTTCTTGCATGCTAAATTGTTCTAAGTACTTAGTCGTGGTTGAGCTATCACCGTGGATAATTAGGTTGACACTTCAAAGCAAAGAGAGGGTGAGAAAGAAGTTATGATTGTTAGCACAAACTCACGGAAGTTGCCCATTGAAGATCATGTTATCAAGCCATAACTAAGTTTGATGAGAGAACAATCTGACGAGTGACCTTACCACTAACAGACAGCTGCTGCAGGAAGCCATCAAATTTCTTTGGTGTGCAGAGTATAACAAGTGTGATAGTGGCAATTTTCAAAAACTTTAATAGTTCAAGTACATAAGAAAACATAAGTCCACTCTGTAAAAACGACAGTAGATGCAAAAAGTTCAGTTTTTCTATATACGATTGGTAATTCAGATGTGTTTTTTTGTGGTTTAGATTTCGGCAGTAAACTATGCAAACAATTTAAAAGTACTCAAGTCCAACTTGCAAACTAGTAGCAGTCCTATAGTGCAACATGCATCAAATTCAAAAAAATAGCAAACCTGACTTGAAGCAAATTCACATCTGGTTGTTTATTTTGTAGCTCATCGTTTCTAATGTAAGCAAATGCTTCTATTCTAATCTAGTTGTTTTTTTAGCTCGCCTTTTCTAATATAATGTTAAAAGTCCACTAGATGAAAAATTTTGTGTGTTAGCTAGATCAGTACTAGTGCTCATCAGTATGATAAGCAGCAGTATTGATCAGTACAATTTACACAAATACTAGTACTGATCGGTACTATTCTTAATGTAAAGAGTAACATCCATATAGGAAAAATGCTTCTATTATAACACACAATTTTTTGGAAAAAAGAGCACTAGTACTGTTGCGTCGTACTGAAAAGGATGCCGTCTACAATTTTGAACTTATTGTTGAGTCGTACTAGTACTGATGAAAATGGGAAGCAAGTGTCACATGAATCCTCAATTAAATGGGAAGGAGGGCTGCAATGAGACCCTGGAAAATCACTATTTATTCTATCCTTTGTTCTTAGAAAAACATGGAAACATTTCTCTATGTGTTAGAATATCAGTTCATGTGGAGAAGAATATGTTTCCTATATGAAAAATTAATACATTGTTATCAGTTCAATGTGTATTTTGTCTTTAGTTCATACAGAACAACCGTAAAAAATATTTTGATGTGTGTTACAGTTTGACTTTATATTATATGGTAGCTCACTCCATGATTGCACACTAGTTTGGCAAGAAAATTCACATCAGTTCAGGGACGCCCGCATCATGGCCTCACCGTGCCACCGCAATCTCTCCTTGATAACACCACCAGACGAGCGCCTCCTCACTTAAAACATGCATAGCTACTAGCCATAGGAACTTAATTCTTCAATGGTTGCAAACTGGTAATGTTCTTCTCCTTAAAATTTCTCTTTTGATTTTTCTATAGGTCTTCCCCTATGGCTCATGCCCTTCCTCCGACGTCATGAACTTTGAAGACACTGACGTGCCCCATCAGGTGGTGGATCAAGCATGGGGGAAAAATGGACTCGCATCCCGCCGTCGCGCAAGCCCTGCTTCCCGCTGGTGACCATCTCCACGTAAGTTTGATCTGGGCACTGCCCTGCTCGTGCAACCCATTGTCGCCGGCAGCCGCTGCGGTCCCGTGCCTGGCACTCTCTGTGCGCACTGCCCAGGCCATTCACTGCCTCCCCACAAGGCCGTTTGACGACGCAACGCTCAAGGATATCACCCTTACCGGCACAAAGCCGTTCACCTCCGCCACAAAGGGAGTTGCTATTTCTTTTTGCTGATGCTCATGCAAATCTCATGCTACTTATGTGCTAAATTTGATGCTCTATAGTTGCTAGTCGAAATGCCTACGAGAATCAAACTATTTTGATAAAATTTGATGTTGTTGTTCCTATATTCTAGATGAATTTTGACCATACAATTTTGCTACAGCGGGGGAGTGCTTAGTTCAGTTCAAAGACACTATCATGTGATCATGGATAAGAGTCAGAGTCATCACGCATCCAATTTCTTTTGTTCAGTTCAAAAACTAAAAATTATTTCAGTTCAATTCTTGATGCCGTCTTCCTGGTTACTTCAAACGTATTCCTTGCTTTAATAGTTCTTGCACTTTCCTCCATTTTCATGTGACACTTGTTAGATTGCTCTCAGTATTTGATGTATTTCATGCAACACTTATTTGATTGCTCAAGAGAAGTGTTATTTATTAGTGAATTTTCTTTTAGTGTAGAAGTTCAATATGTATTTATATCAACAGTCCGTAATGAACAGTACAATCTATGTGTTAAAACATAACAGATCAGTTCATTGTCAGTATAGGTTCTGAAACTGCTCAGTATAGCTTGGGGAACATTTTTGGAATCACATATATATAGCAGTTGCTTCCAAATTAATTTGTCGTTGCTAGTACACTTTTGGTAGCAGATGCTTCCAAGTGAATTGTCGTTACTACTATCTACGATGGTGCTGCCATGTTTTGTTTTTCTTTGAATTTACTATGTAACCACTGCTCATGGTAACATCAAACAACAAATTTTATATGCCCGGCATGTTTGATCTGATTTGACTCCATGACCATAGTGCAAAACAAAAAACTAAAGTATCTTGCTAGCTTGTAGCTGTAATTTTGATTACACAACAGTTTAATTGCATCACCATCTCCCGGTGGGGCTCTGCTGCCGGAGCACCCTGGCCGTTCACATCCACCACTACAGGTCGTTCAACGCCACCACCCCTGGCCGTTCATTGCCAGCAGCACCCTAGATCCCACCCCTCACCCTAGTTGTTTCAGTTATCGAGTGAGTTTCAGTCCAACTTGAGCTCCTTCAGATGATCATATAATTAACTTCAAAATTATTACATGGTCCATGTATTTTACAGCAAGTCCATGTAGTACTACATGGGAAGTACAAAAATTACTTCTAGTGAGAGTTCATTTAAATCTACAGCGTCTAGTCCCATATATCTTTTAACCAGGTTCATGGTGAAGCCCCGAGTGCTCATCGACAATCACAAGTAGGCCATTAAGAAGGAGCTGGGCGACATGGTGCAGCGGTGTGGCCAGTTCAACCACCTAGCTAATAGATCATGGGTTTCTCTCTTTTGCTTATGTCTCTTAGTGTGTTACCCCTTCCTCTTTTCATATAGCGTATTCTGAACATCAGATGCTTTCAAAAATGTGTCGCGCAAGTTCAAGTATAGCTGCTGCAGTAGTTAAAAAATCTAAACAGTTTAAGCTCAACCCAATTTCAAGAACTGTTTCCTTTATAAATTGCTTGAAGTTTGTGATTTTGGCTCATGGCAGGAGCTCGTTGACAATGAAGGATGCAAAGCTTCACCACCATTCACAACTCCAGTATGGTCCAGTTCGTCATGAGGATCTGGAGCTTCAACTTTTTCAGTTCATCTTTCATATGCTTTTTAGTACATCTACTTCCTCGTCATAAGTCCAATTTCCCTTTTATGTTTCCAGCTTCCTATAGAACAAACGTGTGCTTGTGGTTAAGCATGAGAAATGAGCATCTATACTGTCTCTTGGTTTATCAATTTGTAGAGCAAAACATGTACTAGAGTCAAATTCTCAAAAAAGGCTCTTCTTTGCATCTTTCAGTGCTCACTTAGGTTGGCATCAAATTATTTGTTTCTTCCGATGCTGTAAAACTAGAATTTTGGGTATATCTTTTGGTGCATATTTCTGTCTGTATAAAACTTATATGTTACATTTTCTTGAGGGTGCATATTTCTGTCTGTATAAAACTTATATGTTACATTTTCTTGAGAAAAATGGATGCAGCATTCACAACCGTTTTGGATAACTAAGTAGAATGACTAGTACTAAGAGCAAGTATTCTACAAATGTACATAGTATGATTTTATTAATGGATAAGGACATGAAATCGTATCTTACTTCAAGTTTGAGCACACGACTATTTTGTATCTTTACTGTTTCTAATAGCAAGTTCTGCAATTGATCCGTCCAGATGGAAGAAGGAAATCAGTCCAATAGGCGCATCTAAAGTGACATGTCGTGCACCGCCCACTCGTCCTCAAGCTGCTCGTCGTGTCGTGCCGGCTTGCCATCAACCACAGTTGTGGCTCAACCCCCATGGTGCTTCCACGACCACCACACGCAGCCTCCCTCTATTGTTGTCCTCACCATGCTCTCCTACGTATTGGCGGCCTCGACGAGCTGACTAATTGGTTGCCGCTCCTGCGTGCTGCAGTATGCCGTCGAGCTGGTCACCGTTTATATTTTTGTTTTAAGTTCATTTGTGTTCTTGTTGTCAGGTCGCCTGCAAATTTGTTATCGTTGTTAGTTCATGTGTGTTCTTGTTGTTAGGTCCTGTGCAAGTTTGTTATCAGTTCATGTGTATTGTGTTTCTTTTGTCGCTTCATTAGTACATATCCACCTACAGCCCATTCAATGATGTAAGCCACGCAAGTTCGAAAAGAAATGGATAAAACAATGGTGATGTGAAAAGAATACAGCCCATTCAATGATGTAAGCCACACAAGTTTGAAAGGATTCACATCAGTACAAACTCTAGAGGGCATGTATATTATTTGCCCCACAGAAATTCAAAATGGTAAAAGTTCAGGATGTAAAATGAGAGAAGTCCAGACCATCGTTCTAGTTGAAAAAAAGAGACACACAATACATTTTCTTTTTTTTAAGAAAATAACATTCAGTTCAACGATATAAACCAGGCAAGTTCGGGGACGATGATACCACTATTTTGATCAATGAATAAAGGAGGAGATATTTGTCAAAAAAGGGTATGTTGCTACTCTTTTGAAAGAAAAAAAGGAATTCTCGTGAAAACATGCTTAGTACAAAACTATACGGACATCAGTGCAAGTGCACTTTTTTTGAAACCTTTCTAAATTACTCTATAAAAAATACATCAGTACAAACACACACACATATCAGTACAAGTACTCTGTTTTTCTTATAGGAAAACAACAAGACGTGTCTCACCGTATTCGAAATTACTCATCAACGATTGCGAATTTGAGAAAACGTTCAACATGACTAACTTTCGCATTTTTGATAGCTATCCAATGGTATATTATTTGGCCAATTTCGATAAACTTTAAAAAAACCGCGTTCAAAATCAAATTTGACCGTATTCGAATTTGTTTTTAAACCGTAAGGAATTAGAAAAACATTTCTATATGAAAAAGTTGCGCATTTTCCATAGCTTTCCAATGCCGTATCATTTGCATCAATCCAACAAACCATTTGAAAAAAACGTGAAAATACGTTTCGCCCAGAATTTCACCATTTTTCAAATTACTTTTAAATTGTATATAATTTGAAAAAATAGTAGATACATGAGAGATGCGGATTTTTACCAGCTTTCCAACGCCATCTTATTTGCTCAATTCTGACAAACAGTTTGAAAATTGAGTCCAAAATACGATTCGCATTTTCGGTTTTGAAAAAAACGATTTTTTAAAACTGCTCTTAAACCGTGATGATTTTGCAAAAGAATCATATATGACTGTAATGTAGATATTAAGAGCTTTCCAATGATATATTACACGCCCCATTCCAACGAAAACACGATCAGTCCGACGAGATGAAAATCATCAGTACAACCGCCTGAAACCATCAGTTCAAGTAGGGTAACAGAATAATATTCTGTTACGCGAAACAGAATAGCCCAGATGTGTGTGTGTGTGTCCATATATATATATAGAATTACATTTGTTACAGTTTATGTTTCGAATTCAAATAGTTACATTTCTATTGATTCACTACGTAAAATTTCATAATTAAATTACGTTTCGAATTCAAATAGTTACATTTCTATTGATTCACTACGTAAAATTTGACATAAGAAAATAAAAATATAGGTCATAAGACAAGAAAATTTACAGTTTATGTGTATTTTAGACTATGATTCTACGTTTGTAATTTTACATAACATAAAATATTTTTTATGGCTATTATATATTTTCTTACTGTCCCTTTTTGCGTCGGAAATAAGACAAAACTGACGGAACGTAAAATTACGGTGCATTGATGGTAAATTAGAGGGGGGGTGATCTATTTTGACGTCAATGCACCGTACTTTTAGGTTTCGTGTATTTTGTCCTATTTCATACGTAAAAAGTAAACGTAAGAAAATATATACTTGTCGTAAAAAATATTTTATGTTATGTAAAGTTACGAACATAAAAACATACATAAAAATGTGATATTTTTGGTCCTATAATCTATTTTTTTGTTTTCTTATACCAAATTTTATGTAGTGAATCAATATGAATGTAACTATTTGTATTCCAAACGTAATTTATAGCCGACCCTTGGCTGTATTATTAACCATGCTCTTAGTGAGCTAGGTAGTATATCATAGACGGCTAGCTAGTATCCGACTAGCCACAGTGGGAGTAACTTCAGCAGTAACATCGACTCCAACTCAGGAAACTTTCTTATGTGGCAATAAGTTAATGAGGAGAGAGATAGTTTCAGTAACTTAGCTAGTTACTGTAACATCACATGTCCTAATGCAATATGAGTCTATAACCTAATAAAGGAAGCTTTGCATGACACTACACTTATGTTACTACCCACTATGAAGGTAGTAACATAGTCTAGGGGTATGTGTATGTTACTCTCCATTGTGGCTAGTCTCATACTCCCTCCTTTCTGGTTTAGGCTGGTTATAATGGTAGTATCATAAGCGGTATCATGCATGCCAACTAGACTTTTTGGATGATGTGGCACATAATTAAATGAGGAAAGAGAGGATGTGGTATCATATCATGATACCGTGTCATATTAAATGTTGTACTACTACTTTGTGTGATGCATGACAATTAATAAGGCAATCTAAGATACTAACTTATGATACTATGCATTACGGAAGTAGCTAGTATCATACACTATCATATGCATGATACTAGTATATGATACTCCTCATTACAACCAGCTTTATAGGGCTCAATTCAAAAATCTCACCAACTAAGGTAGATGGTGAGTGGTGGAATACTTTTTGTAGTTTGCAAAAACACCCAATTAATGCTTTTGTTTTCCTCAAAAAATTATGTTTTACAATGTATTAATTGCAATACATGCATGCATAAAGTACATGCATTGGTCAACTTTCTCTTAATACTTGCATGCAATGATCTAATGCACCTTGTTATCTGGACATGTGATGGGGAACAACCAAATTGAGCCTTATAAAATGGAAAAAAAACTAAAATTTTGAGATAAGCCTATAAACTGGAAAGGAGGGAGTATATATGCATGGTACTAGTATATGATCGGCAATACCTCTGTAATGCGCGCATGCATAGTATCATAAGTTAGTATCTTAGGTTGCCTTATTAATTGTCATGCATGACACAAAGTAGTACAACATTTAATATGATACGGTATCATGATATGATACCACACCCTTTCTTTCCTCATTTAACTGTGTGCCACATCATCCAAGAAGTCTAGTTGGCATGCATCATACCGCTTGATACTCCCATATTACGACCAGCCTTATTAGGGTGGCCATAGCGGGGGTATCATAGCCGGTATCATGCACTCGGGAATATAAATATGATGATGTGGCAAAGAAGCAGTAACATAGGTAGATATCGTAACATATATATATATATATATTAAATGCTATACTACTTTGTGTCATGCATGGCCATAAATATGGTCATCTATGATATATACTACTCTATTATACTATATATGCACTATGAAGGTACGTACGTAGTATCATACACTAGTATCATATATATAGGGTAGCACTATTCTGATCCTGGGATTAGAATAACTATTTGGATCACGTCAGGCCTATATAGGGCCTGATCAGACGTTCCCAAACTCCGAAAACACACAAAAAAAAGAAAAGCCCGATTGGCACATTCCCAACCCCACCCCACCTCCTGCATCACCTCTGTCGGATCTCCCGACACCTCCCGTCGCCACCCCTGGCTCCAGCACGCTTCTTCCCTCTGACCGGCGTCGCCGCCGCACTTCCTTCCACACGGCCGGTGCCCCTCTCGCCGGAGCGCAACCTCCCAATCCGACAGCGCTTCTCCTCCCACTCCACCCCGATCCACCGTGATGCGCGCGACCCCCCGGGCGCCGCACCTGCATCTCGCCGCCCCGCTCCCTGGCCACCGGAGCGCCATCCTCCCCACTCCACCGCTGCCACCCCGCTCCCAGCCAAAACCCACGACGCCCCGTCTCTCCTCCCTGGACCGCTGTTGCGCGCCGCCGATGCGGGACACCTCCCCGATGCGCTGCCGCCATGCCGCGGATGACCACGAGCGACCTTCTTCCACCTCTCCAAGCGCCGCCACTCGGGACGCCACGCACTCAGGCTCCCCTGCTGCCGCGAACTTCTTGCTCCTGCCACCACGACCTTCTCCCCCCTGCCGCTGCGTCCTTCTTCCACGCACTCAGAACTTGGCCATTTTTGGACGAGGAATCAAGATCGCCCCTGCTGCTCTATTAGGATCTACTCGATTGCTGGTGTTTGCTTTGAGGCTACTCACACCCGAGCTCCCACTAGCCACGGCAATCTCATTCCCGCAGCGAATGTCGCCGACCTCGACTAGTGGTTGTCGGATTTTGTGTTTCTTCTGTACAAAACTAATGCATGTCTTCTCTTGTTTCTGCAGTTTTGTTAACTGAACTTTACCGTGTCGACTGATTGAACTGCACAGAACTTAACTATCCAGGCTGCAAGGGTGTCACGAGGAGGTGGCTCGAGCCGGCGGGAGATGCAGCAGTTCGATGCAGCCCCTCCACGCCGTTCAACTCATGCAGCCAGCTGGCTCAAAGCCAACAGTGAGCTCCTACTTCGACTCACTGCCCACGTAGCTTCTGGGCATGTGTCGATGTGTGGTTGAAGCTCTTTCTTTCTCTCCATAGTCTCATGTGCTGATGCTGCCCTCTCGGTCTCTCTTATCTCAGTTTGGCACACCCAAAAAATGATTTTGTTACTCTCAGTTTGGCACGCCATTGCTGGTCGAGGAAGCTTTCTCTGGTACCTGCCATGGCAAGAGCTTGAGACGATGTGGTTGGGCGTGCAGGTACTGCGCGCCGGACCCGGAGGAGGACTTCGGGGAGGGGTACGAGGGGAAGCAGGTGGTGGTGGAGAACCTGCGGCAGCTGTGCGTGCACCGGGTGGCCAACGAGAGCGGGCGGTCGTGGGCATGGTGGGACTTCACCATGGACTACAAGCTGCGGTGCTCCATGAAGGAGAAGTACAACAAGGCATGCGCTGAGGAGGTGGTGGCCTCGCTCGGGCTGTCGCTGGAGAAGGTGCGGGCGTGCATGGGTGACCCCGATGCCGACGCTGACAATGCCGTGCTGTCCAAGGAGCAGGAGGACCAGATCGGGCATGGGTCGCGCGGGGGACGTCACCATCCTGCCCACGCTCGTCATCAACGATGTCCAGTACAGAGGTGGGTTGGCCCATTGGCCGTTGCTGCGCCGTCTCTTTCATTTCTCCGGCGACAGAAGAACTGACATGATGTGTGGTGTGTGCGTGCAGGGAAGCTGGAGAGGACGGCGGTGCTCAAGGCTGTGTGCGCCGGCTTCAAGGAGGGGACCGAGCCGCAAGTCTGCCTGAGCCATGGTGAGCACCAAGGCCTTCATTTCCGACGACAAGAAGGGTGAATCGACGATGAACTTTTGACGAGCTTTTCTCTGCAGACATGGAGACGAACGAGTGCCTGCACAGGAATGGCGGGTGCTGGCAGGACGAGGTGACGAACATGACAGTGTGGAGGGACACGTACCGAGGCAGGGTGTGCGAGTGCCCCATGGTGAATGGCGTCCGCTACGACGGTGATGGGTACACCCACTGCAAAGGTACCTACCTGCATTTTTCTCCTCTCGATAGCACTAGGGAAACTGTGCCGGAGGTTCACTCATAGTCTCATGTGCTGATGCTTAGCCAGAAAGCCAATCTTTATGTATTATGAATGTGAACCGGGTGCACTCTATGTGTTTGCTATTATGCGTGCTAGAACTGAAGCATTTTGTGCTTAGCTCTTTTTTTGTTCTAATGAAGCAAGTACTAGTTGCTCCTGCCATGCTACCTTTGGTCAAGAGCACATAGTTCAGTAGACAGAGCTTGACAAGATAGAAATGCAACATGTGGTGCAGAGAAGGCCACATTTCTCACGTGGCACACATTTTATTTTTTATTTTTGTATGTAAAAAGGGTGTTTAGGCTTACCACCACATTTAGGGATCCATTTTTGGTCTCCTCCACCATGCTCCTGCAGGTCGACTGCACCGCCACATGAAGTTCACATGCCATAGCTGCGGACGGACGAAATTCCAACTGTACTGCAACCCCTCAAGATCCACAGGTAAAATGATCCACAAGCTCTTAATTTTCACACTGATGTACCATGTGCTGCAGCGAAGTGTCCATGCCTGATTTTTGTTGGGTTTTGTTTTTTAGTGGCCAAAGATGGCGCTCCACAGTTGTTCGGTGTAATGCCTAAGGAGCAAACAATGTCTCTCTCACTTTTGTTTTTCGAAAGACCTACCTATCATCTTGCCGTTGCTGCGTTAGAGTGGCTTCATCTGCAGATGGGGGAGGTCTTGACCTGCACCTGGTCGCGCCACCACCTACAGCCGGCCCCGCAATGCCTCGACCGTTCAACTATGCCACCTCAGCAGTTCAATATATATTGGAGAAGAAGAAAAAACAACAGTAGGTTCAAATGTTGTGTTTTATGATTTTTGTAGACTTGCAACAAATTAGAGGTGGTCTCAAAGAAAAAATTGTTCCCTTTGATGGAGCACTTGGCCGTTCCATTTGTTTTGTTTTGTTTTGCAAATTGCTAGTTGGCCGTATAGCTTCAGTAGTGGCATAATGCTTTAGGTTCCTGACTATTGGTCTTGATGTTTGGCCGTACTTGAGGTTCCATGCTTGAGGTTGAGCTCGGTAATGTATACGGGGGCAGTTTGGATTTGGCATTTTTTTGCAGTTTGGCACCGTGTTATATGTATTTTAAAAGTGCACACAAAATAGCACTTCATTCAAAATTGGTTGTGCAAAGTGCGCATGCTCCATGGGTGCTTGTTGTAATAAATAAAAATTAATTGAAAACAAGTAAAGTTTTTATGTTTAAAAAAGCCTTGGAAAGCAAAATGGAATTCAACAAAACAAAAAATGCTAGCGAGTTCTTTGCAAAAACCAGATGAAGTTCAATAAGTATAATTTTAGAGGTTCAAGTAATATGAGAACGCTGGAAGTTTGTAGAAGAAAAATGTCAGTGGTACAATTGTTGTCAGCTACATTGGTCGGAGCCCCTACTCCTCCACGAATCTGGCCAATCACGCACTGCCGACATGGATCCACACTAAGAAGTTGAGATTAAAATAACAGAGATTATAATTTATAGTGTGTGTTTTTATTAGAAGAAAAAGAAAAGAGAAGTTCAGTTTTTAACATTGATGTTGTTCAACATGCAAACCAATTGAAAAACTGTACAGGTTCGCCTACCAAAATGTCCAACATTTCTTGTGGAAAAAATTTCACTCTATTTTTAAAAAGAATGAAATATAGTGCAGTTTAAAAAGTTTTTTAAAAAGCAAAATTTTCCTGTTTCTAAAAAACCTAGAAGCTCAATTAAAATACCAGAGCGGTTCAGTGTTTATAAGAAAACCTGGATTTCTTCGTTCATAAAAAATAAAACCCAAGAAGTTCAAATTAAGATAACCGAGAAGTTCGATGGTTATATACCATGAAGAAAAACAAAGCTTCAACTATAATAGTGTTAACTTGAGAAGTTCAAATTTCATAAAATAGAGAGTTCAAAGAAAATGTTATCGTTGTACTAAAAATAATCCCATGGATTTTCCCGTTATTGAAAAATGATAACCAAAAATTTCAAACTAAAATGACAAAGTCATTCAATATATGTACTAGAAAACATTTTTTCATGGTTTTAAATAACTCTGAGAAGGTCAAATTAGATAACAAATCAATTCAAAAAATATTTTTTTAAAAAATATTTCTCCTTTTCTATGAAAAACCTAGAAGTTCAAATTTATAAAATGAAGTGGTTCTATGTTTATTTACAAAAAAGTCCATGTTACCAAATAATAGAGCCAAGACGTTCACTTTAAATAAACGGAGGGTCCGATGTATACAAAAAAAATGAGATTCTTCTCATTTCGCGGAGAAGTATGAAGTTAAATTTGAAAAAGTAAAATAAAAAAGGATTTTCAGCGTTTCTAAAATAAAAAACTCTCGAAATTCAAATTAAAATAATAAAGCATTTCGATTTTACTAAAAACTAGGTTTATTCCCATTACTAAAAAAACAAGAAGTCCAAATTTAAAAAACGATGAAGTTCGGTGTGAATAAAATACTCAGATTTTTCTCGTTACTAAAGAATCAAAATAAACCCATGATATTCCTTATAGGGATAAACACATCGGTTTTGTTTTCCACATTTATAAAATAAATACATAGAAGTTCAAAATAAAAATGTTGATAAGTTCAAATTCAATTAATAAAGTAGTTCGACATTTAAAACATCTTAGATTTTTTTTCCTTACTAAAATATGCTCAAAACAAGTCTTAGCATGTTCAAAATATGCTCTTAACTAGTCATGATTTGTTAAAAAAAATCCTTTCCAATGCTATCATTTGCTCAAATTCGACGAGTGCTTTGGGAGTTAAGGACAACTTTTTTATAGAGAAGTTCAAATTGAAAACGGCCAGAATTTCACGTGCTGCATGGTGTGTGTTTTCATATGAGAAAATAGAGTAAAAAGTTAAAGTATAAAAATTTCACTGCTAGAAGTTCAGGTGCTCAGCACGGGGAAGTTCAAAAACTTCTTGTGAGAGAGGCAATCGGCACTATATATCAGTTGTGCAACTCTGATGAACGGGTGAGAAATTACGAACAAAAAAAATGGTAGAAGTTCAAGTGAAAACAACGGGAAGTGCGATGATTATAGAAAACTTAGATTTTTCTCGTTATTAAAGAATGAAAAAAGAAGTTCAAAAATAAAACAACAAGAAGTTCAACTTTTAAAAATAGAGTGCTTCAAAAATTCATAAAAAGATTAAAGAAATAAAATCAGGAAGTCCATATTAAAAAGATGAAGAAGTTCGATGATTATAGAAAACTCAGATTTTCCTCGTTATTAAAGATTGGAAACAAGAAGTTCAAAAATAAAAAACAAGAAGTTCAACTTTTAAAAATAGAGCGCTTTAAAATTTTATAAAAAAGGATTAAGAAATTCAAATAAATATTTATAAAAAACTCAGATATTTTCACGTAACCGAGAATACTTCGATTGATAACTGCTAGAAGTTCACGTACTACACGGTGTGCATTTTGTATTAAAAATAAAATAAAAAAAGCAAAGACTAAAAGTTTTGTTGTTATAAGTGCAACTCCTCGGTCAAAGAAAGTTAAAAAAATTATTGTGAGAGGGGTTTGTACAAAAGGAGTATCATTTGTGTAACTACTAACGAATGGATGAGAAAATTACAAATGAAAATACGTCACATAAGTTCAACGTGAAAACAGCATGAAGTTCAACTACTACGCTGAATGAATTTCAGATAAAAAACTTTTAAAACCATCGCGAGTATGAAAAAACGATCAACACGGGAAAGTTATGTGCTTACAGCAGTTTTCCACTGGTATATCACTTGCTCAATTCCGGTGAGTGGATGGAGAGTTATGAGTAGTGGATGGAGACCTACGAGCAAAAAAATCATGTGAAAAACAGAGTGAAGTTCAGGTACACGCGGCGAGAAGTTCAGGTTCTTCACGCGGTGCATTTTCAAAAAATCTGTTTCGCGATACAGGCAGAACGAATGATCTCGCCGTTTTCAAAATTACAGGAAAACGGCTAGGAATCAGAGAAAACCATCAAGATCGAAAAGTTTAGCATTTTTCATAGCTTTTCAGAGGTATATTATTTGCCTCATTCCGATAAAGTTTGTAGAAATTACGGGGAAAATATGTTTTTAGCCATTTCCAAATTGACTTAAAACCGTAAGGAATTAGGAGAAACAATATATAGAAAAAAGTTTCGCATTTGTTCAAGCTTTCCAACGCCATATCATTTGCTGCATTCGGACGTACGGTTAAAAAATTAGCTCGAAAATACGAACTCGGTGGAACTTGTATCAGTTTCTAAATAACTTTTAAACCATTCAAAATAGCGCATTTTCATAAGCTTTCCAACGCCATATTATTTGCCTCAATTGGATTAGCCGTTTAGAAATGACATTGAAAATACAAACCCGGGTGTTCCATTTGCGAAATTCTACGATTTTCTGAATTACTCTTTAATTGTAGGGAATTAGAGAAAACTTTCAACATGTGGAAGGAGCGTTTTTGCAGCAGCTTTCCAACGCCATATTATTTGCCTCATTCCGATAAACGGTTTAAAAATGCGATCGAAAATACGATTCACGTTTTTTGTATGAAGAAAAAACGGTTTTCAAAACTGCTCTGAAACCGCTTACATTTTGCCAAAAATTTAACTTGGGTCATGATACTGATGTCCATAGCTTTCCAATGGTATATCGCAAGCTCCATTTGGACACCTTTTAGCTGAAGTTCAACCTAGTACTCGGGGAAGGTCAAGCGCGTTACTCGGGAAGTTCATGTTGTGATCAGAATACTATTCTGATCCCGTGATCAGAATAGTATATATATATATATATATATATATATATATGATACTCCCAACTATATAAGGCTGTCCATAATGGTGGTATCATAGCCAACGATGCCATGCACTCGGAAATAACAAGTATGCTGATGTGGCAAAGAATTAAATATATATAAAGAGGGTTAGAGTAACATATAGGTAGATACTGTATCATGTTAAATGTGATGCTAATTTGTGTCGTGCATGGCAATAAATATGATCTATATATGATAATATAATCTATGTATTATACTATGCGCTATAATTAATTAAAGGTAGTATCATATATACTGTATATTCATGATACTAGTATATGACACTCTCCACTATACTCATGATTTCTTACCACGGAAAAAAATTGGAGGCGAAATGATGAACTCATGTTTTCATTCGAACAAAAATATGATGTTAGGTAATGTAAATGTTTTCAAAGAGCACACGGTTCACTCACGAAAGCCGTGTGTCCACTAAACCATGGCTGATGCACCCCCACCCCTCTGCCACGCGTGCGATTTGAGTCGTGCATTTTGATTGGCCAGAATCCAAACCCCACGGATCGTACGTCTGCATCGTTGGATTCTCCTTGATCGAACGACAATCCTCATCCCTTTCGACAACACATGTAAATGTTTTCAAATAGCCCCTCCCCCCAAAAATGATTTCAAATAGCACACGGTTCACACACGAAAGTTGTGTGCCTACCAAACCGTGGCTGATGCCCCCCTTGCTGCACGTGCGATCTGAGTCGTGCGTTCTGATTGTCCAGAACCCAAACCCCACGGATCGTATGTCTGCAATATTGGATACTCCCAGATCGAACGGCAATCCTCATCCCTTTTGACAGGAAATGTAGTCCGACTAGTAATTGATTTAGATGCCAACATGCACGGTAAATGCCAAAAAATGTCTTACATATAGCACACAAGACCTGAAATGCGCCAGCAAATCAAACCCGTTGTAAAATTGTGATTGGTTTACGTGGGAAAAATTTAGATGAGAAATGATGAACTCACGTCTTCATTTCAAAATTAGTACGTCTTCATTTTGAACGAAATTATTTTGTTTGTGCACACGAGCGCTTAGAGGCAACCGTTTGCATAGGCCTTTCCACGCGCGCGGCGACCGGGGATATTTTTCACCCTTTTCACCTAGGCCGCCAACACCCGGAGTCCCCAACACCCCCCACCGTCCACCCGCGTTTCACTCAAATAGTCCACCCAATCTCCTTTGCTAGCCCCCTCCCCCAGATCCATAGCAGAACCCTCTCTGACGCCGCCGTGCTCACCCCAGCCGTGTGCCTGCTCTTCGGCGTCAAGCCTACCTCCACTGCCATTCCCAACATGCAGGGGCCCATGCCTCGCTGTCTTCATTTGCTCGCCAGCCACCCTCGAGCATATTGATGCAGTAACCCTCGCCTCTCCTATGGTCCGGCCAGGTTTGCATTAAGAATCCTGTTAGTTACTGCTCTCCATCACGGTGAGGCATATTTCCTCGCAATCCCTCTTCCAATTTCGTTCCTTGTGCTCCCAAATTGGCTATAAAATAACGAAGAGCATATATATGTTCATAATCTACCTTCCTTACTACATATAAGTTGTATTTGTTCCAATAAGTTACTGCTTATTTACAGATCGCGGGCGCCTGAGTCACACAAACTTAACAAATTAGCCGTACATTTTCTAAATTATTGCATGGCATGTTTAGAAAGCTTGATACCAAGTTGTTAGTTTTATGCCTATCTTCATTTCCTGAGTTTCGCATGTGTTCTCTGTAGATGCTGAGTAGCAGCGACAACACTCATTCAGGCCATGTATCTTCATCTGATTCGGACAACCCTAGGTCTTCAGTAGATTGTGAGGGATCGAGTAGTCTTGAACGGGATAGAGTTGCAGCAATTACCCTTCCAGTTAGGACACGGAGGAATGCTCGAAGGAAGCCCACACACCAGCCTAAAGGTGTATATGAAGTAACCGAGATTGATTTAAAGTCCTGGGCTCCAACTAAACCAGATAAAGCACGCATGAGGTTCAGGAGTGTGTGTGGATTTGTTGGTAGGGTAAGGCTCAACATTAATCTGCCGGGGTTTCGGAAGGCTGACACAGAAACACGGCGAAGGATAGTCCAGGAGATCATGGATCACTTCAATGTTCCAGAGCAATTGAGAATGCAGGTGGAACATGCTGCACTGAAGAAGGCTAGGGATGCTTGGAGAAACTCGAAGCACGTGATGTACAAGAAGTACTTGAGTGAAGGAAAGGACCCAATCCCCGCTGTCGGTGTCAAAACCGACAGATCTTGGGTAGGGGGTCCCGAACTGTGCATCTAAGGATCGAAGGTAACAGGAGGCAGGGGACACAATGTTTACCCGGGTTTGGGCCCTCTTGATGGAGGTAAAACCCTACGTCCTATTTGATTGACTTTGATGAGTATAGGGGTTACTAGAGTTGATCTACCACGAGATCGTAATGGCTAAACCCTAGATGTCTAGCCTGTATGATTATGACTGCCTCTATGGACTAAACCCTCCAGTTTATATAGATACTGGAGGGGGCTAGGGTTTGTACAGAGTCAGTTTACAGAGAAAGGAATCTTCATATCCGAACGCCAAGCTTGGCTTCCACACCAAGGAGAGTCCCATCCGGACACGGGGAGAAGCCTTCTATCTTGTATCTTCATGGCCCACCACTCCGGCCCACGTCACATAGCCCGGACGCCTAGGGACCCCCTAATCCAGGACTCCCTCAGTAGCCCCTAAACCAGGCTTCAATGATGATGTGTCCGGCGTGCAGATTGTCTTCGGCATTGCAAGGTGGGTTCCTCCTCCGAATACTCCAAAGTAGATGATCAAAAGAACTATATCCTGCTCTATACAATAGTTACAACCCTGGGCCATGAGAGCAAAACACTTTAAACAAAAATAGGTTATGTATTCTGAAAACTTTTTTGGCGAGGTATTGTGTTCCGGCCTTATTATTATTTCGAACCGTTTTCCAGCCTCCCGTTTCGTGTTTCGACACGCGGTATTCATGGACACATCTTGTCAAAGCAGAGATCGTGTCCCCTTATTGCGGGATTTTCATCAATGATGGGTTGGGTACTCCAACCGCGCCATCCGCTCGATCCCTTGGGAATAGGCAAATTTTAAGGCTCGTGCAGGGTCGCTTGACATTCGTTGCCTCTATAAAGGGATACAGACCCCTGTTTTACCCCGCGCCTTCTCCTTCCTCAGCCTTCCCATCTTTGATCTCCAACGCCCAAGTCCCAATCCTTCTCCATTGCCACCACGCGCTTCGACCATGTCCGGATCCGGTTCTCAAGGCAAGTGGGTGGCCTCTTCCGTGATGAAGAAGGATATCCAGGGACTCCGGGAGGCGAGGTATTTAACTGCGGAAATCTTACACAGGTTTCCAACAAAGGGGCAAATCGTACCTATTCCAGAGCCTGGCGAAAGGGTCGTATTCATCCCCCACTTCCTCTGCGGGTTAGGGTTTCCCCTTCACCCCTTTGTTCGCGGCCTCATGTTCTACTACGGGCTAGATTTTTACGATCTAGCCCCGAACTCCTTCCTCCATATCTCGGCGTTCATCGTCATGTGCGAGGCATTTCTCCGCATCCCTCCGCACTTCGGCCTATGGCTCAAGACCTTCAACGTGAAGCCGAAGGTAGTCGATGGGGAGCACGCGGATTGCGGCGGAGCCATGGTGAGCAAGCTTCCTCACGCTATTTGGCCTAAAGGGGCCTTTGTGGATACCGTTAAGACATAGCAGCAGGAGTGGTTCTATATCACCGAACCCCGTGGCACCAAGTGGGCGGCCAATCCCGCATTTAGATCCGGACCCCCCTGCGACTTGCTTCATGGACCAACAAGGATCTAGACTGGGGATCGACCGATGAGGTGCTAATGCTGCAAAAGCACATCAAAAGTATCATAGAGAAGAACACCCGCCTCACTGACGTGATTTAGGTGATGCTCATCCGCCGAACCCTTCCCTGCCAGTGACAGCCTCTCCGTTTATGGGAGTTTAATCCGGAAGGGATGCGAACTCTGGGACAATTCTTCGGCACGACGCACAAAGAGATCTGGAAATTGCTCTTTAAATCTCAAAAGTCATGGTCGGAGACGTTTGAAGATGTTAGTCATGACTGCAACCATCTGCCCCCTCGGTAAGGGCTAAGCTTCCGCCTATAGCTTGGTTTGTAAATCCAGGGGATACACTAACTATCCCATCCTTTAAACAGATCTGGACAAAGAAGGCAGAGCGGATCAGGTGTCCGGCCCCCCTTCCCAAAGGCTCAGCCGATTTCCTCCTAATGAGGATGCTGGTCCCAGTACCATACCAGGTGCCAGTAAAAAAGGACAAGAAGAAGAAGAACAAGGAGGCCAAAAGTGGCCTCCACCATGAGGGTACCTCAGATGCTATGTCCGGAGGGACCGAGGCTCCCTCCTCTCACGAGGGTGACCAAAATGGGGACGAGGAGGAGGAAGAAGAAGATAACCCTCCTCTCAAAGGAAAAAAGAGGGTGGCCTCCACAGACCCGGAGGCGAGGGCATCCAAAAGGGGAAAGTTATCCCTTTTGGATGACTCGGATACGGACACCGAGGATATCCCCAAGCCCCGCCCCCAGACCAAGCCCCTTGCCGAATCGTAAGTACCTAAGGACGCTTTACATACATCCGCTCCTTTATGAATCGTGAGAATAACATTAAATCATGTGTTTCAGTCTGGCCCGCGATCTCCCTCAACAATCCTCCTCGTCAGGGGATTTGCCGCCGGAGATGATGTAGAGAGAGACGCCTCCACAAGTGTCCTCGCCCCCTAGGGATGATGACATCGAGGTGTCATCGCAGAGGATTTCTCCGGATCGCCGAGAGGTGCAGGGGACCATCAATACGACACCGGAAGGTAATACCTCGTCCGTTGAGGACACGGGGGATGCGACCCCCGTGAAGACCGGGGATGGGGGCTCCGTATTGTTCGACCCCCAGCCGAATACCACTCCGGAGACGGATCCGGAGTCGAGTGAGCGGCCCCCTTCCATGGAGGGGGATCACCTATTCTTGCGGTGACCTCCATGAATCTAGAGGCGCCGAACATGCTGAGGGAACGATTGCGGAGTGCGTCCATCTCGGAGGAGCACCGCACCTTGATGGGTACGGTGGCTGCGAAGATTCGGTCCGCTAAAAGTGGGCTGCATGAAGCATTTACGAGCCTGCTAACATGCTTCGAGGTATGCGATGTAATGTCTTTAGCCACTTTCCATATGGAAAATATGCCTGTATATGGATAGTAACCCCTGAGACTCTGGTCGGCCCAGGAAGAAGGGCGAACAGAGGATCTATATATATCTGCAGGAAATAACATACTTATTTGGCTGGAAAAACAGGCTTCACTGTTAGCGGCAACCGCCCAGGCCGCGGAGGTTTCCGAACTGAAGCGGCAACTGAAGCATGCCGATGAGGACATCGTCCTTATTAACAAGCAGCTCGACGAGGCACAAGGTATGCTGCGGACATCCCATTTGTGCCTATATGAATGTGCGAATGCCAAGTTGAAACTTGGACTTTGTTATGTGTGAAATTGCAGATGGCGCTGCTGAGGTCGAGACCCTCACGGGTGAACTTGCCTGGGCCAAGGAGCAGGCGAGAGTGAACAATGTGGCCGCTGATAAAGTATCTGCAGATTTGAAGGCCGAACAGGCCGCCCGGCGCCAGGTCGAGGAGCGGGTATCTGTAGTAGAGCAAGAGATCAAGGATGCCGCCCGCAAGTGCAAGTCCCTCGAGGAGGAGAATAAAGCCAAGGTGACCGAGCTCGCCAAGGCCCTTCAGGAAGCCAAAGAGGCGCGATCCGAATCTAGGGCGGGTCATGAGGAGATCCGACAGGACGGACAGATAGCGGTTGGTAAGCCGTTTCATTTATAGACTAAGTTTGACGATCAGAGCTATGCCTTGCTTAATCGACTATGGAGTTCTCCAGACGCTTTTGGGGATCTTTCGAAGAGTGCCGCCGATGCCGCGCGATTCTTCCAGACTCAGGAGGGACATGCAACGGAGAAGCTGTTTTGGTCATAGTTCGCGGCGCGGGAGCGACCAGCATTGCTGAACGACCAAATGGCGCAATGGTCTGAGCTGCATAAGATGTCCCAAGCGGCCATGAAGGACGTCATAGTTCGGCTATGGCCAGCCAAACCCATTCCGAGCAGCTATTTTGGCCTGGCACGGTGACTCGTCGATGCAGTGCCCCGAATCGACACAATCAAGCGGTTGGTGTGCATAGAAGGTGCACGGATGGCCTTCGCCCGCATCAAGATGCACTAGGCGAAGATGAAGGCTGCCGAAGTGGCTGTCGAGGGCTCTCCCGGAGGCAAGAACCACTGCATGCCGGAGCGCTATTTAGAGGACGTCCTAGAGGGTGCCCGCTTGATAGAGGGTCAATGCTCAAACGACATTATGTTTGAATAAATGTACCTGAATTACCCAGACTTTTTATTATATATGAAGGCTTTGTCATATATTTGTGCGTTTGTATGAAAGTTCTTTCCTCCTGTGTGGTTGTTTTTGTATTCCTGAGAGTTTTCTAGTCGTCGGCTTCGGCCCCCATGTAGATACTACGGGGGTGTTCAGAATAGCACATGATCACACTTAACCCAACGTCTTGGTCCGTGAAGGAGGTGTCAGTGCGGCAAACCAGGCAATCGGACCATGTGGCTTTACCACTCTCACTTAGCCATAGGAGTTTGATGATGAGGCTAGAAGATAGCCCCTGGTATGTACGCGGCTATCCGGATGCGGATGCGTTACATATGTTACTGGAACATCGGTCCTTCATCTAATACAGAAACAATCGCTAAAGATTTTAATAAGTCGCCGAGTGGCTGACCAGCTCTCGCCGCATCATGACAGTCAATTTTTGGCTTTCTCTACTGAGGTGCTTGACCGGACGAACCAGAAACACAATCGCAGTAGTTCTCCCTTTACTACCCTAGCCGAACAAACGGAACGTAAGGTAGCAAACACAGGAGCCCGGCAGCCCAACTATTGACCAAAGACTTGATTCAGAGTCGATGCATATAATGCCAAGCTCGGGACACCAAATTATGCTATAAAGCTATTCGGGATTTTGTTTGGCAACACATGTGTGGCCATATAGAGCCCCTGGCAATTTTTGCCGAGGTGAGTGAGACAACTAAGGAGACGATATAGAGTCTATGAATAAAGGCGATACCGAATAAAAATTGTTTTCACTGAAAGCTGATTGGTATGTCAAAACATGATCTTAGAGAGGGCACCATAATCACCAAGGCCATTTTACATGCCAGGGGTCTGAGAAGAAGGGGAAAAGCTCTATACAGGTTCTTAAATAAAGTTTTAGTCTACAAAATCCTTTGGACCTCCTGCCGCATGTATGTGCCGCTTTTGCCTTTGAGAGAGAAATTCCTTGAGAGGAATCATCTTTGGCTATTTGAAACCGGGCTCGATAAGAGTCCTTGTAGGTCCGTAGGACGGATAGGTTTTAATTCACCTGTGGTAAGAGAGAAAAAATAATTAAGAAAAAGGGGAAGGCCATATAGGGTTGAACCTTACTATGGGCCTGTCCATATTGTGCCTCCGCTGATGCCCAACGTATTTTGAGTGCATAATTATGCACACGTGGTACGAATTTCGCAGATGTGTGTGGCGATCGACGGAGGCGAAACTGCTAGTCCAGCTCTGGAATTACCGAGCTATCGGCAGGCGGAACCGACCGGTCTTGTTTATGAAGTCCGGCGGCTTGATGGCCGATGAGGTGTGCGGCTTGACATGGTCGTTCTGTACTTCGGCCGTGATGGCTGTAGTGTGCTCCTTAGTACGGAGGGAGTGTTCTGTGTTTCCATTGATTGTAATGACGCCACGTGGGCCGGGCATCTTAAGCTTTAGATAAGCGTAGTGCGGAACCGCGTTAAAACGGGCGACAACGGTTCGTCTGAGTAATGCGTGGTATCCACTACGGAAGGGTACGATATCGAAGACCAAGTCTTTGCTTCAGAAGTTATCTGGTGAACCGAAGATGACTTCCAATGTTATTGAGCCCATGCATTAGGCCTCTACACCAGATATTACTCCTTTAAAGGTAGTTTTTGTGGGGCTTGATTCTTGATGAATCAATGCCCATTTTGTGGAGAGTGTCCTGATAAAGCAGGTTGAGACTGCTGCCGCCGTCCATGAGGACTCGCGTAAGCTGGAATTTGTCGATGATTGGATCGAGGACCAAAGCTGCCGAACCACCATGACGGATACTGGTTTGGTGGTCCTTTCGATTGAAGGTGATCGGACAAGCCGACCATGGGTTGAATTTTGGGGCGACCGGCTCGACAGCATAGACGTCCCTTAATGCGCGCTTGTGCTCCCGCTTGGGGATGTGTGTCGCATATATCATATTCACCATTTTTACCTTGGGGGGAAACTTCTTCTGTCCCCCCGTGTTCGGTGGGCGAGGCTCTTCATCGTCGTCCTCGCTGGGCGGTCCTTTCCCTTTATGTTCGGCATTAAGCTTGCCGGCCTGTTTAAAGACCCAACAGTTTCTGTTGGTATGATTGGCAGGCTTATCGGGGGTGCTGTGAATCTGGCAAGGCCGATCAAGTATTCTGTCCAAACTAGATGGACCATCTCTATTTCCTTTGAATGGATTCTTCTGTTGACTGGATTTAGAGCCGCTGAATCCAGCGTTGACCGTTGTGTCTTTGGTACTTTCGTTGTTGATTCGACGCTTGTGCTTGTTGCGTCGTGGTTTGCTATTGTCATCCCTGGCTTCAGAGGTGCCGGGGTCGCTGGTGCTATTGCTTCTGTGGGCTAGCCAACTATCTTCTCCCGCACAAAAAAGGGTCATTAGTGCGGTAAGGGCTGCCATGGACTTTGGTTTTTCTTGGCCGAGGTGTCAGGCGAGCCATTTGTCGCGAACGCTATATTTAAAGGCCGCGAGGGCTTCAGCGTCCGGACAGTCAACAATTTGGTTCTTTTTTATTAGGAACCTTGTCCAGAGTTGCCGGGCTGACTCACCGGGTTGCTGGACTATGTGACTGAGGTCATCGGCGTCCGGGGGCCGTACATAGGTACCTTGGAAGTTGTCTCTAAAGGCATCTTCCAAATCTTCCTAGCTGCCAATAGAATTTTCTGGGAGGCTGTTTAACCAGTGACGTGCTGGTCCCTTAAGTTTCAAGGAGAGATATTTGATGGCATGTAGGTCGTCACCGCGAGCCATGTGTATGTGGAGAAGAAAATTTTCAACCCAGACTATGGGGTCCGTCGTGCCGTCGTATGAGTCGATGTTCATAGGTTTAAACCCTTCTGCGAATTGGTGCTCCATGACCTCATCGGTGAAGCATAGGGGGGTGTGCAACGCCTCTGTATCAGGCAATGTCGTGAAGCAGTTCGAAAGAAGTCTGTATGCGATTTTCGGCCCGAGTGAGGTTGTGCTTGTCGCGCCAGGACTAACGGCCATCTTCTCACGCTGGGGCACGTCCCCTTGATCCATAGATTGATCCGTTTTGACCGGCTCTATTGTCCAGGTCCTATCGTAGTTCATATGTGTATTCTAGAGCCGTCGTTCCCCTGCTTTTATGGTGAGGTGGTGCAGGCTGGTGCTCGGCTTGAGTTGCCACTCTGTCTCGACCGTGCAGTGGTCGGCCAGGTCTGTCAGCAGCGTCACGCGTTGGCGGTATGGGCTCCAGTACCTCATCGTCGAATTGGGGTAACAACTTACGTTTCGAGTAGCTCTTTGTTGGGTGTACGAGGTCGTATTCCTCGGCTGCCAGGATGTTAGTCCATCTGTCATTGAGCAAATCCTGATCAGCCTAAAGCTATTGCTGCTTCCTTTTCGTGCTTCTTGAAGTGGCGATTAGCCGGAACTTAAAGCGCTCTTGTTCGAGGGGTTCCTTCGACACGATAAAATCTTCGTTGCCGAGGCTCGTATCCTCTTCGGAGTTCGGTAGGTAGTTACTGTCCTCCGAGTCCTCATTCCCGACAGGATTGTTGGGGTTTACTTGCCCATCCTCCCAATCATCCTATTCAGATGTTGGATCTACAGGGGCTTCAGGGTCTTTGGCGTTCCCCGGAGTGTCATTCTCTTCGGTGCCGGTATTGATGTCTTTTTGGCGACGCGATTTTGAGAGGCACCGCTGACATTCATGTTTTGAGGTGCTTCGGCAGGCTTGTCCTCAACCGGATTTTCCTTCCTGTCGTCGCCATCCTCTTTGGGGGTGTCCACCATGTACACGTCATATGTGGAGGTGGCCGTCCATCCTCCGGTAAACGAAGGGTTTTGGCCTTGTTCGTCTCCGGCGTTGTCGTCCATACCTTCGATGTCTTCGGAGGCGTAGTGCAACATGTCGGTTAGATCCTCGACAGTGGCTATGAAGTGGGTGGTGTGTGGGACGTAAAATTCCCCGCTCTTAGCCCCTATTCTGGGCTGGGCATAATTCAGAAGTGATCCTTCCGCAATGGTGAGTGATCGCATTAAGTCCAGAGCCTCATTTATAGGCGAGGGTTGGATAGAGAAGTGAGAGTCCGTGGGGTTGTCCGGAGTTAGAGCCTCCTGGCGGTGCCCACTTGGCATGGACCTCGAGAGCTCGGACTTAGAGTCAGGCGGAGTGTCCGGCGCTTCTCCGGTTGCAAGCTCCATAAGTGCAGAGAGTCCGATGGGCTCTAGACTCCCGTCTTCGGACCTGACGGCCTGCTCTGGATCTAAGGCCAGAGCGGTAATTAGGGTCGTGAACCCTTCGAGGATCAAATCTCCTCGGATCTTGACAATATAGTTTAGGTTCCCGAAACTGATCTGATGACCAGGGGCATAGCTGTCGATCTGCTCGAGGTGATCAATCGAGTTGGCTCGCAGCACGAAGCCGCCGAACACGAAAATTTGGCCCGGGCGGAAATCTTCCCCGAAACAGCATCATTGTGGATGATCGAACGAGCCATCGAATCCTTTGTCGACGACATAGAGGAACTCTCAATGAAAGCACCAACGTCGCTGTCAAAACTGACAGATCTCGGGTAGGGGGTCCCGAACTGTCCATCTAAGGATCGAAGGTAACTAGAGGCAGGGGACACAATGTTTACCCAGGTTCGGGCCCTCTTGATGGAGGTAAAACCCTACGTCCTACTTGATTGACTTTGATGAGTATAGGGGTTACAAGAGTTGATCTACCACGAGATCGTAATGGCTAAACCCTAGATGTCTAGCCTGTATGATTATGACTACCTCTACGGACTAAACCCTCCAGTTTATATAGATACCGGAGGGGGCTAGGGTTTGTACAGAGTCGGTTTACAAACAAAGGAATCTTCATATCCGAACGCCAAGCTGTCCTTCCACGCCAAGGAGAGTCCCATCCGGACACGGGGGGGGGGGGGGAGCCTTCTATCTTGTATCTTCACGGCCCACCAGTCCGTCCCATGTCACATAGCCTGGATGCCCGGGGACCCCCTAATCCAGGACTCCCTCACCCGCATACCCCCAAATTACAAAGGCATACTGGGAAGAATAAAAAAGTGTCAGGGTAACTAAAGAGTTTATTGAGAAGAGTTTCAAGCAATCGAAACTTCAGAAGAAGAACATACACCCCCACCCGTATGGGTGTGGCAGGATACTACGACATGAAACTGATATGGGAATAGGAGGACAAAGAAGCAGTAGCGGCGGGTGGGAATCCGACCTTTAGTGAAATGATAGGTGAACACGCCAGAGACTACTTGCGGGCACGTGCAAAGAGGCGTGATGATGGAACTTATTACTTTGAAAACGCGCGTGACGGCAAACTGTATGAAGTGATGTTAGAGGCTTCCAAGATCCCTAGAAGGTTCTATAGGAACTCAGGGCCATGTAACACTCTGTCCATTGCTCTGTACACAAAAGACCCCCCTGGCCATGCAAGGGGTATAGGTGTTAATGTCCCGCACAAGAGGGCTTTCACACTCAGCAAAGAAGAGAGGCTTGGCATGAAAAAAGCGAGGAGTGAAATGAAGCAGAATGCATTGTATGAAAGGTTGAAGAAGGAGATTTATCTGGCTGTTCGAGAGGATGTTTAGGAGTCAATGATGATGCAGAAGACTCTAACACTGACAGATAGCCAGCAGATGGGAGGGGAGGCGGGCATGGAGGATGCTTCTTATTGCGTGGCAACACTGCACAAGAGTAGTTGTGCATCAGCTGACCCCAGCGACATTGAGACTGCAGCTACTCGTGATGATGCTATATCTGATCAATCTGGAATGAAAGACAGACTGAAGGACGTGCTTACACATTATGAAGGTACATTAAAATGTGAACAGCCTGGGTTTGCCCACCCTTCTTGGAAGATGGCCTCTTCTTGGACAATGTGCCATTGAAGGCGAGCTGTGTGAAGTGCTACGTGACTGAAGTAAAGCCTGGATTCAATGAATTTGCCTTGAAGAATGTCCTAGGAGACTTCAATGAGCAAAGGACCTTGGGAGAAACATTGTTACATCACATCCAGTGGCCATGAAAGGAAATAGAGTTCATCGTTGAGATTCCTGAATCCCCGCCAATAGCAACCACTGCCACCCTCAACCGGTGACGCTCTCCTTGCCATAGCAGCTCTCACAGGCTGATGCATCAATCTATGATCAACCGGCCCGACTTTGTGGTGTACAGGCCATGTCATCCTCCGCCCCAAAGCAGCCAGTGGTAAGGCCTACAACTGCTGATGACGCACCACCGCTTCAAATGCCGGTCGCTGAAGCAGCGGGGGGAGACCCAGCTGCAGCACATGCTCAACATACCAACCTGGTGGAACAGACTGCTAAGCAGTCTGTAGGTCCAGAACCGACTGCTCATCAGTCCATCGGTCCGTCAGCACTTCCTGCTCAGCAAACCAACGCGTTGGCACGACCTCCTCAGCATACCGACAAGTTGGCACCACCTATGCAGAAACCCCACATAGCTTCAATGCATGGTCAGCAGTCTGATGCCTCTGCTCTTACAGCCCAGCGGTCCGTCACAGCAGCATCGCTAGCTCAGTGGTCTGGCATAGATAAACCGTCTGCTAAGTAGTCCGTCCAAGCTTCACCGTCTGCTCGGCAGTCTACCTTGTAACCAACCAGATGTTCTGCTAGAAATGCTTCAAGTACCAAGAAGGAAGTGGCCAAAAAGGCTACACCCACGAGGAAGCGCAGCGGGAGAGTGAAGAGGAAAGAGAACGATTGCCTCTTACTTAAAGCACTCATCGTCCATAACCAAATTAATAGCAGCTTGTTCGAATCGGGGAGTAATGTTATTTCTGACGCCATGGATGATGAAGAAGTAGAAGTGTTGCTTGCTAAAAGTAAAGCAGCCGTACTTCAAGCACGCAAGTACGTCCATGGCCAGCCATTTCTTGTTGGTGAATACTTTGATGAGTGCAGCTCCAGTTGCCGCGAGTTACATGAATATTGCATGGATCAAATGTTAGAAGGTCATCATGGTTTTCTAGTCCACTACAAAAGAGATCATTTCCAACACAATGTTGGTTCCATCAATGTGAGTTTCGAGGACTTATGTCTCTTCTTCAACTTCAACGTGCTCGATGCCACTCTTATTAGATGCCTGATTTTGTAAGTACTTAACAAACTCTGATCAACTTCTCCAGACAAGGTTGTAAATGATAAATAGCTAACTTCATTTTATTCCTTGCAGGGGATTGAACACGCAGAGAAGAGAAAGGGAGAGTGTGTATTTCATAGATCCTGCATTAGCTAATGGCACAACATTAGATGGTAAGGACCGACGAGACTGGGCCATTAACATGCTCGTCCGTATCTTTGAAAACACGTCCCATGCACAATCATTTCTCTGGCCATATCATGAACGGTAAGTCAAGTAAACAACCATGCATACACTGATTGTCTTTCAGATTTCGACATCATTCGTAAGTTCATGGCTTTCTTAATATGTAGCAATCACTGGACATTGGTATTCATTGTTCCAAAGAAGAACATAGTTTACTACATCGATTCTCTCAGAGAGTCAACAAATGCTCAGGATTTGACACATGTTCAGCAATTCTTGGATATGTATTCAATTCCATGATGTTGAAATTAATTTGCATTCATATTTGGTTCAATAATTAATGTTGTCAAAATTCATCGTCATTTGCAGTGTGCTCGCATTGTGGAAAACTAAACCAGGGAACATGCGGAACAACCTCTGCAGCACGAGATCGTTTCTCCGGTAACACACCGAAATCCATTATTTTTGGAAAATTTATCCAAGAGTCTGCAAATACCTTTCCTTACGCTAGTCAAATGTTCAAGCTTCTAAATAAACCTCTTTCTATTTTGTCCAAATAAAAAATAATACATCTAACACCGGTTAGGTTGTTCCTAATAGGAGAAATACATGACTAATTTTGTACAAAAAATTTCAGTGTCCTCAGCAAGAAGCAGGGACCAACCTTTATGGATACTATGTTTGCAGACACATGATCTCCATCTGCAAATCTGCTGATAGTTGTGACAATCCTCGTGAATTAGTATGAGTAAGTCTATCTTAATTAATATCTTCTACTCCACGCATATGGCACATTCTGATCTTAAAAATACTGCAGCTCATCTTAAAACCGAGGACCCCTGAACCGCTCCCGGCTGGTGAATTGCTGATGGTTCGGAGATTTATCAGCGACTTCTTCCAGGATCACTACATCAATCCCACTAGTGATAATGAAGATTTCATCATGCGTTCTCCTGAAACATTGAGTAAGAGTTAGCCGCTAAACATATAACGCATGGATCCATTGTTTTCCATCTGATGAGGTCTTCGTATTTCGTACACTATGATTAATTATGTAATGCATATATGTGTGGACAAATCATTGGAATTTAGCTACCATATGTTCAATTGCAATTATTGCAAAATCTGATGAATGTTCTTCCTCTGGACACTATTTGTTCAATTGAATATTGTGGCGAATTTTCTTTTTGCGTGCCGATTCAAAATGGGATATTTTTGTTTATTTGTTCAATTGAATATTGTGGCAAGTTTTCTTTTTGCATGCCGATTCAAAATGGGATATTTTTGTTTTAACCTGGCAATTGCTCCACACACGGTTCAACTAAATGAGTGTGTGCAATCCACATCGGAAAGCACACGTCAAACATAGCGGAACCATCGGTGATACACAACAGATCGTAAACGATTTGCAGAGCTACTACGTGTGCGTAGGGTCTCCGGAACCATTTGTGATATTGCGTTATCGCACATGAGAACTGGGAGTAAACCGTGCCCAATGCAAAATACAATCCCAGTCGTAATTTTTTCAGGAAACGTGTGGGATCCCAAACAAAAAGCACATGTCACTCTTGCAGCAACCGTCGGTGATACCCAACAAATCACAAACGGTCTGCAGGACTTGTATGTGTGCAAAGGGGCTCCTGAACCATTTGTGATAGAACATTATCACAGATGGTAATTGTTGGCAAATGTGTGCGATGGAGTCTAGCATGGCAGACGGGTTACGCAGAAAAGTCGTGTGCGATGGGGCACAAATCGCACACAGTTCATATGTTGGCCCGTGTGCCTTACATACTGTTTCTCAAACGGTTCTTTACGACAGACCGTATGGTTTCACTGTGTCATTAGAAACGCTTAATCACCGATACCACACATGCGAAAGAATTTAGTGTGTGCTGCATCGCACATGATTACATTTTGGAAGGCCTCTAGATCACTGCTCCATATCCCTGATGGTTTCTGGGTCATGTGGGAAGGACACCCTATCGGACACACTCACTTGGCGATGGTCCCAAATGTCGTCGCGGAAAGGGGTTAAAAACCATTTGTATAGCACCTACACGCACTAGTGGGGGCTCATAATCACTAAAGATTTACATGATATTGTATTTGCATGTGAAAGTTCTCTTCCTTATACTAATTATTCGTGAATTGCTTCTATGACCAATATTGTGATTGTTAATCCTCAAAAGATTTCAGTTTCTAAACCCAATGTGAAGCTACCACTAGGCATGATATGATTTTAACTTCATGACATTCAATTTATTCAACAATTTACTCATAGGATATAAGTGAAGCACAAGAGTAAATGACAAGCTACTCCAAAAAGATATAAATGAAGATCATGAGCATAATATTTATTTCTCTCAGATTAATTTAAGTGAAGCAAGAGAGAATTTCTTCAAAAATACTAAAGCACACCGTGCTTAAAAATATATAAGTGAAGCACTAGAACAATTCCATAGAAAAGAGCTTCGTTGATGGGATGTGAATGCCGCTTACTTAGCCTCCCTAGCAACTATTTGAGGGCTCTATTTTATTTAAAAACTTTCATGTCTAAGTATTTTATTAAAATAGAAAGAAAAATGAAAATAAAATGACATTCTAAGAATAGTACAACTCAAGTGAAGAAGCAAAAACTTAGGCTCAACCGATACTAACCGATAATTGTTGAAGAGGAAAGGTGGGATGCCTATCGGGGCATCCCCAAGCTTAGATGCTTGAGACTTCTTGAAATATTATCTTGGGATGCCTTGGGCATTCCCAAGCTTGAGCTTTTGTATCTCCTTAATTCTTCTCATATCACGGTTTTCCTAAATCTCAAAAGCTTCATCCACACAAAACTCAACAAGAACTCGTGAGATAAGTTAGTATAAACAAATGCAAAAACCTTATCATTATGTACTGTAGAAAATCACTAAAATTATTATTAACAGTGCATACTAAATGCCCCTTCATATTTAATACTCCTATCCTCAAATATAACCATTAAATAAGCAAACATATGCAAACAATGCAAACATAACAGCAATCTGCCAAAACAGTACAGTCTGTAAAGAATGCGAGAGCATCAATACTTCCCCAATTCCAAAAATTATGAAAATTTACCATACTGTAGGAAATTTATCAGAGCTTATTTTGCAAAACGTTTCAACATTTTATCGCATTCTGACTTTTATAGGGATTTTTGCAACAACGGTAAACTTTCTGTTTTCAAACAGCAACATGTATACTTGCAAAATAAGCATGGAAAAGGCTATCATTGCCACTTAAAAGATATAAAACATTATTATAAATAATAGAAATAAAATCCTAGCAACATAAATTGACGCTCCATGCAAAACTCATATCATGTGACAAATGAAAACATAGCTCCAAGTGAGGTTACCGATAATGTTGGAGACGAAAGAGGGGATGCCTTCTGGTACATCCCCAAGCTTAGTTGATTGGATCTTCCTTGAATATTACCTTGGGGTGCCTTGGTCATCCCTGAGCTTAGGGTCTTGTCACTTCTTATTCTCCTCATATCGACATCTCACCCAAAACCTGAAAACTTCAATCACACAAAACTTAACGGAACTTCGTGAGAGAGGTTAGTATGATAAAGAGCAAACCATTTCACTTTGGTACTGTCAAAGACAATATTAATAATTTTTCTCACACAATTCCTAATGTAGCATATCATTTCCACAATTTATATTGAGCAATATAATCCATAGAAACTAGAAAACAAGCAAACTATGCATTGAAAATAGAATCTGTCAAAAACAGAACAGTCTGTAGTAATCTGTACTCCAACCATACTTCTTCTACTCCAAAATTATGAACAAATAGGAAAACCTGGGTAATTTGTCTATTAATCTTGTTCAAAAAGAATCAGCATTTTATCGCGCTTCTATTAAAAATGAGAATTTTTTTCCTAAGTGTAAAAGTTTCTATTTTTCAGTAAGATCAAATCAACTATCACTGTAAGCCATCCCAAAGGTCTTACTTGGCACTTTATTGAAACAAAAGCAATAGAACATGATACTTGCAGACTAAGGCATAGCCTAGTGTTGGGAAGGGGCTGATGCCTTCCCACCCACCCAGGTTCAAGGCATGGTACTTGCAATTTGGGTTTGTTGCACCAATTATACTGTAAGGGGTTCCATTACAGTCTTTCTGTCAAAAAAAGCAATAGAACATGAGTACTACAGTAGCATAATCATGTGAACACACAAAAACAGTAGGTAAAAGTGTTGGGTTGTCTCCCAACAAGCGCTTTTCTTTAATGCCTTTTTAGCTAGGCATGATGATTTCAATGATGCTCGCATAAAAGATAAGATAAGAATTGAAACATAACAAGAGCATCATGAAACACATGGCAAGCACATTTAAGTCTAACCCACTTCCTATGCATAGGGATTTTGTGAGCAAATAACTTTTGGGAGCAAGAATCAACTAGCATAGGAAGGCAAAACAAGTACAACTTCAAGATTTTCAACACATAGAGAGGAAACTTGATATTGTTGAAATATGTAGAAGCATATATTCCTCTCTCATAATAATTTTCAGTAGCATCATGAATGAATTCCACGATATAACTATCACATAATGCATTATTTTCATGATCCACAAGCATAGAAATTTTATTACTCTCCACATAAGCAAATTTATTCTCATGAATAGTAGTGGGAGCAAACTCAACAAAATAACTATCATGGGATTGAAAATAAGAATCAGGATGACAAGTTTCATGCTTATAATTATTCTCTATAACATATATGTCATCGCCATAATCATCATATATAGGAACTTTGTTGTCATAATCAAGTGCAACCTCTTCCAAAATAGTAGATTCATCATTAAATAAAGTCATGACCTCTCCAAATCCACTTTCATCAATATAAACATCATAAATAGGAGGCATGCTATCATTATAACAAATTTGCACATCAAATCTTGGGGGACTAAAAATATCATCTTCATCAAACATAGCATCCCCAAGCTTATGGCTTTGCATATTCTTAGCATCATGGATATTCAAAGAGTTCATACCAACACCATTGCAATCATGCTCATCGTTCATGGATTCTATGCCAAACATTTTATAGCATTCTTCTTCTAACAATTGAGCACAATTTTCGTTTCCATCATTTTCACGAAAGACATTATAAAGATGAACAATATGATGCAACCTCATTCCATTTATTTTTGTAGTTTCTTTTTATAAACCAAACTAGCGATAAAACAAGAAACTAAAAGATTCGATTACAAGATCTAAAGATATACCTTCAAGCACTCACCTCCTCGGAACGGCGCCAATAAAGAGCTTGATGTCTACTATGCAATTTATTCTTGTAGACACATGTTGGGCCTCCAAGCGCAGAGTTTTGTAGGACAGTAGCAATTTTCCCTCAAGTGGATGACCTAACGTTTATCAATCCGTGGGAGGTGTAGGATGAAGATGGTCTCTCTCAAACAACCCTGCAACCAAATAATAAAAAGTCTCTTGTGTCCCCAACACACCAAATACAATGGTAATTTGTATAGGTGCACTAGTTCGGTAAAGAATGGTGACAAAAGTGTAATATTGATGGTAGAAATATTTTTTTTATAATATGAATAAATAAAAACAGTAATGTAGCAAATAGTAAACGGGCACAAAAATGGTATTGCAATGCTTAAAAATGAGGCCTAGGGTCCGTACTTTCGCTAGTGCAATCTCTCAATAATGCTAATATAATTGGATCATATAACCGTCCCTCAAAGTGCAACAAAGAATCACTGCTGAGTTCCTATTAGTGGAGAACAAAAGATAGAAATTGTTTGTAGGGTACAAAAGCACCTTGATGTCTAGTACGCAACCTTCTTCTTGTAGACGTTGTTGGGCCTCCAAGTACAGAGGTTTGTAGGATAGGAGAAAATTTCCCTCAAGTGGATGACCTAAGGTTTATCAATCCGTGGGAGGCGTAGGTTGAAGATGGTCTCTCTCAAAAAACCCTTCAACCAAATAACAAAGAGTCTCTTGTGTCCCCAACACACCCAATACAATGGTAAATTGTATAGGTGCACTAGTTCGGCGAAGAGATGGTGATACAAGTGCAATATGGATGGTAGATATAGGTTTTTGTAATCTGAAACTATAAAAACAGCAAGTTAACAAGTAATAAAAGTGAGCGTAAACGGTATTGCAATGCTAGGAAACAAGGCCTAGAGTTCATACTTTCACTAGTGCATGTTCTCTCAACAATAATAACGTAATTGGATCATATAACTATCCCTCAACATGCAACAAAGAGTCACTCCAAGCCACTAATAGCGGAGAACAAACGAAGAGATTATGGTAGGGTACGAAACCACCTCAAAGTTATCCTTTCTGATCGATCTATTCAAGAGTCCGTAGTAAAATAACATGAAGCTATTCTTTCTGTTCGATCTATCATAGAGTTCGTACTAGAATAACACCTTAAGATACAAATCAACCAAAACCCTAATGTCACCTAGATACTCCAATGTCACCTAAAGTATTCGTGGGTATGATTATACGATATGCATCACACAATCTCAGATTCATCTATTCAACCAACACAAAGAACTTCAAAGAGTGCCCCAAAGTTTCTACCGAAGAGTCAAGACGAAAACGTGTGTCAACCCCTATGCATAAGTTCACAACGTCACGGAACTCGCAAGTTGATCACCAAAACATACATCAAATAGATCACGTGATATCCCATTGTCACCACAGATAAGCACATGCAAGACATACATCAAGTGTTCTCAAATCCTTAAAGACTCAATCCGATAAGATAACTTCAAAGGGAAAAATCAATTCATCACAAGAGAGTAGAGGGGGAGAAACATCATAAGATCCAACTATAATAGCAAAGCTCGCGATACATCAAGATCGTGCCAACTCAAGAACACGAGAGAGAGAGAGAGAGAGATCAAACACATAGCTACTGGTACATACCCTCAGCCCCGAGGGTGAAGTACCCCTTCCTTGTCATGGAGAGTGCCAGGATGATGAAGATGGCCATCGGAGAGGGATTCTCCCCTCCGGCAGGGTGCCGGAACGGGTCTAGATTGGTTTTCGGTGGCTACAGAGGCTTGCGGCAGTGGAACTCCTGATCTATTGTGTTCTCTGATGTTTTTAGGGTATATGGACATATATAGGCGATAGAAGTCGGTCAGGGGAGCCACGAGGGACCCACGAGGGTGGGGCGCGCCCAGGGGGGTAGGGCACGCCTCCCTGCCTCGTGGCTTCCTTGAAGCTTCCCTGACGTCTACTCCAAGTCTCCTGGATTGCTTCCGTTCCAAAAATAACTCTCCCGAAGGTTTCATTCCGTTTGGACTCCGTTTGATATTCCTTTTCTTCGAAACACTGAAATAGGCAAGAAAACAATAATTTGGGCTGGGCCTCTGGTTAATAGGTTAGTCCCAAAAATAATATAAAAGTTTTTAGTAAAGCCCATAAACATCCAAAACAGATAATATAATATCATGAATACTTCATAAATTATAGATACGTTGGAGACGTATCAGCATCCCCAAGCTTAATTCCTACTCGTCCTCGAGTAGGTAAATGATAAAAGAAATAGTTTATGAAGTGTGAATGCTAGCAGGTGCACAAGTTTGATCAATGATAATTTCAATCACCTTTTCTAGCATCATTATATGTCATAACAATAGCTCATGTCATAAAGCTTCTCATGATCAAGTAACAAACTATTCACATGTTAAAGTATAGATCATAAAGTTTCTTGAGAACTAACAAACCGTGTTATTAGTCATCAAACAATTACAATTCATCTTATTTCCAGGAAGAGTCTATGTCAGAGCTTTGATTCAGCAAACTTCACATACTCAACTATCATTTAGTCTTTCACAATTGCTAACACTCACGCAATATTTATGGGTTCAAAGTTTTAATCAGATACAGAGAAAGATAGGGTCTTATAGATTCGCCTCCCAACCTTTTACCTCAAGGGTAATGTCAACAATAATAGTTCATGATGCCTTACATCCAATTGGATATATATATATATATACATAAACACTATTCTGATCATGGGATCAGAACAATATTCTGATCACAACCTGGCCTGCCCCGCTAGTAGTACGTTGAACTTCCCTGTGAACTAGGTTGAACTTCCGCCAACATTGCCCAAATGGGGTTTGCGATATACCGTTGGAAAGCTATGGACCCCAATATCATGACCCAACTTAAATTTTTGGCAAAATATAAGCGGTTTAAGAGCAGTTTTGAAAACTATTTTTTCTTCGCACAAAAAACGTGAATCGTATTTTCGATCGCATTTCTAAACCGTTTATCGGAATGAGGCATATAATATGGCGTTGGAAAGCTGCTGCAAAAACGCTCCTTCCACATGTTGAAAGTTTTTTCTAATTCCCTATGGTTAAAGAGTAGTTTGAAAAAACGTAAAATTTCGTAAACCGAACAGCTGAGTTCGTTTTTTCGATGTCATTTCTAAACAGCTAATCCAATGGAGGCATATGATATGGCATTGGAAAGCTTATGAAAAAGCGTTACTTTTTCATCTTGAAAGTTTTTTTTTTCTAATTTTAAATGGTTTAAGAGTAATTTAGAAAATGGTCCAAGTCCTACCGAGTTCGTATTTTTGAGCTAATTTTTTAACCGTGCGTCCGAATGCAGGAAATGATATGGCGTTGGAAAGCTTGAACAAATGCGAAACTCTTTGGTATGTATTGTTTCTCCCAATTCTTTACGGTTTTAAGTCAGTTTCAAAAATGGAGAAAAACGTATTTTCGCCGTAATTTCTACAAACTTTATCGGAATTGGGCAAATAATGTACCGTTGAAAAGCTGCGGAAAATGCGAAACTTTTTCATGTTGATGGTTTTCTCTGATTCTAAGCCGTTTTCAAGTAATTTCGAAAACGGCAGGATCATTCGTTCTGCCTCTATCGCGAAACAGATTCTTCAAAAATGCACCGCGCGAAGAACCTGAGCTTCTCAGCATTTCTACCTGAACTTCACTCTGTTTTCGACGTGCTTTTTTTTGCTCGCAGATCTCCATCCACTACTCGTAGTTCTCCATCCACTCGCCGGAATTCAATGAGTGATATACCGATGGAAAGCTGTTGTAAACACGCAAGTTTCCCGTGTTGATTATCTTTTCATACTCGCAATGATTTAAAAAAAAAATTCACCTAAAATTCATTCAGCGTAGTAGTTGAACTTCCTGCTGTTTTCACGTTGAACTTCTTGACGTATTTTTGTTTGTAATTTTCTCATCCATTCATTAGTGTTAAACAAATAATATCCCTTTTGTGCAAACGTCTCTCACAATAATTTTTTTAACTTTCTCCGACCGAGGACTTGAACTTACACAAATGATATTCCTGTCGTTTTGAGGTAAATTAGAAAATGACGAGATCATGATTTATGCATTCATCGTGAACGAAAATGCACTGTGTGAAGTAGTTGAACTTCTGGCGCATGTTTGTTTGAACTTCACTCTATTTTTGACGTGCCATTTTTTGACGTGTTGCTTTTTGCACTGCGTGAAGTAGTTGAACTTCTGGGGCATGTCTGTTTGAACTTCACTCTATTTCACTTTATTGTATTTTTCTTATATGAAATACACACCATGTAGCATGTGAACTTCTGGTTGTTATCACTTTGAACCTCTCTCTGGTTTGAGAGAATTATTTTAAAACACAAAAAACTACATTTTTATGTATTTTTGGACATCTAAATACATGGTGGACCTCTCTCACAAGAATTTTTTGAACTTTTCCTCGCTGAGCACTTGAACTTCTAGCAACCATTTTTTCGTTTATGAGTTGTTTTTAAAAGTGCAAAATATGGTGTTGTGTTTTTAATTTTTTGAACATGTAAATCCTAAGTTTTAATAAACTCCGAACTTCTGTGTGTTTTCAATTTGAACTTCACCTTTTTATATTTTTGATTAAAGAATTGTATTCGATTTTTATAAAAAATCGAGCATGGAAATACAAGGTAAACCTCTCTCGCAAGGATTTTTGAACCTCCCCGGACAGAGCACTTGAACTTCTTTCAACAAACATTTTATGCTTTTATTCTTCTATAATTTTATTCTCACCTGAAATGCATTCCTTGCACTAGTTGAACTTCTCATTGTTTTCACCTTGAACTTCTGTCACATATTTTTGTTCAACCTCTCTCACAAGAATTTTTGAACTTTCTCGGTCGAGCACTTGAACTTCTAGCAACAAAATTTTTGGACTTTGCTTTTTTTATATCTTTTTTCTCTCATACGAAATGCACACCACACAGTAAATGAACTTCTGACAGTTATCAAATTGAATTTCTCTCTATTTCATTTTCGTAACAGAAAAAGTCTGAGTTTTTTATATACATCAACCCTCTCTAACTTTTTATTTGAACTTCTTTGTGTATTTTTTTAGAAATGTGAAAATTGGAGTTCTGTTAGAAACATCGAACTTCTTCGTTATTTTCAATTGAACTTATTGCTTTATTTCTTTAGTAATTGTAAACTCTGAAACTTCTGAAATGGTTAAACATACAAAACAAAATTATGGGTTTTTCAATTTTTCTAGAAGTCACTATGTTACAACTTGTGAACTTTTTATTTTTTTGTCATGACATTCTATTCATTTTTTGCTTTTGGTGAAATGTCCTAGGCGGCCCCTTTTTCTCATTCGATGAATTTCTTTTGTATGTAGTACACGTGAACTTCAGAATTTCCGAAACATTAACTTAATGTGCTATTGAAAATCAAGAAAATTATGCACAAAAAAACACATACACTGCACGTGCTTCATGCACAACCAACACATACACTTCCTAGAAACGGAAATAATTTAAGACCAAAAAAACCTAGGACAACAACAGTAGCTAATCTGTCTCGGAAATCTTTTTCCTCTCGCACTCAAGCTGAACTTCATGAAAGACAACCCTCTATTTTTTAATTTTGGAATTCTTGGGTTTTCTTTTTTAGAACTGAAAAATATGTTTTCCATTTGAATTCCTGAACTTATCTATTTTTACATTTTGAACTTTTTGGTTGTCCTTTTTAGAAACAAGAAAAAAGTCATTTATTGATTAGTATTTTTTGTGTTTTTATATTTGTTTAGGTTACTGTTCTCTGAGTAAAAAAATGCATATGAATTTCTTTGATGAGAGTAAGTGAACTTCGTGCACATAATTTATAAAACACTCTTTTGCGCGTATATGAATTTTCCTGTAGATGTACAAGAACGTTTTTTTGCTTGCACCTCAACAACCAACATGGAATAGTACGATGATAGAAGTCTTGTACAAAGCTCCATAAAATCACAGAGAAGCTACACCAAATGGATCATAGAAAATATTGACCAAATCACACAAGAAAAAGGTCAGGTCGAGGGCATTCTTTAACATGCATTAAAAAGAAACAAGTAGGGCATGGAAGCAACAAAATCTGAAGGGAGGTTGAGATCCCTCCTCGCCGCACAAGTCCACAGCCTCTTGCGCAGGGGAGCCATTTTTGCCAGCGATCAATGTATCTTAATTCTACAGTCAAAGTGCCAGACAACATGCCTTATTCTGCAAAACGAAAATCTGAGCATATATATCAGAACTAGCATGAACAAAAAGTGTGGCAGGGCATATTTTTTCTGAACTTTATTTGCAAAAACTTTCTGTATTTCTTCACCCCTTGTTCTTTGTGAACTTCAGTGTCCAGACAACAAGAACTTGGTCGATCAAACCAATGGATCGACGGGTCAGGGAGGACCTTGCGGACAACAACTGCACCATCAGGAATCGGAAACGTCCTGGTGAACAACGTTCGTGCCATGCAGGGGGGTTGGGGACGACGACATCGGCATGATCTAGGAGCTTGAAGAACAAGAATGGCCATCGAAGGGGTCAGCCGTGATGGTGGTCCAAGGGTCGCGCAGGACGCGCTTGTTCCAGCAGCGCACAAGACGAACCAGGCGGCGACTAGTGGGAGGATCCTGGGGAGTTACCCGGAGGCAGAGAAGGATAAGATGAAAGCAGAGGGCGAGAGAAGGCTCACCGGAGGGGAGAAGTGGGGGGTTGATCGGAGGTGAGGGACGGGGAGAGCAGTGGCGGTTGGTGGTGGAGGCGTAAGGCAGCCGCAAGATCCGGCGGCGCGCGTGCGGATTCCGGGGAGGGCGCGCCGCGGCGGGTGGATCCGGGAAGGTGGCGCGGTGGCAGGGGCCTCCGAGGACAGGGCGTGGCGGTGGGGGCCTCAGGGAGGGGGCGCAGCGGCATGGGGGTCCAGGGAGGGCACAGATGAGGCAAGGAGGCTCGGCGGCGGGGGATCAAGGCGTGTGGGCGGTTCTCGGGTGCGGGAGAAGTGGGGGAGAAAATCCATTTTTTCTTTCTGTTTTATCGTCTGGCGCTGGCCGCACCGGTTCGGGAGGATCTCCTCGCGCTCTATATAGGGCCGTCCGTGATCTAAATAGTTATTCTAATCCTGGGATTAGAATAGTGCTGTCCTATATATGTATATATATATATCAGGATCTTTCCAACACAATGTGTTTGACAAAGGATAAAATGTAAAAAGGAAAGGCGAAGATCACCATGACTCTTACATAAGATATAAGACAAAAATAAAAGATAGGCCCTTCGCAGAGGGAAGCAGAGGTTGTCATGCGCTTTTATAGTTGGATGCACAAAATCTTAATGCGAAAGAACGTCACTTTATATTGCCACTTGTTATAGGGACCTTTATTATGTAGTCCGTCGCTTTTATTGCTTCCACATCACAAGATCGTATAAAGCTTATTTTCTCCACACTAATAGATCATACATATTTAGAGAGCAATTTTTATTGCATGCACCGATGACAACTTACTTGAAGGATCTTACTCAATCCATAGGTAGGTATGGTGGACTTTCATGGCAATACTGGTTTAATGGATGTTTGGAAGCACAAGTAATATCTCTACTTGGTGCAAAGAATTTGTCTAGCATGAGGGGGAAAGGCAAGCTCAGCATGTTGAATGATCCATGACAATATACTTTATTTCAGATATAAGAAAACATAACCCATTATGTTGTCTTCCTTGTCCAACATCAACCTTTTAACATGTCATATTTTAATGAGTGCTCACAATTACAAAAGATGTCCAAGATAGTATATTTATATGTGAAATCTCTCTTTCCTCAATATTCTTTCATGAATTGTTCAAGTGACCAATACAATGTTTGCTAACCTTCAATAAATTTACCACCTCTACTTCTTATATGTGAAGTCATTACTCCCCATGGGATAAGCATATGAAACATATATAATTTCAGATTTATTATATTCAATTCATTCAACCATTTACTCATAGGATATAAGTGAAGCACTCGAGTAAATTACAAACTACTCCAAAAGGATTTCAAATCTTGAGATATTATTTAGCTATGTGAAGATCAATGAGTAGTTAAATAATTATTTAGCTATGTGAAGACTCTCCCACTTAAGGATTTCAGATCTTGAGATATTATTCAAACATCAAGCAAAAATAAAACGACAATTCAAGGATAGCACTCATCATGTAAAGAAGCAAAAACTTAGGATCAACCGATACTAACCGGTAGTTGTTGAAGAAGAAAGGTGGGATGCCAACTGGGGCATCCCCAATCTTAGACGCTTGAGAATTCTTGAAATATTATATTGGGATGCCTTGGGCATCCCCAAACTTGAGCTTTTGTGTCTCCTTAATTCCTCTCATATCATGGCCTCCCTAAATCTCAAAAGCTTCATCCACACAAAACTCAACAAGGACTCATGAGATAAGTTAGTATAAACCAATGCAAAACCTTATCATACTTGTCGGATCACGGGTTCCGGCAAAAACCTCAAGGTTCGAACACTGGGGTGCGCACGAAGATCTCTCCCCTATCGATCCATGTCCTAACTCAGCTAAGATCTTACGAACTAACTCGACAAACTCGCAACACAAAGGACACAAGATTTATACTGGTTCGGGCCACCGTTGTGGTGAAATACCCTACTCTAGTGTGGTGTGGTGGATTGCTTCTTGGGCTGAGGATGAATAGTACAAGGGGAAGAACAGCCTCCTGAGGAGAGGTGTTCTTGTGCTTGGTGAACTTGTGGTTGTTCTGGTCTCTCTTGGTCAGACCGATCGATCGATCCTCCTCCCTAGCTACGGTGGTGGCTAGTCCTATTTATAGAGGCCCCGGTCCTCTCCCCAAATATTGAGCGGGAAGGGATCCAACAACGGCCAATTTGAAAGGGGACAGCTAGTACAGCTTATCCTGACAAAAGCAGTCTTCGCCTGTCAAAGGTTCTGGTGGTGACGCCGTCTTGGGCTCCACGGTGACCTCCGTCTTGCCGTCCTTCCGGTCTTGGTCTTGTTGCACTGATATGGAAACCTTTGCTTGATGCCTCGGTACTCCGCGCCTGCGCCTGCTTCCTTAGCACCGAAGAGGAAACAAGGACACTGTGCGCGCTGGCGCCCGCCTGGCCTTGGTCGTCATGGCTCCCATCACTAGAACCTCGCGAGGTTTGCCTGGCCTTGAACTCTCCACCCCTCGCGAGCCAGCCTGGTGAGGACGCTCCTGAGGAGGTCTTGTGTCGTCCGCCTCGCGAGGGTCTTGAGTCTTTGCTGGTGAAGATGGGCCGTACGGGCCCGCTCGCAGAGCCACACCGTGGGCCGCAGGCAGGCAAGTCTGGGGACCCCCATTCCCAGAACGCTGACAGTAGCCCCTGGGCCCAAGGCGCGCTCGGGCTTGGCTTCAAGGCGAAGCCAAAGGCCAAGTGCGGAGCGTCGTGGGCCCCAATAGCCTGCGTCCTTGGTCGACGCGTGGCGGTTGATTGGACATGGGCGTCTCCGCTTCCCCACGCTGCCTCGGCAACTGCCCGACTGTCAAAAAGGTTGGCGTAGATGGCGCTTGCCTTCACTTCTTCCTTTCTCCTTGCTCAGATCCCCTTTCTTGCCTCCTACCTCTGAAATCTCTAGATCTACATCCTTCCCGCATCGGCGACCAATGGCGCCTCGGAGGGTCAAGCCCGCCTCGTCGCCAGCTTGGTATGAGCCAGCTCTCGACGCGCCCAATGTTTCGGAGAAGAACCTCACCGCCACGCGCTTGCTGATGGCGGGGGAAAGCAACGAGAAGGGGGAGACTGGAATTTGGGCCGACTCTGACGTGCCTGAGCCCGAGGGAAGCACCTTCTACCCCTTCTTCACGAGCAGCATCGCCGCCGGGCTGGTTCCCCCCTTCTCTGACTTCTTTTACGAGGTCCTTGATCACTTCGAACTGCAAGCACTGCATCTTCATCCCAACTCTATCATTCTCTTGTCGATCTTCGCCTACTACTGTGAGGCGTACCTTGGCGTGATGCCGTCCGTGGCCCTTCTGCGCCACTTCCTCTTCCTCCACGCCAAGGAGGGTCACACCTCCAGGTGTGTCAATTTCATCGCGACCGGCAAGGCCAACTCGATCTCGAAGACGGGGAAGAAAGCCGACGGCTTCCAGAGCAAGTGGGCCATGATGGATGCTAAATGCATCCACCCACGCTTGACGCTGCCGATGGAGAGGCCCCAGTCCGACAAGGGGTGGTCCTGCGCGATGCTCACCGACGAGCGGGCGACATTGGTGCTGGAGCAGATGAAGTCTGACCTGAAGCCTGGCAACGCGAAGGCGAAGAAGATTACAGGGGCCATGCTCCTGAGGGAATTCCTGGCGCTGCGCGTTGATGACCCACAAGTATAGGGGATCTATCGTAGTCCTTTCGATAAGTAAGAGTGTCGAACCCAATGAGGAGCAGAAGGAAATGATAAACGGTTTTCAGCAAGGTATTCTGTGCAAGTACTGAAATAAGTGGTAACAGATAGTTTTGTGATGAGATAATTTGTAACGAGCAACAAGTAACAAAAGTAAATAAAGTGCAGCAAGGTGGCCCAATCCTTTTTGTAGCAAAGGACAAGCCTGGACAAACTCTTATATAAGTAAAAGCACTCCCGAGGTGTGACGCCCCGAGACCGATGTGCCATGTGTCTTCCAGTTATTCGCTGTTGTTGCTTTGTCATTTGCTTGCGTGTCGCATCTTGTCATGTCATCATGTGCATTGCATCATCATGTTTTAAAACTTGCATCCGCCCTGGTCTCCTCGTCCTCTCCGTTGTCCGTTCTGAGCCCAATTACACTGGCACACGCCCGCGACATGTCCGAAATATTATTTTATAAGTGGCCGGAAAATGTTCTCGGAATGGGTTGAAAGTTGGCATGCGGTGTTGTTTTGTTGTCAGTAGACCGCCTGCCAAGTTTCATCGCATTCGGAGTCCGTTTGACGCCCCAACGGATAAATATAGCGGCAATAGTAACTGGTCTAACGTCGGACGTTTTCGGTCTCCGGAAACAGTCGCCGGGCCTCTCCTCTTCTATCTTCTCAGCCCTTTGCCTTCTGCACTACCTCTCACCGCCAGGCCCTACCTAACCTCTCTCGTCAGCCCGCGGACCTCCTCTCGCGTGCGTCCGAAATTGTCCCGAACCCGACCCGGACTGTCGCCACCGTTGTGTCAGGATCATCCCCAAACATCTACAAAATATCATCGTTTTATTTATTGGCCTCCCTAGTCTATTTATTCTCGTCCGTCGGTTTTCGATCGGAAGGTCCAAACTCTCTCCCTTCCCTATATAAATAGTCCACCCACATGCCTATTTGGACAAACCCTAGACCAACTCCCTAAAACCCCTCCACCCCGCCGCCACACTCCACCGAATACACATCGGGATCCTCCCATTCCTCCTCCCACCAACCAGAGCTCGAGCCCGAGCTCTTCTATTCGAACCCAACCAGATCACCTCCCCGCGCCTCCACTCGATCCCTGGCCATCTCCTGCCCGAGGGATTCCTCCTCCCTGCCTCGCTCAAACCCAAAGAGAGGAGCTCCTCCTCGACCTTCAGTCGCCGCTCGCCGGAGCACCGGACCAACACCAGCAGCAGCTTCAGGCCGTCCCCGCCGCCAAGTCCCTCGCGTGACCTCCTGCCTCGTCCTCATCTGCAAGGGAGACGAGCGACCGAAGCACAGCGCCCAGATCCCCTGCATCAAGCCGTTGCTTCGCCGCGTCCCCGTCGGAGTTGATCTCCCTCACGCCGGCCTCCCTGCTTCTACTGCTCCTCTGCATCGGCAACCAAGCGCCCGAGGCCACGCACTCCTCCCCTCGAGCAACTCCAGCACCACCCTGCTCCAGCCCGTCACCACATCCTCGCCACCGATCGAACCAGCTAGCAAGATAAGCCCCATCGCGCCTCCCCTATCCTTCCTTCCCTCCTGCCTCGTTTCTCTCCTTCCCCGATCTCTCTTTTCTTGGAAGCAGCGCCACCATGGAAGCCTCGCAGAAGCTCTGCGCGGGTCGCCTCCTCGCCAAGTCCCACCACGGCCGCCCACCAGATCTGGCCAACCTCCGCTGCCTTTCCCCGTTCACGACCGGATCCCGCCGGCAGGGCCCCGTCCCCACCGCTGGCGCCCTCCTGTTCGCTGGCCGTTGTCCCCTGCTTCGCCAGCTCGCCTTCCTGGAACGCACGCAGCGCCAAGTCCCTGCACCCGTTGACCCGGCCTTGTTGGCCTCGTCCCTGTCCGGCTCCAACAAAGCCCAGCTCCTTGGCCCATGGTGAGGCGCCCCCAGCAGCGCCTCATTTGTTTTTTTTCTTCTACTCAGTTGGCCCAACTTGCACCAGATTTGGCCCATAGATGTTTTTTTTAGTTCTGTGAATTTACTAATTTTCCTTCACATGCATAATTACAGAATATGCCATCATTTTAAAAATGCTCACACCTAAATAACCGTGCATCGGTTTTAAACAAACTTAACATGAAAGTTGCTTAGATTTTTGTCTAGTTTCATAATATGTCTTTTTCATCCATGTTTAAAATGCTTAAAATGTTGTTTGTTTAAATTTGCTCCTATGCCATGTTAAAATGCTTTATTTCATAACTAAATAACCGTAACTCCAAATTTATTAAACTTTATATGTAAATGGGGTGGAAAAATGCCTAGTTTAACATGGTGTACTTGTTTTGCATGTTTAATAACTCTAAAATTGTGTTTAGGGCAGATCAGTACCAAACCGATATATGCATATGGGGATATACCGGAATTGTTGTTCGTTGCTTCCGACCTCATTTAAACTTGACTAGATAGGTAGTTTTCTTTGCTTCACTCTCTTGCCATGTTTAACAACATTTAATATTGTTGGGTACATAAACGAGAGAGAACTAAATAAGTCATGTGGTGCTTCGCCAATATGCAACGGAGTTGCATAATGAGCTCCACTTAATTTGTAGTTTTGTTTGTGCATTTTGCCATGCCATGTTTCATTAAACGGGACATGCATCATACTTGATTGTGCATCATGCCATGATTATGTGATGGTTGTTCATTATGTTGTGTGCTTCTTTCTGGTGTTTGCTTCTTTGGGTTGGATTCGATAACGTCGCGTTTGTGAGGACCCGTTCGTCTACGTCCGTTTGTCTTCTTCATGGACTTGTTCTTCTTCCTTGCGGGATTTCAGGCAAGATGACCATACCCTCGAAATCACTTCTATCTTTGCTTGCTAGTTGCTCGCTCTTTTGCTATGCCTATGCTGCGATACCTACCACTTGCTCAGCATGCCTCCTATATTGTTGAACCGAGCCTCTAACCCACCTTATCCTAGCAAACCGTTGTTTGGCTATGTTACTGCTTTGCTCAGCCCCTCTTATAGCGTTGTTAGTTGCAGGTGAAGATTGAAGTTTGTTCCTTGTTGGAACATGGAGATGTTGTTCCTTGTTGGAACATGTTTACTTGTTGGGATATCACAATATATCTTATTTAATTAATGCATCTATATACTTGGTAAAGGGTGGAAGGCTCGGCCTTATGCCTGGTGTGTTGTTCCACTCTTGCCGCCCTAGTTTCCGTCATATCGGTGTTATGTTCCCGGATTGTGCGTTCCTTACGTGGTTGGATAATAATGGGAACCCCTTGACAGTTCGCCTTGAATAAAACTCCTCCAGCAATGCCCAACCTTGGTTTTACCATTTGCCACCTAGCCTTTTATTTCCCTTGGGTTCTACAGACTCAAGGGTCATCATTATTTTAACCCCCCCGGGCCAGTGCTCCTTTGAGTGTTGGTCCAAACTGTCAGCTGCCGGTGGCCACCAGGGGCAACTCTAGGCTGGCCTACCCGTACCTAAGACAATCTGAGTGTGCCCTGAGAAAGAGATATGTGCAGCTCCTATTGGGATTTGTCGGCACATTCGGGTGGTGTTGCTGGACTTGTTTTACCATTGTCGAAATGTCTTGTAACCGGGATTCCGAGTCTGATCGGGTCTTCCCGCTAGAAGGAATATCCTTCGTTGACCGTGAGAGCTTGTTATGGGCTAAGTTGGGACACCCCTGCAGGGATTTGTACTTTCAAAAGCCGTGCCCGCGGTTATGGGCAGATGGGAATTTGTTAATGTCCGATTGTAGAAAACCTGAAGTTGACCTTAATTAAAATACATCAACCGCGTGTGTAACCGTGATGGTCTCTTTCCGGCGGAGTCCGGGAAGTGAACACGGTGTTGGAGTTATGCTTGACGTAGGTTGTTCTAGGATCACTTCTTGATCATAGTTTCTCGGTCGTGCTTTTCCTTCTCTTCTCGCTCTCATTTGCAGATGTTAGCCACCATATATGCTAGTCGCTTGCTGCAGCTCCACCTCATACCTTTACCTTACCTATAAGCTTAAATAGTCTTGATCGCGAGGGTGCGAGATTGCTGAGTCCCCGTGACTCACAGATACTTCAAAACCAGCTTGCAGGTGCCGTTGAACCGTGCAGATGACGCAACCAAGCTCAAGGAGGAGCTCGATGAAGATCTTGCCCTTTGTGTTGTTTCGTTCTAGTTGATCAGTAGTGGAGCCCAGTTGGGGTCGATCGGGGACCTTGTCGCATTTGGGGTTCTTCTTTCATTTTGGTTCCGTAGTCGGACCTTGATTGTATTTGGTTGTTGTAATGCTTTATTCATGTGTGAAGTGGCGATTGTAAGCCAACTATGTATCTCCTTCCCTTATGTATTACATGGGTTGTGTGAAGATTACCTCACTTGCGACATTGCTTTCAATGCGGTTATGCCTCTAAGTCGTGCTTCGACACGTGGGAGATATAGCCGCATAGAGGGCGTTACACGAGGACACATGGGAATATCGTCAAGCTAGTTTTCATCACGTTCATATGATTCGCGTTCGGTACTTTGATAATTTGATATGTGGGTGGACCGGTGCTTGGGTGCTGTTCTTACTTGAACAAGCATCCCACTTATGATTAACCTCTATTGCAAGCATCCGCAACTACAAGAAAAGTATTAAGGTAAACCTAACCATAGCATGAAACATATGGATCCAAATCAGCCCCTTATGAAGCAACACATAAACTAGGGTTTAAGCTTCTGTCACTCTAGCAACCCATCATCTACTTATTACTTCCCAATGCCTTCCTCTAGGCCCAAATAATGGTGAAGTGTTATGTAGTCGAAATTCACATAACACCACTAGAGGCTAGACAACATACATCTCATCAAAATATCGAACGAATACCAAATTCACATGACTACTAATAGCAAGACTTCTCCCTTGTCCTCAAGAACAAACATAACTACTCACAAAGCATAAACATGTTCATAATCAGAGGGGTATTAATATGCATAAAGGATCTGAACATATGATCTTCCACCAATTAAACCAACTAGCATCAACTACAAGGAGTAATTAACACTACTAGCAACCTACTAGCACCAATCCCGGACTTGAAGACAAGAATCGGATACAAGAGATGAACTAGGGTTTTGAGATGAGATGGTGCTGATGAAGATGTTGATGGAGATTGCCCTCTCCCGATGAGAGGAGTGTTGGTGATGACGATGGCGATGATTTCCCCCTTCGGGAGGGAAGTTTCCCCGACAGAACAGCTCTGCTGGAGCTCTATATTGGACCCGCCAAGGTTCCGCCTCGTGGCGGCGGAGTTTCATCCCGAAAGGTTGCTTCCTATTTTTTTCTCGACGAAAGACTTCATATAGGAGAAGATGGTCATCGGAGAGCCACTAGGGGGCCCACGAGGCAGGGGGCGCGCCCTAGGGGGGGGCGCCCCCCACCCTCGTGAAAAGGGTGTGGGCCCCCTGGTCTTCATATTTGGCGAGGATTTTTCAGTATTTATTATAAGGTGTTCCGTGGAGTTTCAGGACTTTTGCAGTTGTGCAGAATAGGTCTCTAATATTTGCTCCTTTTCCAGCCCAGAATTCCAGCTGTCGGCATTCTCCCTCCTTATGTAAACCTTGTAAAATAAGATAGAATAGCCATAAGTATTGTGACATAATGTGAAATAACAACCCATAATGCAATAAATATTGATATAAAAGCATGATGCAAAATGGACGTATCAACTCCCCCAAGCTTAGACCTCGCTTGTCGTCAAGCGAAAAGCTGAAATCGAAAAATATGTCCACATGTTTAGAGATGAAGGTGTCGATAAAAATAAAATACGGACATGAGGGCATCATGATCATTCTTATAACAGCAACTTATATAATTTTTGTCATATGATCTCTAATGCTAGAGTAATAATTCAATCACAATATCAAGTATGAATCGTAAACTTCATTGAAAACTAACAAACTACAATCTCGGTCATTGAAGCAATTGCAATTTATCATAACATAGGAAAGAGTCAATGTATAAGAGCTTTTCAGCAAGTCCACATACTCAACTATCATATAATCTTTCACAATTGCTGACACTCACGCAATACTTATGGGTGTGGAGTTTAATTCGGACACAGAGAAAGATAGGGGCTTATAGTCATGCCTCCCAATGTTTTACCTCAAGGGTAATGTCAACAGTAATAGTTCATGAAAACTCACATCCAATTAGCCATATATACCATGAAGCAGAGGTTGCCATGCGCTTTTATGGTTGGATGCACAAAATCTTAATGCGAAAGAACGTCACTTTATATTGCCCCTTGTGATATGAACCTTTATTATGCAGTCCGTCGCTTTTATTACTTCCACATCACAAGATCGTATAAAGCTTATTTCTCCCACACCAATCAATCATACATATTTAGAGAGCAATTTTTATTGCTTTGCACCGATGACAACTTACTTGAAGGATCTTATTCAATCCATATGTAGATATGGTGGACTCTCATGGCAAAACTGGTTTAAGGGTATTTGGAAGCACAAGTAGTATCTCTACTTGGTGCAATGAATTTGGCTAGCATGAGGGGGAAATGCAAGCTCAACATGTTGGAAGATCCAAGACAATATAATTTATCTCAGATGTAAGAAAACATAACCCATTATGTTGTCTTCCTTGTCCAATGTCAACTCTTTAGCATGTCATATTTTAATGAGTGCTCACAATCATAAAAGATGTCCAAGATAGTATATCTATATGTGAAGACCTCTCTTTCTTATTTCTTCATATTAATTGCAACGATGACCAAAACTATGCTTGTCAACTCTCAACAACTTTTATTCATCATACTTTTTCTATGTGAGCTCATTACTCTCCATGAGATCCATATGATCTCTTTGTTTCTTTTTATTTCTTTCTCTTTTCTTTTATTCACTTAGGATCATGGCAAAACAATCAAGCCCTTGACTCAACACTAATCTTTATTATATAGCTCACGGACTCGATTACATAGAAGGATAATAAAGCAAAACTCACAACTAGATCATGCCATAAACTTTATTCTACTAGATCAAAATACTACTAATAGGATCGAACTAAGGAAAACGGTAAAGATAAAGGTGAGGGTGATATGATACCGGGGCACTCCCCCAAGCTTGGCAGTTGCCAAGTGGAGTGCCCATACCCAGATACTCAATTCTTCTTTGTTGGAGGAGACGGTGGAGGTATTGTTGATGATGGATAGTCGCACATCGAGCATAGAAGGTCTTCTAACTTGCGGATAATGCCCTTGAGTGCGATGATATGCTCCTTCAACAAAATATTTTCACGTGTGAGATACTTATTTTGTATACGAGCCAACTCAATCATCTTGAAAGCTTCGATTTATGTAGGGTAAGAAGATTATGATCCAGTTGAAGGGTGTCTTCTATTGATGGAACTTGGTCCTCCACGGCCTTCTTGATCCCTTCATCCTTATTGATTTCCATAGGTTCTTATCTCTTCAGCTCTATCTTCATTAGCCAAGCATCATTGCCCTCATGATTGGAGGAGGAGGGAGACGACATAGTGCCTGGCCATGAAAACCCTGACAGAAAACAATTCGAAACAAACACAAGAGATTTTTGCGTGATACGGGAGTCAAAACCCTCGGGAGATTATATAACGAATTTTTACCGACCAAAATACGTATCGTGCAAGAAAACGGAGTCTGGAAGGCACACGAGGTGCTCACGAGGTAGGGGGGGCGCGCCCAGGGGGGTAGGGCGCGCCCTCTACCCTCGTGAGGCCCTCGTGTCCTTCCCGGACTGCTACTTAATTTTCTGTTTTTCTAAATATTCCAAAACTGAGAAATATTGCCTTAAAAATTGTTTTGGAGTCGGTTTACTTACCGTACCACATACCTATTCCTTTTCGGAGTCTGAAATGTTCTGGAAAGTGTCCCTTATGTATTCCTCCGGGGTTACAGTTTCAATAATATTTGTTTCAACATTTATGGGATTACCTCAGATGTTTGATTCTTTGACCGTTTACCACCATCGGATTTGTGCCTTCGAAGTTGTTGATTTTTATGGCACCGGAACGATAGACCTCCTCGATACAATAGGGGCCTTCCCATTTAGAGAGAAGTTTCCCTGCAAAAAATCTTAAACGAGAGTTGTATAGCAATACATAATCACCTACATTAAACTCACGCTTTTGTATCCTTTTGTCATGCCATCTTTTAACCTTCTCTTTAAACAACTTGGCATTTTCATAAGCTTGGGTTCTCCATTCATCAAGTGAGCTAATATCAAATAACCTCTTTTCACCGGCAAGTTTGAAATCATAGTTGAGCTCTTTAATAGCCCAATATGCCTTATGTTCTAGTTCGAGAGGTAAGTGACATGCTTTTCCATATACCATTTTATATGGAGACATACCCATAGGATTTTTATATGCAGTTCTATAGGCCCATAATGCATCATAAAGTTTCTTGGACCAATTCTTTCTAGACCTATTGACAGTCTTTTGCAAAATTAATTTGAGTTCTCTATTACTCAATTCTACTTGACCACTAGACTGTGGGTGATACGGAGATGCAATTCTATGATTGACGTCATATTTAGCAAGCATTTTACGGAAAGCACCATGAATAAAATGTGAACCACCATCAGTCATTAAATATCTAGGGACTCCAAACCTCGGAAAAATAACTTCTTTAAGCATTTTAATAGAAGTGTTATGATCAGCACTACTAGTTGGAATAGCTTCTACCCACTTAGTAACGTAATCAACAGCAACTAAAATATGTGTATATCCATTAGAGGCAGGAAAAGGTCCCATATAATCAAAGCCCCAAACATCAAACGGTTCAATAACAAGTGAATAATTCATAGGCATTTCTTGACGTCTACTAATATTACCAATTCTTTGACATTCATCACAAGAAAGGACAAACTTACGGGCATCCTTGAAGAGAGTAGGCCAATAAAAACCGGATTGCAATACCTTATGTGCAGTTCTATCTCATGCGTGGTGTCCTCCATAAGTTTCGGAGTGGCACTTGCGTAGGATCTGTGCCTGTTCATGCTCAGGTACACAACGTCTAATAACACCATCTACTCCTTTATAAATATGTGGGTCATCCCAAAAGTAATGTCTCAAATCATAGAAGAATTTTTTTCTTTTGTTGGTATGTGAAGCTAGGTGGTATAAATTTAGCAACTATGTAATTAGCATAATCAGCATACCAAGGGGTACTACGAGAAGTACTTATGACATTTAATTGTTCATCGGGAAAGCTATCATCAGTAGGTAGTGGGTCATCAAGAACATTCTCTAACCTAGATAAATTGTCTGCAATGGGGTTCTCAGCTCCTTTTCTATCAAGAATATGCAAAACAAATTCTTGTAGCAAGAGAACCCATCTAATAGTCTAGGTTTAGCATCTTTCTTCTCCATAAGATATTTAATAGCAGCATGATCAGTGTGGATAGTTACTTTAGAATCAACAATATAAGGTCTGAACTTATCACAAGCAAATACAAGTGCTAAAAGTTCTTTTTCAGTAGTAGCATAATTTCTTTGAGCATTGTCTAGAGTCTTACTAGCATAATGGATAACATTTAATTTCTTATCAACTCTTTGCCCTAGAACAGCACATACATCATAATCGCTAGATCACATATAATTTCAAAGGGTAAATTCCAATCAGGTGGCTGAACAATAGGTGCAGAGACTACCATTAGATGGAGGAGGACCCCCTAGGATTTTAACATGCAAATTGTGTTTTAGCATAGGTTCTTGTTTAAATAATACTTCATCTATTTCCCTTATTTCATTCATAAACATATCATTCTCATGGTCTAGCAAATATTGTTCTAAAGGATCGTTAGGAGGTACGGCAATAGAAGCAAGACCAATAATTTCATCCTTACTAGGCAATTCTTCTTCACGGTGTTGTTTACTAAATTTAGAGAAATTAAACTCATGAGTCATATCATCCAAGCCAATAGTAACAACATTCTTTTCGCGGTCTATCCTAGCATTAACTATATTCAAGAAGGGTCTACCAAATATAATGGGACAAAAGCTATCTTGTGGAGAACTAAGAACAAGAAAATCAGCTGGATATTTAGTTTTCCCGCACAAGACTTCAACATCTCTAACAATTCCCATTGCTGAAATAGTATCTCTATTAGCAAGTTTAATTGTGACATCAATATCTTCTAACTCAGAAGGTGCAATTTCATGCTTGATTTCTTTATACAAGTCATAAGGTATAACACTAGCACTAGCACCCATATCACATAAGCCATGATAACAATGATCTCCTATTTTAACAGAAATAACAGGCACGCCTACCACAGGTCTATGTTTATCTTTAACACAAGGTTTAGCAATTCTAGCAGTTTCACCGCATAACTGAATAACATGCCCATCAATATTATCAGACAAGAGCTCTTTAACAATAGCAATATTAGGTTCAACTTTAACTTGCTCAGGAGGTGTATATGTTTTAATATTGCTTTTACGAACCACAGTTGAAGCTTTAGCATGATCCTTTATCCTAACAGGGAAAGGTGGTTTCTCAATATAACAAGTAGGAACAATAGGATCATTATAAGTGATAGTCTTTTCTTCAACTTTAATAGGTGCAGCTACTTTTACATCTATGGGAGGATGATATTTAAACCACTTCTCCTTAGGGAGATCAACATAAGTAGCAAAATATTCACAGAAAGAAGCTACTATCTCAGAATCAAGTCCATATTTAGTGCTAAACTTACGGAAAATATCGGTATCCATAAAAGATTTAACACAATCAAACTTAGGTGTCATACCTCACTCCTTACCATTGTCGAGGTCCCAATCTCCAGAGTTGCGTTTAATTCTATCCAATAAATCCCATCTAAATCCAATAGTCTTCATCACAAAAGAGCCAGCACAAGAAGTATCAAGGATGGTGCGATTGTTATCAGAAAGCCGAGCATAATTTTTTTGAAGAATTGTTTCTCTTGGAAGCTCATGATTGGGGCATGAATATAACATTGATTTAAGCCTCCCCCAAGCTTGAGCAATGCTTTCTCCTTCGCGAGGCCAAAAATTATATATATAATTGCGATCACGATGAACAAGATGCATAGGTAATACTTTTGATGAAATTCCAATTTCAATCTTCTATAGTTCCATGATCCCATATCATCACATAGCCTATACCATGTCAATGCATCTCCCTTCAAAGATAAAGGGAAGACCTTCTTCTTAGCAACATCATCGGGAATACCTGCAAGCTTAAATAATCCACAAACTTCATCCACATATATTAGGTGTTCATCAGGATGCTTTGTTCCATCTCCTGTAAAAGGATTAGCTAGCAATTTTTCTATTATACTCGAAGGATACTCATAAGGAATTTCATTTTCAATAGGTTCAGTAGGTTGAGGAGCAACTCTTTGCTCTACTAGTTGGGGTGAAGATACCCCGAACAAGCCCCTCAGAGGATTACTTTCCATAGTAACAAGTGACAGTAAATTTCAGCACACTATATAAATTTTTCCTTACCAAATTCCACCTACCAAAGGCGCTTCACTCCCCGGCAACGGCGCCAGAAAAGAGTCTTGATGACCCACAAGTATAGGGGATCTATCATAGTCCTTTCGATAAGTAAGAGTGTCAAACCCAACGAGGAGCAGAAGGAAATGATAAACGGTTTTCAGCAAGGTATTCTCTGCAAGTACTGAAATAAGTGGTAATAGATAGTTTTGTGATGAGATAATTTGTAACGAGCAACAAGTAAAAAAAGTAAATAAAGTGCAGCAAGGTGGCCCAATCCTTTTTGTAGCAAAGGACAAGCCTGGACAAACTCTTATATAAGGAAAAGTGCTCCCGAGGACACATGGGAATATCGTCAAGCTAGTTTTCATCACGTTCATATGATTCGCGTTCGGTACTTTGATAATTTGATATGTGGGTGGACCGGTGCTTGGGTGCTATTCTTACTTGAACAAGCATCCCACTTATGATTAACCTCTATTGCAAGCATCCGCAACTACAACAAAAGTATTAAGGTAAACCTAACCATAGCATGAAACATATGGATCCAAATCAGCCCCTTACGAAGCAACGCATAAACTAGGGTTTAAGCTTCTGTTACTCTAGCAACCCATCATCTACTTATTACTTCCCAATGCCTTCCTCTAGGCCCAAATAATGGTGAAGTGTTATGTAGTCGACGTTCACATAACACCACTAGAGGCTAGACAACATACATCTCATCAAAATATCAAACGAATACCAAATTCACATGACTACTAATAGCAAGACTTCTCCCTTGTCCTCAGGAACAAACGTAACTACTCACAAAGCATAAACATGTTCATAATCAGAGGGGTATTAAATGCATAAAGGATCTGAACATATGATATTCCACCAATTAAACCAACTAGCATCAACTACAAGGAGTAATTAACACTACTATCAACCTACTAGCACCAATCCCGGACTTGAAGACAAGAATCGAATACAAGAGATGAACTAGGGTTTTGAGATGAGATGGTGCTGATGAAGATGTTGATGGATATTGCCCTCTCCCGAGGAGAGGAGTGTTGGTGATGACGATGGCGATGATTTCCCCCTCCGGGAGGGAAGTTTCCCCGGCAGAACAGCTCTGCCGGAGCTCTAGATTGGATCCGCCAAGGTTCCGCCTCGTGGCGGCGGAGTTTCATCCCGAAAGGTTGCTTCCTATTTTTTTCTCGACGAAAGACTTCATATAGGAGAAGATGGTCATCGGAGAGCCACCAGGGGGCCCACGAGGCAGGGGGCGCCCCCCCACCCTCGTGAGAAGGGTGTGGGCCCCCTGGTCTTCATCTTTGGCGAGGATTTTTCATTATTTATTATAAGGTGTTCCGTGGAGTTTCAGGACTTTTGGAGTTGTGCAGAATAGGTCTCTAATATTTGCTCCTTTTCCAGCCCAGAATTCCAGCTGCCGGCATTCTCCCTCCTTATGTAAACCTTGTAAAATAAGAGAGAATAGACATAAGTGTTGTGACATAATGTGAAATAACAGCCCATAATGCAATAAATATTGATATAAAAGCCCGAGGGGCTTGGGGATGATACAGCCCGAGGGGCGCCCCCAGCAAGGTAAGCTAAAGACATAAACAAGGAAAGATACATGCCACAGGGATGGACCCACGTGGCCCGGGAATAATGCAGCCCTCTGGGCGCTCCCAGCTAAATGAACTTGGAAAATGTCACCTGGTTCCATTGATGAAGGGGTGTTGAGGCAGCCGAAGGTACGCGGCGAAGGGGTTGCTCCTCATGAGCCACCAGGGCCCTAAGCCTCGGGAGGCTCTGGGGGTCTAGGTGGTTCCTTGAGGACCATCTCCATCTCCGCCAGGACTGCATGGTGCCTGGCCTCCTGACCCACCATGATGCTCCGTCGGTTGCGCTAGAAGGCAGCGGCCACGCTCGGCAGGCCAAACGGCATGCGAACGTAGCTGTGAGGTGGACCTTCGCAGCGCCCGACACGCGAAGGCCAGAAGCGCTCCTGAGATGCGGCTCGGTTGAGCCCTGGTATGTCGATCTAGATGCTCAACTCACCACCCTCGCCTGGGTGGGGAGCAGCGCCAGGTAGGCGGCGGTCGCCGCGTATTGCTCTTACTTCCTGAAGCTCTTGAGATACCTTGGTGATGAACTCCTGAGCACCGGGCACTCCTTGCCCAGTGTCCTCCTGAAGGAGACGTGATGCGAAACACGCCTCCAAGTGGTGCCCGAGCGCCTCCCTCGTGACGTTGGCGAGGTCTGAGGCCCTCTAGAAGAGAGCCCCCGAGCCCTGCCCGAGGAGGGTGCCGGGTGCGCCTTCCTATGCGATAGAGGGAGGCGCCCTAGGTGCGGGCGCTGATCCTGACGAGGTGCCACTTGCATTGCTGCCCTCCTGAGGTCCGACACGGAGTTGCTGCTTCTTCTTCTTGGGGACGACATCCGGAGGGTACCGAGCTGCATTGTGGCTGGGGTCTTCGATTGACGCTGCTTGGAAGGTGCTCTCGAGGGAGCACACCGCGTCTCTTTCTTCATAGGGGACTGTGATGATCCCGCCGCTTCCTGGCATCTTGAGGACGTTGTAGCCGTGGTGCGTTATGGCCATGAACTTGGCCAAGGCCGGATACCCGAGGATGACATTGTATGGCAGACGAATGTGAGCGACGTCAAAGTTGATGAGCTCGGTGCGGTAGTTGTTGCGCTGTCCGAAGGAGACTGGGAGGCGGACCTGATCGATCGGCGTGGTGGAGCCGTCGGTCACTCCTGAGAAAGGCTTGGTGAGCTGAAGCTGATCATACGGCACTTGGAGGCTGTCAAACGTCTCGACGGACAGGACGTTGAGCCCTGCGCTGCTGTCGATGAGGGTCTTGATGACTTGCACGTTGCTGATGACGGGTGAACAAAGCATCGGGAGGACGCCGGCGGTAGCCGCGCACTTGAGCTGGTCTGCTGAGCTGAATGTGATGGCGCACTGGGACCACATGAGTGGGCGCGTGGCCTCGAGCTTGGGGAGGACTGCGTTCACCTCGCGAGCAAACTGCTTGAAGATACGCTGTGAGGCTGGGGCTTGAGCTCCGCCCAAGATGCAGGCGATGGCACGCGGCTCCTGGAAGCCCCCAACCCCCTCGTCTTGGTGGTGGTCGTCATTCCTTCTTGGTGGTGGCGGCAGTGGACGGAGACCGGCGTTACCCTGAGGACGATCCTCACGAGGCTGATCCCTCCAGGCGCCCTCGCGAGGCTGATCTGGCCAGTGGTCCTCACAAGGCCGGTCGCGCCACTCCTGGCATGGGCCACGGTCATCCCAGCGTCCGCCACCACGTCCTCCTCCTCGGCTATAGCCCCGGTCGTTGCGCTCGGGGCGTCGACTGAAGCGTCCTTCTCGAATGGCTCTGAGTTCTTGACAGTCGCTGGTGTTGTGGCTATGCAGGTTATGGAAGGCGCAGAACAGCCGGCTGCTCTTGGATGACTTGGGATGGTCCCTCCCGCGCTTTGTGGCCGGCTCCGCCACGAGCACGGCTGCTCCCTTGCACTTCACGTCTTTGGCCTTGGCTTTCTTCTCCTCCGGGTCCGCAGCCGGGAGCTCGAGGAGGGAGAGGCGCCCCTCCTTAGCTCTTGCGCACTTGGTCGCCAGGTTGAACAGCTCCATGGACATGCACAGCTCCTCGTGGATGGCGAGCTCCTCCTTCATCTTGACGTCACGGCCGCCATCGGAGAACGCAGAGATGATGGCCTCGTTCGTCACCTTGGGGATCTTGAGGCTTACGTTGTTGAAGCGTTGGATGTACTTCTGGAGGGTCTCTCCTGGTTGTTGCTTGACGCGGCGCAGGTCACCCGCAGCCGGTGGGCGGTCGTGAGTGCCCTGGAAGTTGGCGACAAAACGGCCGCGCATCTTGTCCTAGGAGTAGATCGAGCCTGGAGGCAGGTTCAGGAGCCAGGAGTGGGCACCATCCTTGAGAGCCATGGGAAACTAGTTCGTCATGCCTTTCTCGTCGCCGTTGGCTGCCTCGATGCTCAGATCGTAGAGCTGCAGGAACTCCGCGGGGTCGGGGGTGCCGTCGTAGCAAGGAGGCAGATCCGGCTTGAACTTGCCCGGCCAAGCGACGCTACGCAGCTCAGGGGTGAAGGCGCGGCAGCCTGCCGTGGTCACCAGAACTCTACGCTGGTGGAGAACTTGTCCTTGATGGGATCCACGCACCACCACCGCAGGCGGCGCACGGTTTTGCCGTGGCAGCGCAGGGAGCGCGGGGGCATTTTCTCGCGGCCGAGGGACTTCTTGGCAGCTTCTTTCTTCTTGCGCGGGCGCCGGACGTGGCAGGTCACACCGTGGGGCCGCGCACCTGGGTGCCAAGCCCCCGTCTTGTGGCAGAGGTAGTGGAGGCGCTTCGTGGGCCACGCCGCCCGCGGCTGGCGGAGGGCGAGGTGGCGAGAGGGACGGCGCAGGGGAGCCCCCTGCGGTGCTGACAAGCTCGGCGGTGCGGTCGAGCCAGTCCTCGTAGAGGTCGTCGATTTTAGAGCAGGAGCTCGCGCGCCATGCACAGAGCAGCCTGCGCGTCCACAGGAGCGCGGCGAGCATGGGATGAGGAACCGGCCGGGGTCAGCGATGGAGTGGCGGTGCAGCCGTCTCGCTGCACCAAGGGGTGCAACGAGGATGCTTGCTGCTCGTTCCCCGTCGGGCCAGTGGCGGCGTTGGTGGCAGGTGACAGAGAATGATGGGGCGTCCTGCCGAGGGAGCCGTCTGAGCAATGCGGGCAGCGAGGGCAACCCGGCGCTCAGCACGAGCGCGGCGAGCGTCCGACATGGAGACGATGGAGCAACGAGACGCGGAGCGGCGGAAGGGAAGCTTCGGCGCACCCGTACCTAGCACGCCAAATGTCGGATCACGGGTTCCGGCAAAACCCTCAAGGTTCGAACAATCGGGTGCGCACGAAGATCTGCCCCCCTACCGATCCACATCCTAACTCAGCTAAGATCTTACGAACTAACTCGACAAACTCGCAACACAAAGGACACAAGATTTATACTGGTTCGGGCCACCGTTGTGGTGTAATACCCTACTCCAGTGTGGTGTGGTGGATTGCTTCTTGGGCTGAGGATGAATAGTACAAGGGGAAGAACAGCCTCCTGAGGAGAGGTGTTCTTGTGTTCGGTGAACTTGTGGTTGTTCTGGTCTCTCTTGGTCAGACCGATCGATTGATCCTCATCCCTAGCTATGGTGGTGGCTAGTCCTATTTATAGAGGCCCCGGTCCTCTCCCCAAATATTGAGCGGGAAGGGAGCCAACAACGGCCAATTTGAAAGGGGACAACTAGTACAACTTATCCTGACAAAAGCAGTCTTCGCCTGTCAAAGGCTCTGGTGGTGACGCCGTCTTGGGCTCCACGGTGACCTCCTTCTTGCCGTCCTTCTGGTCTTCGTCTTGTTGCACTGATATGGAAACCTTTGCTTGACGCCTCGGTACTCCGCGCCTGCGCCTGCTTCCTTAGCATCAAAGAGGAAACAAGGACACTGTGCACGCTGGCGCCCGCCTCGCCTTGGTCGTCATGGCTCACGTCACTAGAACCTCGCGAGGTTTGCCTAGCCTTGAACTCTCCGCCCCTCATGAGCCAGCCTAGTGAGGCCGCTCCTGAGGAGGTCTTGTGTCGTCCGCCTCGTGAGGCTTGGCCCCTCGCGAGGGTCTTGAGTCTTTGCTGGTGAAGATGGGTCGTACGGGCCTGCTCGGAGAGCCACGCCATGGGCCGCAGGCAGGCAAGTCTGGGGACCCCCGTTCCCAGAACTCTGACAATACTCTTCTGTAGCAAATCACTAAAATTATTAATCAACATTGCATACTAAATGCCTCCTCAAATAGAATCATTAAACATATGCAAACATAACAACAATCTGCCTAAACAGGACAGTCTGTGAAGAATGCAGCAAGATCCATACTTCCCTAGCTCCAAAAATCATGAAAGAAAATTCCCACTGTAGTAAATTTATCAGATCTTATTATACAAAAGGTTTCAACATTTTATCACATTCTGACTTTTCTAGGGAATTTTTGCAACAGTGGTAAACTTTCTGTTTTCAAAGAGCAACATGTAGACTTGTAAAATAGGCATAGTAAAGGCTATCAATGACACTTTTATTGAAGTAAAAGATGCAAAACATTGTTCTAAATAATAGCAAGCAAATCCTAACAAAATAAATTGACGCTCCAAGCAAAACACCTATCATGTGTTGAATAAAAATATAGCTCCAAGTAAAGTTACCGATGAACGAAGACGAAAGAGGGGATGCCATCCGGGGCATCCCCAAGCTTAGGCTCTTGGCTGTCCTTGAGTATTACCTTGGGGTGCCTTGGGCATCCCCAAGCTTAGGATATTGCCACTCCTTATTCCATAGTCCATCGAATCTTTACCCAAAACTTGAAAACTTCACAACACAAAACTTATCAGGAAACTCGTAAGCTCCGTTAGTATAAGAAAATAAATCACCACTTCGGTACTGTTGTGAACTCATTCTAATTCATATTGGTGTAATATCTACTGTATTCCAACTCATCTATGGTTCATACCCTCCGATACTACTTATAGATTCATCAAAATAAGCAAACAACACATAGAAAACAGAATCTGTCAAAATCAGAACAGTCTATAGTAATCTGGATCAAACGTATACTTATGTAACTCATAAAATTCTCAAATAAATTGGTGGACGTGAGGAATTTATCTATTAATCATCTTCAAAAATAATTAACTAAATATCACTCTCCAATAAAAAATGGAAGCAATTCTCGCGAGCGCTAAAGTTTCTGTTTTTTACAGCAAGATCAAAAAGACTTTCCCCAAGTCTTCCCAACGGTTCTACTTGGAACAAACACTAATTAAACACAAAAAACACAACCAAAACAGAGGCTAGATGAATTATTTACTGCTAAACAGGAGCAAAAAGCAAGGAACAAAAATAAAATTGGGTTGCCTCCCAACAAGCGCTAACGTTTAACGCCCCTAGCTAGGCATGATGATTTCAATGATGCTCATCTAAAAGATAAGAATTGAAACATAAAGATAGCATCATGAAGAATATGACTAGCACATTTAAGTCTAACCCACTTCCTATGCATAGGGATTTTGTGAGCAAACAACTTATGGGAACAATAATCAACTAGCATAGGAAGGCAAAACAAGCATAACTTCAAAACTTTAAGCACATAGAGAGGAAACTTGGTATTATTGCAACTCCTACAAGCATATATTCCTCCCTCATAATAAATTTCAGTAGCATCATGAATAAATTCAACAATATAACCATCACATAGGGCATTCTTTTCATGATCTACAAGCATAGAATTTTGATTAGTCTCCACATGAGCAAATTTATTCTCATCAATAGTAGTGGGAGCAAACTCAACGAAATAACTATCATGTGAGTCATAATACAATTGAAAACTAAAATCATGATGAAAAGTTTCATGGTTATCATTATTATTTATAGCATACATGTCATCACAATAATCATCATAGATAGCAACTTTGTTCTCATAATCAATTGGAACCTCTTCCGAAATAGTGGATTCATCACTAAATAAAGTCATGACCTCTCCAAATCTACTTTCACCAATATAATCATCATAAATAGGAGGCATGCTTTCATCATAATAAATTTTCTCATCAAAACTTGGGGGACAAAAAATATCATATTCATCAAACATATCTTCCCCAAGCTTGTGGCTTTGCATATCATTAGCATCATGGATATTCAAGGAATTCGTACTAACAACATTGCAATCATGATCATCATTCAAATATTTAGTGCCAAACATTCTAATGCATTCTTCTTCTAGCACTTGAGCACAATTATCGGAATCCTTATTTTCACGAAAGACATTGAAAAGATGAAGCATATGAGGCATCCTTAATTCCATTTTTTGTAGTTTTCTTTTATAGACTAAACTAGTGATAAAACAAGAAACTAAAAGATTCGATTGCAAGATCTAAAGATATACCATCAAGCACTAACCTCCCCAGCAACGGCGCTAGAAAAGAGCTTCAAGTCTACTACGCAACCTTCTTCTTGTAGACTATGTTGGGCCTCCAAGTGCAGAGGTTTGTAGGACAACAGCAAATTTCCCTCAAGTGGATGACCTAAGGTTTATCAATCCGTGGGAGGCGTAGGTTGAACATGGTCTCTCTCAAATAACCCTGCAACCAAATAACAAAGAGTCTCTTATGTCCCCAACACACCCAATACAATGGTAAATTGTATAGGTGCACTAGTTTGGCGAAGAGATGGTGATACAAGTGCAATATGGATGGTAGATATAGGTTTTTGTAATCTGAAATTATAAAAACAGCAAGGTAACAAGTAATAAAAGTGAGCATAAACAGTATTGCAATGCTAGGAAACAAGGCCTAGAGTTCATACTTTCACTAGTGCAAGTTCTCTCAACAATAATAACATAATTGGATCATATAACTATTCCTCAAGATGCAACAAAGAGTCACTCCAAAGTCACTAATAGCGGAGAACAAACGAAGAGATTATGGTAGGGTACGAAACCACCTCAAAATTATCATTTCTAATTATTCTATTCAAGAGTCCGTAGTAAAATAACATGAAGCTATTCTTTCCGTTCTATATATCACAGAGTTCGTACTAGAATAACACCTTAAGATACAAATCAACCAAAACCCTAATGTCACCTAGATACTCCAATGTCACCTCAAGTATCCGTGGGTATGATTATATGATATGCATCACACAATCTCAGATTCATCTATTCAACCAACACAAAGAACTTCAAAGAGTGCCCCAAAGTTTCTACCGGAGAGTCAAGATGAAAACGTGTGTCAACCCCTATGCATAAGTTCACAAGGTCACGGAACTCGCAAGTTGATCACCAAAACATACATCAAGTGGATCACGTGATATCCCATTGTCACCACAGATAAGCACATGCAAGACATACATCAAGTGTTCTCAAGTCCTTATAGACTCAATTCGATAAGATAACTTCAAAGGGAAAACTCAATTCATCATAAGAGAGTAGAGGGGGAGAAACATCATAAGATCCAACTATAATAGCAAACCTCGCGATACATCAAGATCGTGCCAACTCAAGAACACGAGAGAGAGAGAGATCAAACACATAGCTACTGGTACATACCCTCAGCCCCGAGGGTGAAATACTCCCTCCATGTCATGGAGAGCGCCAGGATGATGAAGATGACCACCAGAGAGGGATTCTCCCCTCCGACAGGGTGCCGGAATGGGTCTAGATTGGTTTTCGGTGGCTACAGAGGCTTGCGGCAGCAGAACTCCTGATCTATTGTGTTCTATAATGTTTTTAGGGTATATGAACATATACAGGCGAAAAAGTCGTTCAGGGGAGTCATGAGGGGCCCACGAGGGTGGGGCACGCCTAGGGGGTAGGGCGCGCCTCCCTACCTCGTGGCTTCCTCGAAGCTTCCCTGACATCTACTCCAAGTCTCCTGGATTGCTTTCGTTCCAAAAATAACTCTCCTGAAGGTTTCATTCCGTTTGGACTCCGTTTGATATTCCTTTTCTTCGAAACACTGAAATAGGCAAGAAAACAACAATTTGGGCTGGGCCTCTGGTTAATAGGTTAGTCCCATAATAATATAAAACTGTTTAGTAAAGCCCATAAACATCCAAAATAGATAATATAATAGCATGAATACTTCATAAATTATAGATACATTGGAGACGTATCACACCTCAAAGCTATTCTTTCCGTTCGATCTATTCAAGAGTTCGTACTAAAATAACACAAAGATATTCTTTCCGTTCGATCTATCCTAGAGTTCGTACTAAAATAACCACAAAATAAATTCATATTCATAATACTCAATCCAACACAAAGAACTACAAGGAGACCCCAAAGTTTCTATCAGAGAAAAGATAATAAAAACATGCATCAACCCCTATGAATAGATTACCCCAATATCACCGCGGGAATCTGCGAGTTGAATGCCAAATCACATATGAAGTGAGTCAATATGATACCCCATTGTCACCTCAAGTCTTCATACCGCAAGACATACATCATGTGTTCTCATATCTGAATATTCAATCCGACAAGACAAAACTTCAAAGGGTAAAGATTCAATTCGTCACAACAAGAGTATATATGGGAGAAACATCATATGATCCAACTATATTAGCAAAGCCAATGATATAGATCATGAGAGAGAGAGATTAAACACATAGCTACTGTTACAAACGCTCAGCCCCGAGGGTGGACTACTCCCTCCTCATCGTGGTGGCCGCCGGGATGATGCAGATGGCCACCAGAGATGATTCCCCCCTACGGCAGGGTGCCGGAGCAGGTCTAGATTGGTTTTCGGTGGCTACGGAGCCTTGCAGCGACGGAACTTTTGATCTAGGTTAATCCCGAGGGGTTTCGGAATATTTGGGAATTTATAGTGCAAATAAGGGGTATGGGAGGCCATCGAGGTGGGCATAACCCACCTGGGCGCGCCAGGGGGCCCTGGCATGCCTTGGTGGGTTGTGCCCCCTAGGGGCACCCCCAGGTGCTGATCTGGCCCATCGGGAGTCTTCTGGTCCATAAAAAATCCACAAAAAGTTTCGCGGTGTTTGGACTCCGTTTGATATTGATTTTCTGTGATGTAAAAAACAAGCAAAAAACAGCAACTAGCACTGGGCACTGGGTCAATAGGTTAGTCCCAAAACATGATATAAAGTTGCTATAAAATGATTGTAAAACATCCAAGAATGATAATATATTGGCATGAATACTTCATAAATTATAGATACGTTGGAGACGTATCAAGGGGCTGTTTGGATCTTGCTGGGGGTAGCCAAAATATTGGCAACCCTTTTGTCCACCCGTGCCTTTGCCACCGATGAATGAGGAAGAGCTTGGGTGCTCATGCATCCTCCAGCGCACGCGTTGGAGACAAGCTCGCACAAGCTGTGCTTTTTTTGTCCCATAACGCTACCCGAGCCGGCCGCAGACTGACTGGCGACCCACAAATTATGCCATCCAACCGTAGCCGCACACATTCTGACAACAACTCAACCAACCGGACGAAATTCATGCAAACACGACAATATTTCATATAAATAGTGACAGAATTCATATAAGAAACCGGATTTTCATATAAAGATGGCGGATTTCATTACGTTCAAATCAACTAAGTGGTGCCACTCCTGAACAACACAGGTATAATAATACCTAGCCTAAATGGTCGCCCGCTGATCCATTTGTCTTCCTCATGTGCGGCAGCACGATCACCGGACTGTCGGGAGCCCCAGAGGTATATGCTTCAGCGCAAAGGATGACTCGCTTCCCCACCGCTCAACTGAAATCGTTGGCTGATGCCCAAGATGGAGTCTGAAGGGGGCTTCTCCGCTTCTGTGGAGCCCATGCGGGGTCGACGAAGGTCCTTGCAACAGAAGGATCTAGCAAGACACCTGCTGTGTATGCCGGCGTCGCCTTTGCAGTGGCCTTCATGGGACCCAAGCGGCAGAAGCCTCCCGTGTTCTACTTCTCCTTGATGATGGTGGCGAACGCGGAGGCGCTGGCCACCGACTCGTCGCTCTCCGCGCACCCGGCTTCTGTCTCTACTTGCATGGCACCGCCGCAGGCATGGGAGTCTCAGCCACAAAAACGGGAGACGTGGTCATAGACATGGCAGGCGTGGTACGAGGCGGCGGCGTGGCCGGCAGCGACGATGCCCGTGCTCCCCGCCGTGCCGGTGTGGAACAGCTCGACGCTCCTCGTCGAGCTGGCTTGGAGCGGCGAGTTGCTGAACGACGCGCCGGCTTGGGGCAGCAAATGGCTCCGTTGGGTGAGGGGACGGAGGTGGATGATACGTCTTCAACGTATCTATAATTTTTGATTGCTCCATGCTATATTATCTACTGTTTTGGACATTATTGGGCTTTATTATCCACTTTTATATTATTTTTGGGACTAACCTATTAATCGGAGGCCCAGCCCAGAATTGCTGTTTTTTGCCTATTTTAGGGTTTTGAAGAAAAGGAATATCAAACGGCGTCCAAACGGAATGAAACCTTCGGGAACGTGATTTTCTCAACGAACAAGACCCGGGAGACTTGGACCCTACGTTAAGAAAGAAAAGAGGAGGCCATGAGGTAGGGGCGCGCCTACCCCCCCAGGCGCGTCCTCCACCCTCGTGGGCCCCCTGTTGCTCCACCGATGTACTCCTTCCTCCTATATATACCTACGTACCCCCAAACGATAAGATACGGAGCCAAAACCCTAATTCCACCGCCGCAACTTTCTGTATCCACGAGATCCCATCTTGGGGCCTGCTCCGGAGCTCCGCCGGAGGGGGCATCGATCACGGAGGGCTTCTACATCAACACCATAGCCCCTCCGATGAAGTGTGAGTAGTTTACCTCAGACCTACGGGTCCATAGTTAGTAGCTAGATGGCTTCTTCTCTCTTTTTGGATCTCAATACAATGTTCTCCCCCTCTCTTATGGAGAACTATTCGATGTAATCTTCTTTTTGCGGTGTGTTTGTTGAGACCGATGAATTGTGGGTTTATGATCAAGTCTATCTATGAATAATATTTGAATCTTCTCTGAATTCTTTTATGTATGATTGGTTATCTTTGCAAGTCTCTTCGAATTATCAGTTTGGTTTGGCCTACTAGATTGATCTTTCTTGCAATGGGAGAAGTGCTTAGCTTTGGGTTCAATCTTGCAGTGTCCTTTCCCAATGACAGTAGGGGCAGCAAGGCATGTATTGTATTGTTGCCATCGAGGATAACAAGATGGGGTTTTCATCATATTGCATGAGTTTTTATCCCTCTACATCATGTCATCTTGCTTAAGGCGTTACTTTGTTTTTAACTTAATACTCTAGATGCATGCTAGATAGCGGTCGATGAGTGGAGTAATAGTAGTAGATGCAGGTAGGAGTCGGTCTACTTGTCTCGGACGTGATGCCTATATACATGATCATACCTAGATATTCTCATAACTATGCTCAATTCTGTAAATTGCTCAACAGTAGTTTGTTCACCCACCATAGAATACTTATGCTCTCGAGAGAAGCCACTAGTGAAACCTATGGCCCCCAGGTCTATCTTTATTATATTAATCTCCTACTACTTAGTTATTTCCTTTGCTATTTACTTTGCCTTTATTTTACTTTGCATCTTTATCATAAAAATACCAAAAATATTATCTTATCATATCTATCAGATCTCACTCTCGTAAGTGGCCTTATAGGGATTGACAACCCCTATTTGCGTTGGTTGCGAGGATTTATTTGTTTTGTGCAGGTACGAGGGACTAGCGCGTAGCCTCCTACTGGATTGATACCTTGGTTCTCAAAAACTGAGGGAAATACTTACGCTACTTTGCTGCATCATCCCTTCCTCTTTGGGGAAAACCAACGAAGTGCTCAAGAGGTAGCAAGAAGGATTTCTGGCGCTGTTGCCGGGGAGGTCTACGCAAAAGTCAACATACCAAGTACCCATCACATACTCTTATCTCCCGCATTACATTATTTGCCATTTACCTCTCGTTTTCCTCTCCCCCACTTCACCCTTGCCGTTTTATTCGCCCTCTCTCTCTATCCTCCCTCTCTTTCTCTATTTGCCTCTTTTTGCCCGCTTGCTTTTTGTTTGCTTGTGTGTTAGTTTGCTTGCTTGTCACGATGGCTCAAGATAATACTAAATTGTGTGACTTCACCAATACCAACAACAATGATTTTATTAGCACTCTGATTGCTCCTCTTACCGATGTTGAATCTTGTGAAATTAATACTGCTTTGCTAAATCTTGTCATGAAAGATCCTTTTTCTGGCCTTCCTAGTGAAGATGCCGCTACCCATCTAAATAGCTTCATTGATTTGTGTGACATGCAAAAGAAGAAAGATGTGGATAATGATATTGTTAAATTGAAGCTATTTCCTTTTTCGCTTAGAGGTCGGGCTAAAGCTTGGTTTTCGTCTTTGCCTAAAAATAGTATTGATTCATGGAACAAGTGCAAAGATGCTTTTATCTCTAAGTATTTTCCTCCCGCTAAGATCATTTCTCTTAGAAACGATATTATGAATTTTAAGCAACTTGATCATGAACATGTTGCACAAGCTTGGGAGAGAATGAAATTAATGATACGTAATTGCCCTACTCATGGTTTAATTTGTGGATGATTATACAAAAATTTTATGCCGGATTGAATTTTGCTTCTAGAAATCTTTTAGATTCGGCCGCGGGAGGCACTTTTATGGAAATCACTTTAGGAGAAGCTGCTAAACTCCTAGATAATATTATGGTTAATTATTCTCAATGGCATACTGAAAGATCTACTAATAAAAAGGTGCATGCGATAGAAGAAATTAATGTTTTGAGTGGAAAGATGGATGAACTTATGAAATTATTTGCTAATAAGAGTGTTTCTTCTGATCCTAATGATATGTCCTTGCCTACTTTGATTGAGAATAATAATGAATCTATTGATGTGAATTTTGTTGGTAGGAACAATTTTGGAAACAACGCGTATAGAGGAAATTTCAACCCTAGGCCTTATCCTAGTAATTCCTCTAATAATTATGGTAATTCCTACAACAATTCTTATGGAAATTATAATAAGATGCCCTTTGATTTTGAATCTAATATTAAAGAATTTATTACTTTGCAAAAGAATTTCAATGCTATGATTGAAGAAAAATTGCTTAAGATTGATGATTTGGCTAGGAACGTTGATAGAATTTCTCTTGATGTTGATTCTTTGAATCTTAGATCTATTCCACCTAAGCATGATATCAATGAGTCTCTCAAAGCCATGAGAATTTCCATTGATGAGTGCAAAGAAAGAACCGCTAGGATGCATGCTAAGAAAGATGCCTTTATAAGAGCGTGTTCTTCTAGTTCCTATGAAAATAAAGATGAAGATCTAAAAGTTATTGATGTGTCCCCTATTGAATCTTTGTTTTGCAATATGAATCTTCATAATGATGGGACTGAATATGATCCACCTTTACCTAGAACGCGTTCCAAGAATTTGAAATTTGTTGATCTTGATGCTAAATTTGATAAAAGTGGGATTGAAGAAATTAAAACCTAGATGTTGCTAAACCCACTATTATGGATTTCAAGGAATTTAACTATGAAAATTTCTCTTTGATTGATTGTATTTCCTTGTTGCAATCCGTGCTAAATTCTCCTCACGCTTATAGTCAAAATAAAGCGTTTACTAAACATATCGTTGATGCCTTGATGCAATCTTATGAAGAAAAACTTGAATTGGAAGTTTCTATCCCTCGAAAACTTTATGATGAGTGGGAACCAACTATTAAAATTAAAATTAAAAATTATGAGTTTTATGCTTTCTGTGATTTGGGTGCTAGTGTCTCTACTATTCCCAAAACTTTGTGTGATTTACTAGATTTCCGTGATTTTGATGATTGCTCTCTAAACTTGCATCTTGCGGATTCCACTATTAAGAAACCTATGGGAAGAATTAATGATGTTATTGTTGTTGCTAATAGGAATTATGTGCCCGTAGATTTTATCGTTCTTGATATAGATTGCAATCCTTCTTGCCCTATTATTCTCGGTAGACCTTTCCTTAGAACGGTTGGTGCAATTATTGATATGAAGGAAGGGAATATTAGATTTCAATTTCCATTAAAAAAGGGCATGTAACACTTCCATAGAAAGAAAATAAAATTACCATATGAATCTATCATGAGAGCCACTTATGGATTGCCTACCAAAGATGGCAATACCTAGATCTATTCTTGCTTGTTATGCCTAGCTAGGGGCGTTAAACGATAACGCTTGTTGGGAGGCAACCCAATTTTATTTTTATTCCTTGCTTTTTGCTCCTGTTTAGTAATAAATAAATTATCTAACCTCTGTTTTGGTTGTGTTTTTGTGTTTAATTAGTGTTTGTTCCAAGTAGAACATTTGGGAAGACTTGGGGAAAGTCTTCTTGAACTTGCTGTAAAAAGCAGAAACTTTAGCGCTCACGAGAACTGCTGTCATTTTTATTTGGAAGGTGATATTGTGACGCCCCCGATTTAATCGTACACTAATCATACACGCAAACGTGTACGATCAAGATCAGGGACTCACGGGAAGATATCACAACACAAGTCTACAAATAAAATAAGTCATACAAGCATCATATTACAAGCCAGGGGCCTCGAGGGCTCGAATACAAGAGCTCGATCATAGACGAGTCAGCGGAAGCAACAATATCTGAGTACAGACATAAGTTAAACAAGTTTGCCTTAAGAAGGCTAGCACAAACTGGGATACAGATCGAAAGAGGCGCAGACCTCCTGCCTGGGATCCTCCTAACTACTCCTGGTCGTCGTCAGTGGGCAGCACGTAGTTGCAGGCACCTTCGGTGTAGTAGGAGTCGTCGTCGAAGGTGGCGTCTGGCTCCTGGACTCCAGCATCTGGTTGCGACAACCAGAATGAAAGGAAAGGGGGAAAAGGGGAAGAAAGCAACCGTGAGTACTCATCCAAAGTACTCGCAAGCAAGGAGCTACACTACATATGCATGGGTATCAAATGGAGTAAGGGTATCATATGTGGACTGAACTGCAGAAAGCCGGAATAAGGGGGGGATAGCTAGTCCTTTCGAAGACTACGCTTCTGGCAGCCTCCGTCTTGCAGCATGTAGAAGAGAGTAGACTGAAGACCTCCAAGTAGCATCGTATAGCATAATCCTAACCGATGATCCTCCCCTCGTCGCCCTGTGAGAGAGCGACCACCAGTTGTATCTGGCACTTGGAAGGGTGTGTTTTATTAAGTATCCGGTTCTAGTTGTCATAAGGTCAAGGTACAACTCCAAATCGTCCTGTTACCGAAGATCACGGCTATTCGAATAGATTAACTTCCCTGCAGGGGTGCACCACATACCCCAACACGCTCGATCCCATTTGGCCGGACACACTTTCCTGGGTCATGCCCGGCCTCGGAAGATCAACACGTCGCAGCCCCACCTAGGCACAACAGAGAGGTCAGCACGCCGGTCTAAACCTAAGCGCACAGGGGTCTGGGCCCATCGCCCTTAGCACACCTGCACGTTGCGAACGCGGCCGGAAGCAGAACTAGCCCCCTTAATACAAGAGCAGGCTTACGTTCCAATCCGGCGCGCGCCGCTCAGTCGCTGACGTCACAAAGGCTTCGGCTGATACCACGACGCCGGGATACCCATAACTACTCCCACGTAGATGGTTAGTGCGTATAGACCAAATGGCCAGACTCAGATCAAATACCCAGATCTCGTTAAGCGTGTTAAGTATCCGCGAACGCCGACCAGGGCCAGGCCCACCTCTCTCCTAGGTGGTCTGAACCTGCCCTGTCGCTCCGCCTCAAAGATCCACTCGCGGGTGCTCCTACGAGTTGACCCGTCTTTAATCACCACATGTATCATGTATAAAGTATATAGTATATACCCGTGATCACTTCCCGAGTGATCACGGCCCGATAGTATAGCACAGCAGACGGACAAGAATGTAGGGCCACAGATGGAAATACTAGCATCCTATACTAAGCAAGTAGGATTGCAGGTAAAGGTATCAACAGTAGTAGCAAGGACAGGCTATGCATCAGGATAGGAATAACGAAAATAGTAACATGCTACACTACTCTAATGCAAGAAGTTTAGAGAAGAGTAGGCGATATCTGGTGATCAAAGGGGGGGCTTGCCTGGTTGCTCAGACAAGAATGAGGGGTCGTCAACACCGTAGTCGACCGGGGCATCAACGGCGTCGGTCTCGTAGTCTACCGGAAAGAAGTAACGGAGGGGGAACACAATAAATAACAGAGCAATCAAATCATAACATGACAAACGTGGTGCTAGAGGTGATCTAACGCAGGGATAGGTGATACCGGCGAAGGGGGGAAACATCCGAGAAAGTATTCCCGGTGTTTCGCATTTTCAGACAGATGAACCGGAGGGGGAAAGTTGCGTGTTTGCTATGCTAGGGATGTGTAGCGGGCGAACGGACTGCGTATCTGGATTCGTCTCGTCGTTCTGAGCAACTTTCATGTACAAAGTTTTTCCATCCGAGCTACGGTTTATTTTATATTAATTTTAAAAGATTTAAATCATTTTTGAAATTAATAGAATAAAATTAATTTGGAAATGCCATTATGATGTCAGCATGACATCAGGGTGATGTCAGTAGTCAACAGTCAGTTGACTTGGTCAAACTGACGCGTGGGTCCCGGTTGTCATTGACTTAGGTTAACTAAACAGGATTAGTTAGTTTAATAAGTGATTAGGTTAATTTAACAGATCTAATTAAGTTAACTAATTAATTAATTAATTAATTATTTTTATTATGTTTTTCTTTTTATTCTTTTTTTAACAGGGGCGTGGGTGGGGGGCCCCACTGGGCAGTGGCCCATAGGGCCAAACGGGCGCGGGCGGTGGATCAGGTGCGGGGCGCCAGGATGCCCGCCCGCAGCGACGGGGGCTGTCCGCCTCCGGTGGAAGTGGCGAGGCCACGGCGAGTGGCCGGAGCGGCGGGAGCCAGAGGCGGAGACGAGCAACGCGCGGTGGTGCCGGAGCACAACCAGGGCGTGAGCGGGGCACGCGGCCCAGGCGCGGTGCGGGGACAAGGCCGCGGCATGGCGCGCGCGCGAGGGACGGCAGGAGGTGGTTGCGGCAGAGCCGCGTGACTACGGGTGCGCGGCCTCAGGGGGACAACGGGCGCGGAAGCCGAACGACGCCGGTGGGCGCGGGCAGCGCGGTGGCCAGGAGCGCGCGGGGCGATGGCCGGTGCGAGGGCCGCGGCGACGAGCGCGAGCATGCGCGACGCGGGCAGGAGGGGTCGCGCGAGGGAGAGGGGAGGGGAAGAGGCTCACATCGAGCCTGTAGTTGTGTAAGCGCGTGCTCGGGGAGGGCCTGAGGTAGACGGACGGCGGCGACGAGGTCGGGGCCGTCCAGTAAGGCGGCACCGACGATGTCGGGGCGGTCCGGGGCGACGTCGTGGTGCAGGCGATGGAGACGGCGTGGTGGCACCGACGACGGCGAGATGGCGGGGCGGCTCCGACGTGGTGATCTCCGGCGACGGCGTTGAGCGGCGGTGCGGGTGCGCGCTGGGGGAGACGAGGGGAGAGAGGGGATCGATCCCGATCCAGGGGGATCGGGGGAGGGAGTGGGGCGAGTGGGGGGGGGTTAGGGTTACGGGGTGGGGATAAGGAGAGAGAGGAGGGGCCGGCTGGGCCGGCCTGATTGGCCCCGAGGCCATCTGGGCCGAGGCCCAGCGAGGGGGGGCTGTAATTTCTTGTCTTTCTTTTTTCTGTTCCTTTTCTTTTACTGTTTTATTTTATTCTAGTTTTATAAAACATAAAAGTTGTATCTTAAATAGTAACACTAATTATACCTCTGCCACAAAAAGGTTTAACCCCCAAATAATATAGTTTAGTATTTTATAAAATACCAACACATTTATTTATTTGTTTTACCTACAGTTTTAATTATTTGAATGCATTTAGACATTTTATAAAAATGTGGTTCCTCCACCAACATTACTTATGAATTATTTGTTACATTTAGAACATTTTAGTTTTGACTTTTGAAAACTTTAACTGTTTGACTTGATTTTTAAATTTGAAATTTGAACGGGACTTGAATCATCGCAAGATTAACAACGATAATCGTGGTGACTCAGCATCGTTAACGTGGGATTACTGTAGCGTAACTATCCGGGCGTCACAATTCTCCTCCACTACAAGAAATCTCGTCCCGAGATTTAAGATGTAGTGAAAGGGGGAGAGGTTTGGTAACGAAGCCAGCGGGTCTCCTCATTCTGGCTTGCTCCTCTCGAAGAGGCCGAACTACTGCATTGATGTCCTCATTCCTCTGTTTCAGGCCATCATGATGAAGTCGTCATCCTTCCCTCGGGAGCTTCATCGCACGTTCGAAAAGGATAAGGGGTAACTTCAGAAGAACGGACCTCTACAAGGTTCTTGTCTGATAGATAACGTCAATGAAGACGACGAAAGTAACTCTCGAATTGAAACTTAGAAAATTTTGAGAGGAAAGTAAGAAGGTGCAATAAGGAGTTTCAAGCGGCTAGGCAATCGCTCGATGCCTACTCAGAAGGTGAAAGGGTTTCAGGACAACGAGAAAAAGTAATGCGTGTGATACCAGAATAGATCTGTAGGAAGGTGGTTCATGAATTTCGCACGAGGCCATGCGCGAGGGATTAACTTTGGAGACCGGGGGTGTATAGGAGAGTCAGGTTTCGATCCTGTGGAAATGTGGGTTATGGGCCCACCATGTGGGTTAAAAATAGGGAGGGTGACGACGTCTTGCATGATAAGGTAAGCAAGGCATGTCAGAGGATAGCCTGCCAGTTATGTCAGCAACAACATCAGTACCAAGGACGAGGGACGAAGAGAACCATTTTCCTGCTCATCGAACGAGCTGGACCAATAGGCAAGGTTCTCGTCCATCGGTGTTACCGAAATGTCATCAACAATGGCAACAGGGTCTTGCTGACAGAGTGGTACAACGAGGTGTTTACATAGGCCGGGATATATAACTGCTTATATAATATAGATCACAAGAAGGTTTTAAATAAACCAATGGATAGGAAAATGTGTTTAAACACATATTTCAGGGGTATATCCTTCCCAAGGACAAGCAGAGCATTATATCCATGACAGGATATAATGTAGAAAACTCTTTAGGTAAGGTGAGAGAAATTACATGACATTACCCATACAATGGTGTTTGGATAATTGAGCAGTAAACATTTAACTTTAGGCTTTAAATGTTCTTGTTGCAAATTGGAGTACATATATATGCTTCGAGATAGCATTGACATGGTCTTCAGGCAAAGGTCGGACTTTGGATACTCAATGGATTTATCAGGAACAACTTATAGAATAAGTCTTTCAATTTCCTGTGGGAAGAATGGTTAACATTGCTAAAAGGAAGAACTATAACAATAGGCCCTCCGGCCAGGTGTGCTAGGCATGACATCACCTTTAGAGATCAATGTTATAACTCTTGGAAATATGTTCCAACCATCATATCTGACCGAGATCCATTTCTGATTGGCGTCAGGATATCGCAGACTCGGGATGCCTGGGAAGAGAGGTGCAACACAAATTGTCGAGATGACATTGTCAGATTCTCGGGAATTGAACTATGGGAGCGAGTTCCGACACAAGAGTTCATCAGTAAACCAAGGAGAGGATGAGGAGGTGGCTGATAGGCTCAGCAAAAATCATCGAGATTTCCAAAGGATTGATTTCCGCAATTATGTGAACAAGGAAATATCATTTGTCGGATCAAATGATATAATGATGTATGCTCGAGGGAAACATACACAACTGAACAATGATAGAAGGGTGCACCCAGGAATCTAGACTAGGTAGCACGATCAATGTTCGAATGATAATTCAATAAGCAATAGACTTAGAATGAAACTGTAGACCAATAACCTCAAAGCAATAGGGTTGCTAGAGGTTTAGCATTTACACATCACAGACCATTTGTCGGTATTACGGTTAGAAACAACACGGAGACCAAGAAAGAATGCTGATGGTGAGAAGCATCAATATACCAAGAATTCTTAAGAGGTGGAGCAATTCTCACAACATTCTTGACATAAAAGATGGTAATAATCCAAGGTAAAGGAGAACAAATGCTGGATAGCAAGGATCTCAAGGTATAACACAAAACACGAACAAGTTTGTGTTGAACGGAAGGAAATCGAGTGGTCGATGATAACACAAATCATCGAGGGCAAGGATGGTATTTCTCATCAGGAATTCAATTGATATCCTTGAGGAGCTCGAAATGTTGATGATGATCATGACAATTTCTGTCGAGAGGTTTCATGGAGATGTAATCGGTCGGTGATGACATCAAGTCAAACGAATGATGAAGCGAAAGGTTATTGGAACCATGGGTACGACACAAACTTGAAATCAAGTTTGTTGTTTGAGGTGAAACAATAAGACAAGGAAGATCGATGTAAGCTTAGCTCATCGTCGAAATTGTGCTCCGGAAAGAAGGACCAGGTAGCACAGTTAAAATTTGGCACGATAATGATATAGCCGAGTAGGCTCGGAATGACGTGATCGAGTTCAGACTCGTAAGTAATGAAGGTTACCAAGAGTTGTTGAATCGTAGTGCTGACTCAATTCAGTTGTCGGTGTCCTTGAGGGGTTCTAACAACTGAGAACCCGTTGGAAAAATGGAATCGGCAAGAATATTAGTTGATGAAGAACTCATAAGAAGTTATGTATTCCGTGGTATCCTCGAGATACCAGGGGGTAATACTCGACGACAGATCAAAGTAGAGGTTGGACTGGGGTATTGCTCTGCAGAAGACAAGTGCTTAAACTTTCACGAGAAACGGTACCTAAAAGAGAACATGGTCGAAACCACGATTACAAAAGGCCAGATCCCAGATATAATATGAACTTATACCAAGGGAGTAATTAATTTAAGAGAAACTTTAATGATAAGATCGACATCGTGTCCATGGGCATGAACACAAAGTTCAAGGTCGACTCCCACTTCTTCAATGCATAACCTTACATTTACCTCCCCTTTTCGAAGTTGTAGTGTTGAAAAGTTATCTGACGAAGCGTCAGTAGGGTATAACCCGCATAACTTTCGAGGTCACACAAATTAAGGAAGGCATAGGTTCAACCCATCAGGGTATCGTGGAAACATATACCACAAGCTTTGAGAGTAAATATTACCAGCTCGAAAGCAGAGCATGGTTGGCAAAAGGAGAGGATACAAATTACCAAAGGCATTATGTATCGGAGAAAGAACTCACAAGGTGATTAATTATGAAGGACATGGTCGGATAATAATCCAACAGTGGATATGGTGATCCACAATGGAGCTGATGTGAGTATCGATACCCAATCAGAGGAAGAAAGAATGCAAATGCATCGTTTTATAGAACATCTGAATAATTCAACGTTTAAATAACAAAGGAATTATGATTTTCAAATCAAGGGATCAGGAGCAAACGCTCTGATCAAGGACGGACAAGTTGAATAGACTTAGGGGTACAATCGATGGCAATCTGATTGGCCGAGGACCAGCTCACGTTTTAAATGACATCTGAGCTGGAAGGATGAATTCTATGATCTGAGTGAGGATTGCGAGCTTCGCAACATATTGAGTCAATGGACTCAAAATGATATTGACAAGGTTGCCAATAAGATTACTATACTTATGGTTTTAACCATAATGCAAGAAAGCAAGAATTTCAGGAGCAATAGGTTGCTCAGGATTTTCGGAAGACCGAATGGTATTTCGAAGAATTTTGGGAACTGCATGAATATCTGGGGATGAGCGGATACTCGATAAATGCGAGTAATTATCCGTAGTGGTATGCATGTGGCAAAGAACTGCAAGGCAGTAGGCACAAAGTATTCTCGGGGTATCTTATAATAACAAGATCGACTGGGAATAAAAGTAAGCACGACAGGTGTAAGTATTTATCCATAGGGATATTTCGGTGGAAGGGAATATTTTTGCAGATGATTAATAGATAAATTCCTCGCGTCCAGAAATTTATTTTAGAATTTTTGGGGTTCCAGATCTTGCGCTAGCTACATATTACTACAGACTGTTCTGTTTTTGACAGATTGTGTTTTTTGTGTGTTGCTTGCTTATTTTGATGAATCTATGGCTAGTAAAATAGTTTATAAACCATAGAGAAGTTGGAATACAGTAGGTATAACACCAATATAAATAAAGAATGAGTTCATTACAGTACCTTGAAGTGGTCTTTTATTTTCTTTCGCTAACGGAGCTCACGAGATTTTCTACTTTAAGTTTTGTGTTGTGAAGTTTTCAAGTTTTGGGTAAAGATTTGATGGATTACAGAACAAGGAGTGGCAAGAGCCTAAGCTTGGGGATGACCATGGCACCCCCAAGATAATCTAAGGACACCTAAAAGACAAAGCTTGGGGATGCCCCAGAAGGCATCCCCTCTTTCGTCTACTTCTATCGGTAACTTTACTTGGAGCTATATTTTTATTCGCCACATGATATGTGTTTTGCTTGGAGAGTCTTGTATTATTTGAGATTTGCTTTTTAGTTTACCACAATCATCCTTGATGTACACACCTTTTGAGAGATCCATAGATGATTTGGAATTTGTTAGAATACTCTATGTGCTTCGCTTATATCTTTTGAGTTATATAGTTTTGCTCTAGTACTTCACTTATATCTTTTAGAGCACGGTGGTGGATTTGTTTTATAGAAACTATTGATCTCTCATGATTCACTTAGATTATTTTGAGAGTCTTAATAGCATGGTAATTTGCTTAAAATCCTAATATGCTAGGTATTCAAAGTTTTGAATACTAAGAGAAGTTTGATGATTGTTTTGAGATATGGAGGTAATAATATCAAAGTCGTGCTAGTTGGGTAGTTGTGAAATTGAGAAATACTTGTGTTGAAGTTTGCAAGTCCCGTAGCATGCATGTATGGTAAACGTTATGCAACAAATCTGAAACATGAGGTGTTATTTGATTGTCTTCCTTATGAGTGGTGGTCAGGGACGAGCGATGGTCTTTTCCTACCAATCTATCCCCCTAGGAGCATGCGCGTAGTACCGAGGTTTTTGATGACTTGTAGATTTTTGCAATAAGTATGTGAGTTCTTTATGACTAATGTTGAGTCCATGGATTATATGCACTCTCACCCTTCCATCCTTGCTAGCCTCTTCGGTACCGTGCATTGCCCTTTATCACATTGAGAGTTGGTGCAAACTTCGCCGGTGCATCCAAACCCCGTGATATGATACGCTCTTTGACACATAAACCTCCTTATATCTTCCTCAAAACAGCCACCATACCTACCTATTATGGCATTTCCATAGCCATTCCGAGATATATTTCCATGCAACTTTCCATCATTCCGTTCATCATGACACATTCATTATTGTCATATTGCTTAGCATGATCATGTAGTTGACATAGTATTTGTGGCAAAGCCTCCGTTCATAATTCTTTCATACATGTCACTCTTGGTCCATTGCATATCCCGGTACACCACCGGAGGCATTCATATAGAGTCATACTTTGTTCTAGTATCGAGTTGTAAATAAATAGAAGTGTGATGATCATCATTTTCTATAGCATTGTCCCAAGTGAGGAATATAAAAAAAGAGAAAGGCCATAAAAAAAGAGAAAGGCCATAAAAAAAGAGAAAGGCCATAAAAAAGAGAAGGCCCAAAAAATGAGAGAAAAAGAGAGAAGGGACAATGTTACTATCCTTTGCCACACCTGTGCTTCAAAGTAGCACCATAATCTTCATAATAGAGAGTCTCTTGTTTTGCCACTTTCATATACTACTGGGAATTTTCATTATAGAACTTGGCTTGTATATTCCAACAATGGGCCTCCTCAAGTGCCCTAGGTCTTTGTGAGCAAGCAAGTTGGATGCACACACACTAGTTTCTTTTGTTGAGCTTTCATACATTTATAGCTCTAGTGCATCCGTTATGGCAACCCCTACTCCTTGCATTAACATCAATCAGTGGGCATCTCCATAGCCCATTGATTAGCCTCGTTGATGCGAGACTTTCTCCTTTTTTGTCTTCTCCACATAACCCCCTCATTATATTCTATTCCACCCATAGTGCTATGTCCATGGCTCGCGCTCATATATTGCGTGAAAGTTTATAGGTTTGAGATTACTGAAGTATGAAACAATTGCTTGGCTTGTCATCGGGGTTGTGCATGATGAGAGCATTCTTGTGTGACGAAAATGAAACATGACTGAACTATATGATTTTGTAGGGATGAACTTTCTTTGGCCATGTTATTTTGAGAAGACATAATTGCTTTGTTAGTATGCTTGAAGTATTATTATTTTTTATGTCAATATGAACTCTTGTCTTGAATCTTTCGGATCTGAATATTCATACCACAATTAAGAAGAATTACATTAAAATTATGCCAAGTAGCAGTCCGCATCAAAATTCTGTTTTTATCATTTACCTACTCGAGGACGAGCAGGAATTAAGCTTGGGGATGCTTGATACGTCTCCAACGTATCTTTAATTTTTGATTGCTCCATGCTATATTATATACTGTTTTGGACATCATTGGGCTTTATTATCCACTTTTATATTATTTTTGGGACTAACCTATTAACCGGAGGCCCAGCCCAGAATTGTTGTTTTTTGCCTGTTTTAGGGTTTCGAAGAAAAAAAATCAAACGGAGTCCAAACAGAATGAAACCTTGGGGAACGTGATTTTCTCAACGAACAAGACCCGGGAGACTTGGACCCTACGTCAAGAAAGAAAAGAGGAGGCCACGAGGTAGGGGGCGCGCCTACCCCCCAGGCGCGCCCTCCACCCTCGTGGGCCCCCTGTTGCTCCACCGATGTACTCCTTCCTCCTATATATACCTACGTACCCCCAAACGATCAGATACGGAGCCAAAACCCTAATTCCACCGCCGCAACTTTCTGTATCCACGAGATCCCATCTTGGGGCCTGTTCCGGAGCTCCGTCGGAGGGGGCATCGATCACGGAGGGCTTCTACATCAACACCATAGCCCCTCCGATGAAGTGTGAGTAGTTTACCTCAGACCTACGGGTCCATAGTTAGTAGCTAGATGGCTTCTTCTCTCTTTTTGGATCTCAATACAATGTTCTCCCCCTCTCTTGTGGAGAACTATTTGATGTAATCTTCTTTTTGCGGTGTGTTTGTTGAGACCGATGAATTGTGGGTTTATGATCAAGTCTATCTATGAATAATATTTGAATCTTCTCTGAATTCTTTTATGTATGATTTGTTATCTTTGCAAGTCTCTTCGAATTATCAGTTTGGTTTGGCCTACTAGATTGATCTTTCTTGCAATGGGAGAAGTGCTTAGCTTTGGGTTCAATCTTGCGGTGTCCTTTCCCAATGACAGTAGGGGCAGCAAGGCACGTATTGTATTGTTGCCATCGAGGATAACAAGATGGGGTTTTCATCATATTGCATGAGTTTATCCCTCTACATCATGTCATCTTGCTTAAGGCGTTACTCTATTTTTAACTTAATACTCTAGATGCATGCTGGATAGCGGTCGATGAGTGGAGTAATAGTAGTAGATGCAGGCAGGAGTCGGTCTACTTTTCTCGGACGTGATGCCTATATACATGATCATACCTAGATATTTTCATAACTATGCTCAATTCTGTCAGTTGCTCAACAGTAATTTGTTCACCCACCGTAGAATACTTATGCTCTCGAGAGAAGCCACTAGTGAAACCTATGGCCCCCGGGTCTATCTTTATCATATTAATCTCCTACTACTTAGTTATTTCCTTTGCTATTTACTTTGCCTTTATTTTACTTTGCATCTTTATCATAAAAATACTAAAAATATTATCTTATCATATCTATCAGATCTCACTCTCGTAAGTGGCCTTATAGGGATTGACAACCCCTATTTGCGTTGGTTGCGAGGATTTATTTGTTTTGTGCAGGTACGAGGGACTAGCGCGTAGCCTCCTACTGGATTGATACCTTGGTTCTCAAAAACTGAGGGAAATACTTACGCTACTTTGCTGCATCATCCCTTCCTCTTCGGGGAAAACCAACGCAGTGCTCAAGAGGTAGCAGTGGATCAGCGAGCTGCATAGCTCGTATCCAGCGGGCTCGGCGGGCCACCTAGCCGACTTGGATGCCGGATAACTACTCTTCGCAAGCCATTGTAAGAGTGGAGAAAATGGTGAAGGAGGAGATATGGGAGTGGTGGAGGTGTGCTATTCTTGGTCGGCGTCTGGCCTCATTTAAATAGGAGATTAAATAGACGGCGGACAGGAGGAGCTCGGCCGGTGTTGCGTTTAATGTCGGTCCGGTCATGAACGGACGTGTGTCCGGAGTGGATTTCTCGGCTTCCACGCGGGTTTCATGGAGGCGTTTGAATACAACAAGGAGGCGTGTTCAGGCAGGCGGGCAGCAAGTGGCGCCCTCGACTATGACATAGGACACCGCGTCGTTCTTCATCTGATGTGGGGGCTCGTTGGGTACCTGGCCTGCATGTCAGTGACCCAACGTAGGCAGCGCATGGCAGAGGAGCTTTTGGTGGGCCAGGGCCGTGAGAAGCATTCATTTCATAAACCGATGATTGTTCATTGAGTGTGACGTCATCTAAATCATGTAGGTTGATAAGCCTACTATATAATGTAAGGGGATTTTAATATTTTCATATATACGTTGATTGCCCGTTCGATATGTTGTGGTTCATAAAGACCGCTTCAAACATCAATGTTCTGCTTATCACAGATAAGATTGATTAATACCCGTAACAATCCATGTCCATAACAAAGGGTGCATGCACATATAGGTTGAGCGTGTGTCTTTCGTCGTGTGTTGTATGCATGCAGGCGTGTGAGTGTTGCGTGCATGCATGTGTACGTTTCAGTGTTGAATGCATGTGTGTGTGTGCATGTGTTCGTGAGTGCATGTGTACATGTTAGTATAGCACGCCTGCATGCATCCATGTGTTCGTGTGAGTGTTGTGTGCGTGCATGTGTACGTGTGAGTATTGCATGCATGCATGCGGGCGTTGTAGGCGTGTTTGTGCATATGTGTGATGTGTTTGTATTCACCACAGTGGCTCGTGCATGCATGTAATTAAAGCGGCCAGCTCAGCACATCATCACAAGGCGATCCTTGTCCGCTATGGTTAGGGGCGTGGGCTGCCAACCAGAGGTCTCACAACTTTGAAATCCCCACGGACCACTAATTTATTACCATTTCTGTCTTTCATATACGCGCTGACGGGTGGGCCCTACGTGAAGGAAATATTCCCTAGTGGCAATAATAAAGTTGTTATTTATATTTCCTTATATCATGATAAATGTTTATTATTCATGCTAGAATTGTATTAACCGGAAACTTAGTACATGTGTGAACACATAGACAAACAAAGTGTCCCTAGTATGCCTCTACTTGACTAGCTCGTTAATCAAAGATGGTTAAGTTTCCTAGCCATAGACATGTGTTGTCATTTGATGAACGGGATCACATCATTAGAGAATGATGTGATGGGCAAGACCCATCCGCTAGCTTAGCACTATGATCGCTTAGTTTATTGCTATTGCTTTCTTCATGCCTTATACATGTTCCTATGACTATGAGATTATGCAACTCCCGAATACCGGTGGAACACTTAGTGTGCTATCAAACGTCACAACGTAACTGGGTGATCATAAAGTTGCTCTATAGGTGTCTCTGGTGGTGTTTGTTGAGTTGGCATAGATCGAGATTAGGATTTGTCACTCCGATTATCGGAGAGGTGTCTCTGGGCCCTCTCGGTAAGGCACATCACTATAGGCCTTGCAAGCAATGTGACTAATGAGTTAGTTGCGGGATGATGCATTACGGAACGAGTAAAGAGACTTGCCGGTAATGAGATTGAACTAGGTATGGTGATACCGATGATCGAATCTCGGGCAAGTAACATACCGATGACAAAGGGAACAATGTACGTTGTTATGCGGTTTGACCGATAAAGATCTTCGTAGAATATGTAGGAGCCAATATGAGCATCCAGGTTCCGCTATTGGTTGTTGATGGAGATGTGTCTCGGTCATGTCTACATAGTTCTCGAACCCGTAGGGTCCGCATGCTTAACATTCGATGACGATTTGTATTATGAGTTATGTGATTTGATGTACCGAAGTTTGTCCGGAGTCCCAGATGAGATCACAGACATGACGAGGAGTCTCGAAATGGTCGAGAGGTAAAGATTCATATATTGGAAGGTTGCATTTGGACATCGGAATGGTTCCGAGTGGTTAGGGTATTTTTCTGGAGTATTGTGAGGTTATCGGAACCTCCCGGGAGAAGTTATGGGCCTTATGGGCCATAAGAGGGAAGCACACCATCCCACAAGGGCCTGGTGCGCCCCTCCCCTTGGGCAGGAGGCCGATTCGGACTAGGAGAAGGGGCCCCCCTTTCCTTCTCCTTCTCTCTTCCCCCTTTCCTACTCCGCGTGGGAGGTGGAATCCTACTAGGACTAGGGAGTCCTAGTAGGACTTCACACCTTGGCGCACCCTCCTAGGGCTAGCTGCCTCTCCCTCTCCCCCCTTTATATACGGAGGCAGGGGCACCCCAAAGACACACAAGTTGATCTTTAGCCGTGCGTGGTGCCCCCCTCCACAGTTTTACACCTCGGTTATATTGTCGTAGTGCTTAGGCGAAGCCCTGCGCCGGCAACTTCATCATCCCCATCACCACGCCGTCGTGCTGACGGAATGCTTCCTCGGCCTCAACTGGATCAAGATTTCGAGGGACATCACCGAGCTGAATGTGTGCAGATCACGGAGGTGCCGTACGTTCGGTACTTGGATCGGTTGGATCACGAAGATGTTCGACTACATCAACTGCATTACTAAAGGCTTCCGCTTTCAGTCTACGAGGGTACATAGACACACTCTCCCCTCTCGTTGCTATGCATCTCCTAGATAGATCTTGCGTGATCGTAGATAATTTTTTTTGAAATACTATGTTCCCCAACAGTGGCATCCGAGCCAAGTCTATGCGTAGATGTTATATGCACGAGTAGAACATAAAGAGTTCTAGGCGATAATAGTCATACTGCTTACCAGCATGTCATACACTACTAGGGAAAACCCTAGCAGTAGCGCTGGTATTTTCCCTATTAGTAGCGCGGGACGCCGTGCTACTGATAAGGCGCTACACCTAACGTGTAGCAGTAGCACCTGTCGTCCCACGCTACTGCTATACATGGCTAGCAGTAGCGGGGTTTAGTGCAGAGCGTTGCTGCTAATATCTGCAGCGCTTTTAGTAGGAAGCTCTACTAGTAAGGGAGCGCTACTGCTAACTTTGTTCCCCTCGCTACTGCTAGTTTTATTAGTTTCTATTTTTCTCTGCATATTTGTTTTGTATTTGAATAGGCTTTATACAATAATCTTCAGAATATCATACACATACAAATGTAATCATAGCATATACATACAAATAGTCTCATCAAATCATGTCATCATCATAATCATCATCCAACACAAAGTGGTCTCTCGTCATCATCTCGAAAATAGCAATACAAGTCTCGATTACTTGCAACTACATCGTCATCCATCTAAACAATGATATACACGAGAAGAGCTATCACTTTGAGTGAGAGCGGAACTATGCAGTACAGGAGTTTGTATCCCTCTCTCGCATTAGCGTGAACCTAAACTAACTACTGGCTGGCGCTCGGAAACCGGAAATCGGTACACCTGGGCCTGACATTCCGGCCACTCGTGGTATACTCCTGGCGTAGCACTTCTTCGCCATGGATGATCTATACACCTGCATCGTCACATGAGTCGATGATATGCAACATATATAGTTGAGCAACAGAAAGAGACAGACTTGGCAAAAATAGAAGCAACATATCATAAGCATAAATAACAAAGTTCATCGTACCCAAAATGCCCTAACTAGAGTGATCTTTGCTAGTCGAGGAGGACGGTTTAATTACATCACAAATAAATTTTCGTCATGCATAATTCAAAGTTTCGTCATACAGATAGTATGGACTAAACAGACACATTGTCATATATCGGCAATCAGTCCATGTCGTGCCATCCATCCAAGTTAGGGAGATAGTCCCCAAGCTTAGTGAAAGGCTTTAGGTCGAGACGCTGAGCGGCTACGCGTGTTCGGACGTCTTCCCACGACATTTGTCCTTCTTCGTAGAACATCCCTGTTTTTCCGACGACCTCCGTCCTGATGATTTGGGCAAGTTCACGCTGGATGTGATAGAACTCAGCTCGAAGTTGATGATCCTCGATATCTCCTAAGTTCTTTGCCCATTGCAGAATATGGGCATCGCTGGATCTAGGTGACATGCGAAGGTTCTGGTGATCCCGTCTGTACTCCAGCATGTGGTGTAGGACATAGAATCCATCATTCAGAGAATCACCCGGTTGCTGGATGCAGCAGAAGTCGGTCTTATGGCTGAAGGCGGGCTGCTGTCCCTTTTCTACTTGTCCTTGACCTCTCCACCCCGTTCACCTTAGTAAAACATAGAACTATCGAGAACGGACTTGATGTGGGTGTAATCCTTTTTGTTAATTTTCTTCGACGAGTCCAAGTAAAGAGCGTGGGAGTATCGGGGGTAGAGGATGATGAGGATGGCACGCCCACCGCTGCGCAAAATAAGTACACGTCAAATTAATTAGCCTCCACCGTGCAAATGAATGATTGAAATCAAAGGAAGGATATCCGCGCAGATGACTTACACGGGATGATAAGGCATGAGAATCGCCTCCTTGTCCTTATTGGCGAGCATGAAATTGGCGATGTATTCCCTCGCGTATTCACGGTGCTTTGCGCAGACTCCCAAGAAGCCCTCGTGCATGAAGTACGGGTCAGCGACACAAATATGAGGTAGTTCATGTGCAAGGCATAAAGGCGGACAAACACAAAATCCAGCTTCTTCAAGTGAAACATGTCGAAGATGTAATCGAATCGAAGGAAGAACTTCTCCGCGGGGAATGTGTCGACGTACGACAATCCCCGCGGCATGTTAACCATGTAGAGTGGGTATACTGGATTTTTTGAGGCAATGAGGCCTTTATCTATCTGCAGCACATCGCCATGAATTCTCCTTAAATCGCTAAATCTGGCCCCTAGCGCTGCTTCAGGTAGGATTGGTTGACCGGGGATATGCCATTTTGCCACGCCGGGGATATCTATACGGTCTTGAACCCGAGCCCGCTGAGGCGGCTGGATCATAGAAGCATCTTTTTTGCCTTTCCTCGGTCTCTTCCTGGACTTCTTTACAACCGGAAGGTTGTCCATAATACGTTTAGACTCCGGAGGCGGCAATTCGGGCACCAACTCATGACGCTCAAACCCTAAGTAGGCGCCAGTATTGACATACTGTTGAGTGTCATCGTCATCCTCATCCTCATCTATGGCGACGTCACCAGTGACTAATGGAGTAGGTGACGTGTTGATGTTCATACCTAACTGCGTGCTCGTGGGTGTGCTCCCAGCCGCCTCTAGACGAAGCAGACTCTTTGGCCACAACAGGACCCACCCATTGCAACAATCACCAAGCCGCCACGGGGTCTCGTCGTCATCCCTCACTAGTACCGGAGGAGCCAAATTCTCGTGGCCTGGTTTGACACTGGCCACAGAAACCTTGAAGACGTCCGGGGGGATCGGCCGGCTGTGGAACAATGGTTCCTTCGGCTCCATTATCGTCGCCTTCCCCACGTCCACCTTCTGGTCACCAATGGTGTACAATATGGTGCACGGGCTTTCGTCAGCCTGCAAAGAAAATTCTGCGACGTGAGACATCCGAAAGGCAACAAAAACGAGAGATTATACATTTATTGAAGGGGGCTAGTGTGACAGATACCGTGAGGGCATCGAGCTCAGCCAAACATGAAGCACCACCGAGCATGTCCGGTGCCGGAGTCGGTGCCAGAGCAGGTGCGGGAGCCGGTGCGGGAGCAGGTGCAGGAGCCGGTGCGGGAGCAGGTGCAGATGCAGATGCAGGTGCTGGTGCAACGCTAGTCGAGCTGCTCTTGAGGAAGTCAGCAAGGGGAAGTCCGCTGCATTTTTTCTGGATGTTGCGTGCTCCAATTGAAAACGGTCGGAACCAAGGTAGTAGACATATCTACAAGCACCTGTTTTGCGGCAGCTACTACTGTTGCGAATTTCTCGGATGATTTCTTTTCAACCGCCATCTCAACCTTCTTGTCAATGTTTTCTTCAGTTAACCTCCGTCTTTCCTTTCTCTCCTCTGTGGTCTCACAGTAGTACTTCTTCCACGTGGCGCCATCTCCGACACCGTGCACGCGTCCATATGACAGTCGAGTCTCCACCGGGAGTCGTTTCAATATGTTCAACACCCAGTTGAATGGAGTGTCCCACTTGGGCCTCGCCAACGCCTCAGACGGCAAGTTGCTTTCGGCCGCAATCCTATGTTGCTCTCTGTACAAAAGGCACAAGGATCGTTTACAAATATGACTAACATGCAGTCGAATTGATCAGAAACTAAAATTACCAGCAGTCTCATGAACTCCGTGGTGACCGCGTTCGTCTCAAAAACCTTCTTCACTGTGTCCCAATGGTGTCGGGCCCTGAGGACGTCATGCTCCTGCAGGACGGTCAACTCCGCCAAGGGGTCTGGGATGCCCAGACTCGTGGCTTCCGCATCCTCCTTGGCCCATTTGGACCTCTTCCCGCCATAACGATGGCTTCCGAGGTGGTGGAACCCAATGTTCCTCTATTGAAGCCCCTTCATGTACTTCGACTTTTTTTTGGTAGCTTCGGCCTCGCAAGCCGCCTTGAATATTTGAAAGTGCTCTGCCGTGATTGTCGGATTATCCTTTACAATCTCGGAGTAGGGTTCCTTTTTGTTGACGATCCGATATTTCACCCTTGATTTCCAGGCGACCAACGCGTCGCTAAACTTGGGCATGGCGTGTTTGTTTATCTTCTTCATTGTCGGGTCCTTATCTGGATCTTTATAATCCTTTTCATCCCGGCCCGGGAACAAGAATATTTGGTGCAACTTCTTTAGTAGGGAGGGCCTCATATTATCTATCTTGTTTAGTTTCTCATTGTTGATGGTGGCGGTTGTCCGTATGATGCAGCCTATTTCATTGTCCTAGCACATGCGCGCTTCCACGGCCGTGTTTGGCTCAAAATTGCCGTCGTCCACCTCCGTGATCACCAGTCTAGTAGTCCTGAGCTTGTTAGGAAGCCGTTGCCTCTTTGCTTTCGGTTCTATACCGGCTCCGCTAGTCTCGGCGCTGGTCTCAGTCTAAGCGCCAGTCTTGATGTCGGTCTCAGTCTTAGCACCAGTCTTAGTCTCAGTGCCGGTCTCGATGACCCAGCAACATCAACTATTGATCGTTGGCTTCCCTCAAAAATTCCTCTGCCGCCAGGTACACGTTGTCGCAGTCACCAGAACCCTGTCCTTCATCGTTGCTAGCCATGTTTCCTATGATTAAATCTAGTCAATTAATTCTAGACCTAATAAAATGAATAATTACATAAAAAAGGCCTATGCTTTGCAGGAACGTTGACCCCTTCCCGGTGCGGCAAATCCCGGGCACTCGATATGTCCTAGTTTGTAGCACAAGTCATGCCGAAATTCATGGAAAATTTCGGCATGACTTTTGCTAAAAAGTGGACAATCAAGCACCTGAAATTTGATGGAATGGAAATGAATCAACATTCCGGCAAAACATAGGCCACTCGGCTTCATTCCCTGGAAACAGTGTTCAGGTATCCATCTTCGACACCGCAACACATGTCCAAATATACACGAGCAACCACATGTCCAAATTTCACAAGCTAATTCAAAAACTAAGTGTAGAAGAAAATTCATTTGACTACTAATAGAACAAAATTCAGTTACTTTAGTGCTCTATAATGATGAAAGGAAAAAAATTCAGTTAACATCTTTTGCTCTAACATCTACTACTTAACATCTTTTGCTCTAAACTATTTTTTTGCTATAAACTAACTTTTGCTCTAATAATTTTTGCTCTAAAATGCAGAGAGAGAAAGGAGTAGTGGGGGCAGGGGTGGGGGGCTTATAGACAGGGGAGAGACGGTGGCAGGGAGGTGCTCGGCGACGGAGGCAGGGGCGGGGGGGGGGTGGGCTCGGGCAGTGGCGGTCCTGGGCGGGCTCAGGCGGCGGTGAGGTCGAGGTCTGCCACGGTGAGGTCGATGGCGATGACAGTGAGGTCGAGGGAGGCCTCGGGCGGCGGCGGTGAGACTGAGGACGGCCTCGGGCGACGACGGTGAGGATGAGGGCGGCCTCGGGGGGAGACGGTGAGGTTGCGGGCGTCCACACCGGCATGAGACGGCGGCAAAATGGGGCAATGGCGAATTGGGGAGACAGCGGCGAAGTGGGGCGACGGCGAATTGGGGAGATGGTGGCGAAGTGGGGCGAGGGATTTTGGGGAGAAGTGGTTGCCGGGGGAGGGAAACCGCTGGTTAAGTGAAACATAATGGTAGCACGTTTCTAAAAACGCGCTATAGCTAAGTTAGCTACATCGCATTTTCAGAAAAGCGCTACTGCTATGCCTTTCTCCTTTTTCCCCTTTTTAATTTATTTTTCTTTACATTTATTTTTTTCCTTTCTCCTTTTTCTATTTCTTTCATTTTCATTTACTTTTCTACTTGTTTTTCATTTTATTTTATTTTCGTTAGCAGTAGCACCTTACACCTAAACGCGCTGCTACAACAATATTAGTGGTAGAGCTGTTTCTAAAAGATCGCTACTACTATGTGTAGCCTATCGACTTAGTGGTGGGAATTTTAGTAGTAGCGCTTTTACCATGCGACGCGCTACCGCTATATATGTATCTGCAGCGCGGTTATTCTGCACGCGCTACTGCTGTGTAGCAGTAGCGCGATTTTTTAACAAGCGCTGCTGCTAAAGTTCTGTGTATAAGGTTTTCCCTAGTAGTGATACTTTGATTCGGCGGTATTGTTGGATGAAGCGCCCCAGACCAACATTACATGACCGCGTTCATGAGACTGGTTCTACCACCGTGCTTCCCACACAGGTGGCTAGTGGTTTTTGTTTCTCCCGCTTTAGTTGAATCAAGTTTGACTACGCCCGGTCCTTGTTGAAGGTTAAAACAACACACTTGATGAAAATTCGTTGTGGTTTGATGCGTAGGTAAGAACGGTTCTTACTAGAAGCCCATAGCAGCCACATAAAACTTGCAACAACAAAGTAGAGGACGTCTAACTTGTTTTTGCAGGGCATGTTGTGATGTGATATGGTCAAGACGTGATGATATAAATTGTTGTATGAGATGATCATGTTTTGTAGAAGTTATCGAAACTGGCAGGAGCCATATGGTTGTCGCTTTATTGTATGAAATGCAATCGTCATGTAATTGATTTACTTTATCACTAAGCAGTAGCGATAGTCGTAGAAGCAATAGTTGGCGAGACGACAACGATGCTATGATGAGATCAAGATGTCAAGCCGGTGGCGATGGTGATAATGATGGTGCTTTGGAGATGGAGATCAAAGGCACAAGATGATGATGGCCAAATCATATCACTTATATTGATTGCACATGATGTTTATCCTTTATGCATCTTATTTTGCTTAGTACGGCGGTAGCATTATAAGATGATCTCTCACTAAATTTCAAGGTATAAGTGTTCTCCCTGAGTATCCACCATTGCTACAGTTCGTCGTGCCGAAACACCACGTGATGATCAGGTGTGATAAGCTCTACGTTCACATACAATGGGTGCAAGCTAGTTTTGCACAAGTAGAATACTCAGGTTAAAATTGACGAGCCTAGCATATGCAGATATGGCCTCGGAACACTGAGACCGAAAGGTCGAGCGTGAATCATATAGTAGATATGGTCAACATAGTGATGTTCACCATTGAAAACTTCTCCATCTCATGTGATGATTGGACATGGTATAGTTGATTTGGATCACGTGATCCTTTAGATGACTAGAGAGATGTCTATCTAAGTGGGAGTTCTTAAGCAATATGATTGATTGAACTTAAATTTATCATGTACTTAGTCATGATAATATTTGCATATCTATGTTGTAGATCAATTGCTCGCGTATAGCTTCCCCGTTTTATTTATGATATGTTCCTAGAGAAAACTATGTTGAAAGATGTTAGTAGCAATGATGCGGACTAGCTTCGTGATCTGAGGGTTATCTTCATTGATGCACAAAAGAATTATGTCCTTGATGCACCGCTAGGTGACGGACCTATTGCAGGAGCAGATACAGGCGTTATGAATGTTTAGCAAGCTCGGTATGATGACTACTTGATAGTTTAGTGCGCCATGCTCTACGGCTTAGAACTGGGACTTCAAAAACGTTTTGAAAACCATGGAGCATATAAGATGTTCCAAGAGCTGAAATTGGTATTTCAGACTCATGCCCAAGTCGAGAGGTATGAGACCTCTAACAAGTACTTTTCCTACAAGATGGAGGAGAATAGCTCAACTAGTGAGCATCTGCTCAAAATGTCTGAGTACTACAATCGCTTGAATCAAGTGGGAGTTATTCTTCCAGATAAGATAGTGATTGACAGAGTTCTCTAGTCACTATTGTTAAGTTAATGGAACTTCGTGATGAACTATAATATGCAAGGCATGATGAAAATGATTCCTGAGCTCTTCGTGATGCTGAAATCAACGAAGGTAGAAATCAAGAAAAGCATCAAATGTTGATGGTTGAAAAGATCACTAGTTTCAAGTAAAAGGGTAAGGGAAAGAAAGGGAACTTCAAGAAGAATGGCAAGCAAGTTGTCACTCCCATGAAGAAGCCCAAAGCTAGACCCAAGCCTGAAACTGAGTGCTTCTACTACAAAGGAAATGGTCACTAGAAGCGGTACTGCCCCAAATACTTGGCGGATAAGAAGGATGGCTAAGTGAACAAAAGTATATATGATATACATTTTATTGATGTGTAATTTACTACTATTCTTAGTAGCCCTTGGGTATTTGATATTGGTTCAGTTTCTATGATTAGTAACTCAAAACAGGAGTTACAAAATGAACAAAGACTAGTCGAGGGCAAGGTGACGATGTGTGTTGGAAGTGATTCCAAGGTTGATAACATCACTGTCGCACACTCCCTTTACCTTCGGGTTAATGTTGAACCTAAAATAAATGTTATTTGGTGTTTGCGTTGAGCATAATATGATTAGATCTTGTTTATTGCAATACGATTATTCATTTAAGTCCAAGAATAATTGTTATTCTGTTTACATGAATAAAACCTTATGTGGTCATACACCCAAGGTGGATGGTTTAGTGAATCTCGATTGTAGTAATACACATATCCATAATATTGATGCCAAAAGATGCAAAGTTGATAATGATAATGCAACATACTAGTGGCACTGCCATTTAGGTCATATTGGTGTAAAGCGCATGAAGAAACTCCATGCTGATGGGCCATTGGAATCACTTGATTATGAATCACTTGATGCTTGCGAACCATGCCTCATGGGAAAGATGACTAAGACTCTGTTCTCCGGAACAATGGAGTGAGCAACAGACTTATTAGAAATAATACATACTGATGTATGCGGTCCGATGAGTGTTGATGCTCGCGACGGGCATCATTATTTTCTGACCTTCACATATGATTTGAGCAGATATGGGTATATCTACTTGATGAAACATAAGTTTGAAACATTTGAAAAGTTCAAAGAATTTCAGAGTGACACTACTAGAAAAAGGCTAATTAGTGGCACACCTATTTTGGCCATTAATGGCGCACTATAGGTGCGCCACTATCATCACGCCACTAGTAACAAGTACTAATGGCGCACCCCTGGTGCGCCATTAGTATACTAGACAATAGTGGCGCACCTGGCAGTGCGCCATTAATATGTCCCCTGGTGCGCCATTACTATGCCTCCCAGGGGGCCATATTTACCTTGTGCTCTAGGTTACTAATGGCGCACTTCTAGATAATCCTCCACTAGTGTGTTTATTGCAGTGCGCCACTAAAGTGCAGTATGGTGCGCCACTAGTATGAATATTAGGATTTTTTTCTTTTCTAATATTTTCGCAGGTTACAAAATATATTACCGCACAAAATATAGATGACACAACATATAAACAGCAGATTAATCGAATACAATAGAAGATTAGTCTCCGAATACAATTCATCATATTAGTCTCCGAATTGAAAAGACCGAACAAAGTTAGAACATTACAAGTCTCGAGACCGCGAGTAGCGAGTTTGTCTTCACATTACAGGTCGATATCGATCATCTAAACTACCATCACATAGAAGAGAGCTGCGGTCATCACGATGAGCATCATCGCGATGAAACTGGTCTTCATCCGGTTCCTCCTCCGCTCCCTCCTCTCTCCCGCTAGATAGCGCGCGTATCTAGCTTCCGCCTCCGCCCTAGTGGTGTACCCTTTGTAACTGTTACCGCTGAAACGGTGAACCTGTCTCCGACACTCCTCCCAGTCGTCGTAGACTCCGGGAACCTTACCCTTGTACACGACATACGACGGCATCTCTATGCACTAGACAAACAAAACGTTAGTAGCAATTCACAGACAATACATAAGCAATATATAAGTATGCAACAAAAGGATCGGAAGAGAAAAGCAAAACATTAATAGCACGATTCATGGTCCTACTAATAAATAGCATCGATTACATATAAGTTGAATGACTGTCCAAACCAAAGAGACGTACAAGTTCATTAAAGTTTAATTACAACATGAGCTAATTGATATTTCAGAACTACATAGCATCACTGCTTTCGACTCGACTCAGGGACCGGAGCATGGATGAAGCCGTCGTCTTTCGTGATGGTCATGAAATCACGATCGTTGTCAGCCTGCATTTGTAGCGTTGTTTCTATTTCACTGTTGGACAGTTGATATCTGAGGTAGAACTGCCCCGAGGTATGAAGGACATCTTGATGGATGATTTCCGCAAACTCCAATTGGATGCGAAAGAATTCTTGTCTGAGGTCCGCGTCCTGGATTGCCGACAAGCACGCGGCCCAATCTTTGAGACTATTTGGTAGCAGAAGGTGATTATGGTCCCGTACGATCGCCTGCATGTGATGGAGGGTGTAGTAGGCATCCTTCTGACCGCCAGGTGGCTGCTTGACGCAGGGGAACATCGTTATGTGGGTGAACACGTGCTTGCCGACCTAAAAATTGGCCTCCTGAAGGTGCCTCCAGATTTGGCATAGCCGGGGAGAACATCATCAAGAACTTTCTTGATATTTGTGGTCTTTATTCAACTGACGGTCCGAGTCGAAATACGTGGCCATGGAATAGTTCGGGATTAAGAGGTTGAGTGTGCAACGTGTGTCACTACACAAAACACGGAATGTTAGAAAAAAGAGCGATCGAAATCTAAGAAATCATATGTTACATGGCGGTGAGGGGATGACTTACTCGGGAAAGTAAGGCACGAGGAAGTTATCCTTATCTGGGTTCGCCAGAATAACGCCTTCGAGGTATGAACTCGCGACTTGCCGGTCCCCATCGCTGCCCAAGATCTTGTCACGCATGTAGAATGGGTCGACTATCACGATGTCCGGGGTCTTGTCTCTAATGAGCCGCATCTCCATACTTAGCGAAAATAGCCGAATGAAGGTGTAGTGCAGCAGATGAAGGTTAAACATAGCAAATATGTCATCAAACCGCAGGACGATCATACCCCCGATGGTGTTATCGACAAAGCCCTTGCCCTCTGGCACCTTGGCCACGAAAACCGGGTATGCCACATCATTCTCGGAGAGACGCCGCTTTTCCAAAGAAAGAACACTTTCATGCAGACTCCGCATAGCACCGGTTGCAGCATTGAGCAGATTAGTCGGTAGCATCGGCCTACCTGCCACATGCACCCTCCTCGAGATATCCTTAGGTGAAGGTGGCCCGTCCTAAGCACGGATCGTACTCGGTGCCGGCTGGCTCGCACCCTTGTTATTCTTTCTTTTCCGTCTCTTCTTCTTCTGGTGTAATGGGATCGAGTTCTGCTCAGAGACCACCTTCTTGAGTGTGTTGGGGCTGATAATATTTCGCACCTCGGCTATCTGAGGCTCGGTGAAGGCGGCAGCTGGAGGCGTCTCCCGAGAACTGAATGCCAGACGACGCCTGTTGCAATTGGGTTTCTCTGCGGTACCAGCTAGATCGCGATCGTCTTTTGCAGGGTTGGGTTCTTGAGAAGGAGGCCCCAAGAATTCGTCGCCGTATCCATGTTCGTTGAAGTACTTATCGACCCTGGTAAATGTACCATCGTCGTCTGGATCCTGTGCCATATGCATGTCCGGATCAACTGACGGCGGTACCGTTGCGGCGGTCTTGCCATGGCTTGGTGCCGGCACGACTGGCGGTGTTGTCTGTGGGGTGGTGTCCCCCACCCCCAAACGAATCTGGCTCTTCGGCCAAAGTATGGACCAGCTTATGCAGGGGCTGAGGGTCATCAAATCATCTTCGTCGGCCCCAGGGGGTCGATACGGAGGTAACAAGTCGTCGCAGCCCCACAGCACCCGAACCAGTTGAACCCTATACACGTTGGGTGGCATCGGATTACCGTGGAACAGGCGGTTGCCCGGTTGAACGATTCTGGCCTTGGCGACATCGATCAACTCGTTGTCCACGAAGTGCAGGAGAGTGCATGGAACGTCGGCGGCGCCCTGCGAAAACATGTAGGGCGTTAGGGATGCCCAGTCAAAGGCAAGGATATGAAGTCATCGGCCAAGAGGCTTAGTTACCATGATGGCGTCGAGCTCGGCTAATGTCGAGGCACCGCCAACGGTGGGCGTGCAAGTGACGGAGGGGCCGCTTGCTGCCGAGGTGCCGGCCGGCGTATTCTTCCCACACCCGGGTGCATTAAGCTCCAATGCCGGCACCGACACCGGAGACACAAATGCCGCCTCCACCGGAGACACCAATGGCGCCGCCGGCGCGTTGTGCGAGTTGCTGCCCGTGAAGCTGGGAATCAGGTGCGGCCCCTGTTGGCCACCCGCAATCCACGCCTGCAGCCCCTCAAGCAAGGTAGGCATAATGGCGGTGATCGTCGCTCCCAGTTGGTCTCGCACTTGCTCTTCGACAATCTCCGGAATCTGCGCCACTTGTGCCTTGAGTTCTTGAACCTCGCGCTCCTGGCTTTCCCAGCTGGTCTTTCTCTCCTTTCGGGCGGCGGTATAGTATTCCGACCATTTCGTGGACAAGCCTTTGCCGGCCACACGACCAGCTGACGTTGGCTTACTGAGCTTATCCTTGTGTTTCATTACGTTCAACGCCCTATTTAAAGTGGTGTCCCAAGGGGAGCTCTGGGACGACCCCGCGCTACTGCTTTCAGTTTCCCGCGGAAGGAACATGAACCATTTAGAAATTTGGCTTCATTAATTAGAATGCAACCATATGGAGCTAATTACGCGGGGGTGTATTCCTTACAAGAACTAGTTCAAGCGCCTTGGTCTTCGGATCCGTGGTAAGCTCCTTGGTTACCGGGTCAATCTTGTACCGGGCCCTGACATAGTTCCTGGTCTGCTTGTCATGGTATTTATCAAAGAGGGGCGGTAGGCCTTGCTCGGCACGCTCCGCGTCCTCCTTGTCCCATATAGGTTCCGCCACTCTGTAGCCGCCGGGACCGAGTTTGTGGACCTCTAAGTTCAAGTCCCTGGTATTTCTCCGTCGTATCTACTTTTCCAAACACTTTTGCCCTTGTTTTGGACTCTAACTTGCATGATTTGAATGGAACTAACCCGTACTGACGCTGTTTTCAGCAGAATTACCATGGTGTTATTTATGTGCAGAAACAAACGTTCTTGGAATGACCTGAAACTTCACGGAGCAACTTTTTAGAAAATATAAAAAATACCTGCAAAAGATGAAGGCCAGGGGGCCCACCACCTGTCCATGAGGGTGGGGGCGCGCCCCCTACCTCGTGGGCCCCCTGGTGCCTCTCCGACTCCAACCCCAACTCCAACTCCATATATTGTGTTTCGGGGAGAAAAAAACCAGAGAGAAGAATTCATCGCGTTTTATGATACGGAGCCGCCGCCAAGCCCTAAAACATCTCGGGAGGGCTGATCTGGAGTCCATTCGGGGCTCCGGAGAGGGGAATCCGTCGCCATCGTCATCATCAACCATCCTCCATCACCAATTTCATGATGCTCACCGCCGTGCGTGAGTAATTCCATCGTAGGCTTGCTGGACGGTGATGAGTTGGATGGGATCTATCATGTAATCGAGTTAGTTTTGTTAGGGTTTGATCCCTAGTATCCACTATGTTCTGAGATTGATGTTGCTATGACTTTGCTATGCTTAATGCTTGTCACTAGGGCCCGAGTGCCATGATTTCAGATCTGAACCTATTATGTTTTCATCAATATATGAGAGTTCTTGATCCTATCTTGCAAGTCTATAGTCACCTATTATGTGTTATGACCCGTTAACCCTGAAGTGACAATAATCGGGATACTTACCGGTGATGACCGTAGTTTGAGGAGTTCATGTATTCACTATGTGTTAATGCTTTGTTCCGGTACTCTATTAAAAGGAGGCCTTAATATCCCTTAGTTTCCTTAAGGACCCTGCTGCCACGGGAGGGTAGGACAAAAGATGGCATGCAAGTTCTTTTCCATAAGCATGTATGACTATGTTCGAAATACATGCCTACATTATATCAATGAACTGGAGCTAGTTCTGTGTCACCCTAGGTTATGACTGTTACATGATGAACCGCATCCGGCATAATTCTCCATCACCGATCCATTGCCTACGAGCTTTCCATATATTGTTCTTCACTTATTTACTTTCCCGTTGCTATTGCTATCATCACTACAAAATACCAAAAACATTACTTTTACTACTGTTACCTTTTGTTACCGTTACCGCTACTATCATATTACTTTGCTACTAAAACTTTGCTGCAGATACTAAGTTTCCAGGTGTGGTTGAATTGACAACTCAGCTGCTAATACTTGAGAGTATTCTTTGGCTCCCCTTGTGTCGAATCAATAAATTTGGGTTGAATACTCTACCCTCGAAAACTGTTGCGATCCCCTATACTTGTGGGTTATCAAGACTATTTTCTGGCACTGTTGCCGGGGAGCATAGCTCTATTCTTTGAGTCACTTGGGATTTATATCTGCTTATCATTATGAAGAACTTGAAAGATCCAAGAAACAAGATTTATCCCTCAACTACGAGGGGAGGTAAGGAACTGTCATCTAGCTCTGCACTTGATTCACCTTCTGTTTTGAGTAAGCTTGTGATGCCTAAAACTGCTTCTGCTATTCGTTCTGATATGTCGCATGTTATTGATGATGCTACTTCTGCTATGCCTGATACTTATGATGAAACTACTTCTATGCTTGATACTACTGTGCCACTTGGTGAATTTCTTGATGAACAACTTGCTAGAGCTAGAGAGATTGAAAATATTGAATCTGATAATACTGATGAAAGTGATGATGAAGAATCACTTGTTATTCCTAAGGGTTATGTTTTTGATCAAGAAGCTTCTTTAGCTATTTTAGCTTGCAAAGATAGAAACGAACTTAAGAGGTTATTAGCTAAATGGAACAAGCAATCTCTAAATGCTAGAATGAAACCTGACCCTGCTTTTTCTACTTCACCTATCTGTGTTACTGATAAGGATTATGAATTCTCTGTTGATCCTGATATAATTACTTTGGTTGAATCTGATCCTTTTCATGGCTATGAATCTGAAACTGTTGTGGCACATCTTACTAAATTAAATGATATAGCCACTCTATTCACTACTGATGAGAGAACTCGTTACTTTTATATTCTTCAAATATTTCTGTTCTCATTAAAGGGTGATGCTAAGATATGGTTTAATTCGCTTGCTATTGGTTGTGTGCGTAGTCCCCAGGATATGATTTATTACTTCTCTGCTAAATATTTCCCTACTCATAAGAAACAAGCTGCTTTAAGGGATATATATATATATAATTTTGTGCAAATTGAAGAAGAGAGTCTTCCACAAGCTTGGGGGAGGCTTCTCCAATTACTTAATGCTTTGCCTAATCATCCTCTTAAGAAAAATGAAATACTTGATATCTTTTATAACGGACTAACTGATGCTTCCAGAGATTACCTGGATAGTTGTGCTGGTTCTATTTTCAGGGAAAGAACACTGGATGAAGCTGAAATTCTATTGAATAATATGTTGACAAATGAAAATAATTGGACACCTTCGGAGCCAATTCCTGAGCCTATTCCTAAACCAACTCCGAAGAAGAGGGGTATTCTATTTCTCAGTCCTGAAGATATGCAAGAGGCAAAGAAATCTATGAAAGAAAAAGGTATTAAAGCTGAAGATGTTAAGAATTTACCTCCTATTGAAGAAATACACGGTCTTAATTTATCGCCTGTTGAAGAAACATATGATCTTAATCCCTTACCTATTGAAGAAACTCATGGTCTTGATAACCCAACACAGGTAGTAAAGGTAAATTCTCTCTATAGATATGATAAAGCAGAAATCCCATTTACTAAGTTTGCTAGCCCATGATTAGATGAGTTTGATAAATTTATAGCTAAGCAAGAAGACTTTAATGCTTATTTTGGTAGACAATTGAAATACTATTCAAATATGCTTGAACACTTGGGTGATTATATGGCTAATGTTAAAGGTGAACTTAAAATTATTAGTAAACATGCTTCTATGGTTACCACTCAAGTAGAACAAGTACTTAAAGCTCAAAATGATTTGCTCAATGAATTGAATAGTAAAGATAATGATTATGCTGTTAGAGTGGCTACTAGAACTAGTAGAGTGACTCAGGAACCTCTGTATCCTGAAGGCCACCCTAAGAGAATTGAGCAAGATTATCAGAGAAATAATATAGACGCACCTAGTCCTTCTAAAAAGAAGAAAAAGAAATATGATAGGACTTTGCATGCTTCTAGCGAACCTGTTATTGAAACACCTGAGAATCCAAATGATATTTCTATTTCTAATGCTGAAACTCAATCTGGTAATGAACCTGAAACTAGTAATAATGTTAATGATAATGTTCATGATGATGCTCAACCTAGTAATGACAATGATATAGAAATTGAACCTGCTGTTGATCTTGATAACCCACAAAGAATCAACGTTATGATAAGAAAGTCTTTGTTGCTAGGAAACATGGTAAAGAAAGAGAACCATGGGTTCAGAAACCCATGCCTTTTCCTCCCAAACCATCCAAGAAAAAGGATGATGAGGATTTTGAGCGCTTTGCTGAAATGATTAGACCTATGTTTTTGCGTATGCAATTAACTGATATGCTCAAAATGAATCCTTATGCTAAGTATATGAAAGAAATTGTTACAAATAAAATAAAGATACCCTAAGCTGAAATTTCCACCATGTTTGCTAATTATACTTTTAAGGGTGGAATACCAAAGAAACTTGGAGATCCAGGAGTATCCACTATACCATGCTCCATTAAAAGAAACTATGTTAAAACTGCTTTATGTGATCTTGGAGCCGGTGTTAGTGTTATGCCTCTCTCTTTATATCGTAGACTTTATTTGAATAAGTTGACGCCTACTGAAATATCTTTTCAAATGGCTGATAAATCAAGTGTTATACCTGTCGGTATTTGTGAGGATGTGCCTGTTGTAGTTGCAAACGTTACTATTTTAACAGACTTTGTTATTCTTGATATTCCCGAGGATGATAGTATGTCTATTATTCTTGGAAGACCCTTTTTGAATACTGCAGGGGCTGTTATTGGTTTCACTAAAGCCAATGTCACTTTTCATGTCAATGGTAATGAGCACACGGTACACTTTCCGAGGAAACAACCTCAAGTTCATAGTACCAACTCTATTGGAAAAATTCCATCGATTATATTTGGAGGTTTTGAATTTCCTTTTCCTATTTGTAGCGACCAGACCTCAAATAGTCTGATCTCTGTGCTTCAGTGTCATCCCTGGATTAGTAATGCTGACATGCACAGTACTTGAAGGATTTATAACAGAGTAGCAATCACACACTTATTACATCGAATGTCTCCAAAGAGAACTTATTGCAAAATAATATGGCTTAAGGCCATATAATAAAGATAACAGCGGAAGGCTTGGAAGATAAGTGAGTCCATCAACTCCAACGGCATCACTGAGTATAGAACCACGACCTAAGGCACCTTACTTGTCGTCTGAAAAATCTGCAACATGAACGTTGCAGCCTGAAAACGGGTCAGCACATGGAATATGCTGGCAAGGTAGCACATAGAGAGTAATGAACAGAACTAGGCTATACTACATGCATATATGGCTGGTGGAAAGCTCTATGGTTACAGTTTTGCATAAAGCCAATTTTTCCTTACTGCAAAGGAATAAATTTTATTTAACTAACATGGTGGTTGTTAAACATTGAGAGTGTAGACACCCTCTCAATCCCAATTAAGCATCATCATTAAAACCCAACAAAATTAATTAAAGTCACATGATGAGATTCACATGATAATCCAAGTACTAGATACTCAAGACGTCCATAGCCGGGGACATGGCTAGTCATGATTAGTTTATACACTCTGCAGAGGTTTGCGCACTTTTCCCACAAGACTCGATCTCCTCGATTGGGATTCTCACACTAGATGGTGTTTGAGAAACGAATGACCGAGACATAGTCTTTCAGAAGCGCTAGCACCTTACGATCGGGTAGACAGTTACACCTACTTTCCCCTACATCTGCTAGTCTACCACTGTAAGAGTTTGCACGACTTAATCAACTATGCTAGAGCCCATAGTAGCTTATGGATGCACACGGAAGTTTCTAGCATGAATAATCTCATGATCCCTTTGAGCCTGGGTGGCGGTCCATAAAGAAAAACAGGCAATTGCTGAAATACCCAGGTGCCTCAATCCACCCAGATGTGTGTTAAAGTTGCCACCTTAAGTAAACCATTAAATAAAAATCTCACATCTGTCATGGATACACTCACCCAATCCACGTCTACTAGCATAGCATGGCATAAGCAAACATAGAAGTAACTCCCAAAGGTTTGATAATAAAACAGGTAATAGGTACTACCTCATCTAGTTCCCAAAACCCACATATTAATCAGATCCTATTCATGCAATTGTTTGAGGATTGATCTAATGCAATAAAACTGGGTAGTAAAGAGGTATGATCAAAGTGTTACTTGCCTTGCTAATGATCCGTGAAACCTAGGGATTCGAATTAGCAAGCGGCGCACTCCGGGTACTCTATCGCAAACAAACAAGCATACGATAAGCACCCATCTAATGCACAGGTAAAACTCAAATAAGAGATCTAACCAGAAAGTTCAACTTAAGAACTCCAGTTTGCAAAAAGAAACAAATCGAACGGAACAACGAAAGTCAAACGACGAAAGAAACAAGCTTCGTTTACTAATCTGGACTTAAGTCAAATTTTACAGAAGAAAAAACTTGTTTGAGTTGGTTAAACAGAAAAGAGGGTTTCAAGATGAAACTCTAGGCGCTTGAATCGTCTGATTCCGATAAACGAGCGAAAAGTTATACTAAAACGAAAATCGGATCAGAAATCGCGATCAGAAATAATCGCGGAAAATCCGAGAAAAAGAAAAACTGACGAACAGATTAACGAACGAACGTTCGTTAACTGAAACTAAACGGTGAACTTGTCCGTTAAAACGAACGAACGGGCGAACGCTCGCTAAATAAGTGAACCGGAAAAAATTAAAAAAACCGATCTAAATAAAAAAAATAAAACCTAGGGTTTTCAAAAAAAACAGAATCGGTTTTCTTCAAAAAACCGGCTGCGGACAGCGGCTACCTTGTCGGAAACTGGCGGAACTCGGGGCTCCGGCGGGTTGGGGTGGCGTCGGCGGCGGGCGGCGCGGGCATCGGCGGTGGCACACGGCGGCGGGCGGCGCGGCCGCTGCGGGAGGCGGGGCGGGTCGGGGTGGCGGGGTGAGGCGGCGGGCAGTAGTTAAGAGAGGGGGGCGTCCGGCTTGGGGAAGGGGGCGTCTGGCTTGGGAAAGGGGGCGCCGGGTCGGGATCGGCCTCGGGAGGCGTGCCCCGGCCGGACTCGGCGGCGCCAGCGGGTCGGACTCCCGCGGGGAAAGGCGGCGGCGGCGCGGGCCTGGCCTGGCTCGGCTGGGCCTTCGGCCCAGTCGGGCGCGCGGTACTTTAAGAAAAACAAATTTCGCCGAAACTAAGAAAAATTCTAGAAAATAAAATAAAATTATAAAAATGCCAAAATAAATTTTCACCACTTAAATAAAAAATTTAGAACGAGATGAACATTTTCTTGGCCCTAAAATGCAGTTTTGAAAAACGTGCAATTTTTCCTAAATTCAAATAGAACTAGCCAAAACTCTGAAATAAAATCTTATTTGATTTTTTATTAAATACTCAATATTTCTTTATTTTGGGAAATTCATTTTATTCCCTCTCTCATATTTTTATAATAGAAATAATTGAAGATAAAATAAATAAAATCAAATGATCCTATTTTCAAAATTTGAGAAAACTCAAATATGAAAATAACAAAATCCCCAACTCTCTCCGTGGATCCTTGTGTGGCCTAGAATTTCTAGATCAGGCCAAAAGCAGTAAAATATGATATGCAGATGTTCTAATGTATAACATTCCAAATTGAAAATTTGGGATGTTACAAACCTACCCCCCTTTAGATGAATCTCGCCCTCGAGATTCGGGTTGGCTAGAAAATAGGTGAGGGTGGTCCTTCAGCAGATCTTCCTCTCGCTCCTAGGTGGCTTCATCCTCGGTGTGGTGGCTCCACTGAACTTTGCAAAACTTTATAACCTTGCTGCGGGTGACTCGGCTGGTGTCGGTGTCAAAACCGGTGGATCTCGGGTAGGGGGTCCCGAACTGTGCGTCTAGGCCGGATGGTAATAGGATGCAGGGGACACAATGTTTTACCCAGGTTCGGGCCCTCTTGATGGAGGTAAAACCCTACGTCCTGCTTGATTAATATTGATGATATGGGTAGTACAAGAGTAGATCTACCACGAGATCAAAGAGGCTAAACCCTAGAAGCTAGCCTATTGTATGATTGTTCTTCGTTCTATGGACTAAAACCCTCCAGTTTATATAGACACCGGAGAGGGCTAGGGTTACACAGAGTCGGTTACAATGGGAGGAGATCTTCATATCCGTATTGCCAAGCTTGCCTTCCACGCCAAGGAAAGTCCCATCCGGACACGGGACAAAGTCTTCAATCTTGTATCTTCATAGTCCAACAGTCCGGCCAAAGGTTATAGTCTGGCTATCCGGACACCCCCTAATCCCGGACTCCCTCAGTAGCCCCCGAACCAGGCTTCAATGACGATGAGTTCGGCGCGCGGATTGTCTTCGGCATTGCAAGGCGGGTTCATCTCCAAATTCCGTGTACCTGTTTAAACAGTGTCCGGCTTCTTGTGAATGTTGCGCTCCTTGGCTTCCACGCCCAATAATGGCCACTTTCCACGTGTCGAGCGAATGTGAAGAGCCAGGGTGTTTTTACTTTTACCCCCTAGCTGTGCGAATGAGCTGCCTATTAAAGAGACGAGGATTCAGATCCAAATCACACCATCCTCCCTTGGCAAGCCTTCATTGGAGCGCATCCGACAGAGATCCATTCCATCATGGCCGGTCGACGCAGCTCCTCCTCTCGCTCCCCTAGCCCCAAGCCTGGAGATTCAGAGAGATGTTCCGTCCCGCACGACAAATTAGTGATGCTTCAGACCAAGGGATTTCTTCCCCCAGCATACATGGTCCCGGTTCGAGCCGGGCTCGCCACCTATAATGGTGGAGAGCAAGTGGAGAGCCTTCCCAATCCCTCCAAGGGAGAGCGGGTATGCCTTGTCCCTCCTTTGGTAAGAGGGCTCGGATTTCCAATTCATCCATTTCTCCGGGGGCTCATGGAGTTCTACGGCCTCCAGTTGCACAACCTTACGCCTGCCTCCATATTGCATATCGCGGGCTTCGTAGCCCTTTGCGAGCTGTTTTTGGGCTGTGAGGCTCATTTCGCGCTGTGGAAGAAGCTGTTCTGCCTTGTGCCCCGTTCTCAGGAGGGGTCAATATATCAAGTGGGCGGAGCCAAAGTGTGGCGTATTGCCGGGACCGGATATCTATCCGGAACCCCAAAGAAGACATCCGAAGACTGGCCTTCAGAATGGTTTTATATAGAAGACGTCCCCCTCCCAAACCCTATTCGAATCGGCCTCCCTGAGTTCGACAACGCCCCTTTGAAGAAGCGCCGGAGCTGGCGTCCACGGAGCCCCCAGGAGGAAGATGACAGGGACGTTCTTTACCTGATGAGCCGGATAAGTTTGTTAGCTCGATCCGGATTGACCATGATCGAGGTCATGGCCACATGCATCATGCGGGGGGTGCAGCCGCTTCAGTATAGAGGCCACCCCATGTCGGATTGCAACGGGGAGGATGACGCCACCCGCTACAACCGTAAAGGGCCGAAATCGGTTGTTGATCTAATAAAGATCTTATCCACTTTGTACAAGGGAGAAGAGGAAGAATTCCTCCGCGTCAACCTGCGGGGCGGATTTTCTATGTACAATCCTCCGAGCTGGGTAAGCGGACACTTTTTCCCGCCCATCCGTTTCATATTCCCATAGTTAAGTATTCAGTCTAGCGATTTCAACGCAGGAGCTGCGCCAGGCTGTAAGGGAGATAAACAGCCCTCCTCCACAACCCGAGGACCCGGAACGGTCCCTTGACCCGGCCTCCCAAGAGGATCCGGACATATCTGTGAAGCTGATCGATGGGGTATTTTACCAATTGAGCAATGACAACGCCTTGGTGGCCATTACGGCCGATTACCCTGGGCTACTTCCAGCCTCACAGGTAACCGAGACCGAAGTCCCAGTACTATGAAAAGGGATCCGTCCTTGAGTGTTTTTGATTACCATATAACAACCGTGTTTTGCAGGGGAGGTCCTCGAGGCGGAAGGCCGAGCCTGCGGCGACTAGCCAACAAGGGGCCATGAGGTCAGGCAGGCTGAAAAGACACGCAATCCGGATTGAGACACCGGCGCAGCGGTACGGCGCGCCGTCTTTATTCCAAGACATTATTCTCAGAGGCATACTAACACCCATGCCTTCTTTTTAGGAAAAAGAGCGCTCGCTGGACTATATCTGGAGAGGCTACTAATCGCGCCTGCACCAGCCAGGCTCCAAGGCAGGATTCGGAGGTGGGAATGAATACGAGGCGTGCACCGGGCGCTCCTCCGACAGAGGATGCGGATAGACTGTCCGCCACCAATTCCGAGGTGGAAAGTGCCATTAACCACAGGCGTCGCCGGACTGTTCTTCGTGACGCTTGTTTCTCCCAAGAGGCATTGGATGCATTCAACTCGGGAGATGCGTACCTCCGTGCCGCTCAAAATGGTCTAGCCAGAGCCACAGAGCAGTATGTAAAAGACATACGGGTGAGAAAATTTGGTGATTATATATACCAGTAGCCCCTAAGACTTGAAACAGTTAGAATAACTGATTTAAGGATCATTTGTTATGCAGGTTCTTACAGAAAAGAATATCCAACTGTCCCAGGAGCTGGAAGGGTGCAAAGCCCAACTTCAGGGCGCACTAGCCGCAGCAGGGGAGCCCAAAGAGACCCCTCTAGTAATATATCCTTCAAACGATAAGTATCATATAAAGTGCGGTGTATATGCAGATCTGACGGTAAAATTGCAGATGACGCTGGAGTAAATCCGGATAAGCAACAACTCCTATGCCAGCTAAAGGCCGGTGAGAGCGTGCTTACGAGGGTGAGGCAGGAGAAGAATGATCTCCTAGATGCCAACACCAAGCTGGGCGTGGAACTAAAGGATGTTCGTGCCCAACTGTCGGACTCCGTTAAGGAGAATCGGCGGCTTCGACACGGCATATTTAGTAAGTGCTTGAACGAACTTTGAAAAAGAGTTCGACGAGGAAGTTGGCTGACAGAGTTATGTCTGTAGGTATGCTAACAGGTCGTCCTGCAGAGGAAATGCCCGGTTCTACGGGTGACCTTCTTCCCGAGCTCTCACAACTGCACAAACGAGTTCAGCAGGTGATGCAAGGCGTCGCCCAGGCCTTGTGGCCATCCATCTCCATGCCCGAAGGCCTTGGAGAGCTTGCAAAGAAGCTGAAGGGAGCGCGGCGGCGCTTCCGATTATGGAAGATATCGGCCTACCGTCAGGGCGCCAGGGAAGCCTGGGCCATGGTGAAGACGCGGTACATGAAGGTTGACCCAAACCACATGGCCGAGGTTGGACCTGTGGGGCCCGATGGGAAGGAGATCCCTGTGAACTTAGTGTACGGCCAAGTAGAATTGGCCGCAAAGTATTCCCAAGAGGACTGTAGACTAGACAGCCTATTGGATGGTATTGAAGAGGAATTCAACCAGTCAAATTGACTATGTAATTTAAAGTGACATGTATAATGCCTTCTAGCCGGATTGTAGATCGTTTGTCGTGGCGGACCTTTTCGCTTCAACCTCAGGACCCGACGGTCCGGAGTGTATCCGAATACCCTCTCGGTTATGTAAGAACCGGGGCATGCGTGGAGACCAGGCGTAGGGGTCATTAGTGCTTGAACAGACAAGTGCCCAACTAGTTATGTTATATTACATGGTTAGTAAGAAACATATTCCAGTGAGAATAGTTCCGTTAGGGGTTCCTTTCCCTGGGAGGCATGCCCTAAAGTGCATGTCCGGACTGCGAGAAGAGACGGAGAAAAAACATCTGGGGGCGGATAAGTAAATAAGTGAAGAATCATCTTTAGTTCACCGACCTAATATTCCCTTAAGAACGCTAGCTTTCGGCTTCACCCAGTCTGAGGTACACATCCGGCTGACCCGGCAGTAACAATCGCAGAGGTGCTCCCCTTATGCCCTAGCCGAATTAACGAGAACGTAGGGCATAAATACAAGAGCCAGGCAACCCAGCTTGGCCAAAACTTAAGTTATATCGATGCATATAATGGTGAATAAATGGTACATGCGGAAGGATAACACATGTGTTGGGCATAAAGCCCGTATGAATAAGCTTCTGTTAAAGAAGCCCCCAGGTATAATGAGCGCGGATAGCGCGTCAGTTGTGTGCAAACAAGGCACGAATGGGCCCCTAAAGGCTGTGAGAGAAAAGAAAGGGAGAAGGAGAAAAATATAAGACAGATAGTGTATAAAAAATGGACAGAGGAAGGAGATGAACACAGAGTCCGGCTGTAACACCCCGGATGTAACTTTCCCAATTTGTATTCCAACTCTTGCCATTTCCGGAGTTAAGTTATTTTATTTTCTCGGGTTCGGGTCTTTGTCTCCGTGTGTTGTTATCGTTGTCATGCATCTCATATCATGTCATCATGTGCATTGCATTTGCATACGTGTTCATCTCATGCATTCGAGCATTTTCCCCGTTGTCCGTTTTGCATTCCGGCGCTTCGTTCTCCTCCGGTGGTCATTTCTAGCTTTCTTTCGTGTGTGGGGATTAAACATTTCCGGATTGGACCGAGACTTGCCAAGCGGCCTTGGTTTACTACCGGTAGACCACCTGTCAAGTTTCGTACCATTTGGACTTCGTTTGATGCTCCAACGGTTAACCGAGGGACCGAAAAGGCCTCGTGTGTGTTGCAGCCCAACACCCCTCCAATTTGGCCCAAAACCCACCAAAACCTGCTCCATCATCTAGAGCGTTCGATCACGATCGCGTGGCCGAAAACCGCACCTCATTTGGAACTCCCTAGCTCCTCCTACCTCTATAAATAGGCCGCTCACCGAAATTCTTGGATCATTTCCACCCAAAACCTAGCCCCCTTCCCCTCCGCGCGCCGGACACGTCCGGTCCATGCCGGACAAACGCCGCCGCCGCCCGCAGCCACTGAGGGGCTGCCACGTGTCCATGTCGCCGCCGCCTCCCACCGCGCGGCCCGGGAGCCCGTGGCTGGCCCGCCCGCGCCCGCGCACGGGCCAGAGGAGCCGCCCGCGCCGCCTTCGTCTCCCCCGCGACCGGCCGCCACCCCGCCGCCCAAGTCCGCCGCGAGCTGCCCCGTTCCTCGTCGCCGGCGAAGGCAAGCTCGACACCGGCCGCCGCGAGCCGCCCCGCATCGCCCGCCGCTCCGGCCCTCCTCTCCTGCGCCGCCACCACCACCTCGCCGGACCTCGTCGCCTCCTCCCTCTCCAGCCGGCGAGCCTGGGCGCCGCTCTGGCCATCCCCGCGGTTCCGTCCACCGCGTCTGCCTCTTCCCGGCGCGGATCCGGCGAGATCCGCCGCCGCCTCGGATTCCGTGAAAACCCTAGATCTGAGAGAGGTTGTTTTTTTCACCAAGTCCCCGGATTTCCTAATCCATGTGCCCATGTTCATAGCATCGTATCTCCGCATCTGTAGCTCCGATTTGGGTATATAGCATATCAAATTGTTCATCTCAGAGAGTACATCATTTCATTCCATTGCATCATTTTCATTTGAGTTCATCTTGATGCCCGAAATGCTGTTAGAACGAGGCTACTTGAGTTAATTGTCAGATCTGCTGCTCCATTTAGGTTTTTGTCATTTTTTCCATGATTAATGTGTGCATGATATGCCCTGATGCTCTACATATTTTTTGTTAAGGGTTGTGCCATCTCTCCAGAGGTGCAACCCATGTATTTTTGTGATGTGTGTGGTGACTAGTGCAAGCTTGCAAAGTGAGGCACTTGGTAATTCTGTTTTCAGGGACTTAGCAATTCCACTAAGTCCTTGAGCTGTTTATCTCATGATGCCTAATGTCCATGTTGTTTCCTAGTGATCCATGCCTCTTTTGAGGATGATCAGTAAGGATGTTTTGTTAATATTTTAGTGCTCTATCCATCCATGCCTTTTTTTCAATTATGGAGCATACTAGCTTGAGTCAATCGAGCTCTACGTTTGCTACTTTGTGAATCTGGGCAGATTGTCAACTTGTTTGCAATTTTGCCGATGATGTTGTAGTTGATCCGTGCATGCTATGCTATTGTTCTTGCCATGTCTAGCTTGCATTTTGTGTGTTCTTGATAGATGTATGCTTAGCTTTTCATGACTTGCTCCGTAGTGAGTGCATCGAGCTCGTAAACATGCCTACTTGAGTTATGTTCCAGCATGTGCCAGTTTTCACTAAGTCTGAAAACTGATTATGTTTTTCCTATGTTCGCATGCTTGTTAGTATATTTTCTGATCCCTTTTGGCTCAAGGTCACTAAGGGACTTCTGTTAAGATATTTGAGTAGCTCCATGCCATGTTTTACTTTTCCATGTTCAAGTCCTGTAGCATGTAGTTTTGTTGCTCCGAAGAGTGCTACCTGATCTGAAATTTCAGACAAGTGTTAATTTCACTAAGTCTGAGATCTGTTTACCATATGCATTTTTGCCATGCTTGTTTGAACCTGTTAATGGATGAATTGGCCGTAGCTCAGTGCTAGACTTTTGTAAGCATCTTGAATGCATCCCTGCTATGTATTTTGTTGTCATGTTTGAGTGCTGTAGCATGTTCATCTCATTGCATTTAGATGGCTACTTGCTGTAAATTGCAGACCGGTGTCATATTTGAATCGCTTGCCATTTCCAAACCGTAACTCCGATTCCGGCGTTCTTTATATCGTTTTCAAGCGATTTCATCTCATATTTCCAGTGGCACACTTGTATTTCCAAGTTGAGGCCAGGTCCATGCATTTCCTGTCACATCTTGCATATGCATCCCTCATCGCATCCCGCATAGCATACCATCTTTGCATCATATTGTTTGAGCTTTGCACGTGGTTGATTGTGTTCCGTTTGCTTGTTTGTCTTGTTTGGGTAGAGCCGGGATACGAGTTCGCTAACGAGGAGCCCGTTGAGTTTGCTTTTGAGGATCCAGTCAACTCTGACAACTTTGCAACCAAGATGATCATACCCTCGAAATCACTACTATCTTTGCTATGCTAGTTTGCTCGCTCTTTTGCTATGCCAATGCTACGATGCCTTCCATTTTATTTCAAGCCTCCCAAATTTCCATGTCAAACCTCTAACCCACCATGTCCTAGCAAACCGTTGATTGGCTATGTTACCGCTTTGCTCAGCCCCTCTTATAGCGTTGCTAGTTGCAGGTGAAGATTGGAGACCGTTCCTTGTTAGAACATTTATTTACTTGTTGGGATACCATTATATTGCCATGTTATCTTAATGCATCTATATAGTTGGTAAAGGGTGGAAGGCTCGGCCTCTCGCCTAGTGTTTTGTTCCACTCTTGCCGCCCTAGTTTCCGTCATATCGGTGTTATGTTCCCGGATTTTGCGTTCCTTACGCGGTTGGGTTATAATGGGAACCCCTTGATAGTTCGCCTTGATTAAAGCTTTTCCAGCAATGCCCAACCTTGGTTTTACCATTTTCCACCTAGCCTTTTCCCTTGGGTTTCGCGGACTCAAGGGTCATCTTATTTTAAACCCCCCCGGGCTAGTGCTCCTCTGAGTGTTGGTCCGAACTGAGCTGCCTGCGGGGCCACCTCGGGGCAACTTGAGGGTTGGTTTTACTCGTAGCGAGTCTCATCTGAGTGTGCCCTGAGAACGAGATATGTGCAGCTCCTATCGGGATTTGTCGGCACATTCGGGCGGTGTTGCTGGTCTTGTTTTAACCTGTCGAAGTGTCTTGAAGAACCGAGGTACCGAGTCTGATCGGAACATCTCGGGAGGAGGTCTATTCCTTCGTTGACCGTGAGAGCTTATCATGGGCTAAGTTGGGACTCCCCTGCAGGGATTTGAACTTTCGAAAGCCGTGCTCACGGTTATGGGCAGATGGGAATTTGTTAATGTCTGGTTGTAGATAACTTGAACCTTAATTTAATTAAAATGAATCAACCGTGTGAGTTACCGTGATGGCCTCTTCTCGGCGGAGTCCGGGAAGTGGACACGGTGTTGGAGTTATGTCTGTGCAGGTTGTCTCTAGTTTCTCGCTCGCGCTTTGCCTCCTCTTCTCGCTCTCTTTTGCGAATAAGTTAGCCACCATATATGCTAGTCGCTTGCTGCAGCTCCACTTATATTTACCTTACCTTACCTATTAAGCTTAAATAGTCTTAATCGTGAGGGTGCGAGATTGCTGAGTCAAGTTCCCTTCTTTCCAACTCAAAGATCAAGCTGCAGAATGGTTCCAGCAGTACAAGGATTCTAGAGGTGGACGTGTGATCACTTGGGATGAATTCCGTCAAGATTTCCGAGCTCATCATATCCCTCAGAGCGTGGATGAAAGTAAGCGTGAGGAATTCCGCAACCTGAAGCAAGGCTCTTTGTCTGTCTATGACTACAACAAGTTGTTTCAGAAGTTAGCCCGCTTTGCCAAGCAGGACGTCCCTGATGAGAAGAGCATGATATACCAGTTCAGGGGTGGTCTTAGAGAAGAAATTCAGCTAGCTCTTGTTCTCTTTGAGCCCTTGAGATACGATGAGTTCTACAACATGGCACTGAAGCAAGAGGCCGCTCAGTTGAGGTGTGATGCTTCCAAGAAACGAGTCAGAGATGTTACTCCTTCTTCCTCTACTCAAGTGGCCAAGCAGCAGAAGTATTGGCTTCCTCCTCCTCCGTTTCGTCAGCCGTATCAGCAGAAGAGCAAAGGTGGCAGTGGTTCTACCCACCCACCCAACCCTGGCTTTCAGAACAAGACTTCGTCTCAAGCTCCAAGATCGAGTGCTCCGTATCACCGTCCGCTTTCAGAGGTCACGTGCAACAAGTGCCAACAGAAGGGTCACTATGCCAACAAGTGTTTCAACCAGAGGCGTCTTCCTCCTCCTCCTCCTGTCAGATCGGCAAGTACAGCTGTGGTCAAGCATAACCCCAAGCACGCCAAGGTCAACTTGATGAATGCAGCTCAGGCAGAGGACTCATCAGATGTCATCATGGGTAACCTTCCTGTTAATGATATTCCTGCAAAAGTACTTTTTGACTCTGGTGCATCGCATTCCTTCATGACATTCCCATTTGCATCGGAGAACAATTTTAGTACTAAGGCTTTACCTAGAGCTATGCAAGTCGTCTCTCCGGCTAAGCGTCTGAGTTCTAGTATGATGATTCCGGATATTTCTATCATGATGGGTGATTTCAAGTTTCTGGCATCTCCAATGGTTCTTGGTAACTCGGATATTGATCTTATTCTCGGGATGGATTGGCTTTCTAAGCACAAGGCTCAGCTTGATTGTGCAGCCAGGCAGATTCAATTGACTCATTCGTCTGAGGATGTAATTGTCTTTGCCGCTCGGGATAATACCATCCTTCTGTTTTCTCTCAATGAGAAGGGTGAACTGGATGCTATCTCGCAAATTCCAGTCGTTTGCGAATATCAAGACGTCTTTCCAGAAGAGCTTCCAGGAATGCCTCCGCACCGGCCAGTTGAATTCGTTATTGATCTTGAACCCAGTACGAAACCTGTGTGCAAGCGTCCTTTCAAGCTTGGACCTGAAGAGTTGAAGGAGCTGAAGAAGCAACTCAATATTCAAGAAAGAATGGGTCTCATCCGGCCTAGTTCTTCTCCGTGGGGTTGTGGTGTTCTTTTTGTGAAGAAGAAGGATGGAACGGACCGACTTTGTGTTGATTACCGTCCATTGAACAAGAAGACCATCAAGAACAAATACCCACTTCCCAACATCAACGAGCTGTTCGAAAAACTCAAAGGTGCCCAAGTATTCTCCAAGCTTGATCTTCGTATGGGTTATCATCAGATTCGAATCCGTGAGCAAGATATTCCCAAGACGGCTTTCAGGACAAGCTATGGGTCATATGAGTACACTGTCATGTCTTTTGGCCTCGTCAACGCTCCTCCGACGTTCTCTCGCATGATGAACTTCATCTTCAACTCCTACACCAATGACTTCGTTCTGGTCTATCTCGACGACATTCTGGTTTTCTCGAAGAACAAGGAAGATCATGCCAAGCACTTGCGTTTGGTGCTTGATAAGCTAAGGGAACATCAGTTCTACGCCAAGTTCTCCAAGTGCGAATTTTGGCTCGATGAGGTTCTTTATCTTGGTCATATCATCTCTGCCAAGGGCATTGCCGTGAATCCTGAGAAGGTGTATGCAATTGTGAATTGGGAACCTCCTCAGAACGTGAAGCAACTCTGTAGCTTCCTCGGTCTTGCAAGCTACTGCCGAAGATTCGTTTAGAACTTTTCTAAGATCGCGAAGCCTCTCTCTAATCTTCTCCAGAAGCACGTCAAGTACGTTTGGTCTCTGGAGTGTGACATTGCTTTCAACACTTTGAAAGAGAAATTGATCACCGCTCCAGTTCTGACTCCGCCTGATGAATCCAAACCGTACGAGGTCTTTTGTGATGCCTCTCTCCAAGGTCTTGGCGCAGTGTTGATGCAAGAGAAGAAAGTTGTTGCTTATACCTCTCGCCAATTGAAGCCTAATGAGAAGAACTACCCCACTCATGATCTCGAATTGGCGGCAGTTGTGCATGCTCTTTTGACTTGGAGACATCTCTTATTGGGAAGAAAAGTGGACATTTTCACTGATCACAAGAGTCTCAAGTACATCTTCACTCAGCCTAATCTCAACCTCAGGCAAACTCGATGGGTCGAAATGATTCAAGAATATAATCTGAGTATCGAGTATACTCCAGGCAAGGCCAATGTGATTGCTGACGCATTGAGCAGGAAGGCTTATTGCAACAGTCTGATTCTCAAGCCTTATCAACCCGAGCTTTGTGAAGCTTTCCGCAAACTTAATCTGCAAGTTGTTCCTCAAGGTTTCCTCGCCAACCTTCAAGTCTCTCCTACCTTGGAAGACCAGATTCGCCAAGCCCAGCTTCTTGATGCTATGGTGAAAAAGGTGAAGATTGGGATTGCAAAGAGTCAACCCAAGTACAAGTGCTACCGCCTTGATGACAAGGATACTCTCTTCTTCGAGGATCGTATTGTTGTGCCCAAAGGTGACCTTCGTAAAGTGATCATGAACGAGGCTCACAATTCTCTCCTCTCCATCCACCTTGGGAGTACGAAGATGTATCAGGACCTTAAGCAGGCTTATTGGTGGACTCGAATGAAGCGCGAGATTGCTCAATTCGTGAATGAGTGTGATGTCTGCAGAAGAGTGAAGGCAGAACACCAAAGGCCAGCAGGTCTCCTCCAACCTCTTGCCATTCCAGAATGGAAGTTTGACCACATTGAGATGGACTTCGTGACTGGGTTTCCAAAGTCCAAGCGTGGCAATGATGCTATATTCGTTGTCATCGACAAACTCGCCAAAGTGGCTCACTTTCTGCCTATCAAAGAGTCGATCACTGCAGCTTAATTGGCGGAAGTCTATACCTCTCGGATTGTCTCTCTGCACGGTATTCCACAAGTGATCTCTTCAGACCGTGGCAGCATCTTTACCTCCAAGTTTTGGGATTCTTTTCAGAAGGCCATGGGCACCAACATCCGCTTCAGCACAGCTTTCCATCCTCAAACTAGCGGTCAAGTCGAGCGTGTCAACCAGATTCTTGAAGATATGCTCAGGGCTTGTGTCATCTCCTTCGGCATGAAGTGGGAGGATTGTCTTCCTTATGCTGAATTCTCCTACAACAACAGTTTTCAAGCAAGTTCGGGCAAGGCCCCATTTGAAATTCTGTATGGCAGGAAGTGCCGTACCCCTCTCAACTGGTCTGAAACCGGTGAACGTCAGCTTTTGGGTAATGACTTAATCACAGAGGCATAGGAAATGTGCAAAGTCATTCGAGATAACCTCAAAGCAGCCCAATCCCGCCAGAAGAGCTACTATGATAGTAAGCACCGTGATTTGGCCTTCGAGATCGGAGATCATGTTTACCTCCGCGTCTCTCCTATGAAAGGTACTCGTCACTTCGGTATCAAAGGGAAGCTTGCCCCTAGATACGTGGGACCTTTCAAGATTGTCAGCAAGAGAGGCGATCTCGCCTATCAACTCGATCTTCCTTCAAACTTTGCAAATGTTCATGATGTGTTCCATGTCTCTCAGCTCCGAAAGTGCTTCAAGACTCCTGACCGCACCGTCAACTTCGAGGACATTGAGCTCCAAGAAGATCTCTCTTATCGTGAGCACCCAGTTGCTATTCTCGAAGAGACTGAACGCAAGACTCGCAACAAGTCAATCAAATTTCTCAAAGTCAAGTGGTCACACCATTCCGACCGTGAAGCTACCTGGGAACGCGAGGATCACCTCCGTTCTGAGTACCCGGCGTTCTCTCAGTCCTAGATCTCGGGATGAGATCCTTTCGTAGTAGTGGAGTGTTGTAACACCCCGGATGTAACTTTCCCAATTTGTATTCCAACTCTTGCCATTTCCGGCGTTAAATTATTTTATTTTCTTGGGTTCGGGTCTTTGTCTCCATGTGTTGTTATCGTTGTCATGCATCTCATATCATGTCATCATGTGCATTGCATTTGCATACGTGTTCATCTCATGCATTCGAGCATTTTCCCCGTTGTCCGTTTTGCATTCCGCCGCTTCGTTCTCCTCCGGTGGTCATTTCTAGCTTTCTTTCGTGTGTGGGGATTAAACATTTCCGTATTGGACCGAGACTTGCCAAGCGGCCTTGGTTTACTACCGGTAGACCGCATGTCAAGTTTCGTACCATTTGGACCTCGTTTGATGCTCCAACGGTTAACCGAGGGACCGAAAAGGCCTCGTGTGTGTTGCAGCCCAACACCCCTCCAATTTGGCCCAAAACCCACCAAAACCTGCTCCATCATCTAGAGCGTTCGATCACGATCGCGTGGCCGAAAACCACACCTCATTTGGAGCTCCCTAGCTCCTCCTACCTCTATAAATAGGTTCATCACCGAAATTCTCGGATCATTTCCACCCTAAACCTAGCCCCCTTCCCCTCCGCGCGCCGGACACGTCCGGTCCGCGCCGGACAAATGCTGCCGCTGCCCGCAGCCACTGAGGGGCTGCCACATGTCCACACCGCCGCCGCCTCCCACCGCGTGGCCCGGGAGCCCGTGGCCAGCCCGCCCGCGCCCGCGCACGGGCCAGAGGAGCCGCCCGCGCCGCCTTCGTCTCCCCCGCGACCGGCCGCCACCCCGCCGCCCAAGTCCGCCGCGAGCCGCCCCGTTCCTCGTCGCCGGCGAAGGCAAGCTCGATGCCGGCCCCCGTGAGCCTCCCCGCATCGCCCGCCGCTCCGGCCCTCCTCTCCGGCGCCGACCACCGCCACCTCGCCGGACCTCGTCGCCTCCTCCCTCTCCAGCCGGCGAGCCTGCGCACCGCTCCGTCCATCCCCGCGGTTCCGGCCACCGCGCCTGCCTTTTCCCGGCGCGGATCCGGTGAGATCCGCCGCCGCTTCGGATTCCATGAAAACCCTAGATCTGAGAATTTTTTTTCACCAAGTCCCCGGATTTCCTAATCCATGTGCCCATGTTCATAGCATCGTATCTCCGCATCCGTAGCTCCGATTTGGGCATATAGCATATCAAATTGTTCATCTCAGAGAGTAAATCATTTCATTCCATTGCATCATTTTCATTTGAGTTTATCTTGATGCCCGAAATGCTGTTAGAAGGAGGCTACTTGAGTTAATTGTCAGATCTGCTGCTCCATTTAGGTTTTTGTCATTTTTGCCATGATTAATGTGTGCATGATATGCCCTGATGCTCTACATATGTTTTGTTAAGGGATTTGCCATCTCTCCAGAGGTGCAACCCATGTATTTTTGTGATGTGTGTGGTGACTAGTGCAAGCTTGCAAAGTGAGGCACTTGGTAATTCTGTTTTCAGGGACTTAGCAATTCCACTAAGTCCTTGAGCTGTTTATCTCATGATGCCTTATGTCCATGTTGTTTCCTAGTGATCCGTGCCTCTTTTGAGGATGATCAGTAAGGATGTTTTGTTAATCTTTTAGTGCTCTATCCATCCATGCCTTTGTTTGCAATTATGGAGCATCCTAGCTTGAGTCAATCGAGCTCTACTTTTGCTACTTTGTGAATCTGGGCAGATTGTCAACTTGTTTGCAATTTTGCCGATGATGTTGTAGTTGATCCGTACATGCTATGCTATTGTTCTTGCCATTTCTAGCTTGTATTTTGTGTGTTCTTGATAGATGTATTCTTATATTTTCATGACTTGCTCCGTAGTGAGTGCATTGAGCTCGTAAACATGCCTACTTGAGTTATGTTCCAGCATGTGCCAGTTTTCACTAAGTCTGAAAACTGATTATGCTTTTGCTATGTTCGCATGCTTGTTAGTATATTTTCTGATCCCTTTTGGCTCAAGGTCACTAAAGGACTTTTGTTAAGCTATTTGAGTAGCTCTATGCCATGTTTTACTTTGCCATGTTCAGGTCCTGTAGCATGTAGTTTTGTTGCTCCGAAGAGTGCTACCTGATCTGAAATTTCAGACAAGTGTTAATTTCACTAAGTCTGAGATCTGTTTACCATATGCATTTTTGCCATGCTTGTTTGAACCTGTTAATGGATGAATTGGCCGTAGCTCAGCGCTAGACTTTTGTTAAGCATCTTGAATGCATCCCTACTATGTATTTTGTTGTCATGTTTGAGTGCTGTAGCATGTTCATCTCATTGCATTTAGATGGCTACTTGCAGTAAATCGCAGACCGGTGTCATATTTGAATCGCTTGCCATTTCCAAACCGTAACTCCGATTCCGGCGTTCTTTATATCGTTTTCAAGCGATTTCATATCATCTTTCCAGTGGCACACTTGGATTTCCAAGTTGAGGCCAGGTCCATGCATTTCTTTTCACATCTTGCATATGCATCCCGCATCGCATCCCGCATAGCATACCATCTTTGCATCATATTGTTTGAGCTTTGCACGTGGTTGATTGTGTTCCGTTTGCTTGTTTGTCTTGTTTGGGTAGAGCCAGGAGACGAGTTCGCTAACGAGGATCCCGTTGAGTTTGCTTTCGAGGATCCAGTCAACTCTGACAACTTTGCAGGCAAGATGATCATACCCTCAAAATCACTACTATCTTTGCTATGCTAGTTTGCTCGCTCTTTTGCTATGCCAATGCTACAATGCCTTCCATTTGCTTTCAAGCCTCCCGAATTGCCATGTCAAACCTCTAACCCACCATGTCCTAGCAAACCGTTGATTGGCTATGTTACCGCTTTGCTTAGCCCCTCTTATAGCGTTGCTAGTTGCAGGTGAAGATTGGAGACCGTTCCTTGTTGGAACATTTATTTAATTGTTGGGATACCATTATATTGCCATGTTATATTAATGCATCTATATACTTTGTAAAGGGTGGAAGGCTTGGCCTCTCGCCTAGTGTTTTGTTCCACTCTTGCCGCCCTAGTTTCCGTCATATCGGTGTTATGTTCCCGAATTTTGCGTTCCTTACGCGGTTGGGTTATAATGGGAACCCCTTGATAGTTCGCCTTGATTAAATCTTTTCCAGCAGTGCCCAACCTTGGTTTTACCATTTGCCACCTAGCCTTTTCCCTTGGGTTTCGTGGACTCAAGGGTCATCTTATTTTAAACCCCCCGGGCCAGTGCTCCTCTGAGTGTTGGTCCGAACTGAGTTGCCTGTGGGGCCACCTCGGGGCAACTTGAGGGTTGGTTTTACTCGTAGCTAGTCTCATCTGAGTGTGCCCTAAGAATGAGATATGTGCAGCTCCTATCGGGATTTGTCGGCACATTCGAGCGGTGTTGCTGGTCTTGTTTTAACCTGTCGAAGTGTCTTGAAGAACCGAGGTACCGAGTCTGATCGGAACGTCTCGGGAGGAGGTCTATTCCTTCGTTGACCGTGAGAGCTTGTCATGGGCTAAGTTGGGACTCCCCTGCAGGGATTTGAACTTTCTAAAGCCGTGCCCGTGGTTATGGCCAGATGGGAATTTGTTAATGTCCGGTTGTAGATAACTTGAACGTTAATTTAATTAAAATGAATCAACCATGTGAGTTACCGTGATGGCCTCTTCTCGGCGGAGTCCGGGAAGTGGACACGGTGTTCGAGTTATGTCTGCGCAGGTTGTCTCTAGTTTCTCGCTCGCGCTTTGCCTCCTCTTCTCGCTCTCTTTTATGAATAAGTTAGCCACCATATATGCTAGTCGCTTGCTGCAGCTCCACTTATATTTACCTTACCTTACCTATTACGCTTAAATCGTATTGATCGCGAGGGTGCGAGATTGCTGAGTCCATGTGGCTCACAGATTACTATTACACCAGATGCAGGGCCTGATGATTCCGCTCCAGGTGACGCGCTCGAGCTCAAGTGGGAGTTCGACGAGGACTCTCAACGTTACTATGTTTCCTTTCCTAATGATCAGTAGTGGTGCCCTGTTGGGGGTGATCGGGACCGTGTCGCATGTTGGGTTATCTTTTATTTTGGCGTCGTAGTCGGGCCATGAGTGGTTGGACGATGTAATGTTATTTATGTACTTGATTGACGTTGCGAGTGTAAGCCAACTATGTTATCCCTTTTATTATCTATATTACATGGGATGTTTGTGATGATTACCTGACTTGCGACATATGCCTTCAATGCGATTATGCCTCTAAGTCGTGCCTCGGCACGTGGGAGATATAGTCGCATCGAGGGTGTTACACCGGCGTTAGGCGTAGAATCTTCGGAGTCAGGCTGCGTTCCATGGGTTCGGCTCGAGTCGATTATCCGATGCATCCCGCAGACGGTACGCTCCACCAGTCAGGACTTGGTAAATGATGAAGGGACCGTCCCATTTGGGCTTGAGTTTGTACTTTTTCTTATCCGGCAGGCGTAGAACTAACTCGCCAACATTGTAGGTTTTGGCCCGTACTTCTCTGCTTTGGTATCTTCGAGCCTGCTGTTGATAGAATGTGGAACGGGCTTTTGCCACGTCACGCTCCTCCTCCAAGGCGTCCAAACTGTCCTGCCAATCGAGCTTGGCTTCTCTTTCTTCGTACATGCGCACTCGAGGTGAGTCATGAATTATGTCACAGGGCAGAACCGCCTCTGCACCGTATACCATAAAGAATGGTGTGTATCCGGTAGTGCGATTCGGCGTGGTCCGCAGCTCCCAGAGTACGGAGTCAAGCTCCTCTACCCAAGGTGTGTTAGATTCCATGAGGGACCGCACTAATCTGGGTTTGATGCCGCTCATGATAAGACCATTTGCTCGCTCGACCTGACCGTTAGTTTGTGGGTGATAGACTGAAGCATAATCGAGCTTGATGCCCATGTTTTTGCACCCGAGTTTTACCTCGTCGGCCGTAAAGTTCGTGCCATTATCAGTGATGATGCTGTGGGGGACGCCGTAACAGTGTACGACCCCGGATATGAAGTCTATCACCGGTCCGGATTCGGCCGTCTTAACAGGCCTGGCTTCTATCCATTTGGTGAACTTATCCACCATGACCAGTAAGTATTTTTGCTTGTGGGTTCCTCCTTTAAGGGGTCCAACCATGTCAAGCCCCCAGACCGCGAAGGGCCAGGTGATGGGGATAGTATGGAGGGCGGTGGGTGGCATATGGCTTTGGTTTGCAAAAGGCTGGCAACCAACACAACGTTGGACTAAGTCCTAAGCGTCTGCCCGGGCCGTCGGCCAATAAAAGCCTGTATGAAAGGCCTTGCTTACAAGGGCCCGAGCTGCAGCGTGGTGACCACCGAGTCCGGCATGAATTTCCACCAGAAGATTCCACCCTTCCTCTTCGGAGATGCACCTTTGAAGGACTCCGGTGGTGCTTTTCTTATAAAGCTCTCCCTTATGGACTTTATAGGATTTAGATCGCCGCACTATGCAGCGTGCCTCGTTTTGGTCCTCAGGAAGTTCCTGCCTAGTTAGGTAGGCTAGGAATGGTTCTGTCCACGGGGCAATGACTACCATTATTACGTGGGCTGAAGATGTTATTTCGTTGGCAGAGCCTCCAATTATGTCAGAATGTTCGGTGTCGGGCAGTGCGGTTGGGTCCGGGCTGTTATTTCTGGGTTCCCCTTCCCATACTACGGATGGTTTGAACAGCCTCTCCAAGAAGATGTTGGGGTGGGACGGCATTGCGTTTTGCGCCGATGCATGCCAGGACATCTGTTGCCTGATTGTTTTCCCGGGTTATATGGTGAAATTCGAGCCCCTCGAACTGAGCTGACATTTTTAGGACGGCGTTGTGATAAGCTGCCATTTTCGGATCCTTGGCATCAAAGTCTCCATTTATTTGGGATATCGTGAGGTTCGAATCCCCGCGCACCTCTAGGCGTTGAATGCCCATGGATACTGCCATCCGGAGATCATGTAGAAGGGCCTCATATTCGGCTGCGTTGTTGGAGTATGTATACATTATCTGGAGTACGTATTGAACTGTATCTCCTGTTGGGGATGTCAAAACGACGCCAGCCCCCAGACCAGCCAACATTTTGGAGCCGTCGAAGTGCATGATCCAGTTGGAATATGTGACGTACTCTTTAGGGAGTTCGGCTTCCGTCCATTCGGCGACGAAGTCGGCCAAAACTTGTGACTTAATAGCTCGTCGTGGCTTCTAAATTATGTCGAACGGGAGGAGCTCAATGGCCCATGAGGCAATCCGGGCCTTCGCGTCGCGGTTGTTTATAATATCGTTAAGTGGTACTTCCGAGGCTACCATTATCGAACACTCTTGAAAGTAGTGTCGCGGCTTCCGGGATGCCATAAATACCGCATACGCTATCTTTTGATAATGCGGGTACCGTGACTTGCATGGAGTAAGGACAGTGGACACATAGTAAACTGGCTTTTGAAGGGGGAATTTGTGTCCGTCCGTTTCTCGTTCGATGACGAGCACTGCGCTTACAACTTGATGAGTTGCCACAATGTATAATAGCATTGGTTCGCCAATGTTTGGCGCGGCCAGGACTGGGTTTGTTGCCAATATGGCTTTTATTTCGTCGAGTCCGGCCATGGCGGCATCCGTCCACTCGAAGTGTTCGGTTCACCGAAGGAGGCGATAAAGGGGTAATGCCTTTTCTCCCAAGCGGGAGATAAAGCGGCTTAAAGCCGCCACGCATCCGGTCAATTTTTGTATTTGTTTGAGGTCCTTTGGGATGTCCAATTGTGACAGAGCTCGGATCTTGGCTGGATTTGCTTCAATTCCTCTACTGGATACAATGAAGCCCAAGAGCTTTTTGGCTGGTACACCGAAAACACATTTTTCCGGGTTGAGCTTGATGTCGTATGTTCGGAGGTTATCGAATGTGAGCCTCAAGTCATCTACTAGAGATTCGACATGCTTGGTTTTGACAACCACATCATCTATGTATGCCTCCACTGTTTTGCCGATCTGGTTTGCCAGACATGTCTGAATCATGCGCTGATATGTTGCGCCGGTGTTTTTGAGCCTGAAGGGCATTGTGTTGAAGCAGGATGGGCCGTATGGTGTGATGAATGCCGTTGCGGCTTGGTCTGGCTCTGCCATCTTAATTTGATGGTAGCCGGAGTATGCATCGATAATTTGGTCGATGCGGGGGAGGGGGAAGGGATCCTTTGGGCAAGCCTTGTTGAGGTCCTTAAAATCGATGCACAAGCGCCAGGATTTGTCCTTCTTTGGTACCATCACCAGGTTTGCTAGCCAGTCCGGATGTTTTATGTCTCTGATGTATCCGGCCTCCAATAGCTTGGCTAGTTCCTCTCCCATGGCTTGTCTCTTAGGTTCGGAGAAACGCCGAAGAGCCTGCTTGACTGGCTTGAATCCTTTTAGGATATTTAGGCTGTGCTCGGCCAGCCTGCGTGGGATTCCTGGCATGTCTGAAGGGTGCCAGGCAAAAATGTCCCAGTTCTTGCGTAGGAACTCTCGTAGTGTGGCGTCTACATCAGGGTTTAATTGTGCCCCGATGGAAGCTATTTTTGTAGGGTCCATTGGATGGGCTTGGAATTTGACTATTTCGTCCACCGGTTTAAAGGAGGTGGACTTGGATCTTTTATCGAGTATCACGTCGTCCCTATTCACCATGGAGCGCAGCGCAGTCAGTTCCTCGGCCGCTAGGGCTTCGGATAGTGCCTCGAGAGCCAATGCGGCTGTCTTATTTTCGGCGTGGAGTGCTATGTCCGGATCACTAGCAAGAGTGATGATTCCGTTGGGCCCGGGCATTTTGAGCTTCATGTACCCATAATGGGGTATGGCTTGGAAGATTGTAAACGCCTCCTTCCCTAATAGAGCATGGTATCCGCTACTGAACAGGGCCACTTGGAACGTGACCTCTTTGGACATGTAATTATCCGGCGTGCCGAACCAGCACATCTAGTGTGATTTTTCCTGTACAGCGCGCTTCCTGACTGGGGATTATTCCTCTAAAGGTTGTGCTGCTTCGCTCAATGCGGTTCCAGTCTATTTCCATTTTTTGAAGGGTTTCCTCATAAATGAGGTTCAATCCGCTGCCACCGTCCATGAGTACCTTGGTGAGTCGAAAGTCGTCCACTATTGGACTGAGGACCAATGCGGCTGGTGCTCGGGCTATTCGGAATTTAGGTTCGTCACTGGCATTAAAAGTAATAGCCGTGTCACTCCATGGGTTTATTGTTGCCACGTGGTAGACTTCGGCAAGGCTGCGGAGTGTTCGTTTTCGCATATTATTTGATGCGAAAGTCTCAAAGACTGTTAATACCGTACTGGTATCCCTGGGCTGGCGCTCTGTGGCTTCTGGGGTTAGAAGATCTTCGCCACTTTTGGCCACCTGCCAGAGTATCCAACATGCTCTAAGGCTATGAGTTGGTGTGGCGCCCTGTGCACTGTGAATTTTATAGGGTCCATTGAGCCATCCCTCCAGTACGGTTCCATGCCCTGTAGAGGGTTTTTTCTTTTTGGTGTTTAACCCGGGTGTCTGGCGATAATGCACCCTTTTATTTCAGACTGGGTTTGTATTCAGGGCCAGATTGTCCCAAAATTTTATTTCGGTTTTCCAGGCACTTTCCATCGCACAGTACTTTCGTACTATGGACGCCAAGTCGGCAAAGCGTGTAATTTCATGGCGACTTATGGCGTTGAGGATTCCCTTGTCCGTGCAATTATTGCAGAAGAATGAAATTGCATCTTCCTCGCGGCAGTCCTTTATCCTGTTCATGACCAGGAGGAATCTGGCCCAGTAATGGTGTACTGTTTCTTCGGGCTCTTGCCTAATTTGGGATAGATCTCTTATGTTTGGGTGGGTGGGCGGAATTGAATCCGAAACATCACCCAATCTGAGACTCAGGGGCCAAGGAGTTTCCGAACTCGGAAGTTTGGATTCTTGGATGTTTTCCACTGAATCTAGCCCGCTGCCTGACTCTAGGTTCGGGTCTTGAGTGACATCCTCCCCTCCACGGGTATCCAGCTTGGAGGGATCGGGAATCCACACATAGCTATTCCTTAAGATAGATGAAGGGTCACCGCATTGTTCCTCCACCACTGCAACGTGATGGGTGACCTGGGATCTAGCCCGCTGCCTGACTCTAGGTTCGGGTCTTGAGTGACATCCTCCCCTCCACGGGTATCCAGCTTGGAGGGATCGGGAATCCACACATAGCTATTCCTTAAGATAGATGAAGGGTCACCGCATTGTTCCTCCACCACTGCAACGTGATGGGTGACCTGGGGAGAGTTGATCTCTCTCAGATCGGGTTTAGGCCCAATCTGATCATAGTCTGTAGTGACTCCCAGGGCGGCGATGCGATCCAAGAGCTCGTTTAGGGAAGAGAGCTCCATTGGATCTAACTGCTCGGCGAGTTCCAAGTTGATGTGAAGATTGTTTTTGATGACCCGAGAAGTCATCGTCGGCGCAGCGGCCGAACGGGCGGTCATAAGAAAACCGCCTAGCCGGAGAGTTTGGCCGACAACCAAAGCTCCCTTAGCAACAGTGCCGTCTTTAACGACGGGATGAGGCATCCTTCCTGATGGCGATGGCACAGCGGAACTCTCAATGAAAGCACCAATGTCGGTGTCAAAACCGGCGGATCTCGGGTATGGGGTCCTGAACTGTGCGTCTAGGCCGGATGGTAACAGGATGCAAAGGACACAATGTTTTACCCAGGTTCGGGCCCTCTTGATGGAGGTAAAACCCTACGTCCTGCTTGATTAATATTGATGATATGGGTAGTACAAGAGTAGATCTACCACGAGATCAAAGAGGCTAAACCCTAGAAGCTAGCCTATGGTATGATTGTTCTTCGTCCTATGGACTAAAACCCTCCGGTTTATATAGACACCGGAGAGGGCTAGGGTTACACAGAGTCGGTTACAATGGGAGGAGATCTTCATATCCGTATTGCCAAGCTTGCCTTCCACGCCAAGGAAAGTCCCATCCGGACACGGGACGAAGTCTTCAATCTTGTATCTTCATAGTCCAACAGTCCGGCCAAAGGTTATAGTCCGGCTATCCGGACACCCCCTAATCCAGGACTCCCTCAGCTGGCATACTCGAGAATCTTGACTGGTTTCTCCCCATAGGTTAAATCACTATCGAACTGAATCTCTTCCAGCGGCACTGTATCTCTCAGCGGTATATCCGCCATCTCTGCGTTGCACTTCTTCAACTGGGAAATGTGGAACACATCGTGAACTCCTGACAATCCCTCAGTCAATTCCAACTTATAAGCAACTTCTCCCACGCGTTCCAAAACTTTGTATGGTCCCACGAAACGTGGTGCTAACTTTCCCTTAACTCGAAAGCGCTTAACTCCTCGAAGTGGAGATACACGAAGATAAACTCTATCTCCGGCTTCGTAAATTGTCTCCTTGCGTTTAGAATCTGCATAGCTCTTCTGCCTGAACTGGGCTACCTTGAGCCTATCGCGAATCAACTTCACCTTCTGTTCAGACTCTTTAATCAAATCTGGTCCAAACAACTGGCGGTCTCCAACTTCATCCCACGACAATGGTGTTCTGCACCTTCTTCCGTACAAGGCTTCAAAAGGGGCCATCTTCAAACTGGATTGATAACTGTTGTTGTAAGAGAACTCCGCATATGCCAAGTTGTCATCCCAACTAGATCCATAATCTAGCGCACAAGCTCTCAGCATATCCTCTAAAATCTGATTGACTCTCTTGGTCTGTCCATCTGTCTGCGGATGAAAAGCTGTATTGAACTCTAATCTGGTACCCAAGGTTTCGTGCAACTGATTCCAAAACGTTGAGGTCAACTGGGTTCCTCTATCTGATACAATGCTCCTCGGAACTCCATGCAGACATACGATCCTGGTCATGTATATCTTTGCCAACTTAGCACTGGTGTAAGTGGTCTTCACTGGGATGAAATGAGCTAGCTTCGTCAAGCGATCGACTACAACCCATATCGAGTCATAGCCTGAATGGGTCCCAGTTAATCCCATGATAAAATCCATGCCTAGCTTATCCCACTTCCATTCGGGTATCGGCAATGGATGTAGCAATACTGCTGGCTTCTAATGCTCTGCCTTCACTCTCTGACATACATCACAAACTGCTACATACTCGGCAATATCCTTCTTCATTCCGGTCCACTAGAAAGTGTCTTTCAAATCCAAATACATCTTGGTATTTCCTGGGTGAATCGAGTACGGCGAATCATGGGCCTCTTGCAAAATTAACTTCCCGATCTCCGGATCATTGGGCACATAAACGCGATCCTCAAACCATAAGGTATCGTGTTCATCGTCACGAAATCCTTTAACTTTTCCCTTGCTCACCTTCTCCTTTATACTGGCAATCTCCCTGTCAGTCTTCTGAGCTTCTCTGATCTTATCCATCAAAGTAGACTGAATCTCCAATGCTGCTACATAGCCTCTCGGAACTATCTCCAAACATAGCTCACGAAGATCCTCGGCTAACTCCTTTGGTAACTCTCCAGTCACTAGTGTGTTCACATGGCTCTTGCGGCTCAATGCGTCAGCTACTATGTTAGCCTTTCCGGGATGATAATGCAATCTCATATCATAATCCTTGATGAGTCCAACCATCTCCTTTGCTTGAGATTCAACTCCTTCTGCGTGAAGATGTACTTCAAACTGTTGTGATCCGTGTACACCTCACAATGGTTTCCGATGAGAAAATGTCCCCACGTCTTCAATGCGTGCACTACGGCTGCTAACTCCAAGTCGTGTGTAGCATAATTCAACTCATGGGGCTTAAGCTGTCGTGAGGCATATGAAACAACTCTTCCCTCCTGCATAAGCACTGCTCCAAGTACTCGACGTGAAGCATCACAATATACCTCAAAATCCTTGCGCTGATCTGGTAGAATCAACACTGGCGATGTAACCAAACGTTTCTTCAACTCCTGGAAACTGGCCTCACATTCTTCAGTCCATTTGAACTTGGTATCCTTCTTCAACAACTCCGTCATAGGTTTTGCAATCTTCGAGAAATTTTCAATGAATCTCCGGTAGTATCCCGCGAGTCCAAGAAAACTCCGGATCTCTCAAACTATTGTTGGGGCTTCCCACTTTGTCACAGTGTCAACCTTGGTGGGATCTACTGCTATTCCTTCTCCGGATATAACATGTCCGAGGAATCCAACTTCCTTCAACCAAAACTCACATTTGCTGAACTTGGCATACAACTGATGTTCTCTGAGCTTCTCCAGTACCAAACGCAAATGCTCCTTATGTTCTTCTTCATTCTTTGAGTAGACCAAAATATCGTCAATGAACACCACGATGAACTTATCTAGAAACTCCATAAACACCTCGTTCATCATGTTCATGAAATAGGCAGGTGCGTTAGTCAGACCAAATGACATAACAGTATACTCATACAGCCCGTACCTGGTGGTAAAAGCCGTCTTAGGTATATCCTGCTCTCTAATCTTCAACTGATGGTATCCTGATCGCAAATTGATCTTGGAAAATACCTTAGCTCCTTGCAATTGGTTAAACAAATCATTGATCATCGGCAGTGGGTACTTGTTCTTAATTGTTACTTCATTCAATCCTCGATAATCAACAACCATCCTCAATGATCCATCCTTCTTCTCCACTAGAAGTACTGGTGATCCCTAAGGTGAAGAACTTGGGCGAATATAGCCTTTATCCAGTAACTCCTTAATCTGCTTCTTAATTTTCTCTAAATCCTGTGCGGGCATCTGGTATGGTCTCTTAGCTATCGGCCCTGTGCCTGGCAAAAGCTCAATCAAAAACTCAATGTCTCTATCCGGTGGCATGCCTGGCAACTCCTCTGGAAATACATCAAGGAAATCCTTCACCACTGCTACTTCCTCCTGCACAACTCCTGATAAGGTATTTACTTGTGTCCTCTTCGGCTCATGTCTTGATACATACTTGATCCTTCTCCCTTCCGGGGTGGTAAGCAAAATCGACTTACTGGTGCAATCGATGTTTCCTCCATACATCGATAGCCAATCCATACCCAGAATTACATCCAGACCTTGCGATTCCAAAATGATTAAATCCGATGGGAACACATGCCTACCTATACTCAATGGCACTTGAAAACATCCTCAGCTGGCCATATACTCTGCTCCTGGTGAGCTTACTAACATGGGTGTTCTAAGAACCTTGGTGGGCAGTTTATACTTATCCACAAATCCCCTTGAGATGTATGAATGCGATGCACCAGTATCAAAAAGAACGATTGCAGTAAATGACTTAACCAAAAACTTACCTATTACTGCATCTGGCTGGGCTTCAACCTCCTCCATGTTAATGTGGTTCACCTGTCCCCTGTTGAAAGGGTTCGGCTTCTTCCCAGAGCTTCCATTGCCATTTCCATTCTAGGCTTCAGGACATTCATTGGCATAATGTCCAGTCTTCTGACACTTATAACAAGTGACTTGGCTCGGGTCTCTCTTGGCTGGGGTTGATGGGTTGGTACGGTTCTGACCATTTCTTCCCCCATTCCCATTACCGTTCTTGGGGCCATTATGATTATGCGAATTCCCTCCTCCATGGGTATGCTGAAAATGTCCTCCTGATTTCGGGGTAAAACGTGGCTTCTGCTGAGCTCCTGAATTGTACTTCCCTTGTCCATACTTCCTCTTGTGGTTCTCAATCTGTTGTTGCTTCCCTTCAATCATAAGAGAACGATCTACCAACTCTTGGTAGTTGTTGAAAGTTGCTACCATCAACTGCATGCTCAGCTCATCATTCAGTCCTTCCAGAAACTTCTCCTGCTTAGCTGCATCCGTAGCAACGTCATCCGGGGCATAACGTGCAAACTTAGTAAAGTCATCCACATATTGGCCAACTGTCCGTCCTCCTTGGCGCAAGTTGCGAAACTCACGCTTCTTCATGGCCATAGCTCCTGCTGAAACATGGGCTGTACGGAAAGCCTGCTGAAACTGATCCCATGTGATAGTGTCGATAGGATAAGTGGCTATGAAATTTTCCCACCATGATGTTGCGGGTCCTTCAAGCTGATGTGCGGCAAAACACACCTTTTCTGCGTCTGTGCATCCTGCTGTGGTCAATTCCCTCCCAGTCTTGCGGAGCCAATCATCTGCCACTATCGGCTCGGTGCTACTGGAGAACACCGGCGGATTCAGTCTAAGGAAACGGTTAAGTGATCAACAGGTGGTGGTGGTGGTGGGTTTTTGTTGTTGTTCCCCTGATTCTGATTCTGGACTAGCAACTGCATCAATGCATTCTGCTGCTGGATCAACTGAGTGAGCTCCGGTGGGAAAGCAAATCCATTGTCACGTCTCGGAGGCATCTGAGGGTTTAGAAAAGATGAGAGTATAGAATAGATTGAGGTCTAGAGAGAAAACACTACCGTATGCACATGAGACAACACAAACATTTCACTCAATTCAATCAAGCAAGGCATACAATCGGTCTAGTTATTGTAAAAGTGCTCGGACTATACTATTTACATGGTGGAATACTACTACTGATGTGGTGGTCTACTAAAAATATTCCTCGGTTGCAGACTCCATGATATCTGCTCCAGCTTCATCTTCAAAGTCATCATCGCTAAGGTCGGAGTCGGTGCCGTCGATGATGATGTATTCCTCCGGGCGAATCTCCTTGGGTTCTTCGTCTTCTTCTACTGGTGTGGGGTCTCCCATGAATATTCCGATCTTCTTAATCAGGTCATCATTCTTCTCCACTAGTATGGTGATTTCCTCTTCATAATCTTCACGTGTAGCCTTGAGTTCTTCCTCCAGTTCCATGATTCTTGTCATCGCCTTCTTCAGATCTATCATGCCTACGCACATCTGGTTCTCCTGGCGTCGAATGTGCTGGTTTAACTCCTGGATAAAAGCTGCGATTAATCTATCCTTCCTGGTGCTGATCATCTCCCATTGCTCATCTCGGTGCCCACAAATCTAGTAGATAGTATCCTTGAGATCATTGTGGTAAACTTCTCCAATATGTCCCATGGTGATGTGGGCTGCCATGCTCTTTCCTAGACTCCAGGTTGGTGCATCAAAGGAAAACTCTATAGGCTCAGTGACTGGCGCCAATGTCCTTCCTGGAACTTGAACTTGGATCATCCAGCGCTCCTCCTCAGGTAAAGTGGCGTTGTAGGTCCCGGTGAAGCTTGGTACTCCGATGTTCAGGTACTTAGCGACTTCCTTCAGGTGGCGTCCAAAGGGTGTATCTTCATCCGGTTGCGTGAACTTGTTCCTTGCATCTGCCATCCTAAAATAGTAGAAAAGATGAGGAGTCAGAAATGAGAAGAGAGTAGTGATCCAGGGCTTTATCTTAGTGGTTGTGTCCTACAGTCAGCGTGTGCTCTGATACCATCTTGTAGCGACCAGACCTCAAACAGTCTGATCTCTGTGCTTCAGTGTCATCCCCGGATCAGTAATGCTGACACACACAGTACTTCAAGGATTTATAACAGAGTAGCAATCACACACTTATTACATTGTATGTCTCAAAATAAAACTTATTACAATAAATATGGCTTAAGGCCATCTAATAACGATAACATCGGAAGGCTTGGAAGATAAGTGATTCCATCAACTCCAACGGCATCACTGAGTATAGAATCACGACCTATAGGCACCTTACTCATTGTTTGGAAAGTCGGCAACATGAATGTTGCAGCCTGAAAACGGGTCAGCACATGGAATATGCTGGCAAGGTAACACATAGAGAGTAATGAACAGAACTAGGCTATACTACATGCATATATGGCTGGTGGAAAGCTCTATGGTTACAGTTTTGCGTAAAGCCAATTTTTCCCTACTGCAAAGGAACAAATTTTATTTAACTAACATGGTGGTTGTTAAACATTGAGAGTGTAGACACCCTCTCAATCCCAATTAAGCATCATCATTAAAACCCAACAAAATTAATGAAAGTCACATGATGAGATTCACATGATAATCCAAGTACTAGATACTCAAGACGTCCATAACCGGGGACACGGCTAATCATGATTAGTTTATACACTCTGTAGAGGTTTGCGCACTTTTCCCCACAAGACTCGATCTCCTTCATTGGGATTCTCGCACTACATGGTGTTTGAGAAACGGATGACCGAGACATAGTCTTTCAGAAGCGCTAGCACCTTACGATCGGGTAGACAGTTACACCTACTTTCCCCTACATCTGCTAGTCTACCACTGTAAGAGTTCGCATGACTTAATCAACTATGCTAGAGCCCATAGTAGCTTGTGGCTACACACAGAAGTTTCTAACATGAATAATCTCATGATCCCTTTGAGCCTAGGTGGCGGTCCATAAAGAAAAACAGGCAATCGCTGGAATACCCAAGTGCCTCAATCCACCCAGATGTGTGTTAAAGTTGCCATCTTAATTAAACCATTAAATAACAATCTCACATCTGTCATGGATACACTCACCCAATCCACATCTACTAGCATATCATGGCATAAGATAACGTAGAAGTAACTCCCAAAGGTTTGATAATAAAACAGGTAATAGGTACTACCTCATCTACTTCCCAAAACCCACATATTAATCAGATCCTATTCATGCAATTGTTTGAGGATTGATCTAATGCAATAAAACTGGGTAGTAAAGAGGTATGATCAAACTGTTACTTGCCTTGCTGATGATCCGTCAAACCTAGGGATTCGAAGTTGCAAGCGGTGCACTCCGGGTACTCTATCGCAAACAAACAAGCATACGATAAGCACTCATCTAATGCATAGGTAAAACTCAAATAAGAGATCTAACCAGAAAGTTCAACTTAAGAACTCCGGTTTGCAAGAAGAAACAAATCGAACGGAACAACGAAAGTCAAACGGCGAAAGAAACAAGCTTCGTTTACTAATCTGGACTTAAGTCAAATTTTAAAGAAGCAAAAACTTGTTTGAGTTGGTTAAACAGAAAGAGGGTTTCAAGACGAAATTCTAGGCGCTTGACTTGCCTGATTCCGATAAATGAGCGAAAAGTTATACTAAAACGAAAATCGGATCAGAAATCGCGATCAGAAATAATCGCGGAAAATCCGAGAAAAAGAAAAACTGACGAACAGATTAACGAACGAACGTTCATTAACTGAAACTAAACGGTGAACTCGTCCGTTAAAACGATCGAACGGGCGAATGCTCGCTAAATAAGTGAACCGAAAAAACAAAAAAACGATCTAAATAAAAAAAATAAAACCTAGGGTTTTCAAAAAAACCGGTGGAACTCGGGGCTCCGGCGGGGTGGGGTGGTGTCGGCGTCGACGGGCGCGGCAAGCGGCGGCACACGGCGGCGGGCGGCGCGGCTGCTGCGGGAGGCGGGGCGGGTCGGGGTGGCGGGGTGAGGCGGGCGGTAGTTAAGAGGGGGGCGTCCGGCTTGGGGAAGGGGGCGCCGTGTCGGGGTCAGCCTCGGGAGGCGTGCCCCGGCCGGACTCGGCGGCGGCGGCGGGGCGGACTCCCGCGGGAAAAGGCGGCGGCAGCACGGGCCTGGCCTGGCTCGGCTGGGCCTTCGGCCCAGTCGGGCGCGCGGTACTTAAAAAAACAAATTCCGCCGAAACTAAGAAAAATTCTAGAAAATAAAATAAAATTCTACAAATGCCAAAATAAATTTTCACCGCCTAAATAAAATATTTAAAACGAGATGAACATTTTCTTGGCCCTAAAATGCAGTCTTGAAAAACATGCAATTTTTCCTAAATTCAAATAGAACTAGCCAAAACTCTGAAATAAAATCTTATTTGATTTTTTATTAAATCCTCAATATTTCTTTATTTTGGGAAATTCATTTTATTCCCTCTCTCATATTTTTATAATAGAAATACTTGAAGATAAAATAAATAAAATCAAATGATCCTATTTTCAAAATTTGAGAAAACTCAAATATGAAAATAACGAAATCCCCAACTCTCTCCGTGGGTCCTTGAGTGGTGTAGAATTTCTGGATCAGGCCAAAAGCAATAAAATATGATATGCAAATGATCTGATGTATAACATTCGAAATTGAAAATTTGGGATGTTACACTACTGTCAAGAAGAAATATGATATTCTTATTATTAGGGATGTGCATATCCCCGTTAAGGTAACTTAGTGTTATTCGAAATTTCTCTGGTTCCTTGTTATTCGGAATGAGTACGTTAACAAGACTTGGTCAACCTTGTTAGTGGATTTCTTTTGATGAGCATGAGATGGATGAAACTAGAGAGCACAACCTTCTGTACCCCACTTTTACTTTCTGATATTTATATTAAATAAAATAAAAACAAATATTTTTTTGTCTGTTATCTGATTATCCGTGCAATATAAAAATACCCTGAAAATAAAAGTTCTCCAAATGCCCTGAAATTTAAATATGATTTTTTTCTAGAATATTTGAGAATATTTGGCACTGTGAACACAGCAGGGGGGGTCAACCACCTGCCCACGAGGGTGGAGGGCGCGCCCTACCCCCCTGGGCGCGCCCCCTGCCTCGTGGGCCCACGGTGGCTCTCCTCCACTTATCCTTTCACCCATACACTTCTTCTTCCTCCCCCAAACACGAATAACCAGCTCAAACCCGAGTCCAAGCTCGTTTTGCTGCCATTTTCAATCTCCTTGCTCAAAGCACCTCTCATAAAACTGCTTGGGGAGATTGTTCCTTGGTATGTGACTCCTCCATTGGTCCAATTAGTTTTTGTTTTAGTGCTTTATTCATAGAAAATTTTTGCTGCTTAGGTGACCCTGTTCTTGAGCTTGCATGTCAAATTTATATGGTCAAAAGTAGTTTTGATGCATGATATAGGCTCTAGGCACTTGTAGGAGTAGTTGCTATCAATATTATTGAGTTTGGTTTACTTTTATTTTGAAGTTACTAAAAAAATTCAGAATTTTTCAGAGGAATAAAAATGCTTAGGAAAATGTTTCAACGTGGTTCCTCAAGGAAGCAAGGACCTAGGCTTGCAATGCGTGATGCTGATGAAGAGACACCAAGAGACGCTCAAGTGCGTCCTTGTCAGTGGCCTTCTGAAAATTTTATGGATCGAGCAGGAATTAAAGAAGAATTCAATGCATATTTGCGTAACACCGATCTTGTGAGCTTCGAGGAAGAGAAGTGCAGTCTGTATCACAATCTCACCAGCACCTTTGTGAGGAGATTTGAATTTTCATCTTCATGTAATTCTCCAACTGTCCTGTTTGATCCTTATGAAAATTCTTATACTATGGACTCTGAGGACTTTACCACTGCTTGCAAACTTCCAAAATGCAGTAGTATACGGGATCCTCGCAAATCTGAATTTAGAGATTTTCTTGCTAGTATAACTGTGGGAGAATCTAGAGATATAACACAAGCTGCCATAGGGAGCATTCACTTTCCTGCTATACATTATTTTGCTCTCTTCATAGGTAGATGCATTAATGGTAAATATGAGGCATGTCACATGTGTGTCCCTGACCTCAGTATTCTTACGAGTGCTATGTTAGGAGATAAATCTTATAATTTGGGAGCCATTGTTGCATGTAGGTTGCATCTTAATAGATTTAATGGAGATTTCTTTGGAGGAATTTATGCAACCCGCATAGCTAATTTTCTTGGTATAGCCATACGCGAAGATGATATTGAATTACCTCCTGCTTACCTAGACTTTAATGCTATGGTTCACCACCAGTTTGTCGAGAGGAATGAATCACCTCTCTAGTATCGACTAATCTTTGATAGACGCCATGCTGTCCATATTACTCTCCCTGCTCCTGCCTTATTTGATCGTCAGGCAAAAGGAAGATATACTATTACCACAGAGGAGGCAGATGAGTACGAGAGGAGAGCGGAGGCCGTCGTCGCCACGCTGCAGCTCAGCAGGGGATACCGCTGCATCGCAGTACGACCCCAACTACTATTATGGATATCCGCCAGGCCAGCCGTGGCCATAGACCAACTTAGGACAAAATCCTAAGCTTGGGGGAGTACGTATTTCCCACCGACATTACATTTATGTTCACACACTCATTGCTAGATGTCGGTGCTCATACTTTTTCATTGTATCAACCATGCTACTTTATTTTCCTTTTTATGCTTTCTTCTTGTATGTTTAATAAACCTAAAGAAAAACCAAAAAAATTTAGTTGTAGCTTTTAATTATTTTACTTTCCATGCTTGTAGTAGTAATTAAAAAGAAAACCCAAAAAGATTTCATGTTCCTCTTTTACTTGTTGGGAGCTCTCCAGTGTAAATAGTTTTATTTCTATTCTTTTCTTTGGGGGTCGATAGGAGAAGACCATAATTAAATTATTGAAGTGGCTCTTGTATGCATACTTGTTGATCTGACAAAAGAGCCCATATTGCCTTGTCTTCTCCTGTTTATTGAATGCTTGCAGATTCCAGTTTAGCCCAATGCACGCGCACTATTATTATTATTATTCACATCGTTCGGTCGCGCAAGTGAAAGGCAATTATGATGATATATGATGGACTGACTGAGATGAGAAAAGCTGGTATGAACTCAACCTCTTTTGTTTTTGTAAATATGATTAGTTCATCGTTCCTAATTCAACCTATTATGAATAAACATGTTTGCAATGACAACTAGAGATCATAGTTTCTTGTGCCATGCTTGATTAGCTAGGAGCTTATAATGGTTTACCTTGCGTGCCAACATGCTATTAAGATGGTTGTGATGTGGTATGATAGGGTGGTATCCTCCTCTGAATGATTTAAGTGACTTGACTTGGCGCATGTTCACGCATGTAGTTGAAACAAAATCAACATAGCCTTCACGATATTTATGTTCATGGTGGATTATATCCTACTCATGCTTGCACTCGGTGTTGATTAATGTTAATGCATGTTCATGTCTGTTGTCGCTCTCTAGTTGGTCGCTTCCCAGTCTTTTGCTAGCCTTCACCTGCACTAAGCGGGAATACTGCTTGTGCATCCAATCCCTTAAACCCCAAAGTTATTCCATATGAGTCCACTATACCTACCTATATACGGTACCTACCCGCCGTTCCAAGTAAAGTTGTATGTGCCAAACTCTAGACCTTCAAATAAATATCCTATTTTGTATGCTCGAATAGCTCATGTATCAACTAGGGCTGTCTGTATCTTCCATGTTAGGCGGGTTATTCTCAAGAGGAGTGGACTCCGCTCCTCACTCACGAAATAAATGGCTGGTCACCGGGATGCCCAGTCCCATGCTTTATGCAAACTAAATCAAAATAATTGCAAACAGAACTCCCCCTGGGACTCTTGTTAGTTGGAGGCACTCGTTGTTTCGAGCAAGCCATGGATTGATGCTTGTTGGTGGAAGGGGGAGTATAAACTTTACCATTCTGTTTGGGAACCGCCTATAATGTGTGTAGCATGGAAGATACCGCCATCTCTTGGTTGTTATGTTGACAATGAAAGTATACCGCTCAAAATATTATTCACCTCTGTTTCAAAAACCGAGCTCTGGCACCTCTACAAATCCCTGCTTCCCTCTGCGAAGGGCCTATCTATTTACTTTCATGTTGAGTCATCATCTTCTTATTAAAAAGCACCAGTCGGAGAGCACCGCTATCATTTGCGTTCATTACTGTTAGTTTACATTGAGTATGACTTGACTGGATCTCTTTTACCATGAATTACAATGTCTAGTCAGTCCTTGGTCTTTAAAGGTGCTCTAGATTTATGTTTTGCGGTTTCAGAAAGGGCTAGCGAGATACCGTCTTGTTATAACATATTATGATTGTTTTGAGAAAGTGTTGTCATCCGAGATTCATTATTATTGCTTGCTATTTAATTACGCCATTGATATGAGTAAACTTGAGGCCTAAGCGTTATTGTGAATGTGGTTAGTTATAATCTTTGCTGAAAACTTGAATGCTGGCTTTACATATTTACAACAACAAGAGCAAACAAAGTTTGTAAAAGTTTTTCTTTATCACTTTCAGTTTGTCAACTGAATTGCTTGAGGACAAGCAAAGGTTTAAGCTTGTGGGAGTTGATACGTCTCTGTCGTATCTACTTTTCCAAACACTTTTACCCTTGTTTTCGACTCTAACTTGCATGATTTGAATGGAACTAACCCGGACTGACGCTGTTTTCAGCAGAATTACCATGGTGTTATTTATGTGCAGAAACAAACGTTCTCGGAATGACCTGAAACTTCACAGAGCAACTTTTTGGAAAATATAAAAAATACCTGCAAAAGATGAAGGCCAGGGGGCCCACCACCTGTCCACGAGGGTGGGGGTGCGCCTGCCCCCTAGGGCACGCCCCCTACCTCGTGGGCCCCCTGGTGCCTCTTCGACTCCAACTCCAACTCCATATATTGTGTTTCGGGGAGAAAAAAATCAGAGAGAAGAATTCATCGCGTTTTACGATACAGAGCCGCCGCCAAGCCCTAAAACCTCTCGGGAGGGCTGATCTGGAGTCCGTTCGGGGCTCCAGAGAGGGGAATCCGTCGTCATCGTCATCATCAACCATCCTCCATCACCAATTTCATGATGCTCACCGCCGTGCGTGAGTAATTCCATCGTAGGCTTGCTGGACGGTGATGGGTTGGATGTGATCTATCATGTAATCGAGTTAGTTTTGTTAGGGTTTGATCCCTAGTATCCATTATGTTCTGAGATTGATGTTGCTATGACTTTGCTATGCTTAATGCTTGTCACTAGGGCCCGAGTGCCATGATTTTAGATCTGAACCTATTATGTTTTCATCAATATATGGGAGTTCTTGATCCTATCTTGCAAGTCTATAGTCACCTATTATGTGTTATGATCCGTTAACCCCAAAGTGACAATAATCGGGATACTTACCGGTGATGACCGTAGTTTGAGGAGTTCATGTATTCACTATGTGTTAATGCTTTGTTCCGGTACTCTGTTAAAAAGAGGCCTTAATATCCCTTAGTTTCCGTAAGGACCCCGCTGCCACGGGAGGGTAGGACAAAAGATGGCATGCAAGTTCTTTTCCATAAGCATGTATGACTATGTTCGAAATACATGCCTACATTATATCAATGAACTGGAGCTAGTTCTGTGTCACCCTAGGTTATGACTGTTACATGATGAACCGCATCCAGCATAATTCTCCATCACCGATCCATTGCCTACGAGCTTTCCATATATTGTTCTTCGCTTATTGTGACACCCGGATAATCAATCTACAGTAAACCTCTGCTAATGGTGCCACGTCACCTCGGCTACTGTTGATAAACTCGAGTTAGTTCGAAACCGATTCAAATTCAAATTCAAAATCAAGGAAAACAATACAAGTTTTGAAATAATAAAACCAAATTGTTCGGGTTGTGACAAATAATGCATAAGTAATTCTGGTGGTGAAACCAAACTTTTATAAACTGTTTAAAGGCTCTAAAATAAATAAAACAGCAACAAAACATTTAATTAAATACCTTTTTCAAATTGTTAAAATATTAAACTATTTTATTTAGCTGTCCAAATTAATGTGACAGTGTTGTATTTCTAAATACTAATTTAGGTGTTGAAATTAATTTCTCTACAAAAACTAAAATTAAAACAAATAATTACTAAAGAAATAAAACAGAAAATAAAAATAAATAAAAAGTAAAGAGAAGACAAAAAAAGGAGGAAGCACCCCCCACTGGGCTCCGGCCCAGCTGGCCTACCCAACTGGGCCAAGGCCCACCCCCACTCCATAATCCCCCAGTCCTCCCGTACCCCGAACCCCACCGACACCCACTCTCCCCCCCCCGAAATATCTCCCTCCTCCCTCTGTCCCGATTGGATCGGGAGGGGGGAACCGGCCGCCGCTCGCCGCCCTGTGCCGGCTCGCTGCGACACCGCCGCCTCCACCTCGCCGGACTGCTCCTCTCCGTCGTACCGTCTCCGTCCTCCTCCTCGCCCCCCGTTGCCCCGGTCCCTACTCCTCTGTGAGCTCCCACTCCCTCCTCTCTGTCGTGGCCGCGCCCTCTCCCCTCACGCTCGGCTCCATCCCGCGTCGTCTCGGAGCTGCCCACGCCAACCGCTACCGAGCTCCACTGCCGTTGTCACTGATGCTCCGCTCACCGACCACAAGCGCTGCCCCGGGAGCCGCCTACGCCCGGCCGTGCCACCGCGCCCGCCCTACACTGTGGCTCGCCGCTCGCCCCCCCCCCCCCCCGCCTGACTCTTCGCTGCCTGTGTCGTGCCATCTGCTTCGCGCCGCAGCAGCCGCCCCCACTGCTGACCACCGGCCTGCGCCACGCCACCGCGCTGATCCCTGCCGTGCACGCTCGCTCCCCTCGCACTCGCCCTCTCTCCGCGCCCAGCGCGATGCTGCACGCGCCCCTCCCCTCCCGCGCGGCCGCTGTGCTCGCCGTGGCCGCGCTCCGGCGACCACCCCGCCTCTGCAGCCTCGCCTGCAACCCCCCTGGTGGCTCGGGTGTGCGGGCACCCGGCGCCCGCCCCGTATCCACTGCCCAGAACCCGCTATGGCCTCCCTTGGTCACAGACACGGGGCCCCACCCCACAGAACGTTTAAAAAAGAGAGAAAATAATTAAACTAAAAATAATTAAATTATTTAATTAAATTAACTTAATTAATCCTGCTTAATTAACCTAATTAACTAATTAACTTAATTAACTATCCTTAATTAACTAAACAGTCAATGACATGCAGGACCCACATGTCAGTTTGACCTAGTCAATGCCCTGTTGACTGCTGATGTCATGATGACGTCAGCAAACACTATTCTGGATAATTTTGAATTAAAATATTTAAATAAATCCTAAAAATGATTTAATTCTTTTAAAATTAATATAAAATAAACCGTAGCTCGGATGAAAAAACTTTGTAAATGAAAGTTGCTCAGAACGATGAGACGAACCCGGATACGCAACCCGTTCGTCCGCCACACACCCCTAGCATATCAAACACGCAAATTTCCTCCTCCGGTTCACCGGTCCGAAAACGCGAAACACCGCGGATACTTTCCCGGATGTTTTCCCCCTTCGCCGGTATAACCTCGTACCGCGTTAGGTCAGCCCTAGCACCGAGTATTGCCATGTTATGCTTTGTGAGGCTTTGATTGCTCTGTTATTTATTATGTTCCCCCTCCGTCACTTCTTTCCGGTAGACCCCGAGACCAACGCCGCTGCTACCCAGTACGACTACGGTGTTGACGACCCCTCTCTCTTGCCAGAGCAACCAGGCAAGCCCCCCCCCCTTGATCACTAGATATCGCCTACTCTTCTCTATACTGCTTGCATTAGAGTAGTGTAGCATGTTACTGCTTTCCGTTAATCCTATCCTGATGCATAGCATGTCCTTGCTACTACTGTTGTTACCTTTACCTGCAATCCTAATGCTTAGTATAGAATGCTAGTTTATCATCAGTGGCCCTACATTCTAGTCCGTCTGCCATGCTATACTATCGGGCCGTGATCACTCAGGAGGTGATCACGGGTATATACTCATACATATATACATGCTACAGGTGGTGACTAAAGTCGGGTCAGCTCGTTCAGTACCCGCAAGTGATTCTGATGTGGGGGCTGAAGGGGCAGGTGGCTCCATCCAGGTAGTGGTGGGCCTGAGTTCCCAACGGCCCCGACTGTTACTTTGAGGCGGAGCGATAGGGCAGGTTGAGACCACCTAGGAGAGAGGTGGGCCTGGACCTGGTCGATGTTCGCGGTTACTTCAAGATAACACGCTTAACGAGATCTTGGTATTTGATCTGAGTCTGGCTACTGGCCTATACGCACTAACCAACTACGCGGGGACAGTTATGGGCACTCGATGTCGTGGTATCAGCCGAAGCCTTCGTAACGTCAGCGACTAAGCGGCGCGCGCCGGGTTGGACCGGGTAACGCAACTTCCTTTGTAATGGAGGTTGCTAGGTCTGCTCACCGGCCACGTACGCAACGTGTAGGTGTGCAATGGGCGATGGGCCCAGACCCCTGCGCCATAGGATTTAGACCGGTGTGCTGACCTCTCTGTTGTGCCTAGGTAGGGCTGCGACATGTTGATCTTCCGAGGCCGGGCATGACCCAGGAAAGTGTGTCCGGCCAAATGGGATCGAGCGTGTTGGGAAATGTGGTGCACCCCTTCAGGGAAGTTAATCTATTCGAATAGCCGTGTCCCTCGGTAAAAGGACGACCCGGAGTTGTACCTTGACCTTATGACAACTAGAACCGGATACTTAATAAAACACACCCTTCCAAGTGCCAGATACAACCGGTGATCGCTCTCTCACAGGGCGACGAGGAGAGGATCACTGGGTAGGATTATGCTACACGATGCTACTTGGTGGACGTTTCTTCTGATCTCTTCTACATGCTGCAAGATGGAGGTGGCCAGAAGCGTAGTCTTCGATAGGACTAGCTATCCCCCCTTATTCTGGCATTCTGCAGTTCAATCCACATATGATACCCCCTTTTCCATTTGATACCAATGCATACATATGTAGTGTAGCTCCTTGCTTGCGAGTACTTTGGATGAGTACTCATGGTTGCTTTGTTCCCCCTTTTCCCCCTTTCTATACCCGATTGCTGCGACCAAACGATAGAGTCCAGGAGCCAGACGCCATCATTGACGACGACTCCTACTACTCTGGAGGGGCCTACTACTACGTGCAGGCCGCTGACGACGACCAGGAGTAGTTTAGGAGGATCCCAGGCAGGAGGCCTGCGCCTCTTTCGATATGTATCCCTGTTTGTGCTAGCCTTCTTAAGGCAAACTTGTTTAACTTATGTCTGTACTCAGATATTGTTGCTCCCGCTGACTCGTCTATGATCGAGCTCTTGTATTCGAGCCCTCGAGGCCCCTCGCTTGTAATATGATGCTTGTATGACTTATTTTTATTTGTAGAGTTGTGTTGTGATATCTTCCCGTGAGTCCCTGATCTTGATTGTACACGTTTGCATGTATGATTAGTGTACGATTGAATCGGGGGCGTCACAAGTTGGTATCAGAGCCGACTTCCTGTAGGAATCCCCCTTCCACACTCCATGGCCGAAGTTGAGTCTAGTCGTTGCAAAAACTTTTACTAACATGGTTGTGCGCCTTACGGGCCCATGTTGCCATTGGGTGGTATTAGGATCTTTTATTCCTCGTCTATACTCTGGGACTCTAATCTCTCTTCTATTCGGGTTAAAAGATTTTGCTAACTCAAATTCTAGGTTCTCGTAATTACTTCCTTCCGGAGAGCCCCTTATTACAGATGATCGTCTGCTGTAGCAGAAGATTCAGAAGATACTCTCCGAGGTTATCGCGAGAACTTGTGCTCATTGCGTTTGCAACTCCCTTCCACTGTCAACCCCTATAGATAACTACATGCATTTGCCATTCTTACCTTAGTCCCCAGTTGCCCTTGTTATTACTAGACACCACAAAAAACTTGCCAATATCTCGAGAATCCTTTGTGCCTGCTGTTATCTCCTTTCAGCGTGAATACACCTGCAAATAATTCCTCACACTTATCGAGGATTCGTTCATCCCCAGTTGATCACGTGTTTTACAAAATTCTTTGAAATATTATTCGGTCTTCCGAAAATCCTCAGCAGCCTATTGCTCTTGAAATTATCGCTTGCTTGCATTATGGTTAATTCCATAAGTCTCGTAATCTTATTGACTTCCCTTGTCGTTTTCATTTCGAGTCCGTTGATTCAATATCTTGCGAATGCCCGCAATCCTCAATCAGATCCTAGAATTCATCCTTCCTGCTGAGACGGCATTTTAAACATGAGTTGGTTCTCGACCAATCAAATTACCGACGATTGTACCTCTAATACTATTCAACTTATCCATCCCTATTCAGAGCATTGCTTCTGATCCCTTGACTTGGAATCATAATTCTTGTGCAATTGAGCTTTGAGTTAGTTAGTTGTTTCTATCATCTGATCCCCTGGCATTCTTTCTTCTTCTGGTAGAATACCGATACTCACATCAGCTCCGTTGTGGATCGTCAGATCCATTGTTGGATTTCATCCGACATCGTCCTTAATATTCGATAACCTTGTGAGCCTTTCCACATGTATATAATGCCTTTGGTAAATTGTATCATCTGCCTTGTCAACCATGCTCTACTTTCGAGCTTGTGTTATTTACTCCTGAAGTTTGTGATATATGTTCCTAAGATACCTAATGGTTTGAACTAATGCCTTCCCTAATCTATGCAAACTCGGAAGATTTCACGGGTCATACTTATCTGGTATTGCACCAGGTAAAACTTTCAACAACTAATGTCATTTTCAAAATATAAGAGGTGAATGAAAGGTTATGCGTTGAACAAGTGGGAGTCGACCTTGAGCCTTTGCATTCATGCCCATGGACCCGATGTGGAACTTATCATCGAAGCTTCTTGTAAATGATAATAATCCCCTTGTTATAAGTTCGTCCTGTATCTATGTTTGGTCCTTTGCAATCATGGTTCTGACCATATTTTCTCCTTAATACCATTTCTCGGACAAGTTGTAGTACTTGTCTTGTGCAGATCATTGCACATGTCCAACCTTTACTCTAATCTACTGTCGAGTATTACACTATGATATCTTGATAATGTCATGGAACTGCATAACTTCTTATGGGTTCTTCATTAACTGTTATTTCTCACCGATTCCAATTTTTCTGGGTTCTGGGTTGTCGTCAACCGAGAACACCGACATGTGAACCGATTCCGCATTCCAGTTTGATAACCCTAATTAATTTTCATTGATTATGAGTTTAATAATCCTTCAAGTCATTCCTAGCCTGATCGGCTATACCATTATTGGGCTAAATTTTAACCGTGCTACATGGTCCTTCACGGAGCACAAATTTCGACAGTAAGCTAATCTTACGTCGATCTTCCTTGTCATATCATTTCTCCTTGAATAGCAAACTTGATTTCGAGTTTGTTTCACACCCATGGTTCTGACAACTTTTGCTTCACCCTTCCTTTTACTTGATGTCATCGATGATCGATTATATCCTCATGAAACCCCCTCGACAAGTGTGTCGTGATCATCATCAACATTTTGACTCCTTCCAGGATATCAATTGAATTCATGATGAGAAGTACCATCCTTGCCCTTGATGTTTTGTGTTATCATCGACCACTTTATTGCCTTCCGTTCAACACAAACTTGTTCGTGTTTCGTGATATACCTTGAGATCCTTGCTATCCAACATTTGTTCTTTACCTTGGAGTATTAACATCTTTTATGTCAAGAATGTCGTGAGAATTTCACCACCTCTTAAGAATTCTTGATACAAGTGATACTCCTTGCCATATCCGTTCACTCCTTGGTCCCCATGTTGTTTCTAACCGGAAAACCGACAATTGAACTATGATGTGCGACTTCTAAACTTCTAGCAACCCTGTTGCTTTCAAGTTAATGGTCGATATTTCATTCTTAGACCATTGGTTATCGAATCACCATTCTAACATTGATCGTACTACCTAAGCCCATATCTCGGGTGCGCTTTTCAACTAATAATTAATAGTGTGTGTTTTCCTCGAGCATACATCATTAAGTCATTTGATCTGACAAATGATATCTCTGTGTTCATGCAATTGTGGAAATCCATCCTTTTGGAAGTCTCGATGAATTATCGTTGAGTCCACCAGCCACCTCCTCATCATCTCCTTGGTTTAATAATGAACTCTTGTTTCAGAACTCGCTTCCATAGTTCATTGCCCGACAATCTTATAATGTCATCTCGTCAATTGCGTTGCACTTTTTCTTCTTAGGCATCCTGAGTCTGAGGTATCCGGACACCAATCAGATCTGAACCTCGGTTAGATATGATGGTTGGAACATATTTCCACGAGTTCTAACAATGGTCTTTATATGACTCGGTAAGGTGATGTCATGCCTAGCACACCTAGCCAGAGGACTTATTGTTATAGTTTCCTTTTTAGCAAGGTTAGCCATTCTTCCATGAGGAAATTGTAAGACTTATTCTATAAGTTGTTCCTGATGGATCATTTGTGTATCCTAAGTCCGACCTTTGCTGGAATACCATGTCAATGCTATCTCGAAGCATGTCTATGGTACTCCAATTTTCAACAAGAACATTTTAAGCCCAATGTTAAATGTTTCCTGTTCAATTATCCAAATATCATTGTATGGGTAATGTCCTGAAAATTCTCTCCCCTTACCTAAAGGGTTTTCTACATTATATCCTGTCATGGATATCGTGCTCTGCTTGTCCTTGGGAAGGATATACTCTTGAAATATGTGTTTAAACACCTTTTCCTTTCCATTGTTCTATTTAACCTGATAATCACTTTTCATTTCCATTGGTTTGTTTAAACCTTCTTGTGATCTATATGATCTAAGCAGTAAAATTCTCATGCTTATGTAAACACCTCCGTGTACAACTCTATCAGTAAGACCCTGTTACTATTGTTGATGACATTCTGGTAGCCACCGATGGACGAGAACTTTGCCTATTGGTCCGCCTCATTCAACGAGCAGGAAACTGGTTCTCTTCGTCCCTCGCCCTTGGTACCGATGTTGTTGCCGACATAACTAACAGGCTATCCCCTGACATGCCTTGCTTACATGATCACGCAAGACGTCACCGTCCTTCCTGCTTTTAACACACATGGTGGGCCCATAACCCATAGTTCCACAGGATCAAAACCTGACTCTCCTGTACAACCCTATTTCTAAAGTTATTCCTCACGCATGGCTTCGTATGTAATTCACGAGCCACCTTCCGTGTGATCATCAATTCTGGTATTAAACACAATACCTATACCCGTTGCCTTGTTTCAGGCAACGACGATTGTCTATCCGCTTCAAACTTCTTATGGTACCTTCTTACTTTGCTCTCGATGTGTTTCATTTGTTCAACTCGAGAGATACTCTTATGATCATTCTTGGGATACCCCCGCCCAGATGATATTCCTTTATAACATTCAATTGTTGTAAAGCTGCCCCTTACCTATTCATAAGTACGACGGAGTTCCCGAAGAAAGGACGACAACTTCATCATGATGACCTGAAATAGCGAAATGAAGACATCAATGTAATGGATCAACCTCTTCGAGAAGAACAACCAAGACCAAGGACACTCCCTGGAATTTCGTAACCCGAACCTTCCCCCTTTACTTCCCTCTTAAATCTCGGGACGAGATTTCTTGTAGTGGAGGAGAATTGTGACACCCGGATAATCAAGCTACAGTAAATCTCTGCTAATGGTGCCACGTCACCTCCTTTACTGTTGATAAACTCGAGTTAGTTCGAAACCGATTCAAATTCAAATTCAAAATCAAGGAAAACAATACAAGTTTTCAAATAATAAAACCAAATTGTTCAGGTTGTGCCAAATAATGCATAAGTAATTCCGGTGGTGAAACCAAACTTTTATAAATTGTTTAAAGTCTCTAAAATAAATAAAACAGCAGCAAAACATTTAATTAAATACCTTTTTCAAATTGTTAAAATATTAAACTATTTTATTTAGCTGTCCAAATAAATGTGACAGTGTTGTATTTCTAAATACTAATTTAGGTGTTGAAATTAATTTCTCTATAAAAACTAAAATTAAAACAAATAATTACTAAAGAAATAAAACAAAAAATGAAAATAAATAAAAAGTAAAGAGAAGACAAAAAAAGGAGGAAGCACCCCCCACTGGGCTCCGGCCCAGCTGGCCTACCCAACTGGGCCAAGGCTCACCCTCACTCCATAAACCCCCCAGTCCTCCTGTACCCCGAACCCCACCGACACCCACTCTCCCCCCTCGAAATATCTCCCTCCCCCCTCTGTCCCGATTCGATCGGGAGGGGGGGAACCGGCCGCCGCTCGTCGCCCGGTGTTGGCTCGCTGCGACGCCGCCGCCTCCACCTCGCCGGACTGCTCCTCTCCGTCGCACCGTCTCCGTCCTCCTCCTCGCCCCCCGTTGCCCCGGTCCCTACTCCTCCTCTGTGCACTCCCACTCCCTCCTCTCTGTCGTGGCCGCGCCCTCTCCCCTCGGCTCCATCCCGTGCCGTCTCGGAGCCGCCCACGCCAACCCCTACCGAGCTCCACTGCCGCTGTCGCTGATGCTCCGCTCACCGGCTGCAAGCGCTGCCCCGGGAGCCGTCTACGCCCGGCCGTGCCACCGCGCCCTCCCTGCACCGTGGCTCACCGCTCGCGCCCCCCCCCTCGCCTGACTCTTCACTGCCAGCGTCGTGCCATCTGCTTCGCGCCGCGGCCGCCGCCCCCACTGCTGACCACCGGCCTGCGCCACACCATCGCGCTGACCCCTGCCGTGCACGCTCGCTCCCCTCGCACCCGCCCTCTCTCCGCTCCCAGCGCGACCCTGCACGCGCCCCTGCCCTCCCGCGCGGTCGCCGTGCTCGCCGTGGCCGTGCTCCGGCGACCACCCCGCCTCTGCAGCCTCGCCTGCAACCCCCCTGGTGGCTCGGGTGTGCGGGCACCCGGCGCCCGCCCCGTATCCACTGCCTAGAACCCGCTATGGCCTCCCCTGGTCACAAACACGGGGGCCCCACCCCAAAGAACGTTTAAAAAAAGAGAGAAAATAATTAAAATAAAAATAAATAATTTATTTATTTAATTAATTAAATTAACTTAATTAATCCTGCTTAATTAACCTAATTAGCTAATTAACTTAATTAACAATCCTTAATTAACTAAACAGTCAATGACATGCGGGACCCACACGTCAGTTTGACCTAGTCAACGACCTGTTGACTGCTGATGTCATGATGATGTCATGATGATGTCAGCACACACTATTCTGGATAATGTTGAATTAAAATAATTAAATAAATCCTAAAAATGATTTAATTCTTTTAAAATTAATATAAAATAAACCGTAGCTCGGATGAAAAAACTTTGTACATGAAAGTTGCTCAGAACGACGAGACGAACCTGGATAGGCAGCCCGTTCGTCCGCCACACACCCCTAGCATATGAAACACGCAAATTTCCCCCTCCGGTTCACCGGTCCGAAAACGCGAAATACCGGGGATACTTTCCCGGATGTTTTCCCCCTTCGCCGGTATCACCTCGTACTGCGTTAGGTCACCCCTAGCACCGCGTATTGCCATATTATGCTTTGTGAGGCTTTGATTGCTCTGTTATTTATTATGTACCCCCTCCGTCACTTCTTTCCGGTAGACCCCGAGACCGACGCCGCTGCTACCTAGTATGACTACGGTGTTGACGACCCCTCTCTCTTGCCAGAGCAACCAGGCAAGCCCCCCCCCTTGATCACCAGATATCGCCTACTCTTCTCTATACTGCTTGCATTAGAGTAGTGTAGCATGTTACTGCTTTCCGTTAATCCTATCCTGATGCATAGCATGTCCTTGCTACTACTGTTGCTACCTTTACCTGCAATCCTAATGCTTAGTATAGGATGCTAGTTTATCATCAGTGGCCCTACATTCTAGTCCGTCTGCCATGCTATACTATCGGGCCGTGATCACTCGGGAGGTGATCACGGGTATATACTCATACATATATACATGCTACAGGTGGTGACTAAAGTCGGGTCAGCTCGTTGAGTACCCGCAAGTGATTCTGATGTGGGGGCTGAAGGGGCAGGTGGCTCCATCCAGGTAGTGGTGGGCCTGAGTTCCCGACGGCCCCCGACTATTACTTTGAGGCAGAGCGACAGGGCAAGTTGAGACCACCTAGGAGAGAGGTGGGCCTGGCCCTGGTCGACGTTCGCGGTTACTTCAAGATAACACACTTAACGAGATCTTGGTATTTGATCTAAGTCTGGCTACTGGCCTATACGCACTAACCATCTACGCGGGGACAGTTATGGTCACTCGACGTCGTGGTATCAGCCGAAGCCTTCGAGACGTCAGTGACTGAGCGGCGCGCACCGGGTTGGACCGCGTAACGCACCTTCCTTTATAATGGAGGTTGCTAGGTCTGCTCACCGGCCGCGTACGCAACGTGCAGGTGTGCCATGGGCGATGGGCCCAGACCCCTGCGCCATAGGATTTAGACCGGCGTGCTGACATCTTTGTTGTGCCTAGGTAGGGCTGCGACGTGTTGATCTTCCAAGGTCGGGCATGACCCAGGAAAGTGTGTCCGGCCAAATGGGATCGAGCGTGTTTGGAAATGTGGTGCACCCCTGCAGGGAAGTTGATCTATTCGAATAGCCGTGTCCCTTGGTAAAGGACGATCCGGAGTTGTACCTTGACCTTATGACAACTAGAACCGGATATTTAATAAAACACACCCTTCCAAGTGCTAGATACAAGCGGTGATCACTCTCTCACAGGGCGACGAGGAGAGGATCATCGGGTAGGATTATGGTACACGATGCTACTTGTTGGACGTTTCTTCAGATCTCTTCTACATGCTGCAAGATGGAGGTGGCCAGAAGCGTAGTCTTCGATAGGACTAGCTATCCCCCCTTATTCTGGCATTCTGCAGTTCAGTCCACATATGATACCCCCTTTTCCATTTGATACCAATGCATACATATGTAGTGTAGCTCCTTGCTTGCGAGTACTTTGGATGAGTACTCACGGTTGCTTTGTTCCCCCTTTTCCCCCTTTCTATACCCGATTGTTGCGACCAGACGATGGAGTCCAGGAGCCAGACGCCACCGTTGACGAAGACTCCTACTACTATGGAGGGCCCTACTACTACATGCAGGCCGCTGACGACGACCAAGAGTAGTTTAGGAGGATCCCAGGTAGGAGGCCTGCGCCTCTTTCGATATGTATCCCTGTTTGTGCTAGCCTTCTTAAGGCAAACTTGTTTAACTTATGTATGTACTCAGCTATTGTTGCTCCCGCTGACTCGTCTATGATCGAGCTCTTGTATTCGAGCCCTCGAGGCCCCTGGCTTGTAATATGATGCTTGTATGACTTATTTTTATTTGTAGAGTTGTGTTGTGATATCTTCCCGTGAGTCCCTGATCTTGATCGTACACGTTTGCGTGTATGATTAGTGTACGATTGAATCGGGGGCGTCACAAGTTGGTATCAGAGCCGACTGCCTGTAGGAATCCCCCTTCCACACTCCATGGCCGAAGTTGAGTCTAGTCGTTACAAAAACTTTTACTAACATGGCTGTGCGCCTTACGGGCCCACGTCGCCATTGGGTGGTATTAGGATCTTTTATTCCTCGTCTATACTCGGGGACTCTAATCTCTCTTCTATTCGGGTTAAAAGATTTTGCTAACTCAAACTCTAGGTTCTCGTAATTACTTCCTTCTAGAGAGCCCTTTATTACAGATGATCGTCTGCTGCAGCAGAAGATTCAGAAGATACACTCCGAGGTTATCGCGAGAACTTGTGCTCATTGCTTTTACTAATGTTACCTTTTGTTACCGTTACCACTACTATCATATTACTTTGCTACTAAATACTTTGCTGCAGATACTAAGTTTCCAGGTGTGGTTGAATTGACAACTCAGCTGCTAATACTTGAGAGTATTCTTTGGCTCCCCTTGTGTCGAATCAATAAATTTGGGTTGAATACTCTACCCTCGAAAACTGTTGCGATCCCCTATACTTGTGGGTTATCAAGACTATTTTCTGGCGCTGTTGCCGGGGAGCATAGCTCTATTCTTTGAGTCACTTGGGATTTATATCTGCTTACCATTATGAAGAACTTGAAAGATCCAAGAACCAAGATTTATCCCTCAACTACGAGGGGAGGTAAGGAACTTCCATCTAGCTCTGCACTTGATTCACCTTCTGTTTTGAGTAAGCTTGCGACGCCTAAAACTGCTTCTTCTATTCGCTCTGATATGTCGCATGTTATTGATGATGCTACTTCTGCTATGCCTGATACTTATGATGAAACTACTTCTATGCTTGATACTACTGTGCCACTTGGTGAATTTCTTGATGAACAACTTGCTAGAGCTAGAGAGATTGAAAATATTGAATCTGATAATACTGATGAAAGTGATGATGAAGAATCACTTGTTATTCCTGAGGGTTATGTTTTTGATCAAGAAGCTTCTTTAGCTATTTTAGCTTGCAAAGATAGAAATGAACTTAAGAGGTTATTAGCTAAATGGAACAAGCAATCTCTAAATGCTAGAATGAAACCTGACCCTGCTTTTTCTACTTCACCTATCTGTGTTACTGATAAGGATTATGAAATCTCTGTTGATCCTGGTATAATTACTTTGGTTGAATCTGATCCTTTTCATGGCTATGAATCTGAAACTGTTGTGGCACATCTTACTAAATTAAATGAATCTAAAACTCTTTTCACTAAGAACTCGTTACTTTTATATCCTTCAAATATTTCCATTCTCATTAAAGGGTGATGCTAAGATATGGTTTAATTCTCTTGATCCTGGTTGTGTGCGTAGTCCCCAGGATATGATTTATTACTTCTTTGCTAAATATTTCCCTGCTCATAAGAAGCAAGATGCTTTAAGGGATATATATAATTTTGTGCAAATTGAAGAAGAGAGTCTCCCACAAGCTTGGGGGAGGCTTCTCCAATTACTTAATGCTTTGCCTGATCATCCTCTTAAGAAAAATGAAATACTTGATATCTTTTATAACGGACTAACCGATGCTTCCAGAGATTACCTGGATAGTTGTGCTGGTTCTGTTTTCAGGGAAAGAACATCGGATGAAGCTGAAATTCTATTGAATAATATGTTGACAAATGAAAATAATTGGACACCTTCGGAGCCAATTCTTGAGCCTATTCCTAAACCAACTCCGAAGAAGAGGGGTATTCTATTTCTCAGTCCTGAAGATATGCAAGAGGCAAAGAAATCTATGAAAGAAAAAGGTATTAAAGCTAAAGATGTTAATAATTTACCTCCTATTGAAGAAATACATGGTCTTAATTTACCGCCTGTTGAAGAAACATATGATCTTAATCCTTTACCTATTGAAGAAACTCATGGTCTTGATAACCCGACACAGCTAGTAAAGGTAAATTCTCTCTATAGATATGATAAAGTTGAAATCCCATTTACTAAGTTTGCTAGCCCATGCTTAGATGAGTTTGATAAATTTATGGCTAAGCAAGTAGACACTACTAGGGAAAACCTTATACACAGAAATTTAGCAGTAGCGCGTGTCAAAAAAGGGCGCTAGTGCTAAATAGCAGTAGCGCGTGTCTGTAAACCGTGCTATAGATACAATAGTAGCAGTGGCATGTGCACATGAAAAAGTGCTACCACTAATATCCCCTTTGCTAAACTGATAGGCTACGCATAGTAGTAGCGGTCTTGAGGAAAGCGCACTACCGCTGGTACATAAGTAGCAGCGCTACTGCTAATGGAAATAAAATAAAATAAAAAACAAATGGATAAGTAAATGAAAAAGAAAGAAATAGAAAAAGGAAAAAGGAAAAAATAAAATGTAGAGCAAAATAAATGAGAAAACGGAAAAAAGGAGAAAGACGTAGCAGTAGCGTTTGTTCGTAAGAGGCGCTATAGCTAACGTAGCTGCAGCACGTTTCCTAGACCCCCGCTGTAGAAGTAGAAAAGGAAATAAGAAAGATAAGGAAATTACATAGCTATAGTAGTAGCGCATTTTGTGAAACTCGCTATAGCTAACTTAGCTATAGCGTGTTTCGCGAAAAGCGCTACCGCTAAGTTTGACTTAACCAAAAAACCATTTCCCCCCGGCCACCACTTCTCCCCCAAATCCCTCGACCCACCCTGCCGCCGTCTGCCCGATTCACCGTCGCCCCACTTCACCACCGTCTCCTACCGACGCGACTCCCCCGGAGCCACCAGAGCCGCGCGCCATCGACACCACCGGAGCCGCCCCAACGCCACCGGAGCCGCGCGGCCTCATCAACGCCACCGGAGCCGCGCGGCCTCATCAACGCCACCGGAGCCGCAGTCGACGCCACCGAATCCACCCTCGCCACAACTGCCTCCCTCGCCTTCAGCGGAGACGCCCCCGCCTCCCTCGCCACCACTGCCTCCCGCGCCACCACCGGAGCCATCCTCTGTAAGCCCCCACCCCTCCTCTCTCTCTATCTCTAAATTACTTAGGTTAATTTAGTTAGGAAAAGAATTTATTTAGGTTAATTTAGTTAGGTTAATTTGACAGAGATGCCCCTGCCTCCCTCGCCGTAGGAAAAAATTGTATATGCTTAACTAGGGCAGTAGGGTTAGGGTTGTAGTGTTTAATTACAAATGTTAGGAAAGTAAGGTTTAACTAGATGTTAACTAGGGTGGTAGGATTTAGTTTACAGAAAAAATCAATATAAAAATATAAATTTCTATTAGTGTTGCAAGTCTATATGCAAATTTGAAGTGGTGATGATATATGAAAAATCCTCAATTGTGTTTGCTCATTGATCATAATCGACATTGAAGTGGTTCGATTGTGCCCAAGTGGCCTTTTGTTGTTTCCAAGGAATGAAGCCGAGTGGCCTATGTTTTGCCAGAATGTTGATTCATTTCTGTTCCGGCAAAATTCAGGTTCTCGATTTTTCCACTTTTTAGCAAAGGTCATGCCGAAATTTTCCGTGAATTTCGGCATGACTTGTGCTACAAACTAGGACATATCGAGTGCCCGGGATTTGCCGCACCGAGAAGGAGTCAACGTTCCTGACAATAGGCCTTTTTATGTCATTATTCATTTTATTAGGTCTAGAATTAATTGACTAGATTTAATCGTAGGAAACATGGCTAGCAACGATGAAGGACAGGGTTCTGGTGATTGCGACGACGTCTACCGGGCGGCAGGCGAATTTTTTAGCCTTGCCGACATCGAGACCGATGCTGAGACTCAGACCGGCATCGAGACTAAGACTGAGACCGGCCCTGAAACTCAGACCGGCATCGAGACTGGCGCTGAGACTAAGACCGACGCTGAGACTCAGACCGGCATCGAGACCGGCGCTGAGACTGAGACCGGCGCTGCCTTAGGGAGCGAAGCCAGTGTAGAACCGAAAGCAAAGAGGCAACGGCCTCCTAACAAACTCAGGACTACTAGACTGGTGGTCATGGAGGTGGACGACGACAATTTTGAGCCAAAGGCTCCCGAGGAAGCACGTCGATGCTACGGCAATCAGATAGGCTGCATCATACGGACAACCGCCACCATCAACGATGAGAAACTACAGAAGCTAGAAAATATGACAAGCTCCCTCCTAAAGAAGTTTCACCAGATATTCTTGTTCCCGGGCCGGAATGAGAAGGATTATAAAGATCCAGATGAGGACCCGGATACGAACTCATGTACTCAAAGTGATAGCTCTTCTCGCGTATATCATTGTTTAGATGGATGGCGATGTATTTGCAAGTAATCGAGACTTGTATCGCTGTTTTCGATATGATGATGAGAGACCACTTTGTGTTGGATGATGATTATGATGATGACATGATTTGATGAGACTAATTGTATGTATATGCTATGATTACATTTGTATGTGTATGATATGCTAAAGATTATTGTATAAAGCCTATTCAAATACAAAACAAATACAAAACAAATATGCAGAGAAAAAACTAATAAAACTAGTAGTAGCGAGGGGGAAAATTTAGCAGTAGTGCCGCCTTACCAGTAGCGCTTCCCAGTAAACAGCGCTGCAGATAATATCAGCAGCACCCTTTTCTAAAGAGCGCTACAGCTATTCATGTATAGCAATAGCGTGGGACAACAGGCGCTACTGCTATATTTTAGCTGTAGCGCCTTATTAGTAGCGCCGGTCCCCACGCTACTAATAGGCCCAAAACTCGCGCTGCTGCTAGGCTTTTCCCTAGTAGTGAGACTTTAATGCTTATTTTGGTAGACAATTGAAATACAATTCAAATATGCCTAAACACTTGGGTGATTATATGGCTAATGTTAAAGGTGAACTTAAACTTATTAGTAAACATGCTTCTATGGTTACCACTCAAGTAGAACAAGTACTTAAAGCTCAAAATGATTTGCTCAATGAATTGAATAGTAAAGGTAATGATTATTTTGTTAGAGTGGCTACTAGAACTGGTAGAATGACTCAGGAACCTCGGTATCCTGAAGGCCACCCTAAGAGAATTGAGCAAGATTCTCAGAGAAATAATATAGATGCACCTAGTCCTTCTAAAAAGAAGAAAAAAGAAAAATGATAGGACTTTGCATGCTTCTAGAGAACCTGTTATTGAAACACCTGAGAATCCAAATGATATTTCTATTTCTGATGCTGAAACTCAATCTGTTAATGAACCTGAAACTAGTAATAATGTTAATGATAATGTTCATGATGATGCTCAACCTAGTAATGATAATGATATAGAAATTGAACCTGCTGTTGATCTTGATAACCCACAATCAAAGAATCAACGTTATGATAAGAAAGACTTTGTTGCTAGGAAACATGGTAAAGAAAGAGAACCATGGGTTTAGAAACCCATGCCTTTTCCTCCCGAACCATCCAAGAAAAAGGATGATGAGGATTTTGAGCGCTTTGCTGAAATGATTAGACCTATCTTTTTGTGTATGTGATTAACTGATATGCTCAAAATGAATCCTTATGCTAAGTATATGAAAGAAATTGTTACAAATAAAAGAAAGATACCGGAAGCTGAAATTTCCACCATTCTTGCTAATTATACTTTTAAGGGTGGAATACCAAAGAAACTTGGAGATCCAGGAGTACCCACTATACCATGCTCCATTAAAAGAAACTATGTTAAAACTACTTTATGTGATCTTGGAGCCGGTGTTAGTGTTATGCCTCTCTCTTTATATCGTAGACTTGATTTGAATAAGTTGACGCCTACTGAAATATCTTTGCAAATGGCTGATAAATCAACTGCTATACCTGTCGATATTTGTGAGGATGTGCCTGTTGTAGTTGCAAACGTTACTATTTTAATGGACTTTGTTATTCTTGATATTCCCGAGGACGATAGTATGTCTATTATTCTTGGAAGACCCTTTTTGAATACTGCAGGGGCTGTTATTGATTGCACTAAAGCCAATGTCACTTTTCATGTTAATGGTAATGAGCACACGGTACACTTTCCAAGGAAACAACCTCAAGTTCATAGTATCAACTCTATTGGAAAAATTACATCGATTATATTTGGAGGTTTTGAATTTCCTCTTCCTAATGTCAAGAAGAAATATGATATTCTTATTATTGGGGATGTGCATATCCCCGTTGAGGTAACATAGTGTTATTTGAAATTTCTCCGGTTCCATATTATTCTGAATGAGTTTGTTAACAAGACTTGATCAACCTTGTTAGTGGATTCCTTTTGATGAGCATGAGATGGATGAAACTAGAGAGCACAACCTTTTGTACCCCACTTTTACTTTCTGATATTTATATTAAATAAAATAAAAACAAATATTTTTCTATCTGTTATCTGATTATCTGTGCAATATAAAAATACCCCGAAAATAAAAGTTCTCCAAATGCCCTGAAATTTAAATATGATTTTTTTCTAAAACATTTGAGAATATTTGGCACTGTGAACACAGCAGGGGGGTCAACCACCTGCCCATGAGGGTGCAGGGCGCGCCCTACCCCCTGGGCGCGCCCCCTGCCTCATGGCCCCACGGTGGCCCTCCTCCACTTATCCTTTCACCCATACACTTCTTCTTCCTCCCCCAAACACGAATAACCAGCTCAAACCCGAGTCCAAGCTCGTTTTGCTGCCATTTTCGATCTCCTTGCTCAAAGCACCTCTCACAAAACTTCTTGGGGAGATTGTTCCTTGGTATGTGACTCCTCCATTGGTCCAATTAGTTTTTGTTATTCATTGAAAATTTTTGCTGCTTAGGTGACCCTGTTCTTGAGCTTGCATGTCAAATTTATATGGTCAAAAGTAGTTTTGATGCATGATATAGGCTCTAGGCACTTGTAGGAGTAGTTGCTATCAATATTATTGAGTTTGGTTTACTTTTATTTTGAAGTTACTAAAAAATTTCAGAATTTTTCAGAGGAAGAAAAATGCTTAGGAAAATGTTTCAAGGTGGTTCCTCAAGGAAGCAAGGACCCAGGCTTGCAATGCATGATGCTGATGAAGAGCCACCAAGAGACGCTCCAGTGCGTCCTTGTCAGTGGCCTTCTGAAAATTTTATGGATCGAGCAGGAATTAAAGAAGAATTCAAGGCATATTTGCGTAAAGCCGATCTTGTGAGCTTCGAGGAAGAGAAGTGCAGTCAGTATCACAATCTCAGTAGCACCTTTGTGAGGAGGTTTGAATTTTCATCTTCATGTAATTCTCCAACTATCCTGTTTGATCCTTATGAAAATTCTTATACTATGGACTTAGAGGACTTTACCACTGCTTGCAAACTTCCAAAAAGGGGTAGTATAAGGGATCCTCACAAATCTGAATTTAGAGTTTTTCTTGCTAGTATAACTGTGGGAGAATCTAGAGATATAACACAAGCTACCATAGGGAGCATTCACTTTCCTGCTATACATTATTTTGCTCTCTTCAAAGGTAGATGCATTAATGTTAAAGATGAGGCATGTCACATGTGTGTCCCTGACCTCAGTATTCTTAGGAGTGCTGTGTTAGGAGATAAATCTTGTAATTTGGGAGCCATTGTTGCACGTAGGTTGCATCTTAATAGATTTAATGGAGATTTCTTTGGAGGAATTTATGCAACCCACATAGCTAATTTTCTTGGTATAGCCATACGCGAAGATGATATTGAATTACCTCCTGCTTACCTAGACTTTAATGCTATGGTTCACCACCAGTTTGTCGAGAGGAATGAATCACCTCTCCAGTATCGACTAATCTTTGACAGACGCCGTGCTGTCCATATTACTCTCCCTGCTCCTGCCTTATTTGATCATCAGGCAAAAGGAAGATATACTATTACCAGAGAGGAGGCAGATGAGTACGAGAGGAGAGCGGAGGCCGCTCGTCGCCACGCTGCAGCTCAGCAGGCGATAGCCGCTGCATCACAGTATGACCCCAACTACTATTATGGATATCCGCCAGGCCAGCCGTGGCCATAGACCAACTTAGGCCAAAATCCTAAGCATGGGGGAGTACGTATTTCCCACCGACATTACATTTATGTTCACACACTCATTGCTAGATGTCGGTGCTCATACTTTTTCATTGAATCATCCATGCTAGTTTATTTTCCTTTTTATGCTTTCTTCTTGTATGTTTAATAAACCTAAAGAAAAACCAAAAAAATAGTTGTAGCTTTTAATTAGTTTACTTTCCATGCTTGTAGTAGTAATTAAAAAGAAAACCCAAAAAGATTTCCTATTCCTCTTTTACTTGTTGGGAGCTCTCCCGTGTAAATAGTTTATTTCTTTTCTTTGGGGGTCGATAGGAGAAGGCCATAATTAAATTATTGAAGTGGCTCTTGTATGCATACTTCTTGATCTGACCAAAGAGCCCATATTGCCTTGTCTTCTCCTATTTATTGAATGCTTGCAGATTCCAGCTTAGTCCAATGCACGCGCACTATTAATATTATTCACATCGTTCGGTCGTGCAAGTGAAAGGCAATTATGATGATATATGATGGACTGACTGAGATGAGAAAAGCTAGTATGAACTCGACCTCTTTTGTTTTTGTAAATATGATTAGTTCATCGCTCCTGATTCAGCCTATTATGAATAAACATGTTTGCAATGACAACTAGAGATCATAGTTTCTTGTGCCATGCTTGATTAGCTAGGAGCATATAATGGTTTACCTTGTGTGCCAACATGCTATTAAGATGGTTGTGATGATGATAGGGTGGTATCCTCCTCTGAATGATTTAAGTGACTTGACTTGGCGCATGTTCACGCATGTAGTTGAAACAAAATCAACATAGCCTTCACGATATTTATGTTCATGGTGGATTATATCCTACTCATGCTTGCACTCGGTGTTGATTAATTTTAATGCATGTTCATGACTGTTGTCGCTCTCTAGCTGGTCGCTTCCCAGTCTTTTGCTAGCCTTCACCTATACTAAGCGGGAATACTGCTTGTGCATCCAATCCCTTAAACCCCAAAGTTATTCCATATGAGTCCACTATACCTACCTATATACGGTATCTACCTGCTGTTCCAAGTAAATTTGTATGTGCCAAACTCTAAACCTTCAAATAAATATCTTGTTTTGTATGCTCGAATAGCTCATGTATCAACTAGGGTCTGTATCTACCATGTTAGGCGGGTTATTCTCAAGAGGAGTGGACTCCGCTCCTCAGTCATGACATAAATGGCTGGTCACCGGGATGCCCAGTCCCATGCTTTATGCAAACTAAATCAAAATAATTGCAAACAAAACTCCCCCTGGGACTCTTGTTGGTTGGAGGCACTCGTTGTTTCGAGCAAGCCATGGATTCATGCTTGTTGGTGGAAGGGGGAGTATAAACTTTACCATTCTGTTTGGGAACCGCCTATAATGTGTGTAGCATGCAAGATACCGCCATCTCTTGGTTGTTATGTTGACAATGAAAGTATACCGCTCAAAATATTATTCACCTCTGTTTCAAAAACCGAGCTCTAGCACCTCTACAAATCCCTGCTTCCCTCTGCGAAGGGCCTATCTATTTACTTTCATGTTGAGTCATAATCTTCTTATTAAAAAGCACCAGTTGGAGAGCACCGTTGTCATTTGCGTTCATTACTGTTAGTTTACATTGAGTATGACTTGACTGGATCTCTTTTACCATGAATTACAATGTCTAGTCAGTCCTTGGTCTTTAAAGGTGCTCTACATTTATGTTTTGTGGTCTCAGAAAGGGCTAGCGAGATACCATCTTGTTATATCATATTATGATTGTTTTGAGAAAGTGTTATCATCCGAGATTTATTATTATTGCTCACTAGTTAATTATGCCATTGATATGAGTAAACTTGAGACCTAAGCGTTATTGTGAATGTGATTAGTTATAATCTTTGCTGAAACTTGAATGTTGGCTTTACATATTTACAACAACAAGAGCAAACAGAGTTTGTAAAAGTTTTTCTTTATCACTTTCAGTTTGTCAACTGAATTGCTTGAGGACAAACAAAGGTTTAATCTTGGGGGAGTTGATACGTCTCCGTGGTATCTACTTTTCCAAACACTTTTGCCCTTGTTTTGGACTCTAACTTGCATGATTTGAATGGAACTAACCCGGACTGACGTTGTTTTCAGCAGAATTACCATGGTGTTATTTATGTGCAGAAACAAACATTCTCGGAATAACCTGAAACTTCACGGAGCAAATTTTTGGAAAATATAAAAAATACCTGCAAAAGATGAAGGCCAGGGGGGCCACCACCTATCCACGAGGGTGGGGGTGCGCCTGCCCCCCTAGGGCACGCCCCCTACCTCATGGGCCCCCTGGTGCCTCTCCGACTCCAACTCCAACTCCATATATTGTGTTTCGGGGAGAAAAAAATCAGAGAGAAGAATTCATCGTGTTTTACGATACGGAGCCGCCGCCAAGCCCTAAAACCTCTCGGGAGGGCTGATCTGGAGTTCGTTCGGGGCTCCGGAGAGGGGAATCCGTCGCCATCATCATCATCAACCATCCTCCATCACCAATTTCATGATGCTCACCGCCGTGCGTGAGTAATTCCATCGTAGGCTTGCTGGACGGTGATGGGTTGGATGGGATCTATCATGTAATCAAGTTAGTTTTGTTAGGGTATGATCCCTAGTATCCACTATGTTCTGAGATTGATGTTGCTATGACTTTGCTATGCTTAATGCTTGTCACTAGGGCCCGAGTGCCATGATTTCAGATCTGAACCTATTATGTTTTCATCAATATATGAGAGATCTTGATCCTATCTTGCAAGTCTATAGTCCCCTATTATGTGTTATGATCCGTTAACCCCGAAGTGACAATAATCGGGATACTTACCGGTGATGACCGTAGTTTGAGGAGTTCATGTATTCACTATGTGTTAATGCTTTGTTCCGGTACTCTATTAAAAGGAGGCCTTAATATCCCTTAGTTTCCGTAAGGACCCCGCTGCCACGGGAGGGTAGGACAAAAGATGTCATGCAAGTTCTTTTCCATAAGCACGTATGACTATGTTCGGAATACATGCCTACATTATATCAATGAACTGGAGCTAGTTCTGTGTCACCCTAGGTTATGACTGCTACATGATGAACCACATCCGGCATAATTCTCCATCACCGATCCATTGCCTACGAGCTTTCCATATATTGTTCTTCTCTTATTTACTTTCCCGTTGCTATTGCTATCATTACTACAAAATACCAAAAACATTACTTTTACTACTGTTACCTTTTGTTACCGTTACCACTACTATCATATTACTTTGCTACTAAATACTTTGCTGCAGTACTAAGTTTCCAGGTGTGGTTGAATTGACAACTCAGCTGCTAATACTTGAGAGTATTCTTTGGCTCCCCTCGTGTCGAATCAATAAATTTGGGTTGAATACTCTACCCTCGAAAACTGTTGCGATCCCCTATACTTGTGGGTTATCAGTCCCGCATATCTTTCCCCCACTGACTTGATTCCGCGGTTGCGTTGCTCTCGCACTTGATATTGAACTCCAGGCTCTGTTGGAAAAGGCAATTCCTAGGAGGCGCTTAGGCACGCCTAGGCGCTAGGCAATCGCCAAACGCCTCGCCTAGGGCATAAATGGAGGTCTAGGCAGGGAAAGCAAGAAATTACCTAACCAAGCAAGAAATCATGCCACATACTGCACTGATATGCCAAACGGGTTATATTCTAATGACAGTAGACGGTAATTAACTTATTTATATGCCCTAAACTAATATCAACACCCATATAATAATCACAAAATACACTACGAGTAAAAACTATATTACCGCCTAGGCCGCGCCTAGGGCGCTTAGGCACCGCCTAGGCACTAGGCGAAGGCCAACCGCCTCGCTTACGCCTACCGCTTTTTCCAACCTTGACTCCAGGTAGTCAGCTTCGCTGATTAAAGGATTTGTCTCCTTGATCTTCTCATAACTATCACCTTTTTCAATCCTTCTCTTCACCGCGGCTCTCCAAGTAGCCAGGGTCGTGCTCATCTTCGTGGGGGCGGCACTGTTCACTTTATTCCCTGAGAGGCGTGTGTTTGCGAAGTCATTGGGGAACTTGTATCGTTCGTGCAGCTTCGTGAAGAGGAGGTTGCGCAAATTCCCTCAGTCATGATGCCTTAGGTTCTCGGTGTTGATCGAGACGGTGCTCCGGAGAATGCACACGAGCTGTCCCGCGTACCCCTTGACTAATTCTTTGGGCGCCGTTGGCTGCCCACTAGAGGACACTTCAGTAAATTCCTCCTTGACGGTGCCGAGCATGTTCGGGCGCCGGTCCTTCCATTGCCTCTTTGGTTGGATGCCATCTGTGCGTGCGCTGCCATCATTAGTGGTGGCATCCTCGACGACACCATTAGTGGTGTCATCCCCGACGCCACTAGGGGTAGTGTAGTCGGGATCGGTGTCTTCCGCGGCGACCTCATAGCGGTGAGGTTCTTCCTCCATCTCCTGGGACAGCTCCCAGAATGCCTTCCCCGAACCGCCAGCCTCATCATTGTGGGCCATGTTTCGCTCTAAATAGGAAAAAAATTTGGTCAAAAAGTCGGTTATTGTCAAGGAACAAGATCTCTAAGTTGACCAAATAACCTAATTCTCGAGGAATGTCGCCAAAAAGTTGGTTATTGTCAAGGAACAATTGAGAGATGTTTGTGATATTGCCTAGGTGTTTTGGGATGGAACCTGTTCGTGTGTTGTTGCTAAGGTCCAAGTCCCTTCCTAACCCCCTTCTTCTTGTCTCCTCTCACTATCTCTCTCACACACATGGCAAGAAAGGGTGTCCGAGTGTGTGAAAAAAATACTAAACTAATCCAAGGGCTAAAAATCCAAGGGCTGAAAATTGATCATCTGTTGGGAGGAGGTGGGCTTCTCTATTAAGACACGGTGGGTGAGAGGCACACATGTGGTTTTACCCCTTCTCTATCATCTCTTCTCATTTTCCTGGCGGGGCACACACCCATGTAGGATTTTTTTTTAGTTTTTTGTTGTAGGTTCCAAAAAATTAAAAGTTCACAAAATTTGAAATTTCAAAATTTTAAGAAATTCAATTTCTAAAGTTTTTTTGAAGTTTAAAAAATCCTTTAATTTTTCAATATTGTAAGTTGTAGTTTCTAAAAGTGCCTGGAACATAAAGTTATGAAAACTAGAAAGCATCAAAACTGAAAAGTTCACAAAACAGGAAACGTTATGTCCCAGTGTGGGCAAACGGGCATGGCTGCCCATCAATTAGCCCTACCTCACTACTTCTACCATGAACATAGCTAGAAGATGAAAGACAATGCTTATCAATCAGGATAGTCATATCTGAACCAAATTCATGCTTAGATCAAATTAGTTGATACATATTGAATTGAGAGTACTGTAAAAGATCTTGACATTTAAAAGAAGCAAAAAATATCATGTAGGCAAATACTGGTGCTACCTCTAAGACCAACACCTATAAACATCGAGTGATGGACAAAAAACAGTTGATCCTACTTAATTAAGTACTAAGATACCCCGGCCCATGCGTTAGTCGCAAGTACCCCATATGTCCTATTTTTAGCAAAGTCATGCTAAAATTCACGGAAAATTTCAGCATGACCTTTGCTGAAAATAGGACATATGGAGTACCCGAATTTGCCGGAACGGAAGTTAATCGACATTCCGACAAACTCAAGGGCCTCTCGGGGTACCTGCAAAATCATTATCCCATCCCCACCCCGCTGCAACCCCACAACACCCCACAATATCATCACGACACGATGGTCGAAGACAAAACCCCCCAATATCATCACGACACGATGGTCGGAGACAAAACCCAGCAATATATCTTCTAGCCATGAAACCATACCCTGATTCTCCTTTCTTCCTCTTTTTCACTTAAACCTGCAAACATGTAGGGAAAGCAATTAATACAAGGCACACAAATGGCATGCTATGTAGCCTTAATGCTACAGAACATATGAAATACATGCCAGCAATATATATGATATAAACTCCAATAATTTTTGAATAAAAACAGTAGCTAAAAACAGTAGCAAGCAAGCAATTCATTTGACTAACCATTTAAGTGTTCTGGACTCAAACAACCATTTTGCAGACAAGCAGGAAAGTTGTTCTTCATGGATAGCTGGATGATCATAACAACGGATTATGATGGCAGATCGCATCGGCATCACCGCCTACTCGAGTGCCTAGGAAAAGAGCGCTGGTGCTTCCGATCATGCTACCCCCTCACAACTAGAGAAACAGAGAAGGCAACTTGCAGGTTAAACTATCCCAAACAGTTTGCTGGGTTTTGCATACCAGGTATGCTAGTTTAGAACATCAGATTAGATGTATGTGTGGCTGGTGAAGCTCACTGGAAAGGGAAGCTCTAACAACTATGCTAGCTAGGAACATGCCCCCGGCTGAATTGGTTGCTCAGTCACATCCACATATAACTATCCACATAACTAAGTCCAACAAACATGATCCAATATGATGTAAACAAAAACATCGCTTCTTCTTGGATCAACACCAGGAAAAGAATCCACTCCAACAACCATGTCAAAGCAAATTCATCGGCGAAAATCTACTGGAGGGGTCAACAAAAGAACTAGGAAAAATGTAAGGACTGCTATTTCTATCATAATTCCCACAGTTTATCATCTCCATGCACATACCTCCTAACCCAAGATCCAACTAAGGTCAGGAATTCCTAGCCCACCAATTTTCTTTTTCATGCATATCATGCCCCAATTGGCAAGATACAATTAATCGGTTGTGTTAACATGATGAAACAATGCAGACCCTTGGACTGAACTAGCAGCTTAATGCTTCAACATGGCAGCAAAAAAACTCAGGCATGGTAGCAGAATCAGTCAACCTTTGCATCAAACACATGGATAATCAGAAAAGATTTGACAGGGGCACAGATTGACCAACATGGCAGCACCAAACCAAAAGCTGAACACAGCAGCACTAATCCAACATCTAACCAAATTTGATGAAACAATGCAGATCCTTGGATGGGGTCGGTCGGAGGAAGAAGAAGTGCTCGGGCCTCCTCTCCTGGTGGACGTGAGGAAGAGGGCAGCCAGCGCGAGTAGGGGATGGCCTGGGGGTCAGGGGAAGGCGGGCATGGGCGCAGGGCTACCGGCCAAGTGAGGCGGGGCTCGCGGCCAGGGACTTCAGAGGCAGCAGAAGGAAGCCCGGCACGCGACGAGGCCGTATGCCGCGCAGCAGTAGTAGGACAAGCAGAAACAACCGCACGCACGTACAAGTAAGTAGGGTTCGGGCATGATGGAGTCGGGGTCCTACGGCATCTAAATCGAAGGGGGGAAAGGGGGGCGAGGGAGGAGCTCACCACGGGGCTTGTGGACACCTTGGTTGCCGCGGGGATGGACCAGAGCAGCGGTGGCGACGGCGAGATGGGGTCGGTCGGAGGAAGAAGAAGTGCCCGGGCCTCCTCTCCTGGTGGACGCGGGCCTCCTCCTCCTAGTGCTCCAGTGGCGACTCCGGCGGCGGAGCGGGCGCAGGGGTCGTCGGGTGCGGGGGGTCGGCGGCGGCGGGGGGGAGGGGGATCTGGTGAGGGGGATAGCGAGATGGAGGGGGATCTGGCACGGGGGGCAAGGGGGATCTGGCAAGGGAGGGATAGAGGGGGGAAGGTTAGCAATGGTGCACCTCCTAGGGGTGCGCCATAAGTACATCGATAGCAATGGCGCACCTTCTCCTAGTGCGCCATTACTAACTTTTTTATTATTATTTTTAGTTGCATCTAATAATTTTTTAGAAAATGACAATCAAATTTGAAAACATTTATGAATGTGAAAAAATATCATCAAATTTGTTATTTGAAAATATTTATGAATATGAAAAAATATCATCAAATTTGTTATTTGAAAATATTTGAAAAAATATCATAAAAATTGGTATACCAATGGCGCACCTCCTAGGGGTGCGCCATAAGTACATTGATAGCAATGGCGCACCTTCTCCAGGTGCGCCATTAGTAACTTTTATTATTATTATTTTTAGTTGCATATAATATTTTTTTAGAAAATGACAATCAAATTTGAAAACATTTATGAATTTGAAAAATATTATCAAATTTTTTATTTGAAAATATTTATGAATATGAAAAAATATCATCAAATTTGTTATTTGAAAATATCATCAAATTTGTTATTTGAAAATATTTGAAAAAATATCATCAAATTTGTTTTTTGGATTTTTAATTGCATTCATTTGTGAATTGGTAAAACATTTATGAATATGAAAAAATATCATCAAATTTGAAAAAATATTCATGAATTCAAAACGTGCCCATGAAATTTAAAAATATTCATGAGTTCAAAAAATATTAACAAATTCAATACTTTTTGTGAGTTAGAAATTCAATACCAGAATAAACATAAATAAAAATTGGTATACCAAAATAAACATAAGTAAATATTCATGAGGACTAGAACAGAAGAAATATCATTTCAATATGTCGAAATACAATCGAGAAATGAAGATTACAATTTAAATACAATCGATCTTAGCTAGCTATCTTTTCACAATCTTCATGCCCTTCTTTTTCGCAAATGGAGTTCTTCTGTTGAACGGACGTCCTTTAGGTAGGGTGGTCCTGCTTCTTCTTGTGGTGTATGGCACTTCATCGTCGTCGTCATGTTCCATCTTCGGATCGCCGTACTTGTCGAAGTCTTGCTCATTGGCGACTCCATCCATTCTGATGATCTTCCTTTTGCCTCTCCTCACGACAACATGACTGGGCTCTGACAGGTCGGTAATGAAGAAGCATTGGTCCACTTGGGAAGCCAGTACCCATGGCTCATTTTTTGTGGTGATGTTTGCGCCCGCGGTCTTGGATTTGGCTTCGGGTATAACCATGGTGGTGAAATACCGGTCTTCTTTTTGGACGCTCTTGGCCCATCTGACACGGAACATCGGGACCTTCTCTCCAGCGTAGCTCAGCTCCCAGATCTCCTCGATCCTTCCGTAGTATCTGTCCTTGTCGTTACCGGTGTGGGATTCCATCGTTACCCCGTAGTTCTGATAACCATCGCTCTTCATGTCCTTGTCCTCGGTGTAGAATGTGTAGCCATTGATATCGTACGCCTCATAGGTCATCAGGTTGTGCTCGACGCCCTGTGACAAGGCGAATATGAGTTTTTCTTCTGCAGAAGAATCCTCATGTAAAGGGCACGACAAAAGCTTCTCCTTGAACCAACGCGTGAAACATGAGTTGTGCTCTTTGATTATATCTCCGTCCGTTCTCTGTTGGCCTCGGTCATTGTACATCTTCTCAATAAAGGTTTTGTGCTCTACCACCCAAGGATCGACCACGTCTATGTGTTGTAGCGTGACTAGGTTTGCTCTTTCAAAGTCGGGGAGTCGACCCTCGAAGTCGACATGCATTTCGCGGCGACCATCGCGGTGACCCCATCCAGCGAGCCTGCCGAGGTGCCTGTTGACGGGCAAACCAACGGGGTTCTCGATGCCTAGATAATTCGTGCAGTAGGAGATGCACTCTTCGGTCAGAAAGCCCCTGGCTATGCTTCCCTCTGGACATGACATGTTGCGAATGTATCCTTTGATGACACCATTCATCCTTTCGAATGACATCATGTTGTGCAGGAACGTCGGCCCGAGTTGGATGATATCCTCCACGATATGGACCAGCAGATGCACCATAACATCGAAGAATGCGGGGGGGAAGTACATATCAAGCTCGCATAGTATCACCACGATCTCTTCCTGTAGCCTTCTGAGTTGCCTCACGCCAACCGACTTTCGAGAGATGACGTCAAAAAAGTTGCATAGGCCAAATAGCATTTCATGGACGTGCGCGTCCATGATCCCACGGATTGCAACTGGAAGTATCTGCGTCATCAACACGTGACAGTCGTGAGACTTCATCCTGCTGAACTTCTGCTTCGCTGAGTCTAGGTATCTTCTTATCTTCCCCACGTAACCGTAAGGAAGTTTTACTCCTACGAGGCAGGTGAAAAACTGCTCGATCTCCTCCTGACTTAGAGTGAAGCATGCGGGAGGGTAGTCATTTCCGATCTTCTTGGCCTTTTTGCCTTTGCGACGACTTTCCGTGTCCTACTTTGCCTCATCATCATCATCATCATTAGTGTGAAGCTCCTCCCTGATGCCCATTGATTTCAAGTTTTCCCTTGCTTTTGGCCCATCTTTGGTCCTCTCTGGCATGTTGAGCAGGGTACCAAGCAAACTCTCACACATTTTCTTCGTGATATGCATGACATCAAGGTTGTGAGGCACATGGAGGATCTTCCAGTATGGCAAGTCCTAGAAAATAGACCTCGTTTTCCATACCTTCAGCTGCGGCTCTAGCGCCTTTCGCTTCTTTCCCGACTCTGGCGCCTTTTGCTTCTTTCCCGGCAGTGGGCAATATTTCCAATTTTTCAACAGCTCATCTATTTCCTCGCCGCTCCTCGTACGCGGGCGTCTTCGGGGTTCGGTTTCACCATCGAACAGATCCTTGCGTTTTTCTCCATGAGTCATTGTCGCAAAGCCACCTTCGATGTCCCATGAACACGGTTTTCGAAGACCCGGGATCTCTATCTAGATGGCGATACATTGTGTCATCCATGCACCTGACGCATCCAGAAAGTCTGTGAACCACCTGCCCCACGACATATCCGTAACCGAGATAGTCGTGCACCGTCATGAGCAGTGCGGCTCTCATAGGGAAATATTCTTTCTCTGCGGCGTCCCACGTATTGGCTAGCGTTTTCCACAGCGTGTCTAGCTCCTCCTTCAGCAGCCCCAGATACAGATTGATGTCATTCCCTGGTTGTTTTGGCCCTTCAATTAGCATACTCATGTGAATGTACTTCCTCTTTATGCACAACCAGGGGGAAGGTTGTACATCCACACAAACACGGGCCAGGTGCTATGTGTGCTTCTCTGGCTGCCAAACGGATTGACTCCATCAGTGCTCGCGCCCAGCACGATGTTCCTTGGATCCCCAAATTCTGAGTGTTCGAAGTTCAACGCTTGCCACTGGCTCGCATCCTTAGGGTGACTCAGCATCTTATCTTTTTTATTTATCTCCGGATCATTTCCGTCATCTTCTCGCTTCTTCTCCTCCCTATCCACGTGCCAACGCAGGAGCTTTGCTAGCTTAGGGTCCGCGAAATACTGCTGCAGACGAGGAGTGATCAGAAAGTACCACACCACTTTTTGAGGAGCTTTCTTCCTCTTCTTGTATCGAGTGATGCCGCACACCGGACATATGGTAGACTCCGCGTGCTCGTCCTGATAAATGATGCAATTGTTCACGCACACATGGTATTTCACGTGCGCTAAATCCTGAGGACACATGATTTTCTTCGCCTCCTCGAAACTGGTCGGGCACTTGTTCCCCTTGGGAAGACGTTCGTGCCAGAATGACATGTTCTCGTCGAAGCATGCGTCGATCATTTTGTGTTTTACCTTCATCTCCAGAGCCATGAGCGTTACTTTCAGGCAGGTATCCTCGGGCCTGCATCCTTCATACAATGGAGTAACCGCGTCTATCTCCAGTTGATCCAGCTTGGCTTTCTCTCAGGCGACAGCTCTTGCGTTATCTGTCTGCTTGAGAAGCAGCTCTTGAATATGAGGGTCCTGCACCCAGCCCATCGATGGTCCATCGTCGTCTGCTCCGGCATCTTCATCTTCATGAACATGCCCTTCGTCTGTTCCAGCATCTTCCTCATCATCATGTCTGGCATCTTCTACATGATGACTGTGTACTGCATCTACTTCGTGATCATGTCCTGGAGATTCTTCGTGTTCTCGCCCGCCCTCGCCGCGGTTGTCTTGCCACCTGATGACCCACAAGTATAGGGGATCTATCGTAGTCCTTTCGATAAGTAAGAGTGTCGAACCCAACGAGGACCAGAAGGAAATGATAAGCGGTTTTCAGCAAGGTATTCTCTGCAAGTACTGAAATAAGTGGTAACAGATAGTTTTGTGATAAGATAATTTGTAACGAGCAACAAGTAACAAAAGTAAATAAAGTGCAGCGAGGTGGCCCAATCCTTTTTTTAGCAAAGGACAAGCCTGGACAAACTCTTATATAAGGAAAAGCGCTCCCGAGGACACATGGGAATATCGTCAAGCTAGTTTTCATCACATTCATATGATTCGCGTTCGGTACTTTGATAATTTGACATGCGGGTGGACCGGTGCTTGGGTGCTGTTCTTACTTGAACAAGCATCCCACTTATGATTAACCTATATTGCAAGCATCCTCAACTACAACAAAAGTATTAAGGTAAACCTAACCATAGCATGAAACATATGGATCCAAATCAGCCCCTTACGAAGCAACGCGTAAACTAGGGTTTAAGCTTCTGTCACTCTAGCAACCCATCATCTACTTATTACTTCCCAATGCCTTCCTCCAGGCCCAAATAATGGTGAAATGTTATGTAGTCGACGTTCACATAACACCACTAGAGGCTAGACAACATACATCTCATCAAAATATCGAAAGAATACCAAATTCACATGACTACTAATAGCAAGACTTCTCCCTTGTCCTCAGGAACAAACGTAACTACTCACAAAGCATAAACATGTTCATAATCAGAGGGGTATTAATATGTATATAGGATCTGAACATATGATCTTCCACCAATTAAACCAACTAGCATCAACTACAAGGAGTAATTAACACTACTAGCAACCTACTAGCACCAATCCCGGACTTGGAGACAAGAATTGGATACAAGAGATGAACTAGGGTTTTGAGATGAGATGGTGCTGATGAAGATGTTGATGGAGATTGCCCTCTCTCGATGAGAGGAGCGTTGGTGATGACGATGGCAATGATTTCCCCCTCCGGGAGGGAAGTTTCCTCGGCAGAACAGCTCTGCCGGAGCTCTAGATTGGATCCGCCAAGGTTCTGCCTCGTGGCGGCGGAGTTTCGTCCCGAAAGGTTGCTTCTTATTTTCTTTCTCGACGAAAGACTTCATATAGGAGAATATGGTCATCAGAGAGCCACCAGGGGGGCCACGAGGTAGGGGGGCGCGCCCCCCACCCTCATGGAAAGGGTGTGGGCCCCCTGGTCTTCATCTTTGGCGAGGATTTTTCATTGTTTATTATAAGGTATTCCGTGGAGTTTCAGGACTTTTGGAGTTGTGCAGAATAGGTCTCTAATATTTGCTCCTTTTCCAGCCTAGAATTCCAGCTTCCGGCATTCTCCCTCCTTATGTAAACCTTGTAAAATAAGAGAGAATAGCCATAAGTATTGTGACATAATGTGAAATAACATCCCATAATGCAATAAATATCGATATAAAAGCATGATGCAAAATGGACGTATCAACTCCCCCAAGCTTAGACCTCGCTTGTCCTCAAGCGAAAGCCGATAACAATAAATATGTCCCCATGTTTAGAGGTAGAGGCGTCGACAAAAATAAAATACGAACATGAAGGCATCATGATTATTCTCATAACAACAACATATATAGATATTGTCATATGATTACTTATGTTCAAGTGATGATCTATTCACAATGCAAAAGTGTGAATCAAAAACCTTATTGAGAACCAACAAACTATAACCTCAGTCTTTGAAGCAATTGCAATTTATCATAACGTCAGAAAGAGTCTATGTCAGAGCTAAAAAGCAAGTCCACATACTCAACTATCATCTAGTCCTTCATAATTGCTAACACTCACGCAATACTTGTGGTTACGGAGTTTTAATCGGACACAAAGAAAGATAGGGGCCTATGGTTTCGCCCCACAACCTTTTACCTCGAGGGTAATGTCAACAATAATAACTCATGCCCCCCTACATCCAATTAGATATATATATTAGGTTCTTTCCAACATGCTGAGCTTGCCAAAGGATAAAATGAAAAAGGAAAGGTGAAGATCACCATGACACTTGCATAAGGTAGAAGATAATAATAAAAGATAGGCCCTTCGCAGAGGGAAGCAGAGGTTGCCATGCGCTTTTATGGTTGGATGCACAAAATCTTAATGCGAAAGAGCGTCACTTTATATTGCCCCTTGTGATATGAACCTTTATTATGCAGTCCGTCGCTTTTATTACTTCCACATCACAAGATCGTATAAATCTTATTTCTCCCACACTAATCATACATATTTAGAGCAATTTTTATTGCTTTGCACCGAAGACAACTTACTTGAAGGATCTTATTCAATCCATAGGTAGATATGGTGGACTCTCATGGCAAAACTGGTTTAAGGGTATTTGGAAGCACAAGTAGTATCTCTACTTGGTGCTGAGAATTTGGCTAGCATGAGGGGGAAAGGCAAGCTCAACATGTTGGATGATCCATGACAACATACTTTATCTCAGATATAAGAAAACATAACCCATTACGTTGTCTTCCTTGTCCAACATCAACTCTTTAGCATGTCATATTTTGATGAGTGCTCCCAATCATAAAAGATGTCAATAATAGTGTATTTATATGTGAAACCTCTCTTTCCTTATTACTTCCTATTAATTGCAATGATGACCAAAGCTATGCCTGCCAACTCCCAACAACTTTTAATCATCACACTCTTTCTATGTGAAGTCATTACTATCAATAAGATCAATATGAACTTTTGTTTCTTCTTATTCTTTTTCTCTTTTCTTTTATTCACCCAATATCATAGCAAGAAAATCAAGCCCTTGACTCAACACTAATATTTATTATATAGCTCACGGACTCGATTACATAGAGAGATCATAAGGCAAAACTCAAAACTAGATCATGCCATAAACTTTATTCTACTAGATCAAAATACTACTAATAGGATCGAACTAAGGAAAACGGTAAATATAGGAGTTGTGATTGTGATACGATACCGGGGCACCTCCCCCAAGCTTGGCTGTTGCCAAGGGGAGTGCCCATACCCATGTTATTATATCTCCTTGGTTGGTGAAGAAGGTGGTGATGGATAGTCGCGCATCGAGCGTAAGAGGTCCTCTAGCTTGAGAATAATTCCCTTGAGTGCAAAGATATGCTCCTTCAACAAAATATTTTCACTTGTGAGATACTTGTTTTGAATACGAGTTAACTCAATCATCTGGAAAGCTTCGATCTCAGTTGGGGTAAGAAGGTTGTGATCAACTTGAAGGATGTCTTCTGTTGCCGGAGCTTGGTTCTTCGTGGCCTTCTTGATCCCTTCATCTTGTTGATCTCCATGGGTTCTTCCCTCTTCATCTCTATCTTCATTAGCCAGGCATCTTTGTCACCGTTGTTGGAGGAGGGGGATGACATGATGCCTGGCCTTGACAACCCTGACAGAGAACAACCCAAAACAAGAACAAAGGATAATTGCGTGATACGGGAGTCAAAACCTTCGGGAGAATATATAGTGAATTTTTACCGACCAAAATACGTATCGTGCAAGAAAACGGAATCCGGAAGGCATACGGGGTGCTCACGAGGAAGGGGGCACGCCCTCCACCCTCATGGGTCCCTCGTGTCCTTCCCGGACTGCTACTTAATTTTCTATTTTTCTAAATATTCCAAAACGGAGAAATATTGCCTTAAAAATTGTTTTGGAGTCAGTTTACTTACCGTACCACATACCTATTCCTTTTCAGCGTCTGAAACGTTCTGGAAAGTGTCCCTTATGTATTCCTCCGGTGTTACGGTTTCAATAATATTGGTTTCAATATTTATGGGATTACCTGAGATATAACGTTTAATTCTTTGATCGTTTACCACCTTTGGATTTGTGCCTTCGAAGTTGTTGATTTTTATGGCACCGGAACGATAGACCTCCTCGATAACATAGGGGCCTTCCCATTTAGAGAGAAGTTTTCCTGCAAAAAATCTTAAACGAGAGTTGTATTGCAACACATAATCACCTACATTAAACTCACGCTTTTGTATCCTTTTGTCATGCCATCTTTTAACCTTTTCTTTAAACAACTTGGCATTTTCATAAGCTTGGGTTCTCCATTCATCAAGTGAGCTAATATCAAATAACCTCTTTTCACCGGCAAGTTTGAAATCATAATTGAGCTCTTTAATAGCCCAATATGCCTTATGTTCTAGTTCGAGAGGTAAGTGACATGCTTTTCCATATACCATTTTATATGGAGACATACCCATAGGATTTTTATATGCAGTTCTATAGGCCCATAATGCATCATCAAGTTTCTTGGACCAATTCTTTCTAGACCTATTGACAGTCTTTTGCAAAATTAATTTGAGTTCTCTATTACTCAATTCTACTTGACCACTAGACTGTGGGTGATATGGAGATGCAATTCTATGATTGACGTCATATTTAGCAAGCATTTTACGGAAAGCACCATGAATAAAATGTGAACCACCATCAGTCATTAAATATCTAGGGACTCCAAACCTCGGAAAAATAACTTATTTAAGCATTTTAATAGAAGTGTTATGATCAGCACTAGTAGTTGGAATAGCTTCTACCCACTTAGTAACATAATCAACAGCAACTAAAATATGTGCATATCCATTAGAGGCAGGAAAAGGTCCCATATAATCAAAGCCCCAAACATCAAACGGTTCAATAACAAGTGGATAATTCATAGGCATTTCCTGACGTCTACTAATATTACCAATTCTTTGACATTCATCACAGGATAGGACAAACTTACGGGCATCCTTGAAGAGAGTAGGCCAATAAAAACCGGATTGCAATACCTTATGTGCAGTTCTATCTCCCGCGTGGTGTCCTCCCGAAGTTTCGGAGTGGCACTTGCGTAGGATCTATTCCTGTTCATGCTCAGGTACATAACGTCTAATAACACCACCTACTCCTTCTTTATAAAGATGAGGGTCATCCCAAAAGTAATGTCTCAAATCATAGAAGAACTTTTTCTTTTGTTGGTATGTGAAACTAGGTGGTATAAATTTAGCAACTATGTAATTAGCATAATCAGCATAACAAGGGGTACTACGAGAATTACTTATGACATTTAATTGTTCATCAGGGAAGCTATCATCAATAGGAAGTGGGTCATCAAGCACATTTTCTAACCTAGACAAGTTGTCTGCAACGGGGTTCTCAGCTCCCTTTCTATCAACAATATGCAAATCAAATTCTTGTAGCAAGAGAACCCATCTAATAAGTCTAGGTTTAGCATCTTTCTTCTCCATAAGATATTTAATAGCAGCATGATCAGTGTGGATAGTTACTTTAGAATCAACAATATAAGGTCTGAACTTATCACAAGCAAATACAACTGCTAAAAGTTCTTTTTCAGTAGTAGCATAATTTCTTTGAGCATTGTATGGAGTCTTACTAGCATAATGGATAACATTTAATTTCTTATCAACTCTTTGCCCTAGAACAGCACCTACAGCATAATCGCTAGCATCACACATAATTTCAAAGGGTAAATTCCAATCAGGTGGCTGAACAATAGGTGCAGAGACTACCATTAGATGGAGGAGGACCCCCTAGGATTTTAACATGCAAATTGTGTTTTAGCATAGGTTCTTGTTTAAATAATACTTCATCTATTTCCCTTATTTCATTCATAAACATATCATTCTCATGGTCTAGCAAATATTGTTCTAAAGGATCGTTAGGAGGTACGGCAATAGAAGCAAGACCAATAATTTCATCCTTACTAGGCAATTCTTCTTCACGGTGTTGTTTACTAAATTTAGAGAAATTAAACTCATGAGTCATATCATCCAAGCCAATAGTAACAACATTCTTTTCGCGGTCTATCCTAGCATTAACTATATTCAAGAAGGGTCTACCAAATATAATGGGACAAAAGCTATCTTGTGGAGAACTAAGAACAAGAAAATCAGCTGGATATTTAGTTTTCCCGCACAAGACTTCAACATCTCTAACAATTCCCATTGCTGAAATAGTATCTCTATTAGCAAGTTTAATTGTGACATCAATATCTTCTAACTCAGAAGGTGCAATTTCATGCTTGATTTCTTTATACAAGTCATAAGGTATAACACTAGCACTAGCACCCATATCACATAAGCCATGATAACAATGATCTCCTATTTTAACAGAAATAACAGGCACGCCTACCACAGGTCTATGTTTATCTTTAACACAAGGTTTAGCAATTCTAGCAGTTTCACCGCATAACTGAATAACATGCCCATCAATATTATCAGACAAGAGCTCTTTAACAATAGCAATATTAGGTTCAACTTTAACTTGCTCAGGAGGTGTATATGTTTTAATATTGCTTTTACGAACCACAGTTGAAGCTTTAGCATGATCCTTTATCCTAACAGGGAAAGGTGGTTTCTCAATATAACAAGTAGGAACAATAGGATCATTATAAGTGATAGTCTTTTCTTCAACTTTAATAGGTGCAGCTACTTTTACATCTATGGGAGGATGATATGGGCTTGTGGCCCCACTTGGTGGACCCCCGGGACCCTCCCGGTGGTCCCGGTACGTTACCGATAAAACCTGAAACTTTTCCGGTGACCAAAACAGGACTTCCCATATATAAATCTTTACCTCCGGACCATTTTGGAACTCCTCGTGACGTCCGGGATCTCATCCGGGACTCCGAACAACATCCGGTAACCACATATATCTATTCCCTATAACCCTAGCGTCATCGAACCTTAAGTGTGTAGACCCTACGGGTTCGGGAACCATGCAGACATGACCGAGACGTTCTCCGGTCAATAACCAACAGCGGGATCTGGATACCCATGTTGGTTCCCACATGTTCCACGATGATCTCATCGGATGAACCACGATGTCGAGGATTCGATCAATCCCGTATACAATTCCCTTTGTCTAGCGGTATTGTACTCGCCCGAGATTCGATCGTCGGTATCCCGATACCTTGTTCAATCTCGTTACCGGCAAGTCTCTTTACTCGTTCCGTAACACATCATCCCGTGATCAACTCCTTGATCACATTGTGCACATTACGATGATGTCCTACCGAGTGGGCCCAGAGATACCTCTCCGTCACACGGAGTGACAAATCCCAGTCTCGATTCGTGCCAACCCAACAGACACTTTCGGAGATACCCGTAGTGCACCTTTATAGCCACCCAGTTACGTTGTGACGTTTGGCACACCCTTCCTACGGTATCCGGGAGTTGCACAATCTCATGGTCTAAGGAAATGATACTTGACATTTAGAAAAGCTTTAGCATACGAACTACACGATCTTTGTGCTAGGCTTAGGATTGGGTCTTGTCCATCACATCATTCTCCTAATGATGTGATCCCGTTATCAACGACATCCAATGTCCATGTTCAGGAAACCGCAACCATCTATTGATCAACGAGCTAGTCAACTAGAGGCTTACTAGGGACATGGTGTTGTCTATGTATCCACACATGTATCTGAGTTTCCTATCAATACAATTCTAGCATGGATAATAAACGATTATCATGAACAAGGAAATATAATAATAACCAATTTATTATTGCCTCTAGGGCATATTTCCAACAGTCTCCCACTTGCACTAGAGTCAATAATCCAATTCACATCGATATGTGATTAACACTCAAGGTCACATCCCCATGTGACTAACACCCAAAGAGTTATGGGTTTGATCATGTTATGCTTGTGAGAGAGGTTTCAGTCAACGGGTCTGCAGCATTCAGATCCGTATGTACTTCGCAAATTTCTATGTCATCTTGTAGATGCAACTACTACGCTACATTTGGAGCCATTTCAAATAACTGTTCTACTTGGAGCTATTCTAAATTGTTGCTCCATTATACGTATCCGGTATCTCTACTCAGAGCTATCCGGATAGGTGTTAAGCTTGCATCGACGTAACTCTTTACGTCGAACTCTTTATGACCTCCATAACTGAGAAACATATCCTTATTCCTCTAAGGATAATTTAGACCGCTATCTGGTGATCTACTCCTAGATCACCTTTGTACCCTCTTGCCAAATATGTGGCAAGGCACACATCAGGTGTGGTACTCAGCATGGCATACCGTATGGAGCCTATGACAAAAGCATAGGGGACGACCTTCGTCCTTCCTCTTTCTTCTGCAGTGGTCGAGCTTTAAGTCTTAACTTCATACCTTACAACTCAGGCAAGAACTCCTTCTTTGACTGATCCATCTTGAACACCTTCAAGATCATGTCAAGGTATGTGCTCATTTGAAAGTACCATTAAGCGTTTTGATCTATCCATATAGATCTTGATGCTCAATGTTCAAGTAGCTTAATCCAGGCTTTCCATTGAAAAACACTTTCCAAATAACCCTATATGCTTTCCAGAAATTCTACGTCATTTCTGATCAACAATATGTCAACAACATATATTCATCAGAAATTCTATAGTGCTCCCACTCACTTCTTTGGAAATGCAAGTTTCTCATAAACTTTGTATACACCCAAAATCTTTGATCATCTCATCAAAGCATACATTCCAACTCCGAGATGCTTACTCCAGTCCTTAGAAGGATTGCTGGAGCTTTGCATACTTATTAGCATCTTTCAGGATTGACAAAACCTTCCGGTTGTATCACATACAACCTTTCCTCAAGAAAATCGTCGAGGAAACAATGTTTGACATCCTATCTGCAAGATTTCATAAATAATGCTAATATAATTCCAACATACTCTTAGCATCGCTACGAGTGAGAAAGTCTCATCGTAGTCAACTCCTTGAACTTGTCAGAAAACATCTTAACGACAAGTCGAGCTTTCTTAATGGTGACATTTACCATCATTGTCCGTCTTCCTTTTAAAAATCCATCTGTACTCAATAGCCTTACGACCATCGAGCCGTTCTGCCAAAGTCTACACTTTGTTTTCATACATGGATCCTCTCTCGGATTTTATGGCCTCGAGCCATTTATCGGAATCCGGGCCCACCATCGCTTCTCCATAGCTCATAGGTTCATTGTTGTCTAGCAACATGACTTCCAAGACAGGATTACGTACCACTCTGAAGTAGTACGCATCCTTGTCATCCTACGAGGTTTGGGAGTGACTTGATCCGAAGTCTCATGATCAATATCATAAGCTTCCACTCCAATTGGTGTAGGTGCCACAGGAACAACTCTTTGTGCCCTGCTATACACTAGTTGAAGTGATGGTTCAATAACCTCATCAATTCTCCACCATCCTCCCACTCAATTCTTTCGAGAGAAACTTTTCCTCGAGAAAGGACCCGATTCTAGAAACAATCCCTTATTGCTTTCGGATCTGAGACAGGAGGTATACCCAACTGTTTTGGGCGTCCAATGAAGATGCATTTATCCGCTTTGGGTTCTAGCTTATCAACCTGAAACTTTTTCACATAAGCGTTGCAGCCCCAAACTTTTAAGAAATGACAGCTTAGGTTTCTCTAAACCATAGTTCATACGGTGTCATCTCATCGGAATTACGTGGTGCCCTATTTAAAGTGAATGTAGTTGTCTCTAATGCCTAACCCATAAACTATCGTGGTAATTCGATAAGAGACATCATGATATGCATCATATCCAATAGGGTGCAGTTATGATGTTCGGACACACCATCACACTATGGTGTTCCAGGCTGTATTGGTTGTGAAACAATTTCCACAATGTCTTAATTCTGTGCCAAACTCGTAATTCAGATATTCATCTCTACGATCATATCATACACATTTTATCCTCTTGTCACGACGATGTTCAACTTCCCTCTGAAATTACTTGAACCTTTCAATAATTCAGAATTATGTTTCATCAAGTAAATATACTCAGTATCTACTCAAATCATCTGTGAAGTAAGAACATAACGATATCCACTACATGCCTCAGCACTCATTGGACTGCGCACATCAAGATGTATTACTTCCAACAAGTTGCTTTCTTGTTCCATTTTACTGAAAACGAGGCTTTCAGTCATCTTGCCCATGTGGTATGATTTGCATGTCTCAAGAGATTCAAAATCAAGTGAGTCCAAACGATCCATCTGTATAGAGTTTCTTCATGCATATCTACCAACAAACATGGTTCGCATGTCTCAATCCTTTCAAAAATGAGTGAGTCCAAAGATCCATCAACATGGAGCTTCTTCATGCATTTTATACCAATATGACTCAAATTGCAGTGCCACATTTGTGTGGTACTATCATTACTATCTTATACCTTTGGCATGAAAATGTGTATCACTACGATCGGGATGGTATTATTCAAATAAACAGAGTAACCATTATTCTCCTTAAATGAATAACCGTATCGCGATATACATAATCCAATCATGTCTATGCTCAACGCAAACACCAAATAACAATTATTTAGGTTTAATACCAATCTCGATGGTAGAGGGAGCGTACGATATTTGATCAACCTTGGAAATACTTCCAACACATATCGTCATCTCACCTTTTAGCTAGTCTCCTTTTGTTCCGTAGCCTTTTGTTTCGAGTTACTAAAACTTAGCAACCGAACCGGTATCTAATACCCTGGTGCTACTAGGAGTACTAGTAAAGTACACATTATAATGCATATCCAATATACTTCTGTCGACCTTTGCCAGCCTTCTCATCTACCAAGTATCTAGGGTGGTTCTGCTTCAGTGACTGTTCCCCTTATTACAGAAGCACTTAGTCTCGGGCTTGGGTTCAACTTTGGGTTTCTTCACTAGAGCAGCAGCTGATTTGCCGTTTCATGAAGTATCCCTTCTTGCCCTTGACCTTCTTGAAACTAGTGGTTTCACCAACCATCAACAATTGATGCTCCTTCTTGATTTCTACTTTTGTGGTGTCAAACATCGCGAATATCTCAAGGACCATCATATATGTCCCCGATATATTATAGTTCATCACGAAGCTCTAGTAGCTTGGTGGTAATGACTTCGGAGAAACATCACTATCTCATCTGGAAGATCAACTCCCACTCGATTCAAATGATTGTTGTACTCAGACAATGTGAGCACAAGCTCAACAATTGAGCTTTTCTCCCTTAGTTTGCAGGCTAAGAAAATTGTCGGAGGTCTTATACCTCTTGATGTGGGCACGAGCCTGAAATCCCAATTTCAGCCCTCGAAACATCTCATATGTTTCGCGACGTTTCAAAACGTCTTCGGTGCCTCAACTCTAAACTGTTTAACTGAACTATCACGTAGTTATCAAAATGTGTATGTCAAATGTTCGCAACATCCACAGACGACGTTCGAGGTTCAGCACACTGAGAGGTGCATTAAGGACATAAGCCTTCTATGAAGCAATGAGGACAATCCTCAGTTTACTGACCTAGTCCACATAATTGCTACTATCATCTTTCAACTAAATTTTCTCTAGGAACATATCTAAACAGTAGAACTGAAGCGCGAGCTATGACATAATTTGCGAAGACCTTTTGACTATGTTCAGGATAATTAAGTTCATCTTATGAACTCCCACTCAGATAGACATCCCTCTAGTCATCTAAGTGATTACATGATCCGAGTCAACTAGGCCGTGTCCGATCATCACGTGAGACGGACTAGTCATCATCGGTGAACATCTTCATGTTGATCGTATCTACCATACGACTCATGCTCGACCTTTCGGTCTCTTGTGTTCCGAGGCCATGTATGTACATGCTAGGCTCGTCAAGTCAACCTAAGTGTTTCACGTGTGTAAATCTGTCTTACACCCGTTGTATGTGAACGTTTAGAATCTATCACACCCGATCATCACGTGGTGCTTCGAAACGACGAAATTTCGCAACGGTGCACAGTTAGGGGGAACACTTTCTTGAAATTTTAATGAGGGATCATCTTATTTACTACCGTTGTTCTAATCAAATAAGATGCATAAACATGATAAACATCACATGCAATCAAATAATAGTGACATGATATGGCCAATATCATATAGCTCCTTTGATCTCCATCTTGGGGCTCCATGATCATCTTGTCACCGGCATGACACCATGATCTCCATCATCATGATCTCCATCATCGTGTCTCCATGAAGTTGTCTCGCCAACTTATTACTTCTACTACTATGGCTACCGGTTAGCAATAAAGTAAAGTAATTACATGGCGTTGTTCAATGACACGCAGGTCATACAATAAATAAAGACAACTCCTATGGCTCCTGCCGGTTGTCATACTCATCGACATGCAAGTCGTGATTCCTATTACAAGAACATGATCAATCTCATACATCACATATCATTCATCACATTCTTCTTGGCCATATCACATCACATAGCATACCCTGCAAAAACAAGTTAGACGTCCTCTAATTGTTGTTTGCATGTTTTACGTGGCTGCTATGGGTTTCTAGCAAGAACGTTTCTTACCTACGCAAAAACCACAACGTGATATGTCAATTGCTATTTACCCTTCATAAGGACCCTTTTCATCGAATCCGATCCGAATAAAGTGGGAGAGACAGACACCCGCTAGCCACCTTATGCAACTAGTGCATGTCAGTCGGTGGAACCAGTCTCACGTAAGAGTACGTGTAAGGTCGGTCCGGGCCGCTTCATCCCACAATGCTGCCGAATCAAGATTGGACTAGTAACGGTAAGCATATTGAACAAAATCAACTCCCACAACTACTTTGTGTTCTACTCGTGCATAGAAACTACGCATAGACCTAGCTCATGATGCCACTGTTGGGTAACGTAGCAAAAATTCAAAAATTTCCTACGTGTCACCAAGATCTATCTATGGAGAGACCAGCAACGAGGGGAAGGAGAGTGCATCTACATACCCTTGTAGATCGCTAAGCGGAAGCGTTCAAGAGAACGGGGTTGAAGGAGTCGTACTCGTCGTGATCCAAATCACCGGAGATCCTAGTGCCGAACGGACGGCACCTCCGCGTTCAACACACGTACAGCCCGGTGACGTCTGCCATGCCTTGATCCAGCAAGGAGAGAGGGAGAGGTTGAGGAAGACTCCATCCAACAGCAGCACAACGGCGTGGTGGTGGTGGAGCATGGTGATCCAGCAGGGCTTCGCCAAGCACCGCGAGATATGAGGAGAAAGAGAGGTAGGGCTGCGCCAGGGAGAGGTCAGAAACTCATGTGTTGGCAGCCCCAAAGACCTCAAATATATATAGGGGAGAGGGAGGGGGCTGCGCCCCCACCTAGGGTTCCACCCTAGGGGCGGCCAGGGGAGGGGGAGAGGGAGGCGCACCAGGCATGGGCCCTAAGGCCCATCTGCGCTTAGGGTTTGCCCCCCCTCCTCCCCTTAGGCGCCTTGGGCCCTTGTGGGGGGGCGCACCAGCCCACCTGGGGCTGGTCCCCTCCCACACTTGGCCCATGCAGCCCTCCGGGGCTTGTGGCCCCACTTGGTGGACCCCCGGGACCCTCCCGGTGGTCCCGGTACGTTACCGATAAAACCCGAAACTTTTCCGGTGACCAAAACAGGACTTCCCATATATAAATATTTACCTCCGGACCATTTTGGAACTCCTCGTGACGTCCGGGATCTCATCCGGGACTCCGAACAACATCCGGTAACCACATATATCTATTCCCTATAACCCTAGCGTCATCGAACCTTAAGTGTGTAGACCCTACGGGTTCGGGAACCATGCAGACATGACCGAGACGTTCTCCGGTCAATAACCAACAGCGGGATCTGGATACCCATGTTGGTTCCCACATGTTCCACGATGATCTCATCGGATGAACCACGATGTCGAGGATTCGATCAATCCCGTATACAATTCCCTTTGTCTAGCGGTATTGTACTTGCCCGAGATTCGATCGTCGGTATCCCGATACCTTGTTCAATCTCGTTACCGGCAAGTCTCTTTACTCGTTCCGTAACACATCATCCCATGATCAACTCCTTGATCACATTGTGCACATTACGATGATGTCCTACCGAGTGGGCCCAGAGATACCTCTCCGTCACACGGAGTGACAAATCCCAGTCTCGATTCGTGCCAACCCAACAGACACTTTCGGAGATACCCGTAGTGCACCTTTATAGCCACCCAGTTACGTTGTGACGTTTGGCACACCCTTCCTACGGTATCCGGGAGTTGCACAATCTCATGGTCTAAGGAAATGATACTTGACATTTAGAAAAGCTTTAGCATACGAACTACACGATCTTTGTGCTAGGCTTAGGATTGGGTCTTGTCCATCACATCATTCTCCTAATGATGTGATCCCGTTATCAACGACATCCAATGTCCATGGTCAGGAAACCGCAACCATCTATTGATCAACGAGCTAGTCAACTAGAGGCTTACTAGGGACATGGTGTTGTCTATGTATCCACACATGTATCTGAGTTTCCTATCAATACAATTCTAGCATGGATAATAAACGATTATCATGAACAAGGAAATATAATAATAACCAATTTATTATTGCCTCTAGGGCATATTTCCAACACTACTTTAACTTGCTCAGGAGGTGTATATGTTTTAATATTGCTTTTACGAACCACAGTTGAAGCTTTAGCATGATCCTTTATCCTAACAGGGAAAGGTGGTTTCTCAACATAACAAGTAGGAACGATAGGATCATTATAGGTGACAGTCTTTTCTTCAACTTTAATAGGTGCAGCTACTTTTACTTCTATGGGAGGATGATATTTAAACCACTTCTCCTTAGGGAGATCAACATAAGTAGCAAAAGATTCACAGAAAGAAGCTACTATCTCAGAATCAAGTCCATATTTAGTGCTAAACTTACGGAAAATATCAGTATCCATAAAAGATTTAACACAATCAAACTTAGGTGTCATACCTGACTCCTTACCATTGTCGAGGTCCCAATCTTCGGAGTTGCGTTTAATTCTTTCCAATAAATCCCATTTGAATTCAATAGTCTTCATCATAAAAGAGCCAGCACAAGAAGTATCAAGCATGGTGCGATTATTTTCAGAAAGCCGAGCATAAAATTTTTGAATAATCATTTCTCCTGAGAGCTCATGATTGGGGCATGAATATAACATTGATTTAATCCTCCCCCAAGCTTGAGCGATGCTTTCTCCTTTGCGAGGCCAAAAATTATATATATAATTGCGATCACGATGAACAAGATGCATAGGATAAAACTTCTGATGAAATTCCAATTTCAATCGTTTGTAATTCCAAGACCTCATATCATCACATAGCCTATACCATGTCGATGCATCTCCCCTCAAAGATAAGGGGAAGACCTTCTTCTTAACAACGTCTTTGGGTACACCTGCAAGCTTAAATAATCCATAAACTTGATCCACATATATTAGATGTTCATCAGGATGTTTTGTTCCATCTCCTAGAAAAGGATTAGCTAGCAGTTTTTCTATCATACCCGAAGGAACTTCAAAGCAAGCATTTTCATTTTCATTTTCAGTAGGTTCAGTAGGTTGAGGAGAAACTCTTTGCTCTACTGGTCGGGGTGAAGATACCCCGAACAAGCCCCTCAGAGGATTACCTTCCATAGTAACAAGTGACAGTAAATTTCAGCACACTATATAAATTTTTCCTTACCAAAGGCGCTTCACTCCCCGGCAACGGCGCCAGAAAAGAGTCCTGATGACCCACAAGTATAGGGGATCTATCGTAGTCATTTCGATAAGTAAGAGTGTCGAAACCAACGAGGAGCAGAAGGAAATGATAAGCGGTTTTCAGCAAGGTATTCTCTGCAAGTACTGAAATAAGTGGTAACAGATAGTTTTGTGATAAGATAATTTGTAACGAGCAACAAGAAACAAAAGTAAATAAAGTGCAGCGAGGTGGCCCAATCCTTTTTGTAGCAAAGGACAAGCCTGGACAAACTCTTATATCAGGAAAAGCGCTCTCGAGAACACATGGGAATATCGTCAAGCTAGTTTTCATCACATTCATATGATTCGCGTTCGGTACTTTGATAATTTGACATGCGGGTGGACCGGTGCTTGGGTGTTGTTATTACTTGAACAAGCATCCCACTTATGATTAACCTCTATTGCAAGCATCCACAACTACAACAAAAGTATTAAGGTAAACATAACCATAGCATGAAACATATGGATCCAAATCAGCCCCTTACGAAGTAACGCATAAACTAGGGTTTAATCTTCTGTCACTCTAGCAACCCATCATCTACTTATTACTTCCCAATGCCTTCCTCTAGGCCCAAATAATGGTGAAATATTATGTAGTCGACATTCACATAACACCACTAGAGGCTAGACAACATACACCTCATCAAAATATCGAACGAATACCAAATTCACGTGACTACCAATAGCAAGACTTCTCCCTTGTCCTCAGGAACAAACGTAACTACTCACAAAGCATAAACATGTTCATAATCAGAGGGGTATTAATATGTATATAGGATCTGAACATATGATCTTCCACCAATTAAACCAACTAGCATCAACTACAAGGAGTAATTAACACTACTAGCAACCTACTAGCACCAATCCCGGACTTGGAGACAAGAATTGGATACAAGAGATGAACTAGGGTTTTGAGATGAGATGGTGCTGATGATGATGTTGATGGAGATTGCCCTCTCTCGATGAGAGGAGCGTTGGTGATGACGATGGCGATGATTTCCCCCTCCGGGAGGGAAGTTTCCTCGGCAGAACAGCTCTGCCGGAGCTCTAGATTGGATCCGCCAAGGTTCTGCCTCGTGGCGGCGGAGTTTCGTCTCGAAAGGTTGCTTCTTATTTTTTTTTCTCGACAAAAGACTTCATATAGGAGAAGATGGTCATCAGAGAGCCACCAGGGGGCCCACGAGGTAGGGGGCGCGCCCTAGGGGGGCGCCCCCACCCTCGTGGAAAGGGTGTGGGCCCCTGGTCTTCATCTTTGGCGAGGATTTTTCATTATTTATTATAAGGTATTCTGAGTTTCAGGAGTTTTGGAGTTGTGCGGAATAGGTCTGTAATATTTGCTCCTTTTCCAGCCCAGAATTCCAGCTTCCAGCATTCTCCCTCCTTATGTAAACCTTGTAAAATAAGAGAGAATAGTCATAAGTATTGTGACATAATGTGAAATAATAGCCCATAATGCAATAAATATCGATATAAAAGCATGATGCAAAATGGACGTATCACCGCCCTTCCTCATTTCTTGCCCGGCCCCCATGGACGACTTCATAGTCATCTTCATCACCTTGCCACCGATAGCCATCCATGAAACCATGCAAGAGCAGGTGGTCCCGCACCTGTACAGAATCCGGGTCCATATGGCTCTTCATCTTGCATCTTCGACATGGACATCGTATCTCCGTCTCATTCTTTTGAAGCATCTCGGCCTTCGCGGAGCTCAAAAACCAATTCACGATGCCTTCGGTCATCGTGCGGACCATGGTCGCCTGCGGGGTAGAGCAAAACGATATTTTAGAACCAAAAAAAATTTTGGCATGACTTTGCCTAAAAATAGGACCAAAAAGAATGCATAGTGCCAAATTCTCGCCGAAACGGAAATGAATCAACATTCCGGCAAAATATTGGCAACTATCGCATTTGAAATACTGGTACCTGCAAACACAAACATATGCAACACCACAAACATATGCAACACCACAAACATACGTAGATCTAGGCCATAAAAAGTGCATGTGCACGTTGTTGGAGGGAGAAAAAAGTAGATCTACAACATAAAGAAAGCTTTCCCCTTACTTACCTATCAAAAAAGGAAATTTAACCACTTAATTTGGGTGAATCTATCGTGCAAATGAGGTGAGGAGGAGGAGGCAGCCGAGACAAGCTTGGAGGAGGAGGTGGAGAGAATGAAGTGGGGAAAGTGAGTGTGGTAGGTGGTTGTCCAAAATATCTAGCTGCTCTCAGGTTACCAATGGCGCACCACCTAATAATGCGCCATTAGTAACCCTGGTTACTAATGGCGCACATGTTACGTGGTGCGCCATTACTAGTTTGAACTAGTAATGGCGCACTATACCCTGGTGCGCCATTACTAGTTTTGAAAAAAAAAGTAAAAAAAATGTTAGTAGTGGCGCACCACCTAACAATGCGCCATCAGTAATCCTGGTTACTAATGGCGCACCTGTTACGTGGTGCGCCATTACTAGTTTTGCAAAAAAAATAGTTGTTAGTAGTGGCGCACCATGGTTGTGGTGCGCCATTACTAGTTTGAACTAGCAATGGTGGACTATGCCCTGGTGCGCCATTACTAGTTTTGGAAAAAATTATTAGTAGTGGCGCACCGTGGGTGTGGTGCGCCATTAGTGATATGGACACTAATGGCGTACCTACACATGGTGCGCCACTGCTATATAACAGTGGCGCACCACATATGAGGTGCGCCATTAATGTCCATATTAGCTATAGCCCTTTTCCTAGTAGTGTGAAATGGAAATGGAAATTAAGTTTCTATGATCTGATCGTGGAGGTGAATATTTGAGTTATGAGTTTGGTCTTCATTTGAAACAACGCGGAATAGTTTCGCAACTCACGCCACCTGGAACACCACAACGTAATGGTGTGTCCGAACGTCGTAACCGCACTTTATTAGATATGGTGCAATCTATGATGTCTCTTACTGATTTACCGCTATTGTTTTGGGTTTATGCTTTAGAGACGGATGCAGGGCACCATCGAAATCCGTTGAGACGACACCATATGAACTGTGGTTTGGCAAGAAACCCAAGTTGTCGTTTCTTAAAGTTTGGGGCTGTGATGCTTATGTGAAAAAGCTTCAACTTGATAAGCAAGAACCCAAATCAGAGAAATGTGTCTTCATAGGATACCCAAAGGAAACTGTTGGGTACACCTTCTATCATAGATCTGAAGGCAAGATATTCGTTGCTAAGAATGGATCCTTTCTAGAGAAGGAGTTTCTCTCGAAAGAAGTGAGTGGGAGGAAAGTAGAACTTGATGAGGTAACTGTACCTTCTCCCTTATTGGAAAGTAGTTCATCACAGAAATCAGTTCCAGTGATTCCTACACCAATTAGTGAGGAAGTTATTGATGTTGATCATGAAACTTCTGATCAAGTTACCACCGAACCTTGTAGGTCAACCAGAGCAAGATCCGCACCAGAGTGGTACGATAATCCTGTCCTGGAGGTCATGTTACCTGACCATGACAAACCTACGAACTATGAGGAAGCAATGATGAGCCCAGATTCCGTGAAATGGCTTGAGGCCATGAAATCTGAGATGGGATCCATGTATGAGAACAAAGTGTGGACTTTGGTTGACTTGCCCGATGATCGGCAAGCCATTGAGAATAAATGGATCTTCAAGAAGAAGACTAACGCTGACAGTAATGTTACTGTCTACATAGCTCGACTTGTTGCGAAAGGTTTTTGACAAGTTCAAGGAGTTGACTACGATGAGACCTTCTCACCCGTACCGATGCTTAAGTCCGTTCGAATCATGTTAGCAGCTGCCGCATTTTATGATTATGAAATTTGGCAAATGGATGTCAAAACTGCATTCCTTAATGGATATCTTAAAGAAGAGTTGTATGATGCAACCAGAAGGTTTTGTGAATCCTAAAGGTGCTAACAAAGTGTGCAAGCTCCAGCGATCCATATATGGACTAGTGCAAGCATCTCGGATTTGGAATATACGCTTTGATGAGTTGATCAAAGCATATAGTTTTATACAGACTTTTGGAGAAGCCTGTATTTACAAGAAAGTGTGTGAGAGCTTTGTAGCATTTCAGATATTATATGTGGATGACATATTGTTGATCAGAAATGATACTAAATTTCTAGATAGCATAAAAGGATACTTTAATAAGGATTTTTCAATGAAAGACCTCGGTGAAGTTGCTTACATATTGAGCATCAAGATCTATAGAGATAGATCAAGACGCTTGATAAATTTTTTCAATAAGTACATACCTTGACAAGTTTTTTAAGTAGTTGAAAATGGAACAGTCAAAGAAGGAGTTCTTGCCTGTGTTGTAAGGTGTGAAGTTGAGGAAAGACTCAAAACCCGACCACGACAGAAAATAGAAAGAGAACGAAAAGTAATTCCCTATGCCTCAGTCATAGGTTCTATAAAGTATGCTATGCTATGTACCAGACCTATTGTATACCTTAACATGATATTGGCAAGGGAGTACAATAGTGATCTAGGAGTAGATCACTGGACAACGGTCAAAATTATCCTTAGAGGACTAAGGAAATATTTATCGGTTATGGAGGTGATAAAAGAGTTCATCGTAAAGAGTTACGTCGATGCAAGATTTTGACACCGATCTAGATGACTCTAAGTGTCGATCTAGATACATATTGAAAGTGGGAGCAATTATCTAGAGTAGCTCCGTGCAGAATATTGTAGACATAGAAATTTGCAAGATACATACGGATCTGAATGTTGCAGACCCATAGACTAAACTTCTCTCACAAGCAAAAATGATCACTCTTTGGTTGTTAATCACATAGCGATGTGAACTAGATTATTGACTATAGTAAACCCTTTGGGTGTTAGTCACATGAATATATGAACTAATCACATAAAGATGTGAACTATTGGTGTGAAATCACATGACGATGTGAACTAGATTATTGACCCTAGTGCAAGTGGGAGACTGAAGGAAATATACCCTAGAGGCAATAATAAAGTTGTTATTTATATTCCTTAGATCATGATCAATGTTAATTATTCATGCGGGAATTGTATTAGCCGGAAACTTAGTACATGTGTGAATACATAGACAAACAAAGTGTCCTTAGTATGCCTCTACTTGACTAGCTCGTTAATCAAAGATGGTTAAGTTTCCTAGCCATAGACATGTGTTGTCATTTGATGAACGGGATCACATCATTAGAGAATGATGTGATGGACAAGACCAATCCGTTAGCTTAGCACTATGATCGTTTAGTTTATTGCTATTTCTTTCTTCATGACTTATACATGTTCCTATGACTATGAGATTATGCAACTCCCGAATACCGAAGGAACACTTAGTGTGCTATCAAACGTCACAACATAACTGGGTGATTATAAAGATGCTCTACAGGTGTCTCCGATGGTGTTTGTTGAGTTGGCATAGATCGAGATTAGGATTTGTCACTCTGATTGTCGGAGAGGTATCTCTGGGGCCCTCTCGGTAATGCACATCACTATAAGCCTTGCAAGCAATGTGACTAATGAGTTAGTTGCAGCATGATGCGTTACGGAACGAGTAAAGAGGCTTGCCAGTAACGATATTGAACTAGGTATGGTGATACCGATGATCGAATCTCAGGCAAGTAACATATCGATGACAAAGGGAACAACGTATGTTGTTTTGCGGTTTGACCAATAAAGATCTTTGTAGAATATGTAGGAGCCAATATGAGCATCCAGGTTCCGCTATTGTTTATTGACCAGAGATGTGTCTCGGTCTTGTCTACATAGTTCTCGAACCCGTAGGGTCCGCACGCTTAATGTTCAATGACGATTTGTATTATGTGTTATGTGATTTGATGTACCGAAGTTTGTTCGGAGTCCCGGATGAGATCACCAACATGACGAGGAGTCTCGAAATAGTCGAGAGGTAAATATTCATATATTGGAATGTTGTATTTGGACATCGGAATGGTTCTGAGTGGTTCGGGCATTTTTCCGGAGTACCGGGAGGTTACCGGAACCCCCCGGGAGAAGTTATGGGCCTTATGGGCCATAAGAGGGAAGCACACCAGCCCACAAGGGGCTGGTGCCCCCCCCCTTGGGCAGGAGGCCGGTTAGGACTAGGAGAAGGGGTCCGGCCCCCTTTCCTTCTCCTTCTCTCTTCCCCCTTTCCTACTCCGTGTGGGAGGTGGAATCCTACTAGGACTAGGGAGTCCCAGTAGGACTCCACACCTTGGCACGCCCTCCTAGGGCTGGCTGCCTCTCCCTCTCCCCCATTTATATACGGAGATAGGGGCACCCCAAATACACACAAGTTGATCTTTAGCCGTGCGCGTTGTCCCCCTCCACAGTTTTACACCTCGGTTATATTGTCGTAGTGCTTAGGGAAAGCCCTGCGCCGGCAACTTCATCATCACCGTCACCACGCCGTCATGCTGAAGGAACTCTCCCTCAGCCTCAACTGGATCAATACTTCGAGGGACATCACCGAGCTGAACGTGTGCAAATCACGGAGGTGTCGTACATTCGGTACATGGATCGGTTGGATCGCGAAGACGTTCGACTACATCAACCGCGTTACTAAACACTTCCGCTTTCGGTCTACGAGGGTACGTAGACACACTCTCCCCTCTCGTTGCTATGAATCTCCTAGATAGATCTTGTGTGATCATAGGTAAATTTTTTGAAATACTTGTTCCCCAACACTACGGTAATGTGCGCTGGTGAATGTGGACCGTTTGACTGGTCAATTGATCGTGTCATCAACAAATTACGGAGTTGTATGGTGAGTCAGTGACCGTATGATCACCATAAAATGTATTTTATTAACACAGTACAAACTCAAACTACCATTTGTTTCTTTCATATATGTGCTGATAGGTGGGCCCCACGGTTACGCACGCTGATGGTGCAACACTAGTTGCACCACATGGAACGTTTAACTGGTCAATTTATCATGTCATCAACAAATTACGGAGTTGTACAGGTGATCCAGTGACCGTATAATCACGATATGTATTTTTTTTAACACAGTACACACGCAAGCGCTCATATATACGCGCAAACACTCCCCGCTATAAGCGCACACACACACACCCTACCCCTATGAGCACCTTCGAGAAAGTGAGCGAGCATATGATCTTGAGATTTTCCAAAGTCACCATAGGTGCCTCATAGTCGAGGGGAACGTCTTCTCCCATTGAACGCACAACGCCAGAAAATACTGAAATTAATCCAGGATAAATGCGAGCACCAGGACTTTAACCCTAGTGGGTCGGGGAAACTACTGTCCTCCTAACCATCCAACCACAGGTTGGTTAGCAGCAGAAAATGTATATGGTGACCGTGATGAGCTTATTCTGAAGTCCAGTGACCATATCGTGCTTTCACTTCAAATACAATGACTGATAACCCACAAGTATAGGGGATCGCAACAGTTTTCGAGGGTAGAGTATTCAACCCAAATGTATAGGGGGAGCCAAAGAATATTTGAAAGTATTAGCATCTGAGTTGTCAATTCAACCACACCTGGAGATTAATTATCTGCAATAGCGTGATCAGTAGCAAAGTAATATGATAGTTTTGATAGTAGTGATAGTACAATAGTAACGGTAATAGTGATGCCAGTATTTTTGTAGCAAGTGCAATAGTAACGATAGCAGTAATAACTTAGCAAGAACAATATAAGTGAAATTTGTAGGCATTGGATCGGTAATTTGTTGGATGATATTCATCATGTGACAGTCATAACCTAGGGCGATACGACACTAGCTCCAGTTCATAAATATAATGTAGTCATGTATTCTGTAAATAGTCATACGTGCTTATGGAAAGAACTTGCATGACATCTTTTGTCCTACCCTCCCGTGGCAGCGGGGTCCAATTGGAAACTAAGGGATATTAAGGCCTCCTTTTAATAGAGAACCAAAACAAAGCATTAACACACGATGAATACATGAACTCCTCAAACTACGGTCATCACCGGGAGTGGTCCCGACTATTGTCACTCTGGGGTTACCGGATCATAACACATAGTAGGTGAGTATAACTTGCAAGATCGGATCTAGAACATGGATATAATGGTGATAACATAAACGGTTCAGATCTGAAGTCATGGCACCCAGGCCCAAAGTGACAAGCATTAAGCATGGCAAAGTCATAGCAACGTCAATCTCAGAACAGAGTGTATACTAGGGATCAATCCCTAACAAAACTAACTAGATTACATGATGAATCTCATCCAACTCCTCACCGACCAGCGAGCCTACGAAGGAATTACTCACTCCCGGTGGGGAGCATCATGGAATTGGTGATGGAGAAGGGTTGGTGATGATGAAGATCGAAGATCCCCCTCTCCGGAGCCCCAAACGGACTCCAGATCTGGCCTCCCGATGAAGAATAGGAGGTGACAGCAGCTCCGTCTCGTGGAACGCGATAATTTTTTTCCCTAATTTTCTCTCCGAATATGTGATTTTATAGTATCAGGGTTGAGGTCTGCGGGGCCACCAGGTGGGGACAACCGACCTGGGCGCGCCAGGAGGGGGGCGCCCTGGTGGGTTGTGCCCACCCAGGTGCCCCCCTCCGGTGGATCTTGGCTCCAAAAAATCTCTTTATTGATATAAAAATTCCTCGCAAAGTTTCACTCCATTCCGAGAACTTTTATTTCTGCACAAAAACAACACCATGGTAGTTCTGCTGAAAACAACATCAGTCCGGGGTTTATTTCATTCAAATCATGCAAATTAGAGTAAAAAACAAGAGGAAACACTACAAAAAGAATACACTTCCGTGATGATACGTGTTTGTCATAGTAGGTCACGTTTTCTGTCATGCATGTACATCCATGACAATTTTATGACAGAATCAAGATAGTCATACATGTGCTGTCGTAGAAGTATTGCATGACATTACCAAAATTATCATCATGGAAGTGTCCACTTCCATGATGATAAATCGCACGTCACAGAAGTGCTTTCGTCAAGGGTGACCGACACGTGGCATCCATCGTAACGGAAAGTCGTTAAGCTATCGTGTCCGGTTTTGGATCCGATAACCCGTTAACAGCCCCGACCAATGGGGATTTTCCACGTGCAAAATCATCATTGGCTGGAGGAAACACGTGTCGGCTCGCCGTTGGGACAGATGTCATCCACTCATTGGACCCAAAGCGCCTATGATACGTCGACACGTGGCACGGCCCAACAGAGGCCCATTCCTGTGAAAAGGCCGGCTCGTTTGACTTGGTTAAAAGGTGGCGGCCTGGCCCACGACAAGCCTGTTAATGGCCCATTCGCATATAGCCCATTTAAAGCCCGCTAACCCAGGGCCTGTTTACGGCCTATCCAAATTAGGCACTGTATCGTCATCTGGGTCGTCCAATATAATTCCAGCCCGTTTTAACTTCCGGCCCATGTATGGCCCATGACGTCTTTCGGCCCATATGAGGCCCTTAGTAACTCTCGGCCCATTAACGGCCCGTGGTAAAACTGTCCCATAATGAATAGTGTCTCACTTTATACCCATTAACGGCACGTGGTGAAACTGGCCCGTAATGAATAGTGTATCACTTTATACCCATTAACGGCCCATTATTTCGTTGGGCCGTTTCCAGCCCATGTTATCTTTCGGCCTTCTCAGGGCCCATTTATTTTTGGGCTCATTTCCAGCATTCGTTTACTTACGGCCTGTACTCTCATTTTCTGCTTGTGGGCCAAATTCAACCTGTGGTTACAGTCGGCCCGTTTGTGGCCCGTTAATACATTGGGTCGTTTTCATAGCGTCATCAAATACGGCCGATTAACGACGACCCATTATGGTCGGCCCATGAACGGACGATTTCAACTCTAGCCCATTTACGACCATAATGTGGTCTGTTATTGGCCCTTGTTTGGCCAACCGATCATACGGCCCGTAGAAGGCCCATTGATGATACGGCCCGTAGAAGGCTCATTGTGTCTACGGCCCGTATAAGGCCCATTGTTTCTATGCTGCAGAAAGCCCGTTGTTTCTATGGCCCTTAGAAGGCGCATTGTTTCTATGGCCCGTAGGAGGCCCATGTTAACTACAGTAAATATGTAGCCCATGGTTATTGTGGCCTAGTTTTAAAAAATAGGTTATTGCGGCCACTAGCAAACCGCGGAAAAAGAACTACACTGACTACAAGAAAACAAATAAACAAGACAATAAGGAAATAAATAGGCAAGCAACTTATGCTAGGCTATCACGGCTATTACACATATTACATCCACTGGGCATCAAAGTTCGCCACCAGTGCAATTATAGGGAACAAAGAAGCATATAAACGCCGCAGCAAAACAAGTCCAGAACTAAAACCACTTCAGAAGAGTTCAATAAACAATATCCTGGGTACCCATAATGCTGGCAAGATGCTTAGCAAGCTTATTAACTTTCTCTTGTTTGGCGTTTAAATCCTACAGCACTTGTTGTTGCACCAGAAAGCATGCATCTGAATTCTGCAGGGGCTTCCTCAGTCCTTCAGCTTCCTGTCGCATAACATCTGATTGATGTATTTCAACTTGAAGTTGAGACTCAAGAAGTCGAACGTATTCACGCAGCGAGTTCGAGGAGCTGGTGCAAGCAGTAGTAGCCAGTAACTCGAACACTACATCAAGACAGGACTTCGGGGTTGTCTCAGTGTCTTCAATATAGTTTTTATTAGCTTTCTTGGAGACCAACAGGGATGTCTCACTATCTTGAACCTTATCTGCATTACTTCCTTTACCATTGCATAATGGGGTACTCTTCTCCAATATTTTACCCACGATCTAAAGGAGAAACAAACAAACACATCACAGGTTTACAATGTAGTATATGAAACTCATTTTGGTAAACCAGTTTAGTAGTAAGGTGGACAGGATAACAACATGAAACAAACATATATCTATGTAGTATGGTCGTTGTATGGTCCCTATCATTCTAGTTTATGTTGCCAAATCAAGATAGATACAGTTTGAATCATATCTATTTAAGACAAAGCAGCATAGACAGAGTATAAGTATGGGAAACTACACAGCAATAACAACACTTGTAATGTGCATGGCATGAGAACATAACTATTTATTCAATTGAAACTGAAATCAACATAGAGCAAGTTACAACAGCAAACACGTTAAAGAAACAGGTTTAAAACATACCTATTGTGCCATTGGAGTTTCAATTGCATCCTTCAAATTTGAAATTAGTTGGTATGAGTAAATACAGTGATGCAAGAGCAAAGTAGTATGAACCATAGCTACGGAACCTGACCTGAGAACAATTCTTCTTCTGCTTTAAGCGTTGACTTGGGGTTCGGAGTGGTGGTCCTCATGCTTTGGGCACTGCAGTTGCCTTACTAACTGCTCGTGTTTGGGTGCTCTGTGGTGGAGACGGTGCTGTGTCAACGGGAATTGGGTTACTATCTGCTGGGGTTGGGGTTAGAAGGGGTGTAGCTGGTTCTCTGTCCAATTGGGTAGGGGTACAATCTGCGTGAGTCTGGGTTATGTGTGGTGGGGCTGGTTCTTAGGCAAGTACAACCGTGGTTCTATCTCCATCGACAGGTAGCACGATCTTTTCTGAAGACCGTGTTTTTACTCCCATGGATACTGCCATCACCCCCTCCAATTGAAATGGTTGATAAACAAGAAAAGTAATTGAATGTACAGACATTATAAGATAGACCGGTGCAATGGATAGTAGGGAAGAAAATAGTGCATGAAATAATTCACATTTATGTTGTCTAACCAAACAGAATAGCAGGACATAATTTCACATATATGATGGCTAATTAAACAGGATAGCATGACACAATTTCACATGTATGATGGCTAACTAAACAAGATAGAATGACATACTTCAAAATATGATGAGTATGTAAACAAGATGACATGATATAACTATATGATGTGTCTATTAAAGTGGTTGGCATGCCATAAATCACAAACATGTCGTCGATGGAAACATGATGGCATGATATAATTCACGGATAGAATGACATAATTCAAAATATGATGACTATGTGAACAGGATGAGATGATATAACTATATTATGTCTTTAGAAAATGGGTTGGCATGCCATAATTCAGATACATGCTGTCTATGTAAACATCATGGCATGATATAATTCAAATATATGATTTATATACTAAGGAAGTGAGCAGAGGGCAATCGCATATATGATGTGTCAACTAAGGAAATGGCATTCAATATCGTGTATATGATGTACAAACTAAGCATTGCAATACAACATATGCATGATATGAGTAATATAACCCTGCCAAGTTTGAGCATACACCTCAGGGGGATAATAGGACTGGTCATCTGCCTCTGAATCCTCCTCTGAAGAGCTATCTATAACCAGCAAGATATCTGCTTCAGCAGGTAGCATTGTTTGCTCTGAAGACCTTGTTTTCACTCTAGATTTCTCCATCACCAATTCAAATGGCTGATGCATAGGAAGAGCAGTTGAATATACAAACATTATCGACAAAAGCAATGAGAAACACAAAAAAGGACGACATGATATAATTCACATATATGACGCTTGGCTAAACAACATGGCATTGCATAATTCACATATATAATGCCTTGCAACAAGATAGCATTGCATAATTCACATATATAATGTCTTGCAACAAGATGGCATTGCATAATTCACATCTATCTATCTATACCTATACTAATTAGAGACTCCCTAATAATTCCCACGTTAATTAGAAAATAGGAGCCGTACATCTAATGATGGGACCCGAGTTATTACGGTCTAGATTGACCCATACAATTTGCGGCTGAAAAAATTAAGTTCACTTATTAAACAGACTGATTCACAAAGCCAACATCATTCGACAGCTGTGTCAGAAGAAAAGGCCCATAGCGCTATGAGTCAAGAAAAGGCACATAGCGCTCTCCACCATCTCTTCCATTACCAAAAAAAGACCCCCGTTCACAAAAAAAGAGACCTGAACCAATCGTAATCTCTTTCTCAATCTCATCTCATCTCTCTCTCACTCTCTCTCTCTCTCTCTCTCAAACTCCCAGGTCTCTTTGCATCTCCCCATGATGACCAGATCCATGTCTCTCAAATTGGAGCAAGAAATTTGGGCATGGATCCCTCTCTCAATCACGTCTCTCTCTTTCTATCAAACTCTTAGGTCTCTTCTCTCCTCACCTCAAATTGCAGCAAGGACTCTTTTATCCTCACCTCAAATTGCATCAAGGACTCTTCTATCCTCATCTCAAATTGCAGCAAGGACGTTAGGGCGTGGATCTCCTGCTCTCGATGAGGTCATCGCACTAAAATTATTTTCCTCATGTGGATTAGGTTCCCCTTCTCACATTGATTTTTTTTGCTAGATTGGATTCAAAAAAAAATCTAAGGATTCAATTTCAAATCTAATCTTCTCACATATGCTCTTTGGATATGTCACGAAGATCGGCTTGGGGCAGAACTAAGCCCATAAGGCTAGCTTATAAATTAAGCCTGCAACCTAACATAGACCATCTCAAATCAAGGAGGCTCTATTCGTTGTCAGCATCGTCATTAGTCAGATTCTTCTATTAGGTGCGACGGTTGCCTCTGTTCAGTTGCTTTTCACCCAATTTTTAGATGATTATTTTTTCTGTTGGTTCAATCACATTGTTAGGCTTTGCACTTACTATGTAATACAAACTAATCTTTCTTTCCGATTATAAAGTCTTTGATTTGGCTAAGACTATAACAAGTTCTAATCTTCAAAATTGTGTTCTCTTATAGGTCAAATTCTTTTGTTTTCAATTGAAACAATGGCATACGATATGCTCGATGCGATTAACAATGGGAAGGATTCCTGGAAAGCGAAGGTCAGAGTAATTAGGCTATGGGACGCCATTAACCTCAATAACAATGAACTAATTAGCCTTGACATGATACTGCTTGATGAACAGGTCAGTTTATTGGTAAAAGGATTTTTTTTCAACATAAATAGGTCACTATGATTTAAATATGGTGCGATCTATGATGTCTCTTGCCGATTTACCACTATCTTTTTGGGGCTATGCTTTAGAGACTGCCGCATTCACTTTAAATAGGGCGCCGTCGAAATCCGTTGAGACGACACCGTTTGAATTATGGTTTGGGAAGAAACCTAAGCTGTCGTTTCTAAAAGTTTGGGGATGCGATGCTTATGTCAGGAAACTTCAACCTGAAAAGCTCGAACCCAAATCGGAAAAATGCGTCTTCATAGGATACCCTAAAGAAACCATTGGGTATATCTTCTACCTCAGATCCGAAGGCAAGATCTTTGTTGCCAAGAATGGATCCTTTCTAGAGAAAGAGTTTCTCTCGAAAGAAGTAAGTGGGAGGAAAGTAGAACTTGATGAAGTATTACCTCTTGAACCGGAAAATGGCGCAACTCAAGAAAATGTTCCTGAGGCGCCTGCACCGACTAGAGAGGAAGTTATTGATGATGATCAAGATACTTCTGATCAAGCTCCTACTAAAATTCGAAGGTCCACAAGGACACGTTCCGCACCAGAGTGGTACGGCAACCCTGTCTTGTAAATCATGTTGTTAGACAACGGTGAACCTTCGAACTATGAAGAAGCGATGGCGGGCCCGGATTCCGACAAATGGCTAGAAGCCATGAAATCCGAGATAGGATCCATGTATGAAAACGAAGTATGGACTTTGACTGACTTGCCCGTTGAACGGCGAGCCATAGAAAATAAATGGATCTTCAAGAAGAAGACAGACGTGGATGGTAATGTGACCATCTATAAAGCTCGGCTTGTCGCTAAGGGTTATCGACAAGTTCAAGGAATTGACTACGATGAGACTTCCTCACCGGTAGCGAAGCTAAAGTCCGTCCGAATCATGTTAGCAATTGCCGCATTCTACGATTATGAGATATGGCAAATGGACGTCAAAACGGCATTCCTTAATGGTTTCCTTAAGGAAGAGTTGTATATGATGCAGCCAGAAGGTTTTGTCGATCCTAAGAATGCTGACAAGGTGTGCAAGCTCCAACGCTCAATTTATGGGCTGGTGCAAGCATCTCGGAGTTGGAACATTCGCTTTGATGAGATGATCAAAGCGTTTGGGTTTACGCAGACTTATGGAGAAGCCTGCGTTTACAAGAAAGTGAGTGGGAGCTCTGTAGCATTTCTCATACTATATGTAGATGACATACTTTTGATGGGAAGTGATATAGAACTCTTGGACAGCATCAAGGCCTACTTGAATAAAAGTTTTTCAATGAAGGACCTTGGAGAAGCTGCTTATATATTAGGCATCAAGATCTATAGAGATAGATCAAGACGCCTCATAGGTCTTTCACAAAGCACATACCTTGATAAGATTTTGAAGAAGTTCAAAATGGATCAGTCCAAGAAAGGGTTCTTGCCTGTTTTGCAAGGTGTGAGATTGAGCTCGGCTCAATGCCCGACCACGGCAAAAGATAAAGAAGAGATGAGTGTCATCCCCTATGCTTCAGCCATAGGATCTATTATGTATGCCATGCTGTGTACCAAACCTGATGTAAACCTTGCCGTAAGTTTGGTAGGAAGGTACCAAAGTAATCCCGGCAAGGAACACTGGACAGCGGTCAAGAATATCCTTAAGTACCTGAAAAGGACAAAGGACATGTTTCTCGTTTATGGAGGTGACGAAGAGCTCGTCGTAAAGGGTTACGTCGACGCTAGCTTCGACACATATCTGGATGACTCTAAGTCACAAACCGGATACGTGTATATGTTGAATGGTGGAGCAGTGAGCTGGTGCAGCTGCAAGCAGAGTGTCGTGGCGAGATCTACATGTGAAGCGGAGTACATGGCAGCCTCGGAGGCAGCACATGAAGCAATATGGGTGAAGAAGTTCATCACCGACCTAGGAGTCATACCCAATGCGTCAGGGCCAATCAAACTCTTTTGTAACAACACTGGAGCTATTGCACTTGCCAAGGAGCCCAGGTTTCACAAGAAGACAAGGCACATCAAGCGTCGCTTCAACTCCATTCGTGAAAATGTTCAAGATGGAGACATAGAGATTTGTAAAGTACATACAGACCTGAATGTAGCAGATCAGTTGACTAAACCTCTCCCTAGGGCAAAACATGATCAACACCAGAATTCCATGGGTGTTCGATTCATCACAATGTAACTAGATTATTGACTCTAGTGCAAGTGGGAGACTGTTGGAAATATGCCCTAGAGGCAATAATAAAAGCATTATTATTATATTTCTTTGTTCATGATAATTGTCTTTATTCATGCTATAACTGTATTATTCGGAAATCGTAATACACGTGTGAATACATAGACCATAATATGTCCCTAGTAAGCCTCTAGTTGACTAGCTCGTTGATCAACAGATAGTCATGGTTTCCTGGCTATGGACATTGGATGTCCTTGATAACGGGATCACATCATTAGGAGAATGATGTGATGGACAAGACCCAATCCTAAGCATAGCACAAAGATCGTGTAGTTCGTTTGCTAGAGCTTTTCCAATGTCAAGTATCTTTTCCTTTGACCATGAGATCGTGTAACTCCCGGATACCGTAGGAGTGCTTTGGGTGTACCAAACGTCACAACGTAACTGGGTGACTATAAAGGTGCACTACAGGTATCTCCGAAAGTGTCTGTTGGGTTGACACGGATCAAGACTGGGATTTGTCACTCCGTATGACGGAGAGGTATCACTGGGCCCACTCGGTAATGCATCATCATAATGAGCTCAAAGTGACCAAGTGTCTGGTCACGGGATCATGCATTACGGTACGAGTAAAGTGACTTGCCGGTAACGAGATTGAACAAGGTATTGGGATAACGACGATCGAATCTCGGGCAAGTAACATACCGGTTGACAAAGGGAATTGCATACGGGGTTGCTTAAATCCTCGTTCATCCGATGAGATCATCGTGGAGTATGTGGGAGCCAACATGGGTATCCAGATCCCGCTGTTGGTTATTGACCGGAGAGTCGTCTCGGTCATGTCTACATATCTCCCGAACCCGTAGGGTCTACACACTTAAGGTTCGGTGACGCTAGGGTTGTAGGGATATGTATATGCAGTGACCCGAATGTTGTTCGGAGTCACGGATGAGATCCCGGACGTCACGAGGAGTTTCGGAATGGTCCGGAGGTAAAGATTTATATATAGGAAGTCCTGTTTCGGGCATCGGGACAAGTTTCGGGGTTATCGGTATTGTACCGGGACCACCGGAAGGGTCCCGGGGGTCCACCGGGTGGGGCCACCTGTCCCGGGGGGGCACATGGGCTGTAGGGGGTGCGCCTTGGCCTACATGGGCCAAGGGCACCAGCCCCAAAGAGGCCCATGCGCCTAGGGTTACAAGGGGAAAGAGTCCTAGGAGGGGAAGGCACCTCCTAGGTGCCTTGGGGGGGAGGGAAGCCCCCTTGGCCGCCGCCCCACCCTAGGAGATTGGATCTCCTAGGGCCGGCGCCCCCCCCTTGGCCCTCCTATATATAGTGGGGGAAGGAGGGCTTTCATCCCACGCCTTTGGTTGCCTCCTTCTCCCTCTCCAACACCTCCTCCTCCTCCATAGCGCTTGGCGAAGTCCTGACGGAGTACTGCAGCTCCATCATCACCACACCGTCGTGCTGCTGCTGGTGCCATCTCCCTCAACCTCTCCTCTCCCCTTGCTGGATCAAGAAGGAGGAGACGTGGCTGTTCCGTACGTGTGTTGAACGCGGAGGCATCGTCCGTTCGGTGCTAAGATCTTCGGTGATTTGGATCACGTCGTGTTCGACTACCTCATCCCCGTTCTTTGAACGCTTCCGCTCACGATCTACAAGGTACGTAGATGCATCTAATCTCTCGTTGCTAGATGAAATCATAGATAGATCTTGGTGAAACCGTAGGAAATTTTTTGTTTTCTGCAACGTTCCCCAACAGTGGCATCATGAGCTAGGTCTATGCGTAGTTCTCTTGTACGAGTAGAACACAATTTGTTGTGGGCGTTGATGTTGTCAACTTTCTTGCCGCTACTAGTCTTATCTTGCTTCAACGGTATTGTGGGATGAAGCGGCCCGGACCAACCTTACACGTATGCTTACGTGAGACCGGTTCCACCGACTAACATGCACAAGTTGCATAAGGTGGCTGGCGAGTGTCTGTCTCTCCTACTTTAGTTGGAGCAGATTCGATGAACAGGGTCCTTATGAAGGGTAAATAGAAGTTGACAAATCACGTTGTGGCTTTCACGTAGGTAAGAAAACGTTCTTGTTAGAACCCTACTTCAGCCACGTAAAACCTGCAACAACAATTAGAGGACGTCTAACTTGTTTTTGCAGCAAGTGCTTTGTGATATGATATGGCCAAAGTTGTGATGAATGATGAATGATCTATATGTGATGTATGAGATGTTCATGCTATTGTACAAGGAATCACAACTTACATGTCGATGAGTATGACGGTGACAGGATGATCATGGAGCCCCAAGATGGAGATCAAAGGAGCTATGTGATATTGGCCATATCATGTCACTATTATTATTTGATTGCATTTGATGTTTATCATGTTTTGCATCTTGTTTGCTTAGAACGACGGTAGTAAATAAGATGATCCCTCATAATAATTTCAAGAAAGTGTTCCCCCTAACTGTGCACCATTGCTAAAGTTCGTCGTTTTGAAGCACCACGTGATGATCGGGTGTGATAGATCCTTACGTTCACATACAACGGGTGTAAGACAAATTTACACACGCAATACACTTAGGTTGACTTGACGAGCCTAGCATGTGCATAGACATGGCCTCGGAACACAGAAGACCGAAAGGTCGAGCATGAGTCGTATAGAAGATACGATCAACATGAAGATGTTCACCGACGTTGACTAGTCCGTCTCACATGATGATCGGACACGGCCTAGTCAACTCGGATCATGTTATACTTAGATGACTAGAAGAGGGATTTCTATCTAAGTGGGAGTTCATTATAATTTGATTAGATGAACTTAATTATCATGAACTTAGTCTAAAATATTTACAATATGTCTTGTAGATCAAATGGCCAACGTAGTCCTCAACTTCAACGCGTTCCTAGAGAAAACCAAGCTGAAAGACGACGGCAGCAACTACACGGACTGGGTCCGGAACCTGAGGATCATCCTCATAGCTGCCAAGAAAGATTATGTCCTACAAGCACCGCTAGGTGATCCACCCGTCCCACAGAACCAAGACGTTATGAACGCTTGGCAGACACGTGCGGATGACTACTCCCTCGTTCAGTGCGGCATGCTTTACAGCCTAGAGCCGGGGCTCCAAAAGCGTTTTGAGAGACATGGAGCATATGAGATGTTCGAAGAGCTGAAAATGGTTTTCCAAGCTCATGCCCGGGTCGAGAGATATGAAGTCTCCGACAAATTCTTCAGCTGTAAGATGGAGGAAAATAGTTCTGTCAGTGAGCACATACTCACTATGTCTGGGTTACATAACCGCTTGACTCAGCTGGGAGTTAATCTCCCGGATGATGCGGTCATTGACAGAATCCTCCAGTCGCTTCCACCAAGCTACAAGAGCTTTGTGATGAACTTCAATATGCAGGGGATGGAAAAGACCATTCCTGAAGTATTTGCAATGCTGAAATCAGCAGAGGTAGAAGTCAAGAAGGAACATCAAGTGTTGATGGTCAATAAAACCACTAAGTTCAAGAAGGGCAAGGGTAAAAAGAACTTCGAGAAGGACGGCAAGGAAGTTGCCGCGCCCGGCAAGCAAGCTGCTGGGAAGAAGAAGTCAAAGAATGGACCCAAGCCTGAGACGGAGTGCTTTTATTGCAAAGGGAAGGGTCACTGGAAGCGGAACTGCCCCAAATACTTAGCGGACAAGAAGGCCGGCAAAGCCAAAGGTATATTTGATATACATGTAATTGATGTGTACCTTACCAGTACTCGTAGTAACTCCTGGGTATTTGATACCGGTGCCGTTGCTCATATTTGTAACTCACAGCAGGAGCTGCAGAATAAACGGAGACTGGCGAAGGACGAGGTGACGATGCGCGTCGGGAATGGTTCCAAGGTCGATGTGATCGCCGTCGGCACGCTACCTCTACATTTACCTACGGGATTAGTTATAAACCTCAATAATTGTTATTTAGTGCCAAGTTTGAGCATGAACATTGTATCAGGATCTCGTTTAATGCGAGATGGCTACTCATTTAAATCCGAGAATAATGGTTGTTCTATTTATATGAGAGATATGTTTTATGGTCATGCTTCGATGGTCAATGGTTTATTCTTAATGAATCTCGAGCGTAATGTTACACATATTCATAGTGTGGATACCAAAAGATGTAAGGTTGATAATGATAGTCCCACATACTTGTGGCACTGCCGCCTTGGTCACATAGGTGTCAAACGCATGAAGAAGCTCCATGCAGATGGGCTTTTGGAGTCTCTTGATTATGAATCATTTGACACGTGCGAGCCATGCCTCATGGGTAAGATGACCAAGACTCCATTCTCAGGAACAATGGAGCGAGCAACCAACTTGTTGGAAATCATACATACTGATGTGTGCGGTCCAATGAGTGTTGAGGCTCGCGGTGGCTATCGTTATGTTCTCACCCTCACTGATGACTTGAGTAGATATGGGTATGTCTACTTAATGAAACACAAGTCTGAAACTTTTGAAAAGTTCAAAGAATTTCAGAGTGAGGTTGAGAATCAACGTGACAGAAAAATCAAGTTTCTACGATCAGATCGTGGAGGAGAATACTTGAGTCACGAATTTAGCACACACTTAAGAAAATGTGGAATAGTTTCACAACTCACGCCGCCTGGAACACCTCAGCGTAATGGTGTGTCCGAACGTCGTAATCGCACTCTGTTAGATATGGTGCGATCTATGATGTCTCTTGCCGATTTACCACTATCTTTTTGGGGCTATGCTTTAGAGACTGCTGCATTCACTTTAAATAGGGCACCGTCGAAATCCGTTGAGACGACACCGTTTGAATTATGGTTTGGGAAGAAACCTAAGCTGTCGTTTCTAAAAGTTTGGGGATGCGATGCTTATGTCAGGAAACTTCAACCTGAAAAGCTCGAACCCAAATCGGAAAAATGCGTCTTCATAGGATACCCTAAAGAAACCATTGGGTATATCTTCTACCTCAGATCCGAAGGCAAGATCTTTGTTGCCAAGAATGGATCCTTTCTAGAGAAAGAGTTTCTCTCGAAAGAAGTAAGTGGGAGGAAAGTAGAACTTGATGAAGTATTACCTCTTGAACCGGAAAATGGCGCAACTCAAGAAAATGTTCCTGAGGCGCCTGCACCGACTAGAGAGGAAGTTATTGATGATGATCAAGATACTTCTGATCAAACTCCTACTAAAATTCGAAGGTCCACAAGGACACGTTCCGCACCAGAGTGGTACGGCAACCCTGTCTTGTAAATCATGTTGTTAGACAACGGTGAACCTTCGAACTATGAAGAAGCGATGGCGGGCCCGGATTCCGACAAATGGCTAGAAGCCATGAAATCCGAGATAGGATCCATGTATGAAAACGAAGTATGGACTTTGACTGACTTGCCCGTTGAACGGCGAGCCATAGAAAATAAATGGATCTTCAAGAAGAAGACAGACGTGGATGGTAATGTGACCATCTATAAAGCTCGGCTTGTCGCTAAGGGTTATCGACAAGTTCAAGGAATTGACTACGATGAGACTTTCTCACCGGTAGCGAAGCTAAAGTCCGTCCGAATCATGTTAGCAATTGCCGCATTCTACGATTATGAGATATGGCAAATGGACGTCAAAACGGCATTCCTTAATGGTTTCCTTAAGGAAGAGTTGTATATGATGCAGCCGGAAGGTTTTGTCGATCCTAAGAATGCTGACAAGGTGTGCAAGCTCCAACGCTCGATTTATGGGCTGGTGCAAGCATCTCGGAGTTGGAACATTCGCTTTGATGAGATGATCAAAGCGTTTGGGTTTACGCAGACTTATGGAGAAGCCTGCGTTTACAAGAAAGTGAGTGGGAGCTCTGTAGCATTTTCTCATACTATATGTAGATGACATACTTTTGATGGGAAGTGATATAGAACTCTTGGACAGCATCAAGGCCTACTTGAATAAAAGTTTTTCAATGAAGGACCTTGGAGAAGCTGCTTATATATTAGGCATCAAGATCTATAGAGATAGATCAAGACGCCTCATAGGTCTTTCACAAAGCACATACCTTGATAAGATTTTGAAGAAGTTCAAAATGGATCAGTCCAAGAAAGGGTTCTTGCCTGTTTTGCAAGGTGTGAGATTGAGCTCGGCTCAATGCCCGACCACGGCAAAAGATAAAGAAGAGATGAGTGTCATCCCCTATGCTTCAGCCATAGGATCTATTATGTATGTCATGCTGTGTACCAGACCTGATGTAAACCTTGCCGTAAGTTTGGTAGGAAGGTACCAAAGTAATCCCGGCAAGGAACACTGGACAGCGGTCAAGAATATCCTTAAGTACCTGAAAAGGACAAAGGACATGTTTCTCGTTTATGGAGGTGACGAAGAGCTCGTCGTAAAGGGTTACGTCGACGCTAGCTTCGACACAGATCTGGATGACTCTAAGCCACAAACCGGATACGTGTATATGTTGAATGGTGGAGCAGTGAGCTGGTGCAGCTGCAAGCAGAGTGTCGTGGCGGGATCTACATGTGAAGCGGAGTACATGGCAGCCTCGGAGGCAGCACATGAAGCAATATGGGTGAAGGAGTTCATCACCGACCTAGGAGTCATACCCAATGCGTCAGGGCCAATCAAACTCTTTTGTGACAACACTGGAGCTATTGCACTTGCCAAGGAGCCCAGGTTTCACAAGAAGACAAGGCACATCAAGCGTCGCTTCAACTCCATTCGTGAAAATGTTCAAGATGGAGACATAGAGATTTGTAAAGTACATACAGACCTGAATGTAGCAGATCCGTTGACTAAACCTCTCCCTAGGGCAAAACATGATCAACACCAGAATTCCATGGGTGTTCGATTCATCACAATGTAACTAGATTATTGACTCTAGTGCAAGTGGGAGACTGTTGGAAATATGCCCTAGAGGCAATAATAAAAGCATTATTATTATATTTCTTTGTTCATGATAATTGTCTTTATTCATGCTATACCTGTATTATTCGGAAATCGTAATACACGTGTGAATACATAGACCATAATATGTCCCTAGTAAGCCTCTAGTTGACTAGCTCGTTGATCAACAGATAGTCATGGTTTCCTGGCTATGGACATTGGATGTCGTTGATAACGGGATCACATCATTAGGAGAATGATGTGATGGACAAGACCCAATCCTAAGCATAGCACAAAGATCGTGTAGTTCGTTTGCTAGAGCTTTTCCAATGTCAAGTATCTTTTCCTTTGACCATGAGATCGTGTAACTCCCGGATACCGTAGGAGTGCTTTGGGTGTACCAAACGTCACAACGTAACTGGGTGACTATAAAGGTGCACTACAGGTATCTCCGAAAGTGTCTGTTGGGTTGACACGGATCAAGACTGGGATTTGTCACTCCGTATGACGGAGAGGTATCACTGGGCCCACTCGGTAATGCATCATCATAATGAGCTCAAAGTGACCAAGTGTCTGGTCACGGGATCATGCATTACGGTACGAGTAAAGTGACTTGCCGGTAACGAGATTGAACAAGGTATTGGGATAACGACGATCGAATCTCGGGCAAGTAACATACCGATTGACAAAGGGAATTGCATACGGGGTTGCTTAAATCCTCGTTCATCCGATGAGATCATCGTGGAGTATGTGGGAGCCAACATGGGTATCCAGATCCCGCTGTTGGTTATTGACCGGAGAGTCGTCTCGGTCATGTCTACATATCTCCCGAACCCGTAGGGTCTACACACTTAAGGTTCGGTGACGCTAGGGTTGTAGGGATATGTATATGCAGTGACCCGAATGTTGTTCGGAGTCACGGATGAGATCCCGGACGTCACGAGGAGTTCCGGAATGGTTCGGAGGTAAAGATTTATATATGGGAAGTCCTGTTTCGGGCATCGGGACAAGTTTCGGGGTTATCGGTATTGTACCGGGACCACCGGAAGGGTCCCGGGGGTCCACCGGGTGGGGCCACATGTCCCGGGGGGCCACATGGGCTGTAGGGGGTGCGCCTTGGCCTACATGGGCCAAGGGCACCAGCCCCAAAGAGGCCCATGCGCCTAGGGTTACAAGGGGAAAGAGTCCTAGGAGGGGAAGGCACCTCCTAGGTGCCTTGGGGGGGAGGGAAGCCCCCTTGGCCGCCGCCCCACCCTAGGAGATTGGATCTCCTAGGGCCGGCGCCCCCCCCCCTTGGCCCTCCTATATATAGTGGGGGAAGGAGGGCTTTCATCCCACGCCTTTGGTTGCCTCCTTCTCCCTCTCCAACACCTCCTCCTCCTCCATAGCGCTTGGCGAAGTCCTGACGGAGTACTGCAGCTCCATCATCACCACGCCGTCGTGCTACTGCTGGTGTCATCTCCCTCAACCTCTCCTCTCCCCTTGCTGGATCAAGAAGGAGGAGACGTGGCTGTTCCGTACGTGTGTTGAACGCGGAGGCATCGTCCGTTCGGTGCTAAGATCTTCGGTGATTTGGATCACGCCGTGTTTGACTACCTCATCCCCGTTCTTTGAACGCTTCCGCTCGCGATCTACAAGGTACGTAGATGCATCTAATCACTCGTTGCTAGATGAACTCATAGATAGATCTTGGTGAAACCGTAGGAAAATTTTTGTTTTCTGCAACGTTCCCCAACAATTCTATGGGACGTGTTGTCATAATAACATCAAAAATTGTCAGAAAACTGAAAGGTTTGTATTTATATCAATCAAGGGTAAGTAGTGTTATGCCTGTATTTTTTGTATTCGAAATTTAATATCAAGTTCTTGCAGAGTACTCGCTGTCATCTACAGGTGCAACCAAAGTATATATCGATTTGGATATCCCTGAAACAGCTGAGCTCCATACGAGGTGCAACCGTTTTTCCGCAATAATATGAAGAAATCCTATTTAGTCATGTACATGGATACTTACCTCATGCGAAAATAGGTATCGCTTGGAAGATGATATCATAGAGGAAACAGGGCCGGAAGCCCACTTGCAAGGAACAATTCAAGAACAAATGCTCTATAACAGAAAGACACTAAGAGAAATAACTGAAATTGCATATGAATCTGAAAAACAGGTATTTACGATTAACTTTTAAATTATTTTTTCATATGTTTTATGTGCTAATTTAACCTACAATGGACAGGAAAAGTTCTATACTACAGAAGCAACCATTAAGTCAATTGATACATCAGATGAGTGGTACTACATAGGATGCGGCAAATGTAATAAAAAAATACAAAAAGAAGGGAATCACTTCTACTGTCTAAAATGTGAGAAAGAACCTGAGAAGACATGTCCAAGGTAAATTTGATAATATCTCATGTTTTAGGTAGTAATTTATCCTCCACTTACCAGATGTGTCATTTTGTTACTAGGTACAAACTTAAGCTAGAGATATGTGATCATACTGCAACAACAACTTGCACCATGTTTGAGACAGAAGCAAAAAAAACTGATTAAGCAATCTGCAAGATTCTTGATAGATAGGGATGACTGTGATATCCATGAGCAGGCAGAAAAATTTCAGAAAATATGTGGGCAGAGATTGATTTTTCAGTTCAGACTGAATGACTATAATTTCAAGTACGGTTACCAAGATTACACTGTTCATAGAATATTTTTATGGACCCTGAAGAAGATTCATCGGTACAACACGTTAATGTTGAACAGGTATCGTCTATTTGTACTACGATGCTCCATAACATTTTGTATATGTGCATGCCATATTTTACAATGAATGTTTATGAAAACTAACTCAATTTGTCATGTTTTTGTAGAACACTATGAAGGGCACTAAAAAGTCTAGGACTAGGAACACATGTCGCGTTGTACATTCTGATGAAGAATCAGAAGAGGATAGCCAGGAGAAAGATGAATGCAAATTCAAGGAATCTAGCCCCAAAAGAAAGCGTACAATAAGCATTACTGAAGACAAAGATTCCGAAAAAGATGGAACTGAGAATTATTCAAAGACCAGCATAAGGCTTACTGGTGTTGTTGATAAGGGATCTAAGAAGAAAGGAATTCAGAATGATAACCATGTAAGTTTCTTGGTGCATTTTCATGTTCTTTCATAGTTGTTGTACACCTCTCTAACTGGTATAAATGTTCGCAGGAGCAAGTGAACAAATTATCACTTTCAAAAACTATAAAGCAAGAATCGGAGGATGATGAGCTCACTATTGACCAGACTAAAAGGGGTAGGAGACGGAGCACAGGTCGTGCTGCACATCTTGACGATGAATCAAAAGCTGAAGGTAATCAGGAAATAAACAAATCCAAATCTATGGAATCAAGCCCCAAGAGGAAGCGTGTTGTACGCAAATGCGCCGGTGTTTATCAGGAGCACAATGATTCAAGGCCTAGGACAAGGCTTAGTTGTGTCGATAAAAAATCACTAAGCAAAGGCATTCAGAAGTCTGGTGTATTAAGGACTCGAAAGACAAGTCGCTAATTTATGGAGATCCGTTAATTTAGGATGTAGTACAATAGATGGGAGCATCACATTTGTACTTTATATGAACTTCGTCATTGTTTAAGATATTTTTAATAAATGTGAAGGCATACCTTTGTGTTAGTAAGTTATTATTCTCTCTATTATTCAGAAGTAAATGTTTGGTGTAATTCGAATAGTCTTAGTTACCTTAGTTGCTTGCTATATGAAGAAAGCATGACTGATTTCTCTCCGTGAGTGCATCCCTTTTAATTAGAAACAGCTGATTTCTCTCCGTAAGTGCATCCCTTTTAATTAGAAACAGCAGTAGAGTTTCTCCATCCTGTTCGCCAAATTTGTACCAGGTGCCAACTCTGGGAGAAATTGATCAGGGTGCTCTCTTCATATGTGCTAGCCTCCCCAAGCTAGCCGGTGGAGGAATTGATCAGCTAACCTTTTTTATATGGATCAAATAGCTTTTTGGTACGACTAACCTCCCTACAGAATCAATCAATTTGTTTGCTTTGCTAGCTTGGTTGGGCACACACGTTTACAGAAGAGGTCCTGAGTGCAAATTCAGTGATTTCCTGAAGTCAATTTTCAGCTTGACTTGTGTTGCGTACATAGAGATTTCCCATACACTAAGCCTTGGGCATAACCAATTCTACCTGTCACCCTAGCGTACATAGAGATTTCTCATACACTAAGCCTGGGGCATAACCCATTCTACCTGTCGCCCTAGCTCTGACGTACATGCTCCAGTCCGCACTGCATTCCGTCTTGCCATCTAGCCCTATCATGCGTGGCCGACCATGACTCAAGTTTAGTTTGGAGTTAAATATTGGTTTTTCCATGAAGACATGTAGATAAGCATGGGTTCTGAATGGTTAAACACACGGATAGAAATTTGAATGAAATACATAGACTATACGTGTACGGAACGAAGACGTGCATATAAGACATACAGCGCTTAGACTAACTGCTCAGATCTAAACGTACGCGTGAAAAATTCTACACAACAAAATCTTCTTATCTCTCTTTTCTGCCACATCGCCGCCGATCACATCCTTCATCCCGGCAAGACATCACCTCTGATCTCATCCCACATCACGTACAGGCGATAATTAATCCTTACACGGCAAGCAGTAAGGAGCGGATAGGTTGTGTGCCAGTACTTGCAGGTATTCATTACCAACTTCCACTACTATATGCATCAACTCCGTAATCTCATCACATATGCTTTGTTAATTGCAACTACAGAGAAATTGATGAACAATCATCAAAATTAGTTTGCCAATTACAAACCATATAGTATGTCCTCTGCTTAAAAGGTAATAACACATGTACATGATCTACAATTCTTTGTTGGCATACTATTAGTAGGAGAACAGGAATATTTCCAGGAAACTGATTGATCCAGACAACATCCTTCAAAACAATGTGGTACCTGACATGTGTACATTAAACTTATGTCAGCAACTCAGAATTTCCGGACAAGTAAAATAAGGTGCTTACAAGATGTCCTCACTATCATGTACTGCTTACATACTTTGTGATAACCCCGATGAGGAATAAAATTCTAAGAAAGTTAAATATGAATGGATTTCGACTATCAATATGATACTAGCACATCCAAGTGCACGGGTCAACTATCAAAATACTTGATACTCTTTGCATGTTGTTGTTCTTGGACAAAATGCTTACATTTTTCCCTCATATTTTTCAGGATTAACTACCTGCAGTCAGCATGCGTCAAACTCGCAATGGACTCGACAAAAACAACAATAGGTATTGGTTACCACAATATAAAAACAATTTTATACCCATTAATTTACCTAGATTATTAAAATGGCACCAAAATCTAATGCAGCAATGAAAGACCTGACAAAGCAACCTCCAAACTTGCCACTCTACAATCTAATGATAATCAACCAGACATCATTAGAGCAGCAATGAAGGATGCTGCACGGAAAAGGAAAGAAATACTTCAGCAGAAAAGGAATCAGGTGCTTATAAGATGTCCTCACTAGCATGTACTTAATTTTTTTTGTGATGTTCCCAATGAGGAATATATTTTAATTTCTACAGTCAAGGTTAAATATTCAGTGAGAAATATCACATGGGGTACATGCCAGATCTTCGGCTCCAGAAAGGAAATACTGCTAAGTTCCATATACTTAATTCTATCTGCATGTTGTTGCTCTCAAACAAAGCGTTACAATTTTTTTCCCTCATTTCAGGATTCACTAGCTGCACTCAACTTGCGTCGAAGTAACGGTGGACCAAATCAAAACAACAGAAGGTATTCATTACCCCAATACCAAAAAATAATTATATAGACATTAATTTACCTGGATTATTCAAATGATACCAAAATATAATGCAGCAATATATTGGGTGACCAAACAATACAAATACCTGAGCAAGGAACCTCGCAGCTCGCGACAGTAGAATCTAATGATAGTCAATCAGATATTATCAGAGCAGCAAGGAAGGAAGCTAGACGAAAAAGGAAAGAGATACTCCAGCTGAAAAGGGAAAGGAAACGAATAAGGACAGAAAAGGACAATAATGGCTGTGAAGTATCAAATATAGCAAAGGATGTCACTCAAGTTTCAAATTTGGGAAAACCAAATTGCGTTTGGGAATTTTGCAATGCCATTATGTGGCATGGAGAGAGAAGCACAAACACACGTAACATCACAGTTCCAAAGTTTGGTCTCTGCTGCAAGGAAGGGAAAATTAAATTACCACCACTGAAGCAAGCTCCGTTGTATCTCCGACAGCTACTACGTTACAATGAAAGAGGAGAGTCATCCAATTTTCGCCAGAACATCAGGTTGTACAACTCCATGTTCGTGTTCACTTCAATGGGAGGAAAGGTTGACTATGAAATTAATAAGGAGACACCTGAACCATATGTTTTCCGTTTGAATGGCCAAAACTACCATCAGATTGGCACTTTACTTCCTAAAGATGACGTGACAAAACCAAAATTTGCCCAATTGTACATACATGACACAGAAAATGAAGTGCATAACAGGATTACTGCATCAACTTCAATGGAGATTAAGACAAAGCCAGATGAAAACATTGTCAAAGGTCTACTAGAGATGCTAGATGAGCACAATGTTTTGGTCAAATCGTTTCGTATGGCAAGGGATAGGTTCGAAAACCGAGATATTAAAGATGTAAGACTAAGATTGATCAACAAAAGGTCGAAAGATGGACGGCAATACAGCCTCCCATCTGCCTCAGAAGTTGCAGCACTAATTATTGGGGAACAAGATGGAGAAAATAATGAATTTGATATAATAATTGAGACCAAAGACAGAATGTTACAGAGGATTTCAGAGTTGCACCCAAGCTATATGTCAATGCAATACCCCTTGCTTTTTCCATATGGAGAAGATGGGTTCAGACCAGAAATAGAGTATCAAAAAAAGATAGGCGACAAAGGTAAGATAAAGTATGTAACAATGCTGGAGTTTTATTCATATCGCATCCAACAACGTCTTAACCAAGCAACAACCTTGCAAATGAGTGGACGTTTGTTCCTACAGTTCTTAGTTGATGCAGCAACGTGCATTGAACAATGGAGACTAAATTGGTACACAACAAACCAAGGAAAGCTGAGGACAGAACTATACAGAGGACTGCATGATGCAATAGAAAATGGAGATACACGAACTGAACAAGTTGGCCAAAGAATCATACTACCCTCAACATATAATGGTAGCCCTAGAAATAAGCAGCAAAACTACCAAGATGCCATGGCGATTTGTCGTTCGGCTGGCTATCCTGATCTCTTCATCACTTTTACATGCAATCCGAAATGGCCGGAAATACAGGATATGCTGGATCTGATTCCAGGCCAGAAACCTGAAGATCGTCCAGACATTGTTGCCAGAGTATTCATGTTAAAAATGAAGGAACTTATGAATGACATAAAGAACGAGAAGTGTTTCAGACAAACAATTGCGAGTAAGTTTACCAACCAACTACAGATTTACTATGCCTAGATGATTGTCCTAAATCATTTCTTCTCAAATTTCTTTACTTGCATGCAGTTGTCTACACGATAGAGTTCCAAAAAAGAGGCCTCCCTCATGCACATATACTGGTGTTTCTACATCCAGATGATAAAGATCCCAGTCCTTCCTAGACCGACAAAATCATATCAGCCGAAATTCCTGACAAGAATAGTGATCCAGATGGGCATGAAGCAGTGCAAAATTACATGATACATGGTCCCTGTGGTCAAGCACACCCAAAATCACCATGCATGGTCGATAAAAGTTGTGCCAAACATTTCCCCAAGAGTTTTTGCACTGAAACTACAACAGATGAAGATAACTATCCAGTATATAGAAGATGAGATGATGGCAATACTGTGGACAAAAACGGAGTGAAGCTAGACAATAGATTTGTTGTGCCATACAATAGAAACATACTGGTCAAGTATCAAGCCCACATAAATGTTGAATGGTGCAACAGATCAAGGTCTATAAAGTATTTATTCAATACATCCACAAAGGAGAAGATCGAACAACTGTATTAATAGAAACAGAAGAGCAACAAAGAGAAACAAGAGGTGGCAAATTAACAAACAGGGATAACGAAATCAAGAGATACCTTGATGCTCGGTACATATCTGGATGTGAAGCCGCATGGCGCATATTTCAGTTTCCTCTTCAGTATAGAGAGCCTGCGGTTGAAAGGTTACAATTTCACCTAGAAAATGAACATGCTGTGGTATTCCCAGACTCGATGGATTTAGATAAAATCATATCTCGGCCTAACATAGAAAATACAATGTTCACAGAATGGATGACAGCCAACCAATTGCATGAGGAAGCTCGCAGTTTGACGTATGCACAGTTTCCAACCAAATGGACTTGGCATGCAAAAGAGAAAGAATGGAGGAAGAGACGTGGTGGTAAAAAAACCATAGGCGGGATTTACTATGCACAACCAACAAGCGGTGAAAAATACTACTTGAGAATGCTTCTAAATACCGTGAAAGGATGCAGATCCTATGAAGAAATCCGAACAGTTGATGGGGTTGTACATCCAACATACAAATCTGCATGTTATTCTCTTGGGCTACTTAATGACGACAAGGAGTGGGATGACTGCATCAAGGAAGCATCCCATTGGGCCTCTGCTCCTCAAATGCGCCAACTTTTCTGCACAATACTTTTATTTTGCGAGGTGACTGATCCTGCAAAGTTGTGGCAAACAAACTGGGAGTTACTATCTGAGGACATCCAACGTCGGCAAAGAAGAATACTCAATTTTCAGGCCCTAGAACTCAACTCATTGCAAATAAAGAGCCTCCTCTTGGCAGAGATCGAACACCTATTGGCTAAAGGTGGTAAGTCCCTCAAAGAATTTCCAGGAATGCCACTACCAGATAGTTCGATTCTTCAAGATATAAATAATAGATTAGTAAATGAGTAACTAAACTACAAGATTCTTTAAGAATAGAGCACACAGAGTTACTACAAAAGCTAAATCAAGATCAGAGGATGGCTTTTGATGTTATAATAGAATCAGTTAGCAGCAGTCGTGGAAAACTGTTTTTCGTTGACGGATATGGTGTAACTGGAAAGACATTTCTGTGGAAAGCAGTCACGACAAAATTAAGATCCGAAGGAAAAAATAGTTCTAGCAGTAGCTTCAAGTGGTATAGCAGCACTTCTTTTACAGGGCGGAAGAACAGCTCATTCAAGATTTCACATTCCGCTCAAAATCACAAGCGAGTCGACATGCAACATCAAGCAAGGAACATTTCTCGCGGAACTAATAAAGAAAACTTCACTGATAATATGGGATGAAGCACCTATGACACACAAGAACTGTTTTGAGGCACTAGACAAGAGTTTGAGAGACATACTTCAATTCACAAATGAGGATGCCGAGCATAGACCGTTTGGAGGAATGACAGTAGTCTTGGGAGGTGACTTCAGACAAATCCTACCAGTTATACCAAAGGGGAAAAGGGAACATATCATTTCGGCATCTATAAAGAGATCCTACCTGTGGAAGAACTTTGAGGAGTACCGACTCACAGAAAATATGCGTCTGAATTCATCCGAAGGTAGTCCAGAAGAGAAAGCAAAGACAACTGAATTTGCAAACTGGATACTAAACATCGGCGATGGCACAACGGCAACAATAGATGATGAAGACTGCGTTAGCATCCCAGAAGACCTTATTTTAAATAAAGGAGATGATCCAAAAGCATCTATAGTTAATAACACATACCCTGAATTACACAACAAGTACACTGATAGAACATACCTAGAGGAAAGAGCGATCCTGTGCCCAAGGAACGAGACTGTTGACTAGATTAACACCTACATCATGAGTCAAATTCCTGGAGAAGAGGTAACCTATCTCAGTTTAAGATACAACATGCAAGGCAATGTCTATGGTGGAAGACGAACATATGTTGTACCCAACTGAATTTCTAAATAGTCTAACATTTTCTGGAATACCAGATCATGAACTGAGGCTGAAAATAGGATTACCAGTAATGCTTATGAGGAACATCAATCAAAGTGCAGGACTTTGCAATGGGACAAGACTAACAATAACACAGCTAGGAAAGCGTTTCATCGAAGGCCAGGTCATAACAGGTACTAACATTGGTGACAAAGTTTACATCCCACGAATTATTATGTCACCAAGTGATTCAAAATGGCCATTCATTCTGAAAAGGAGACAATACCCAATATCAGTGTGCTTTGCTATGACAATAAACAAAAGTCAGGGGCAATCTCTCAAAAAGGTTGGACTCTACTTAGAAAGGCAAGTGTCCACACATGGCCAACTCTATGTTGCAATGTCAAGGGTTACCAGCAGAAATGGATTGCGGATACTTATATCAGATGAAGAGCGTCCATCCGACAAGGTTGCAAAAAACATTGTTTACAAGGATATATTATAGATTTTTTTTTAATAACTAGAAGTATAAGTTAAGAACAAATACAAACATTCTTAAATGACCAAATATAATGTGTTGCAGACATAGCAGCCTTTTTTTCTGGAAAGACATAGCAGCCTTATCTGTTTTAAATTGGTTTTTAAAATTGTTTTAAATGGTTATCTCTGAAATATTATATTTGTCAGCAAGGTACTTCTCTCTGCATTTACAGGTAAACAAAAATATGCGAGCAAGGGCTAACAACTGATTTGACAAGATCAATACCAGTTATATATGTATGCATTAGGGACGTGGCTCTAAAGTTACAGAGCCATTGAAGAACCAAGATCATTTTCTCAATTACTATAAAATTTCTTTCTTACATAGCCTACCAGTCATATCCAATTTCACAAATAATAGAAAATACTGGAACAAGTAATTTCGTAGCTGCATCTGCCAGCATTTTCCTTGATGGCTCCTCTACCATCGTCTCTCAAGTACACTTTACAGCAAGATGCAAACATACGCTGCTCAAATTTATTTAATACAAGGAGGAGATGGTAAGGCAAAGGGAGATATGCACCTGTTCGTGCAAACGCACAGTAAAGAGGAAAAGATGCATACTGAATGGATAAGATAATGCCACTTTCTTTGGTAGATGGATAGGAGTTGCCGGCGCTGCTGCTGCATGAGGAAACTCCGCTCAGCAACGCGGGCGCCGGAGGAGATTGCAGCTTCGGCCGAGATGGCGTACCACACCGCAAAGGGGAACGGCTAGATGGTCGGCGCTCCGGCCGGCGACGTGATGCGATTCGCCGCGGAGGACTATAGAAGGTTAATGATGCACGCACTATCCATGAGATCCACCGGCGAGGCCGCTCTCATGGCGCCGGTCAGAGGGGCGCGCACTAGAGACGACGGCAGCGCCGACCGCGGGCGCCGAAACCCGCCGCTCATGCTACCAAAAATCTGTAACTAATAAAAATGCGCATATCTAAATGGACACTAGTTTAATGCCCGTGCGTTGCCACGGGATAAAAAAACATAGTGATCAATAATCCCAGATCAAAAATTAGTTGAACATGATGATTAGTTGAACAAGATGGAATGTGGTTGCCATCAATAAACTGATTTTATCCCACTTCTTCCCCCCTCGACAATCATCATTTCTTCTGCCCCTCCCTCCTTACCTTCATTTTTTTATCTTGCACAAGCTGAAATCTACACGCATCTGCAATCATGCATCAAACCTGCACGTACAAAATACATCTATATTTACTGAAGGTTGAAAATTTTCCTATTTGGTAGCCATCTACAATCATGCAGCAAAGAAAGGAGTCTGCATTTTTTTTGGACTCCCATGTATAACCAAGAACACACTGACTGGAAGTAGTAAATTCCGATGTAGCAGAAATGTTGCTCGGGCTTGAGTAATAAAAAGTAAAATAAGACAATCATTTTAGACAAGTGAAATATTTAGATATTACTGTAGTTACTGATTATTAGAGCTGTGACCTGGCTGAACCATCTCATCATGTTTCTGTTCTGGAATTTGTTCTTTACAAAACATTCAACTACTTGCTCATCTTCACAATAATGGATTCAGCTTTGTCTCCCAGGTCCTAGAATGCATTCGATGCACCTTGTTGGAGGATGTCGTTGCTCAAAAGACTAAAGATATTGCATCTTCCACAATCGTAGTACAATGAGAGATGACAATCTATTAGCAAGGCCTCTCATTGGGAAAAAAAACAATCAAAAGCGAGTGATAAATTTCATACCAAATGCACAGAAAGTTACAAACCAATGCGCAGCACATAAATCGTTGGCACAACGAGAACATGTGTTAATTTCTATTTGCCTCACTGAAAAGAAGGTCAATACCTTTGCAAAATGCATATCCCTATGCAGAACTCTGTAGTGAAGCTTTGCCTGCTGTACGGTACCAATTGTGTTTTTGCACCAGCAGCTTGCGGTCTGCTCCTGAATATGCAAAGATTTTCCCTGACCGTACAATATTTACTTGAACCACATGCTTCAGAGTTCCCTGGCAAAAAAGGCTTCAGAACAAATATGCTTGCATCACAGAACTATAAAGCTATGAGAAGCATTGTAGTGGAGTAATCATTTCGAGCAAATTAATAGCCACCATAATTCTTTCAATTTTTCTAATGATATGTCATCCATGTAGTCTCTCTTACGTATACATAGTACGTGAGAACCCACAATTACTATTCAAGCCTTATATACCATCTAAGAAAATGATATGCGTGTAGCATGTTTGACTCTGTTAGAAGTATATATGTGTTGAAGTTTGACAAAAATTTAGAAAATAATGTGTATAAAACAAACAACCGTTGACAATTAAAATTGACCATAGGTGTTATTTAGACAGTCTTTTTCTGGATGTAAAAAGGCCAACATGAGGAAATCAGATATGTGTGTGCTGGGCATAGTGATTTGTAAGCTCGGCAACAATCTCCTCGCTACTGTTCTACACATTCAAGGGTTGCCAACTTGTTAATTTAAGTTGTTCGATAGTTCTGCAAAGAAAAATATTCACAATTATATTGTAATTAGAACTCAAATGCATAGACAATTAGGATATCTATGCTCAACGTGGACATCAAGAGCAACCTGAAGAATGCCGGCAACTTGCAGGTTGCCACTACATGCTCGGTATATGCATATCTTCATTGTTCATCTGCTTCTCTTTGGGTTTTTATGGAGTCCTGGCGTTGATTGCTAATGCATGCTGCAACAGCTGGCATACCACCACGGCATGAGCACCAATCTGTAAAACTTCATGAAACACCAAACCACCTTAGTTACTACCAACGATCACATCTGCAGGAGGAAGACGCACATGAAGAAAGGATCCTTCAACCTTGAGGAAAAGAGTAGATCACTAAAGAAATTGAATAACGTCTACCTCATTGATCTTGTATGTCTCCAGGTTTGTGCTCACAAGACCCAATCCGGGAATAAGGCCTGTAATTCCAAACAAACCAAGAAGAATTAAACACTGAGAGCCAAAAATTAGGCATCAGAAAGAAAAACCAAAAAGTAGTGCGGAAGCTTCGCCGGCGTGGTGGGCGTGTGCACCGGATGGCAACGAAGACACACGCGGGGAGGCGGTCTCGAGCGGATTACAGGGCGGCGGAACCGGAACTCGCCTGGGGGTGGGGGTCGGGTTCGGGGACGGCGCCCTCCTTGGAGGCCTCGCCGACTCCCGCGGCCCTGCTCTTCCCGTCCCTGCGGCGGCGGCAGCGGGGGTGGCCGCGCCCGGTGTCCCGCGACTTGGGGCTCGGCGGTGGGCATGATCGTCAGCAGCAAAAGCGAGCGAGGCGACCACCTCCTTCTCGGTGCCTCCGCTGCGCTCGTACGACGATATTTGGCAGGAGAGAGACGAGATCGGGAGCGAGGGGGCAGGCAGAGGTGGGGACGAGACGTGTTTGTCTGGCGGCAGTTTTTTTTTCTTGAGCGACGATGGTGGGAGCGTGGGCTGGTTTTTCGGGTTTCTCGTGCCTGCGGGACCGAGAGATTTTTTTACCGCGTGCTATCGAGAGGGTGGGAGAGAAGGAGGTGGAACCATCACGACAACTGCAGATCCTCCTTTAATAGTAGAGATTAGCCACAGTGTAACTCACTACAGAAAATACAATTTCTATTTCAGTTGACTATATGGGACCAATTTTAATAGTAACTAACAAAAAAGAGTAACGAAAATCGGGATAATTACTTTTATCTTCCTGGCTATTTTATTCTAAATGGACATCACAACTTCCTATAAATAAACTAGGGTCTAAATACATTCAGTTATGCGTCAAGTAATTCCAAAAAGGAAGCATATTACACAAAATGAAACTCAGATGATAGCGAAATCTAATTGTTGAGTATACGATTTACCCAAGGAGTTTTCGAAGGAGTTATAGAATTGATCGTGCAAAGTAGAAGGTTTAGGGGTATATGATAATATTTTTAATTTTAATCTCAAGAAAAAAATTTAAAAAATTATGGTTTCTCAAAATAACATACTTAGCACCCATATTTATATCCAACAGTACATCCATTAAGGCCACAAAAAATCATAGCAAAAAAAACAAAAATCATAGCAAAATCTAATTGTGTAGCATACAATTCACCAAACAAGTTTTTAAAGAAGACCTAGAATTGATCGCTATCGAGCAAAGTACTAAGGTTAACAAATATCCTAATTTCAAATTCAATCTCAAGGAACAAATTTATAAAATAAATTGTAGCTTCTCAAAAGAAAAAGTTTAGCAATCTTTATATCCAAGAGTACGTCATTGAGACCATAAATAACCATGCATTGCCTTCCATGAAAATTTATGTTTTACCCCACAATAAATATGCTAGCTCGTGCAAACGCACGGGTAGGCGACTAGTGTTATTAAGTGGGTAGAAATTATTCCAACTAGTAGTGCTGATCATAACACTTCCATTAAAATACTTAAAGAAGTTATTTTTCCGAAATTTGGAGTTCCTAAATATTTAATGACTGATGGCGGTTCACACTTTATTCTTGGTGCTTTCCGCAAAATGCTTGCTAAATATGATCTCAACCATAGAATTGCATCACCTTATCATCGTCAATCTAGTGGCCAAGTTGAACTTAGCAATAGAGAAATAAAACTAATATTACAGAAAACTTTTAATAGGCCCCAAAAGAATAAGTCTAAAAAATTGGATGATGCACTTTGGGCCTACTGAACAGCTTATAAAAATCCTATGGGCATGTCTCCTTACAAAATGGTTTATGGGAAAGCTTGTCATTTGCCTCCTGAGTTAGAACATAAAGCATACTCGGCAATTAAAGAACTCAACTATGATTTCAAACTTGCGGGTGAAAAGAGGTTATTTGATATTAACTCACTAGATGAATGGAGAACCCAAGCCTATGAAAATGCCAAGTTATTTAAAGAAAAAGTTAAAAGATGGCATGAGAAAATAATCCAAAAGCGGGAATTTAAAGTTGGAGAATATGTTCTTTTGTACAACTCTTATTTTAGGTTCTTTGCAGGAAAACTTCTCACCAAATGAGAAGGACCATATATTATCAAAGAGGTTTATTGTTCTGGAGCTATCAAAATAAATAATGCCGAAGGTACTAACTCGAAGGTGGTCAATGGGCAAAGAATAAAACACTATATCTCAGGTACGCCCATTAATGTTGAAAGAAATATTATCCAAACTATGACACTGGAGGAACATATAAAAGAAACCATCTGGAACACTCCAGAATCGTGAAAAAGAGGAGGTACGTGATACACTAAGTAAACAGACTCCAAAAAATCCACAAAAATATTTGTTGTCGGTTTTGGAATATTACAAAAATTAGGAAAATAAGAAACAACCAGGAAGAAAGCTGTCGGTGTCAAAACCGGCGGATCTCGGGTAGGGGGTCCCGAACTGTGCGTCTAGACCGGATGGTAACAGGAGGCAAGGGACACGAAGTTTTACGCAAGTTCGAGCCCTCTCGATGGAGGTAAAACCCTACGTCCTGCTTGATTAATATTGATGATATGGGTAGTACAAGAGTAGATCTACCGCGAGATCAGAGAGGCTAAACCCTAGAAGATAGCCTATGGTATGATTGTTGATGTGTATGTTGTCCTACGGACTAAAACCCCCCGGTATATATAGACACCGGAGAGGGTTAGGGTTACATAGAGTCGGTTACAATGGTAGGAAATCTGAACATCCGTATCGCCAAGCTTGCCTTCCACGCCAAGGAAAGTCCCTTCCGGACACGGGACAGAGTCTTCAATCTTGCATCTTCATAGTCCAGGAGTCCGGCTGAAGGTATAGTTCGGCTATCCGAACACCCCCTAATCCAGGACTCCCTCAGTAGCCCCTGAACCAGGCTTCAATGACGACGAGTCTGGCACGCAGTTTGTCTTCGGCATTGCAAGGCGGGTTCCTCCTCCAAGTACTTCATAGAAGATTTTGAACACAAAGATAGTGTCCGACTCTGCAAAATAAGTTTCCACATATTGCCATAGAGAGAATAATATTTGCACAAATCTAATCTGCTGACGTATTCCGTAGCGTGACACACCATGGCCAAGCCTTTATCCGAGTCGTTTCAGTATCCCACCTCAGCGCGTTATGCGAGGCGGTTTCCTTGGCACGTCTTGTCAAAGCAGAGATCGTGTCCCCTTATTCTGGGATTCTCATCAATACGGGCGTGGGTAACCCAACCGCGCCTTTGATTACGGCGCTTGGAGATAAGCGAGTTTTACCAGGTTGGTGGGGACATGTAGTTGCGTCCACCCATATAAGGGGATAAGAATCCACCTTTTCACCCACGCCTTCTTCCTCCTTTGCCTATCCATTCTTGCGCACTCGAGCTCCAGCGCCCAAGTCCGCACTACCACCTCAACCTTCTCCAGTCATGTCCGGAGCGGGAGGCAAGTGGATGGTCTCCTCCGTCACGGAGGGACACATCAAAAAGCTGAGGAAGGCCGGATATCTGGCTAGCGACATCGCGCACCGGCTTCCCGAAAAGGGGCAGCTCATCCCCACTCCTAGGCCCCATGAGAGGGTGGTATTCCTCCCCCATTTCCTCCGCGGACTGGGCTTCCCTCTGCATCCATTTGTCCGGGGGCTCATGTTCTACTACGGCCTGGATTTCCACGATCTGGCCCCGAACTTCGTCCTCAACATCTCGGCGTTTATCATCGTGTGCGAGGCGTTCCTCCGCATCCGCCCCCATTTCGGCCTATGGCTTAAGACTTTCAACGTCAAGCCAAAGGTGGTGCGCGGAAGCCAGGCGGAGTGCGGCGGTGCCATGGTTGGCAAGATGGCCAACGTCCTGTGGCTCGAGGGTGTAACACCCTCGATGCGACTATATCTCCCACGTGTTGAGGCATGACTTAGAGGCATAATCGCATTGAAGGCATATGTCGCAAGTCAGGTAATCATCACAAACATCCCATGTAATATAGATAATAAAAGGGATAACATAGTTGGCTTACACTCGCCACGTCAATCAAGTACATAAATAACATTACATCATCCAAACACTCATGGCCCGACTACGGCGCCAAAATAAAAGATAACCCAACATGCGACACGGTCTCGATCACCCCCAACAGGGCACCACTACTGATCATCAGGAAAGGAAACATAGTAACGTTGAGAGTCCTCGTCAAACTCCCACTTGAGCTCGAGCGCGTCACCTGGAGCGGAATCATCAGGCCCTGCATCTGGTGTAATAGTAATCTGTGAGCCACAGGGACTCAGCAATCTCGCAGCCTCGCGATCAAGACTATTTAAGCTTAATAGGTAAGGTAAGGTAAATATAAGTGGAGCTGCAGTAAGCGACTAGCATATATGGTGGCTAACTTATTCGCAAAAGAGAGCGAGAAGAGGAGGCAAAGCGCGAGCGAGAAACTAGAGACAACCTGCGCAGACATAACTCCAACACCGTGTCCACTTCCCGGACTCCGCCGAGAAGAGGCCATCACGGTAACTCACACAATTGATTCATTTTAATTAAATTAAAGTTCAAGTTATCTACAACGGACATTAACAAATTCCCATCTGCCCATAACCGCGGGCACGGCTTTTGAAAGTTCAAATCCCTGCAGGGGAGTCCCAACTTAGCCCATGACAAGCTCTCATGGTCAACGAAGGAATAGACCTCCTCCCAAGACGTTCCGATCAGACTCGGTACCTCGGTTCTTCAAGACACTTCGACAGGTTAAAACAAGACCAGCAACACCGCCCGAATGTGCCGACAAATCCCGATAGGAGTTGCACATATCTCGTTCTCAGGGCATACTTAGATGAGACTAGCTACGAGTAAAACCAACCCTCAAGTTGCCCCGAGGTGGCCCCGCAGGCAGCTCAGTTCGGACCAACACTCAGAGGAGCACTGGCCCGGGGGGGTTTAAAATAAGACGACCCTTGAGTCCGCGAAACCCAAGGGAAAAGGCTAGGTGGAAAATGGTAAAACCAAGGTTGGGCATTGCTGGAAAAGCTTTAATCAAGGCGAACTATCAAGGGGTTCCCATTATAACCCAACCGCGTAAGGAACGCAAAATCAGGGAATATAACACCGATATGACGGAAACTAGGGCGGCAAGAGTGGAACAAAACACTAGGAGAGAGGCCGAGCCTTCCACCCTTTACCAAGTATATAGATGCATTAAGATAACATGGCAATATAATGGTATCCCAACAAGTAAATAAATGTTCCAACAAGGAACGGTCTCCAATCTTCACCTGCAACTAGCAACGCTATAAGAGGGGCTGAGCAAAGCGGTAACATAGCCAATCAACGGTTTGCTAGGACATGGTGGGTTAGAGGTTTGACATGGCAATTTGGGAGGCTTGAAAGCAAATGGAAGGCATCGTAGCATTGGCATAGCAAAAAAGCGAGCAAACTAGCATAGCAAAGATAGTAGTGATTTCGAGGGTATGATCATCTTGTCTGCAAAGTTGTCAGAGTTGACTGGATCCTCGAAAGCAAACTCAATGGGATCCTCGTTAGCGAACTCGTCTCCCGGCTCTACCCAAACAAGAAAAACAAGCAAACGGAACACAATCAACCACGTGCAATGCTCAAACAATATGATGCAAAGATGGTATGCTATGCGGGATGCGATGCGGGCTGCATATGCAAGATGTGACAGGAAATGCATGGAACTGGCCTCAACCTGGAAATCCAAGTGTGCCACTGGAAAGATGAGATGTGATCGCTTGAAAACTATATAAAGAACGCCGGAATCGGAGTTACGGTTTGGAAATGGCAAGCGATTCAAATATGACACCGGTCTGCGATTTACAGCAAGTAGCCATCTAAATGCAATGAGATGAACATGCTATAGCACTCAAACATGACAACAAAATACATAGCAGGGATGCATTCAAGATGCTTAACAAAAGTCTAGCACTGAGCTACGGCCAATTCATCCATTAACAGGTTCAAACAAGCATGGCAAAAATGCATATGGTAAACAGATCTCAGACTTAGTGAAATTAACACTTGTCTGAAATTTCAGATCAGGTAGCACTCTTCGGAGCAACAAAACTACATGCTACAGGACCTGAACATGGCAAAGTAAAACATGGCATGGAGCTACTCAAATAGCTTAACAAAAGTCCCTTAGTGACCTTGAGCCAAAAGGGATCAGAAAATATACTAACAAGCATGCGAACATAGCAAAAGCATAATCAGTTTTCAGACTTGGTGAAAACTGGCACATGCTGGAACATAACTCAAGTAGGCATGTTTATGAGCTCGATGCACTCACTACGGAGCAAGTCATGAAAAGCTAAGCATACATCTATCAATAACACACAAAATGCAAGCTAGACATGGCAAGAACAATAGCATAGCATGCACGAATCAACTACAACATCATCGGCAAAATTGCAAACAAGTTGACAATCTGCCCAGATTCATAAAGTAGAAAAAGTAGAGCTCGATTGACTCAAGCTAGGATGCTCCATAATTGCAAACAAAGGAATGGATGGATAGATCACTAAAAGATTAACAAAACATCCTTACTGATCATCCTCAAAAGAGGCACGGATCACTAGGAAACAACATGGACATAAGGCATCATGAGATAAACAGCTCAAGGACTTAGTGGAATTGCTAAGTCCCTGAAAACAGAATTACCAAGTGCCTCACTTTGCAAGCTTGCACTAGTCACCACACACATCACAAAAATACATGGGTTGCACCTCTGGAGAGATGGCAAAACCCTTAACAAAACATATGTAGAGCATCAGGGCATATCATGCACACATTAATCATGGCAAAAATGACAAAAACCTAAATGGAGCAGCAGATCTGACAATTAACTCAAGTAGCCTCCTTCTAACAGCATTTCGGGCATTAAGATGAACTCAAATGAAAATGATGCAATGGAATGAAATGATGTACTCTCTGAGATGAACAATTTGATATGCTATATGCCCAAATCGGAGCTACGGATGCAGAGATACGATGCTATGAACATGGGCACATGGATTAGGAAATCCGGGGACTTGGTGAAAAAAACAACCTCTCTCAGATCTAGGGTTTTCACGGAATCCGAGGCGGCGGTGGATCTCACCGGATCCGCGCCGGGAAGAGGCAGACGCGGTGGCCGGAACCGCGGGGATGGCCTGAGCGGCGCGCAGGCTCGCCGGCTGGAGAGGGAGGAGGCGACGAGGTCCGGCGAGGTGGCGGTGGTCGGCGCCGGAGAGGAGGGCCGGAGCGGCGGGCGATGCGGGGCGGCTCGCGGCGGCCGGCGTCGAGCTTGCCTTCGCCGGCGACGAGGAACGGGGCGGCTCGCGGCGGACTTGGGCGGCGGGGTGGCGGCCGGTCGCGGAGGAGACGAAGGCGGCGCGGGCGGCTCCTCTGGCCCGTGCGCGGGCGCGGGCAGGCCGGCCACGGGCTCCCGGGCCGCGCGGTGGGAGGCGGCGGCGGCGTGGACACGTGGCAGCCCCTCAGTGGCTGCGGGCGGTGGCGGCGTTTGTCCGGCGCGGACCGGACGTGTCCGGCGCGCGGAGGGGAAGGGGGCTAGGTTTAGGGTGGAAATGATCTGAGAATTTCGGTGAGGGGCCTATTTATAGAGGTAGGAGGAGCTAGGGAGCTCCAAATGAGGTGCGGTTTTCGGCCACGCGATCGTGATCGAACGCTCTAGATGATGGAGAAGGTTTTGGTGGGTTTTGGGCCAAATTGGAGGGGTGTTGGGCTGCAACACACACGAGGCCTTTTCGGTCCCTCGGTTAACCGTTGGAGCATCAAACGAAGTCCAAATGGTACGAAACTTGACAGGCGGTCTACCGGTAGTAAACCAAGGCCGCTTGGCAAGTCTCGGTCCAATCCGGAAATGTTTAATCCCCACACACGAAAGAAAGCTAGAAATGACCACCGGAGGAGAACGAAGCGCCAGAATGCAAAACGGACAACGGGGAAAATGCTCGAATGCATGAGATGAACACGTATGCAAATGCAATACACATGATGACATGATATGAGATGCATGACAACGATAACAACACATGGAGACAAAGACCCGAACCCGAGAAAATAAAATAACTTAACGCCGGAAACGGCAAGAGTTGGAATACAAATTGGGAAAGTTACATCCGGGGTGTTACAGAGGGCTCCTTTGTGGAGAGCCTGAAGGGGTGGCAATCATGGTGGTTTTACGTCACCGAGCCGCGCGACGCCGAATGGGTCGCACCCCCTGAGTTTTGATCTGGCCCCCCTACGCGGCTCACCTCCTGGAAGGAGACATGCCTGTCTTGGGGTAAAAAAGGAGAGCTGACCGGACTCCAAACATGCATCCAAACCCTGGTGGACAAGAGGCTCAAGCTTGTCAACGTAGTCCAGGTCATGCTCATCCGCCTGATCCTCCCGTGTCAACGACGGGCCTTCAACCTGTGGGAGTTCGACCCGGCGCTGCACCAAACTCTAAACAGGCTCTTCGACATGACGTACGAAGATGCCTGGAGGATGCTTTTCAAGGGCGCCGAGGCTCCCGCATCCGCTGCCGAGGATCGCGGATTCAGTACTCAGCATCACGCTCATGCGGTAAGCTGTTTTTGTCCTTTTACAGGCTATCAGTTTTTCATAGTTTGACTCTATGCGGGATCTAAGTTCCCTTATCTGTGATAGGATTGGGAGGTGATGTCCGGACAGATCAACTGTCCGGCTCCTTTGCCCGAAGGCCCAGCGGACGCTCGCTTGGCGAGGCGGCTGGTTCCGGCGCCCTATGTGGTGCCGGAGAAGAAGGCCATGAAAAGGGCCACAGGGACTCGAAAGAGTGCCCGACGCCAGGAGGTGTCGGATTCGTCATCCGACGGTCCCGAAGCTCCTTCCTCTCGTGAAGACGAGGAGGAAGAAGAAGAGACCTCTCCCCCTCCAGCGGGAGGAGAGAAGAAAAGGAAGTCCGCCCTCTCTGAGGAGGCCGGAGGGTCCAAGAAGGGGAAAACCCTTCCTCCGGACTACTCCAACGACGCCGACGACGGCGAAGAGGAGTGGCAGCCCAGGGCCAAGCCCCTGGCAAAATCGTAAGTATCCGGATACCGGAGTAATTCATAGTATTCGTTTATTGCACAGCTTTCCCTTATGTCGAATATGCTTATGCAGCCTACCCAAAGACCGGCTCGACGCGTCGTCGAGCGGCTCACTGGACTCGTCGGATGTGAACTCACTTCCGACGGCTTCCTCCCCCCGCCCTATGGACGACACCGAGGTGTTGTCCCAACAGGTTCCAAGCAGGGAGGAGGTGGTCCCGGAGGCGCCGCAAGGCGACCTCCCGGACTCCAGGAGTAAAGGGGATGAACCCCCCCCAGGGCTCCAAGTCCGGCTCTAGGCCGGACACCGCTCCGGAACCTTCAAGGGTTCCGAAGTCCGGCGGGGGACCTCCTTCCAAGAGGAGCAAGTCCACCGTGCCGGCGACCCCCCTCCACCCGGAGGTGCCGGACAATATGTTGGAGGCGCTCCAAGGCGCCTCCATCGACGAGGAGCACCGCGCTATTATGAGTGCGGTGGTCCAGAAGGTTCAGTCCGCCAAGAGCGAACTGACTAAAGCTTGTACTAGCCTTTTGATAGGCTTTGAGGTAAGTAAATAATGTGTAAATGATATTACCACATAGACAGTAGCCCCTGATGCTCTGTTGGGCGTTCGGGAAGAAAAGCCGAATAGAGGATCAAAAAATTCGCAGGAGTCTAACAAAAGGAGTCAATATGCGTGTGCAGGCTTCTCTGCTGGCGTCTGCCGTACTTACTGCGGAAGTGGACACGCTGAAGCAGAGCCTCGAGAAGTCCGAGCAAGAGCTCGGGCGTGCCAAGAAGCAGCTCGAGGAGAAGGAAGGTAAGAAATACCTTGGTTGAATATGTATATAAAAAAGGTGCAATTGCAAGAAATGACAGGATTAATATGGCTATTGTAGGGGCCACATCTGAGGTGGCGACCCTTAAGCAAGCGCTGCTCGAGGCCGAGAAGAGTGCGGCCGCGGAGCGCACCGAGCGGGAGAGGTATGAGGCCGAGGTTGGCAAGGTGCGGCAAGAGCTCCAGGTTCTCATGAAGAAACATGAGAGTTTGGAGCTTGACTCGAAGACGCGAGCGTCCGAGCTCGCGGCGGCTATTGAAAATGCCAAGTATGCCAAGGCTGAATCCCAGAAAACCCTCCAGGAGTTGGATGAGGTGAAGAAGATAGCGGCGGGTAAGGCATTCTCTATGCAAAGTAAACACATAAACATGAGTTACTTGATACTTACCCGAATCCGGAGCTCTCCAGGGGCATTTGCAGATCTTCCCCGGAGTGTATCCGATGCCGCCGCATTCTATCGAGCCGAGGAGGGCAGCTCGACGGAGAAGGTGTTCTGGTCTCAGTATGCTGAGGCCGGACACCCCGTGCCCCTGAGCGACCAACTGAAGCAACTGGTCGAGCTCCACAAGGCGGCCGAACAGGCTATGAAGGGCCTCCTAGTTCGGTTGTGGCCTGGAGAGGCCCTGCCTGGGAGCTATTTCGGGATGGTGCGGCGGCTGGTGGAGGCCTGTCCAAGGCTCGAAGTCATCAAGCGCTCCGTCTGTATTGAAGGTGCCCGTAGGGCCTTTGCCCGTGCTAAGGTGCACCGGGGCAGGCTGGATGCGGAGAAGCTTGTGAAGGACGGGCCACCAGCGGGGAAAGAGCATCGCAAGCCCGAAAATTAATATAAGGATGTTCTGAAGGGTGCCCGCCTTGTGGCGGATGAATGTACTAGGGATGTAATTTTTGAGTAAAACTCGCTCGTTTTTGTCCTGTGCGCTGAAAACTTGTTCATATGCGCTGAGCAATGCTGCTTGAATTTAAAATATTACCTTCTGTGCAGTTGTTTATCAATACTGAGAGATGGCGAGTCGTCGGCTTCTGCCCCCTTGCCACTAGTGCTAGGGTGTTCGGGGATAAATCTGGGCGCTCTTTTTCCCATGTTTGGGTCCTTCGAGGGAGGCGCTCAGCCCGACGAACGAGGCAATCAGACTATAATGCGTGAACACTCTCACTTAGCCATAGAATTCTATAATTTTAAATTTCGGCGAAGCCCCTAGTATTCGGAAGACCAAGTTCGGGGCGCTATCCATGCCTTGGCCGGACAGAGCCGACTCGTCGCCCTAAGCGGCATAAATCTTTAGGGACTCGAAAAAACCTCTCGAACAGCGACCAGCTCTTGCTTCATCATGACAGTCAGTTTTAGCTTTCTCCACTGAGGTGCTCGGCCCAGCTCAACTGGGGCACAATCGCAGTGGTTCTCCTAGTGCTACCTTAGCCGATATAGCGGAACGTAAGGCACCAAAACATAGGGGCCGGGCAAACCCAACTATTGACCCAAGACATGATTCAAAGCCGATGCATATAATGCTATAAGTTCGGGGTGCCGCACTTGTGAAAGTGTTCGGACTTCTCACACCATATTGAGGGGTGCTAAAAGCCCCTGGCGTATTTTGGCCGTACCAAGTTGTACGGGTGCAACATGTCGTTAAGGAACATTTATTTATAAAAATATAGTGCAAAAATCGACAAAAGCGATGCATTGTTTATTAGAAATAGTTGCGATCAAAGCAGAACGATACAAGTAATGCGATAAACGAAAAGTTGGACTATTTAACATGTCTGCTCCAGGGGCAAGCTGCGGAATAGTATGCGAAACAGGTATACTGCTCGTGATAGAGATCACCTGGGATTTCCGTGATGCGACATGGCTTGTCTGCTTCCCTGGTTCTTGCATCGTTTGTGCGGCAATTGAACTGCCGAACATGCCTTCCGAAGAGTAGAGTCCTGGAGGTAAGAGAAAAGAAAAAAATCGGCAGCCCCTGGTGCGGTTTAAGCCGTGTTTTGGGCATGCCGTGATGGTGCCCCTCCCCCTATGCCCATGGTATTTCTAGAGCGTAATTATGTATGCGAAGTACTGGCGTCGCCTTTTTGCTAGGGTTGGGGTTGGGGCCGCATTGCTACGCTTGCTCGGAACGTGCCAGGAGGTCTTGTTGTAGGTTACTCTGGGCGCGCTTGACGGTGTTCGGACATTTAATGGCCGGACTGGAGAACTGCCTGGAGAGGCTGCTTTGTACTTCCGCTGCAAGGGCCGCCGTGTGCTCCTCCGTTCGGAGGGAGCGTTCGGTGTTTCCATTGACCGTAATTACTCCATGAGGGCCTGGCATCTTGACCTTAAGGTATGCGTAGTGTGGTACCGCATTGAATTTGGCGAATGCGGTTCGTCCGAGCAGTGCATGATAGCCACTGCGGAATGGGACTATGTCGAAGACCAATTCCTCGCTTCAGAAATTATCCGGGGATCCGAAGACCACTTCAAGTGTGACTGAGCCTGTACAGTTGGCCTCTACACCTGGTATTACGCCTTTAAAGGTCGTTTTGGTGGGCTTAATCCTCGAGGGATCGATGCCCATTTTTCGCACTGTATCCTGGTAAAGCAGGTTCAGGCTGCTGCCGTCGTCCATGAGGACTCTAGTGAGATGAAATCCATCAATAATTGGTTCTAGAACCAATGCGGCAAATCCGCCATGACGGATGCTAGTGGGATGGTCTCTTCGATCAAAGGTGATCGGGCAGGAGGACCATGGGTTGAGCTTTGGGGCGACTGGCTCTACCGCGTATACGTCCCTTAACGCGCGCTTCCGCTCCCTTTTTGGGACGTGGGTGGCGTATATCATGTTCACCGTCCGCACTTGTGGGGGGAAACCCTTCTGTCCATTGTTGTTCGGCGGCCGGGGCTCCTCGTCGCCGTCGCTATGCAACCCCTTGTCTTCATTGTCGGCGCTTAACTTGCCTGCCTGCTTGAACACCCAACAATCCCTGTTAGTGTGATTGGCCGGCTTTTCGGGGGTGCCATGTATTTGGCACAAGCGGTCGAGTATTCGGTCCAAGATGGACGGGCCCCTAGGATTCCTTTTGAATGGCTTTTTCCGCTGACTGGATTTAGAGCCTCTGAATCAGGCATTAACTGCCGTATTCTCAGCATTGTCGCCGTTAATGCGGCGCTTCTGCTTGTTGCGACGCGACCTGCCACTAATGTCCCTGGTGTCCGAACTACCAGGGTTCTTGGTCATATTGTTGCTATGAGCAAGCCAGCTGTCTTCTCCCGCGCAAAAGCGGGTCATGAGTGTCGTGAGTGCTGCCATAGATTTTGGCTTTTCCTGTCCAAGGTGCCGGGCCAGCCACTCGTCACGGATATTGTGCTTGAAGGCTGCTAGGGCCTCAGCGTCCGGACAGTCGACTATTTGATTTTTCTTTGTTAGGAACCGTGTCCAGAATTGCCTGGCCGATTCCTCTGGCTGCTGAATTACGTGACTCGGGTCATCAGCATCTGGGGGTCGCACATAAGTGCCCTGGAAATTGTCGAGGAATGCGGCTTCCAGGTCCTCCCAACAACTGATTGATCCTGTTGGCAAGCTGTTGAGCCAATGCCGAGCTGGTCCTTTAAGCTTGAGTGGGAGGTATTTGATGGCATGAAAATCGTCGCCGCGGGCCATGTGGATATGAAGGAGATAATCCTCGATCCATACCACAGGGTCTGTTGTGCCATCATATGATTCGATGTTTACGGGTTTGAAACCCTCGGGGATTTGATGATCCATTATTTCGTCTGTAAAGCACAGTGGGTGTGCGGCGCCTCTGTACTGGGCGATATCATGACGTAGCTCCAATGAGTTTTGTCTGCTGTGTTCGGCCCTGCCAAATTTGTGGCCGGCGTGACGGTTACCGTCTCGAGCCGTGGGGTGCCCACGCGATCCGTAGATCGATCGTGTTTGCCTTGCCTTGTCCTCCAACATGTCTCGTAAGTCCGGCGCATATTCCCGTGCCTTGGTATGGGGTGCGGCTTGAGTGGAGGGCCGGGAGGCCTCTCTGTCGCGGCCACGAGGTGGCCGTTCGGCCGCATCAAGTGCTTCCTCCTCTAATTGGGGTAGCAACCTGCGCTTTGGGTAACTCTTGGAGGGGCGTTCGAGTTTATGCTCTTCGGCCGCAAGGACTTCGGTCCATCTGTCAACCAGCAAATCTTGATCAGCTCGGAGCTGTTGCTATTTTTTCTTGAGGCTTCTTGTCGTGGCCATAAGCCTGCGTTGGAAACGCTTTTGCTCAACGGGATCCTCTGGCACGATGAATTCGTCGTCGTTGAGGCTTGCCTCGTCTTCGGAGGGAGGCATATAATTATTGTCCTCGACCCCTCTGTCTATCGCTCTCTCATGAGGGCTGGTTTCTCGATCCTCCTGTGCTAAACCTTGCTGGAGGGGGTTTTCTTCGGCACTCTCCGGAGTATTATTATCTCCTGTGCTGGAATCGCCGTTTTTGTGTTGGCGGGATTTTGAGCGGCGCCGCTGACGCTGGCGCTTGGGCTGTTTCTTGGAGGGGTCATCCTCCGCTGTTCCATCGCCCTCTCCCTCTTTTGGGGTGTCCACCATGTATATGTCATATGACGAGGTGGCTTTCCAGGGCCTGGTAGGCGCTGGTTCTTCATCATCTCCTTCATCGGCGTCCATACCGTCGATGTCTTCGGAGTCGAAGTCGAGCATGTCGGTTAGGTCATCAACAGTGGCTACAAAGTGGGTGGTGGGTGGGTTTTGAATTTCTTCATCGTCCGTACCCCAACCTTGCTGACTGTAGTCCGACCAGGGCTCTCCTGATAAAGAGAGAGACTTCAGTGACTTCAGGATATCGCCGAAAGGCGAGTGCTAAAAGACGTCCGCGGCCGTGAACTCCATGATCGGCGCCCAATCGGATTCGATCAGCAGGGGCGCGAAGGGTTCGGAGTCCGGAGAATAATCCGGCTCTGTGGAGTCACGAGTTTCGCAGAGTACGGGGCTGGTGTTCGGCTCGATCGCCGTTGGGATCACAGACCCCGAGGTGGCGTCCAACCGCCCATCCTCGATCGGTGCAGTTGGCTCCGAACTAAGGGTCGGAGCCAATGCGGGTGCAGCCTCCAGGGCACTGTTCGGCAGCAGAGCTAGATCATGCTCGTCGTGACAGTGCGGCACGCTCGGCGGTGGTTCGAGTCCTTCGAAGATCAAGTCCCCGCGGATGTCAGCCGTGTAGTTTAAATTTCCGAATCTGACCTGACGGCCAGGGGCATAGCTTTCGATCTACTCTAGATGGCCAAGTGAAATGGCCCGCAGTGCGAAGCCGCCAAAGACGAAGATCTGTCCGGGGAGGAAGGTCTCACCCTGGACTGCATCGCCATTTATGATCGTAGGAGCCATCGGGCCTGACGGTGACGGCACAGAGGAACTCTCAATGAAAGCACCAATGTCGGTGTCAAAACCGGCGGATCTCGGATAGGGGGTCCCGAACTGTGCATCTAGGCCGGATGGTAACAGGAGGCAAGGGACACGAAGTTTTACCCAGGTTCGGGCCCTCTTGATGGAGGTAAAACCCTATGTCCTGCTTGATTAATATTGATGATATGGGTAGTACAAGAGTAGATCTACCGCGAGATTAGAGAGGCTAAACCCTAGAAGCTAGCCTATGGTATGATTGTTGACGTGTATGTTGTCCTACGGACTAAAACCCCCCGGTTTATATAGACACCGGAGAGGGTTAGGGTTACATAGAGTCGGTTACAATGGTAGGAGATCTGAACATTCGTATCGCCAAGCTTGCCTTCCACGCCAAGGAAAGTCCCTTTCGGACACGGGACGGAGTCTTCAATCTTGCATCTTTGTAGTCCAGGAGTCCGGCTGAAGGTATAGTTCGGCTATCCGAACACCCCCTAATCCAGGACTCCCTCAACAGCCCTGGTAGGCACAAGACACCAGGGCGCGCTTGGCTTGTCAGGCACGCCCAGGTGGGTTGTGCCCACCTCGGTTACCTTCCAGACTCCGTTTTCTCCCATTTGCTTGTTTCCCAAGATAAAAAAAATATTTATATACCCCCCAAATGTGTTGAACATCATATCGTAGAGAAATCTCCTGCTCTTCTTTCTTGTTGTTTTCTGATAGATCTAGATCGCCATGGCCACCTCGAGCTCCTCCAAGGACAAGTTGGGTAATCAACCCCTACTTGTCGGAGGTATTGAAGCACCCTCAAACTATCGAGATGCGTGAGGGGGTGATCAACATCCGGGTTGTTCAGGGACCCAAGGGGAAGGGGACCATGGAGGCCAGGCTCAAAGCCATGGAGCAAGAGATCTTCAAGTGCAAGGGGATGGTGGAGTGCGGACTCAATGCCAATCACCTCATGATCATGGATCTTACCCGTGATCTTAAGGTGGATGGCCGGTCCATGAAGGACGTCGTCTTCTCCCTCATCGAGCAAATTAACTTTTTGCAAAGCCAGATCTATGATCTCCAAAACCAAGTCTTTGAATATGAGGCAAGGTTTAAAGGTATAAGTTTGGCTGCCAGTTGCAGGACTCGTGAGACTTGTTCTTCCTCTAATGATGGTGAGCCACTACCATGGAAACCGGAGGACAAACTCGATACTACATCATCACCACCATCTTCTTCTTCTTCACCACCAAAGGAGACTTGAGTTCATGATATGAGCACTCCCCTTGGCTTGTGCCAAGCTTGGGGGAGGTGCCCCGGTAACGTATCACCACCATTATCTCTACCTCTATTTATCCTAGTTCGATCTTTAGTTACCTTTTGAATTAGTTGAATAAAAGTTTAGTCTGATCTTTCTTCGAGTGTTTGCTTAGTAATCTATCTATGTTTGTAATCGTGTGCGAGATATATAATAAATTTAGTTTGAGTTTTGCTTTCTTTACTTTTTTGTTTCAATAAAAAGAAAGGAAATAATGAAAAAGATCATATGTTAATCTTATGGTGAGTAATGACATCACATAAAGAAAAGTATAAGTGCTAAAATTTATTGGAGATTGACAAACATAGCATTGGTCAATGATGCAATTCATGAAATAATTAATAAGGGAAGAGAAGATTCACATGCAAATACACTATCTTGGACATCTTTTATGATTTTGAGACCCCATCAAAATATTATAAGGAAAAATTGTTGACATTGGACAAGGAAGACAACATAATGATTTATGTTTGTTCATATTCACATAGAAGTTACATTTTCATAGATCCTTTAACATGTGGTGCTTGCTCAATATCTTTTCTAGCCAAAAATTCTGTACCAAGTAGAGATGCTACTTGTGCATCCAAAAACCCTTAAACCCAAATCTTATTTTGAGAGTCCACCATACCTACCTATGGATTGAGTAAGATCCTTCAAGTAAGTTTTCATCGGTGCAATAAGGTAATAAAAATTGCTTCTAAATGCGTTAGATCATTTGGTGTAAGAGAAAATTGAGTGTTGTACGAACTTGTGATGGCAAAATAATAAAAGTGACATATTGCATAATAAAGGTTGCTACCACAAGGGGCAATATAATGTGATGTTCTTTTGCACTAAGATATCAAGCATACAAACAAAGAGCGCATGGCAACCTTTGCTTCCCTCTGCGAAGGGCCTATCTTTCACTTTTATGTATTTACTTTTATGCAAGAGTCAAAGTATTCTTCCCTATTCCTTTTTATTTTCTATTTTGCAAGCATCATGTGGTGAGGAAAGATCTAGGCACATATATCCAGTTGGATATGGGTGAGCATGAGTTATTATTGTTGACATCACCCTTGAGGTGAATACGTTGGGAGGTGAAACTATAAGCCCCTATCTTTCTATGTGTCCGGTTGAAACTTTTTGCTCATGTGTATGCGGTGAGTGTTAGCAAATCATAGAACACTATATGATGGTTGAGTATGTAGACTTACCAAAAGGCCCCGATACGTGACCCTTCTTGAAAAGATGATGAATTGTAGTTGCAAAGTTGACTGAGAACACAGTTTGTTGGTTTTCAATAGGGTTTATGCTATACTTCGATATTGTGATGAACTGTTACTTGTTCATGAGAAGTTACATGATGAAAGTTCTATGATAAAGTTTTATGCTAAAGTTTGTTGTTATTATAATAATAATGGATGATGCTTCTATGTCTGTATTTTTTTCTAAGCATGTGGACATATTTTTCAATTTCGGTTTTCGCTTGAGGACAAGCGAGGTCTAAGCTTGGGGGAGTTGATACATCCATTTTGCATCATGTTTTCCTACTATTATTTATAATGTTTTTATGTGTAATAATGCTTCATGGAGTAATTCTAATGCCTTTTCTCTCATAAATGCAAGGTTTGCACAAGGAGGGAGAATGCCGGCAGCTGGAATTTTGGACCTGAAAAAGCTACGTCAGAGTTACCTATTCTACACATCTCCAAATGAGCTGAAAATTCATGGAGAATTGTTTTGGAATATATGAAGAATATTGGAGCAAATAACTACCAGAGGGGGTCCACCAGGTGGGCACAACCCACCTGGGCACGCCGGGGAGCCCAAGCGCGCCTGGTGGCTTGTGTCCTCCTCGACCCACCTCCGGTGCCCCTCTTCTGGTATATAAGTCATTTTGACCTAGAAAAAAATAAGGATAGGTCTTTCGGGATGAAGCGCCGCCGTCTCGAGGCGGAACTTGGGCAGGAGCACTTTTGCCCTCTGGCGGGGCCATTCCCCCGATAGAACTTCGCTCCCAGAGGGGGAAATCATCGCCATCATCATCACCAACAACTCTCCCATTTTTGGGAGAGAAATCTCCATCAACATCTTCAAGAGCACCATCTACTCTCAAACCCTAGTTCATCTCTCATGTTCAATCTTTGTACCGGAACCTTAGATTGGTGCTTGTGGGTGACTAGTACTATTGATTACATCTTGTAGTTGATTACTATATGGTTTATTTAATGGAATATTATATATTCAGATCCATTATGCTATTTAATAGCCCCTTGATCTTGAGCATGATTATCATTTGTGAGTAGTTACTTTTGTTCTTGAGGTCACGAGAGAAATATTGTTGCAAGTAATCATGTGAACTTGATATGTGTTCGATATTTTGATGATATGTATGTTGTGATTCCCTTAGTCGTGTCATGTGAACATCGACTACATGGCACTTCACCATACTTGGGCCTAAGGGAATGCACTATGGAGTATTTATTAGATGATGGATTGCTAGAGTGACAGAAGCTTAAACCCTAGTTTATGCGCTACTTCGTAAGGGACCGACTTGGATCCAAAAGTTTAATGCTATGGTTAGATTTTATCTTAATACTTTTCTCGTAGTTGCGGATGCTTGCGAGGGGGTTAATCATAAGTAGGAAGTTTGCTCAAGCAAGAACAACACCTAAGCACCGGTCCACCCACGTATCAAATTATCAAATTAGTGAACACGGATCAAACCAACATGATGAAAGTGACTAGATGAAATTCCCGTGTACCCTCAAGAACGCTTTGTTTATTATAAGATACTGTTTTGGCATGTCCTTTGCCACAAAAGGATTGGGCTGCCTTGCTGCATTTTTGTTGGTGCAACAAACGCTAGTGTATGTTGCCCGGACTGTCCATAGGCTCAAGACCAAGGTTATAGTATCCAAGACAAGGCCCAACAGAAGAGATAGCTCATTGAGAAATCAAAGGGCGGATCAAGAAGACCAAGACAAGCCAAAGGGGCAAGATATCACTAAGGAAAAACATCCCTTACCGGGCAGGCGAGCCTGGTCGGGTCGAGTCCACTCCAAGAACAAGTCACAAGACCTCCCCGACAAGGGTTGCCAAGACGTTGGCAGCCTGCTTCCCCGCCAAGGCTCCGCCGCTCCACCTCTCAGCGACGCAAGTCACTTATCGGTGTGGTGTCGAGCCCCAAAGTGATTAAGTGGTTGTCATTTGGCATGTGGCAGCCATTTCTGAGGAAGATCACCCCTAAATGACACCCGTCCACGGGCGTGTAGCGCAGGCAGTCAAGAAGGTGGCAGAATGACACAGTAAGGCTTGTCGGGCCACATCCACAACGTGACACTAAGCGGTGCATTTAATGCACCTTGTCCTGTGAACAGAGTTAGGTATGATAGCACTGTGGCTATCTAATCACTGGATAATGACTGTTTTGCCATTGTGGTAACCCCTTGACCTATAAAAGGAGGGCCGTGGCAACCTTAGAAAGGATTCGAACCCTTGTACACTCATACGCGTGTAGCTGCTCTTCCCGAGGCAACCTTGTCGGGCTTGGGCATTGTGCATTCATCACGGTCTTCCATCCAGTCCAACAAAGCAGGAGTAGGATTTTACGCCTCATGGCGGCCAGAACCTGGGTAAAAACTGCCTGAGCCACCACTGTCGTGCTGCTCTCTGGTCTCCGCTCTTTGTGCAATGCGGCCTTCCCCTTGCCGAACCACAAAGGGGCCAATGTCCCCATAGGTGATCGTGTCCAACCACGACATCTTCAGCACGACAGGTAGGGGGAAGCGCTTGTGCGAACCCGAGGTCATAAGCAGCGCGTCGATCTTCATCACTGTATTCTTCATCAACGGCTTCATCATCCATGGCGCCTAAGAAAAAGTCCGGTGGGGCAGCTGATACGTCTCTAGCGTATCTATAATTTTTGATTGTTCCATGCTACTATATTATCTGTTTTGGATGTTTTATATGCATTAATATGCTATTTTATATTATTCTTGGGACTAACCTATTAACCTAGAGCCCATTGCTAGTTTTTTTCCTTGTTTTTGAGATTCGTAGAAAAGGAACATCAAACGGAGTCCAAATGGAATAAAACTCTCACGGTGATTTTTCTTGGACCAAAAGACACCTAGGAGACTTGGAGTGCATGTCAGAAGAGCCACGAGGCGGCGACAAGGGTGGTGGGCGCGCCCTAGGGGGGCCCCTACCTTCGCACCCCCTCGGGACTCCTTGAACCTAGCCCTTGGCCATATATATTCACATATATTCCAGAAACACCAGAAGCATCCACGAAAACAATTTTCCATCGCAGCAACCATCTGTTCCCGTGAGATCCCATCTTGGGGCCTTTTCCGGCATCCTACCGGAAGGGGATTCGATCACGGAGGGAATCTACATCAACTCTATTGCCCTTCAGATGAAGCGTGAGTAGTTTACCTCATACCTACGGGTCCATAGCTAGTAGCTAGATGGCTTCTTCTCTCTATTTGATTCTGAATACCATGTTCTCCTTGATGTTCTTGGAGATCTATCCGATGTAATCTTATTTTGCGGTGTGTTTGTCGAGATCCGATGAATTGTGGGTTTATGATCAGATTATCTATGAATATTATCTTAATCTTCTCTAAATTCTTATATGCATGATTTGATATCTTTGAAATTCTTTTCAAACTATCGGTTTAGTTTGGCCCACTACATTGGTTTTTCTTGCAATGGGAGAAGTTCTTAGCTTTGGGTTCAATCTTGTGGTGTCCTCACCCAGTGACAAAGTAGGGGTAGCGAGTCATGTATTGTATTATTTCCATCGAGGATAAAAAGATGGGGTTTACATCATATTTCTTGAGTTTATTCCTCTACATCATGTCATCTTACTTGAAGTGTTACTCTCTTCTTCATGGACTTAATACTCTAGATGCAGGCAGGAGTCGGTCGATGTGTGGAGTAATAGTAGTAGATGCAGGCAGGAGTCGGTCTACTTGACACGGACGTGATGCCTATATTACATAATCATTGCCTTGGATATCATCATAACTTTTCGCTTTTCTATCAATTGCTCGACAGTAATTTGTTCACCCACCGTATTATTTGCCTTCAAGAGAGAAGCCTCTAGTGAAACCTATGGCCACCGGGTCTATTTTCCATCATATTAGTTTCCGATCTACTATTTTGCAATCTTTTATTTTCAGATCTATAAGCCAAAAAACCCAAAAATATTTAGTTATCTTTTGTTTAGTTTTATTTATCTCTACCAGATCTCACCTTTGCAAGTGACCCTGATGGGATTGACAACCCCTTTATCGCGTTGGGTGCAAGTGTTTGATTGTTTGTGCATGTATTGCTGATTTGCGTGTTCTTCTCCTACTGGATTGATACCTTGGTTCTTAACTGAGGGAAATACTTATCTCTACTGTGTTACATCACCCTTTCCTCTTCAAGGGAAAAACTAACGCAAGCTCAAGAAGTAGTAGGAAGAATTTCTGGCGCCGTTGCCAGGGAGATATACGCCAAGTCAAGCCCACCAAGTACCCATCATAAATTATCATCTCTTGCATTACATTATTTTCCATTTTCCTCTCGTTTTCCTCTCCCCCACTTCTCAAGAAAATTTTTGAAAATATTTGCCCTTTTCTTCGCCCTTCTTCCGTTCATCTTTTTGTTTGCGTTTTGTTTGCTTGTGTGTTGGGTTGCTTGCTTTGTCACAATGGCTCGAGAGAATACCAAATTGCATGACTTTTCCAACACTAATAATAATGATTTTATTAGTACTCTGATTGCTCCCGCCACTAGTGCAGAAGCATATGAAATTAATGCCGCTTTGCTGAATCTTGTTATTAAAGATCAATTTTCCGTCTTTCCTAGTGAAGATGTCGCATCCCATCTGAATAATTTCGTTGAGTTGTATGATATGCAAAATAAGAAAGATGTGTATAATGATATTGTTAAATTGAAATTATTTCCATTTTCACTTCGGGATCGTGCTAAAACTTGGTTTTCATCTTTGCCTAAAAATGGTATTGATTCATGCAATACGTGTAAAGATGCTTCTATTTCCAAGTATTTTTCTCCCGCTAAGATCATCTCCCTTAGGAACGATATTATGAATTTTAAGCAACTTGATCATGAACATGTTGCACAATCTTGGGAGAGGATGAAATTGATGATACATAATTGCCCTGCTCATGGTTTGAATTTGTGGATGATTATACAAAAAAATTATGCCGGATTGAATTTTGCTTCTAGAAATCTTTTAGATTCAGCCGCGGGAGGTACTTTTATGGAAATTACTTTAGGAGAAGCAACTAAACTTCTAGATAATATTATGGTTAGTTATTCTCAATGGCATACTGAAAGATCTTCCACTGGTAAAAAGATGCATGCAATTGAAGAGATTAATGTTTTCAGTGGAAACATGGATGAACTTATGAAATTATTTGCTATAAAGAGTGCTTCTATTGATCCTAATGATATGCCTTTGTCCACTTTGATTGAGAATAATAATGAATCTATGGATGTGAAGTTTGTTGGTAGGAACAATTTTGGTAACAACACATATAGAGGTAATTTTAATCCTAGGCCGTTTCCTAGTAATTCCTATAATAATTATGGTAATTGCTACAACAATTCTCATGGAAATTATAATAATATGCCCTCTGATCTCGATAGTAGTATTAAAGAATTTATAAGTTCGCAAAAGAATTTCAATGTTGTGCTTGAAGAAAAATTGCTTAAGTTTGATGATTTGACTAGGAACGTGGATAGAATTTCTCTTGAGGTTGATTCTTTGAAACTTAGATCTATTCCACCCAAGCATGATATTAATGAGTCTCTTAAAGCTATGAGAATTTCCATTGATGAGTGTAAAGAAAGAACCGCTAAGATGCGTGCTAAGCGAGATTGGTTTGTAAAAGTCTGTTCTTCTAGTTTTTGTGAAAATAATGATGAAGATCTTGAAGTGATTGATGTGACTCCTATTGAATCTGTGTTTTCCAATATAAATCTTGATAAAGATGGAACTGGAGATGAGTCAACTTTAGTTAGAAGGAGTCCCAATGATTCGGAGTTTATAGATCTTGATGCAAAAATTGATAAAAGTGGGATTGGAGAGGTCAAAACTTTAAGTAGCAATGAACCCACTCTTTTGGATTTCAAGGAATTTAATTATCATAATTTTTCTTTAATAGATTGTGTTTCCTTGTTGCAATCCATGTTGAATTATCCTCATGCTTATAATAAAAATAAAGCTTTTACTAAACATATTGGAAATTGAATTGGAAGTTTCTATTCCAAGAAAACTTTATGATGAGTGGGAACCTACTATTAAGATTAAGATTAAAGATTATGAGTGCCATGCCTTGTGTGATTTGGGTACTAGTGTTTCCACGATTCCAAAAACTTTATGTGATGTGTTAGGTTTCCGTGAATTTGATGATTGTTCTTTAAATTTGCATCTTGTGGATTCCACTATTAAGAAACCTATGGGAAGGATTAATGATGTTCTTATTGTTGCAAATAGGAATTATGTGCCCGTAGATTTCATTGTTCTTGATATAGATTGCAATCCAACATGTCCTATTATTCTTGGTAGACCTTTCCTTGGAACAATTGGTGCAATTATTGATATGAAAGAAGGAAACATTAGATTTCAATTTCCGTTAAGGAAGGGCATGGAACAGTTTCCTAGAAAGAAAATTAAGTTTCCATATGAATCTATTATGAGAGCTACTTATGGATTGCATAGCAAAGATGACAATACCTAGATCTATGTTTTTATGCCTAGCTAAGGGCGTTAAACAATAGCGCTTGTTGCGAGGCAACCCAATTTTATTTTTGTTCTTGCTTTTTTGGTACTGTTTTACCATAAATAATTCATCTAGCCTCTCGTTAGGTGTATTTTTGTGTTTCAATTAGTGTTTGTGCCAAGTAAGACCTTTGGGATAGCTTACGGTGATAGTTGATTTGATCTTGCTAAAAAACAGAAACTTTTGCGCTCAGGGAAACAATTCTCATTTTTAGCAGAAGCGTGATAAAATACTCATTTGTTTTGAAGAAGATTAATATACAAATTTCCTTGGTTGTCCTAATTTTTTAGAAATTTTGGAGTTACAGAAGTATTCGAGAGTCACAGATTTGTACAGACTGTTCTGTTTTTGACAGATTCTGTTTTCTTTGTGTTGTTTGCTTATTTTGATTAATCTATGGGTAGTATAGGAGGGTTTGAACCACGGAGAAGTTGGAATACAGTATATATTACACCAATCCTATATACTTAAGAAGTTCACCCCCACTACTTGATTTATCTCAACATGCAACATAGCCACGTCAGCATCCAATCACAAGCATCCACGTCACCCCTAAACAGTCCCACGGAGCCCACCTCCTGAGGTTATTTCTTATTTTTCCTGTAAAGAAAAAAACAAAATCCCCCCAGCGGCCAAGCCCCACACCTCTGATCCGCTCCGGATCATCCTGACGGCGGCGGCGGCGCTCTTGATGCGGCCCGGCCATCACGGCGGCGGCGCTCCGGCGCGACCCGACCATCCCATCGCGCGCCCCAGTTCTTGCAGAGCACCTCCTCATCCCCTTCCCCCGCTCCAGATCCTCCTCACGGCGGCGGCGCTCCGGACGCGGACACGGCCACCCCATCGCCCGCCGCAGTTGATTCGACCATCGCTGTCGCCACCTCCTCCCCTCGCCTCCTCTCCGCCGTCGCCATGGCCGTTGCCCCCGAGCAGCACCTGTCCGACGGAGCATCCCCGAGCAGCGCATGTCTAATGGCTCGAGAAGGAGTACTCCCATCTACCACCAGTCCCTCCCCCGCCCTCCTGCCGCCGCCATGGCCATGGCCTGACGGGAGCTCGCCTTCCCCGCCATGGCCAAGTGGCCAACCTCCGGTGAAGAAGCTCGTCGTGCCTACCAACGCCCCAGTTCCGGTGAGCATGTCTTCCCCTTATTGTAGATTGGGATTGGGCTAGTTTGTTGTTCATCTGATGTCTATGATTTTTAGTGCTTCCATTCACTTCCCAGGTGGGTTGCTCCGAGTTGCTTAGTAGCTTACCTTCAATCGTTGGGTCAACGCATCTGCAGATGAAGGTACCATCCTACTGTTGTTTTTTTCGTTTGCTGACTCCAACCTACATAGCCCACTACTTCAAACCATTTGCAGCCCAATGCTCCAAATGGCCCACACTAAAAATAAGAAAAAACCATTCTACACTAAAAATAAGAAGAAAAAACATTCTGTTGTAGGTAATTGATGGTTGACGCTCCACTTCCTCTCCCCACGATCTGCACAAGAAACTGAAGAAATTGATGATTGATGCTTCACTTACTCTCCCCACGATCTGCAGAAGAAATTGAAGAAATCCCCTTTAAAGTCTGCCCCACCTCAGCTCATCCTTTTCACATCATCTTCCAGCATGGGTGGACGTCTCCCATAGCGTGTTCATAGTGCTTCCGTTGGTGAGAAACTCTCTCCTCTCTCCATGCCATTCCCTCTTGACATATTGCTGACTGAGTCACAAATTTGGACTTTCCAGGTGCTGCTCACTTCAATCATCTTGGTTATTCTTCCCCTGCTGCATGCCCACGTGCCTCACGTTTACAGCTCCTACTGGTATACAATGTTCCCACCCAGTGCTACTCCTAAAATTTGGTATCTTTCCCTATTCTGGATTTTCATTTATATGCAATTTTTTAACTTGATTCAATGCATAGCCTTGCATTTTAATTCCTTGCCTATTATGGATTTTAGTTTGCTTCATCCAAGTAGTTTGCTTCACTCAAATCTGAATTAAGTTTTGCTTGATTCAACATGTACCCTTACATTTAAATTCTCATGTGGAACAATTAAACAAAAGTGTCTTCCATTTTGCCCTGCATTCAACTATTCCCGTTCCCGTGGGTTTCTTAGGGTTGTCGACATGGATAGCGCAGAAAGTTCTTTGTGTTATTCAGGTGGGCATGGGGTTGGTCATACACGAGGAGTTCCACGTGGATGTGGTCGTGGACGTGACGTGGACGGGCACGCCGTCCATCAGTACCTGATTCCACTCCTCGATCAAACTCACATGTTGCCACCGAGAACCGTCGTAGGCGTTTGGATGTAATCACTAGAAACAGGAGCCGAGGAAATGAAGCATCGACCACATCGATGTCAGACACACATAATCAGATATTTGCCCATAAACATAAGCTTTTGCCTAAATTAATCCATGTTCATGTGTCCAAGTTCAGTGATCATTTACGTTTACAAAAAAACCCTCTCTTTGTGCCTCATCTTTCAGGAACTATATTTGAACCCTTAACGCTTGGAGGTCCCCAGTGTTCTTGCCAACATTGTGGTGCTCTCTTTTGGTATGACGAGCGTGTACGCAGAGAAAGGCATACTCAAAATCCAGCATATAATTTGTGCTGCAAAGGAGGAAAAGTTTCCCTCCAGCCATATGATCCTCCTCCTCATCCTCTATTGGATTTACTCACTTCATAGAATAGTTCACTCTCAAGCCACTTCTTTCATCATATTCGTCAGTACAATATCATGTTTGCCATGACTTCAATGGGAGCTAAAATTGATGAGTCCATAAATGATGGCCGAGGCCCATACATTTTCAAGATCAGTGGCCAAGTCTGCCACCATGTTTGTTCAATGAGACCATCTAGAGGACAGAGACCAGAATATGCACAATTATACATATTTGATACAGAGTGTGAGGTTTCAAATAGAATAAATGTTGCCTCATCTTCGCGCACCGGTTCATCTTCGCGCACCACTTCATCTTCGCGCATTACTTCATCTACACGCACTTTGCTCCAAGCTAATGAAGGCATTATTCAGTCCCTCATAACAATGTTGAACACACATAATCCCATTGTGAAACTATTTAGAACAACAAGTCAAAGATTACATGGCAATGATTCTGACCATTTATACATCAGAATATATGACAAACCTGATGCCCATGGAGATATCTATAGTGCTCCAGTTGCATCCGAAGTTGTTGGATTAGTGGTTGGAGATTTAGGGTCTTCTAATGTTGGACGAGACATTATGATGGAAGATCATTCATCAGGCTTACAACAGATCAATGAAAAACACTGCAAGTTTATGTCCATGCAATATCCTCTTTTATTTCCATATGGTGAGGATGGTTATCATAATGAGCTTATGTGCCTTCCAGTGTCAAATGCATCAAATCAATGCCAAAAAGTCACAATGCTAGAATACTATGCATATAGGTTACATGATAGGCCAAATGACTTCAACACTCCATTACAATGCAAAAGGTTAACATAGGCTTACTTTGTGGATGGCTATTGTTCTGTTGAAACCTTTCGTATTGCATTCTACCGCAAGCCTAGCTTTCAACAGAAATACATATCATCATCATTCAGTTGTTTAGCAGATTCTGTGTCAAAGGGTATTACACCAGGTTCTTCTATTGGCCAAAGGATTATATTACCTTCCTCATTTACTGGAGGCCCTCGCTACTTATACCAAAACTACCAAGACTCCATTGCTATTTGTAGAAAATATGGTTGCCCAGATCTGTTTGTCACGTTCACATCAAATGCTGCTTGGCCTAAAATTACAGAGGCTCTATCATCCATTCCTGGTCAAGAACCATCTGACCGTCCAGATATTGTCAACCGGGTATTCAAAATGAATCTTAATATTCTAATGGATGATCTTAAAAAGAAACAATTCTTTGGACCCATAAACGCAGGTAATAAGTGTTCTCTTAAACTTATATTCCCTTCTCTGACATAGTTTTCTTCCGGTTATTAAACATGTTTTACATTCCTGTAGTTATCTACACAGTTGAATTCCAGAAACGCGGACTCCTACATGTTCATATAATTATATGGTTAGCCAAAGAAGCACCTTTAGATGCACAGAAGATAGATTCCTATATTTCTGCTCAGTTGCCAGATCCTGTAAAAGATCCAATAGGATATGAGGTTGTTTCTTCTTTTATGGTGCATGGCCCTTGCGGCCCTCTCGGCCAGTCGTCACCATGTATGTCAGAAGGAAAATGCACCAAATTTTACCCAAAGGAGTTCTGTGAGCAAACAACTGTACGGGGGAATGGTTTCACAGAATATGCCCGACCAAATAATGGAATAACAGCTAGGAAAAATAATGTTGACATTGACAATAGATTCATTGTTCCTCACAATGTGGACCTGGTGGTTAAGTACCAAGCTCACATAAATGTAGAGAAGGTTAACCATGATGGTATGCACAAATATCTTTTCAAGTATGTCACAAAAGGATTCGATTGTGCTAGAATTGGCCTCCACGGCAAGTCTTCAACATCAGCCTCATCAACTAAAACCATTAATGAAATTGATAATTATTTAGAGTGTCGTTGTGTGACACCAAATGATGTTGCTTGGCGGTTGCAGCAATATGATGTTCACCATACAGACCCTTCCATAGAAAGGCTCCCTGTTCATCTTCCTCTTGAGAACAATGTAATTTATTCGGAAGATGATAATCTGGAACAAGTTATTGAAGACCCCAAAAATGTGACCACTAAACTCACTGCATGGTTAGATGCTAATATGCAACACCCTGAAGCTCGACAATACACGTACATAGAATTTCCAGAATATTGGACATGGCACCATCAAGGGAAATACTGGGATCATTGTCGAGGTCCTCAAAAAACAATTGGCCGAGTGGCACATGTCAACCCTTCACAAGGAGAGCCTTTCTATTTGCGAATGTTGCTGAACATTCGTAAAGGTCCAACCTCCTTCGCTGATATCAGGACTATATCAGGCCAAGAATATCCTACATTTCATTCAGCATGTGAAGCTTTAGGACTCCTAGGTTATGACCAAGAGTGGTCCAATGCATTAAAAGATGCAGCTCAGTGGGCATCACCATTCCAATTATGTCAGCTTTTTGTTACCCTTTTGCTTTTTTGCAATGTAACAAATCCTATCAAGCTTTTTGAGGAGCATGCATCAATGATGTCTGAAGATATAGCACATCGGTTGAATCTTCATCCTTCTCAGTTGAGCAGTTCATCACTAGATTCGTACGTGGCATCCTGTGTTCTCATTGAGCTGGATAAATTGCTGAAGGATTCCGGATATTGCTTATCACATTTTAGTTTGCCACTGCCAGATGATATAGGAAATGCTTCTGCACAAAATAGGCTTTTGCTGGATGAGCTTACCTATGACATTCCAAACATGACATCCACTTTGAATGATAATATTCCGAAGCTAAACAACAACCAGAAGGATGTATTTCATGCTATCTATAATTCTGCCATAAATAATGAAGGTAGAACATTCTTTGTTTATGCATGTGGAGGGACTGGTAAAACTTTCTTATGGACTACTTTACTTTATTCTTTGCGGAGTCAAGGGAAAATTGCATTGGCAGTAGCATCCTCGGGAATTGCTTCTCTATTGCTCCTGGGAGGTCGAACACCACACTCCCGTTTTAAAATTCCTTTGGAAATTTCAGAGAATTCAATGTGTACCATAAAGAAAAATACACACCTGGCAGAACTTATTCAAAATACATCTCTTATAGTTTGGGATGAAGCACCAATGAATCATAGATATTGTTTTGAAGCACTAGACTGCACTCTCAGAGATATAATGTCAGATACTAGACCCTAATGCCGAAGACATGTAGTTTGGAGGTATCACTGTAGTTCTTGGTGGGGATTTTCGGCAAACACTACCAGTGATAAAAAATGCAACCAAGCAACAGATTTTGAAATCTTGCATTGTTAACTCTTATTTGTGGAACAAGTGCACACTTCTACAGTTGAATGAAAATATGAGGCTCACCTCAGGGTGTGTGTCCATCTCCAGGAAAGAAGAACTACAGAATTTTGCTGACTGGCTCTTATGAATTGGAAATGGCACTGGGCCTTTTGTTCCTGTTCCAAATGAACCCAATAGCATATTTATACAGATCCCCCAGTATCTCCTTTTGTCCCCAGATTCTAGAAATATAGATGGATTGATACCATTTGTCTACAACTCAGGCTGTGAGTCAACTAACATTACATCATATTTGTGTGATCGTGCAATTCTTGCACCTACGAATGATGTCGTTTCTAAAATAAATACAAGAATGATTTCTCGGCTAGCAACAAGTGAAATGTCATATTATAGTTCAGATTCAATTGATGATAGCTGTCCTAATCATTCTACTCTAGAAGCATTATATCCAACAGAGTTGCTAAACACCATTGACATACCTGGACTTCTAGATCATATACTGCATTTGAAAATTGGTGTTCCCATAATGCTACTACGTAATCTTGATCCATCAAGGGGGCTTTGTAATGGCACTAGACTCATTGTTACACAACTGACTGGTCGTGTCATTGAAGGAGAAATCATAACAGGGAATGCTATAGGTTCAAGAGTGTATATTCCTCGAATTGTCACTACTTCATCTCAGTCTAAGTGGCCTTTCAAATTGAGGCGTCGCCAGTTTCCTGTTCGCCTTTCATATGCTATGACAATAAACAAAAGTCAGGGGCAAACACTAAACCGAGTTGGTGTCTACTTGCCATCTAATGTCTTCTCACACGGTCAATTATATGTGGCATTTTCAAGAGTTACATCACCAGACGGCTTGCGAGTTTTCATTGAAAATAGCCTAGTTTCTTATGAGCATTGCACACATAATGTAGTATATGCCGAGGTAGTCAATCAAATTAATACATATAGAATCTAAAACAGCTAGGTATTTTATCCACTCAAATTTATGTTATGCCTGAAATTTCACAAGTATGTAATACATTTTTTCTGCATGCCATCATTTTTTCCTAACATTCTTATTCATTCAGATCCATCTCCCCTATGGAGTCAACTACGTAACTTAAAGATATTACAGTGGGACAACAAAACTGTAAGGTCTTTGCACAGGTAATAAGGCTTTGGGATGCTATAAATACGAATCCCAGATATGGAAATGCTTTGATCAGCATTGATGGCATTCTCTTGGATGAAGATGTACGTCCATTTTTATAGTTACCTATTTAACTTTATACAATAACATTGTTGTTCCAAATCATTTGATTACTTGAACTTTTGTAGAGATCCATGGCACACATTAGTGTGCCTAAAAAAATTGAAAAACAATTTCGTGGGTTGCTATCTCAAGGATCTTTCTATATTATTTCAAATGTTGCAGCTATCGATATCAGAAGCAAATCATATGTCTATCGCCATCAGAATTACATGCTGCAATTCAAAGAAGACACAAAGGTTCATCTGCTACATTCAAGAGGTGCAGATATACCTACACTTTTGTTCGACTTTTGCCCATTTGATCAGCTGCCACAAAAAGCAATTGATTCCAAGCCACTCCTAGGTAACATAATGTGCTTGACTTATCTATCTCTTAACCACTATACTTCAATGCATAACGACTTGCATACTTGAACCTTTTAGATGTGATAGGAGTAATATGTGATGTTGGTCCATATGACTATGCTAGCCAAACATCTCAGCACAAATTTCAGAAGATCAAAATTCGCAACCTAGAGTATGTCTTCATAGCTGCTCCTATCATTCAATTTTTTTACCTTAATAACCTGTTCCCCTCAGAATGACTATACCTTAATTTTCTAGAGAACAAACACAAGAATTAGTTCTATGGGGCCAGCATGGAGAATCATTTGATGAAGAAACAGTACTTAAAAAATCTCAAGAAGGAATTATCATAGCCATTTTTGCTGGTGTAACTGCAACTCTACAAAGGTTTACAGGTAACTTACAAAAAAAACTTGCCCAAAAAAATAATAAACATATTTATTTAAACATCCTATTAACAACATAAGTTTATAGGTATGATACAAGGATCCTCAAGTTCTGCGACACAATTATATCTTGATCTTGATATACCTGAAGTTCAAAAGTACCGCACCAGGTTCTCTCTTTCTCACTCTTACACATACAGAATTTATGTTTAGCACTACAACAAACTAATATTTTATATGAAAAACATTTGAAGCTATCAATGGAAATGCCCAACTCTACAAAAGCATCTCCCTCAGGTCAAACAAGTATCTCCACTTGAAGTAGCAGGCAAACTATACACCATTGAAGAAATATCTAACCTTCCAACGTCATCTTTTCAGGTGAACACTTCCTCATGCAGTTCACTTTTTCCTGCCTCGCCATTTAAAATAAAATAGATTATTGATACTTCATCCTTTTTTGTGCCAGGGAGGAGCAACCTTCAGCACTATCGCAAAAGTAGCATCAATTATACCGTCAGTCAAATGGTACTACAAAGCATGCAAGCGTTGTGGAAAAGGATATAACAACATGACAGATACCCCAACATGTGGCTGCCAATTTCCAGTTCCATGCCCAATGTATTATATATCTTCTTAAAATCTAATAATTAAATAATTCCTTTTTTATCATGTCACTAACAACTATACCATGCTTCAGGTACAAACTTCCCCTTACACTAACAGATAACTCGGGAAGTTTGGATGCAACTGCTTTTGCTAGAGCAGCTGAAGACTTAGTTGAGCGTCATGCTGATCATGTTTCAATGAGTATGAAGATAGAAGCTATAGATCATGTGCTTACCCCGGATAAGGCCATTGGTAAAGAAAAGTTATTCTACATAGGAATGAACACTGATTCGTCTGCCAAGTACCCTATAAATTATGTCCTGAAAAAAAGTTTCTTTGTCAACAATACTGAATCAACACCTGTTCCACGTGCTCCAAAGGTAAGCACCTTCTTACAGATTCATTACCTTCATATATCATGGTTATTAACATAATGTGTGAAGCTTTTTTAGTCAGGCGAGGATACAACCACCAATGACAATACTCTTGCAACTCATAAGCCAATGTCTATCAGCATAAAGGAAAACGAAAATAGGTAATGCTTCATAAACTTGGATTTTAAACATCTCTCTTATTGCTTCTCCATTATATGACTTGTCACAATGATACTTTTATGTGAAAGTCCAAATGGAATTGAATGTTAGTCTTTTTCCCTTCTCAAATGCTTTCTCTTTTTTATATGCTGCTACATGTAATCTTTCATAAACCTCCATCTTATTGTATTCCTCTGATCAACACTACTTTACATCTATGATGTACATTACAATCAGGATCAATGCAAAAAGAAGAATTGATTTTACTGAGAGTGATGCCGACAAATCTAACAGGTATGAGAACACTCACAAAACCTTAGTGCACCATGGTTCTCCAATAACTACATAAGGCACATACAAACTTCCTGGTAGCAGTTAGAAGTAACCATTAACAACAAGTAAAGTACACAGTAATAGAAATCACATAAATCCATTGGCAGCACCTGAAGCATCACATTTCCTAATGTGGTGTTAGGCTTCATTTAACTCGCGTTTACATGTCACACTAATGGAGTTGTCAAGCTAAATCCTAGCTCTGTCTTCTAGAATTCTTTGCCTGCTCCATTTTAAAGTCTATAAGATTACCAAGCTTTTACCAACTAAATGTTAATTTCACAAAATCAATTCCGACTCACAATTATTTGTAGTCTCCTTACACAAAAATTACTGGTCATGCAAGTGAACACTAACTTATACATGCTATATTGTGCTCAATATTGGGAATATGATATATTCAGGATTACATCTCATCCATGGTATGTTTCCCAAATGGTAACTTATTTCAAGTACATGGGGGTTCTTGGGTTACATTTATATTCTCTTACCCAGTTCATTTTCTATTTTGATTCATGCTTTATTACTTTCAATATCTGATATAATAAATGGAACCAATTTTCTAAATGCAGCTCAAAGGAACCGGAAGAAAGTACTACGAAAAAGAACAAGCATGAGTATGTTGTGTTTCTCACACCCTTTATACAAATTTAGCCAACAATATGAGTTTCTTCCTACATATATTTGCAGTTGCCAAAAATCTCCATCAACAGGAATGTAGATACACTTCCAGAAAAACTACATCAACAGGAACAGCCAGAGTAGAGGAACATTTGGACGATTTAAGTACTTTACATTGACTATATAAACTTTCATTTTCTGATTTAAAAAACCAGTAATATATTGTGGTATTTACTTTTTTTTGACAATGCTTCATTTTCCAATATAGGCAGGACAACTTATACTCTGCTACAAATGAGAAATGAGGAATAACGTACATCGCCTACAACCAGAAATAACATAGTCCTTGTGTTCATACCACTTTGCTCAACTTCTATTGTAACCAAGGAACATTACAAATTTTGTTCAACTACCAACTTATCAGTGGTTCCAGTTTATGTTCTTTGTTGGACTTATGATCTCAATACAAACCTACAGTGTCTGTTCAAATATATTCATGAATGGATACAATTTATGTTCTTTGGTGCACTTATTATCTCGATAGAAACCTACAGTGTGTATTAAAGTAAATTCATGAGTGGATCAGTTTATGTTCTTTTTTGCAATTAGGATCTCAATACAAACCTACACTCTGCATTAAAATACATGAATGCTAATTTGATTTTTGCATTAACCATTACTTAAACATCTTTCGGTTAGACATTCTTTCCTATGTGAGACACCTATATAAGACCCCCCCCCATAATATATTGTACTCGCCACAACTTCATCTTTCAAATCAGAAATTTTTGACTACCGGCACAAAAATGGACAGCCAACACGAAGGCAACAGGTACGACTACTGCATACAATGTTGTTTTCTACATCCCTATGCTTGCTGCAAATAACATTAAACACATAAATCTTTCTCCAGGATACAATATGATGGACCAAGGAATGTTCTGCCCCACTCAACAACTAATTCATCAAGGGAGGCTCAGAAGAAGTACATGGAGGCAACTGAAAAGAAAAAGACTACTCCAAAACCACCAGTGTCTGTTGCTTTCAGAGAAACTGTTGCACGTGAAGACAACACCACCAAATACATCTTCAAGTACATTACGAAAGGAACCCACATGAACAGATAGTTCTCAACGAAGAAGACCCCAACTACAAATAAATTATACCACATATTATGTTATTTTTATGAACAGCGTATAATTATGACTATACATATGTATTTTCTAATTTTCAATAAGTATTTATGATTATACATATGTGTTTTCCAAATTTCAATTATTATATTGTTCGTCCAAATATTCATCTTCTATGGAAAATAAATATCATCGAAATGTATTGCATCCAATTTCCGCCGCAATGCGCGGGGTATTATCTAGTATAAATAAAGAATGAGTTCACAACAGTACCATAAGTGGTGATTTATTTTCTTACACTAACGGATCTCATGAGATTTTCTGTTGAGTTTTGTGTTGTGAAGTTTTCAAGTTTTGGGTAAATATTTGATGGACTATGGTATAAGGAGTGGCAAGAGCCTAATCTTGAGGATTCCCAAGGCACGCCAAGGTAATATTCAAGGAAAACCAAGAGCCTAAGCTTGGGGATGCTCCGGAAGGCATCCCCTCTTTCGTCTTCGTCTATCGGTAACTTTATTTGAGGCTATATTTTTATTCACCACGTGATATGTGTTTTGCTTGGAGCGTCTTGTATGATATGAGTCTTTGCTTTTTAGTTTGCCACAATCATCCTTGCTGTACACACCTCTTGAGAGGGACACACATGAATCGTGATTTATTAGAATACTCTATGTGCTTCACTTATATCTTTTGAGCTAGGCAATTTTGCTCTAGTGCTTCACTTATATCTTTTTAGAGCACGGTGGTGGTTTTATTTTATAGAGATTGTTGAACTCTCATGCTTCACTTATATTATTTTGAGAGTCTCTCTAAACAGCATGGTAATTTTCTTTGGTTATGAACTTAGTCCTAATATGATAGGCATCCAAGAGGGATATAATTAAAAAACTTTCATATAAAGTGCATTGAATACTAGGAGAAGTTTGATTACTTATGATTTTTTTGAGATATGAAGACGGTGATATTAGAGTCATGCTAGTGAGTAATTGCGGATTGGAGAAATACCTATGTTAAAGTTTGTGATTCCCGTATCATGCACGTATGGTGAACCGTTATGTGATGAAGTCGGAGCATGATTTATTTATTTATTGTCTTCCTTATGAGTGGTGGTCGGGGACGAGCGATGATATTTTCCTACCAATCTATCCCCCTAAGAGCATGCACGTAGTACATTGTTTTGATGACTAATAGATTTTTGCAATAAGTATGTGAGTTCTTTATGACTAATGCTGAGTCCATGGATTATACGCACTCTCACCCTTCCACCATTGCTAGCCTCTCTAGTACCACACAACTTTCACCGGTACCTTACACCCACCATATAACTTCCTCAAAACAGCTGCCATACCCTATTATGGCATTTCCATAGCCATTCCGAGATATATTGTCATGCAACTTCCATCGTTTCGTTTATTATGACACACTTCATCATTGTCATATTGCTTTGCATGATCATGTACTTGACATCGTATTTGTGGCAAAGCCACCATTCATATTTTTTATACATGTCACTCTTGAGTCATTGCACATCCCGGTACACCGCCGGAGGAATGCATATATAGTCATATTTTGTTCTAAGTATCGAGTTGTAATTCTTGAGTTGTAAGTAAATAAAAGTGTGATGATCATCATTATTAGAGCATTGTCCCATGTGAGGATAGGATGATGGAAGCTATGATTCCCTCACAACTTGGGATGAGTCTCCAAACTTTACAAAAAAATAAAAGAGGCCAAAGAAGCCCACACAAAAAAAGAAAAAAAAATGGGAGAAAAGAGAGAAGGGGCAATGTTACTATCCTTTTTCCACACTTGTGCTTCAAAGTAGCACCATTATCTTCATGATAGAGAGTATCCTATGTTGTCACTTTCATATACTAGTGGGATTTTTTCATTATATAACTTGGCTTGTATATTCCAATGATGGGCTTCCTCAAATTTCCCTAGGTCTTCGTGAGCAAGCAAGTTGGATGCACGCCCACTTAGTTTCTTTTTGAGCTTTCATACACTTATAGCTCTAGTGCATCCGTTGCATGGCAATCCCTACTCACTCACATTGATATCTAGTGATGGGAATCTCCATAGCCCGTTGATATTCCTAGTTGATGTGAGATTAGCTCCTTCTTTTGGTATTCTCCACAACCACCATACTCTATTCCACCTATAGTGCCATGTCCATGGCTCACACTCATGAATTGCGTGAAGGTTGAAAAAGTTTGAGAACATCAAAAGTATGAAAAAATTGCTTGGCTTGTCATCAGGGTTGTGCATGATTTAATACTTTCTGTGATGAAGATGGAGCATATCCATACTATATCATTTTGTAGGGATAACTTTCTTTGGCCATGTTATTTTGAGAAGACATAATTTCCTTGTTAGTACGCTTGAACTATTATTGTTTTTATCTCAATATAAACTTTTGTTTTGAATCTTATGGATCTGAACATTCATGCCAAAGTAAAGAAAATTACATGGATAAATATGTTAGGTAGCATTCCACATCAAAAAATCTGTTTTTATCATTTACCTACTCGAGGACGAGCAGGAATTAAGCTTGGGGATGCTTGATACGTCTCCAACATATCTACAATTTTTTATTGTTCCATGCTCTTATATTATCTGTTTTGGATGTTTTATATGCATTAATATGCTATTTTATATTATTTTTGGGACTAACCTATTAACCTAGAGCCCAGTGTCAGTTTCTGTTTTTCCTTGTTTTTGAGATTCACAGAAAAGGAATATCAAACGGAGTCCAAACGGAATAAAACTTTCGCGATGATTTTTCTTGGACCAAACGACACGCATGAGACTTGGAGTGCAAGTCAGAAGAGCCGCGAGGCAGCGGCAAGGGTGGGGGTGCGCCCTAGGGGGGGCACCCCTACCTTTCCACCCCCTTGGGACTCCTCTGACCTAGCCCTTGGCCCTATATATTCACATATATTCTAGAAACACCATAAGCATCCACGAAAACACTTTTCCACCGCCACAACCTTCTGTTCCCATGAGATCCCATCTTGGGGCCTTTTCCGGCATCCAGCCAGAGGGGGATTCGATCACGGAGGGCATCTACATCAACTCTATTGCCCTTCTGATGAAGCGCGAGTAGTTTACCTCAGACCTACGGGTCCATAGCTAGTAGCTAGATGGCTTCTTCTCTCTCTTTGGTTCTCAATACCATGTTCTCCTTGATGTTCTTGGAGATCTATCCGATGTAATCTTCTTTTGCGGTGTGTTTGTCGAGATCCGATGAATTGTGGATTTATGATCAAATTATCTATGAATATTATTTGAATCTTCTCTGAATTCTTATATGCATGATTTGATATCTTTGTAATTCTCTTTGGACTATCATTTAGTTTGGCCAACTAGATTGGTTTTTCTTGCATGGGAGAAGTGCTTAGCTTTTGGTTCGATCTTGCGCTGTCCTCACCCAGTGACTGTTGGGGAACATAGTAATAATTCAAAAAAAAACCTACGTGTCACCAAGATCAGTCTAGGATATACTAGCAATGAGAGAGAGGGAGTGCATCTTCATACCCTTGAAGATCGCTAAGCGGAAGCGTTACAAGAACATGGTTGATGGAGTCGTACTCGCGGCGATTCAAATCGCGGAAGATCCGATCCTAGCGCCGAATGGACGGTGCCTCTGCATTCAACACAAGTATAGCCTAGGGACGTCTCCTCCTTCTTGATCTAGCAAGGGGAGAGGAGAAGTTGAGGGAGAGCTCCGGCAGCACGACGGCGTGGTGGTGGAGCTTGCGGTTCTCCTGCAAGGCTTTGCCAAGCACTATAGAGGAGAAGGAGGAAGCATTTGAACATCGGAATGGTTCCGAGTGGTTCGGGCATTTTTCCGGAGTACCGGGAGGTTACTGGAACCCCCCGGGAGAAGTATTGGGCCTATTGGGCCTTATTGGAGGGGAGGAGAAAGGCCACATGAGAGGGGCGCCCCCTCCCCCTAGCCCAAACCGAGTTGGACTAGGGGAGGGGGTCGGGCCCCCTCTTTCCTTCTCCCTCTCTCTCCCTTCCCCTTTTCCCTCTCCGGTGGAAGGAAGGAAGGGGGGCCGAATCCTACTTGGACTAGGAGTCCAAGTAGGACTCCCCCTTATGGCGCGCCCCCTAGGCCGGCCACCTCCTCCTCCCCCCTTTATATACGGAGGAGGGGGCACCCCAATGGCACAACAGACATCTCTTAGCCGTGTGCGGTGCCCCCTCCATAGTTTACCACCTCGGTCATATCGTCGTAGTGCTTAGGCGAAGCCCTGCACCGGTAACTTCATCATCATCGTCGCCACGCCGTCGTGCTGGCGGAACTCTCCCTCGTCCTCAACTGGATCAAGAGCTCAAGGGACGTCATCGTGCTGAACGTGTGCTGAACACGGAGGTGCCGTACGTTCGGTGCTAGGATCGGTTGGATCGTGAAGAAGTTCGACTACATCAACCATGTTACTAAACGCTTCCGCTTTCGGTCTACGAGGGTACATGGACACACTCTCCCCTCTTGTTGCTATGCATCTCCTAGATAGATCTTGCATGATCGTAGGAATTTTTTTGAAATACTGCATTCCCCAACAAAATATACCTTTGTTCACTTTTTCCATCCTTCTTATCCGCCAAGTATCTAGGGTAGTTCCACTTCTAGTGACCATTTCCTTTGAAGTAGAAGCACTCAGTTTTAGGCTTGGGTCTAGCTTTGGGCTTCTTCATGGGACTGGCAACTTTCTTGCCATTCTTTTTGAAGTTTCCCTTTCTTTCCCTTGCCCTTTTTCTTGAAACTAGTGGTCTTGTTAACCATAAACACTTGATGCTATTTCTTGATTTCTACCTTCGTTGATTTCAGCATCGCGAAGAGCTTGGGAATCGTTTTCGTCATCCCTTGCATATTATTGTTCATCACGAAGTTCTATTAACTTGGTGATAGTGACTAGAGAACTCTGTCAATCACTATCTTATCTGGAAGATTAACTCCCACTTGATTCAAGCGATTGTAGCACCCAGACATTCTGAGCACATGCTCACTAGCTGAGCTATTCTCCCCCATCTTGTAGGCAAAGTACTTGTCAGAGGTCTCATACCTCTTAACACGGGCATAAGTCTGAAATAACATTTTTAGCTCTTGGAACATCTCATATGCTCCATGGCCATCAAAACATTTTTGAAGTCCCAGTTCGAAGCCGTAAAGTATGGTGCAATAAACTATCAAGTCGTCATCATACCGAGCTTGTCAAACGTTCATAACGTCGGCATCTTCTCCTGTAATAGGTCTATCACCTAGCGGTGCATCAAGGACATAATTCTTCTGTGCAGCAAGGAGGATAATCCTCAAATCACGGACCCAATCCGCATCATTGCTACTATCATATTTCAACTTAGATTTCTCTAGGAACATATCAAAAATAAAACAGGGGAGCTATGCGCAAGCTATTGATCTACAACATAGATATGCAAAAACTATCAGGAATAAGTTCATGATAAATTAAGTTCAATTAATCATATTACTTAAGAACTCCCACTTAGATAGACATCCCTCGAGTCATCTAAATGATCATGTGATCTATTTCAACTAAACCATGTCTGATCATCACGTGAGATGGGGTAGTTTTCAATGGTGAACATCTCTATGTTGATCATATCTACTATATGATTCACGTTCGACCTTTAGGTCTCTAGTGTTACGAGGCCATGTCTGTACATGCTAGGCTCATCAAGTTTAACCCAAGTATTCTTCATGTGCAAAACTGTCTTGCACCCATTGTATGTGAACATAGAGGTTATCACACCCGATCATCACATGGTGTCTTGGCACGACGAACTGTCGCAACGGTGCATACTCAGGGAGAACACTTATGCCTTGAAATTTTAGTGAGGGGTCATCTTATAATGCTACCGCCGTACTAAGCAAAATAAGATGCATAAAAGATAAACATCACATGCAATCAAAATATGTGACACGATATGGCCATCGTCATCTTGTGCCCTTGATGTCCATCTCCAAAGCACCGTCATGATCTCCATTGTCACCGGCTTGACACCATGATCTCCATCGTAGCGTCATGGTCGTCTCGCCAACTATTGCTTCTACAACTATCGCTAATGCATAGTGATAAATTAAAGCAATTACATGGCGTTTTCATTTCATACAATAAAGCGACAACCATAAGGCTCCTGCCAGTTGCTGATAACTTTTACAAAACATGATCTTCTCATACAATAACGTATATCGCATCATGTCTTGACCATATCACCTCGCAACATGCCCTGCAAAAACAAGTTAGACATCCTCTACTTTGTTGTTGCAAGTTTTACGTGGCTCCTACGGGCTTCTAGCAAGAACCGTTCTTACCTACGCATCAAACCACAATGGTGATTTATCAAGTTTGTTGTTTTAACCTTCAACAAGGACCGACCACAGTAAAATTCGATTCAACTAAATTTGGAGAAACAGACACCCGCCAGCCACCTTTATGCAAAACTAGTTGCATGTCTGCCGGTGGAACCGGTCTCATGAACGTGGTCATGTAAGGTTGGTTCGGGCCGGTTCATCCAACAATACCGCCGAATCAAAATAAGACATTGGTGGTAAGTAGTACAACGATCACCACCCACAACTCTTTGTGTTCTACTCGTGCATATCATCTACGCATAGACCTGGCTCGGATACCATTGTTGGGGTACGTAGCATGCAATTTCAAAGAAATTCCTACGCTCACGCAAGATCTATCTAGGAGATGCATAGCAACGAGAGGGGGAGAGTGTGTCCACGTGCCCTCGTAGACCGAAAGCAGAAGCGTTAGTTTAGCGCGGTTGATGTAGTCGAATGTCTTCTCGATTCAACCGATCAAGTACTGAATGTACGACACCTCCTTGTTCAACACACGTTCAGCTCGATGACGTCCCTCGAACTCTTGATCCAGCAAACTGTCAAGGGAGCGTTTTGTCAGTGCGACGGCATGGTGACGGTGATGGTGAAGTGATCCGCGTAGGGCTTCGCCTAAGCACTACAGCAATATGACCGGAGGAGTAAACGGTGGAGGGGGGCACCGCATACGGCTAAGAACAATTGATGTGCCTTAGAGGTGCCCCCTGCCCCCGTATATAAAGGAGGAGAGGGGAGGAGGCCAGCCTAGGCGCACCCCCGAGTGGGGAGGAGTCCTACTAGGACTCCAAGTCCAATTCGGACCCCCCACTTCCTTTTACCGGAGAGGGAAATGGGGAAGGAGAGGGAGAAGGAGAAGGAAAGAGGGTGCCGCCCCCTTCCCCACTCCAATTTGGACCCCTTCCAAGTGGGGCGCGCGCTAGCCCCTTGTGGGCTAGGGTGCCTCCCTCCCAAAGCCCATGTGGCCCATTACTTCCCCCAGGGGGTTCCGGTAACCCCTCGGTACTGCGATAAATATCCTTAACACTCCGGAACCATTCTGGTGTCCGAATACTATCGCCCAATATATCAATATTTACCTCTCGACCATTTTGAGACTCCTCGTCATGTCCGTGATCTCATCCGGGACTTCGAACAATCTTCGGTCACCAAAACACATAACTCATAATACAAATCGTCATAGAACGGTAAGTGTGCGGACCCTATGGGTTCAAGAACTATGTAGACATGACCGAGACACATCTCTGGTCAATAACCAACAACGAAACCTAGATGCTCATATTGGCTCCTACATATTCTACAAAGATCTTTATCGGTCAAACCACAATGACAACATACGTCATTCCCTTTGTCATCGGCATGTTACTTGCGCGAGATTCGATCGTCGGTATCTTCATACCTAGTTCAATCTCGTTACCGGCAAGTCTCTTTACTCGTTCTGTAATGCATCATCCCATAACTAACTCATTAGTCACATTGCTTGTAAGGCTTATCATGATGTGCATTACCGAGAGGGCCCAGAGATACCTCTTCGATACTTGGAGTGACAAATCCTAATCTTGATCTATGCCAACCCAACAAATACCTTCGGAGATACCTGTAGAGCATCTTTATAATCACCCAGTTACATTGTGACGTTTGATAGCACACAAGGCATTCCTATGGTATTCGGGAGTTGCATAATCTCATAGTCAAAGGAATATGTATAAGTCATGAAGAAAGCAATAGAAATAAAACTTAACGATCATTATGCTAAGCCAACGAACGGGTCTTATCCATCACATCATTCTCCTAATGATGTGATCCCGTTCATCAAATGACAACACATGTCTATGGTTAGGAAACTTAACCATCTTTGATTAACGAGCTAGTCTAGTAGAGGCTTACTAGGGACACTGTGTTTTGTCTATGTATCCACACATGTATCAAGTTTCTGGTTCATACAATTCTAGCATGAATAATAAACATTTATCATGATATAAGGAAATATAAAATAACAACTGTATTATTGCCTCTAGGGCATATTTTCTTCAATATCTTGGAGCACCGTCGGAGTATAGTACGCATACGGCTTACACAAGAAGGTGCGACGGCTACAGTCCACAGCCGGCGTGTCAAGCACACTAGCTTGCTCCCCAAATATCATTTCACTGTTCAATCGTCGCCAGTGAAAGATGGGGACGTGGACCCATGTCGTGAGGGTAAGTTTGGCGGCCCACTCAGGTGAGAGCGCGGCCGCAGCCGCCAGGCGCGTGCTAACAAGCTTCATGAGGGTGACCGCAATCTGCGTCCGAGCGTCCAAGGAAGCCCAAATGGCCACTATTGCTTCTCAGGCGATGGGAGAAACATCTGCCTCGGGGATAGCAACTGGCGAGAACGGCACACCAGCTGCATGTTCTGCAGTGGCGGCCTTAGCTCTAATGGAGGCTGCCCACGACCATGTCGAGGCCGCCCACGCCCAGCTCATGGCGGTCACCGCACAAATCAAACGAAGCTTCTGCGACAACGGTCGGCAACCCATGGCCGAAGAGTTGGCATTCGCCGAGAGAGTTCGAGCAGCCGTTCGTTCCTGTGCGGCATACCTTGCCACGACGGAGCCTATCAAAGCCCAGATCACGGCCGCCCATGCCCAGCTCATGGCGGCCTATTCCAAAGAGATGGCTGATGCGGATGGCGAGATGCTTCTCAGGTATTGTGCTATGGATGACATGGAGCCCCTTCCCCAGGAGACCATCGGGCGCGAGCAAGAGATGGAGGCGGCGACTGAGATCGACGAGCACCGGCCGTAGTAGTACTCTTTGTTTTGTTTAATTAAGAGCGCTGGTCTTTAATTTGTTAGAGTAATGTTTAGGTCAGCTAGCTCTATTTAATTGCTGAACTTGCTCGATTAGGAAGTGTGGGTGTGCTGTAGTCTCCTTTGTGTACCCAAATTATGCAATGACGTGGATGACCAGTGTAACTAGGGAAATAAGAACCAAAAAATTTGACGTTCAAAATCATCACACACGGGTTAAGCTATCTGAATCGTTTGTGATGTTCACATATCGTACATAGTTCTGAATAGGGGACCATGTGTGATGACACTATGCGAGCCAGTTTTTTCGCTGAAGCGATTCCAAATTTTTGGCTTCCACGGAAATATCTACCTCCCTGCCTCTCCCCCTTACCAAAAGCCACATTTCCCCTGTTTCCGCCTTCCTTTCCAAATTGAAACCTTCACTCCTTGATTGCAGCGCTGCCTCCTCGCCGGCGACCCTCCTCCACACTGTTCGGCCTTGTCTATCCAGGCAGGTAATCCTCACCCGACCCCCATCCTCCTCCTCCTTCCACATCGCACATGCCCCGACCGCCGGTGCGACACCTTCCACCCAAATCACCGACCCTTCCACCAAATAAGCGCCAGCCTAAGCCATGGTGCACGCGGTATAGCCAGGATCACAAGGAGCATTTGGCAGCGGAGAAGCAAATCGCAGCCGCACCCGCGGATGAGGTCGTGATGGCTGCCATTCGTGCTGACCCCCAGATCTTGGAGGCGCGCCTCGCCGTCGGGGCCACCGTCAACACCTCACGCACCGACGACGTGACGCGGTTGGCTGCTTTACATGACAGTTCGTGGCTTTTTATCGAGCCCACCCTTTTAACCGTTTGGTTAATTAGTTGTCGTGTTTAGTTAACTATTTGGTTCAATTCTGCAAATGTGATGTTCAATTCTTCAGGGTGCAATTTTTTATTGTCTTCCATGTGAGAAATAAATTGAATTTTTCTTTACAAAATACATGAGAAACAAATACAATTAATATATTTCGAAGCTGTCAAGCATGCTTGGTTTGGTTAACTGTCTGATCTTCTAGTATGTTATACATTGTGTAATGTCGTGCTCAGTTAATGTTTGGTTCATTTGTTGTGGTGTTTCGTTAACTATTTGGTTCAATTCTGCAATGCGATATTCAATTGTTGTGGGTGCATTATGTTATTGTTTACCATGTGAGAAATAAATCGAATTCGGTTGTACTAAATGCATGAGATACAAATACATTTGCTATATTTCCAAGTTGTTAAGCATGCTCGGTTTGGTTAACTGTCTGATCTTTTATTAGGAATATGTTATATTGTGCAATGTGGTGCTCAGTTAACCTTTGGTTCATTTGTTGTGGTGTTTAGTTAACTATTTGGTTCAATTCTGCAATGCGATATTCAATTGTTGTGGGTGCATTCTGTTATTGTATACCATGTGGGGAATAAATTGAAATTGGATGTACTAAATACATGAGAAACAAATACAATTGATATATTTCCAAGTTATTAAGCATGCCTGGTTTGGTTAACTGTCTGATCTTCTATTAGGAGTATGTTATATTGTGCAATGTGGTGCTCAGTTAATGTTTGGTTCATTTGTTGTGGTGTTTAGTTAACTGCTTGGTTCAATTCTGCAATGCGATGTACAATTGTCATGGGTAGAATTTTGTATTGTTGTGCATGTGAGGAATAAATCGAATTTGGTTGCACATAATACATGAGAAATATATACAAGTGCTATATTTCCTAGTTCTTGATCATGCTTGGTTTGGATAAATGGGTTTTCCATGTGGCTTGTATTAATCTGATGAATCTGCAATGTGCTTATTTTTCATCAACATATTTTACTGGTAGCATGCGAACCCTCACTTAACCTGATGACTAACTACCTTATATGTGTTGCAGGGAAACAATGGGAAGCACCGAGGTTTAGAATCGAGGTTTGCACATGCATGGTCCTTTGTCCAATAGCACATTATTGTGCAATTGTAGGAACCTAAATAATATTTAGGGTTTTAACATTTTGTTCTTGCACATGTAGGTCCTGATGTCAGAGGTTTTGACCCACTATTCGACCCTTTTGCATATGGGGAAATGAGTTGTCCATGAATATCATTCAAGTCAAGAACCTCAGAAAGATTGTTAGGATAAAGAAATTAGCGACAAAAAACAAAAAGATCTTTGTTTGCACAATGAAGAAGACATCAGCTCACTACAGGCTGGTACTAACTATTATACCTTTCCTTTTTTATTTCTTTGCCCATTTCCAATATAGAGAAGATATTTATGCACATCCTTGTTTTCAGGCCTTTCCAAAGTAGTTCACTGATGATTACCTCCCAAACCACCTGTATGGTCAGGAGGCGAGGAAGGTATTCATACAACACCCACGGTTCAGTATTGAAGTATTCCTGAAGAGGACGAAGGATGGACGGTCAATCATCCACATGCACTGGCCTAAAGTTTTAAAGACCTTCAACATCAATGAAGGCTCAATATTCACCTTCTGCTTCAACAGTTTTCCAGATGAGATACATCTGTCTATGTATCGTCTATGATGCTAATTTCGAAAGGTTATAGATGTTGCATGTGAAACTTGGTGTTGGTGCAGTTGTGTAATGGGGTAGTTGAGTGTTGAAGCTATATGATGTTGTACTCTGATGTAGCGACCAGACCTCAAACAGTCTGATCTCTGTGCTTCAGTGTCATCCCTGGATCAGTAATGCTGACACACACAGTACTTGAAGGATTTATAACAGAGTAGCAATCACACACTTATTACAACGAGTGTCTCAAAAGAGAACTTATTACAAAATAAATATGGCTTAAGGACATCTATTAACGATAACAACGGAAGGCTTGGAAGATAAGTGAGTTCATCAACTCCAACGGCATCACTTAGTATAGAACCACGACCTAAAGGCACCTTACTCGTCGTCTGAAAAGTCTACAACATGAACGTTGCAGCCCGAAAACGGGTCAGCACATGGAATATGTTGGCAATGTAACACAGTAGAGCAAGAACAGAATAATGCTATCACTACATGCATATTTGGCTGGTGGATAGCTCTATGGTTACAGTTTGGCGTAAAGCCATTTTTTCTCTATTGCAAAGGAATAAATTTTATTTAACTATCATGGTAGTTGTTAAACATTGAGAGCGTTGACACCCTCTCAATCCCAATTAAACATCATCATTAAAACCCAACAAAATTAACTGAAGTCACATGATAATCCAAGTACTAGATACTCAAGACGTCCATAACCAGGGACACGGCTAATCATGATTAGTTTATACACTCTGCAGAGGTTTGTGCACTTTTCCCCACAAGACTCGATTTCCTCCATTGGGATTCTCGCACTACATGGTGTTTGAGAAACGGATGACCGAGACATAGTCTTTCAGAAGCGCTAGCACCTTACGATCGGGTAGACCGTTACACCTACTTTCCCCTACATCTGCTAGTCTACCACTATAAGAGTTCGCACGACTTAATCAACTATGCTAGAGCCCATAGTAGCTAGTGGCTGCACACAGAAGTTTCTAGTATGAATAATCTCATGATCCCTTTGAGCCTGGGTGGCGGTCCATAAAGAAAAACATGCAATCGCTGGAATACCCAGGTGCCTCAATCCACCCAGATGTGTATTAAAGTTGCCACCTTAAATAAACCATTAATTAACAATCTCACATCTGTCATGGATACACTCACCCAATCCACGTCTACTAGCATAGCATGGCAATATAAGCAAACGTAGAAGTAACTCTCAAGGGTTTGATAGTAACAGGGCAATAGGTTCCTACCTCATCAACTACTTCCCAATACCCACATGTTATCAAGTCCTAACCATGCAATGTTTGAGGGTTGAAACTAATGCATAAAAACTGGGTATGAAAGGGATATGATCAAAGTGTTACTTGCCTTGCTGATGATCCGTGAAACCTAGAGATTCGAAGTAGCAAGCGGCGCACTCCGGGTACTTTATCGCAAACAAACAAGCACACAATAAGCACTCATCTAAAGCACAGGTAAAACTCGAATAAGAGCTCTAACCAGAAAGTTCAACTTAAAAACTCCGGTTTCCAAAAAGAATCAAATCAAACGAAGCAACGAAAGTCAAACGGCGAAAGAAACAAGCTTCGTTTACTAATCTGGATCTAAGTCAAATTTTACAGAAGCAAAAACTTGTTTGAGTTGGCTAAACGGAAAGAGGGTTTCGAGACGAAACTCTAGGCGCTTGAATCGCATGATTCCGATAAACGAGCGAAAAGTTAAACTAAAACAAAAATCGAATCAGAAATCGCGATCAGAAATAATCGTGGAAAATCCGAGAAAAAGAAAAACTGACGAACAGATTAACGAATGAACATTCGTTATCTGAAACTAAACGGTGAACTCGTCCATTAAAACGAACGAACGACCGAACGCTCGCTAGGTAAAAGAATCGATAAAACCGATCTAATAAAAAAACTTAGGGTTTTCAAAAAAACCGGATCGGTTTTTTTCGAAAAACCGGCGGCGAACGGCACGGCTACCTTGTCGGACTCCGGCGGCTCGGGGCTCCGGCGGGGTGGGCGGCGTCGGCGGCGAGCGACGCGGCAAGCGGCGGCGGCGGCGCCGACGGCAGCGGGCGCGGCAGGCGGCGGCGAGCGGCGGCTGCGGGAGGCGGGGCGGGGCGAGGTGGCGGGGTGGGGTGGCGGCGGCGGCTATTTAAGAGAGGGGGAAAGGTGGCTTGGGGAAGGGGCCGTCTCGGGAGGCGTGCTCCTCCCAGACTCGGGCGGCGGCGGCGGCTTCGCTCGGGACTCCGGTCCCGAGCCGGTGCGGGAGACGGCGGTGGCGCGGGCTTGGCCCGGCTCGGCTGGGCCTTCGGCCCAGTCGGGCGCGCGAACATATTTTTTTAAAACAATTTCGCCCAAACTAAAAAAATTCTAGAAAAAAAAATAAAATTCTAAAAATGCCAAAATAAATTTTCACTGCCTAAATAAAATATTTAGAACGAGATGAACATTTTCTTGGCCATAAAATTCAGTTTTTAAAAACGTGCATTTTTCCTAAATTCAAATAAAACTAGCCAAAAACTCCAAAATAAAATCTTATTTGATTTTTTTATTAAATCCTCAATATTTCTTTGTTTTGGGTAAGTCATTTTATTCCCTCTCTCATATTTTTATAATAGAAATAATTGAAGATAAAATAAATAAAATCAAATGATCCTATTTTCAAAATTTGAGAAGACTCAAATATGAAAATAACGAAATCCCCAACTCTCTCCGTGGGTCCTTGAGTGGCGTAGAATTTTGGATCAGGCCAAATGCAATAAAATATGATATGCAGTGATGATCTAATGTATAACATTCCAAATTGAAAATTTGGGATGTTACAAACCTACCCCCCTTAAGATGAATCTCGCCCTCGAGATTCGGGTTGGCTAGAAAATAGGTGAGAGGGTGATCCTTCAGCAGATCTTCCTCTCGCTCCCAGGTGGCTTCATCCTCGGTGTGGTAGCTCCACTGAACTTTACAAAACCTGATAACCTTGCTGCGGGTGACTCGGCTGGCATATTCAAGAATCTTGACTGGTTTCTCCTCGTAGGTTAAATCACTATCCAACTGAATCGCTTCCAATGGCACTGTATCTCTCAGCGGTATATCAGCCATCTCTGCGTGGCACTTTTTCAACTGGGAAACGTGGAACACGTCGTGAACTCCTGACAATCCTTCAGGTAATTCTAACTTATAGGCAACTTCTCCCATGCGTTCCAAAACTCTGTATGGTCCCAAAAAGCGTGGCGCTAACTTTCCCTTAACTCCAAAGCGCTTAACTCCTCGAAGTGGAGATACACAAAGATAAACTCTATCTCCGGCTTCATAAACTATCTCCTTGCGTTTAGAATCTGCATAGCTCTTCTGCCTGGACTGGGCTACCTTGAGCCTATCGCGAATCAATTTCACCTTCTGTTCAGACTCCTTAATCAAATCTGGTCCAAACAACTGGCGGTCTCCAACTTCGTCCCACGATAATGGTGTTCTGCACCTTCTTCCGTACAAGGCTTCAAAAGGGGCCATCTTCAGACTGGATTGATAACTATTGTTGTAAGAGAACTCCGCATATGGCAAGTTGTCATCCCAACTAGATCCATAATCTAGCACACAAGCTCTCAGCATATCCTCCAAAATCTGATTGACTCTCTCGGTCTGTCCATCGGTCTGCGGATGAAAAGCTGTACTGAACTCTAGCCTGGTACCCAAAGTTTCATGTAACTGATTCCAGAACTTTGAGGTAAACGGGGTTCCTCTATCTGATACAATGCTCCTCGGAACTCCATGCAGACATATGATCCTGGTCATGTATATCTTTGCCAACTTAGCACTGGTGTAAGTGGTCTTTACTGGGATGAAATGAGCTACCTTCGTCAAGCGATCGACTACAACCCATATCGAGTCATAGCCTGAGCGGGTCTTGGGTAATCCCGTGATAAAATCCATGCCTAGCTTATCCCACTTCCATTCGGGTATCAGCAATGGTTGTAGCAATCCTGCTGGCTTCTGATGCTCTTTCTTTACTCTCTGACATACATCACAAACTGCTACATACTCTGCAATATCCTTCTTCATTCCGGTCCACCAAAAAGTGTCTTTCAAATCCAAATACATCTTGGTATTTCCTGGGTGAATCAAGTACGGCGAATCATGGGCATCTTGCAAAATTAACTTCCTGATCTCCGGGTCATTGGGCACATAAACGCAGTCCTCAAACCATAAGGTATCGTGTTCATCCTCACGAAATCCTTTAGCTTTTCCCTTGCTCATTTTCTCTTTAATAGAGGCAATCTCCTTGTCGGTCTTCTGAGCTTCTCTGATCTTATCCATCAGAGTAGACTGAATCTCCAATGCTGCTACATAGCCTCTCGGAACTATCTCCAAACATAGCTCATGAATATCCTCGGCTAACTCCTTTGGTAACTCTCTGGTCATTAGTGTGTTGACATGGCTCTTGCGGCTCAACGCATCGGCTACTACGTTAGCCTTTCCGACGTGATAATGCAATCTCATGTCATAATCCTTGATGAGCTCCAACCATCTTCTTTACCTGAGATTCAACTCCTTCTGCATGAAGATGTACTTCAAACTCTTGTGATCCGTGTACACCTCACAGTGGTTTCCAATGAGAAAATGTCTCCAAGTCTTCAATGCGTGCACTACGGCTGCTAACTCCATATCATGTGTAGCATAATTCAACTCATGGGGCTTAAGCTGTTGTGAAGCATACGAAACAACTCTTCCCTCCTGCATAAGCACTCCTCCAAGTCCTCGACGTGAAGCGTCGCAATATATCTCATAATCCTTGCGCTGATCTAGCAGAATCAACACTGGCGAGGTAACCAAACGTTTCTTCAACTCCTGGAAACTGGCCTCGCATTCTTCAGTCCAATTGAACTTGGTATCCTTCTTCAACAACTCCGTCATAGGTTTTGCAATCTTCGAGAAATTTTCAATGAATCTCCGGTAGTATCCTGTGAGTCCAAGAAAACTCCGGATCTCTCCAACTGTTGTTGGAGCTTCCCAATTTGTCACAGTGACAACTTTGGTAGGATCTACTGCTATTCCTTATCCGGATATAACATGTACGAGGAATCCAACTTCCTTCAACAAAAACTCACATTTGTTGAACTTGGCGTATAACTGATGTTCTCTGAGCTTACCAAGTACCAAACGCAAATGTTCTTTATGTTCTTCTTCATTCTTCGAGTAAACCAGAATATCATCAATGAATACTACGACGAACTTATCCAAAAACTCCATAAACACTTTGTTCATCATGTTCATAAAATAAGCAGGTGCGTTAGTCAGACCAAATGACATAACGGTATACTCATACAGCCCATACCTTGTGGTAAAAGCTGTCTTAGGTATGTTCTGCTCTCGAATTTTCAATTGGTGGTATCCTGATCGCAAATCGATCTTGGAAGATACCTTAGCTCCTTGCAATTGGTGAAACAAATCATTGATCATCGGCAGTGGGTACTTATTATTGATCGTCACTTCATTTAATCCTCGATAATCAACAACCATCCTTAACGATCCATCCTTATTTTCCATTAGAAGTACTAGTGATCCCCAAGGTGACGAACTTGGGCGAATATATCCCTTATCTAGTAACTCCTTAATCTGCTTCTTAATCTCCTCCAAATCCTTTGCAGGCATTCTATACGGTCTCTTAGATATTGCTCCTATGCCTGGCAAAAGCTCAATAAAAAACTCAATGTCTCTATCCGGTGGCATTGCCGGGCAATTCTTCTGGAAATACATTCAGAAAATCCTTTACCACCGGTACTTCCTCCTGTACAACTCCTGATAGGGAATTTAATTGTGTCCTCTTCGGCTCATGTCTTGACACATACCGGATCCTTCTTCCTTCTGGGGTGGTAAGCAAAATCGACTTACTGGCGCAATCGATGTTTCCTCCATACATCGATAGCCAATCCATACCCAGAATTACATCCAAACCTTGCGATTCCAAAATGATTAAATCTGAGGGAAACACATGCCTACCTATACTCAATGACACTTGAAAACATCCTTTACTGGCCATATACTCCGTTCTTGGTGAGCTTACTAACATAGGTATTCTAAGAACCTTGGTGGGCAGTTTATACTTATCCACGAATCCCCTTGATATGTATGAATGCGATGCACCAGTATCAAAAAGAACGATTGCAGTAAATGACTTAACCAAGAACTTACCTATTACTGCATCTGGCTGGGCTTCAACCTCCTCCACGTTAACGTGGTTCACCTGTCCCCTGTTGAAAGGGTTCGGCTTCTTCCCAGAGCTTCCATTGTCATTTCCATTCTGGGTTTCAGGACATTCATTGGCATAATGTCTGGTCTTCTGACACTTATAACAAGTGACTCGGCTCAGGTCTCTCTTAGCTGGGGTTGATGGGTTGGTACGGTTCTGACCGTTGCTTCCCCCATTCCCATTACCGTTCTTGGGGCCATTATGATTATGCGAACTCCCTCCTCCATGGGTATGCTGAAAATGTCCTCCCGTTTTCGGGGTAAAACATGGCTTCTGCTGAGCTCCTGAGTTGTACTTCCCTTGTCCATACTTCCTCTTGCAGTTCTCAATCTGCTGCTGCTTCCCTTCAATCATAAGAGCACGATCTACCATTTCCTGGTAGTTGTTGAAATTTGCTACCATCAACTGCATGCTCAACTCATCATTCAGTCCTTCCAGAAACTTCTCTTGCTTAGCTGCATCCGTAGCAACGTCATCCGGGGCATAACATGCTAACTTACTAAAGTCATCCACGTATTGGCCAACTGTCCGTCCTCCTTGGTGCAAGTTGCGAAACTCACGCTTCTTCATGGCCTTAGCTCCTACTGAAACATGGGCTATACGGAAAGCCTGCTGAAATTGGTCCCATGTCACCGTGGCTATAGGGTAGGTGACAGTGTAATTCTCCCACCATGATGCTGCTGGTCCATCCAACTGATGTGCGGAAAAACGCACCTTCTCAGCGTCAGTACATCCTATAGTGGTTAACTCCCTTCCAATCTTGCGGAGCCAATCATCTACTACTATAGGCTCGGTGCTATTGGAGAACACCGGCGGATTCAGTCTAAGGAAACGGGTTAAGTGATCAACAGGTGGTGGTGGTGGGTTGTTGTTGTTGTTGTTGTTCCCCTGATTCTGATTCTGGACTAGCAACTACATCAACGTATTCTGTTGCTGGATCAACTGAGTGAGCTCCGGTGGGAAGGCAAATCCATTGTCACGTTCCGGAGGCATCTGATGGGTTTAGAGGGGAGAGATTAGAATATAATGAGGTCTACTGAGAAAGCACTACCCATATGCACATGAGACAAACACAAACATTTCACTCAATCAAACAAACAAGGGCATACAATCGGTCTAACTATCGCAAAAGTGCTTGGACTACTCTATTTACATGGTGGAATACTACTACTGATGTGGTGGTCTACTAGAAATATTCCTCGGTTGCAGACTCCATGATATCTGCTCCAGCTTCGTCTTCATAGTCATCATCGCTTAGGTCAGAGTCGGTGTCGTCAATGATAATGTAGTCTTCCGGGCGAATCTGCTTGGGTTCTTCGTCTTCTTCTACTGGCGTGGGGTCTCCCATGAATATTCCGATCCTCTTAATCAGGTCGTCATTCTTCTCCACTAGTACGATGATTTCCTCCTCATAATCTTCACGTGTAGCCTTGAGTTCTTCCTCCAGTTCCGTGATTCTTGTCATCGCCTTCTTCAGATCTATCATGTCTGCGCACATCTGGTTCTCCTGACGTCGAATGTGCTGGTTTAACTCCTGGATAGAAGCTGTGATTGATCTATCCTTCTTGGTGCTGATCATTTCCCAGTGCTCATCTCGGCGCCCACAAATCTGGTAGATAGTATCCTTGAGATCATTGCGGTAAACTTCTCCAATACGTCCCATGGTGATGTGGGCCACCATGCTCTTTCCTAGACTCCAGGTTGGTGCATCAAAGGAAAACTCTATGGGCTCGGTGACTGGTGCGAACGTCCTTCCTGGAACTTGAACTTAAATCATCCAGCGTTCCTCCTTGGGTAAAGTGGCGTTGTAGGTCCCGGTGAAGCTTGATACTCCAATGTTCAGGTACTTAGTGACTTCCTTCAGGTGGCGTCCAAAGGGTGTATCTTCATCCGGTTGCGTGAACTTGTTCCTTGCATCCGCCATCCTAAAAGAGTAGAAAAGATGAGGAGTCAGAAATGAGAAGAGTGAGTAGTGATCTAGGGCTTTAGCTTAGTGGTCGTGTCCTACAGTCAGCGTGTGCTCTGATACCATCTTGTAGCGACCAGACCTCAAACAGTCTGATCTCTGTGCTTCGGTGTCATCCTTGGATCAGTAATGCTGACACGCACAATACTTGAAGGATTTATAACAGAGTAGCAATCACACACTTATTACAACAAGTGTCTCAAAAGAGAACTTATTACAAAATAAATATGGATTAAGGCCATCTATTAACGATAACAACGGAAGGCTTGGAAGATAAGTCAGTCCATCAACTCCAACGGCATCACTGAGTATAGAACCACGACCTAAAGGCACCTTACTCGTCGTCTAAAAAGTCTGCAACACGAACGTTGCAGCTCGAAAACGGGTCAGCACATGGAATATGCTGGCAATGTAACACAGTAGAGCAAGAACAGAATAATGTTATCACTACATGCATATTTGGCTGGTGGATAGCTCTACGGTTACAGTTTTGCGTAAAGCTAGTTTTTCCCTACTGCAAAGGAATAAATTTTATTTAACTATCATGGTAGTTGTTAAACATTGAGAGCGTTGACACCCTCTCAATCCCAATTAAACATCATCATTAAAACCCAACAAAATTAATTGAAGTCACATGATGAGATTCACATGATAATCCAAGTACTAGATACTCAAGACGTCCATAACCAGGGACACGGCTAATCATGATTAGTTTATACACTCTGCAGAGGTTTGTGCACTTTTCCCCACAAGACTTGATCTCCTCCGTTGGGATTCTCGCACTACATGGTGTTCGAGAAACGGATGACCGAGACATAGTCTTTCAGAAGCACTAGCACCTTACGATCGGGTAGACCGTTACACCTACTTTCCCCTACATCTGCTAGTCTACCACTATAAGAGTTCGCACGACTTAATCAACTATGCTAGAGCCCATAGTAGCTTGTGGCTGCACATGGAAGTTTCTAGTATGAATAATCTCATGATCCCTTTGAGCCTGGGTGGCGGTCCATAAAGAAAAACAGGCAATCACTGGAATATCCAGGTGCCTCAATCCACCCAGATGTGTAAAGTTGCCACCTTAAATAAACCATTAATTAACAATCTCACATCTATCATGGATACACTCACCCAATCCATGTCTACTAGCATAGCATGGCAATATAAGCAAACGTAGAAGTAACTCCCAAGGGTTTGATAGTAATAGGGCAATATGTTCCTACATCATCAACTACTTCCCAATACCCATATGTCATCAAGTCCTAACCATGCAATGTTTGAGGGTTGAAACTAATGCATAAAAACTGGGTATGAAAGGGATATGATCAAAGTGTTACTTGCCTTGCCGATGATCCGTGAAACCTAGAGATTCGAAGTAGTAAGCGGCGCACTCCGGGTACTCTATCGCGAACAAACAAGCACACAATAAGCACTCATCTAAAGCACAGGTAAAACTCAAATAAGAGCTCTAACCAGAAAGTTCAACTTAAGAACTCCGGTTTGCAAAAACAATCAAATCAAACGAAGAAACGAAAGTTAAACGGCGAAAGAAACAAGCTTCATTTACTAATCTGGATCTAAGTCAAATTTTACAGAAGCAAAAACTTGTTTGAGTTGGTTAAACGGAAAGAGGGTTTCGAGACGAAACTCTAGGCGCTTGAATCGCCTGATTCCGATAAACGAGTGAAAAGTTAAACTAAAACGAAAATCGGATCAGAAATTGCGATCAGAAATAATCGCGGAAAATCGAAGAAAAAGAGAAACTGACGAACAGATTAACGAACACACGTTCATTATCTAAAACTAAATGGTGAACTCGTCCGTTAAAATGAACGAACGAGCGAACGCTCGCTAGGTAAAAGAACCGATAAAACCGATCTAATTAAAAAAAACTTAGGGTTTTCAAAAAAACGGATCGATTTTCTTCGAAAAACCGACGGCGAACGGCGCGGCTACCTCGTCGGACTTCGGCTGCTCGAGGCTCTGGCGGGCGGCGCGGCAAGCGGCGACGGCGGCGGTGAGCGGCGCGGCAAGCGGCGGCGTGCGGTGGCTGCGGGAGGCGGGGCGGGGCGAGGCGAGGTGGCGGGTGGGGTGGCGGTGGCGGCTATTTAAGAGAGGGAGCGAGGTGGCTTGGGGAAGGGGCCGTCTCGGGAGGCGTGCTCCTCCCAGACTCGGGCGGCGGCGGCGGCTTCGCTCGGGACTCCGGTCCCGAGCCGGTGCGGGAGATGGCAGCGGCGCGGGCTTGGCCCGGCTCGGCTGGGCCTTCGGCCCAGTCGGGCGCGCGAACATATTTTTTTTAAACAATTTCGCCGAAACTAAAAAAATTCTAGAAAATAAAATAAAATTCTAAAAATGCCAAAATAAATTTTCACCGCCTAAATAAAAAATTTAGAACAAGATGAACATTTTCTTGGCCCTAAAATGCAGTTTTGAAAAACGTGCAATTTTTCCTAAATTCAAATAAAACTAGCCAAAAACTCCGAAATAAAATCTTATTTAATTATTTTATTAAATCCTCAATATTTATTTGTTTTGGGAAAGTCATTTTATTCCCTCGTATTTTTATAATAGAAATAATTGAAGATAAAATAAATAAAATCAAATGATCCTATTTTCAAAATTTGAGAAGACTCAAATATGAAAATAACGAAATCCCGAACTCTCTCCGTGGGTCCTTGAGTGTTGTAGAATTTCTGGATCAGGCCAAACGCAATAAAATATGATATACAGTGATGATCTAATGTATAACATTCCAAATTGATAATTTGGGATGTTACATCTGATGTATTTCAATTATGAAAATGAAATATATTGTGTGCTTAATATGAAATGTCAATCATATTAATAAATGGATTATTAATAATAGGATAATTAGCCTGCAAATTGGGTTTTTCTATTGCGAACGGTTATTGAGAAAACACTGTGGGCGATGACCTCAAGCAACGCACACAGTTGCTAGGAATAAATCGTGTTAGATTAATGAACAATCACACACGCCATCTTCTTGAAAACTGTTTACGTTAGGCCACCTGGCGCAAACGTTTACCACATAAAAACTATGTGTGATGGACAGCCTTTGCCACACAGTTTCTTCTACGCACCGTGTGTGATGCATTCAATAACGCAAACGATAAAATTGTTAATACCGTGTGCAATGGGAATGCTATCACATACGATTTAATGGGGAAAATTGTATGTGATTTACCTGCGAACAGAAACATTTTCCTTGGAGTGACTGTGTGGGATGTATATATGAAATGGAAACATTTTGCGGGGACTGACTGTGTGGGGTGTACTTACGACCGAAAATGATTTCGCCTGTATAATTGTATTTTTGAGCACTACTGTACGTATAACCGTATTTGGTCGCTCACCGGTAGCACATGACCTCATTTGGTCGATCGTGTGTGCCAGGAGGGCATATCCCCGACAGTTTCTAGGACATGTGGGAAGGACCCCCCTATCACCCACACTCACTAGGCGACGGTTTCAAATACCGTCGCAGAAAGGGATTAAAAACTGTTTGTATACCACCTCGCTGTAGTAGTGAATCAGTTTTGAGTTTTCTATAGGTAGCATCAGCATTCCTCATCCATCCTCTATTTTTCTTCATTAATACTCTTAGTCTTTATTGCCATTTCTCTATATTAGAGCCTTCATATTGGTCAACCCAAGTTTTGGATTTGAAACCCACTCTCAATATTCAGGAGTTTTCAAACCTAAAGATGGTCTGATACGCATTATGAGAGCCAGTATCAAGGATCAAAGAAGTATGATCTATCACCTATCTTTCCAAAGCCTAGAGAAAGGAGAGTGGATAGTGCTCTTCCGACTCGGGACAAATAAGGACCCTATCCAGTTTCTCATAAGTAGGGCCAACCTGATTGTTGGTCCAAGTAAAGTTCCTATCATTAAGGGGTAATTCTCTTAGTCGAATGCTCAATAATTGCATTAAAAGCAAAGCTCCAGTGATTAGGGTTACTAGGTTTGTTTTTCTTAGAACTATTTCTAATCAGATTAAAATCACCACCCACCACACAGGGGAGTGGGTTATCTTGGTAAAGTCTGTAAAGTTCTGCCATGAAAGCAGCCTTCCCATCTAACTCAACATCTCCATACATAGTAATCAGATTCTAATGGAATTTAGATATTTATCAAAAACCAAAATTCTAACAAAATAGACACAAATCTCTACTTGAATCACATCCAAAACATCATTATTAGCTCCAACTATTATTCCCCCAGGTTTCCCCATGGGCCCCAATTCTAGACAAAGCACCCCCAACCACCACACACACAAATGTTATGCAATTCAGAGTTAGAAAAAACAGATTTAATTGTCTCATGTATCCCAACAAAATCCATTTTTCTATCACAAATACATATCTTTTTAAATGTCTTGTCTAATCCCTCTCACATTCCAGAGTGTTCTGTGACGCCCGGATAATTAAGCTACAGTAAACCTCTGCTAATGGTGCCACGTCACCTCGGTTACTGTTGATAAACTCGAGTTGGTTCAAGCCGATTCAAATTCAAATTCAAAATCAGGCAAACAATAAAGGTTTTCAAACGTTAGAATTTAAAATGATCATCATGTGGCAAATAATCCGTAACTTATTTTGGGTGTTGGAACCAACCTTTTTCAAAATGTTTAAGTGCCTAAACTAAATAAAAACAGGGGCTAAAACAATTATTAAATACTTTTCAATAATAAACAAATGTAAAACTAATTTATTTAGTGCCAAATTAATTATGACAGTAGCCTAACTAATAATGCTAATTTAGGGGCTGAGTTGATATATTATAAAAAAAACTGCATATAAAGTAAAACTAAAAGAAACAGGAAAATAAAAAAAGGAAAAGGTCAAACAAAAAAAACATAAAAATAGAAACACCCCCCCCCCCACGCTGGGCCGAGCGGCCCAGCTGGCCTCCGCACCGGCCGGCCCACCAGGCCCAGCCGGCCCTCCTCTCTGGCCTACAAGGCCACCTCCCCGAACCCTAACCCCCACCCGATCCCCACTCTCCCCCACTCGCACCACTCCTCTCCCCCCCCTCGCTGGATCTGGATCAGGATCCCGATCCCCTCGCCCCGACGCCCGTCGCCGGACCCCCCCCCCCCTCGCCGGGCACGCCCTGCTCCTCCCCTGAGCTCGCCTCTCCCTCCCCTGCTCCCACCTCCGTCGCCACTCCCGCACTAGAACCCTCCCCCACCGACGCCTCGCCAAGCCCGACGCCTCCCGTCGTCATCGTCGGCACCAGGCGCCGCCTCGCGTGCGCTGCCCCGCCGCCGAGCTCCGTCGCCGGATCTGCACCAGCCCGCCGCCCGTCTCCGGCTCACCTCCCCTCTCGCTCCTCTTCCCCGACCCGATCTGGATCGGGAAGGGGCAACGAGCCCGACGCCGCCCTGCCTCTGAAGCCGCTAGACCTCGCCGCCACCTCGCCCCGTAGTCACCCCGCCTCCCTGACGCCGCGTCGCCGGACCGCCCGTCTTCGTCCTCCTCCACGACCGGCCTCCTCACGCCTCGTCGCCCCCTCTCCCCATCAACGCTGGTGAGGCCCCGGGCCTCTCCCCTTCTCTGCCTCGCCCCTCGCTCGCGGTCACCGCACGTTAGACCGCCCACGCGTGCGCCTGCGGTGAGCACGCGCTCACCGCGCCCTCTGCGCCGTCCTCGCCGTCCGCCGCATCCGCCGTGGCCCGCTCCCTTCCATGGCCGGCGTCGTGCCCCGCCATGGCTGCCGGCAAGGCACCGCCCGGGTCCAGGCGACCCGGCGCCCGCAACCGCACCCGTTCGGGCGATAACCATCGCCCCGGCGCCCAAAACCCGTTAAGGCCCCCTGTGCCTATGACAGGGGGGCCCACGACCAGAACGTTTTTAACAAAAAAAGAAAAATAAATAATAAATATAATAATTAAAAAATGTTAATTAATTAATTAGAGAATTAATTAAATCGGATTAGATTAACCTAATCATTTAGCTAAAGCTAATTAGCCCTATTTAATTACTATGAGCCTATGACATATGGGCCCCATGCCCCAAAAAAAAGGAATTATAATAATTAATTAATTAGGATAATTAATTAATTTAATTAATTCTGTTTAGTTAACCTAAACCTAATTAGGCTAATTAATTCTGATAATGAGATAACAGTCAATGACCGACGGGCCCCACCCACCAGTTGACTGGTCAACGGTCAGAGTTGACCGCTGACATCATGCTGACATCATGCTGATGTCATAATTGTATTTCCTAAATTAATTAATTCTGTTAGTCCTAAAAATGATTTAAATCTTTAATAATTAATAGAAAATAAACCGTAGCTCAGATGGAAAAACTTTGTACATGAAAGTTGCTCAGAACGACGAGACGAATTCGGATACGCAGCCCGTTCGCCCGCCACGCGTCCCTAGCATAGTGAACCTGCAACATTTCACCTCCGGCTCCTCTGCCCGAAAACGCGAAACACCGGGGATACTTTCCCGGATGTCATCCCCCTTCACCGGTATCACCTACTACCGCGTTAGGGCACCTCTAACGTCGTTACTTGTCATGTCATGCATCACTATGCTTATGCTTGCTTATATATTTATTGTTTCTCCCCCCTCTTCTCTCGATAGACACCGAGACCGACGCCGCTGCTACCCAATACGACTACGGAGTTGACAACCCCTCTCTCTTGCCAGAGCAACCAGGCAAGCCCCCCCTTTGATCACCAGATATCGCCTACTCTTCTCTATACTGCTTGCATTAGAGTAGTGTAGCATGTTACTGCTTCCCGTTAATCCTATACTGATGCATAGCCTATCCTTGCTACTACTGTTGTTACCTTTACCTGCAATCCTAATGCTTAGTATAGGATGCTAGTTTATCATCAGTGGCCCTACATCCTTGTCCGTCTGCCATGCTATACTATCGGGCCGTGATCACTCGGGAGTTGATCACGGGTATATACTATATACTTTATACATGATACATGTGGTGACTAAAGACGGGTCGGCTTGAGGAGCACCCGCGAGTGGAGTTTTGAGGCGGAGCGGCAGGGCAGGTTCCGACCACCTAGGAGAGAGGTGGGCCTGGCCCTGGTCGACGTTCATGGATACTTAACACGCTTAACGAGATCTGGGTATTTGATCTGAGTTTGGCCATTTGGTCTATACGCACTAACCATCTACGCGGGAGTAGTTATGGGTATCCCGGCGTCGTGGTATCAGCCGAAGCCTTCGTGACGTCAGCGACTGAGTGGCGCGCGCCGGATTGGGACGTAAGCCTGCTCTTGTATTAAGGGGGCTAGTTCTGCTTCCGGCCGCGTACGCAACGTGCAGGTGTGCTAAGGGCGATGGGCCCAGACCCCTGTGCGCTTAGGTTTAGACCGGCGTGCTGACCTCTCTGTTGGTCTAGGTGGGGCTGCGACGTGTTGATCTTCCGAGGCCGGGCATGACCCAGGAAAGTGTGTCCGGCCAAATGGGATCGAGCGTGTTGGGGTATGTGGTGCACCCCTGCAGGGAAGTTAATCTATTCGAATAGCCGTGATCTTCGGTAACAGGACGACTTGGAGTTGTATCTTGACCTTATGACAACTAGAACCGGATACTTAATAAAACACACCCTTCCAAGTGCCAGATACAACCGGTGGTCGCTCTCTCACAGGGCGACGAGGGGAGGATCATCGGTTAGGGTTATGCTATGCGATGCTACTTGGAGGACTTCAATCTACTCTCTTCTACATGCTGCAAGATGGAGGCTGCCAGAAGCGTAGTCTTCGACAGGATTAGCTACCCCCCCCTCTTTTTCTGGCTTTCTGCAGTTCAGTCCACCGATATGGCCCTTTTCACTTTTACCCATGCATATGTAGTGTAGCTCCTTGCTTGCGAGTACTTTGGATGAGTACTCACGGTTGTTTTCTCCCTCTTTTCCCCTATCCCTTCTACCTGGTTGTCGCAACCAGATGTTGGAGCCCAGGAGCCAGACGCCACCATCGACGATGACTCCTACTACACCGGAGGTGCCTACTACTACGTGATGCCCGCTGACGACGACCAGGAGTAGTTAGGAGGATCCCAGGCAGGAGGCCTGCGCCTCTTGCGATCTGTATCCCAGTTTGTGCTAGCCATCTTATGGCAACTTGTTTAACTTATGTCTGTACTCAGATATTGTTGCTTCCGCTGACTCGTCTATGATCGAGCTCTTGTATTCGAGCCCTTGAGGCCCCTGGCTTGTAATATGATGCTTGTATGACTTTTTTTATTTGTAGAGTTGTGTTGTGATATCTTCCCGTGAGTCCCTGATTTTGATCGTACACGTTTGCGTGTATGATTAGTGTACGATTAAATCGGGGGCGTCACAAGTTGGTATCAGAGCCGACTGCCTGTAGGAATCCCCCTTCCACACTCTTTGGCCGAAGTCGACTCTAGACATTGAAAACTGTTTTACTAACATGGCTGTGCGGCCCATGGGCCCACGTCGCCATTTGGGTGGTATTAGGATCTTTTACTCCTCGTCTATACTCTGGGACTCTGAGCTCTCTTCTATTCGGGTTAAATGATTTTGCTAAAAACAAAACTAACTTTAGGTTCTCGATAATACTTTCTCCCGGAGAGCCCCTCACTTCAGATGATCGCCTGATGCACTAGAAGATTCCGAAGTTACTCTACGATGTTCTCTCGAGTCTTTGTGACATCGCATTTGCGATTTCCTTCCACCGTCAACCCCTATGAAAACTGCATACACTTGCCATTCATACAATCATTCCCCGTTGATCTTGTTATTACAAGATATCTCGAAATACTCTCTGTTGTTCCGAGAATCCTTTGAGCTTAGTGCCTTGCCGTACTTTGGCACATGAATACCCCTACGGATAATTCTCGCACTTACCGAGTATCCGCTCATCCCCAGTTGATTCAGGTATTTCACAAAAGTCTTCAAAATACTATTTGATCTTCCGAAAAATCCTCTGGAGCCTTTGGCTCTTGAAATTCTTGCTTGCTTGCATTATGGTTAATCCCATAAGTCTCATAGTCTTATTGACATTCCTTGTCATTATCATATTGAGTCTATTGACTCAATATGTTTGCGAATACACGCAATCATCATTGATCCTTATAAATTACCTTTCCGGCTGAGCTGCCATTCTTTAATTAGAATTGGTTCTCGACCAATCCAATTGTCGTTGATTGTACCCTAAGGCTATTCAACTTATCCATCCCTAATCAGAGCATTGCTTCTGATCCCTTGATTTGGAAATCATAATTCCTTTGCATTTGACAATTGACTTAGTCAGTTGTTTCTATAATCTGATCTCCTTGCATTCTTCTTCCTCTAGTTGAGTACCGATGCTCACGTCAGATCCCTTGTGGACCACCAAAACCTTTATTGGATTTTATCCGACGAGGTCCTTCATATTCAATAACTTTGTGAGTCTTTTCTCGGATACATAATGCCTTGGGTAAATTGTATCCTCTGCTTTGTCAACCATGCTCTGCTATCGAGCTTGTGTTATTTACTCCTGAAGTTTGCGGTATATATTCCTAAGGGGCCCCGATGGGTTGGACATATGCCTTCTCTAATCTATGTGAACCCGGAAACTACTACGGGTCATACTCTACTAGTGTTATGTCAGATAAAATTTCAACACACAGCTTCGTTGAAGGCGAGAGGTGAATGGAAGGTTATACATTGAAGAAGTGGGAGTCGACCTTGAACTTTGTGATCATGCCCATGGACACGATGTAGATCCTACCACAGAAGCTTCTTGCGATACTAACTATTTCATTGGTACAATATCATCTGGTATCTGTGAATTTATCCTATGCAATCGTGGTTCCGACCATATTTTCTCTTTGATCCCATTTCTCGGGCAAGTTTAATCACTTGTCTTGTGTGGACCAATACACCAGTCCAACCTTTACTTTGATCTACCGTCGAGTATTACACCCTGGTATCTCGGGAATATCATGGGACATCATAACTTCTTATGGGTTCTTCATAAACCATTATCACTCGCCGGATCCAATTGTTCCTAGGTTCTGGGTTGTCGTCAACCGAGAACATCGAATAGTGAATCGAGTCCGCACTCTGATTCAATAACTCTTAAGTAAATGTTGTTGCTTACGAGTTAATATTCATTTAAGTCATTCCTAGCCTGATCGGCTATATCATCATTGTGCTAAATTTTAACTGTGCTACCTGGTCCTTCACGGAGCACAATTCTCGACGATGAGCTAAGCTTACGTCGATTTTCCTCATCATATCATTTCTCCCTGAACAGCAAACTTGATTTCGAGTTTGTGTCATACCCATGGTTCCAATAACCATTCGCTTCATCATTCCTTTCACTTGATGTCATCGCCGATCGATTACATCTTCGTGGAGCCTCTCGACTAAATTTGTCGTGGTCATCAAACAACATTTTGATTCCTTCTAGAATATCAACCAAATGTATGATGACATGTAACCATCCTTGTCCCTCGATGATTTGTGTTATCACCGACAACATTATTGCTTTCCCTCCAACACAAACTTGTTCGTGTTTTGTGTTATACCTGGAGACCCGTGCTATCCAGCAATTATTCTTCGATACCTTGGAGTATTACCATCTTTTATGTCAAGAATGTCGTGAGAATTTCACCACCTCCTAAGAATTCTTGATACAGGTAATACTTATCACCATCACCATTCTTTCTTGGTCCCCGTGTTGGATCTAACCGGGATACCAAAGGTGAACGGTGCTGTTTGGATTCTGCCCTTCTAGAAACCCTATTGCCTTGAAGTTAATGGTCGGCCGTTCGTTCTTAGACTATTGATTATTGAATCACCATTCTGACATTGGTCGTGCAACCCAACCCATATTTTGGGCGCACCCTTCAACCAATGTTTAATTGTGTATGTTTTCCGTGAGCATACTTCCTTATATCATTTGATCTGACAAATGTTATCTCCTTGTTCACTTAATTGTGGAAATCCATCTTTTGTTAATCTCGATGAATTGTCGCTGATTCCATCAGCCACCTCCTCATTCTATCCTTGATTTAATAATGAACTCATGATTCGGAACTTGCTTCCACAGTTCAATTCCCGAGAATCTTACAATGTCGTCTCGTCAATTTGTCTTGCACCTTTTCTTCTCAGGCATCTTGAGTCTGAGGTTTCCTAACACCGATCAGATCTGAATCTCGGTCAGATATGATGGTTGTAATATTTTTCCAAGAGTCATAACGTTGGTCCTTATATGGCCCGGTAAGGTGATGTCATGCCTAGCACACCTGGCCGGAGAACCAATTGTTATAGTTTCCTATTTGGCAAGGTTAACCATTCTTCCATGAGGAAATCGTAAGACTTATTCTATATGTTGTTCCTGATGAATCCTTTGAGTATCCAAGCTCGACCTTTGCTTGAAGACCATGTCAATGCTATCTCGAAGCATGTCTGTGGTACTCCGAATTTCAACAAGAACATTTGAAGCCAATGCTAAATGTTTCTTACTAAATTATCCAAACACCGTTGTATGGGTAATGTCATGATATTCTCTCCCCTTACCTCAAGAGTTTTCGACATAATATCCTTTCATGGATATCGTGCTCTGCTTGTCCTTGGGAAGGATATACCCCTGAAATATGTGTTTAAACACATTTTCCTTTCCCTTGTTCTGTTTAATTTGATAATCATATTTTCCTTTCCATTGTTGGGTTAACCTTTATTGTGATTTATATGATCTAAGAAGTAAAGATTCGCTGCTTATATAAACACCTCGGTTGTACGAATCTGTCAATAAGACCCTGTTACTATTGTTGATGACATTCTGGTAGCCACCGATGGACGAGAACCTTGCCTATTGGTCCGCCTCGTTCGACGAGCAGGAAAATGGTTCTCTTCGTCCCTCGCCCTTGGTACCGTCGTTGTTGCCGACATAATCGACAGGCTAGCCTCTGACTTGCCTTGCTTGCATGATCACGCAAGACGTCTCCACCCTTCCAACTTTTAACCCACATGGTGGGCCCATAACCCACAGTTCCACAGGATCGAAACCTGACTCTCCTATACACCCTGTTGTCGAAGTTATTCCTCGCGCTTGGCTTCGTATTTAATTCACGGGCCACCTTCCTAATGCTCTATTCTGGTATCAGACGCAATACTTACTCTCGCTGCTCTGAAACCCTTTCTCACTCTGGTTCAGACTTCGAGCAACTATCTATCCACTTGGAACCTCTTATTGTACCTTCGTACCTTACTCTTGATGTATTCGATATGTTCAACTCGAGAGATAATCTTATGCTCATTCATGGGTTAACCCCCAGATTGTTTCCCTCATAAGCATTCTGTCGTAGCCGAGCTGCCCCTTACCTATTCGTAAGTACGTTGGAGTTCCCGAGAAAAGAACGACATCACAATGATAACCTGAAGTAGACAAATGAAGACTTCAATGTAATGGATTGACCTCTTCGAGAAGAACAACCGAGACCAAGAACACTCCCTAGAATTTCGTAACCCGAACCTTCCCCCTTTACTTCCCTCTTAAATCTCGGGACGAGATTTCTTGTAGTGGAGGAGAATTGTGACGCCCGGATAATTAAGCTACAGTAAACCTCTGCTAATGGTGCCACGTCACCTCGGTTACTGTTGATAAACTCGAGTTGGTTCAAGCCGATTCAAATTCAAATTCAAAATCAGGCAAACAATAAAGGTTTTCAAACGTTAGAATTTAAAATGATCATCATGTGGCAAATAATCCGTAACTTATTTTGGGTGTTGGAACCAACCTTTTTCAAAATGTTTAAGTGCCTAAACTAAATAAAAACAGGGGCTAAAACAATTATTAAATACTTTTCAATAATAAACAAATGTAAAACTAATTTATTTAGTGCCAAATTAATTATGACAGTAGCCTAACTAATAATGCTAATTTAGGGGCTGAGTTGATATATTATAAAAAAAACTGCATATAAAGTAAAACTAAAAGAAACAGGAAAAAAAAAGGAAAAGGTCAAAAAAACATAAAAATAGAAACACCCCCCCCCCATGCTGGGCCGAGCGGCCCAGCTGGCCTCCGCACCGGCCGGCCCACCAGGCCCAGCCGGCCCTCCTCTCTGGCCTACAAGGCCACCTCCCCGAACCCTAACCCCCACCCGATCCCCACTCTCCCCCACTCGCACCACTCCTCTTCCCCCCTCGCTGGATCTGGATCAGGATCCCGATCCCCTCGCCCCGACGCCCGTCGCCGGACCCCCCCCCCCCCCCGCCGGGCACGCCCTGCTCCTCCCCTGAGCTCGCCTCTCCCTCCCCTGCTCCCACCTCCGTCGCCACTCCCGCGCCAGAACCCTCCCCCACCGACGCCTCGCCAAGCCCGACGCCTCCCGTCGTCATCGTCGGCACCAGGCGCCGCCTCGCGTGCGCTGCCCCGCCGCCGAGCTCCGTCGCCGGATCTGCACCAGCCCGCCGCCCGTCTCCGGCTCACCTCCCCTCTCGCTCCTCTTCCCCGACCCGATCTGGATCGGGAAGGGGCAACGAGCCCGACGCCGCCCTGCCTCTGAAGCCGCTAGACCTCGTCGCCACCTCGCCCCGTAGTCACCCCGCCTCCCTGACGCCGCGTCGCCGGACGGCCCGTCTTCATCCTCCTCCACGACCGGCCTCCTCACGCCTCGTCGCCCCCTCTCCCCGTCAACGCTGGTGAGGCCCCGGGCCTCTCCCCTTCTCTGCCTCGCCCCTCGCTCGCGGTCACCGCACGTTAGACCGCCCACGCGTGCGCCTGCGGTGAGCACGCGCTCACCGCGCCCTCTGCGCCGTCCTCGCCGTCCGCCGCATCCGCCATGGCCCGCTCCCTTCCATGGCCGGCGTCGTGCCCCGCCATGGCTGCCGGCAAGGCACCGCCCGGGTCCAGGCGACCCGGCGCCCGCAACCGCGCCCGTTCGGGCGACAACCATCGCCCCGGCGCCCAAAACCCGTTAAGGCCCCCTGTGCCTATGACAGGGGGGCCCACGACCAGAACGTTTTTAACAAAAAAAGAAAAATAAATAATAAATATAATAATTAAAATGTTAATTAATTAATTAGAGAATTAATTAAATCGGATTAGATTAACCTAATCATTTAGCTAAAGCTAATTAGCCCTATTTAATTACTATGAGCCTATGACATATGGGCCCCATGCCCCCCAAAAAAAGGAATTATAATAATTAATTAATTAGGATAATTAATTAATTTAATTAATTCTGTTTAGTTAACCTAAACCTAATTAGGCTAATTAATTCTGATAATGAGATAACAGTCAATGACCGACGGGCCCCACCCACCAGTTGACTGGTCAACGGTCAGAGTTGACCGCTGACATCATGCTGACATCATGCTGATGTCATAATTGTATTTCCTAAATTAATTAATTCTGTTAGTCCTAAAAATGATTTAAATCTTTAATAATTAATAGAAAATAAACCGTAGCTCAGATGGAAAAACTTTGTACATGAAAGTTGCTCAGAACGACGAGACGAATTCGGATACGCAGCCCGTTCGCCCGCCACGCGTCCCTAGCATAGTGAACCTGCAACATTTCACCTCCGACTCCTCTGCCCGAAAACGCGAAACACCGGGGATACTTTCCCGGATGTCATCCCCCTTCACCGGTATCACCTACTACCGCGTTAGGGCACCTCTAACGTCGTTACTTGTCATGTCATGCATCACTATGCTTATGCTTGCTTATATATTTATTGTTTCTCCCCCCCTCTTCTCTCGATAGACACCGAGACCGACACCGCTGCTACCCAATACGACTACGGAGTTGACAACCCCTCTCTCTTGCCAGAGCAACCAGGCAAGCCCCCCCTTTGATCACCAGATATCGCCTACTCTTCTCTATACTGCTTGCATTAGAGTAGTGTAGCATGTTACTGCTTCCCGTTAATCCTATACTGATGCATAGCCTGTCCTTGCTACTACTGTTGTTACCTTTACCTGCAATCCTAATGCTTAGTATAGGATGCTAGTTTATCATCAGTGGCCCTACATCCTTGTCCGTCTGCCATGCTATACTATCGGGCCGTGATCACTCGGGAGTTGATCACGGGTATATACTATATACTTTATACATGATACATGTGGTGACTAAAGACGGGTCGGCTTGAGGAGCACCCGCGAGTGGAGTTTTGAGGCGGAGCGGCAGGGCAGGTTCCGACCACCTAGGAGAGAGGTGGGCCTGGCCCTGGTCGACGTTCGCGGATACGTAACACGCTTAACGAGATCTGGGTATTTGATCTGAGTTTGGCCATTTGGTCTATACGCACTAACCATCTACGCGGGAGTAGTTATGGGTATCCCGGCGTCGTGGTATCAGCCGAAGCCTTCGTGACGTCAGCGACTGAGTGGCGCGCGCCGGATTGGGACGTAAGCCTGCTCTTGTATTAAGGGGGCTAGTTCTGCTTCTGGCCGCGTACGCAACGTGCAGGTGTGCTAAGGGCGATGGGCCCAGACCCCTGTGCGCTTAGGTTTAGACCGGCGTGCTGACCTCTCTGTTGGTCTAGGTGGGGCTGCGACGTGTTGATCTTCCGAGGCCGGGCATGACCCAGGAAAGTGTGTCCGGCCAAATGGGATCGAGCGTGTTGGGGTATGTGGTGCACCCCTGCAGGGAAGTTAATCTATTCGAATAGCCGTGATCTTCGGTAACAGGACGACTTGGAGTTGTATCTTGACCTTATGACAACTAGAACCGGATACTTAATAAAACACACCCTTCCAAGTGCCAGATACAACCGGTGGTCGCTCTCTCACAGGGCGACGAGGGGAGGATCATCGGTTAGGGTTATGCTATGCGATGCTACTTGGAGGACTTCAATCTACTCTCTTCTACATGCTGCAAGATGGAGGCTGCCAGAAGCGTAGTCTTCGACAGGATTAGCTATCCCCCCCCTCTTTTTCTGGCTTTCTGTAGTTCAGTCCACCGATATGGCCCTTTTCACTTTTACCCATGCATATGTAGTGTAGCTCCTTGCTTGCGAGTACTTTGGATGAGTACTCACGGTTGTTTTCTCCCTCTTTTCCCCTATCCCTTCTACCTGGTTGTCGCAACCAGATGTTGGAGCCCAGGAGCCAGACGCCACCATCGACGACGACTCCTACTACACCGGAGGTGCCTACTACTACGTGATGCCCGCTGACGACGACCAGGAGTAGTTAGGAGGATCCCAGGCAGGAGGCCTGCGCCTCTTGCGATCTGTATCCCAGTTTGTGCTAGCCATCTTATGGCAACTTGTTTAACTTATGTCTGTACTCAGATATTGTTGCTTCCGCTGACTCGTCTATGATCGAGCTCTTGTATTCGAGCCCTCGAGGCCCCTGGCTTGTAATATGATGCTTGTATGACTTTTTTTATTTGTAGAGTTGTGCTGTGATATCTTCCCGTGAGTCCCTGATTTTGATCGTACACGTTTGCGTGTATGATTAGTGTACGATTAAATCGGGGGCGTCACATGTTCCTATCATGATGAATACAAAACAGGCGAAAAAACTTATTTGCTTTTCTTTTGGGGCCTTTTCAAACCCCTAATAGGAACATAATGCTTCGCACAACTAATAACTGTTGAGCATCTTTAAGGTTTTCTACCATTGAAAAAATGTTTTTCAAGTGGTCATAGTAGCCCTCTTCTACATCAACCTCGGAATTTTCATTACCAGAGCAAAGTTCAGATAATTCAGTACCACCAGTCTTCATAGGACCTAAGATATTAGGCTCTCCAACATTTTCTATTATTAATATTTTGTAAATAAATATCCTCTCTAGATTGTTCCATTTTTTCAATAATGTGTAGGTTGGGCTCTACCATATCAATAGAGCAACCTAGATCAATTCCTACAAGATCAGACATATGTAAGAAGGAGAGTTCAGAATCAACAGCTCTCTCCTTAGCCAGATCTTCAATCCTTACATCCTCCCTATCCGTAAGTCTATTGTATCTTCTTTGAGGGACACTTCTCTCTTTTGCATTGGATCCATCACTCTGACTTCCACGGATCATGTCCATTCTGTTTCCTACAGAATCTCTAGTATCCTAACTTCTACTGTAATCCCCATACTCTACATAAGGATCATGGTTTTTTCCTCCCTCCTGACTCAGGTCCAAGTATAGATCCTCATCCACCATACCAGCAAGTTCTTTATCCATGGGATCTCTCTGGTCCATCTTCTGAATTCAATCATCTAGAATTTTTTGTTCTTTGCTAACCATCATTTTCAACTTCTTCTTATTAGCTCCAAGATCCAAAATATTCTCATGTTCAACAACTCTGAAAGCAGCAACCCTAGCTTTGTCCTCATCTATCTCTTGAATCTTAGGGAACACATTATCTAGCACAATTTTCATTTTTTTCCTTTATCATGTAGCCCCACCATTATTTGGTTTTGTTGTATCAGGCTTTCCTTAGTCTTATTTTCCAGTTATCTTCAAATTGGGTTAAGCTCAAACTACTCAAAGAAATTGTCTCTCTCCCGGTCTCATTCCCAATGGAGTTCTTCTATTTTTTTTCCCATATCTCCTTGTCCAACTTCTTCCATGTTCTGTCTTTTGTACTCGGTGTACCAGCCATGCTCAATAACTGATTCCAGTTTATAGTAACCCTGTATATCATCAAATCTTTTGCAGTGATCTCAGTGTAGCGAGGAATCTTGTCGATATCTCTAACTCCCACCTCAGCTCTGACCATTTCTGAAGTGATAATACCCATATCAATTTTTAGCACGAGTCTAATGGAAGCAGCAGTCTCACACATTGCAAAAAAGTGCCTAAAACATTCAGGTACCCTGCCAAACTTCACCCAGACTGATGCAACTTGCCAATAGCTTGAATATCAAATGTTCAGCTCTTCACATTGATAAAAACACCAGTTCCTTGGAGGTTGAAATCATAAAATTTGGACAGATCCACTAGCTTAGCTTCATTTGGGAACTTCATCAAATATCTATTTCTTTCATGGCTCTTACACCTCCGCGTCCAATTCTAATTGGTCATATTTTGAAATCCTCCAAGAACTGGGTTTCATTAATTATATCAGACTTAATCTTAACAATGTCCATGAGATTGGCATGTTCAACAGTTAACAAATCTTTAGAGCTCTGAACCAGGAGGATTCCCAAAACCCTAGCAGAACCCTAGCAGCATAGCCAACATCTTTTGGGACAGGTTTCATCTGCTTCAGCCAAGTGTAATCATATGTGATAGCCAACAACTGACTAGTATTATCCCTGTTTCCTTAGTGATCAAATTTGTTGACCTCGACGACGCGTTAAACCTTGGGTGGCCGTTGTATGCAATTAAGCTAAGTCAACACTCTCTGTGGTTTACCAGAAGATTAACTCTTCTCGCCTACTAGCTATAGGTAGGAGCTAGCTGGAGTTTTTTTAAGGAACTTAATTAAACTGCATGCACCGACAACGAAGAGCGGCGCCACACGGTCAGAGCACATGTCCACCTTACGTAGGAGCTCATGTACTTCTAGGAACTAATATGTAGGGGCTCATGTACTAGTGTTAATACATACTCCCTCCGTAAACTAATATAAGAGCATTTAGAACACTAAAGTAGTGATCTAAACGCTTTTATATTAGTTTACAGAGGGAGTACATAGTGTTTATGTAATGTGTTTAGGTGAGGGTGTGTTTATTTATCGAAATCGTTAAGTTAATCACTATTTAAGCAAAACATACAAGATTTTGTTGGTAACTAGAATAATAATGTTATGCGTTGCAACGAGATATAAGTATTCTAGTAGGTTAGCTTGTGATTTACTTGTCAATAATAATGCGATTTTGTAAATAAATGTTCATCAAATCTTGACCGTGAATTACCCTATATTTTGATTAGAAGTCTGGTAAGTAAATTAAAGTGAAATTGTTTTAGAAGTTAAGTAAATTAAGGTGATTGAATATCATATACATGAAAGGTTGGTCGAAGAGGTGGTGTGAAGAAAGATGAAATGAGTACCTTACGTTTTTTAAGTAGTATATAGAGATATAGAGATTAGCAGTAAGATACTTACGATATACCGACAGTATGTATCTTGTCTTTTTTAATACATCCGCGGTGTGCATGCATGGTTGATACTGGTTAAGTGGCATTAATATAAGTGCAAAATAATGTTGTGATCTAAGTACATCGCCTAGAACAATCTATATATAGGCACTACTTTGCGATCAATCATCTATCATGAGGTCGTGATATCGAGCAGAAGTCACGTTTTCATGTGGCGGAGAGAGAAGAATTAAATAACTAGTCTGTCAGGAGATGGAATCTCTTTGAGAGAAACCAAGCATCAGACTACCCATAATGGGAGTAACATAGGTGATAACATCACACTTATCTAGGCAAAATAGATGATATGGCATGTAATTAATGAAGAAAGAAAGGCATGTAGTAACATAGCTAGTTACTGTAACATCACACATATCAAGAAAAAACGAGTCTATAGCCTAATAAATGAAGTGATGCTTAACACAATACATATGTTACTACCCACTGTGGAGGTAGTAACATAGAGTAGTAACAAATGCATGTTACTACTCTAAGTTACTCTCCACTGTGACTAGTCTCAGTAGCTAATTTTCTGACCAGTTCTCATCAATTAATTACCGATCAAATAAAGATATGAATGGATTTGCATGAGAAGTTAATGTTGTCTACAAGCTGCTTGATCGATGCATGCATGTAGTGCAGTCAATGATACCACATGCTACCGTGATTAAGAACTTGTGTCATCGAATCACTCAGTCAATTCACAGCCCAAAGCGTGTGCCTTCTGTGTGTAAGATCCAACACCCATCAACCATGAGCGGCTTCCACCACTATATATATCCGCACAACCCTGTCTGCTTTCCACACCCAACTCATCTCACACTCCACAGCTGACTCACAATGGCTACTAGCACTAAGCTTGTAGCCCTTGGCTTTGTTGTCCTTGTGAGCCTTGGGTTCACCAATGCTTCAAGGATGCTAACTAGCTCTAGTGCTGCAGGGGGAGGCGTGGGAGGAGGAGGAGGTGGTGGCAGCTCATCGGGTGGGACCGGGAGTGGATGGGGTGAAGGATCTGGAGCAGGCGGTGACTTGAGATACGTGAGAGTAATGGAAATGGCACAAACAAGTATAACACTGCCAAGGGAACTGGTGGAGGAGCGGGAAATTGTGTTGGTGGTGGTTCTCAAGGCGGACCTGCATCCGGTTTCGGAGGTGGCTATGGCATCGGTGCTGGTGCAAGTGGCTCGGCATCAGCCCCTAGTGGCAATGGGTATGCCAAAGCTGTTGGTCAGGGTGGGGGCGGTGGTGTAGGTGGTGGTTTAGATGGGTCAAGCGGGTCTGGAGCCGGAAGTGGTGTTGGCAAAGGATACGGTGCCAATGGCATAGCAACCGCACCGACTCCTTCTGCTGGTGGTGTCAGCTACTCTGATGCTGACGGTGGTGGTAACGGTGGTAGTGGCGGTGATGGTGGAAATGGAGGTGGTGATGGCGTTGGAGGTGGACAAGCTACCAGCGATGACACTTCTAGAGGCAATGCTAGTGGAGGGGGTAGCGGCAATGCTAGTGGAGGGGGTAGCGGCAATGGTGGTGGCCAAACTGGAGGTGTTGCTCAAGGTCCAAGCATGGGAGTTGGTTCTGGCTCTGGGGGCGGACAAACTAGTAGCACAGGCTCCTATGGTCAAGGCTATGCCGTCGGAACTGGTGACGGAGCGGGTGGTGGCGGTGGCGGGAGCAACAATGGTGGGTTTGCCGACGGATTCAACAGCGGTGGATACCCCTAAATTTTCTCTTTAAACAAGCTATAATTGGAGCCCATCACACATTTTTAATCTTTTCATTTCACTACTCTGCATCAGTTGTGTTTCTCTTCATTCATAGGCTTTTTTTACTATGTGTCTCTTAATAAAGGGGTCCATGATTCTAGTGGAAGTACTAAGTTAGTGGAGCAAATTACTAAGATGTAATTGCTACGGCTATGAATACCCTTCGTTATAATTTCTTATCTGCTTCGTTGTTAGTGTGGATGTTTTGTTACTCCTTTGAACCAATATATGCATACCTAATGGTTGTTCAGTTGCCTCTAATTTTCTTCCCTATCGGGGATATTGGTGTATAGTTTATCTGCTGCCTCAACGGCTTACACTTTCGCAAGTCATCACATGCCACTTAGTATTGTAGAAAGTACAACCTGTTTTGATAATTGGATCAAAATCAAATGCAGTTGTCATGCACCTCCTTTGGTTGAATATGAAATTCTATAAGAAACATGATGAACCACTGAGATAGATCATCGATCTGTACAAAACTGATAGATATCATGTTTTTACAGTTCTTATGTCGTCTGATCGAATTTTCTTATCCCATATTTTATTTTAGATGTGGGCGGTCCATTCACAAAATAACCTCAGATATTGTGCGTGAAAAATAAAAATATGGAACATTGTTTGGCATTGAATGGAAGGAATTGTGCAGAATAGAAACGCAAGACAATATACTTTATAATCAAATTATACTGATTGAATGAAGCTGAACCATGCATGCATGTGGGCAGTCCTGGCCATCTCCGGCCCGGCTGATGGTGTCCTAGATTAGGGGGTACTCACCGCGTCATCTTTCGACCAGCTGGATCGGGCCAAGGACCCCATGGCGGTTCACTCATGGGACACTTCGGGTAGTCCATGCCGCATACAAGAGAGATCCCACAAGACTTGGCTCACAAGACGAGGACTCTCCTAAACCCTAGGCCTCTGGTGTGTTATATAAATCGAGGCCACGCTAGTCAATAGACAACATCTAATACTCATTAGAACAATCTCATGGTAGATACATGTACTCTATACTACACCCATATGAATACAATCAAAAGCAGGATGTAAGGTTTTACCTCCATCAAGAGGGCCCGAACCTGGGTTAAATCCCGTGTCCATGTTACCATCGCTCCAAGACACCTAGCTTAGGATACCTACTACGAGATATGCCAGATATAGAACCGGCATTGATGCTTTTATTGAGAGCCTGATGGACGATCATCACGAATCGATGGGATAATCAGGTGATATTTTTTCAATTAGATCTGTTCTACATACTCTAAATCATCTTTTTCGCAGGTCATTGCTTTCATGTCGTGCTATATTGTTTGTAGTTTGGTCAGGATTCATGATCCAGAAAATTTCAACGATGGTTGTCGTACCGCCGCCTTGTAGTACATCGGATCCGGCCTCTGATGTGGTTATTATGAGCACATCCAACTTGGGCGTGGAAATTCCCAAAGGAGCACGCGCATCCGGCGGCAGCCTGGAGGAACAAAAATCAGTCTGACCGGCGGCGATCCAACCGAGGAGCAGTGCGCAGGACTGATCAAAATTCAGCCGACAAGCACACATCAGTTTGTACTACTGTATGTATATAGATCACAGTATGGCCTAAGTTCGCGTCCGCTGCTTGGCAATACATCGGATCCAGATTCAATTTGGCCCACGCGCGATCTAGCTGAAGAGATAGGGCGAAGCAATGCACCGATCAAAGCTCGGCTCGATGGCAACACACCACAGGGAGATTCGTTTCTTCCCCTTTTTTAATTCAATACCTCACACCGTCGCACGAGGACCATAAAGTTTGCTATCTCGTCGGTCGCTGGCATCATACAGGGCAGATCCAATCGTTGTCTCTTTTCCTCATTATATAATTAAGACAGTATATGCTTTTTGTGAATCATCTCTCTCGTGCACTTCTCACGTGCTACTACTATTGCTAGCTTAGCCTGCGTCCGCCTAACAGAAGCAAATTCGTGAACATCCACATGTCTCTCTTCGAATTGCTACAACAAATAAACCAGGTGCTATTAATCCTAATAATTTTTGCTTGCTTGGGTTTATTTTCCCGAGAAATTATTATTCCAGTTTGTTCCATCATCTGTACACACAGATCTATCAAATGATGGCTGCATTAACGATGGTTGCTTCGGTCAGTTTCCCGTCTACACTTCGGCGAATGCCGCATTGGGGACTTGGACCGCCCTACGAATTCAAGCTTTGTCATGCCGACGCCCCGCATCGACATTGGCTTCGACGCCAGGCCACATCTCTTTGCGTAATTTAATTATGCGAGGATGTTTTATATATTTATACTAGTACAAATGCCCGTGCGTTGCACCGGGCAAAAAATGAAATATAACCTGCTCCAGTGCCACTGTGCAATATTTTTAATATAATTTTGTAAACGTCAGAAATAAGGTTGATTATTTTTTGTAAATCAATGTTGCATAAAGGAAAAGTAAAATAGTTTGATAAACTTTTGGGTGCCAACAGAAGCAGATTCAACTAAATATCTTAAAGATGTGATATGAAAACCAAAGTAAATATTCATATTCTATGAAAGGTAAGTGCAATACGATTAATCTAGTAAAGTAATTTGGAATGTCGGCTTCACTAACTCTTTACCATCAACTAAATTGTGAGGAACCCATTTGTTTCACCATAAATAGAAACCAAAAAACTTTCAATCTATTAGATAAAGTAAACTGATTAGGTGGCCTAATCAAAGATGTACGTCTATATCTGTTTAGGATTCATCAAAGAACACACTTGATGCTGTTAGAAATGCTATGCAAAATAAGTTAGCAAACCGCCGTAAAAGAGAAGAATAATTTGATATATTATTCAGCAGAATATAATATAAATGGATGCAGTATTCAACTTTTACCAGGTCTAACTGATAAGGTTTACCATGAGACAAACCTGAATCCTTACAGCCGCAATTAAATTTTGCACAGCTGAATTATAATACTGGTAAAACAACTATACCACCATGAGTATATTCTACCCAAACGGTTTCAATGGAGAGAACCTATACACTCAAGGATTCCTGGGAGCAAGATGCAAGGAAAAGGACTAAAATACTGGGGGTAATGAAAGTTCCAATGTATAAAAACTTGCCCTTCTCATGTTCTTTGGTAAACACATATCTTACTCGAGCAATAAAATCGTTCCTACAAAATTGAAGGTCTGAATCTTTTCCATTATTAGATGAACATACAAAAACTTGCCCGCAGGCAAGAACTGCTTAAGTGAACAGATAACTTCAAATAGTTAGCCATGAAAACCAGAGAAAGGGAAGTAAGAAAATATAGAATTTTTTCTCAGGTAATTAAATTAAAAGGAAAATGATTCCACCAAAAGACGGAAGCATTGTTGTCCCACATACTTAAACAAAATAACTATTGCCACAAGTAGCAACACAGCCAGCAATCACACAGCAGCAGCCAAACACACATATCAGGCAGGACATGCACCAACATCAAACAAAAAAGTAGGTTTGATGTTCATGTAAACGAAAAGGGCATTTCTTGAGATTTCTTACCGCATAAGGGAGAGTGTGGCTGGCGAAGAACAGGGGCGGGGTCGTCATCTTCTCTGCACATATGCACATGAAGCAGAGTGAAGCGATGGAGAACCGATAGGATAGGTTATGCTGGATCTGACAGGAGTAGGCGACGAAGACCAGCAGTGCAGCCACTGGCGGCGGGAACCTCCACACGCCCCTCCTCCTCGAGCTCTTAAACTGTGACTTCCTTGGTCGGCTCCAAACCTACATTGAGCAGAACATCTCAGCAAAATGCAATACTGTACTCCATTAACTCAAGCAAGGAGAGAAAAAGAATATGTTCCATCAATGTTATTCTAATTTGATATTAATGAGAAATAATGTCAGAAGTACATTGGTCCTTGATTTTGTTTTCTTAGATAGGGTCTCTTGTAGGTTGTAGTAGATGTATTAAGGAACTGAAACAAATCAAGTCTGCATTTTTGTGCCGGCTGGAGACCTACTGCTTTTGTATCTTGTTGTATACAATTCAAATGATACAAAAATTATGAACTTGAGACTGAGACACCATGTAGTAGATTGGACATTGTTTTACATCAAACACATATTGAGGATTTACAACAATCTCTTGTGACAGGGCCACTAACAGCAATGGGGGAGTAATGCAACAGAAGTTCTATGCAAGGAGATTAATATAAATTAATAGAATTATAAAAGGCAAGGCAGCAAACCTCTTTAGAGAAGGCTAATGTTTATTTCTTAACTGAGGTACTAAAATCACACAAAAACTTATAAATACTAATTCTGAAGAGTGAACAGTATGAGATCAGTCTCCCTAGAATTAGTACATACTACACAATGCGTCGACAGTATATGGAAAACAAAGACATGTGCATAATCTAGAAGACAACCATGCTAGCATATTCATGAGGCAGGGAAGACAGCATATGAAATCTGAACTTGCATCATTGTACTGTTTAGGATGTCCTTTCCCTTTTATACCACATCTTTTGTTCAACATGTTCCTCTGCATTTTCACTTGAACAACATTCTGTTGAACCAAAAGACAATACCACCAATGCCAATTACCAAGATGCCGATATATAAAAATTGTTAGCGACCTGTGAGAGTTTAGCCAACATATTATGTAGCTGATGGTCCATCTTTGCAAGTAAAAAATCAGAATAGAGGCCTGTCTTTGTCAGCGGCTCGTCTAACCTGCAGAATCGTGCATCATTCTATCTTTCCCTTGCTTATAGAAGCACTACTCACTGGACCACTCAACATTGTAATTTGGAACTAACTGGACAGAAAAATATGATGCAAATTTATGTCCTCTCGCATGAAACATATCATTACAGCTGTAAAATCATGTCATGGAATAGAAGCTACCATTAATCATGTTCATGCAAAGGCTGCAAAAACTCTACCTATACACTCCCTTCGAATCACCCTGGTAGCAGCCAAGCCCTCTGCCGTTCCGCCAGCAGTGAAGCCACCATGGTCCACCCTGAGTTTTTGCATGGTTCATCTTCTCTGCACTGAACACTTTGGAGATGAGATTCTTTTGCCTTCTCTGCTTTTGGAAAAAAACATAAAAGGCCTACAGATCAGACTGTCATATATATGCCACTTCAGTTTCTATAATTTATTGATTCTCTTAAAATTAAATGATGTTTCGTCATCTTGTGTTTGTTAAAATATATAATCAATTGCAAGGGATTAGAGGCCGGATGTATGATTTTTATTTAAGTTTGGCTGCTGCACAGTCATTACCAGTTGCATGGATAGCTGACTAGTCAATGGACGGAAAGCTACATAAGCAGGATGCCGCTTTGCTAGTTTACTCGTGCATCAACGAACCATTCAATAAATGAAATCTATCCACATATCCAGGTCTATGGTAGGAGCCTAGAGAGGCACGCTAACAACTATTGGTTGCCAACGCCAAGGAACTGCAAGCGTGACACTGGTGAGCTGCACGCCCGCGGTACAGAGCCGCATGCCAACGAGCTGAACCAACACCGCTCTGTCAGCTGCATGTGCTGCCCAAACCACAGTCGCAGACCTGGATGTCATGGAGAATTGGATCCGAGGTAGGAGCAAGAACAACACATGGCCGCCAGCCAGATTGCCCCACCGATAAACAGCACTGCACACACACAACAACACTGAATCTGCTAGCACGCAGTAATGAACTACACATATCCCGTGAAACAGGGAGCTGAACTGAAAACTGAACCTTAAATTGCACAAATCAAACTTTTGCCACTGCTCCTTATGGGACTGGGCACCGAACTGCAACTCCCGTGATGCCTAAGCAGCGTGGCCGATGCACTGCACTTGGAGTATTGCACACACACGGAACAAATTGCAAGTCCGCGTCGGCTGGGATTTTCACCCGCCGGCTGGGATTTTCACCGTGAGATGGCCGAGGTATTCACTGCGGTCCACCATGTGGGTGGGTGTCGTGGAGGTGACAGCCGGAGGAAGGCGGTGGAGCACCTGCTCACCTCCTCAACAGAGAAGTGAGCGACATGTGAGCTGCGCATGCTCGCATGTGAGGAAGAAGGGAGGAGGAGAACGGCCCATCCGGTCACGGCGGCGTGGTCCATGAGCCTGGCTTCCAGCGCCGAACTACAAAGAGAGGAGGGATCTCTCCTACGGCTCAAGGTAGAAGAAGGTGGTAGATGGTCGGGGACGACCGGATCCAGCGCTGTAGGCGGTGGTTGGCGACGCAGGGCTCTGCGGTGGCTGGATCTGACGCTGGTGCCCATACGCGGGAGGAGCGCAACAACACGGGTGGTGGAAGGAGTCGGGGTCGTGCTGCTAGGTAGGGGCGGCAGGCGGCGCGGCGTTTCTGGGCTGCCGGCGGGATGTGGTGGGAGGCGCGGCTGGTGGAGGTTGGGCGGCGGCAGGGAGGCCAGGGAGGAACCGCACGGGAGAAGGAGCTCGGGGTCAGGCGGCGGTGGTGGCGGCCGCGGCACTCGGGCCTGGGCGGGCCGGATCTGGGCTCGAAACATTTTCTCACTTTAAAAAGGACCGCGGGTGTAATACCGAAAACCACAAGGACTTTTCTGCAAAATTGGCGAAGACGTACGACCTTCACTGGTTTATTATTATTTTTTGGGCTGCACTATTTTACATGTGTAGGTAATCGGCTTCGACCGCATCACGCGGTCACTTCGGCAAGCCGATGTCATCGTCCCAATCGGCATAAATTGGCTCGCGTGATCACTTTGTTGGTCTAATTGCTATACCGACATATTCAGTCGTCTTGGGGACTTCGGCATCGCTGAGAGAGCTCTACCTCATCGAGTGTTCGGCACACGAGCCATATTTCTTTTATTACTCACTTTGCATCAACTATTAATTATGCAATGATTTTTTTAATTTATTATTATTACTATTAACTCAGGCTTGCACTATTTTCTGTGCACATGTAAATGATCCGCGTTGGGCAGCTCTGTCACCTCGGCATACCGACGTACCACGTCACCTCGGCTAGAACGCGGCTTCATCATTACTTCATTAACCCACACCGGGGACTTCGGCGTCATACTGCTGGCCTGCTCCGTCGCCTCAGTCGGACTGGGGGTTCCACCTTGCTACCTTATCCGTACTATGTCGCCACTTCAAAGTGCCGAGCTCTTCGCTCCGCCACCTCAGGACCGGCTTGGGGGCTGGGACCTCGTCCCACCGTATGATCGGGCCGCGCATCGACACCGAGCACATTAACCAGCTAAGTCGCTTTCATGCTCAGTTTTTTTAATTCTTGTTCGGTTTGACCAAACATTATATTTGTGTTAAAAACTTAGTTTGTCAACAAACATTGTTTGTTAAAAGCACTTTCTTTCCCAAGTTAACTGGGGGCTCTTAAATTTTATGAGCCATTGTATAATAAAAGTTTTCTTCTTAGTCGTTGCAAAGTCTTTTTCTATCACTCCTTTTTTCGACGTGAGTGTGTGGTCAATAGCCGGGAAGCCTAGTTTATCTCTCAAAGCCGTTCGAGTTTAGTTTGCTAAACTGGCCTAACGAGAAGTACTCCGCCTTTGGGATAGGAGGTTGAAGCCATAGGCTGACCCGCTTGAAGTCTTGAGATTGGATGTGTCATGTTAAAGCACGACAGAAGCACATTTTTTTAAAGACCAATTTCGGATTGGCGCAAAAAACTTGATTTACTTCGGACATAAAGTTTTTACTGGAGTTTTTTGGTTTTCCAAGCTTATGGCATTTTTTGTGTGTCTCCAGCATAAGTCTCGCAGTACAATGCCAGACACCTTTAAAGCTTCGGTAATATCAAAGAGGGGCAGGGCTAGAGCCGAACCCACCAAAAGCCAAGGTATTCCATGGACTCCTCGGCAAAACATTCTCGGATACTGCTTTATATACATCGGTTTTGAATTGTGTCTTTGGTCAATAGTTGGGTTGCCCGGCTCCTGTGCTTGCCTCCTATGTTCTGCTTTGTTCGGCTAGGTGTGCGAAGGGAGAACCACTGCGATTGTGCTTCCAGCTCGAATGGTTAAGCACATCAGTGGAGAAAGCCAAAACTTGACTATCACAATGGGCATAAACTAGTCAGTGATCCAATGATGGTGTCAAACTATATATCGATCCCGATTACCCCGTGTTAAATGATGGGCCTTTCATAACATCGACTGAAGTATTAATGGCTAAACTTTGGTCGGTGCCGAACACTAACCGGGGGCTCGTAGCTAGCTTCCCTAGTTTAAAGGTCCTATGACTAAGTGAAGTTATAAAGCCGGCATATCTGATTGCCTCATTTCCTCTAACACAACCGCCTTCTGGCACCGAGACATCGGCTAAGTGTTGTTTTTTTATTGCGGAAACACCCTGTGTAGCATCTATAAGGGGGTGGAAGCCGACGATGGACCACTTTCAACTGATAAACGGTCGCAACGGAGTCAAAATAAACATATCATCGGTGTTTGTATTTAATATATGAGGGCTGCTGCTACGTCTTGAGCATGCGTTGGTTCTCCCTTGAAGAGGAAAGGGTGATGCAGCAAAGTAGCATAAGTATTTCCCTCAGTTTTTAAGAACCAAGGTATCAATCCAGTAGGAGACTACACGCAAATCACCCAGTACCTGCACAAACAAATAAGAACCTTGCAACCAACGCGATAAAGGGGTTGTCAATCCCTTCACGGCCACTTGCAAAAGTGAGATCTGATAAAGATAATAAGATAAATATTTTTGGTATTTTTGTGGTAAGATTGCAAAAATAAAGATTGCAAAATAAATAGTGAACTAGAATTGTAGATTGGAAACTTATATGATGTAAAGTAGACCCGGGGGCCATAGGTTTCACTAGTGGCTTCTCTCAAGATAGCATGTATTACGGTGGGTGAACAAATTACTGCCGAGCAAATTGATAGAAAAGCATATAGTTATGATGATATCTATGGCAATGATCATGAATATAGGCATCACGTACGTGACAAGTAGACCGAAACGATTCTGCATCTACTACTATTACTCCACACATCGACCGCTATCCAGCATGCATCTAGAGTATTAAGTTCATAAGAACGGAGTAACGCATTAGGCAAGATGACATGATGTAGAGGGATAAACTCAAGCAATATGATATAAACCCCATCTTTTTATCCTCGATGGCAACAATACAATACATGTCGTTTCCCTTTCTGTCACTGGGATCGAGCACCGCAAGATTGAACCCAAAGCTAAGCACTTCTCCCATTGCAAGAAAGATCAACCTAGTAGGCCAAACTAAACCGATAATTCAAAGAGACTTGCAAAGATATCAAATCATGCATATAATAATTTAGAGAAGAATCAAATAATATTCATAGATAATCAAGTTCATAAACCCACAATTCATCGGATCTCGGCAAACACACCGCAAAAGAGTTACATCGAATAGATCTCTAAGAAGATCGAGTAGAACTTTGTATTGAGATCCAAAGAGAGAGAATAAGCCATCTAGCTAATAACTATGGACCCGAAGGTCTGTGGTAAACTACTCACACATCATCGGAAAGGCTATGGTGTTGATGTAGAAGCCCTCCATGATCGAATCCCCCTCCGGCAGATCGCTGGAAAAGGCACCAAGATGGGATCTCACGGGTACAGAAGGTTGCGGCGGTGGAAAAGGTGTTTCGTGGCTCTCCCCAAAGGTTTCCGGGTATAAGAGTATATATAGGCGAAAAAAGTAGGTCGGTGGAGCTGCAAGGGGCCCACGAGGGTGGGGGGCGCGCCCTCCTTCCTCGTGGCTTCCTTGCCGCTTCCTTGACGTCCACTCCAAGTCTCCTGGATTGTGTTTGTCCCAAAAATGATCCTCGCGAAGGTTTCATTCCGTTTGGATTCCGTTTGATATTCCTTTTCTGCGAAACACCGAAATAGGCAAAAACAACAACAATTTGCACTGGGCTTTCGGTTAATAGGTTAGTCCCAAAAATAATATCAAAGTTATATTAAAGCCCATTAAACATCCAAAACAGATAACATAATAGCATGGAACAATCAAAAATTATAGATACGTTGGAGACGTATCAAGCATCCCCAAGCTTAATTCCTGCTCGGCCTCGAGTAGGTAAATGATAAAAACAGAATTTTTGATGTGGAATGCTCCCTAACATAATTTTCAATGTAATTCTTTATTGTGGCATGAATGTTCAGATCCAAAAGATTCAAGATAAAAGTTTAATATTGACATAAAAATAGTAATACTTCAAGCATGCTAACCAAGCAATTATGTCTTATCAAAATAGCATAGCCAAAGAAAGCTTATCCCTACAAAATCATATAGTTTGGTCATGCTTATTTTCGTCACACAAAATGCGCCCATCATGCATAACCCCGATGACAAGCCGAGCAATTGGTTCATACTTTTTAACGCGCTTCAGCCTTTTCAACCCTTACGCAATACATGAGCGCAAGCCGTGGATATAGCACTATAGGTGGAATAGCATATGATGGTGGGGGTTATGTGGGAAGACAAAAAAGGAGAAAGTCTCACATTGACGCGGCTAATCAACGGGCTATGGAGATGCCCATCAATTGATGTCAATGCAAGGAGTAGGGATTGCCATGCTACGGATGCACTAGAGCTATAAGTGTATGAAAGCTCATCTAAAGAAACTAAGTGGGTGTGCATCCAACTTGCTTGCTCACGAAGACCTAGGGGCATTTTGAGGAAGCCCATCATTGGAATATACAAGTCAAGTTCTATAATGAAAAATTCCCACTAGTATATGAAAGTGACAAAATAAGAAACTCTCTATCATGAAGATCATGGTGCTATTTTGAAGCACAAGTGTGGAAAAAGGATAGTAACATTGTCCCTTCTCTCTTTTTCTCTTTTTTTGGGCTTCTTTGGCCTCTTTTTTGGAATTCTTTGGCCTCTTTTTTATTTCATAGTCTCCATCCTTCTTTCCTCACATGTGACAATGCTCTAATAATGATCATCACACTTTTATTTACTCATAAATCAATGTTACAACTCGATACTAAAACAAAAATATGACTCTATGTGAATGCCTCCGGCGGTGTACCGAGATATGCGATGAATCAAGAGCGACATGTATGAAAGAATTATGAAAGTGGCTTTGCCACAAATACGATGTCAACTACATGATCATGCAAAGCAATATGACAATGATGGAGCGTGTCATAATAAACGGAACGGTGGAAAGTTGCATGGCAATATATCACGGAATGGCTATGGAAATGCCATAATAGGTAGGTATGGTGGCTGTTTTGAGGAAGATATAAGGAGGCTTATGTGTGATAGAGCGTATTGTATCACGGGGTTTGGATGCACCGGCGAAGTTTGCACCAACTCTCAAGGTGAGAAAGGGCAATGCACGGTACCGTAGAGGCTAGCAATTTGCGGAAAGGTAAGAGTACGTATGATCCATGGACTCACGTTAGTCATAAAGAACTCATATACTTATTGCAAAAGTTTATTATCCCTCGAAGCAAAGTACTACTACGCATGCCCCTAGAGGGATAGATTGGTAGGAAAAGACCATCGCTCGTCCCCGACTGCCACTCATAAGGAAAGCACTCAAAGAACACCCCATGCTTCAAATTTGTCACATAATGTTTACCATACATGCATGCTACGGGACTTTCCAACTTTAACACAAGTATTCCTCAATTTCAAAATTACCCAACTAGCATGACTCTAACATTACCACCTTTATATCTCAAAACATCTATCAAGTATCATAGTATTCAATGCACTCTATATGAACGTTTTTATCATACCCATCTTGAATGCCTATCATATTAGGACTAATTTTATAGCCAAAGCAAATTACCAGGCTGTTCTAAAAGACTCTCAAAATAATATAAGTGAAGCATGAGAGATCAATAATTTCTACAAAATAAAACCACCACCGTGCTCTAAAAAATATAAGTGAAGCACTAGAGCAAAATTATCTAGCTAAAAGATATAAGTGAAGCACATAGAGTATTCTAATAAATTCTGATTCATGGTGTCTCTCCCAAAAGGTGTATATAGTAAGGATGATTGTGTTAAACTAAAAAGCAAAGACTCAAATTATACAAGACGCTCCAAGCAAAACACATATCATGTGGTGAATAAAAATATAGCCTCAAGTAAAGTTACCGATAGACGAAGAAGAAAGAGGGGATGCCTTCCGGGGCATCCCCAATCTTAGTCTTTTGGTTGTCCTTGGATTTTACCTTGGGTGCCTGGGGCATCCCCAAGCTTAGGCTCTTGCCACTCCTTGTTCCAAAATCCATCAAATCTTTACCCCAAAACTTGAAAACTTCACAACACAAAACTCAACAAAAAATCTCATGAGCTCCGTTAGTATAAGAAAACAAATCACCACCTTAAGTTACTATAATGAACTCATTATTTATTTATATTGGTGTTAAACCTACTGTATTCCAACTTCTCTATGGTTCATACCCCCGATACTAGCCATAGATTCATCAAAATAAGCAAACAACACACGAAAAATAGAATCTATCAAAAACAGAATAGTCTGTACCAATCTGTAGGTTTCGAATATTTATGTAACTCCACAAATCCTGAGATATTAAGACGTCCTAAATAATTTGTATATTGATCTACTGTAGTTGGAATTGGTATTTTATCGCTCTCTGGTAAAAAATGAAAATTATTCTCGCGGGTGTTTACTTTCTATTTTTTTCCAGCAAGATCAAATAACAATCACCCAAGAAGATCTTAAAGGTTTTACTTGGCACAAACACTAATTAAAACATAAAATACAATCATAACAGAGGATCGATGGTTTATTTATTAATAACCAGGAACAAAAATCAATGAACAAAAATAAAATTGGGTTGCCTCCTAACAAGCGCTACCGTTTAACGCCCCTAGCTAGTGAAGGAAATATGCCCTAGAGGCAATAATAAAGTTATTATTTATTTCCTTATTTCATGATAAATGTTTATTATTCATGCTAGAATTGTATTAATCGGAAACATAATACATGTGTGAATACATAGACAAACAGAGTGTCACTAGTAATGCGGAAATTGACGAAGGTAGAAATCGAGAAAAACATCAAGTGTTGATGGTAGACAAGACCACTAGTTTCAAGAAAAGGGCAGAGGGAAGAAAGGGGAACTTCAAGAAGAACAGCAAGCAAGTTGCTGCTTAAGTGAAGAAGCCCAAGTCTGGTCCTAAGCCTGAGACTAAGTGTTTCTACTGCAAAGGGACTGGTCACTGGAAGTGGAACTACCCCAAGTGATTGGCAGATAAGAAGGATGGCAAAGTGAACATAAGTATATTTGATATACATGTTATTGATGTGTACTTTACTAGTGTTTATAGCAAACCCTCAGTATTTGATACTAGTTCAGTTGCTAAGATTAGTAACTCGAAACGGGAGTTGCAGAATAAACAGAGACTAGTTAAGGGTGAAGTGACGATGTGTGTTGGAAGTGGTTCCAAGATTGATATGATCATCATCGCACACTCCCCTATACTTTCGGGATTAACGTTGAACCTAAATAAGTGTTATTTGGTTTTTGCGTTGAGCATGAATATGATTTGATCATGTTCATTGCAATACGGTTATTCATTAAAGTTAGAGAATAATTGTTGTTCTGTTTACATGAATAAAACCTTCGATGGTCATACACCCAATGAAACAAGTTCATTGGATCTCGATCATAGTGATACACATATTCATAATATTGAAACCAAAAGATGCGAAGTTAATAATGATAGTGCAACTTATTTATAGCACTGCCGTTTAGGTCATATTGGTGTAAAGCGCATGAAGAAACTCCATACTGATGGGATTTTGGAATCACTTGATTATGAATCACTTGATGCTTGCGAACCATGCCTTTTGGGCAAGATGACTAAAACGCCGTTCTCCGGAACAATGAAGCAAGCAACAGATTTGTTGGAGATCATACATACTGATGTATGTGGTCCGATGAATATTAAGGCTTGCAGCAGGTATCATTATTTTCTGACCTTCATAGATGATTTGAGCAGATATGGGGATATCTACTTGATGAAACATAAGTCTGAAACATTTGAAAAGTTCAAAGAATTTTAGAGTGAAGTGGAGAATCATCGTAACAAAAATGAAAGTTTCTACGATATGATCGCAGAGGTAAAATATTTGAGTTACGAGTTTGGTCTTCAATTAAAATAATGTGGAATAGTTTCACAAACTCATGCCACATGGAACACCACAGCATAATGGTGTGTCCGAACGTCATAACCGTACTTTATTGGATATAGTGCGATCTATGATGTCTCTTACCGATCTACCACTATCGTTTTGGAGTTATGCATTAGAGACAACTGCATTCACGTTAAATAGGGCACCATCTAAATCCGTTGAGATGACACCATATGAACTATGGTTTGGCAAGAAACCTAAGCTGTCGTTTCTTAAAGTTTGGGACTGCGATGCTTACATGAAAAAGTTTCAACATGATAAGCTCGAACCCAAATCGGAGAAATATGTCTTCATAGGATACCCAAAGGAGACTATTGGGTACACCTTCTATCACAAATCCGAAGGCAAGACTTTTGTTGCTAAATTCGGAGTTTTTCTAGAGAAGGAGTTTCTCTCGAAAGAAGTGAGTGGGAGGAAAGTAGAACTTGATAAGGTAATTGTACCTTCTCCCTTATTGGAAAGTAGTTCATCACAGAAATCTGTTCCTGTGGCTACTACACCAATTAGTGAGGAAGCTAATGATGATGATCATGTAACTTCAGATCAAGTTACTACCAAATCTCGTAGGTAAACCAGAGTGAGATCCGCACCAGAGTGGTACGGTAATCCTGTTCTGGAAGTCATGTTACTAGACCATGACGAACTTGCGAACTATGAGGAAGCGATGATGAGCCCAGATTCCGCGAAATGGTTTGAGGCCATGAAATCTGAGATATGATCCATGTATGAGAACAAAGTATGGAATTTGATGGATTTGCCCGATGATCGGCAAGCCATAGAAAATAAATGGATCTTCAAGAGGAAGACGGACGCTGATAGTAGTGTAACTATCTACAAAGCTAGAATTGTCGCAAAAGGTTTTCGACAAGTTCAAGGTGTTGACTACGATGAGAGTTTCTCACTCGTATCTATGCTTAAGTCTGTCCGAATCATGTTAGCAATTGTCGCGTTTTATGAAATCTGGCAAATGGATAAACAAAACTGCATTCCTTAATGGATTTACTAAAGAAGAGTTGTATACGATTCAACTAGAAGGTTTTGTCGATCCTAAAGGTGTTAACTAAATATGCAAGCTCCAGCGATCCATCTATGGACTGGTGCAAGAATCTCGGAGTTGGAATATACGCTTTGATAAGTTGATCAAAGCATATAGTTTTATACAGACTTGTGGTGAAGCCTGTATTTACAAGAAAGTGAGTGGGAGCACTACAACATTTCTGATAAATATATGTGAATGACATATTGTTGATCGGAAATAATGTAGAATTATTCTGCAAAGCATAAAGGAGTGTTTGAAAGGAATTTTCCAAAGAAAGACCTCGATGAAGCTGCTTACATATTGAGTATCAAGATCTATAGAGATAGATCAAGACACTTGATAAGTTTTTTCAATGAGTACATACCTTGACAGGATTTTGAAGTAGTTCAAAATGGAACAGTCAAAGAAAAGGTTTCTTGCCTGTGTTACAAGGTGTGAAGTTGAGTAAGACTCAAAGCCCGACCACGGCAGAAGATAGAAAGAGAATGAAAGTCATTCCCTATGCCTCAGTCATAGGTTCTATAAAGTATGCCATGCTGTATACCAGATCTATTGTATGCCCTACCACTGAGTTTGGCAAGGGAGTACGATAGTGATCTAGGGGTAGATCACTGGACAGCGGTCAAAATTATCCTTAGTGGAATAAGGATATGTTTCTCGATTATGGAAGTGAAAAAGGTTCGTCGTAAAGGGTTACGCCGATGCAAGTTTGACACTAATCTAGATGACTCTAAGTCTCGGTCTAGATACATATTGAAAGTGGGAGCAATTAGCTAGAGTAGCTTCATGCAGAGCATTGTTGACATAGAAATTTGCAAAATACATGCGGATCTGAATGTGGCAGACCCGTTGACTAAGATTCTCTCACAAGCAAAACATGATCACACCTTAGTACTCCTTGGGTGTTAATCACATAGCGATGTGAACTAGATTACTGAATCTAGTAAACCCTTTGGATGTTGGTCACATGGCGATGTGAACTATGGGTGTTAATCACATGATGATGTGAACTATCGATGTTAATCACATGGTGATGTGATCTAGATTATTGACTCTATTGCAAGTGGGAGACTGAAGGAAATATGCCCTAGAGGCAATAATAAAGTTATTATTTATTTCCTTATTTCATGATAAATGTTTATTATTCATGCTACAATTGTATTAATCGGAAACATAATACATGTGTGAATACATAGACAAACAGAGTGTCACTAGTATGCCTCTACTTGACTAGCTCGTTAATCAAAGATGGTTATGTTTCCTAACCATGAACAAAGTGTTGTTATTTGATTAACGAGGTCACATCATTAGTTGAATGATCTGATTGACATGACCCATTCCATTAGCTTAGCACCCGATCATTTAGTATGTTGCTATTGCTTCCTTCATGACTTATACATGTTCCTATGACTATGAGATTATGCAACTCCCGTTTGCCGGAGGAACACTTTGGGTGCTACCAAACGTCACAACGTAACTGGGTGATTATAAAGGAGCATTACAGGTGTCTCCAAAGGTATATGTTGGGTTGGCGTATTTCGAGATTAGGATTTGTCACTCCGATTGTCGGAGAGGTATCTCTGGGCCCTCTCGGTAATGCACATCACATAAGCCTTGCAAGCATTGCAACTAATGAGTTAGTTGCGAGATGATGTATTACGGAACGAGTAAAGAGACTTGCCGGTAACGAGATTGAACTAGGTATTGGATACCGACGATCGAATCTCTGGCAAGTAACATACCGATGACAAAGGGAACAACGTATGTTGTTATGCGGTCTGACCGATAAAGATCTTCGTAGAATATGTAGGAGCCAATATGAACATCCAGGTCCCGCTATTGGTTATTGACCGGAGACGTGTCTCGGTCATGTCTACATTGTTCTCGAACCGTAGGGTCCGCACGCTTAGGGTTTCGATGACAGTTATATTATGAGTGTATGAGTTTTGATGTACCGAAGGAGTTCGGAGTCCCAGATGAGATCGGGGACATGAAGAGGAGTCTCGAAATGGTCGAGACGTAAAAATCGATATATTGGACGACTATATTCGGAGATCGGAAAGGTTCCGAGTGATCCGAGTATTTTTCGGAGTACCGGAGAGTGACGGGAATTCGCCGGGGAGTATATGGGCCTTATTGGGCTTTAGGGGAAAGAGATAGGAGAGTTTGGGCGCCCCCCAAGGCCTAGTCCGAATTGGACTAGGGGGAAGGGCTGCGCCCCCTCCTTCCTTCTCTCCTCTTTTCCCTTGCCTTGACTCCTACTCCTAATACATGGAAGGACTCCTAATTGGACTAGGAAAGGGGGAATCCTACTCCCGGTGGGAGTAGGACTCCCCTAGGGCGCGCCATAGAGAGGGCCGGCCCTTCCCTCCTCCACTCCTTTATATACGGGGGCAGGGGGCACCCCATAGACACACAAGTTGATCCTCGTGATCGTTCCTTAGCCGTGTGCGGTGCCCCCCTCCACCATATTCCACCTCGGTCATATTGTTGCAGTGCTTAGGCGAAGCCCTGCGACGGTAGAACATCAAGATCGTCACCACGCCGTCGTGCTGACGGAACTCCTCCCTGACGCTTTGCTGGATCGGAGCCAGGGGATCGTCATCGAGCTGTACGTGTGCTAAGAACTCGGAGGTGCCGGAGTAACGGTGCTTGGATCGGTCGGATCGGGAAGACGTAGGACTACTTCCTCTACGTTGCGTCAACGCTTCCGCAGTCGGTCTGCGTGGGTATGTAGACAACACTCTCCCCTCTCGTTGCTATGCATCACCATGATCTTGCGTGTGCGTAGGAAAATTTTGAAATTACTACGTTCCCCAACAGTGGCATCCGAGCCTAGGTTTTATGGTTTGATGTTATATGCACGAGTAGAACACAAGTGAGTTGTGGGCGATATAAGTCATACTGCCTACCAGCATGTCATACTTTGGTTCGGCGGTATTGTTGGACGAGACGACCCGGACCAACATTACGCGTACGCTTACGCGAGACCAGTTCTCCCGACGTGCTTTGCACATAGGTGGCTTGCGGGCGACTGTCTCTCCAACTTTAGTTGAACCGAGTGTGGCTACGCCCGGTCCTTGCGAAGGTTAAAACGGAGTCTATTTGACAAACTATCATTGTGGTTTTGATGCGTAGGTAAGATTGGTTCTTGCTTAAGCCCGTAGCAGCCACGTAAAACTTGCAACAACAAAGTAGAGGACGTCTAACTTGTTTTTGCAGGGCATGTTGTGATGTGATATGGTCAAAACGTGATGAGATATAAGTTGTTGTATGAGATGATCATGTTTTGTTAAAGTTATCGGCAACTGGCAAAAGCCTTATGGTTGTCTCTTTATTGCATAAGATGCAAGTGCCAAATAATTGCTTTACTTTATCGCTATGCGATAGCAATAGTTGCAAGAGCAATAGTTGGCGAGATGACCGTGTGACGACACATTGATATAGATCAAGATGATGGAGATCATGGTGTCATGCCGGTGACGATAGAGATCATGACAATACTTTGGAGATGGAGATCAAAGGCGCAAGATGATGATGGCCATATCATGTCACATATTTTGATTGCATATGATGTTTATCTTTTATACATCTTATTCTTGCTTTGATTGACGGTAGCATTATAAGATGATCTCTCACTAATTATCAAGAAGTGTTCTCCCTGAGTATGCACCGTTGCGAAAGTTCTTCGTGCTGAGACACCATGTGATGATCGGGTGTGATAGACTCTACGTTCAAATACAACGGGTGCAAAACAGTTGCACACGCGGAATACTCAGGTTATACTTGACGAGCCAAGCATATACAGATATGGCCTCGGAACACGGAGACCGAAAGGTCGAGCGTGAATCATATAGTAGATATGATCAACATAATGATGTTCACCAATGAAACTACTCCATCTCACGTGATGATCGGACATGGATTAGTTGATTTGGATCACGTGATCACTTAGAGGATTAGAGGGATGTCTATCTAAGTGGGAGTTCTTAAGTAATATGATTAAATTGAACTTAAATTTATCATGAACTTAGTCCTGGTAGTATTTTGCAAATCATGTTGTAGATCAATAGCTCGCGTTGTTGCTTCCCTGTGTTTATTTTGATATGTTCCTAGAGAAAATTGTGTTGAAAGATGTTAGTAGCAAAGATGCGGATTGGATCCGTGATCTGAGGTTTATCCTCATTGCTGCACAGAAGAATTATGTCCTTGATGCACCGCTAGGTGACGGACCTATTGCAGGAGCAGATGCAGACGTTATGAACGTTTGGCTAGCTCAATATGATGACTACTTAATAGTTTAGTGCACCATGCTTAATGGCTTAGAATCGGGCCTTCAAAGACGTTTTGAACGTCATGGAGCATATGAGATGTTCCAGGAGTTGAAGTTAATATTTCAAGCAAATACCCGAGTTGAGATATATGAAGTCTCCAACAAGTTCTATAGATAAAAGATGGAGGAGAATCGCTCAACTAGTGAGCATGTGCCCAGATTGTCTGAGTAATACAATCGCTTGAATCAAGTGGGAGTTAATCTTCCAGATAAGATAGTGATTGACAGAATTCTCTAGTCACCATCACCAAGTTAGTAGAACTTCGTGATGAACTATGATATGCAAGGGATAACGGAAACGATTCCCAAGCTCTTCGTAATGCGGAAATTGACGAAGGTAGAAATCGAGAAAAACATCAAGTGTTGATGGTAGACAAGACCACTAGTTTCAAGAAAAGGGCAGAGGGAAGAAAGGGGAACTTCAAGAAGAACAGCAAGCAAGTTGCTGCTCAAGTGAAGAAGCCCAAGTCTGGTCCTAAGCCTGAGACTAAGTGTTTCTACTGCAAAGGGACTGGTCACTGGAAGCGGAACTACCCCAAGTGATTGGCAGATAAGAAGGATGGCAAAGTGAACATAAGTATATTTGATATACATGTTATTGATGTGTACTTTACTAGTGTTTATAGCAAACCCTCACTATTTGATACTAGTTCAGTTGCTAAGATTAGTAACTCGAAATGGGAGTTGCAGAATAAACATAGACTAGTTAAGGGTGAAGTGACGATGTGTGTTGGAAGTGGTTCCAAGATTGATATGATCATCATCGCACACTCCCCTATACTTTCGGGATTAATGTTGAACCTAAATAAGTGTTATTTGGTTTTTGCGTTGAGCATGAATATGATTTGATCATGTTTATTGCAATACGGTTATTCATTAAAGTCAGAGAATAATTGTTGTTCTGTTTACATGAATAAAACCTTCGATGGTCATACACCCAATGAAACAAGTTCATTGGATCTCGATCGTAGTGATACACATATTCATAATATTGAAACCAAAAGATGCGAAGTTAATAATGATAGTGCAACTTATTTATAGCACTGCCGTTTAGGTCATATTGGTGTAAAGCGCATGAAGAAACTCCATACTGATGGGATTTTGGAATCACTTGATTATGAATCACTTGATGCTTGCGAACCATGCCTTTTGGGCAAGATGACTAAAACGCCGTTCTCCGGAACAATGAAGCAAGCAACAGATTTGTTGGAGATCATACATACTGATGTATGTGGTCCGATGAATATTAAGTCTTGCAGCAGGTATCATTATTTTCTGACCTTCACAGATGATTTGAGCAGATATGGGGATATCTACTTGATGAAACATAAGTCTGAAACATTTGAAAAGTTCAAAGAATTTTAGAGTGAAGTGGAGAATCATCGTAACAAAAATGAAAGTTTCTACGATATGATCGCAGAGGTAAAATATTTGAGTTACGAGTTTGGTCTTCAATTAAAATAATGTGGAATAGTTTCACAAACTCATGCCACATGGAACACCACAGCATAATGGTGTGTCCGAACGTCATAACCGTACTTTATTGGATATAGTGCGATCTATGATGTCTCTTACCGATCTACCACTATCGTTTTGGAGTTATGCATTAGAGACAGCTGCATTCACGTTAAATAGGGCACCATCTAAATCCGTTGAGATGACACCATATGAACTATGGTTTGGCAAGAAACCTAAGCTGTCGTTTCTTAAAGTTTGGGACTGCGATGCTTACATGAAAAAGTTTCAACATGATAAGCTCGAACCCAAATCGGAGAAATATGTCTTCATAGGATACCCAAAGGAGACTGTTGGGTACACCTTCTATCACAAATCCGAAGGCAAGACTTTTGTTGCTAAATTCGGAGTTTTTCTAGAGAAGGAGTTTCTCTCGAAAGAAGTGAGTGGGAGGAAAGTAGAACTTGATAAGGTAATTGTACCTTCTCCCTTATTGGAAAGTAGTTCATCACAGAAATCTGTTCCTGTGGCTACTACACCAATTAGTGAGGAAGCTAATGATGATGATCATGTAACTTCAGATCAAGTTACTACCAAATCTCGTAGGTAAACCAGAGTGAGATCCGCACCAGAGTGGTACGGTAATCCTGTTCTGGAAGTCATGTTACTAGACCATGACGAACTTGCGAACTATGAGGAAGCAATGATGAGCCCAGATTCCGCGAAATGGTTTGAGGCCATGAAATCTGAGATATGATCCATGTATGAGAACAAAGTATGGACTTTGATGGATTTGCCCGATGATCGGCAAGCCATAGAAAATAAATGGATCTTCAAGAGGAAGACGGACGCTGATAGTAGTGTAACTATCTACAAAGCTAGAATTGTCGCAAAAGGTTTTCGACAAGTTCAAGGTGTTGACTACGATGAGAGTTTCTCACTCGTATCTATGCTTAAGTCTGTCCGAATCATGTTAGCAATTGTCGCGTTTTATGAAATCTGGCAAATGGATAAACAAAACTGCATTCCTTAATGGATTTACTAAAGAAGAGTTGTATACGATGCAACTAGAAGGTTTTGTCGATCCTAAAGGTGTTAACTAAATATGCAAGCTCCAGCGATCCATCTATGGACTGGTGCAAGAATCTCGGAGTTGGAATATACGCTTTGATAAGTTGATCAAAGCATATAGTTTTATACAGACTTGTGGTGAAGCCTGTATTTACAAGAAAGTGAGTGGGAGCACTACAACATTTCTGATAAATATATGTGAATGACATATTGTTGATCGGAAATAATGTAGAATTATTCTGCAAAGCATAAAGGAGTGTTTGAAAGGAATTTTCCAAAGAAAGACCTCGATGAAGCTGCTTACATATTGAGTATCAAGATCTATAGAGATAGATCAAGACACTTGATAAGTTTTTTCAATGAGTACATACCTTGACAGGATTTTGAAGTAGTTCAAAATGGAACAGTCAAAGAAAAGGTTTCTTGCCTGTGTTACAAGGTGTGAAGTTGAGTAAGACTCAAAGCCCGACCACGGCAGAAGATAGAAAGAGAATGAAAGTCATTCCCTATGCCTCAGTCATAGGTTCTATAAAGTATGCCATGCTGTATACCAGATCTATTGTATGCCCTACCACTGAGTTTGGCAAGGGAGTACGATAGTGATCTAGGGGTAGATCACTGGACAGCGGTCAAAATTATCCTTAGTGGAATAAGGATATGTTTCTCGATTATGGAAGTGAAAAAGGTTCGTCGTAAAGGGTTACGCCGATGCAAGTTTGACACTAATCTAGATGACTCTAAGTCTCGGTCTAGATACATATTGAAAGTGGGAGCAATTAGCTAGAGTAGCTTCATGCAGAGCATTGTTGACATAGAAATTTGCAAAATACATGCGGATCTGAATGTGGCAGACCCGTTGACTAAGATTCTCTCACAAGCAAAACATGATCACACCTTAGTACTCCTTGGGTGTTAATCACATAGCGATGTGAACTAGATTACTGAATCTAGTAAACCCTTTGGATGTTGGTCACATGGCGATGTGAACTATGGGTGTTAATCACATGATGATGTGAACTATCGATGTTAATCACATGGTGATGTGATCTAGATTATTGACTCTATTGCAAGTGGGAGACTGAAGGAAATATGCCCTAGAGGCAATAATAAAGTTATTATTTATTTCCTTATTTCATGATAAATGTTTATTATTCATGCTACAATTGTATTAATCGGAAACATAATACATGTGTGAATACATAGACAAACAGAGTGTCACTAGTATGCCTCTACTTGACTAGCTCGTTAATCAAAGATGGTTATGTTTCCTAACCATGAACAAAGTGTTGTTATTTGATTAACGAGGTCACATCATTAGTTGAATGATCTGATTGACATGACCCATTCCATTAGCTTAGCACCCGATCATTTAGTATGTTGCTATTGCTTCCTTCATGACTTATACATGTTCCTATGACTATGAGATTATGCAACTCCCGTTTGCCGGAGGAACACTTTGGGTGCTACCAAACGTCACAACGTAACTGGGTGATTATAAAGGAGCATTACAGGTGTCTCCAAAGGTATATGTTGGGTTGGCGTATTTCGAGATTAGGATTTGTCACTCCGATTGTCGGAGAGGTATCTCTGGGCCCTCTCGGTAATGCACATCACATAAGCCTTGCAAGCATTGCAACTAATGAGTTAGTTGCGAGATGATGTATTACGGAACGAGTAAAGAGACTTGCCGGTAACGAGATTGAACTAGGTATTGGATACCGACGATCGAATCTCTGGCAAGTAACATACCGATGACAAAGGGAACAACGTATGTTGTTATGCGGTCTGACCGATAAAGATCTTCGTAGAATATGTAGGAGCCAATATGAACATCCAGGTCCCGCTATTGGTTATTGACCGGAGACGTGTCTCGGTCATGTCTACATTGTTCTCGAACCGTAGGGTCCGCACGCTTAGGGTTTCGATGACAGTTATATTATGAGTGTATGAGTTTTGATGTACCGAAGGAGTTCGGAGTCCCAGATGAGATCGGGGACATGAAGAGGAGTCTCGAAATGGTCGAGACGTAAAAATCGATATATTGGACGACTATATTCGGAGATCGGAAAGGTTCCGAGTGATCCGAGTATTTTTCGGAGTACCGGAGAGTGACGGGAATTCGCCGGGGAGTATATGGGCCTTATTGGGCTTTAGGGGAAAGAGATAGGAGAGTTTGGGCGCCCCCCAAGGCCTAGTCCGAATTGGACTAGGGGGAAGGGCTGCGCCCCCTCCTTCCTTCTCTCCTCTTTTCCCTTGCCTTGACTCCTACTCCTAATACATGGAAGGACTCCTAATTGGACTAGGAAAGGGGGAATCCTACTCCCGGTGGGAGTAGGACTCCCCTAGGGCGCGCCATAGAGAGGGCCGGCCCTCCCCTCCTCCACTCCTTTATATACGGGGGCAGGGGGCACCCCATAGACACACAAGTTGATCCTCGTGATCGTTCCTTAGCCGTGTGCGGTGCCCCCCTCCACCATATTCCACCTCGGTCATATTGTTGCAGTGCTTAGGCGAAGCCCTGCGACGGTAGAACATCAAGATCGTCACCACGCCGTCGTGCTGACGGAACTCCTCCCTGACGCTTTGCTGGATCGGAGCCAGGGGATCGTCATCGAGCTGTACGTGTGCTAAGAACTCGGAGGTGCCGGAGTAACGGTGCTTGGATCGGTCGGATCGGGAAGACGTAGGACTACTTCCTCTACGTTGCGTCAACGCTTCCGCAGTCGGTCTGCGTGGGTACGTAGACAACACTCTCCCCTCTCGTTGCTATGCATCACCATGATCTTGCGTGTGCGTAGGAAAATTTTGAAATTACTACGTTCCCCAACAACTAGGCATAAAAGCAAGGATAGATCTAAGTATTGTCATCTTTGGTATGCAATCCATATGTGGCTCTCATAATAGATTCATAAGGTAATTTAATTTTCTTTCTAGGAAAGTGTTACATGCCTTTCCTTAACAGAAATTGGATTCTAATATTTCCTTCTTTCATGTCAATAATTGCACCAATCGTTCTAAGGAAAGGTCTACCAAGAATAATAGGACATGTAGGATTGCAATCTATATCAAGAACGATGAAGTCTACGGGCACATAATTCCTATTTGCAACAATAAGAACATCATTAATCCTTCCCATAGGTTTCTTAATGATGGAATCTGCAAGATGCAAATTTAAAGAGCAATCATCAAATTCCCGGAAACCTAGCACATCACACAAAGTTTTTGGAATTGTGGAAACACTAGCACCCAAATCACATAAAGTATAACATTCATAATCTTTCATCTTAATTTTAATAGTAGGTTCCCACTCATCATAAAGTTTTCCAGGGATAGAAACTTCTAATTCAAGCTTTTATTTATGGGATTGCATTAAAGCATCAACGATGTGTTTAGTAAAAGCTTTGTTTTGACTATAAGCATGAGGAGAATTTAACACGGATTGCAACAAGGAAATACAATCTATTAAAGAATAATTATCATAATTAAATTCCTTGAATCCAAAATAGTGGGTTCATTGCTATGTAAAGTTTTGACCTCTTCAATCCCACTTTTACCAATTTTTGCATCAAGATCTAGAAAGTCTGAATAATTGGGACGCCTTTTAACTAAAGTTGCCTCATCTCCAGTCCCATCTTTATCAAGATTCATATTGGAAAACAAAGATTTAATAGGAGACACATCAATCACTTTTAGATCTTCATCATCATCATTATTATTATTATCTAGATCTTCCGGTTTAGCGGCCATCTTATTAACTAAGGTGGCTTGCTTATCCGAAATTTGGGCTATCAAGTTTTCAAGATGAGCAAACTGAGTTTTCAAACCATAAAATTCCTTAGACATATCATCGAGCTCTTTATTCATGTACTCCATGAAACTTTTTTGTTCTTTAAGCTCATTTCTGGAGAAATTATTATGCTCAAACTGCAAAGACATAAAACTTATAACATTCTTTTCAATTTCTTCCAACCTTCTAAGGTTGGGATCAATGCTTTTAGGTGGAGCCATTGTGACAAACAATTAATCCAACAAGAAAGCACAAAATAAGTAAGCAAAAAGAGATGAATGAAAAAAGGGCAAATAAAATGGCAAAGGGTGAAGTGGAGGAGAGGAAAACGAGAGGCAAATGGCAAATAATGTAATGCGAGGGATACTTAGTATGTCTTGACTTGTGTGTAGATCTCCCCGGCAACGGCGCCAGAAATCCATCTTGCTACCTCTTGAGCATGCGTTGGTTTTCCCTTGAAGAGAAATGGGTGATGCAGCAAAGTAGCATAAGTATTTCCCTCGATTTTTGAGAACCAATGTATCAATCTAGTAGGAGACTACACGCAAATCACCTAGTACCAGCACAAACAAATGAGAACCTTGCAACCAACGTGATAAATGGGTTGTCAATCCCTTCACGGCCACTTGCAAAAGTGAGATCTGATAAAGATAATAAGATAAATATTTTTGGTATTTTTGTGGTAAAGATTGGAAAATAAAGATTACAAAATAAATAGTAAACTAGAATTGTAGATTGGAAACTTATATGATGTAAAGTAGACCCAGGGGCCATAGGTTTCACTAGTGGCTTTTCTCAAGATAGCATGTATTACGGTGGGTGAACAAATTACTGCCGAGCAATTGATAGAAAAGCGCATAGTTATGATGATATATAAGGCAATGATCATGAATATAGGCATCACGTCCGTGACAAGACCAAAACGATTCTGCATCTACTACTATTACTCCACACATCGACCGCTATCCAGCATATATCTAGAGTATTAAGTTCATAAGAACGGAGTAATGCATTAGGCAAGATGACATGATGTAGAGGGATAAACTCAAGCAATATGATATAAACCCCATATTTTTATCCTCGATGGCAACAATACAATACGTGTCGTTTCCCTTTCTGTCACTAGGATCAAGCACCGCAAGATTGAACCCAAAGCTAAGCACTTCTCCCATTGCAAGAAAGATCAATCCAGTAGGCCAAACTAAACCGATAATTCAAAAAGACTTGCAAAGATATCAAATCATGCATATACGAATTCAGAGAAGAATCAAATAATATTCATAGATAATCAAGTTCATAAACCCACAATTCATGGGATCTCGGCAAACACACCGCAAAAGAGTTACATCGAATAGATCTCCAAGAAGACCGAGGAGAACTTTGTATTGAGATCCAAAGAGAGAGAAGAAGCCATCTAGCTAATAGCGATGGACCCGAAGGTCTGTGGTAAACTACTCACACATCACCGGAGAGGCTATGGTGTTGATGTAGAAGCCCTCCGTGATCGAATCCCCCTCCGGCAGATCGCCGGAAAAGGCCCCAAGATGGGATCTCACGGGTACAGAAGGTTGCGGCGGTGGAAAAGGTGTTTCGTGGCTCTCCCTGAAGGTTTCAGGGTATAATACTATATATAGGTGAAATAAGTAGGCCGGTGGAGCTGCGATGGGCCCACGAGGGTGGGGGCGCACCCTCCTACCTTGTGGCTTCCTCGTTGTTTCCTTGACGTCCACTCCAAGTCTCCTGGATTGTGTTTGTTCCAAAAACGATCCTCGCGAAGGTTTCATTCCGTTTGATATTCCTTTTCTTCGAAACACTGAAATAGGCAAAAAACAACAATTTGCATTGGGCTTTCGGTTATAGGTTAGTCCCAAAAATAATATAAAAAGGTATATTAAAGCCCATTAAACATCCAAAACAGATAATAGAATAGCATGGAACAATCAAAAATTATAGATACGTTGGAGATGTAACAGCTGCCTTCTGTAATCATCATTATAAAGGCATAAATATGCATCAATTTGACTTAAGATTTTGGCCATGCTGGGTTGCCTGGCTCCTGTGCTTACCCCTACGCTCCCGATTGTTCGGCTAGGCAGTAAAGGGAGCACCTCTTTGATTGTTACTACCGGGTCATCCGACTTAGTACCTCAGACTGGGTGAAGCCGAAAGCTAGTGGTCTTAAAGGATATAATTGGTCGGCAACGACGCAAGTGAAAATTTAGGTTTGCTAAAGACCACATAGTTCGGGAACTTTCCCCAAACTAAATCCTCAATATTTTTCTCCTGCATTGATCGGAGGTGAGGTTTCATGATCATGGTTGGCATGACAACCCAAAGAAAGGAACCGATAACGGGACTACTTTCTTTGGAAGATGTTTCTTACATTAAATAGTAATATAGCATTCTCTTCGCATACCTTTGTTTATAAAACCGTATGGCCGGATTGCCTTGTTTGTCATAAATATTTTCCCTAATAAAGGCTTTATAAAGTGGGACAAACACTCCCCAGCTACTGGCCGAGGAGGTTGCAGCCGATGGCCGGTCAACAAATTTTTGTACAGTGTGGATCCGAGCATTAATGATGTAGAGTACTTATATACATAGAATCATTACACATAATTTGTGATTTTACTCCGGATATCTATCCTTAATTCGGCCACTCATGCCCACATTAAGGCTCGGGGGCTACTGGTCTTCGGGCTTATCATTTACTAATATTAAAGGGGAACATCAATCCCCTGATCTGGTGTTGCCACCCGACCATTGTCTCGGAGGCTACTGCATTGCCTATTCAATACAACAAATTCAAAGTGCTCAATGTTTAGCTTGAACGAACTATTGGCAAATGCATCTTCGGATAACAATAGGAACTATCTAGGACATATCCGGCATCAAGCTAGTATATTACGGCGACTTCTCGAGACCCTCTCTGAAGGGCTCGTCCGCCAGTCACTATCTCCTCTAATGTGCATCTTGGATTTTAGGCCGACACACACCTTGAGGGCTACTGGCTATATATCTCGTCAGTAAATAAATTGCATCAATCAAAAATAAAATCCGCAAACAATCAGCCCAAGCCCGAGTTGGTGCATCACCTCAGAAGCAGTCCGGCATAAAGCTCGGGTGCAAGTGGCTGGCTCTATAGAGGGCATTTCCGATATTAAAGCTCGGCTAAACTCCTTTGACTTTTCACTAGTAGAAAAAGGGCCATTTGTCCCGGTTCCTAAGGGCCATTTGTCCCGGTTGTTGAACCGGGACTAAAGGGTCATTACTAAAACCCTAGGCCTTTAGTCCCGGTTCTTACACGAACCGGGACAGATGGGCCTCCACGTGGCTGGTGCGGCGAGCCCAGGCAGGAGGCTCTTTGGTCCCAGTTGGTGGCACGAACCAGGACCAATAGGCATCCACGCGTCAGCAGCTCACAGGAGTTGGGGTTTTTGTTTTTTTAAAGGGGTGGGTTTTGGGGGTTTTGGGGGGTTAATTTGGGTGTTTCATATATTGTGTTAGTTAGCTAATTAATAGAGAGAAGTCTCCTCTCTTATCTCCGTGATTGGTCGACGCTACGTACTATACGTATAGACAGGACTCGACACGCTAGCTAGTAAAGCAAAAATGAAGGAAACAGAAGATCGTCGTGAACATATGCATACAGAGAGAAGTGATATCGACCTCTCCTTCTTCGAGAGATTGGTCAAACAACAAGTTTTCGTATATCTCTCCGACGCTACTGGCTACATATATACAATATAAGATCTCTTACAATATAATCCCCTAATTATATATGAACTCAGGGTCCACATGGTATTCTCCGTCTTTATCGATCACGTGGTCAAGAAAGAATGCCGCCAATTCCTCTTGAATTGCTCGCATGCGATCTGGTGCTAGGAGTTCATCCCGCATCCAAAACATCTAATTTGAAGAAGGGGGTCAATACATATATATGAATGAATGAAACTCAACACAAATGATGGTAATAAAATAAAATTATGATATTATTGCTTATGCACTTCATATTGTTTTTAGTGTAGCCCCGCTCACAGGCCGTGTGGCGGATGGACTCACAAACGTAGTATCCACAGTAATTATTCCCGGCTTCCTGCCACAACCACTTTACAAGAAATAAAGGTAATCAAACTAATAAGCAAGCATGCTAAATGGTATTGATGAAACTAGCGCTTGAATCACTAGGAGATGCGCGGAACATGCTAGTAGTACTTACTTTCGGGTGTTTAAATTGCAGCTTCTTCGGCAGTCCCGGAGCTTTTGAGGTGAATTTTTTCCAAACCCTACCAGACAAAGAAACCAATTACTTGATATCAGGAAGTGAACAAAGTTGCCGATATGGTGCGATAATGATCGATTTAACTTACTTCTCGAGCATTTGAGTCATGTCCGCATACTCCCGGGGATCTTTTTGTCTCGAGTCTAAGACAGTTACTAGTCCCTGCTCAAGCTTAATCTCTAGGAGAATATAGTGGAACCTGCGCACGCATCCATAACCCATCAATTACATTACTATAACCTCCACTAATAAGGGAAACCGAATATGCACAAGAAAGTAACACTCACTTGAAGTTGTAAGGAAAGAGTATTATAGCTTTGTTTTGATTTAATACCAACGATCGTAGCAAGTTGGCCTCAGTATATTTTTCCTGAAATTCAAGCGAATATGCATCTATGACATTTGCGTTAATGAACCCAATATCACCGATTTTTCTTTTCTTCAATTTGGCGATCTCCAATCTGCATAATATAGTGAGGATAATTATAAATACATGCAATGAAAGAGCTGACCTATATATAGAGACTTAATGACAGAAGTAGTACTTACAGACAGTAGCAAGTGACCGTTAATTTATTGAGGGCCTTCTGATTGAAAACCTGGAAGAACTCCTCAAATGGAACATTTAACAGATCATTTCCAACGAGGTCATGCTCCTCTTTAACTCCCAGCATCAAAATATTCCCCCCAGACTCTCTATAGGTTTTCATGTACCAATCATGGAATCTTCGCATCATCGTTGTTAGAGATCTTTCATCTTTGACGCACTACAAAAAAAAATACACTTTTGTGACGATACATGTTTGTCACAGTAGGTCACGTTTTTTGTCATGCATGTACATCCATGACAAATTTATGACAAAACCAAGATAGTCATACCTGTGCTGTCGTAGAAGTGTTCCATGACATTACCAAAATTATCATCACGGAAGTGTCCACTTCCATGACGATAAATCGCGCGTTACAGAAGTGCTTTCGTCAAGGGTGACCGACACGTGGCATCCACCGTAACAGAATGCCGTTAAGCTAACGGGTCCGGTTTTGGATCTGATAACCCGTTAACAACCCGGACCAATGGGGATTTTCCACATGTAAAATTCTAATTGGCTGACGGAAAAAACATGTTAGCTCCGCGTTGACACAGGTGTCACTCATCCAATGGGCGAGATGCGCCTATGACATGTTGACACGTGGACCGGCCCAAAAGTGGACCATAAAGTTTAAATGGGCCGGCCCAACTAAAGGCCCACAAGATTTTGCGGTCCATAATGGGCCGCCCCAGCAAAAGGCCCATGAGATTTTGTGTATCATAATGGGCCGGCCCAGCTAAAGGCCCATGAGATTTTGCGGGCCATAATGGGCCGGCCCAGCTAAAGGCCCACAAGATTTTGCAGATCATAATGGGCCTGCCCAGCTAAAGGCCCACCAGATTTTGCAGATCATAATGGGCCGGCCCAGCTAAAGGCCCAACATTCTCAGTTAAGGCTCGTATGGCTAGTGTCAAATCGGGCCGTCAACGACCTGTCCTAAACTTGTCATCATCGCGGCCCATGGTCACTTCTGGCCCGTTAACAGTTCGCTAAGTATATGGTCTGAATTATGGCCCGGTGTATTTCCAGCCTGTTAAAGGTCCTGCTTCATTTGGGCCCATTTACAGGCCATTGAAACTTTCAGCACATAAACGACTGTGAAGGATTTGGGTCATATTCGGCCATGTATGAAATTCGGCCTATTAGAGGCCCACTATAGATTTGGGCCACTTTCGGCCTGTTGTGATTTTCGGCTTGTTAACGTTGGACGAAATCCATGGGCCATATGTGGCCCAACATCACATCGGGACCATTAACGGCCCATATAAAAATGACGATAATCTAGCCCGACCGAACTTCCGGCCTGTTAAAGGCCCGTGTATTAGGTCGGCGCATTTATGGCCCGTCCGAATTTTGGCCAGTGAAAGATCCGCATCATAAATGGGCCATCATTTCGGCTTGCTAAGAGCCTAAGACAAGTGGGTTATTTGGCACAATCAGGGCCCAATCTCACTTTCGGTCTTTTAAAGGCCCATATTTTTTATGGGCTCGAGATATTTACACTTGTAAACGGCCTATTGTTACTGAGGGCCCAAATTATGTTTAGGCCTGTTAAAGGCCCACTATGGGCACAGGCCTACCAGAAAAATATGAAATCTTATGCTGATTTAGGCCCAAATATTTTTAGTGGGCTACATGCAAATTTCGGCCCATAATTGTTTTTAGCCCAATTGGAATGGGCCCGAAAAATGTTGGCATGTTGGGCTCCTACGAAGCTTTCGGTCGAACACATTACTAAGATAAACCTACACTATACAAAAATGGCGTCATAATTATTGCAGCCTTTGGCAGCATCATTAATGCTGTATCACAACAAAATAAATTCCAACCATACAACAGAAGGCATGTTGGCATAAAGTTTACAGTCCTTGCAAATCAAAGCACCATCAGATGTATAGAAGCACAGATCATTTGACTTGAGTGCTCATCTTTCAGGCTGTAGAATCTGATGGAGCAGCATGATCTTCACCTTTTTCCGCCATTGCTCTTGAACAACGAAGCGAATGTCTGATAGTCTGGTTTCAAAACCATTCATATCTTGACAACATGTGTCAACCACTATTCTTGTTTCCAAAACGACGTCCATTAGGGATTGGACTTGTGTTTGGAGCACAGATATATCACTCTGTCTAGCAGGAAGATTTTGTTCAGTAGGATATTTGGACGAGGTTACCTTGACAACCAACCCAGAATTATGCAGGAAGGTGCTTTTTGCACTGTTAGTGGAGAGATACTGACACACTGCAGCAAGAGGTGACATTGTGCCTGTGGTAGCCTCGTCACCTTCAGGTGGTTGTGGCTGTTCAATCATTTTTCCATAGCTTCCTGAAAATTTGAACTTGTAGATTAGTGTACCAGATAAGTTACTAATGAGACAAAAACAAACAAAGTAGGTTACACGTTTATACATAACTTATTTTGATGAACTACTGTAATACATTAGCATGTATTGTAGTGCCAACTACATAATAAAATCACTTTCGGAACATATGTCCATGTAGCATGCCTACTATATTGTCTATTTCCTCACATTCCTTGACATGTAAGGATAAAGAGACATGGTTTAAAGTAGATGAACATAGTATGACATCATTCATATCATGGGAAAACAGATATAAAACAAACATGCTATTTTATCATTGTGTGCGCATGTGAACATAACAACTAGAATACAGATCAAGACCAAAAGAATATCCTTCATCTCTTTTAAACCATGTAAGATGAAATGATACGTTAAGACAACCATGTATAAAAGTGAACAAAGTAACTGACATTGGCTGCAAACCAAGTAGTTAAATGAACACATCATAGTACCAATGAGTTCAAAGGCAGGAGGAGTAAGGACTTACAACATCGGCTTCAACTGGTGTGCTCATGCCCTTCATCTTGCTGGTGTGGCAATCCTTGAAGATTTGCACTTCATTCGGTTCAGGTTCTTTTTGGTCCACACAGGCTTTCCTCTGTATTTGGAACAAGTCAACATAGATACGATAATATGGCACAGAAAAAAGAAGTAGCAGCTATTTACAAGAGCCTCACAGTGTGCAATATAGCTACGAGATCCTGTTGTGTGTTGGAATTTCACTTTAGAACGGTTGGTCTTGTTCTTCAAACAGTTAGCCTAGAAGAAGATACACTTGTAAGGCACATACATAAATACAAGTTCAATATGTGGTCTGATCAAATACATATAGCCTACCTGATACTTTGGATCAGACCAGTGTTTAACAAGGGCTGCCCAGTCTTCATCTGTAATATATTCCACTGGAGATGTTTGGGTGATTTCATTGTTAGCCTTGCCTTCAAAGTGAGATTTTCTAAGGTGGTACCGATACTGTCGCAGAGCAGGCTGAAAAACATGAGTGCATGCTTGTTTAGTTGCATCATCTTTCGGATCCAACTTGAACCTCATCTGTTGAAAAAAGAATGTGAGTCTTATTAGGAGGAAGCTAGAAATTATGGGACAGAGCAAGACAATATTACTAATTGCAATGAATAACATTACTTTCGGATAAATGGTCAAGGAAGGTGTTAAACCGGGTATTATCTTTCTCATTCCTGTACTGGATCCACGTTGGGAGGATACGTGCATGACACCTAACGGCAACGACTGCCTCTGATACTAACTTGGCTGACTCTGTAGCATCATGTGGCATTTTTAAACCTGCCTCAAAATGGATCTCCATTCTTCCTCCTTTAGATTTTGTTAATCTATCAAGCATTATCCCTGATGTCTGTTTCCGCTTGCGTCGTGGTGCTAGTTCAACAACGAATATGGAAAGTGTTAGTGTACATCAAACTGCGAGAGTACATATAAAGGAGCATGCAACTGCAACTTGACTCGGTCAGGTACCATCTTGGTGTTGATTCTCGTGAGGTTCATCTGATCTTGCCAAGTCCTGTTGTGTCAGCAATGCTTCGGAAGTAGTGTTAGGTGTGAAGGCAGCTTGGGAACTAGCCAGTTCCGGAGCAAATGAACGAGTAACTCGTTGAGATGCTGGTACAGTTGAAGCGGATGCTGCAGCTGGTGGAGCAGGTGATATTGTGTTTGTAGATTTAGCCGGTGGACTTGGACCTTCTACTGCACTATAAGTACCAGCAGAATCTGGATGACATATCCTTTTCTGTTTCTCCTGATGAGTAACACCACTCCCTACTATATTATTTTCCTTGCTCTTTTTTGACTTTGCCATGTGAAGCCATACCTGCAACACAAAAGAATAAAATCGCTCTTCAGAACTCATTGATGCATGATACAGACAATCAATACTTTGATGTAATATGTATGAAAAATGGACGGCTTGACATATTCACACCTATGATGTGGTAACTAAGCAGAAGGCACTTCAACAAATTAGAAGCAATGCAAACTAGACACCATATGAAAGGTGCAATCAATATCACTCTCCCAAGTTAAAATTGTCTCGTCATAGGTGGCGTTCATCAAACTAGAAGCAATACATGCTAGAAATCATATTCAAGATGCAAACCAATATCACACTGCCAACTTAAAGGTGTTCCATCATAAGTGACTGATGCAGGATACACAAGAAGAGTAATTTCATGTAAGAACACGGTGTGATAGACAGATATAGTATGTACCAAAAACAGGAAAGCGTGCCATATTCACACATATCATGTGTAAGCTAAGCAGATGCAGTTTACACTAATTAGGAGCAATACAAGCTAGACACCATATGCAACATGCAACCAGATATCACACTGCCAAGTTAGAGCAAGCACCTTGGATGGTGGAGTAGGGGAGCGGAGACTTGGACCTTGTAATGCACTATTAGTACAAGGAGAATCGGTACAGATGCTCCATTTACGTTGCTACAGAGGACCACCATCATCGCCTTCCTTCCTCTTTCTTGATTTTGCCTTGTCAAGTCAAACCCACAAGAAAAAGGAATAAAATTTGCTCTTCAGAACTCATTGATGCATGATACTGACGAACACTACTCTGATGAAAGGCAAAGTCATGATACGAGGATGGAATATGTACGAAAAAATGGATGGCTTGACATATTCACACCTATTATGTGGTAACTAAGTAGAAGGCACTTCAACAAATTAGAATCACTGCAAACTAGACACCATATGAAAGGTGCAATCAATATCACTCTACCAAGTTAAAAATGTCTCGTCATAGGTGGCGTTCATCAAACTAGAAGCAATACATGCTAGAAAACATATTCAAGACACAAACCAATATCACACTGCCAACTTAAAGGTGTTCCATCATAAGTGACTGATGCAGGATACACAAAAAGAGTAGTTTCATGTAAGAACATGGTGTGATAGACAGATATAGTATGTACCAAAAACAGGAAAGCGTGTCATATTCACACGTATCATGTGTAAGCTAAGTAGATGCAGTTTACACTAACTAGGAGCAATACAAGCTAGACACCATATGCAACATGCAACCAGATATCACACTTCCAAGTTAGAGCAAGCACCTTGGATGGTGGAGTAGGGGAGCGGAGACTTGGACCTTGTAATGCACTATCAGTACAAGGAGAATCGGTACAGATGCTCCGTTTACGTTGCTGCAGAGGACCACCATCATCGCCTTCCTTACTCTTTTCCCTCCTCTTTCTTGATTTTGCGTTGTCAAGTCAAACCCACAAGAAAAATGAATAAAATTTGCTCTTCAGAACTCATTGATGCATGATACTGACGAACACCACTTTCATGTAAGGCAGCCGCATGGTAGGAGGATGGATTTTGTATGAAAAATAGGACGGCATGACATATTGACATGTATGATGTATAAAGTGTAAACTAAGCACAAGGTGCTTGAACTTGTTAGAATCAATGCAAGCTAGAAACCATATGAAAGATGAAAACAATACCACTCTGCCAAATTAAAAGGGTGCCCTAACAAATGTATTTGACCAAATTAGAAGCAATACATGGCAACAGGCTAGAAATAATATGCAATATGCAACGAATAAAGGTGACTCATCGTAAGTGATTGATGCAGGATACAGAAGAGAGGTAGTTTCATGTAAGAACAAGGTTAACACATAGATGTAGTGTGTACCAAAAATAGGAAGGCATGTCATATTCACAGGTATAATGTGTAAACTAAGCAGATGCAATTTACCCTAATTAGAAGCATTACAAGCTAGACACCGTATGCAACATGCAACCACATATCACACTGCGAAGTTAGAGCAAGAACCTGTGATGGTGGTGTGGGGGAATTGCGGTCATCAACTAGAGATCTATGTTGATTATCTTCATTTAGCCTTGCTGTTTCTTGAGAATCATGTGGGGGGATGACACTGCACTCTTTATACGAGTATGGCGTCTCACAGTAACCCACTCGGGTGACTGTCTCGTCATAAGTGATTGACGAGGGATACAAAAGAGCATTAGTTTGATGTACGAACATGGTTAATAGACATATGTAGTATGTATCAAAAATAGGAAGGCATGTCATTATCAAAGGTATAATGTGTAAAGTAAGCAGATGCAATTTAACCAAATTGGAAGCAATACAAGCTAGACACCATATGCAACATGCAACCACATTTGACAGCGCGAAGTTAAAGCAAGCACCTGGGATGGTTGTGTGTGGCAATTGAGATCATCAACTGCAGAGCTATGTTTACTGTCTCCAACTGCTGACACTGCATCCTTTAGAGCGCTGAAAATCTTAGTGCTTATCTTCGAATTACACTGGAGCGACTTCTGTCTTTTCTTTTCAGCATTCATCAACACCGGGTCAGAGTCTAAAATACCCATGCATAAAAAACAATAGTGTGAGTATGGGTGAAGTGTGTGCACAATTAGTACAGTGTAAAGGTAGCAGATAACAAGTCGGTGAGAAATAAATGACGGGAGACATATGATAGCTCTACAACATGCATGGCACACTAAATTACTACAGGATTCTATGGAAATAACATTCGACTGAAAACAAATAGGTCAGTCCATTTTTTCTGCACCGTCCGATGTACAAAGAACGGGCAGATTGCCTTCATCTACCTCCAGCCAGTCAGTGTTGACAATCTTCCTCGAAATGGCAGCGACCACCGGCCCAGTCCCCTGCCTGCGCCCTCCCCTCAACCTCACCACACTGCTGTGCTTGGCACTACCCCCCGGCCATCCATTCAAGCCCTGCCGACCTCCAGATTGGGCGCAAGCAGCTCCTGCGCCCCACACCCCTATGATAGACACCTATGCACCGCTTCCCCGGTGAACAGGCGGACTAGGTGCTCTGCGCGCCTAAGTGGGTGCTGCTTCTTTTAATTGCGGTTCGACTAACCCTGAATTGAAATCCAGGTGGGCTACTGACCTCTAGCAAAGGTGAAATAGTAAAGGAAGGAAACCTTATGCATTTAGTATCATGAAGAAGATGCAGCAAGAAGCGCTTGACTAGTTTCTTTCGTGGGATGAATACGGCGTGAGCAGAGACGTAAGGTTTGCACGAATAAGGGAAGAGGAGTACCTCTTTCTGCTGGCAGTGCTGTGTCCTCCTTCTATTTTTCTAACGATCTTCTTGTGGTTCGCTTGAAACGAGAAGTTATGGAGGATGGTGCAGCCTTGGACGAACCCATGGCCAAGTTGTTGAGTGTGGTGCGATGGCCGTCTGTCGGTGGCGGGGAAGCAGATCCGAGGCGGCGAACGACGGTGTAGCGTGAACAGCTCTAGTGCGGTGGATGGTTGCGACAGTGGAGCGGCAGCAGTGAGGCGCAGGACGACGTGGTCGGAGTAGTTCTAGTACGTCGCACGTCGGCGTCGGTGTCGTGGAGGTAGCTCTACCTCGGCTTCAGCTGCTAAGTCCTTGAGGGCGTTGCGGTTGTGGTTGCGTTGGACGACGATGTCAGGGTACCGACTCCGATGTGATGGATGAGGGCGGTGGTGGATTGGGCGCTATGGGGTGGAGGACGGAGGAGGCTGGGGTTTCGTGGCTGGTGGAGAGGGCATTTTGGTGCCCACGGAGTATGAATGGGGAAACAGAGGGAGGCGGGGAACTTAAGGGGGAACAATGTTTCGGTTTGGGACGCGCTTGTTTGAAATTTGGGGAAAGTTACAAACTTTGCCCCATCTAAAATTTCGGACATATTGCGGGTTGGGAGTAGGACAGTAATCTCAGGTGTCCCAAATGTGGGCGGGATAGATTTTGGGCGAGCGCATGGGTGTTTAGGCGCCCACAGCGTATGAATGCCTCTCGGAGGCCGTTGAGACTGGCGTCTTGGTGAAGTTACAAACCTACCCCGGTTTAGACCTTTGGACATCGGGCTGATAGGCTACACGGGCCAGAGTCACGACAGTAATTTCCTACCACCAAACATTAGTCTCGCGTGGTTTCGGGTGACCAAAGGCCTATTTGGCGCTTCATTCAATATTTGGGAGCAGAAGCATTAACGTTTTCGGTTCTCTTGAATTGAACATTCAAGATTTGTCAAACTTCACAAATCTTTAGTCTTGAAAATCCTAAAGCTACGATTATTTTGGAATGGAGGTTGTACATTTGAATATACGTTGTACACGAGTATATATTAAAAAATATGCAACTTACCTCAATTCATGCATGGTTCCAGATATAATCTCCTTGGTTGCAAAAAAACGTTAGACATGCGTATGAATATATATATATAGCATGTTCAAACACACAACAAAGATTGATGACCCTTTTACATCTGATATACAAATGCCATTATCTCGGGTTCAAATATATGAATGCACTTCCTATGAATTCGAATCTTCGAAACCCTCTTTATGTTGAATTCGACATGTATTCTATTTCGTAGCCAGCAATTTGGAATGTATCCATGCAACTGAAAAATGTATAAAGTGCTTCACACTAACAACATGGAGTGCACTAATTAATGTTTATATATGAATTACAAAAGCATCCATTGCTTGTATTTCAAACCGCTCTCACTCTGGATCGATAATATGAAATAAACACGTACACATGCTAGAATTCAATAGAGTATGGGTGTTTGATAGACCGATTTTCGTCCATACGCAATTTGGAAAATTCATGATCTCATCCAAAAAAACAATGCCATTTATATTTTAATTTAATGCGTAGAACCGCCTTTTACACGTAGATGCACTATGCCTCAGCACGTTCTCACAAACGTGCTATATATCTCTCTATCTACCGCATAAGTGCACACACTTTATATGCATCGACATTTCTCTTTCACACATGCTCACAATCTCTCTTGGGGTGTCGGGGAGTCTCACGCACATGCTCTCTCTATCTCTCTCTCTCTCTCTCTCTCTCTCTTTCTGACTACTATGTACCACTCTTTTCACTAATCTTAGTTGGAAAACACTATTTCTCTCACATGCATATATACACATGCACGGTCTCTACTAGCGCTCTATACGCGCACACGCACACACACATACACACACGCACACACACACACACACATATATATATATAGGTAAAATAGATGGGGCACCTAGGTGCCTGGGCACCTTGATTGTTTTGAAAACCATGATATATTTAATTAGTTTCCTACCCATTCTTCATGCAAGACTTTCCATAGTTACGATTTATTTTTGTTCCTAATTATTAGGCATGCAAGACTTGCCATATAATAAATCGTATTAATTTTTGATTTTATTTGAACTGCTATGGTTATCTAATGCGCGTATTTTTGTTTCCTAAATATCTAATACATACCAACTTGTATATACTCAATATTTTTTTGAACTATTATATTTCATTTTTGTTTCCTAACTATCTAATATGGGTATCGAATACCTACTAATGAAATTATTTACATACATGGTATGTATATACCCAATAATTTATTTTCTAACTATCTAATACTTGTATCTGGTACCTACTGATGATGTACATACGCGGGTACGTATATTCCAGGCTGCATAAAATATGGCTACATAGATACCCTGCTATGTAAAATATACCCAATGAACTCCTAGTATACCTTCGTAACAAAAAAACTCCTAGTGTATCCACATACTTTATATGACATGCTCACATAAATCTTCTAGTATATACCCAACGTACTTAAATAAAACAGTATACCCAATGTGTCTGCATACGTATATACCTGGCTATATGAAAAAGTGTAGAAAACTATTGTAGGTTTCCTGTCAACGTATATATACAGTAAAATATGGCTACATATATACCCGACTACATGAATTATGGCATGCATAGGTATTTGAATAACCGGGGTACAAATCTCACATCCGGGGTATGAAGAGAAGTATGATTGGTACGCACATACCCCAAAAAAATATCCATTTTGGAAAAAGCTTGAAGACGTTCATGTGTATTTTCCCATGGAGACAAAAGATAACCATACCTTCTGTTCCCAAGACAATGATATACGTATGTATCTAATTATGTATATGACTTCCTATATTTATGTAAAAAGAAAGAAATGCACGTATAAGAAATAAAGTTGGGCACGTACCATGCAGCATGCATGGTCTTAATGGACCATTAATTGTTGTTTTTTTCTCTATCTTGTTTAATCTAGGCATTAAGTGTCCATATGAAGCAATAATTTGCAATAATTCTTTCCTAACATGGTTGACCCATCAGTGCTAATACTAATTACACATGCACACATCTCAATGTAATCCAACGGTTTGTAGGCAAGGTGCTTGGGCACCTAGGTGTCCCAAAGTAGCGTCCTATATATAGGTAAAATAGATGGGGCACCTAGGTCTTAATGGACCATTAATTGTTGTTTTTTTCTCTATCTTGTTTAATCTAGGCATTAAGTGTCCATATGAAGCAATAATTTGCAATAATTCTTTCCTAACATGGTTGACCCATCAGTGCTAATACTAATTACACATGCACACATCTCAATGTAATCCAACGGTTTGTAGGCAAGGTGCTTGGGCACCTAGGTGTCCCAAACTAGCGTCCTATATATAGGTAAAATAGATGGGGCACCTAGGTGCCTGGGCACCTTGATTGTAAAATAGATGCCTATAGATGCCTACGTGTCTCCCGCACGCACATTATCTTTAGGCCTCTCTCGCACATATTGCCCCCCCCAGACACACCTCTCTCTTAGTAGTTGGCAGATATGATTCCATCATATCATTCGGTAGGATATCCCTGACTGTTAGGCTGGATGGTAATACGAGGCAAAGTTTTACCTAGTTCGGACCCTTGCAGTTGAGGGAAAAGCCTACTCCTGGTACTGTATATTAGTGATAGGGGTGTGTACAAAGTACACGTGAATGCCAGACATTGTGCGTGTGTGTATACTATTGACGAAATAACCCCCAAGCTTCTATAACATACTGGGGGCCTAAGGTTACAAATCATATATAGTCGGCTTATCACCAGTGGGGATAGAGTCCTCCGCGACTCTGGTAGCTAGCTCCGTGTTGTACGCCGAGTCCTCCACATGGGTCTTCGTATAACGCATCTCGATCCAACCTATGTGGCGTAGGATGGAACCGACCCATGAGTCCTCATGTTGACCCACCACAACTAGAAATAATGTGCCCACCACACCACACACGCAATCGGCCACTAAGAAAATAAGTATATACAATAGTACAATGTTATACATGAAAGTTAATTGCATGGTGCATCCAAAAATATTTGTTCTGCATTGTGAATGTTTATATATTCTCCTAAAATATTAGTCACGGGAAAGAGAAACGAAGGGCATATCTCTCCTTGTCTCCACCGGACATCCCCTCTTTCTACACCACTTTCATGTACGCACACAAACTATATCTCGGCCCTCTAAAAGTATGCATGCCCACGACACATTCACGCATGACGGTCACGGTATTTCAAGCTAAAGCACTATACAGTCACTGGAGTTCAGAATATGCTCATTAGGGTCACCGTATACATTCTCGTGGTGATCATACGGTATCTAGCTCACGATAAGTCTCCGTATTTTCTTGATACACTGACGGACTTTGCATTTGATGTGTGCTCTGTATTTTGTTGACGACACTTACGGTCATTGTATTTGAAGCGAAAGCACGATATGGTCACTGGACTTCAGAATAAGCTCATCACGGTCACCACATACATTATGTCGTGCTAACCAACATGTGGTTGGATGGTTAGGAGGACAGTGGTTTCTCGAGCCCACCAGGGTTAAAGTCCCGGTGCTCGCATTTATCCTGCGTTAATTTCAGTATTTTCCGGCGATGTGCGTTCAGTGGGAGGAGACGTTCCACTCGACTATGAGGCACCTATGGCGACTTCGTAAAATCTCAAGATCATATGCTGGCTCACTCTCTCGAAGTTGCTCATAGGGGCAGGGTGTGCATGTGTGCGCTTATAGCGGTGAGTGCTTGCGCGTATATGAGCCCTTGCGTCTATACCGTGTCGAAAAAATACATGTCATGATTATACGGTCATTGGCTCACCCGTACAACTCCGTATTTTGTTGATGACACAATCAATTGACCAGTCAAACATTCCACGTGGCGCAACTAGTGTTGCACCATCGGGGCGCGTAACTGTGGGGCCCACCTGTCAGCCCATATATGAAAGAAAGAAATGGTAGTTTGAGTCTGTATTGTGTTAATAAAATACATTTTAGGGTGATCATACGGTCACTGGCTCACCATACAGCTCCGTAATTTGTTGATGACACGATCAATTGACCAGTCAAACTGTCCACATTCAGCAGCGCACATTACCATAGGGCCCACCCGTCAGCGCGTATATGAAGGACAGAAATGGTAATAAATTAGTCATCGGTGGGTACTCGAAGTCGTGAGACCTCTGGTTGGCAGCCGCCGGCGGTGGGGGGCGCGTTGACTGGGCGATGGGGTGGGGATCGTCGGAGAAAAAGCTTGGCGGGGGGGGGGGGGGGGCTAGAGGGATGGCTGGTGCGGCAGCGGACCGGCGGTGAGTGGTTTCGGGGCGGGCGGGGCGGCGTCGCGGCGGGGGCCGGCGGTTCGGCCGGTGGTGGCTGGCGGCTCAGGGGGTGGAGTTTGATGATAAACTGCAGGCCCTTGATTTCGTATCCAACGGCTGGAAAATCTAATGACCAGAGATGAAAAAGTCAGTCGACTGACGTGTAGCCTCACCCCGCACGTACACACGCACGTACGCACACATGCATGCAACACTGAAACGTACCCTTACACGCACGCAACACTCACACGCCTGCATGCACACAGCACACGACGCAAGACACACGCTCAACCTATACGTGCATGCACCCTTTGTTAAGGACATGGATTGTTACAGGTATTAATCAATCTTTTCTATGATAAGCAGAACATTGATATTTGCAGCGGTCTTTATGAATCACAACGTATCGAACGGGCTATCAACATAGTAGGCTTATCTACATGAAAAGGATGACGTCATACTCAATGAACAATCATCGGTTTATGAAATGCCCACTTCTGACCGCCCTGGCCCACCAAAGGTTCCTCTGCTGTGCGCTGCCTGGGTTGGGTCACTGACATGCAGGCCATGTACCCAAAGAGCCCACACGTCAGTGGAAAAACAGCGCGGTGTCCTACGTCAGAGTCGAGGGTGCCACTCGCTGCATGCCCGACTGAACACGCCTCCTTGCCGCATTCAAACGCCTCCATGAAACCCGCCCGTGTGGAAGCTGATGACCCACAAGTATAGGGGACCTATCGTAGTCCTTTCGATAAGTAAGAGTGTCGAACCCAACGAGGAGCAGAAGGAAATGATAAGCGGTTTTCAACAAGGTATTTTCTGCAAGTACTGAAATAAGTGGTAACAGATAGTTTTGTGATAAGATAAATTGTAACGAGCAACAAGTAACAAAAGTAAATAAAGTGCAGCAAGGTGGCCCAATCCTTTTCATAGCAAAGGACAAGCCGGAACAAACTCTTATAATAGGAAAAGCACTCCCGAGGACACATGGGAATATCGTCAAGCTAGTTTTCGTCATGTTCATATGATTCGCGTTCGATACTTTGATAATTTGATATGTGGGTGGACCGGTGCTTGGGTGCTGTTCTTACTTGAACAAGTGCCCCACTTATGATTAACCTCTATTGCAAGCATCCTCAACTACAACAAAAGTATTAAGGTAAACCTAACCATAGCATGAAACATATGGATCCAAATCAGCCCCTTACGAAGCAACGCATAAACTAGGGTTTAAGCTTCTGTCACTCTAGCAACCCATCATCTACTTATTACTTCCCAATGCCTTCCTCTAGGCCCAAATAATGGTGAAGTGTTATGTAGTCGACGTTCACATAACACCACTAGAGGCTAGACAACATACATCTTATCAAAATATCAAACGAATACCAAATTCACATGACTACTAATAGCAAGACTTCTCCCTTGTCCTCAGGAACAAACGTAATTACTCACAAAGCATATTCATGTTCATAATCAGAGGGGTAATAATATGCATATAGGATCTGAACATATGGTCTTCCACCAAATAAACCAACTAGCATCAACTACAAGGAGTAATCAACACTACTAGCAACCTACTAGCACCAATCCCGGACTTTGAGACAAGAATTGGATACAAGAGATGAACTAGGGTTTGGAGATGAGATGGTGCTGGTGAAGATGTTGATGGAGATTGCCCTCTCCCGATGAGAGGAGCGTTGGTGATGACGATGGTGATGATTTCCCCCTCCCGGAGGGAAGTATTCCCGGCAGAACAGCTCTGCCGGAGCTCTAGATTGGTTCCGCCAAGGTCCCGCCTCGTGGCGGCGGAGTCTCGTCCCGAAAAGTTCCTTCTGATTTTTTTCTCATCGAAAGACTTCATATAGCAGAAGATGGACATCGGAGACCCACCAGGGGGCCCATGAGGTAGGGGGCGCGCCCTAGGAGGGGGGGGCACCCTTGTGAGAAGGGTGTGGCCCCCCTGGACTTCATCTTTGGCGAGGATTTTTCCTTATTTATTTTAAGATATTCCATGGAGTTTCAGGACTTTTGGAGTTGCGCAGAAATATTTCTCCTTTTCCATCCCAGAATTCCAGCTGCCGGCATTCTCCCTCCTTATGTAAACCTTGTAAATAAGAGAGAATAGTCATAAGTATTGTGACATAAAGTGAAATAACAGTCCATAATGCAATAAATATCGATATAAAAGCATGATGCAAAATGGACGTATCAACTCCCCCAAGCTTAGACCTCACTTGTCCTCAAGCGAAAAGCCGATAACAATAAATATGTCCTCATGTTTAGAGGTAGAGGCGTCGATAAAAATAAAATACGGACATGAAGGCATCATGATTATTCTCATAACAACAACATATATAGATTTTGTCATATGATTACTTATGTTCAAGTGATGATCTATTCACAATGCAAAAGTATAAATCATAATCCTTATTGGGCTCCGACAAACTATAATCTCAGTCATTGAAGCAATTGCAATTTATCATAACATCGGAAAGAGTCTATGTCAGAGCTAAAAAGCAAGTCCACATACTCAACTATCATTTAGTCCTTCATAATTGCTAACACTCATGCAATACTTGTGGTTATGAAGTTTTAATCGGACACAGAGAAAGATAGGGGCTTATAGTTTTGCCCCACAACCTTTTACCTCAAGGGTAATGTCAACAATAATAATTCATGCTCCCCTATATCCAATTAGATATATATATATATATATATCATGTTCTTTCCAACATGCTGAGCTTGCCAAAGGATAAAATGAAAAAGGGAAGGTGAAGATCACTTTGACTCTTGCATAAGGTAGAAGATAATAATAAAAGATAGGCCCTTCGCAGAGGGAAGCAGAGGTTGCCATGCGCTTTTATGGTTGGATGCACAAAATCTCAATGCGAAAGAACGTCACTTTATATGGCCCCTTGTGATATGAACCTTTATTATGCAGTTCGTCGCTTTTATTACTTCCACATCACAAGATCGTATAAAGCTTATTTCTCCCACACCAATCAATCATACATATTTAGAGCAATTTTTATTGCTTTGCACCGATGACAACTTACTTGAAGGATCTTACTCAATCCATAGGTAGATATGGTGGACTCTCATGGCAAAACTGGTTTAAGGGTATTTGGAAGCACAAGTAGTATTTCTACTTGGTGCTGAGAATTTGGCTAGCATGAGGGGGAAAGGCAAGCTCAACAAGTTAGAGGATCCATGACAACATACTTTATCTCAGATATAAGAAAGACATAACTCATTACGTTGTCTTCCTTGTCCAACATCAACCCTTTAGCATGTCATATTTTAATGAGTGCTCCCAATCATAAAAGATGTCAATGATAATATATCTATATGTGAAAACCTCTCTTTCCGTATTACTTCCTATTAATTGCAACAATGACCAAAGCTATGTCTGCCAACTCCCAACAACTTTTAATCATCATACTCTTTCTATGTGAAGTCATTACTCTCAATAAGATCAATATGAGCTTTTTCTTTCTTTTTATTCTTTTCTTCTTTCTTTTATTCACCCAAGATCATGGCAAAATAATCAAGCCCTTGACTCAACACTAATCTTTATTATATATAGCTCACGGACTCGATTACAAAGAGAGATCATAAAGCAAAACTCAAAACTAGATCATGCCATAAACTTTATTCTACTAGATCAAGATACTTCTAATAGGATCAAACTAAGAAAAATGATAAAGACAGGAGTTGTGATGGTGATACGATACCGGGGCACCTCCCCCAAGCTTGGCAGTTGCCAAGGGGAGTGCCCATACCCATGTGATTATATCTCCTTTGTCGGTGAAGAAGGTGGTGGTGATGTTGGCTTAGTTGATGGCTTAGGCTTCTCCCTTAATTTGTGCTTGAGGACGACATTTTGATCCCTCAGATCATCAATCTCCCACTCCAGGGTTAATATCTTTTTGCATAGGTCCTGCTTATTTTCCTGTAAGAGACGAAAAGGGATAAACTCGAACTTGGGTTTCTTTACCCTATCAGGGAGACCTGACTTTTTGAACTCCACGTGCATGTCCCCAGGTTGAGGTAATGGTGCTTCATCTTCATCTGAGCTCGTCTCCTCCTTCCCCTTGGGTTATAGTCCTCTTCTTCCTCCGTGGTCCATCCATCGTGTTCCACATCTCCATAGACCTTGGGATTTGCTAAGTAATCATCCACATAGCTTTCTCCTTCTGAATCCTGGGAAGACATGTTGATTTAATCTGCAACGGGACAGCTCGAAATGAAAATAGAGGATATTTGCGTGATACGTGAGTCAAAACCTTCAGGAGAATATATAATGAATTTTTACCGACCAAAATACGTATCGTGCAAGAAAACAGAGTCCGGAAGGCACACGAGGTGCTCATGAGGTAGGGGGGCGTGCCCACCACCCTCGTGGGGCCCTCGTGTCCTTCCCGGACTGCTACTTATTTATCTATTTTTCTAAATATTCCAAGACGGAGAAATATTGCCTTAAAAATTGTTTTGGAGTCGGTTTACTTACCGTACCACATACCTATTCCTTTTCGGAGTCTGAAACGGTTTGGAAGGTGTCCCTTATGTATTCCTCCGGGGTTACAGTTTCAATAATATTGGTTTCAACATTTATGGGATTACCTGATATATAATGTTTGATTCTTTGACCGTTTACCACCTTCGGATTTGTGCCTTCGAAGTTGTTGATCTTTATGGCACCGGAACGATAGACCTCTTCGATAACATAGGGGCCTTCCCATTTAGAGAGAAGTTTTCCTGCAAAAAAATCTTAAACGAGAGTTGTATAGCAATACATAATCACCTACATTAAACTCACTCTTTTGTATCCTTTTGTCATGCCATCTTTTAACTTTTTCTTTAAACAACTTGGCATTTTCATAAGCTTGGGTTCTCCATTCATCAAGTGAGCTAATATCAAATAACCTCTTCTCACCGACAAGTTTAAAATCATAGTTGAGCTCTTTAATAGCCCAATATGCCTTATGTTCTAGTTCGAGAGGTAAGTGACATGCTTTTCCATAAACCATTTTATACGGAGACATACCCATAGGATTTTTGTATGCAGTTCTATAAGCCCATAATGCATCATCAAGTTTCTTAGACCAATTCTTTCTAGACCTATTAACAGTCTTTTGCAAAATTAATTTGAGCTCTCTATTGCTCAACTCTACTTGACCACTGGACTGTGGGTGATAAGGAGATGCAATTCTATGATTAACATCATACTTAGCAAGCATTTTACGGAAAGCACCATGAATAAAGTGTGAACCACCATCAGTCATTAAATATCTAGGGACTCCAAACCTCGGAAAAACAACTTCTTTAAGCATTTTAATAGAAGTGTTATGATCAGCACTACTAGTTGGAAGAGCTTGTACCCACTTAGTAACGTAATCAACAGCAACTAGAATATGTGTGTATCCATTAGAGGCAGGAAAAGGTCCCATATAATCAAAGCCCCAAACATCAAATGGTTCAATAACAAGTGAATAATTCATAGGCATTTCTTGACGTCTACTAATATTACCAATTCTTTGACATTCATCACAAGACAAGACAAACTTATGGGCATCCTTGAAGAGAGTAAGCCAATAAAAACCAGATTGCAATACCTTATGTGCAGTTGTATCTCCAGCGTGGTGTCCTCCATAAGCCTCGGAATGACACTTGCGTAGGATCTGTTCCTGTTCATGCTCAGGTACACAACGTCTAATAACACCATCTACTCCTTCTTTATAAAGATGTGGGTCATCCCAAAATTAATGTCTCAAGTCATAGAAAAACTTTTTCTTTTGCTGGTATGTGAAGCTAGGTGGTATAAACTTAGCAACAATATAATTAGCATAATCAGCATACCATGGAGTACTACGAGAAGTACTTATAACATTTAATTGTTCATCAGGAAAGCTATCATTAATAGGTAGTGGGTCATCAAGAACATTCTCTAACCTAGACAAGTTGTCTGCAATGGGGTTCTCAGCTCCCTTTCTATCAACAATATGCAAATCAAATTCTTGTAGCAAGAGAACCCATCTAATAAGTCTAGGTTTAGCATCTTTCTTTTCCATAAGGTATTTAATAGCAGCATGATCAGTGTGAATAGTTACTTTAGAATCAACAATATAAGGTCTGAACTTATCACAAGCAAATACAACTGATAAAAGCTCTTTTTCAGTAGTAGCATAATTTCTTTGAGCATTGTCTAGTCTTACTAGCATAATGAATAACATTTAATTTCTTATCAACTCTTTGCCCTAGAACAGCACCTACAGCATAATCACTAGCATCACACATAATTCCAAAGGGTAAATTCCAATCAGGTGGTTGAACAACAGGTGCAAAGACTAATGCTTTCTTAAGTATTTCAAATGCTTCTACACAATCATCATCAAAGACAAATGGTATATCTTTTTGCAATAAATTAGTCAGAGGCCGAGAAATTTTTGAGAAGTCCTTAATGAACCTCCTGTAAAATCCGGCGTGACCAAGGAAACTTCTTATACCTTTGATGTCCTTGGGACATGGCATCTTTTCAATAGCATCGACCTTGGCTTTATCAACTTCAATACCTCTTTCAGAAACTTTACGCCCCAAGACAATACCTTCATTAACCATAAAGTGACACTTTTCCCAATTCAAGACAAGATTAGTTTCTTCACATCTCTGCAAAACTCGATCAAGATTGCGCAAGCAATCATCAAAAGAGGAACCGTAGACGGAAAAATCGTCCATGAAAACCTCACAAGTCTTTTCACAAAAGTCAGAGAATATAGCCATCATGCATCTTTGAAAGGTAGCAGGTGCATTACATAAACCAAAAGGCATACGTCTATAAGCAAAAGTACCAAAAGGGCATGTAAAAGTAGTCTTTGATTGATCTCTAGCCGACACAGGTATTTGAGAGAAACCAGAATAACCATCTAGAAAGCAATAGTGTGTATGTTTGCATAATCTTTCTAGCATTTGATAAATAAAAGGTAAGGGGTAATGATCTTTCTTAGTAGCTTTATTTAATTTGCGGAAATCAATTACCATCCTATAACCTGTGATAATTCTTTGTGGAATCAATTCATCTTTATCATTAGGAACAATAGTAATACCTCCCTTCTTAGGGACACAATGGACAGGACTTACCCACTGACTATCAACAACGGGATAAATTATACCTGCCTCCAGAAGCTTGAGTATTTCTTTTCTTACCACTTCTTTCATTTTAGGATTCAAACGTCGTTGAGGATCACGAACTGGTTTGGCATCTGATTCCAAATTTATTTTATGTTGACATAAAGTGGGACAAATGCCCTTAAGATCATCAAGAGTATATCCAATAGCAGCACGATGCTTCTTTAGAGTTTTCAATAATCTTTCTTCTTCATGCTCTGAAAGGTTAGCACTAATAATAATAGGATATATCTTCTTTTCATCAAGATAAGCATATTTAAGATTATCAGGCAACGGTTTAAGCTCAAACACGGGATCACCCTTGGGTGGAGGAGGATCCCCTAAAATTTCAACAGGCAAGTTGTGTTGCAGAATAGGTTCCTGTTTAAAGAATACTTCATCTATTTCCCTTCTTTCATTCATGAACATATCATTTTCATGGTCTAGCAAATAGTGTTCTAAAGGATCACTAGGAGGTACGGCAATAGAAGCAAGACCAATAATTTCATCCTTACTAGGCAATTCTTCCTCATGATGTTGTTTACTAAATTTAGAAAAAATTAAACTAATGAACCATATCATCCAAGCCAATAGTAACAACATTCTTTTCGCAATCTATCCTAGCATTAACAGTGTTCAAGAAGGGTCTACCAAATATAATGGGACAAAAGCTATCTTGCGGAGAAGTAAGAACAAGAAAATCAGCAGGATATTTAGTTTTCCCACACAAGACTTAAACATCTCTAACAATTCCCATCGCTGAAATAGTATCTCTATTGGCAAGTTTAATTGTGACATCAATATCTTCTAATTCAGCAGGTGCAATTTCATGCTTGATTTCTTTATACAAGTCATAAGGTATAACACTAGCACTAGCACCCATATCACATAAGCCATGATAACAATGATCTCCTATTTTAACAGAAATAACAGGCATGCCTACCACAGGTCTATGTTTATCTTTAGCACAAGGTTTAGCAATTCTAGCAGTTTCACCTTCGAACTGAATAACATGCCCATCAATATTATCAGACAAGAGATCTTTAACAATAGCAATATTAGGTTCTACTTTAACTTGCTCAGGAGGTGTATAAGTTCTAATATTGCTTTTACGAACAACAGTTGAAGCTTTAGCATGATCCTTTACTCTAACAGGGAAAGGTGGTTTCTCAACCTAAGAAGTAGGAACAATAGGATCATTATAAGTGACAGTCTTTTCTTCAACTTTAATAGGTGCAGCTACTTTTACTTCTATGGGAGGATGATATTTAAACCACTTCTCCTTAGGGAGATCAACATAAGTAGCAAAAGATTCACAGAAAGAAGCTACTATCTCAGAGTCAAGTCCATATTTAGTGCTAAACTTACGGAAAATATCGGTGTCCATAAAAGATTTAACACAATCAAACTTAGGTGTCATACCTGACTCTTTACCTTCGTCGAGGTCCCAATCTTCAGAGTTGCATTTAATTCTATCCAATAAATTCCATCTGAATTCAATAGTCTTCATCATAAAAGAGCCAGCACAAGAAGTATCGAGCATGGTTTGATTATTATGAGAAAGCCGAGCATAAAAACTTTGCATAATTATTTCTCTCGAGAGCTCATGATTGGGGCATGAATATAACATTGATTTAAGCCTCCCCCAAGCTTGAGCGATGCTTTCTCCTTCGTGAGGCCAGAAATTATATATATAATTGCGATCACGATGAACAAGATGCATAGGGTAATACTTTTGATGAAATTCCAATTTCAATCTTTTATAGTTCCATGATCTCATATCATCACATAGCCTATACCATATCAATGCGTCTCCCTTCAAAGATAAAGGGAAGACCTTCTTCTTAGAAACATCATCGGGTACACCTGCAAGCTTAAATAATCCACAAACTTCATCCACTATATTAAGTGCTCATCAGGATGCTTTGTTCCATCTTGTGTAAAAGGGTTAGCTAGCAGTTTTTCCATCATACCCGAAGGAAATTCAAAAGGAGTTTAATTTTCAATAGGTTCAGTAGGTTGAGGAGCAACTCTTTGCTCTACTGGACGGGGTGAAGATACCCCGAACAAGCCCCTCAGAGAATTACTTTCCATAGTAGCAAGTGACAGTAAATTTCAGCACACTATATAAATTTTTCCTTACCAAATTCCACCTACCAAAGGCGCTACACTCCCCGGCAATGGCGCCCGAAAAGAGTCTTGATGACCCACAAGTATAGGGGATCTATCGTAGTCCTTCTGATAAGTAAGAGTGTCAAACCCAACGAGGAGCAGAAGGAAATGATAAGCGGTTTTCAGCAAGGTATACTCTGCAAGTACTGAAATAAGTGGTAACAGATAGTTTTGTGATAAGATAAATTGTAACGAGGAACAAGTAACAAAAGTAAATAAAGTGCAGCAAGGTGGACCAATCCTTTTCGTAGCAAAGGACAAGCCGGAACAAACTCTTATAATAGGAAAAGCGCTCCCGAGGACACATGGGAATAGCGTCAAGCTAGTTTTCATCACGTTCATATGATTCGTGTTTGATACTTTGATAATTTGATATGTGGGTGGATCGGTGCTTGGGTGCTGTTCTTACTTGAACAAGCGGCCCACTTATGATTAACCTCTATTGCAAGCATCCTCAACTACAACAAAAGTATTAAGGTAAACCTAACCATAGCATGAAACATATGGATCCAAATCAGCCCCTTACAAAGCAACACATAAACTAGGGTTTAAGCTTCTGTCACTCTAGCAACCCATCATCTACTTATTACTTCCCAATGCCTTCCTCTAGGCCCAAATAATGGTGAAGTGTTATGTAGTCGACGTTCACATAACACCACTAGAGGCTAGACAACATACATCTTATCAAAATATCAAACGAATACCAAATTCACATGACTACTAATAGCAAGACTTCTCCCTTGTCCTCAGGAACAAACGTAATTACTCACAAAGCATATTCATGTTCATAATCAGAGGGGTAATAATATGCATATAGGATCTGAACATATGGTCTTCCACCAAATAAACCAACTAGCATCAACTACAAGGAGTAATCAACACTACTAGCAACCTACTAGCACCAATCCCGGACTTTGAGACAAGAATTGGATACAAGAGATGAACTAGGGTTTGGAGATGAGATGGTGCTGGTGAAGATGTTGATGGAGATTGCCCTCTCCCGATGAGAGGAGCGTTGGTGATGACGATGGTGATGATTTCCCCCTCCCGGAGGGAAGTATCCCCGGCAGAACAGCTCTGCCGGAGCTCTAGATTGGTTCCGCCAAGGTTCCGCCTCGTGGTGGCGGAGTCTCGTCCTGAAAAGTTCCTTCTGATTTTTTCTCATCGAAAGACTTCTTATAGCAGAAGATGGACGTCGGAGACCCACCAGGGGGCCCACGAGGTAGGGGCGCGCCCTAGGAGGGGGGCGCCCCCCCACCCTTGTGAGCAGGGTGTGGGCCCCCTGGACTTCATCTTTGGCGAGGATTTTTCCTTATTTATTTTAAGATATTCCGTGGAGTTTCAGGACTTTTGGAGTTGCGCAGAATAGGTCTCTAATATTTGCTCCTTTTCCAGCCCAGAATTCCAGCTGCCGGCATTCTCCCTCCTTATGTAAACCTTGTAAAATAAGAGAGAATAGCCATAAGTATTGTGACATAAAGTGAAATAACAGTCCATAATGCAATAAATATCGATATAAAAGCATGATGCAAAATGGACATATCAGAAGCCGAGAAACCCACTCTGGACACACTTCCGTTCATGACTGGGCCGACATTAAGCGCAACGCCGGCCGAGCTCCTCCCGTCTGTCGTCTATTTAATCTCCTATGTAAACGAGGCCAAACGCCGGCCAAGAATCGCACACCTCCGCCGCTCCCCTATCTCCTCCTTCACCATTTCATCCACTCTTACAATGGCTTGCGATGAGTAGTTATTCTGCACAAGCCATTTGTCTAGGTTTGTATCTCTCACACACACCCACGTAGGTGGGGGACGTGCATGAAGATAAGAGGTGCACGCACGGCACACATACTCCCGTCTCTTTCCCAACCACACCCGCGTGGGTACACGGTGGAGCTCATTTCTGTATGAAAAGGCAGCCCACATGGTAATTTGACACGTGTACTGGTTGTCCACTTGGTGGAGGGAGGATTGTCTACCACGGGTGAACAAACAAATTGCGACCTGACGCGTTATGTTAAAAAATAGGCAAACCATGTGGGGCCTACCTTAGAGGCAAGGCTCTATACTCTGGAGTACTTTTGATGTGTCCCGTCAACTCGCAGAACAAGGAGAAGCTTGTTTAGTACGCCGTCTCCCCCGCCCACGGGCGCAGTGGCTCGCAGGATGAGGTGAAGCTTGCTTACTAGTAGTAGTATTGTACGCCTTATGCCCGCTCGCTCGCCCACGCGCGCGGTGGCTTGCAGGATGAGGAGAGAATTTTACTACTCCCTCCGTTTACTCCTCGTCCCTACTACCTTGGTTAGAGAGATTATCATATTGTTTGGAATATATATGTTCTTTAGTACTCCCTCCATTTACTTATACAAGGCCACTATAAAAAAATACATTTTGCATCTATACAAGGCCACAAATAGTAATAGAGACAAAAGTTACTACTCCCTCCTTTCCAGTTTATGGCTCAATTTCAAAATCTCTCCAACCAAGGTAGACGGTGAGTGATCGAATTAATTTCGTACTCCTAGTTTGCACAAGTAATTAGTACGCTCGTTTTTCTCAAGAAGTTATGTTTACCGAGGCATTAATTAGAACAAATGCATGAATGACCACTAAATTGCCATGAACTTCTACATGCATTGGTGAGTTTTCTCTTGACACTGCTTGCATCGGGTGATCTAACGCACCTCGAAATCCAACATGTGATGGTACTACTACTAGTAGTAGAATTGAGACTTATAAAACGGAAAAACAAATGTTTTTTAGATGAGCCCTATAAACCCTAGTGGGTACGTACTCCGTAAAATCAGATTTTCCCAAAACTAAGTCGCTCAACCTTTATTTGCTTGTTTCCCTTCCTGCCTCCTTGCCTCGAATAGACTATGCCAAACTCCCCTGCCTGCCGCGCGGGAAAAGACCCGCCCTCGCATTTTTTAGTCCGGGTTTGTACCGATGGATCACGCGAAGCAGCAAAAACCCAAGCCGTGTCTTGTACTCCTCCATCAACGCTCACTTCATGAATTCTGTCTTCCTGTCGCCAACATGTGGGACATATAGCAACCGGGTCGACGTGTCAAGCATCAAATAACAGTGCAGAACAGCAGGGGGACGCATCCCAGTCGTACCGCCCTAGTAGTAGTAGTAATGAGCAATGAGATGTCAAATCACAATGTCGCACCTTCGCAGATGGACGAAGCAACCATTATTTCACACTTCAGTTTGCCATCATCTCAAACCACGTAGTATTGCTTCTGCCTCAAGAGGGACACGCGCATCGCCTTGGTACATCATGACATGTGGGACCGCATGACAGGCCATGCTCCCCCGCCGACCGCTCGATAAAATCACCTCATTTTTACTACTATACTTCCTCCGTATCGGTTTACTACATGGCATGCACGTCGTTCTAGGTTGAGATTTAACTGGCTATATATGTGATGAATAATATATGTTTAGAAACTACATCCGCTTAATAATCCAATGTTATACTTTTTGTGACATAGTAACTCAGATTTAGTTAGTCAAATGGATGACCTAGAACTACGTGCACGCCCTATAAACCAAGACGTCTAAAAAACGAGACGGAGAGGGTAGTTCAGTACGTATCTTTTTAGATCAATATAGTCGGGATCCACCAAGGAGCAAAACCAAGTGGTAGGCTGCACCTGTCGTGTTGGCGTAGCGACTCAAGCAGGGCCAGTCTGCACACGAAATGGCGACACACTTAACAGGACCCCTTTGGCCGACATGTGGCTCATCCACCGTCTTGTTCCACGTGCGATGCACCAAATTACAGTTCGGAGCAGCGGTTGGAATTGGAGGCACCCCGGTCGTAGCGCCGCAGTAGTAGAAAATGAGCAACGAGGAGTCAAATCACAAAGCCCCACCTTTCCTGCATTAAGCTGGACGGACAAGCAACCATCATTTCACGCTAGGGCGCAAGAGCATAAAGAAAAGAGAAAACCAATGATGCGTGCTGCAGCTACCTAGGTTACCCTAGGGTAGGGGTCTCCACTACAAATCTTTTTTTGAAAGCACCTCCACTACAAATCGGCTTCTCCCTCGTCCTCTTGAAGAAAACCGATGATGCGTGCGGCGGTAGTGTTTGTAGGAGTACTACTAGGGCGTGCGGGGCCACGTCGTAGTAAACGGGAGAGGGATTGAGTTCGAGTCGACGCCTTAAATATGTGTGGGCCGCTTGGTTTAGGGGAATGAGGCAGCATTTTGGGTTCGGGGACCAGTGGAGATATAGTACGTACAAAAAATTGTGGACGTAGGTTCGACCGAAAGGCAGTGATGCATGGGCCCTGCATTTTGATATACCTGGGGCCACGTGAAATTTTCTACTCTACTCGAAACTAGTAAGGTACACATGCATTGAACGCATGAGATTTCGAAACCAAATTATGAATAAATACACACTATAGCATGTAAAGCTTTGAGTCATATATGCATGATGTAGATGTTCGTTTAGTTCTTATAGTTCATCTCATTCAAAATCAATTAGTTTTATAAAAATGTTAATATTCATGGGGTTGTGCATTGTAAAGCATAAAGTAAAAAATGGCAATTCATTTAGAAAAAAAATCAATTATGATACGGAAGATTCTAGAACAAAGGAGAAGTGCTTGTGTTTTGAGGCTTGTGCATTATGCTTAAGTTCAACCATGGAGTCTTCTAAATTGTACATGTGGCAGATCTGGTGGAATGTTGATGATATCCAACGGCCAGTAGTGCTCAGATTTGCCATCTCTGCACTATCGGATTAGCTTCATCCAGCGACCATCTTTCTAGTTATTCGCACACTATATAGTTATTGTGCCATAGTTGCATGTCTTGGAAAAAAGCTACTAGTGGGTTGTACTATCTATTTAGGAATAGAAGATGTATACATGGAAGTTGTAGGGAAAGAGATGACATGGAGTATCTCAATTCCTATGAGTAGGGACTGGAAAAGAGATGTCATTTGGTTGACATCATAGGAACTTTTCTATTGAATCTAGAAATGCCATGTATCTCAATTCCTATGAGGGGGGATTAGAAAAGAGATGTAATTTGGTTCATATCGTAGGAACTTTTCTATTAATATACGCCAATGTTTATTTTCCTTTGAAATTATGGGAGTATAGGAATCCATTCATATGAACCAAGTGGCTCTAAAGCTATAGAAATGATATCATGTTTATTTCCTTTGAAATGTGGAGTATATGAATCTATTCCTATGAACCAATTGGCTCTAAAGGGAAAAATCCTATAAAAATCATATCATATAGAGTTCCTATGATATTCCTCCACAACAAAGGATGGTTGAAATTGCTGCAGGTGACACAATGGTCTTTCTTTGTAGACTCCTCCCCCATCTTTATAGTTACCTCTCGAAGATGAATGAAATGATATATACAGGGTATTCTACATGTGCAATTTGGTACACGAAAACTCGGTAAAAGTTAGCGAGGTTCGAATTTTCAATAAAGCTATATGCACTGCATTTTTGAACGGAGGGAGCATACGACAGTTGCTAACACTCACGTGGAAGATTTATGTGTAGGAAGAGTGGCTGTTCTGTTAAATGACATGGCAAAACTGGCACTGTCAGATGCCGATCTAACGGTTCTTACAGCGTTCGTCAGGAAAAGGCTTGTGGTGAACGTTTGTCGGATAATGATTTACGGACACATGCATTGCATTGATACGTGCCCCTCTCTCTCACGCACACGCACCCTCCTGAGTCCTCTCGCACCCGCCGTCTATCTGCAGGTAGACGTCACACACATATGTGCACTTCACACCCTACCCTCAGAACTTCTAAAAAAACAAAAGACGTCGCGCACATTTTATTTTAGCTCACATGTCACACACTTATACTATTACTCTTGTGGCGAACATTCTTTGGGCATAGTATATTGTACTCTCACGAAGAGAAGTGGTGCACGCACGCACTAGTTCTCTCACACCCACTCGCGGGTACACATAGGAGCGCATTTTTTTGAAGCTGGTACAACAAAATCACTCCACTATATATATAAGCAGGAGCCTTAGCGCTTGCTTTACTAGGGTTCCTCTCGTTCACTCTCTCATGCTCTCCAGATCTAAGCAAGACATAGGTGGCCACACTCTCTCTCTCATCTCACGGCTGGTCACAAATCCGGTCAGACAACCTTGACCGGGGAAGGGGTGTAGGTGCATCGTTCACGCTCTCGTCGGCGGCGAGGGAGGAGACCAATGGCTGCCCACGCGTCCCGATCGGCGGCCGTGCCGTTCTCTCCGAGAGAGCACCAGCTCCGGAGGGCCTCCGACCCCTTCTTCCTCTGTGCGGTATTATGGCCAAGATGCGGCCTCCCGACCCCATGTTTGCCACATGCCGACGATCCTCAGGTATATATTCCTTCAAAATCTGCCTTGCTCTACTGCCCCAGCTCCCCACTTGGCTTCGTGTGGATCTTTTTCTACTTCCGTCCGCTGTTCCAAAGCCATCTAGACTTTTTACTATTATTAGAGGTAAAGCTAGTTCATACAGTCGACTCTAAGAGTTGGTTCAAACAGGGAAGAAAGTGGGAAAGCTGTAGCATGAATCTAGGACTTGGTTCTAAGAGGAAACAGGGGAAAGTAGTAGATACTGGCTACCCAACCAGTCTCTTGGTTGAAAAGACGAAGAAAGCATGGTGGATGGCGAAGGTGGGGGGAAGTGGACCTATCCTTGGTCGAAAAAGGAAAGAAAGTGACGGGTGTTGGGGGACAACGCAAATGAGAATGAGCAGGTCTAGATTTCCTGTGCTCACATAGGAAAATGTCGCCGAGGAGAAAAAAAATGGGACAAATGCAAACATGCTGCCTGAGTGTTTGCCGCTCTCGGCAACCACATCTGCATCACCACTTTATGCCCCTGCTGTCCCTACGCCCATATCGCTATCGTTAATGTAAAATCACATGAAGCATTAAGCAATGCCACCTAATGTCACTAATAAGTAATGGTCTAGTTGAAGGAAATATGCCCTAGAGGCAATAATAAAGTTATTATTTATTTCCTTATATCATGATAAATGTTTATTATTCATGCTAGAATTGTATTTACCGGAAACATAATACATGTGTGAATACATAGACAAACAGAGTGTCACTAGTATGCCTCTACTTGACTAGCTCGTTGATCGAAGATGGTTATGTTTCCTAACCATAGACATGTGTTGTCATTTGATTAACGGGATCACATCATTAGGAGAATGATGTGATTGACTTGACCCATTCCGTTAGCTTAGCACTTGATCGTTTAGTTTGTTGCTATTGCTTTCTTCATAACTTATACATGTTCCTATGACTATGAGATTATGCAACTCCCGTTTACCGGAGGAACACTTTGTGTGCTACCAAACGTCACAACGTAACTGGATGATTATAAAGGTGCTCTACAGGTGTCTCCGAAGTTACTTGTTGGGTTGGCGTATTTCGAGATTAGGATTTGTCACTCCGATTGTTGGAGAGGTATCTCTGGGCCCTCTCGGTAATGCACATCACTCAAGCCTTGCAAGCATTGCAACTAATAAGTTAGTTGCGGGATGATGTATTACGGAACGAGTAAAGAGACTTGCCGGTAACGATATTGAACTAGGTATTAAGATACCGACGATCGAATCTCGGGCGAGTAACATACCGATGACAAAGGGAACAACGTATGTTGTTATGCGGTCTGACCGATAAAGATCTTCATAGAATATATAGGAGCCAATATGAGCATCTAGGTTCCGCTATTGGTTATTGACCGGAGACGTGTCTCGGTCATGTCTACATAGTTCTCGAACCCGTAGGGTCCGCACGCTTAAAGTTCGGTGACGATCGTAATTAGGGTTTTTGTGTTTTGATGTACCGAAGGTTGTTCGGAGTCCCGGATGTGATCACGGACATGACGAGGAGTCTTGAAATGGTCGAGACATAAAGATTGATATATTGGAAGCCTATATTTGGATATCGGAAACGTTCCGGGTGAAATCGGGATTTTATCGGAGTACCGGGGGGTTACCGGAACCCCCCCAGGGGTTATTGGGCCTACATGGGCCATAAGGGAGAAGAGGAGGGCCGGCCAGGGTAGGCCATGCGCCCCCTCCCCCTAGTCCTAATATGACAAGGAAGGGGGGGGGGTGCCCCCCTTTCCTCTTTCTCCCTTCCCCCTTCCTTTTCCAACAAGGCCAGAGGGGGGAGTCCTACTCCCGGTGGGAGTAGGACTCCTCCAGGCGCACCCCTAGGGCCGGCCGCACCTCCCCCTCTCCCTCCTTTATATACGGGGGCAAGGGGGCACCCCAGGACACACAAGTTGATCTTCGTGATCGTTCCTTAGCCGTGTGCGGTGCCCCTTCCACCATATTCCTCCTTGGTCATATCGTAGCGGTGCTTAGGCGAAGCCCTGCGTCGGTAGAACATCATCACCATCATCACGCCGTTGTGCTGACGAAACTCTCCCTCAACTTTTTGCTGGATCAGAGCTCGAGGATGTCACCGAGTTGAACGTGTGCAGAACTCGGAGGTGTCGTACGTTCGGTACTTGGATCGGTCGGATGGGGAAGACGTACGACTACTTCCTCTATGTTGTGTCAACGCTTCCGGTGCCGGTCTACGAGGGTATGTAGACAACACTCTCCCCTCTTGTTGCTATGCATCACCATGATCTTGCGTGTGCGTAGGATTTTTTTTGAAATTACTACGTTCCCCAACACTAGTGCCGTCGATAAATTGAAGCAATGCCACCACCATTTTATGAAGTGCTTCCGTCTTGCATTATTTCCCATGAATTGTGTTTTTGCAGTTACACTTAAATCTCACACCGCTAACATTTCTTCATCCCAGTGGAACTGCACAAATTTGATTGCACATTTACTGACCATGTGCTACTCTCATGACAGTAATACTAATGCTATTGTTCTGCATGTTAATCTAATGGTAGTGTTGATGTGATGTGATGCTACTTACTTAAGGACACTTTCATACTGTCAATCTAGTGCCAATTATAACACAATAGATGCTGATGTTAATCATACGCCACTACAAATATATGTCACTGTTTAAATAACCGTATTTCGTATTTGCGCAAACAGGGATGTCTGTCTCCATATCGTTTCGGGATGCCTGTCTCCATATCGTTTCTATCCGCGCAATCAAAAGCACACACCTCAGTTTTAGTATAACTGCACAAAATGAGATGGCTATCCCTCGTTGCCGTCGTCTAACCACCCATCTTCCAGGTATTCCTACATTGGTAGTTACTAGGTAGTAGAATGACCAACGCAATATAAAAGAAGTTGATTCATACATTTTACTTCCTGATTGTAGTGTAAGGACGAGCGAAAACAACTGCATCCTAGTCCGGAATGCACTTTCTACCAGTTCATCCATGGACCGAGGACTAGCTGACACGGCTGCACGGCGGCTTTTTGGATAGGTGCGCGGACAAGAGGCATTGTGGTCTGCTTATTTCTGCAAATAGCGGTGCTTAAATTTAGTGGAATGCACAAGAATTTCAGCTGGTCAGTATACTACATGGTTCAGTTCAACATTCCAGCCGAGAACACAATTATAATTGGTTATTCTAGAATGAGAGAACCTAACCATGGATGATGGCAACAAGAAAAAACCAGAGTGAACTCCAGGAAATTTAAGCCTGCCGGGAGGCCCTTTGCTCAGAGAAGCCTTGCTTGTTTTTTCCTGATTTGTAAACCTTCTCACAACTTTGTCTTTTGCTGTGAACTAGTATATGTTTGTTATGTTCTATGAATCATTGAGATGTATAAAATTGCTTAACTTATGCTTTTCAAGTTTTTTATGAAGCCGAGTTTAATGTGAGTGTTCCACATGAACGCTGGACTAGCGTGTGAACGTTTGGAATTTACATTGTGGCCTCAGTTAACTGCATGAACCACTGTAACAAGATACATAGTTTCTTATATGTCAAACAGCAAATTGTTGATTGTTAGCTGCTCGATAGCCTAGTGTTGAAGCGAGCTGAGCCAATGTGCCGTGTTTTGCACAACTGCTTACAAGTGGGGTAGCACCAACAATGTTTACAAGTACTTATGTATACGTCAGCGCACAGTTCTCAAACGAATACTCTATTTCATCAAAACACACACTGCTCGTATGATAAAACTAGTGAGGACGCATCTGTTTCGGCAACAACTACGATGATTCACGGGAACACAAAAGTAGTAGTAGTTCCCATAGACGGATTCAAATAGAGTACTAGCCCCAGAGGGCTCGATAACAGGCAAGGTTCGGATAATTAGACAGAATCCAAACTACTATTAAACACTAGCTGGGGCAAGTATTTCATGCCTCGATCTAATTTGGGTTGGACACAAGACGAACCCTGCCATGAACATCATCGAGGATGTCCGGCAGCAGCTCAATCCTGTGAACCTTCATGAAGACAACCTTGTGGCCTTGCCACTCATAAACTTGTTTGTGGAGGCATGCCACATCATCTTCCCGCGTAAGCTTGACAAGAACAATATGCCTCACAAACGAGGGAGTAGCTTTGAACTTCTTGTGCCTCAGTACACCCTGGACAACATGCCTGACAACAGTGAGGCTGGAATACAACTCTTCATTGGTATAAGCGCAAATGGCTTCCAGGATCCAACAGCCTAAAAACTCTGTTTTCCCAGTGCGTATATTCAGGTCATCCGCCTCATAGCGAGTGACATGTACAACCACACAATCCTGGTCTGCATCAGGGCTCTAATTGAAACAGAAACAAATTCTGAATTACTTTCCAGTATAAGAAACACAAGTTATTTAAACCACTGTGCATAGCATGGCATCGAAGCTAATAAAATTTTGCATTATTCATCACCACATACTTAGATGAAAAACCACAATCGAGATCAGCAAATAAGAAAATCACCTTGGGCAGCTCAGCGGGCGGGGGGGGGGGGGGGACACATCCTCGAAGGGGGAAAACTGCTCCTGCAGTGCCACGGGGGCTGTAACCTCAAACGGGGCGTTGACCATCTCAGTAGTGGCCGTGAGCGTATCTGGGGCCGGCTCGGTGGCTGCCTCCATCTTCTTGGAGCGCTCTGTCTCGTGGGGATCAGCCTCCCGTGTCTGCTCCAATATCAGCAAATCTTTGCCTGGTTCTCCTTGGTCCATCATGAAACTGACGAATACTAGGAGACCACTAAAAGGAAAACACAATCGCAATGACAATGAAACAAAAAAGAGAGTGAGGATCGGTTATTGCTTTGCAAAAGTTCTTTTTTTCTCTGAACGAAAATATACCAACATCATGGATCGGCTTACCTTCCCTTCATTGGGAGAGAAGAACAGTGGCAGATGCGAGTGTTGCCTTTCTTGAAGACGGTGAGGGATAAGGGGATTGAGTGAAGAGTGAAATGATGTTGCTTCGTCCATCAAACTTAGACTGCGGGGAGGTGGGGTTTTGTGATACGATGGCTCGTTATTGCCGCGCTACGACCGGGGTGACTCTCTGCCTGCATACTTCCTTCTAATTTGGTGGATGGAATTTGGGCTCGTGCGCTGCATGGCCCGCATGTCGATGAACAAAAGTATAACGACATTCAGTAGAGGGAGACGTTTCGATGACCTAGGAGGAGCCAGAAGCGGTATTGTATCCACTGTACTAGTAGTAATTGTTTTTCTGGGTAGCTATAGAGTGTCTCCACTGTACTAGTAGTAATTTTTTCTCTGGGCCCAAGACAAAACAGTCCATCCACCCTAGTAAATAGTAAAATCAATTCAAAAGTCCACATATTTACTGAATGAGAGGCGCTACCCACACCCAGCACATCGCCCCCCAAAAAAACCCGGGTGTTCTTCTTCCTCCTCACTCCCACCCACCTCACGTCAGCTCGCTCCACTCGTACCCCGAAATTCCTCACCTCACTTCTACAGAAAACCCCAGCTCCCCTTCTTCCTCACTACTACAGAAAAACCGCAGCTCCCCTTCTTCTTAACTCGCACTACAACTAGGTTCGTTATTCGTTACTCTGCTCAAATCCGTGAGCACGATGCGACGCCCTCGAGGAAAATGGAGTCGGCTGACCCCAGCACCAAGAAGATGAGGCTCCCGCCAGCGGCGACGCTTGTTGTAGATCCCGCACCCGGCAGCGCGGGGAGAAGCGGCGACCCCGCCCCACCGGATCCCAGGAACCCGTAGAATCTCGGGTGGACCACATTAGCGATCTCCCGGACGCCGTCCTTGGGGAGATCATCTCACTTCTCCCCACCAAGGATTGCTGCCGCACCCAAGTCCTCTCAATTTGGTGGCGCCCTCTATGGCGTGCCATGCCCCTTAATCTCGACTGTCGTCAGCTATCTCTCTTCAATGATTTTGAAATCCCCAAAGCCATCATCTCCTCCCACCAGGGCTCCGTTCAAAGCCTCTGCATCCTGTCATGCTACCGGAGCAAGCATACCATGCCCTGCACGGTGGACGCCTGGCTGAAATCCCCTGAATTCATAGAACTACAGCTGCTTGAGTTCTACTATTCCCCTGGAAATCACCTACCAGATACCGAACGCCATCTACCTGTGCCCTCAGCACCGATGTCCATCTCGCGGTTTTCCTCCTCTCCCCACACCGCGACCTTTGCGCTGTGCGACCTACCAGACAATCTGGTACTAAACCTTCGACTCCCATTTCTCAAGAAACTTTCACTTGTGCGGCTTCGTATATCGGAGGCCTCATTGCACAGCATCATCCACTCCAGTTGCCCTGCCCTGGAGTGCTTGGTGCTTGTTTTCACAGTTAGAATCGGTTGTCTCCAAATAAAGTCGCCTAACCTTGTAAGAATTGGAATTTGTTTTGACGGAAGACGGCTCATCATCCAAGATGCCCCTTCACTTCAAAGGTTGATCCTTGATTCTAGTTATTCACCGTTGCAAATAACCGTCCTCTCTGCGCCTAAACTGGAGACCTTGGGTGTAATACATGATCTCTGTGCTCATTTCAATATGGTGTTTGGCTCCATAGTTCTTCAAGTAATTTACATTACCATCTACACTTGTAACCATAAGCTGCATTTTAAATTTCTGCACATAAGTTATATGTCATCTTGGAGTACACATTTTGTACTAATATTATGTTCTATGCTCAATGAAGAGTTTCTCCATGGATGGCCTATCAATGGTGCTGGATTCTGTCAAGATCTTATATATCCAAATGAATAGTTTTGATCTGAACAAGATTATTAGCTTGCTGCAATGCTTTCCATGTCCGGAGAAGTTGTACATAAAGGTGATAATTTCACACACATTGGAAGCCCGCATATAGTGTACTAGAATAACCGTTCAGCTATTGCTCTTTCAACACTCTTTTCTTAGACCTTAACTGTTTACAATCTTTATGTCTATTTAGGCAACAGGATGGGGTAACAAAGTTATAACCAATCGGTGGATTCCTAAGCATCGGGATTTTCTCACTTCTCATGAGATTCGATTGAAGACAATAACGCTAGAACGATATATAGCCAACCGTGCAAACACTAGATTTGTCACATTCTTCCTGCTGAATGCGAGGTTACTATTGTCCATCAGGCTTAAGTTTATCAGCAGCATGGTTCTGATGGATGGGTATGTGGAAGAGCAAAAAAAGGAGTTTTAGGTGGGCAAAAGAGCTTCTGAACGTGTTGGGCTTCTATTTACAACATATTGTGGTCATAATCCAGTAAATTTTACGACCCAGGATGTTCATTCTATGGACCTGACCGATCCATTTGACTGTGACTGCCGAAAACAGTGTTGGAGTTAGATGTTGTTGCCCTTTTCAACCTGGGTTTTTTTGTAAACCTGATGAACAATTAACCCTAGTGCTTTTGTACAGTTTGTAAGCTGGAGTTAGATGTTCTTGCCCTTTCCAACTCGGCTGTGACTGTCATATTTTCTTTGAAGCAAGGAAAATGGCTTGCCAGTCGTTTAATTTAGAGTGAAATATTGTAACAACTAACAAATCCCGACCAAGGGAAATAACATCACTCTCGCCGACTGCTTGAGCTCACTATGCATTACAGAAACCAAGTGATTAGCCCCCACCAGCACCCACAAACTTATTTCGAACTAGCACATCAAATGGGCTGTAAATTTTCATAGGAAAGGCTGCATGACCATGACAGATTTGGATTCTGACATTTGGGACCCGCGAGGAAATAGCCTATCCAAGGTGGTGTCGACTTACTAGGCAGTCAACAAATGATTCTGCCTACCAGCCGTTGGATTGACATCCAACATCTGTCGTGTATCTTCTATCTCTTGTCTTCTTCTTCCTCCAGCCACCCAAACCAAACCACCCCATCGGCTCCGCCTGCTCCCGCCTCCCATGGCTGGCTGCGCCTCCGCCGCCCTACCGTACGTACCCTCCAACGTTGGCCAGTCCCTTCCTCTATTCCCCCACACGTCCTGTTATTCTCCGGAGACGTCAGCCCCAACATGCACCCGCACCTGAACCTGCGACTGGACCGACGCATCTTCCACGACTCCTGTTCGTTCTGTCCGAGGACTCACCGTCGTCCTCCGCCTTGTGGCCTTGGTTCGCCTGCCGTGCGTGGTGCGCTGCCCTCTTGCGTTGTCAACATCGTCAACAACCGAGAGGAACAAGGAGATGACTATGCATGGAGAGGATGACAGTAGGGACCCACCAGCGTCATGGCAGTACGCAAGCAAGTGCCTCTATATTACAAGCCCAAAAATATGATTCCTCCTAATGGTTGGACATATGGGGCTCACGCCATTGTCAACGTAGTCAATAAACGAGAGAATTACACTACGAGCGGTTGACACCAGGGACCCAGCAGGTCATGCAATTTTTTTAGGAACAAGCAGTTGTTATTTATACTAGTTTTAGTGACGGATTAGGGTAACAATGGGGCTGTGCGGGGGCTGTGGCACGTCTAGCCAGGGTTTTATTTATGTTTACCACATCATGAGCCCAGTTGTGTTTATTTCTTGCTGAAAATGGCTAGCCCAGTTCTATTTTTTTAAAGAAACACCCAAACGAGGCCTGCTTGCTTTATCAGCCCTGCTGGGCTGCAAATCTTTCAAGACGAGGAGAGTTTCATTCGGTTTGCCCAAAAATGGGTTGTACATTTTTAAAACACATCAAACCGGGAATTTGTTTCAAATTTTTTCATTACAAGATTTTAAATTCCATTGATTTTTATGCGTGGACATTATTTGGATTTTATATTTATATAAATTATTTTTCAAAATAATTTGAATGTGAATTGATATTTTGGGATTGAAAACAGTTGACCGCACCGAAATATGCAATAATTCATGTACTTTTTAACCGTGGCCACAATATGGGGTGTAATGCTAACAAAAAGAAGATGGGCTCCAAAAAAATTCTTAAGAATTAGCAAATGGGTTGTACATTATTAGAAATAATGCACACGGGAGCAGTGACTGTTGGATGTCCATCGGCTATCATGCTTCTTCAATCTCTGCTTTTCCTACTCCAGCCTCTCAAACAAGCGCCGGCGGGACTGCCTGCTCCCTCCTCCCGCGGCTGGCTATGCTACCGTCCAGGCCTCACCGCCCCACCGTACTCCCATCGCTGGCCTAGCCATCCCTCTACTCACCCACACCTATTGTTATTCTCCGGTGACGGCAGACAAACCAGTAAACCCTCGTACTCCTCCGCGTGGGAACCAAATGCCGAGTCTTCCCTGGCTCTGTGTCGTTCCTTTCCTAGGCCTCGCCGTCGTCCACCGCCCTGGTGCTCTCGGAGCGTCCTGGCCAACGTGGTCAATGAACGACATCCATCGGATGTGGACAGTACGTGGAGAGGCTGACAGCTGGGTCCACGGTCGCACGCAAGGAAATGCCTCCATATTACGGGCAAAATAATGATTCCTCCACCTGACAGCTAGGACCCATGGAAGGGCTTCTGTATTTCGCGAAAAAAACGTCCCCCCCGCTGACAGGTCGGACCCACCAGCTATATCTTCGCACGCAAGGAAGTGCGTCCTTATGACGCACAAAAAAATGAATAACCCCTGCTAGCTGGGACCCACCATAGTGGGTGGCTGACTTGTGGGCCTACTAAGTTGATGGGGACAGAGGGCTTTGTCAACTTAGTCAATATGAACAATTCTAGCTCGAGTGACCGTTCAATGTCCATCCAACGGCCATAGTGCTTCTTCAACCTCTGGTCTTCTTGCTCCAGCCGCCCAAAGCAGTGCCGGTCGTGCCGCCTGCTCGTGCCTCCCATGGCCGGCTGTGCTGCTGCAGAGGCCTCACGGCCCCATCATGTACTCGCATCCCTGGCATGTCTATCCCTCTACTCACCCACACCTCCTGTTATTTTTCGGTGACGGTAGCCGAACCAGTCAACCCTTGTACTCTCCACCGCGTGGGCAGCCACTGTCGTGTCTTCCCCGGCTCCGTGTCATTCCCTTCGTAGGCCTTGCCGTCGTCCACCGCCCTGGTGCTCTCGGCGCAGCGTGGTCAACGTGGTCAAGGAACGACATCCATCGGAAGTGGACTGTACATGGAGAGGCTGATAGCTGGGTCCACGGCCGCACACAAGGAAATGCCTCCTTATTACATGCAAAATAATGATTCCTCCACCTGACATCTGGGACCCACCAGAAGGGCCTCTGTATTTTGCAAAAAAAATGTTCCCTCCGCTGACAGGTCGGACCCACCAACTATATCTTCGGACGCAAGGAAGTGCCTCCTTATTGCGCACAAAAAAATGAATACCCCCTACCAGCTAGGACCCACCACAGTGGGAGGCTGACTTGTGGGCCTACTAAGTTGACGGGGACGGAGGGCTTTGTCTACTTAGTCAATATGAACGATTCTAGCTCCAATGACCGTACGATGTCCATCCAACGGCCTTAGTGCTTCTTCAACCTCTGGTCTTCATGCTCCAGCCGCCCAAAGCAGCACCGATCATGCCACCTGCTCCTGCCTCTCGTGGCCGGCTGTGCTGCCGTGGAGGCCTCACCGCCCCCATACTACTCCCACTGCTGGCCAGGCCATCCCTCCACTCACCCACACCCCCTGTTATTCTGCGGCGACGACAGCCTCACACCGCAGCCGAACCAGTGAACCCTCGTACTCCTCTCCGCATGGGCATCCACTACCGCGTCTTCCCCGGCTCCACGTCGTCCCCTTCCTAGGCCTCGCCATTGTCCACCGCCTTGGTGCTCTCGGCGCAGCGTGGTCAATGTGGTCAACGACCAACTTCCATTGGAAGAGTACTGTACATGGAGAGGCTGATAGCTGGGTCCACGACAGCCGCAAGGAAGTGCCTCCTTATTACGCGCAAAATAATTATTCATGTACCTGACAACGGGGATCCACCGGACGGGCCACCGTATTTCGCGAAAAAATGTTTCCCCCCTGACTGCTGGGACCCACCAGCTACATCTTCGCATGCAAGGAAGTGCGTCCGGGCAAAAAAACGATTCGGCCCCTTGACTGTTGGGACCCACCAGCTATATCTTCGCACGCAAGTGCCTGACAGTCGGGACCAACCTGGTTGAAGCGTACGTAGTGTTGTCTTTCCGGTCGCGAACGTGTACGTACATACTGGCAAGTGTGCAAGAAAGAAAATACGGCCACACACGTACATACAGGCGGGGTCTCGAACGCCTACTCGCACATATGTATGGCCAGGGCTCGTGTACATGGCTGGGTCGGGACGGATAAAATACGTCGTCGTCGTGTTCATGGGGAGGCAACAGAATGCGTCGTGTTCATCGGGAGGCAACGGAACGCGTGGGAGCCAACCGGCTTGGACGGAACAGCCGATGGAAACGAGGCCTAGCGTACCGCAGAATAGAGGAAACGGCCTTGTGTTCGACCGGCCACTTTCGAAACAGGATCCTGTTCATCGGGAGGGGTCCAGCGTACCGCAAAACGTAGGAAACAAACCTCCTACGGTCAAAACGGGGATCCTGTTGATCGGGAGGGGTGTGGCGTACCGCAAAACGGAGGAAACGAACTTGTGTTGGAGCGCTACGGTCGAAATGGGGGTCTTGTTCATCAGGAGGGGTGTGGCATACCGCAAAACGGGACTCCATGGAATACTGTTCATCTCCACCGTCGACCCCCTCCAGCCTCCACGGGCTACTGTTCATCCACCGTCGACCTCCTCCAGCCTCCACCTGCGACTGTTCATCCACGGGCTCCTATTCATCCAGCCTTGCTACCTCTTTTAGCACTGCGTTGGTTTTCCCCGAAGAGGAGGGGATGATGCAACAAAGTAGCGTAAGTATTTCCCTCAGTTTTTGAGAACCAAGGTATCAATCCAGTAGGAGGCTACGCGCGAGTCCCTCCCACCTGCACAAAAAAATAAATCCTCGCAACCAACGCAAATAGGGGTTGTCAATCCCTATAGGGCCACTTACGAGAGTGAGATCTGATAGATATGATAAGATAATATTTTTGGTATTTTTGTGATAAAGATGCAAAGTAAAATAAAGGCAAAGAAAATAGCAAAGGAAATAACTAAGTAGTAGGAGATCAATATGATAAAGATAGACCCGGGGGCCATAGGTTTCACTAATGGCTTCTCTCGAGAGCATAAGTATTCTACGATGGGTGAACAAATTACTGTTGAGCAATTGACAGAATTGAGCATAATTATGAGAATACCTAGGTATTATCATGTATATAGGCATCACGTCCGAGACAAGTAGACCGACTCCTGCCTGCATCTACTACTATTACTCCACTCATCGACCGCTATCCAGCATGCATCTAGAGTATTAAGTTAAAAACAGAGTAATGCCTTAAGCAAGATGACATGATGTAGAGGGATAGACTCATGCAATATGAAGAAAACCCCATCTTGTTATCCTCGATGGCAACAATACAATACGTGCCGTGCTGCCCTTACTGTCACCGGGAAAGGACACCGCAAGATTGAACCCAAACATAAGCACTTCTCCCATTGCAAGAAAGATCAATATAGTAGGCCAAACCAAACTAATAATCCGAAGAGACTTGCAAAGATAACCAATCATACATAAAAGAATTCAGAGAAGATTCAAATATTATTCATAGATAGACTTGATCATAAACCCACAATTCATCGGTCTCAACAAACACACCGCAAAAAGAAGATTACGTCGAATAGAAGAGAGGGGGAGAATGTTGTATTGAGATCCAAAAAGAGAGAAGAAGCCATCTAGCTACTAACTATGGACCCATAGGTCTGAGGTAAACTACTCACAGTTCATCGGAGAGGCTATGGTGTTGATGTAGAAGCCCTCCGTGATCGATGCCCCCTCTGGCGGAGCTCCGGAACAGGCCCCAAGATGGGATCTCATGGATACAGAAATTTACGACGGTGGAATTAGGATTTTGGCTCCATTTCTGATCGTTTGGGGGTACATAGGTATATATAGGAGGAAGGAGTACGCCGATGGGGCAACAGGGGGGCCACGAGGGTGGAGGGTGCGCCTGGTGGGGGTGGGCGCCCCCCCCTACCTCGTGCCCTCCTGTTTTCTTTCTTGACATAGGGTCCAAGTCTCCCAAATCATAATCTTCCTAAAAATCACGTTCCCGAAGGTTTCATTCCGTTTGGACTCCGTTTGATATTCCTTTTCTTCGAAACCCTAAAACAGGCAAAAAACATCAATTCTGGGTTGGGCCTCTGGTTAATAGGTTTGTCCCAAAAATAATATAAAAGTGGATAATAAAACCCAGTAATGTCCAAAACAGTAGATAATATAGCATGGAGCAATCAAAAATTATAGATACGTTGGAGACGTATCAAGCATCCCCAAGCTTAATTCCTACTCGTCCTCGAGTAGGTAAATGATAAAAACAGAATTTTTGATGCGGAGTGCTACTTGGCATAATTTTAATGTAATTCTTCTTAATTGTGGTATGAATATTCAGATCCGAAAGATTCAAGAAAAAAGTTCATATTGACATAAAAATAATAATGCTTCAAGCATACTAACAAAGCAATTATTTTTTCTCAAAATAACATGGCTAAAGAAAGTTATCCCTACAAAATCATATAGGCTGGCTATGCTCTATCTTCACCACGCAAAATATTTAAATCATGTACAACCCCGATGACAAGCCAAGCAATTGTTTCATACTTTTGACATTCTCAAAACTTTTTCAATTTTCATGCAATACATGGGTGTGAGCCATGGATATAGCACTATAGGTGGAATAGAATGGTGGTTGTGGAGAAGACAAAAAGGGGAAGATAGTCTCACATCAACTAGGCGTATCAACGGGCTATGGAGATGCCCATCAATAGATATCAATGTGAGTGAGTAGGGATTGCCATGCAACGGATGCACAAGAGCTATAAGTATGTGAAAGCTCAAAAAGAAACTAAGTGGGTGTGCATCCAACTTGCTTGCTCATGAAGACCTAGGGCAATTTGAGGAAGCCCATCATTGGAATATACAAGCCAAGTTCTATAATGAAAGATTCCCACTAGTATATGAAAGTGATAACATGAGAAACTCTCTACTATGAAGATCATGGTGCTACTTCGAAGCACAAGTGTGGTAAAAGGATAGTAACATTGTCCCTTCTCTCTTTTTCTCTAATTTTTTTATTTGGGCCTTTTTCTCTTTTTTTATGGCCTCTTTTCTTTCTCTTTTTTATTTGGGCTTCTTTGGCCTCTTTTATTTATTTTTCGTCCGGAGTCTCATCCCGACTTGTGGGGGAATCATAGTCTCCATCATCCTTTCCTCACTGGGACAATGCTCTAACAAAGAATTATGAACAGTGGATTTGCCACAAATACTATGTCAACTACATGATCATGCAAAGCAATATGACAATGATGGAGCGTGTCATAATAAATGGAACGATGGGAAGTTGCATGGCAATATATCTCGGAATGGCTATGGAAATGCCATAATAGGTAGGTATGGTGGCTTTTTTGAGGAAGGTATATGGTGGGTGTATGATACCGGCGAAAGGTGCACGGTATTAGAGAGGCTAGCAAAGGTGGAAGGGTGAGAGTGTGTATAATCCATGGACTCAACATTAGTCATAAAGAACTCATATACTTATTGCAAAAATCTACAAGTTATCAAAGCAAAGTATTACGCGCATGCTCCTAGGGGGATAGATTGGTAGGAAAAGACCATCGCTCGTCCCCGACCGCCACTCATAAGGAAGACAATCAATAAATAAATCATGCTCCGACTTCATCACATAACGGTTCACCATACGTGCATGCTACGGGAATCACAAACTTCAGCACAAGTATTTCTCAAATTCACAACTACTCAACTAGCATGACTTTAATATCACCATCTCTATATCTCAAAACAATTATCAAGTATCAAACTTATCATAGTATTCAACACACTCATAAGAAGGTTTTATTATTAATCTTGCATACCAAGCATATTAAGATTTTAAGAAAATTACCATGCTATTAAGACTCTCAAAATAATCTAAGTGAAGCATGAGAGATCAATATTTTCTATAAAACAAATCCACCACAGTTCTCTAAAAGATATAAGTGAAGTACTAGAGCAAAATTATATAACTCGAAAGATATAAGCGAAGCACATAGAGTATTCTAACAAATTCCAAATCATGTATGGCTCTCTCAAAAGGTGTGTACAACAAGGGTGATTGTGGTAAACTAACAAGCAAAGACTCAAATCATACAAGACGCTCCAAGCAAAACACATATCATGTGGTAAATAAAAATATAGCTCCAAGTAAAGTTACCGATAGAAGTAGACGAAAGAGGGGATGCCTTCCGGGGCATCCCCAAGCTTTGGCTTTTAGGTGTCCTTAGATTATCTTGGGGTGCCATGGGAATCCCCAAGCTTAGGCTCTTGCCACTCCTTGTTCTATAATCCATCAAATCTTTACCCAAAACTTGAAAACTTCACAACACAAAACTTAAAGTAGAAAATCTCGCGAGCTCCGTTAGCGAAAGAAAATAAAAGACCACTTCAAGGTACTGTAATGAACTAATTATTTATTTATATTGGTGTTATACCTGCTGTATTCCAACTTCTCTATGGTTTATAAACTATTTTACTAGCCATAGATTCATCAAAATAAGCAAACAACACATGAAAAACAGAATCTGTCAAAAACAGAACAGTCTGTAGTAATCTGTAGCTAGCGCAAGATCTGGAACCCCAAAAATTCTAAAATAAATTGCTGGACGTGAGGAATTTATCTATTAATCATCTTCAAAAATAATTAACTAAATAGAACTCTTCAAATAAAAATTACAGCAGTTCTCGTGAGCGCTAAAGTTTCTGTTTTTCACAGCAAGTTCAACAAGACTTTCCCCAAGTCTTCCCAACGGTTCTACTTGGCACAAACACTAATTAAACACAAAAAACACAACCAAAACAGAGGCTATATAAATTATTTATTACTAAACAGGAGAAAAAAGCAAGGAATAAAATAAAATTGGGTTGCCTCCCAACAAGCGCTATCGTTTAACGCCCCTAGCTAGGCATAACAAGCAAGAATAGATCTAGGTATTGCCATCTTTGGTAGGCAATTCTTCGATGAGGCATCTACCATCTTTAGGAATTTCTTTCTTTTTATTAATTATCAAACTTTTAGGCACAAGATCAAAAAATTCATTTGTAACAAATGGTTCCTTAATGATAGCAAAAAGATTGGGATGAACACTTATAGACTTGAGATCCGCATTTTCCTTACTAGATGATTCACCCTTATTTTTAGGAATGTACATAAGCTTGGCAACTTTATTGGAAGGACTTGGAGTATTCTTTACGGAAGAAAAAGCGATTCCCAAGTTGGTAATAATATTCTCAAGTTTATCGATCCTAACGGAATCGTGACTTATTTTCTCATTAACTATGGGTTCCTTTTCTTTAATATCTTTCAAAGTAACTCCTACTTTAGGTCCATATTGAGAGATTCGGCTGTGGATCTTTTTAACCAAATTTTCAATTAACTCTACGGTAACAACCTTATTTTCAATAATCTCAAGCCTTTGCATTACATGCTCCAAAGTTAATATAGTTCCATTAACCAAGAGAGGGGGTGAGCCAAATAAATCTAACATAGCATTATAAGAATCAAAAGTATGGCTACCCAAAAAGTTCCCTCCGGTAATAGTATCAAGAACATAACGGTGCCAAGGAGTAATGCCTACCTAAAAATTGCGAAGGAGAATGGTAGTAGATTGCTTCCTAGTAGATCTATTTTGAGCATTGCAAATTCTATACCAAGCATCTTTTAGATTTTCACCCTCCCTTTGCTTAAAATTTAGAATTTCATTCTCAGGAGACAACGGAGAAGATAAGGGACTAGCCATAACGACAAGCAAACAAACTAACACACATGCAAACAAAAAGCAAGCGGGCAAAAAGAGGCAAATAGAGAGGGAGGATAGAGAGAGAGAGGGTGAATAAAACGGCAAGGGTGAAGTGGGGGGAGAGGAAAACGAGAGGCAAATGGCAAATAATGTAATGTGGGAGATAAGGGTATGTGATGGGTACTTGGTATGTTGACTTTTGCGTAGACCTCCCCGGCAACGGCGCCAGAAATCCTTCTTGCTACCTCTTTTAGCACTGCGTTGGTTTTCCCCGAAGAGGAAGGGATGATGCAACAAAGTAGCGTAAGTATTTCCCTCAGTTTTTGATAACCAAGGTATCAATCCAGTAGGAGGCTACACGCGAGTCCCTCGCACCTGCACAAAATAAATAAATCCTCGCAACCAACACAAATAGGGGTTGTCAATCCCTATAGGGACACTTACGAGAGTGAGATCTGATAGATATGATAAGATACTATTTTTGGTATTATTGTGATAAAAATGCAAAGTAAAATAAAGGCAAAGTAAATAACAAAGGAAATAACTAAGTAGTAGGAGATCAATATGATAAAGATAGACCCGGGGGCCATAGGTTTCACTAATGGCTTCTCTCGAGAGCATAAGTATTCTACGGTGGGTGAACAAATTACTGTTGAGCAATTGAAAGAATTGAGCATAATTATGAGAATATCTAGGTATGATCATGTATATAGGCATCACGTCCGGGACAAGTAGACCGACTCCTGCCTGCATCTACTACTATTACTCCACTCATCAACCGCTATCCAGCATGCATCTAGAGTATTAAGTTAAAAATAGAGTAACGCCTTAAGCAAGATGACATGATGTAGAGGGATAGACTCATGCAATATGAAGAAAACCCCATCTTGTTATCCTCGATGGCAACAATACAATACGTGCCTTGCTGTCCTTACAGTCACCGGGAAAGGACACCGCAAGATTGAACCCAAAGCTAAGCATTTCTCCCATTGCAAGAAAGATCAATCTAGTAGGCCAAACCAAACTGATAATCCGAAGAGACTTGCAAAGATAACCAATCATACATAAAAGAATTCAGAGAAAATTCAAATATTATTCATAGATAGACTTGATCATAAACCCACAATTCATCGGTCTCAACAAACACACCGCAAAAAGAAGATTACATCGAATAGATCTCCACAAGAGAGGGGGAGAACGTTGTATTGAGATCCAAAAAGAGAGAAGAAGCCATCTAGCTACTAACTATGGACCCGTAGGTCTGAGGTAAACTACTCACACTTCATCGGAGAGGCTATGGTGTTGATGTAGAAGCCCTCCGTGATCGATGCCCCCTCCGGTGGAGCTCTGGAACAGGCCCCAAGATGGGATCTCGTGGATACAGAAAGTTACGGCAGTGGAATTAGGGTTTTGGCTCCGTTTCTGATCGTTTGGGGGTACGTAGGTATATATAGGAGGAAGGAGTACGTCGGTGGAGCAACAGGGGGCCCACGAGGGTGGAGGGCGCGCATGGTGGGGGTGGGCGCGCCCCCTACCTCGTGCCCTCCTATTTTCTTTCTTGACGTAGGGTCCAAGTCTCCCGGATCATAATCTTCCAAAAAAGCACGTTCCCGAAGGTTTCATTCCGTTGGACTCCGTTTGATATTCCTTTTCTTCGAAACCCTAAAACAGGCAAAAAACAACAATTCTGGGCTGGGCCTCCAGTTAATAGGTTAGTCCCAAAAATAATATAAAAGTGGATAATAAAGCCCAATAATGTCCAAAACAGTAGATAATATAGCATGGAGAAATAAAAAATTATAGATACTTTGGAGACGTATCAAGCGTCCACCGCGCGCTACTCCACCGGCTACTGTTCAACCAGCCCTCTCCACGGGCTCCTGTTCAACCACCCCTCCATAGGCTACTGTTCATCCAGCCCTCCACCATCTACTGTTCATCCTGCCCTCCATGGGGTGGTCCTATTCATCCAACCCTCCACGGGGTCCTGTTCATCCATCCCCAACCGGCTTGATCGATGGGGTCCTGTTCATCTAGAGGCAACACCACGGGGTCCTGTTCATCCACCCCCACCGGGAACTGTTCATCCAAACCCCCAGCAACGCTCACTGTTCATCCAGAGGCAACACCACGGGGTCCTGTTCATCCACCCCCACCGGGAACTGTTCATCCAAACCCCCCCAGCAACACTCACTATTCATCCAGAGGCAACATCGATCGGCTTTAGTTAGCAGCAGTAGCCATCGATCGATCGCTCGGGTTCAGTAATGCGTAGCCTGTAGTACAATCGCTTGGGTTCAGTTAGAGCCCAACGCCTCACTCGGGTTCAGTTAGAGCCCAACGCCTCGCACCCACGCGCGTGCGTGTACGAGAGAAACACGCATCGCTCGACCCCGACCACCCACCGTAACCGGGAACACCCCGATATTTCCTCGCCCTCGCTTCTATCATGGTTTTAACCGTCATGGATGGCCCAAAGAATGTCATGCAGCTGCATCTCCGGCCCGCCCAGGACGAAAAGCCCATTTTCTGTCATGATTTTTATCATAGAAGTAGGACCCAGCACATCTATGATGATACCGGGTTTTGTCACAATTACCGTCATAGAAGTGTCATAAGTATGACAAAAAAAATTTCGTTCGGCCCAAAATGCCATGGATGTGTCTTTTTTTTTGTAGTGACGAGAGGCTTCCCGTACTCGTATTTGTGTTCGTCCACCTCCAAGAAATCATAATGTACATTGTTGGGCAGGTAATCTCCAAGATTGATATAACTGGGCACCATCCTCGGATCATTAGCGATGATATCGCTAGACACCTTGAGCGGGGGGCACGATTGGTTCGCTTGTTCGCCGAGCTAGGCAAATTTTTTCCCAGCTCGTCATTCCGCTAACCTTTCATCACTGACAGTACTTCCCGACCACTCCGCTTCAATAAATGACCTTTCAATAATGCGCTCATAGTTGCCTTTCGGCGAAGACTTTGGTGGTTTGTTCAGGGCATTCACAGTGTGCTTCACTTTCACCGGATCTATCTTCTCCTCCGAAGGTGGATGTTTCTTTGCTTTCACCCCTTCAAAGAAGTTCATCACTCTGGCTCGCACGATCTTCGCGTTCTCCTCCAGGGTCCTCTCGTATGGTAACTTCTCTAGAGTCTTCAGAGAAGGACCAAATCTGTATTGCCTCCCGCCTCTGGCTGTACTGCTAGACGCCGGAGTAGACGAAGCGGCCGCGGCTGTCTTCTTTCCTTGCTTACGAGGCAGAGGAGAAGGACTACGACGCACAGGAGCAGCTGGAGTGGCGACGGGTCTCTTCCGCCCTTGCTGACGAGGCGGAGAAGGAGGAGGCTGGCTTCTCGGGCGCGCCGGCGCAGGAAGAGAAGGAGGCGGAGTGCTGCCGCGCATCGGAGAAGGAGGCTGAGTGCCCTGATCACTCACCCGAGGAGGAGGCGGAGTGCCCTGACTCGTCGGAGGTGGAGGAGGAGGCGGAGGCGTCCAGTTCGGAAGGTTGATGAGCTCCTTCCGCCATAGGCATGGAGTCTTCACAGAAGAACCCAGCCCAGTCTCCCCTTCACTCGTAGGGTGGTCAAGCTCGAGGTCCTCAAATCCGTCCGTTATTTAATCCACCATCACCCTAGCATATCCTTCTGTAATCGGCCGGCAGTGAAAATTTGCACTAGGTTCAGGAGGTGCAACAGAGCCAACAGCCACCTTGACTTTAAATTTCACCCATTGCGTCATAAGGTAGCAATGTTGAGACTCCGTGATAGCAACCACATGGTAGCTAGCAGGAGCCGTGTAGATAGGCTCCAACTGAAGCAGCTCGGTGGAAGCCATGCTGCTTCTCCACTGAGATGGTGGGGTAGCTTCGGGGGAAGCTTCGGCAGGTCGCTTGCTGCGATCTGCTTCTCGTTCCTCTATCGCTTGTACCCTTGTGTGCATCGCCTGCATTTGGGTCTGCTCGACTTTCTTCCTCCTCTCCTGGCATTTGTAACCGCCTGCGTCCGGAAACCCAGCCTTCCACGAAACGGAGCTTGGCATGCCTCGTGTCCGTCCAGGGTGCTCAGGATTCCCGAGGGCCATTGTGAGCTCGTCGTTCTCTCTGTCTGGAACGAACGTCCCTTGCTGCGCTGCTTCGGTATACTGCCGAAGCTTCATGACGGGTATTCACAGTTGCTCATTCGTCCAACAACACTTCCTTGATACAGGGTCCAAGGTTGCGCCAACCCCAAAGAACCAAGTCCGGCAACGGTCTGGCCAGTTCAATGTCTCTAGTTCGACCCCTTTATCAAGCAGGTCATTCTCAGCCTTGGCCCACAACGGCCGGGCTTTGAGGTAGCCACCTGACCCCGTGCGATGGTGAAGCTTCTTCTTCGCAGCATTTTTCTTGTTTGTCACTGGCATCTTCTTACTCTTGTCCGATGTCTTGTGGGCCACAAAGTCGTCCCACTGATCTCTAATCTTCTCATACCGGCCCGTGAATTCTAGTGTCTCTTATTTGTCGAAAAACGTTGTTTTCAGCTCATTCTTCCACCTCCTGAATAGTTCTGCCATCTTCTTAAGAGCATGAGACTTGATCAATTTCTCTATAAATGGCTTCTCCCGTTCCTCCTCTGGCGGTAGGGTGAAATTTGCCTTCAGCGCGGTCCAAAGATCATCTTTCTGCATATCGTTGACATAAGACACCCCAGGGTCATATTTAGCCGGCTTATACCATTGGTGGATACCGTTGACACAAGAACCCCGCACTGAGCAGCAAATGCTTCCTTTGTCTGGATGGGTTCAATCAGTTGGCCATCGCGCGCGATTGCTATGATCTCAAACCTTTCATCCGAGCGCAACTTTTTCGTCGGCCTCGTCTCTTTACCGAAGTTGTGCTCGATCCAGAGGGCTAGAAAAAAGAAGAAAGACGAGAGTTATTAATTAATATGTGTACATACCAAAAACAATTAATGCATCAATTAGCTATACTCAGCACATGCTTAATTAATATATATACCTGGCCGGACTCCGTTCGGTCACCGGAGCCGTCATCACGGTGTCCTTCTTCCACCGGCATTCGGTCGCCGGAGCCATCATAATCATGTCCTTCCTCCTCCATTGTTCGATCACTGTAGCCTGCTTCTTCATCCTGTCCTTCCAGACCATCGGTGTCACTGAGAAACGACAAGACGCCATCACTTCCGACTGCGATTATGTCCCCCAATACCGCTTCTGTTGCTTTGTCTCAGGGGTGCTCCATAGTTTCTGCAAATATTTACAACATGGCAATTATTATTATGATAGATGGACATATTAGTGGCAAACGTAGAACTAGCTTGCTAATCACAATAAGGAATCATATTAGTGGCCTCGACGCTTCTCTAGGGTTTGGGGTGGCCTCGAGAACGCTTCAAGGGTTTGGGGTGGCCTCGACAATGCGTCAAGGGTTTGGGGTGGCCTCGACGACAACGATCTTTTAACTTGGTAAATTTGGGTGGCCTCGAGAGAGTTTGTCGGGTAGGGGCACGGCGGAAGGGGGTAGGAGGCCGACATTGTTTTTTTCTAGGGTTTGGGTGTCCTCGAGATTTTTGGTCGAGAAAGAGGGCCGAGGGGTAAGAAAGAAAAAGAGGAGAAGATCGAAGAAAAAAAAGAAGAAAAAAGAGGATAATAAGAAAGGAATTGAGGAGAAAAAGAAAAAATAGAAAAATATTCTATTTTTTCTTCTTCTCCTCTTTTTTTTCCTTTTTTCCTCTTCTTATTTATTTCTCCTCTTCTTCCTCTCCTCTTCTTCTCTTTTTTCTTTTCCTTCTTCCTAAACTAAACATAAACTAAAATAATCCTAAAACTAAACGAAGTTATCGGGATGGGGGTATATCGACAACGACATACCCGATAAAAAATAAGAAGACGAAGAAGAAATAAAAAGAGGAGAAGAAGAAAGGAATAGAGGAGAAGATCGAGGAAAAAAAGAAGAAAAAAAAGAGGAGAAGAAGAAGAAAGGAATAGAGGAAATTTTCTCTTCTTCTCCTCTATTCCTTTCTTCTTCTCCTCTTCTTTTTCTTCTTTTTTCTCTTCTTATTTATTTCTCCTCTTCTTCCTCTCCTCTTCTTCTCCTTTCTTCCTCTTCTTATTTTCCTTTTTCCTCTCATTTTTTTCTTCTTCTTCCTTTCCTAGCTAGATATATAAAACTTTTCCATGGATCATCATTTCTCATATATATCCATCTATAGCCACATACATATATAAATGGAAAAAATGCTATGAAAAAATGCATATGTTTGCTTCTTTAATGATTCTATTTAAGGATAGGACTATTAAATATGCAGAGGCATTTAGTATGCAATGTTGAATAATAATTTTAGTGATTTGCTACACTAGAGTATGATAAGGTTTTTGCAATGGTTTATACTAACTTATCTCACGAGTCCTTGTTGAGTTTTGTGTGGATGAAGCTTTTGAGATTTAGGGAGACCGTGATATGATTGGAATTAAGGAGACACAAAATCTCAAGCTTCGGGATGACCAAGGCATCCCAAGATAATATTTCAAGAAGTCTCAAGCTTCTAATCTTGGGGATGCCCCGGTTGGCATCCCACCTTTCTTCTTCAACAACTATCGGTTAGTTTCGGTTGATCCTAAGTTTTTGCTTCTTCACATATGTTTTCCATTCTTAGAATGTCATTTTCTTTTGCTTTGCTTGCTGTTTGAATAAAATACCAAGATCTGAAATTATTAAATGTTAGAGAGTCTTCATATAGTTGCATAATCATTTGACTACTCATTGATCTTCACTTATATCTTTCGGAGTAGTTTGTCATTTGCTCTAGAGCTTCACTTATATCCTTTTAGAGCACGGTGGTGGTTTTATTTTGAAGAAATAGATGAACTCTCGTGCTTCACATATATTATTTTGAGAGTCTTTAGAACAACATGGTAGTTTGCTTTGGTTATGAAACTAGTCCTAATATGATGGGCATCCAAGAGGGGTATAATAAAAACTTTCATATAAAGTGCATTGAATACTATGAGAAGTTTGATACTTGATGATTGTTTTGAGACATGAAGATGGTGATATTAGAGTCATGCTAGTTGATTAGTTGTGAATTTGAGAAATACTTGTGTTGAAGTTTGTGATTCCCGTAGCATGCACGTATGGCGAACCGTTATGTGATGAAGTCGGAGCAAGATTTATTTATTGACTGTCTTCCTTATGAGTGGCGGTCGGGGACGAGAGATGGTCTTTTCCTACCAATCTGTCCCCCTAGGAGCATGCGCATAGTACTTTGTTTTGATAACTAATAAATTTTTGCAATAAGTATGTGAGTTCTTTATGACTAATGTTGAGTCCATGGATTATACGCACTGTCACCCTTCCACCATTGCTAGCCTCTGTAGTACCGCACAACTTTCGCCAGTACCTTAAACCCACCATATACCTTCCTGAAAACAGCCACCATACCTACCTATTATGGCATTTCCATAGCCATTCCGAGATATATTGCCATGCAAATTTCCACCGTTCCATTTATTATGGCACGCTTCATCATTGTCATATTGCTTTGCATGATCATGTAGTTGACATCTATTTGTGGCAAAGCCACCGTTCATAATTCTTTCATACATGTCACTCATGCATCATTGCACATCCCGGTACACCGCCGGAGGCATTCATATAGATTCATATCTTGTTCTAAGTATCGAGTTGTAATTCTTGAGTTGTAAGTAAATAAAAGTGTGATGATCATCATTATTAGAGCATTGTCCTAGTGAGGAAAGGATGATGGAGACTATGATTCCCCCATAAGTCGGGATGAGACTCCGGACTAAAAAATTTAAAAATAAAAGCGGCCAAAGAAGCCCAAATAAAAAAAAGAGAAAAGAGACCATAAAAAAAGAGAAGGCCCAAATAAAAAAAATGAGAGAAAAATAGAGAAGGGACAATGCTACTATCCTTTTACCACACTTGTGCTTCAAAGTAGCACCATGATCTTCATGATAGAGAGTTTCCTATGCTGTCACTTTCATATACTAGTGGGAATCTTTCATTATAGAACTTGGCTTGTATATTCCAATGATGGGCTTCCTCAAAATGCCCTAGGTCTTCGTGAGCAAGCAAGTTGGATGCACACCCACTAGTTTCTTTTGTTGAGATTTCATACACTTATAGCTCTAGTGCATCCGTTGCATGGCAATCCCTACTCACTCACATTGATATCTATTGATGGGCATCTCCATAGCCCGTTGGTATGCCTAGTTGATGTGAGACTATCTTATCCCTTTTGTCTTCTCCACAACCACCATTTTATTCCACCTATAGTGCTATGTCCATGGCTCACGCTCATGTATTGCATGAAGATTGAAAAAGTTTGAGAACATCAAAAGTATGAAACAATTGCTTGGTTTGTTATCAGGGTTGTGCATGATTTAAATACTTTGTGTGGTGAACATGGAGCATAGCCAGACTATATGATTTTGTAGGGATAGCTTTCTTTGGCCATGTTATTTTGAGAAGACATGATTGCTTAGTTAGGATGCTTGAAGTATTATTATTTTTATGTCAATATTAAACTTTTGTCTTGAATCTTATGGATCTGAATATTCTGGCCACAATAAAGAGAATTACTTAGAGAAATATGTTAGGTAGCATTCCACATCAAAAATTCCGTTTTTATCATTTACCTACTCGAGGACGAGCAGGAATTAAGCTTGGGGATGCTGATACGTCTCCAACATATCTATAATTTTTGATTGTTCCATGCTATTATATTATCATCCTTGGATGTTTTATATGCATTTATATGCTATTTTATATGATTTTTGGGACTAACCTATTAACCTAGAGCCCAATGCCATTTTCTGTTTTTTACTTGTTTTAGAGTATCGCAGAAAAGGAAAATCAAACGGAGTCCAATTGACCTGAAACTTCACGGAACTTATTTTTGGAAGGAAAGCAACCCGGGAGACTTGGAGTCCACGTAAAGGAAGCAACGAGGAAGCCATGAGGCAGGGGGGCGCGCCCACCCCCTGGGCGCGCCCTCCACCCTTGTGGGCCCCTCGTGGCTCCCCTAACGTACTTCTTCCACCTATATATCTCCATATACCCTAAAACGATCGGGGAGCATAATAGATCGGGAGTTCCGCCGCCAGAAGCCTCCGTAGCCACCAAAAGCCAATTTAGACCCGTTATGGCACCCTGCCTGAGGGGGCAATCCCTCTCCAGTGGCCATCTTCATCATCCCGGTGCTCTTCATGACGAGGAGGGAGTAGTTCTCCCTCGGGGCTGAGGATATGTACCAGTAGCTATGTGTTTGATCTCTCTCTCTCTCTCTCATGTTCTTGAGGTGGTATGATCTTGATGTATTGCGAGCTTTGCTATTATATTTGGATCCTATGATGTTTCTTCCCCCCCTCTACTCTCTTGTAATGGATTGAGTTTTCCCTTTGAAGTTATCTTATCGGATTGACTCTTTAAAGATTTGAGAACACTTGATGTATGTCTTGCCGTGCGTATCTGTGGTGACAATGGGATACCACGTGATTCACTTGATGTATGTTTTGGTGATCAACTTGCGGGTTCTGCCCATGAACCTATGCATAGGGGTTGGCACACGTTTTCATCGTGATTCTCCGGTAGAAACTTTGGGGCACTCTTTGAGGTCCTATGTGTTGGTTGAATAGATGAATCTAAGATTATGTGATGCATATCGTATAATCGTACCCACGGATACTTGAGGTGACATTGGAGTATCTAGGTGACATTAGGGTTTTGATTGATTTGTGTCTTAAGGTGTTATTCTAGTACGAACTCTAGGGCTGTTTGTGACACTTATAGGAATAGCCCAACGGATTGATTGGAAAGAATAACTATGAGGTGGTTTCGTACCCTACCATAATCTCTTCGTTTGTTCTCCGCTATTAGTGACTTTGGAGTGACTCTTTGTTGCATGTTGAGGAATAGTTATGTGATCCAATTATGTTATTATTGTTGAGGGAACTTGCACTAGCGAAAGTATGAACTCTAGCCCTTGTTTCAATGCATTGCAATACCGTTTACGCTCACTTTTATCATTAGTTACCTTGCTGTTTTTATATTTTCAGATTACAAAAACATTTATCTATCATCCATATTGCACTTGTATCACCATCTCTTCGCCGAACTAGTGCACCTATACAATTTACCATTGTATTGGGTGTGTTGGGGACACAAGAGACTCTTTGTTATTTGGTTGCAGGGTTGCTTGAGAGAGACCATCTTCATCCTACGCCTCCTACGAATTGATAAACCTTAGGTCATCCACTTGAGGGAAATTTGCTACTGTCCTACAAACCTCTGCACTTGGAGGCCCAACAACGTCTACAAGAAGAAGGTTGTGTAGTAGACATCATGTTGCTACTGCTCCACTCCTTCTCCTCTCCTCTCCTTCTCCTCTCCTTCTGCTCTTCAATGCGTCGGGGCCGGCGGCGTCCATGGAGCAGGGCAGAGAGCAACGGGCGCTCGGGCGCAAGAGCGGCGCTTGATCGGGACCATGGGAAGGGGGGCTCACTTCGAGGGGGGCGGCGATGGCAGGAGTCCGATTACGAGGACGGCGGGCTCGGGGCGGCACGCGGTGACGGGGACGGCGGTCTCGGGGCGGCACCCGGCGACAGGGACGAGGAGGCTAGGCTCAGGGAGGCACGCGGCGACGGGGACGAGGACGGCGGGCTCGGGGATGCCGGCGACGAGGACGGCGAGGGCTCGAGGAGGCGACGGCGTTGGCAGCGGCAGCGGCGATGGCGAGGTGGAGCAGCCTAACGACGTCTATGAGCTCGGCGTCATCGGCAGGGGGGGCAAATGGCGATGAAATGAAAATTTTCACAAGTGTTTCTTATATAGTCCAAGCATTAGTCCCGGTTCGTGGCACCAACTGGGACAAATGCCCCCCTTCGTCTCGGTTGGTGCCAGCAACCAGGACCAAATGTCTCTTTTCACCAGCCCAAAGGGCGGGAAGCGGCGGCCTTTGGTCCCGGTTGGTGGCACCAACCAGGACTAAAGGGGGGACATTGGTCCTGGTTGGTGCCACGAACCGGTACCAATGCACCACTTTAGTCCCGGTTGGTGGCACCAACCGAGACCAAAGGCACTGTGCTGCCCGCGCCGCAGTCGAAAGTTTAGTCCCACCTCGCTAGTTGAGAGAGCTCGAGAGTGGTTTATAAGCGCTGCTGCGCCAACCCTCTTGAGCTTCTCTCAACTACAAGCTTTCGGGCCTAATTTGTCACGATCTACTTGTGGGCCTACTGGGCCTCCTACGGGCCTGAATTCTGGCCCATGGTTGGGTTTCTAGTCATATTCAGGCCGTGGTGGCCCAGTAGGTGGCAATTTTTTTTATTTTTTTGTTGTTTTATTTATTTTATTTAGTTTCTACTTACAACAAAAAACTTACTGTTGCTATTTTTATTTATTTTACTTTTATAAAGTTTATTTTGTTTCTACTTCTTTATTTTATTTTGTTTCTACTTATTTATTGTATTAAATTTTATTTTATTTTATTTTGTTTCTACTTATTTATTAAAGTTTATTTAATTTACTTTATTAAAGTTTATTTTGTTTCTACTTATTTATTTGATTAAAGTTTATTTTATTTTATTTTGTTTCTACTTATTTATTAAAGTTTATTTTGTTTCTTTCTGCTTTTCATGTTTTGAACAGAAAATACTTTGATAGTTTCAGTGGCATGAATTTTATATAATTTTAGTTTAAAAAATACTAGAGGTTTATAAAAGCTTTTTAGTTCATTCCTTTTGCTATTAGAGTTTTATAAAAGTTTTTTAGTTAATTTTCTTTTTGCTATCATTATTTCATCCACATAGCATGTGCAAGAAAGTATAGAGGGTTACGGCAAAAACTGGATGCACTTCATGTACAAAACGGACAATCTCTTTTGAAGTATCAGGGTTTCATACGGAAATTCGTCTGTTACAAAGGGATTTCATTTTTTACTTATTTGAACTCCATAGTTTTTCTGTGTTCAAAATGCACCATTCAAAGCCACATCATCAATTTTCAACCCTTTCAGACTTCATTTGTTATTTTTCATGCATTTACTGATTATTTTGAGCTATAAGACCCTGAAATTGAAAAGCATTTCAAATGAACTCTGAAAAGGTTGAAAGTTGGCCTAGTATCGTCATTGCATCCATATAGCATGTGCAAGAAATTAGAGAGGGTTACGGCAAAAACTGGATGCACTTCATGTACAAAACGGACAATCTCTTTCGAAGTATCAGGGTTTCATATGGAAACTCGTCTGTTACAAAGGGATTTCATTTTTTTAACTTATTTGAACTACGTAGTTTTTCTGTGTTCAAAATGCACCATTCAAAGCCACATCATCAATTTTCAACCCTTTTCTGACTTCATTTGTTATTTTTCATGCATTTACTGATTATTTTGAGCTATAAGACCCTGAAATTGAAGGCAGCATATAGCTCTCATGAATAGATAAGTGACCAAATTAATAGAAGTTCATCATCACATTAAAAGCAAAGTACATACATAGTTCTCATTGAACAACATATAGCTCTCTAGAGCATCTAGTTCAACCATACATTGAAACTATGTAAAACCTTTCAATGAAACAACAAATGCGATTATAATCACAACCAAGGTAAAAATTGATACAACGGCATAATGATACCAAGCCTCGGTATGAATGGCATATTTTCTAATCTTTCTAATCTTCAACCGCATTGCATCCATCTTGATCTTGTGATCATCGACGACATCTGCAACATGCAACTCCAATATCATTTTCTCCTCCTCAATTTTTTATTTTTTCCTTCAAGTAATTGTTTTTTTTCCTTCAACTAAATTTAACCTCTCGACAATAGGGTCGGTTGGAATTTCCGGTTCAACTACCTCCTAGATAAATAAAATCTATATCACATTGGTCGGCACAATTGTCATAAACAATAAATGAACCAAATAGTTATAAAAAGATAATATATACCACATCTGAATCATAGACAGGACGAGGGCCGACGGGGGCAGATACCAAAACCATCGCACTATATAATAACAAGCAATAATAAAAGTTAGAAATTAGACAAGTATCTATCTAAAGTTAGAATTATTTTCTTTTAGAAAGAAGATAAGAACAAGGGGCTCACCACGGTGGTACCGGCGATGAGATCGGCGCGGGAGATTGATGGCGGTGAAGTCGGGGACGGGACGTGACGGACCGCTAAACCTATGCAAATCTAAGGGAAAATGGATCTTGGAGGTCGAGCTTTGACAGGAGAAAGCTTAACTAGTGTGGCTCGGGCATTTCATCGAACACCTCATGTGCATAGGAGGTGAGCTAGAGCACCCAAATGCCCTCTCCTCGCCGGCCAGAAAAAATAGAGCACTGTGGAGTGCTGGGCTGCGGCGATGGGGTATATATAGGCAACTCACTTGTCCCGGTTCGTGGCTAGAACCGGGACTAAAGCCCGGCCTTCTGTGCCAGTTCAAGCCAAGAACCGGGAACAATGGTTATGGGCCAGGAGCAAGGCCCATTGGTCCCGGTTCATGCCTAGAACCGGGACAAATGGGTCCATATGAACCGGGACCAATGCCCACGAGGCCCCGGCCGGCCCCCTGGGCTCACGAACCGGGACGAATGCCCCCATGGGTCCCGGTTCGTGACTGAACCGGGACTAATGGGCTTGCCATGCCCAAACCAAAGCCCTGTTTTCTACTAGTGTTTTCAAGCCAAGGTGATCTATGACACCTGGATACAGTTCGGTGTTGGACTTCGGATATAGTCCGGCATTGGAGCTCGGATGCAGTCCAGCGTTGAAGCTCGGACGCAAGAGGACACCGCCGCATGGGAACAACTTCATACCCGAGGTGTGGCGTAAAAAATAACAAGGCATTGATAAAGGCCAATAACTTAAAGGGGCTCCTCGGATACCCAACGTGTAAACTCTTCGGATTCACTTTGGAGATCCTCAAGATCGAAGATGAGAAGATTTGTTGAATCAGTTTCCAAGACCGATGACCGAAGATGAAGAACAGTTCGGAAGAATCGAGGAGCGTCCCCAACTTGAAGACCGGTTCAAGGGGCTACTGATGGTGTCCTGTACTAGGGGGTACTCACCACGTCATCTCCCGACCAGCTGGATCGGGCCAAGGAACCCCATGGCGGTTCACTCATGGGCCACTTCGGGCAGCCCATGCCGCATACAAGAGAGATCCCACAAGACTTGGCACACAAGACGAGGACTCTCCTAAACCCTAGGCCTCTGGTGTGTTATATAAACCGAGGCCAGGCTAGTCAATAGACAACATCTAATATTCATTAGAACAATTTGGTGGTAGATACATGTACTCTGTACTACACCGATATGAATACAATCAGAAGCATGACGTAGGGTTTTACCTCCATCAAGAGGGCCTGAACCTGGGTAAAATCTCGTATCCATGTTACCATCGCTCCAAGATGCCTAGCTTAGGGCCCCTACTACGATATATGCCGGATATAGAACCGACACCGGCCCTTTCGGCCCACGGCCCACCCAGGCCCGACCCTAAAATCCAAGGTCTAGGCCCGATGGGCTTGCCCATGGGCCGGGCTTGGGCCCAAGTTTTGAGCCCACCAGCCGGGCTTGGATGGGCTTGGGCTTGACATATATATTGGCATTTTAAGGAAGAGGCCCGTCCCACGGCCCGAAACCCTAAGGGTTTTTCAGGGCTTTTTACTAGATGGGCTGGGCTTGGGCTTGAAAAGTAGGCCAGATGGTAGGGCCTGGGAGGGCATGGGCCTCAGTTTTCTGCCATCGGCTTTTTTAGGCCCAGCCCAAGCCCGGCCCGGCCCATGGCTAGGTATACTTGTGGGTCTATAATTCCATTGAAAGTAAGGCATGATACATTTGCTTGAACGTTGTTTGGGTGTCTTAACAACCTAGACCAACCTCTGCTCCATTAGACACCATACACACCCAGGCAACCCCTCCAAGGAGGGGATGTCACTGCTGCCTAGACCTAGGGTTTCCCCGCTACCCGAGGGGGGGTCAAGGCCATGACATCACTTAAGGCAGGCGATGGCGAGTATAGGTGTTGTTGTTGTCTGCAGTTGCGTCCCTGGCCATGTCATCAAGACTGTTGGGGCATAGCTGACTACGGATGGGGGAGCAAGTCACCGTCTTGGACCATTGTCCTGGTCATGAAGAGGGGAGCCACACCCCATCGTTGTCGAGGAGGTAAACACCTGATGAGTGTTGGCTACCAATTCTGATTCAAAAACCGGCATAAGCCCCTCCCCCCAAGTTAGTGAGGATTCAGCTGAACCATAATTGTAGTTCGACCTAAAGCCAGCCTCCTTGTACCTCCCCATACATGTATAGATTCACCGTCCCGAACACGCCATATAACACGCTCTCTCGTCAGATTAAGTTCCCTCAATATGCTTCTCCATGTATATGACATACCCGTTTCGTACAACTTCCAATATAGTGCAGTTTGGAAAATACTTTGCTTTGAGGACAACGCCACAAAGAGAATCTGGAGACTGCAACAAGTGCCAACTTTGTCTTGCTAATATTCCTAGATCGAAAATGTGCAAGTATCTAAACCCCATGCCCCCTCACACTTTGCCTTAGTCATAGGTTCCCAACTAATCCTGTGGTATTTATTCTCATCCTGCTATCGACTCCACCAATATATGCATATGAGCTTGCTAATTTCCTCACACAATAATTTTGTCAGACTGAAACAAGACATAGCGTAAGTAGGGAGGGCTTGGGCTGCCGCCTTGATCAAAATCTCTTACCTGCCTTCGACAATAGCTTCTCCTTCCAACCCTGAATCCTCATCCAAATATGCTCTTTTAAGTACTCATATTCCCATTTCCTTGACTGACCAAGATGCACCGGGAGACCGATATATCACTGGTTTCAGGACTCCTGAGCAAACCCGAGAACTGCATGCACTGAAGTTTTCCTGCCACACGGCGTCCCCTTACTAAACATAGCTAACGAATTGGCTTTATTTATCTCCTATCTCAAGTGCCGCTCGTAGAGGCTAAAATTTCAGCAACTTATTTGTTGATTGTACATTTTCCTTCATCACAATGAGCGAATCGTCCACGAAGAAAAGAGGGTTTATTCTCGATGCCTCTTCATAGATTTTCACACCTTCCAACGAGCCCTCCAGATCAACTTTAGCGAGCAAAATAGAAAATGCTTCAGCACATAAGATGAAGAGGTATGAAAACAAAAGGTCTCCTTGCTATAAGCCCCTTTTGGCCAAACGAAAATTTAGCACAACTAGCACAGACATGCATGTATGGTTCCATTATTTTTTATGCTAGATCACTTCCATGATATATGACCGATGACATCCAAGAGACTAATTAATGGCTGCATTTAAGAGTGTGTTTGTGGATAGCCAAAATGTGATGCATATTCATTGAAAGTACGGTCATTTGGGAGTGGCAACGACTAGAGCACTACGGTGGTGAGCGGAGCCGAGTCCCAATTTGTCCTTCTGATGTCGACTGTTCGATGCGCCAATAGGTGCACCTATGCTGATTTTTGACTTTGGTAGAGAAGTCGGAGCTGCGGACGGTGGGGCCACTATGGCAACGATGACTTCATAAGGGCAGTTTTCAACGCACAGTGCTCTCTGGATATTGAATTGTGCTAGGTCGGTGCCAGGCTTGTAACTTTTTTGTGAAGCTCGTTAGTAAAATCGGAGCTGCCTTACCCTTGATGCTTCGGTTGACTGTTTGGCGTTTGTGGCCAGAGGTCGTCTGTGTGTGCCCAGTTTGTAATATAGGTTTTCATCCGGTTTTTGTTTAATTAACCGGCGACTCTCTTCTTAATCAATAAAATGGCAAATATTTTATCTCGTTTATTTTTTTTCCTGTTCAGCTAGTTCATAGAAATACGAGTTAACAGAAGAGATGGTCGTCCCCGTGGAAGATACAAGTTCCGTCGAAGGTAAAGTTTTTGGTTTGGCGACTTGCTCAACAGTCCACCCACTCATCTCTTGTATTGCTAATCTAGCATGCGTTCAAACTATAGCATGTCGCGAAGGCCTTTGCACTTGCGGTTGAAACTACAGCATGCCGCACGTACCACGACGGGAAAAGATGCCATGTGTCTGTACTGTAGGTGAACATGCAGCTGCACCACGACAACCGTGTGGGTTAGCTTGACGTGCCACCATCGCACCACGCCGACCCACCTAACGACCGCACTCGGTCGAACGAACCACAGCCACAACGCGCGCGCACCCGCGTAACCGACCTATCTCGTCTATCCATAGCTTCGCCCGGTCGCTTGCATTTCAAGGTATGGCGCGGGCCAAACATGCACGCAAGCTGCAGCGCACCTTGCATGACTGCTGTTGATTGCGAGTGTGAGTGAGTTCGGCACCGTTTCTTTGGGGTTCAGCGTGCATGGGCCTACACAGTCCACCCCTTCTTTCCGTTTCTCCCATTCTTGAGAATTTCGAGCGTGCTTAAAGCACGAAAGGTGATTCGTCGCGACGCCGCCTGTAAGGAGACTGCGGCGGAAATATGATTCTCTTTGTCTGGCCCCCGTTTCGACGGTGGGTCTAGCATTGTCAAAAAAAATGTATGGAAATGTGTCTCTAGTGGGTCTTATAGGATTACGTAGGAATGAGCCGAATCCATGGTGCTGTTATTGCTCCTCCTTCATCGAAGGCGAAGCACGTCGATTTTCTACTACAATAAGTTTTTCACGGCTTTGGTGAAGAAGAGGCAATGACGGCGACCCATTTTTCGCTCGGCCCTATGCTTGTAATCATGACCTACATACTAGAATATAACTTTTATTTATATTTTTGATGTGTTCCTTGTACTAACACGACACATGATAATACTTCCTTGTACTAACTTTTATTTATATTTTGATAACACTTTCGCTTATTCTGCTAACACCTCAGGCTGCGTCCACCTACGAACCGAACCGCCCCAACAAAAACAAAATCCACCCCACCCCCACGTCCAAACCTTATCCGTTTGCACCTCCCCCACCCCATCCCGGCTACCTTCTTCCTCACCCACGACCCACTCCCCCGACGCCGCCAACTACTACGGAGCTCCGACCACCACGACGCCCCGACCACCCCATCCTCCCAGGCGACGCGGCTCCAATCCACGCCACCTTCTCCTCCGACGGCGCTCCGGTGAAGGATCCAGGCGGCCCTGGTCAAACCGTGCCGCGATGCCCCCCGCAGGCGCCATCCCGGGCATCCGCACCCCCCTCCCGCGCGCCTGCACCTCACGACGAGGTAGGCCACCCCGACCTCGCCATGGGCGGCAAAGCGCCCCTGATGCCCACCTTTCTCTTCTCTCTGGTACCTCGCCCCGTTCCACCTTCATCGCGCAGCAAGAGCACCCCAGCTCCAACTTCCTCCTCCCTCCGCCGCCCAGGACCCACCCTGCCCCAGCAGTCACTTCCTGCCCGACGCCTCAGCACCCCATCCTCTCATCCCCACCCCCATCGAGCCGCTACGATCCACGCCGAAGAGACCGGATGCACATCGCCTGCCTCCGGATCCAAATCAGGTGCTCCCACCCACTCCGCCATCGCCTCCCCCTAGCAGCGGCAGTCACCCCCGCAGCTCACTCCTCCCCTACCTACAGTTCATGGCAGTCACCCCCGCAGCTAACTCCTCCCCTACCTGCAGTTCGCCGAATACCGCGCCGGTTGGCAGCCTCATCCCCATGCCACTAGATCACATCAAGGGGTGCTCCACTGGGCTTCTACCGGTGAGGTGGTGGTAGGAGGTCCATCCACATCTGACGACCCTCCGACGATGGATCCAGGCGTCCTGAGGGATCTCGAACGGCCACACCCTCCCCCACGTGGCTCCATCTCGCCACAAGATCGCTGGCTAGGCATCAACGACCTCTAGAAAGAGACGACGAGGCCCCCGCTACGTGTCTACCTACAGTTCCTCTCACCCTCTCCGTGCAGTGCACCCCGGGCGGCCGTGCAGTTCATCAACACGGTACGTGCAGCTCCCTGACACCGGTGAGAGCAAACCCCACCCCTATACATAACGGTCATGCAGTACGCTCGTCGTGGCCGTGCAGTTCGCCGGTGACTCCCGATGGAAGAGCAGCGACACCACCCCTCCACAGCGGCGGCATCATGGCCACATGCCTGAGCTCGGATTCAGAGCTCGGATCTGTGGCCGTGCACTTTGGAGTTTTTACCCATTCCAGATATGTAGTGTAGTTTGGAGTTTTCTGTGTGTTAAGAAACTTCAGAAATTAAATTCTGACTAAGTTTCTCGAGTGCAAGTAATGTTATTACATTCAGCTTTGGTTATGCATTGGCAGTGCAGTTTATAGCTCATGGTGCTTCAGTGCTGAATTGGGCGTAGTGGACGGCTATGTATGTGTGTGTGTGAGTGTGTACCTATATGCCTGTATGGTGTCATTTTTTATAGATTTTTCTCCGTCGCAGACATGTATGCCTGTATGTAATGCGCAGAGTACCAGGTCAACGGCAGATGTAGCCCATGCAGTTCGTATGGTTGTGTGCTGCAGTGAAAATATTTTTCTACTGCCTAATTTTTTTGTATGATTTTTTATCGAAGAGGTTCACTTTTGTCCCACGAAGAGGTTTTCTTTTATCGGTGCAGTGCACTACTCCCATGGTTCAGAGCAGACGGCAATGATGTAAAAAAACATGCAACTCACTTCATTCAACATCGACGTTCACTTTGGATATATGTCGTGGTTCCCTTCCATCATTTCTGCGGTCCTTCTCAATCACAAAAATGTTAGAAACAAAGACAACAAAAACTCGAAGAAAATTTACGTCCAACAAAAGGAATTATGCAGCTCGCTTGCCCATCCGATGCAGTGCGGTTTTCATCTGAAGCAGTGCGGTAGGCCGTGTGAAGTTGTTCATCCAATAAGTGCAAAAAACTTGTTATGGAAAGCGAAAAAAATAATGTGGTTCACTTCTTGATAGTGTTGTGGTTCATTTACACCCGACGTGAAGTGCACTCTACTTTCTCGTCCTTGAAAAAATTACGTTCGAATAAAAGAAACCATGCAGTTTTGTTGCCCGTCTGATGCAGTGCGGTTTTCCGTCCGATGCAGTGCGGTTTTCAGTCGGATGAAGTACCCACGTCGATTTGGTTGTCGCGAAAAACAGTGTCCGCATTTTGGTAAATTTAAAACTGCTATTAAATCGTAAGGAATTAGAGAGAGTGTTCTACATGAAAAAAGTTGCGCCTCGTCGATATCTTTCCAACGGCATATCATTTGAATCATTTCAACGACCGGTTTGTAAAAATTTCACGAAAAACGGCTGCTGCCACTTGTCGTCTGCCACATGATTTTCAAAATTAACTTAAAACTATAAGGAATCTTAAAACTATTTCTACATGTGAAAGTTGCGCCTTGTCCATAGCTTTCCAACGACATATTACACGCCTCGTTTCGACAAACAGTTAAAAAACTAGAGCAAAAACAGTACCGAAAATTGAAATTTTTTCAAAAGAACAGAATTCCGCGATTTAGTAAATTTGAAACTGCTCTTAAACCGTAAGGAATTAGAGAAAGAAATAGATATGAAAAAGATGCGCCTCGACGATATCTATCCAATGGTGTATCATTTGCTTCATTCCGACAAGCGGTTTAGAAAAAAAATGTGAAAAAACGCTCGCTGCCACTCGTTGTGGGCTGCCCCATTTTCAAATCTGCTCTTAAACCGTGAGGAATCTCGAAAAGTGTTCAACATGGAGAAGTTGTGCCTAATCCATAGCTTTTCAATGATATATTACACGCCTCGTTCCGACAAACGGTTAAAAAACTAGAGAGAAAACAGTACCAGAAAAAACACCGCGTGCAGTTTTTTGCCACGGGAAGTTCACTCGCCTCAGTACTGCAGCACACTTAGTTCAAACAATGACGTGCACTTGCGTTGAGCGTGCAGTGCGGAAGTGTTATCAGAATAGTTATTCTGATAATATTATCAGAATAGACCGGCCATATATATATATTAGAGCGTAGATTCACTCATTTTGTTCTGTAAGTAGTTTATATTAAAATCTCTAAAACGACATATATTTAGAAACAGAGGAGTAGAGAAGTTCTGCGAAGAAAAGAAAATCTGTAACATCACACACCGACCTATTCCTTTCTCTAAGTGCCAAAGAAGGCAACATACAACCACTAACACTAGTACTGCGCTTTCCCCTGGTCCTGGTTTCACACGTATCCAGAGCGTCCAGTTAATTCCATAAGTCTACGTGCACAGTTCATGCACGATTGATCTCGAGCTACCAGGCCATGCACGATTGCGCCCTATAAATACGGCAGCTCTAGAACACTCACAGACCAGCCAAGTATACCTGAACCGAGCTACCAGTCGGCAAGCATCTCGAAGATGGCTACCATCAAGCATTTGGCCATTGTCGTTCTTGTCCTCCTTAGCATAGGCACGAGCACCAACGCTCGAATCCTCCTGGGATACGGTCCTGGCGGAGGAGGCGGTGGTGGAGGCAGCGGTGGAGGTGGTGGTGCTGGCTATGGTGGATCAGGGTCTGGTTCTGGGTATGGCGAGGGTGTTGGAAGTGGAGGAGGTATTAGCGGTGGTGGATACGGCCATGGTGGTGGCGGTGGAGGCGGTGGAGGTGAGGGTGGAGGCGCCGGTTCTGGGTATGGGTCTGGGGAGGGCTCTGACTACGGGAGCGGCGCCGGTGGGTATGGTGGCGGCAGTGGCGGAGGACGCGGTGGTGGCCAAGGTGGCGGTGGTGCAGGCTATGGGCATGGGTCCGGTGAGGGTTCTGGCTATGGCGGTGGTGCTAGTGGTGGTGGTGGCGGGCACGGAGGTGGTGGCGGTGGCGGACAAGGTGGTGGGTCTGGCGGGGGCTCAGGCTACGGTTCCGGGTCTGGCAGTGGATATGGTGGAGGATATGGAGGCGGCGGCGGAGGTGGTCAAGGTGGAGGCTCTGGCTATGGCTCTGGGTCTGGCTCTGGATACAGTTACGGCTCCGGCGGTGGCTTTGTAAATGGACACCACTGATCTCACTTCCATGGAAAACTCAAGTATTCAAGAGTATATAGTTAAAAAGTCTTCCCGTGAGTGACAGTGATGAGCTTGTTGTTCACTGATCTACTACTACTGAAGATGCAAGTTTGAGTGTATGTGATTAATATTGTACTTTGGTGGTGGTTGCTGCTTTACTTATTTGGCGAAGTCCAGTAAATAAGCGATCTTTACAAAGAGATCATCATACTCCTGTATGACTGTATCCATTAATTTCTACAACCCGGGTGATTGACAGATCATATAACATACAGTTCCTGAAGAAGGATCAGAGAAACCATTTGATGAACTTTGTTTCTGAATATATGTTCTGCACATTTTGCAGTTGCCACATACAATTTGTTTACACATGGTTTCAGCCTATAAACCAGCGTGCCTGGATACTGAAACCTCTTTTTTTGCCAGGCTTAATCTGGCACTTGTCAGCTCACTTTTGTGCAATTTAGAAGCTGGTTTAGTCTCACTAGCAGAAAAAGGGCCATTTCTCCCGATTCGTAAGGCCCATCTGTCCCGGTTTAGGAACCGAGACTAAATGGTCATTACTAAAGCCCTTGACCTTTAGTCCCGGTTCTTATAGGAACCGGGACAGATGGGCCTTCACGTGGCCGCTGCGGCGAACCCAGGCAGGAGGGCCTTTGGTCCCCATTGGTGGCACCAACCGGGACTTAAAGGCATCCACGCGTCAGCTTTTCAAGGGCTAGGATTTTTGTTTTTTTGAAAGGGGGATGGGGGATTTGGGGGGTTTTGTATGGTTAATTAAGGTGTTTCATATATTGTGTTAGGTAGCTAATTAATTAATAGAGAGAAGTGTCCTCTCTTATCTCCGTGCTTGGTCGACACTACGTACTATACGTATAGAGAGGCCCTCGACACGCTAGCTAGTAAGCAAATGAAGGAAACCATTAAGTGCAGAAGTTCGTCATGCATATCGAGAGAAGTGATATCGACCTCTACTTCTCCGAGAGATTGCGCGAACAACAATTTTTCGTATATCTATCCGACGCTACTGGCTACATATATACAATATTAAGATCTCTTACAATATAATCTCCCCTAATTATATAAGAACTCAGCTTCAACATGATATTCACCGGCTTTATTGATGACGTGGTCAAAAAAGAATCCCGCCAATTCCTCTTGAATTGCTTTCATGTGATCTTCTGGTAGGAATTCATTCCGCATCCGCCACGTCTAATTTGAAGAAGGGGGTTAATACATATATATGAATGAAACTCAACAGAAATGATGGTGTAATAAAATGAAATTGTGAATATTATTGCTTACGCACATCAAATTGTCTTTGAGAGTAGCCCCGCTTATTTTTGCAAGTCGCGTTGTGGATGAACTCGCACACGCAGTATCCACAGTAATCATCCCTTATTCCTGCCACAAGCACTTTACGAGAAATAGAGGTCAATCAAACTGATAATGAAGCATTATAAATGGCATTGATGAAAGTAGCTAGAATCAACGGGAGATGCGCGGAAGTAGCTAGCTACTAGTACTTGCTTTCGGTTATGTATATCGCAGCTCCTTTGGCAGTGCCGGAGCTTCTGTGGTGAACTTTTTCCAAACCCTGCAAGACAAAGATAATAATTATTACTTGAGATATCAGGAAATGAACAAAAAGTTGCCGATATGGTGCGATAATGATCGATTGAACTTACTTGTTGAGAATTTTAGTCATGTCCGCATAGGTTTTGGGATCTTTTCGTCTCGAGTCTAAGACGATTACTAGTCCCTGCTCAAGCTTAATCTCCATGGGAATATAGTGGAAACTGCGCATGCATGCATAACTCATCAATTAATTACATTACTATAACCTCAAGTAATAAGGGAAACCGAATATGCACAAGACAATAACACTCACTTGACGTTGTAAGGAAAGAGTATTTTATCTTTGTTTTGATTTATTACCAACGATTTGAGCAAGTTGGCCTCGGCTTCTTTGGCATTCTTTTTAACAACATATTCATCTATGAGATTTGTGTTAATGAACCCAATATCATATATTTCTGCTTCTCTGCACTCGACGATCTTCAATCTGCATAATATAATGAGGATAATTATAAATACATGCAATGAAAGAGCTGAGCTATATATAGAGACTTAATGACAGGAGTAGTACGAACATACAGTAGTAAGTGACAGTTAATTTATCGAGGGCCTTTTGATTAAAAAAACTAGAAGAACTCCTCAAATGGAATAGACAACAGATCAATTCCAACGAGGTCGTGCTCCTCTTTAACTCTCAGCGTCAAAGTATTCGTCCCCCCAGACTCTCTGCTTGTTTCACGTACCAATCATGCAATCTTCGCATCATCGTTGCTAGAGATTTTTCATCTTTGACGAGAGGCTTCCCGTAGTGGTATTTGTCTTCGTCCACCTCCAAGAATTCATAATGTACATCGTCGGGCAGGTAATCTTCAAGATTGGTATAACCGGGCACCATCCTCTGATCAGTAGCGACGATATCGCTAGACACCTTGAGCGAGGGGCACGATTGGTTCGCTTGTTCGCCGAGCTGGGAATTTTTTCCCAGCTCGGCGTTCTGCTAACCTTCGATCACTGATAGTACTTCCCGACCACTCTGCTTCGATATATACCTTTTCAGTAATGCGCTCATAGTTTTTTTTCGACGGAGACATGGTGGTTTCCTCAGGGCATTGATAGTGCGCTTTAATTTCACTGAATCTATCTTCTCCTCCGGAGGTGAATGTTTCTTTACTTTCACCCCATCAAAGAAGTCCTTCACTTTGGTTTCCACGATCTTCGTGGTTTCCTCTGCAGTCCTCTCGTATGGTAACTTCTCTAGAGGCTTGAGAGATGGACCGAATCTGTATTGCCTCCCGCCTCTGGCTGTACTGCTAGACGCTGGAGCAGACGGAGCGGCTGCGGCTGCCTTCTTTTGTTGCTTACGAGGTGGAGGAGAAGGACTACGACAGGCCGGAGCAGCCAGAGCGGCGGTGGGTCTCTTCCGCCCTTGCTGGCGAGGCGGAGAAGGCTGGCTGCTCGGGTGCGCCGGCGCAGGCGGAGAAGGAGGCAGAGTGCCGCTACGCACCGAAGAAGGAGGCTGAGTGCCCTGATCACTTGCCGGAGGAGGAGGCGGAGGAGGAGGCGGAGTGCCCTGACTCGCCGGAGGTGGAGGAGGAGGCTGAGGCGTCCAGTTTGGAAGGTTGATGAGCTCCTTCCGCCATAGGCATGGAGTCTTCAGAGAAGAACCCAGCCCAGTCCCCCCTTCACTCGTAGGGTGGTCAAACTCGAGGTCCTCAAATCCACCAGTTATTTCATCCACCATTACCCTAGCATATCCTTCTGGAATCGGCCGGCAGTGAAAAGTTGCGCCAGGTTTAGGAGGTGCAACAAAGCCAACAGCCGCCTTGACTTTCAATTTCATCCATTGCATCATAAGGTAGCAATGTTGAGACTCCGTGATAGCATCCACGGGGTAGCTAGCAGGAGCCATGAAGACAGGCTCCAGCTGAAGCAGCTCGGTGGAAGCCACGCTGCTTCTCCGCTGAGATGGCGGGGTAGCTTCGGGGGAAGCTTCGGCAGGTCGCTTGCTGCCATCTGCTTCTCATTCCTCTATCGCTTGTACCCTTGCATGCAGCGCCTGCATTTGGGTCTGCTCCAGTTTCTTCCTCATCTCCTGGCATTTGTAACCGTCTGCGTCCGGAAACCCAACCTTCCACGAAACGGAGCCTGGCATGCCTCGTGTCTGTCCAGGGTGCTCAGGATTCCCGAGGGCCATTGTGAGCTCGTCGTTCTCTCTGTCTGGAACGAACGTCCCTTGCTGCGCTGCATCGATATACTGCCAAAGCTTCATGACGGGTCTTCACAGTTGCTCATTTGTCCAACGGCACTTCCCTGATACAGGGTCCAAGGTTCCGTCAACCCCGAAGAACCAAGTCCGGCAATGGTCTGGCCAGTTCAATGTCTCTGGTTCGACCCCTTTATCAACCAGGTCATTCTCAACCTTGGCCCACAACGGCCGGGCTTTGAGGTAGCCACCTAACCCCATGCGATGGTGAAGCTTCTTCTTCGCAGCATTTATCTTGTTTGTCGCTGACATCTTCTTACTCTTGTCTGATGTCTTGTGGGCCACAAATTCGTCCCAGTGATCTCTAATCTTCTCATACCGGCCGGTGAATTCTGGTGTCTCTTCTTTGTCGACAAATATTGTTTTCAGCTCATTCTTCCACCTCCTGAATAGTTCTTCCATCTTCTTAAGCGCATGAGACTTGATCGATTGCTCTTTAACTAGCTTCTCCGGATCCTCCCCTGGCGGTAGGGTGAAATTTGCCTTCATCGTGGTCCAAAGATCATCTTTCTGCATATTGTTGACATAAGACACCTCAGGGTCATCTTTAGCCGTCTTATACCATTGGTGGATGCTGATCGGGATCTTGTCCCTAACAAGAACCCCGCACTGAGCAGCAAATGCTTCCTTTGTCTGGATGGGTTCAATCGGTTGGCCATCGCGCGCGATTGCTGTGATCTCAAACCTTTCATCCGAGCATAACTTTTTCTTCAGGCCTCGCCTCTTTACCGAAGTTGTGCTTGATCTGGAGGGCTAGAAAAAAGAAGAAATACGAGAGTTATTAATTAATATGTGTACATACCAAAAGCAATTAATGTATCAATTAGCTATAGTCAGCAAATGCTTAATTAATATATATACCTGGTCGGACTCCGTTCGGTCACCGGAGCCGTCATCATGATGTCCTTCTTCCACCGGCATTCGGTCACCGGAGCCATCATAATCATGTCCTTCCTCCTCCATTGTTCGACCACCGTAGCCTGCTTCTTCACCCTGTCCTTCCAGACCATCGGTGTCGCTGAGAAACGACAAGACGACATCATTTCCGGCTGCGATTATGTCCCCCAACACCGCTTCTGTTGCTTCGTCTCGGGGGTGCTCCATAGTTTCTGCAAATATTTACAACATGTCAATTATTATTCAAACATGACAGATGGATATATTAGTGGCAAACGTAGAACTAGTTAGCTAATCACAATAAGGAATCATATTAGTGGCTCGACGCTTCTCTAGGGTTTGGGGTGGCCTCGACAACGCTTCAAGGGTTTGGGGTGGCCTCGATAATGCGTCAAGGGTTTGGGGTGGCCTCGACGACAACGCTATTTTAACTTGGTAAATTTGGGTGGCCTCGAGAGAGTTTGTCGGGTAGGGGCGCGGCAGGAGGGGGTAGGAGACCGACATCGTTTTTTTCTAGGGTTTGGGTGTCCTCGAGAGTTTTGGTCGAGCGAGAGGGCCGGGGGGGGGGGGGGTGCTCCCATGGTATAAGTTATCATGGTCGAGAGGGGGTATATATATTGACCGCCCCTCATGTCGAAGTTATCCGGGAGGGGGTTATATCGACAACGACAACATACATACATTGGAAAATAATTTTATCGGGGAGGGGTATATCGACCCCCCTCGTGTTGATGTTATCGGGAGGGGGTATATCGACAACGACATACCCGATAAAAAATAAGAAGACGAAGAATAAATAAAAAAAGGAGAAGAAGAAAGGAATAGAGGAGAAGATCGAAGAAAAAAGAGGAGAATAAGAAGACGAAGAAGAAATAAAAAGGGAAAAAGAAGAAAGGAATAGAGGAGAAGATCTTTTGGCGCGACCTGGACTCTGTAGCCTTTTCTTTTCTTTTAAAAAACGGAGGCAAAGGTTTTGCCTCGTCTCACTAATACAGAAGGGGAGGCTAACAAAATTGGACAATGTCCATTACGCCTCAACAAATGAATGAGAAAAAAGACTACTTTCACGGCATCAAAGAGCACAAATGTTTCGTCCTGCAAGGACCCAATTCCTTGCCTCCAATTTGGTGTTGTCGACCAGAATAGTAGGCATAGTGGACTTGTTTCGAAAAATACTTGCGTTTTTTTCATTCCACATATTTCATGTGACAAGCATGAGAAGTGATGAAATGGCCATCCTTCTATGTCCAAGCCAAAGAACTGTTGTTGCCTACCAGGCTTATACCATGGCTCTATAGCTTACATCAAACTTCATGCTCTGCTAGTGGTGAGGTAAACTACTTGAGAAGCTGAATTACCAAAACTCGTATTTCAAATGAAAGTTGGATGATTAAATCCAGAATTCCTATGTTGGACTGTTAGAGTTGTGTCGAATATAGTGTACAAGGTAGGTTACAGTTGGACTATGAGTTGTTTTAGGATGGGGAGTTGTGTCCTAGTAGGACACTCGTATCCTAGACCTCTCTTATATAGCGGGGTTAGACACACGATGTAACATATGCCAACATAATATCACAGGTACGCAGGGGGAGCTGGCGGCGTGTGCCGGCGCCCGGGTGGCTGGTGTGCGGTATTGTGACGGTGTCACGGGGAGGAGCGCCCATAGTCAGGCCCCGGGGATGTAGCCATCTCGGTGAACCTCGTTAACAAATCTCAGTGTTGTGCTCGTGTGATTGCTTGATCCTCGGATGATCGACGGAGTGCCTCGGATTTATTATAACAAGTGGTATCATGAGCAAGGTTCGAACAAGGCCGTGGTTGTTGATCTAGAGAATAACTCGTTGGCTGGTTGTTCCCGTTGGTGGTGCTAACGATCGCGATCGTGTAATTTGCACTGGAAGCAGCACTCGAAGGGAGTAGCAATCAAAGCTAGCGGCTGGGTGTTCTGGACAAAGTCTCGTCGAGATCGGATCGTTGTCGCGACAGTACGCGTGCAGCTTGCACGAGCGCAGGCAGCAGCAGCGATCAAGGCCCAGACGGGGCTGTCTAAGGGCTATGTCTCCCAGGTGGCAGTGGCCCATGGCACGAGCATCGTGCGGGCTGGGCCTTTGTGGAAGCGCGGGCAAGACGACGGGTGGGACAACCAACAATCGGAGGAGCAGTGTGAGTTGAGCATACACAAGGGATTTGTTTGGACCAAAAGGGAGACCGAGTCTCCACGTGACACGGAGATAGGCAGATCAATTCGGCGAGGAAAAACAAATCCATCACGTATTCACGTTGGCATCCATTAGAAATAGCAGAAGGCGAAGCAAAGCTTAGCATTAGTATTTTGTGCCAGGGAGAGCTACACACGTGAAGACCAGAAAGGATTTTGGTTGGAATTTGCTAGTAGTACAACCTCGTGTACTTGGGAATTGTGTGAGAAGAGAGTTCGGATATTTTTTCGCAGGGTCAGCCGTATAAAGAACCATGGCGCCAACGGGTACCAGGTTTGAGGTAGAGAAGTTCACGGAACTGAAAACCTTGGGTTATGGCAGACAAGGGTGAAAGATTTGTTGGCACAATGGGGATGCTTGAAGGCGTTGCGGGAAGTCATGTTAGCTAAGATGAAATTATCATGTGATGGATGGAAATTCTTGAAAGACGATTTGGGAGCCTCGAGCGTGTCATGTAGTCGGACAAGTTCGGCAGGGTTGGACTGGATAGTCTGACGGATCGACGTGAGTCATTGGAACAGAAGACGGTGGTGGGATCGGTGAAAACGACATATGAGCGTGATGCTAATGGTGACCAACTTCTGGACGTGGAAACACGTGGCACGAGCCCGAGTGCTTGTGTGGCTTCGGCAAGGCTATGGCGTGGGGTTGATTCAAGACAGTGCACATGAGCGCTTGAAGTCGACAGGGCGTGAGGATGGACTGATCATCTACCATGGAGTCATGTTGAAGGTGGAGCTGGATTGAGGGGCTACGGTGTAAGGATCCAGATAATCGAAGCCTATTCAGCGGGGAAAAGCGAGTGACATGTAGTTCGGACTGGAGCCCAATGGTCTGATGGAAGTGTGAAACTCGTCATCGGTCTATGATGATCGATGGTACTTTGCAGTGGGGTTGAGTGGTGTGGGTTCGAGACCCTTGAGACTCGACCGGGACAGTAGAAGCTCAACGTGGTAATAGCGGTGAGGCGTGCGGTGTGCACGGGACATGGAGACGGGCCAGGGCTCTGGTGGTCATATATGTGATGAGACAACTGTGAATTTGACTCGGGATGACTAAAAGCAATGGTGAAATTCCTTCAAGTTTCAGACAGGCATTCAAGAAAGGAGCGGTGATGTTGAGTTCAGGTAACTCTTATATGTGACACCAATATGTGAGTTGTTCACTGTCACACAGGTCAGTGATCGGTGTGTGATGGCGTTGATGGATACTCTGGAATTTCGGAGCACAAACTAGAGTAACAAGGAACTTAATTTTGCTCGAGTGATGAATGTGGTCAAGAAAAGAAGGGACTACAAGTTGCAGGTGGAGTCATATGGAGTCTTTGGAGTAGTAGCGGTCCTCATGGGATAAGCTCAAGTCCAATGTACATGGAAGTTTGACGCATTGCGAATTCAAGGAGGTGAAGAATATTCGCCAAGGTGGAGTTTGTTAGAGTTGTGTCGAATATAGTGTACAAGGTAGGTTACAGTTGGACTATGAATTGTTTTGTGTTTACATAGGATGTGGAGTCGTGTCCTAGTAGGACACTCGTATCCTAGACCTCTCTTATATAGCGGGGGTAGACACATGATGTAACCTATGGCAACATAATAGCACAGGTACACAGGGGGAGCCGGCGGTGTGTGCCGGCGCCCGGGTGGCCGGTGTGTGGTATTGTGACGGTGTCACGGGGAGGAGCGCCCGTAGTCAGGCCCCGGGGATGTAGCCATATAGGTAAACCTCGTTAACAAATCTCAGTGTCGTTCTTGTGTGATTGCTTGATCTTCGGATAATCGACGAAGTGCCTCGGATTTATTCTAACATGGACCATCCAATTTCAGTTCCGTTTTCAATATCAGTGGGGCTAATAATTTGCAGTGATGTGTTCTTACCATTCTTCGCCACGTCTTGGCTTATTTCTCCTCGCTGATATGCCTTGCAAGTTGAAAAAGGTAACAACAGTCAGCAGTCGGTTTAGCAAATTTTTGGTACTTACAAGCGATCGGTTTACCAATCTAAGTCTACGACTTCACGCATCTTATTTGGCCAATCATTACTGCCCATGTGACGCAATAACGAAAATGATAGAGGCAAAGGTATCCCGATGTTTCGATGAGATGGTGGCTATCGTTTTCAGTGGGAGTCGACCTTGAAGATCCGACTACGAACGTGCAAGACGTCATGCCTTAGCAATCGCTAAACCAATTTCCGAGGGGTTATTGACCACGCCGGAGCACGATCAACCTGATCACGAGGGTCTGTTTCCTATGAGAAAACGAAGAACAAGCAATAAACTGAGATTGCAATCTGGATATTACGAATAAAAGAGGAAAGCTTTATTAATGAAGGTAGGGTTCTGTACGTCTTGGTCTGGTTGTTGGACACAAACGAAGTACGGGAAGTTGCAGCTATGGCAAATTTTTAATCTAAACAAAACCCGAAATCTAAACGACGCCCTAAGGGCTGTATATATGGAGGAAGAGTGGGGAATTTCGTGGCCCTTGGAGGAGGGGTCCGAAACCAACCCTAACTCTTGTTTCCCCACACATACGGACTCTAAAAATAGCATATACTTAAGTATTTCGAAAATACATGGGCCTGGCCCAATAATAAGGTGACACAACACCTAGAATAGCCTCTGGACGAAATTTATGAAGTGACATCTTGTATATTTCGTCCAAGGCTTCATGCACTCCTTATGGTGGCTTCAAAGTCCTAAAATCATCACTTGTAACTCCGTTCTTGATCCCCTTGAGCATGCCATCATCTCCATGTTTGAACTTGCTCCAAGGTTCATCTTTCTTGTCCAAACTAGGCCCTTCATTTGTAAGCATAACAAATGTATCCAATTTAGGCAGCATCATATTCTCATGAACATTAGAATCGTTACCAAGAAACAAAAGTACCTGATAATTCAATTGGCGTGCGCGAGCTCTAGTAATTGGTCCAGTATGTATAGTAGCAGGGGCTGTGGGTGTAACAATGGTATTGATGTCCTCATCATCCTCCCCTTCTTGAAATGAAGTCGTCCTCGACGAAAGCTCATCCTCCTCACCCAAATAAGGCTTCAAATCTGCAATGTTAAAAGTGGGACTAACCCCAAAATCTACAGGCAGCTCAAGTTTATATGCATTATCATTTATTTTCTCTAACACCTTAAAAGGACCAGCAACACATGGCATTAGCTTTGATTTGCGCAAATTAGGAAATCTATCCTTACACAAATGTAACCAAACAAGATCTCCAGGTGCAAACACAACATGTTTTCTACCCTTATCTCCAGCAAGTTTATATTTAGCATTCATACGCTCAATGTTTTCCTTAGCTAACTCATGCATTTTTAAAATCAATTCAGCATGTTCTTTAGCATCAAAATTAACCTTCTCCGAAGATGGAAGAGGCAACAAATCAATAGGTGCATGAGGTAGGAAACCATACACAATTTCAAAAGGGCACATCTTAGTAGTAGAATGCAATGAACGATTATAAGAAAATTCAATATGAGGCAAGCATTCTTCCCACATTTTCTTATTATTCTTCAAAACAGCCCTAAGCATAGTAGACAATGTTCTATTGACTACTTCAGTTTGTCCATCAGTTTGGGGGTGACAAGTAGTACTAAAAAGCAGTTTAGTCCCCAACTTAGCCCATAAACATCTCCAAAAGTGGCTAAGAAATTTAGTATCACGATCTGAAACAATAGTATTTGGCACACCATGCAAGCGAATAACTTTACGAAAGAACAAATCAGCAACATTAACAACATCATCGCTTTTATGACATGGTATAAAGTGTGCCATTTTCGAGAACCTATCCACGACAACAAATATTCTATCCCTCCCCTTCTTTGTTCAAGGTAAACCTAAAACAAAGTCCATAGATATATCCTCCCAAGGAACATTAGGTACAGGCAAAGGCATATATAAACCATGAGGATTGAGTCGTGACTTAGCTTTTTGACATGTAGTGCAGCGAGCAACAAAACGCTCAACATCCCGTCTCATCTTTGGCCAAAAGAAATGTGTGGCAAGTATATCCTCCGTCTTCTGGATGCCAAAGTGTCCCATTAATCCTCCTCCATGCGCCTCCTGCAACAACAAAATACGAACGGAGCTAGCTGGAATGCATAACTTGTTAGCACAAAACACAAATCCATCGTTAAGGTCGAACTTGTTCCAAGTTCTCCCTTCCTTAGAATTATGCAATACATCTTTAAATTAAGCATCATGCACATATTGATCTTTGATGGTCTCCAAACCAAATATTTTAAAGTCAAGTTGTGAAAGCATAGTATAACGACGAGACAAGGCATCAGCAATAACATTTTCTTTACCCTTCTTGTGTTTAATGACATAAGGGAAAGTCTCAATGAATTCAACCCATTTAGCATGTCTACGGTTCAGTTTTGCTTGACTTTTAATGTGTTTCAAAGATTCATGATCAGAATGTATAACAAATTCCTTGGGCCATGAATAATGTTGCCATGTTTCTAAGGTCCGAACAAGAGCATACAATTCTTTATCATAAGTAGAATAGTTCAGACTAGGCCCACTCAATTTTTCAGAAAAGTATGCAATAGGTTTGCCATCTTGTAATAACACACCTCCTAATCCAATTCCACTAGCATCACATTCAAGCTCAAAGGTCTTATTAAAATCAGGAAGTTGGAGTAAAGGAGCATGTGTCAACTTATCTTTCAGTACCGTGAAGGCTTCTTCCTGTGCGGTACCCCAAACAAAAGGCACATCCTTCTTTGTAAGCTCATTGAGAGGTGCAACAATGGTGCTGAAATCTCTCACAAAGCGCCTATAGAAACTAGCGAGGCCAAGGAAACTCCTCACTTGTGTGACCGTTTTGGGCTGCGGCCAACTCTCAATAGCTTCAATCTTAGCTTTATCAACTTCAATTCCCTGTGGAGTAACAACATAGCCAAGAAAAGATACTCGGTCGGTGCAAAAGGTGCACTTTCCAAGGTTACCAAACAAACATGCATCACGTAGAGCAATAAAAACATCACGTAAATGTTCCAAATGTTCCTCCAAAGATTTTCTATAAATCAATATGTCATCAAAGTAAACTACCACAAATCGTCCAATGAAAGCACGTAAACTTCGTTCAGTAATCTCATGAAAGTACTAGGTGCATTAGTTCACCCAAAAGGCATGACTAACCACTCATATAATCCAAACTTAGTTTTAAATGTTGTTTTCCATTCATCTCCCAATTTCATACGGATTTGATGGTATCCACTACGCAAATTAACTTTGGAGAATATTGTAGAGCCACTCAATTCATCCAGCATATCATCTAGCCTAGGAATAGGATGACGATAACGAATAGTAATATTATTAATGCCTCTACAATCAACACACATACGCAATGTACCATCCTTTTTAGGAACTAGTATAATAGGAACAACACAAGGACTAAGAGATTCATGTATATAACCTTTGTCGAGCAGCTCTTGTACTTGACGCATAATCTCCTTCATCTCCTCTGGATTGGTATGGTATGGTGCATGGTTGGGTAATGATGCACCGGGAATTAAGTCAATTTGATGCTCAATCCCTCGAATAGGTGGTAATCCCGGTGGCACGTCTTGTGGAAAGACATGAACGAACTCCTGCAAAATGTTATTGATAGTAGGAGGCAAAGAGGAAGGCACGTCCTTGAATGAAAATAATGCCTCTTTGCACACAAAAGCATAGCAAACAGATTTGCTAAAATCTAGATCATCAATATCAGATTTGGTGGCAAGTAAACATGCATTTTTCAATTTAATTTCAGAAACAACACTAGATAGTTTATTATTAGGCTTCATTTGTTGCTCAAATTCTTTTGCCACAATCTGATTTTCACTCTTATTTTCTCCTGTTTTGTTTTATTAGCTCTATTAATATCATCTTTCAAAATGGAATCAGGAGTCATAGGAAGCAAAGCAATATTTTTATCCTTATGAACAAGAGTATACTGATTGTTTCTATCATGGTGTACAGAATTTTTATCAAATTGCCATGGTCTACCAAGTAATAAGGAACATGCTTGCATAGGTACCACACCACAATCAACATAATCAACATATGTAGAGATACTAAAATGCACACGAACAATACGTGTTACCTTAACCTTGCCGCTGTTGTTGAACCATTGGATGTAGTAAGGATATGGATGTGGTCTTGTGGTGAGAGATAACTTCTCCACCATCTCCATGCCAGCCAAGTTATTGCAGCTCCCTCCATCTATGATGACGCGAACAGAACATTGCTTCACAACTCCCTTTGTATGGAACAAATTGCGCCTATGATTTTGCTCAGCTTGTGTAACCTGCACACTCAAAACACGTTGAGCAACTAAACATTCATACCTGTCAGCATCATCAACAGCCATATATTGCGTCTCATGATCAGAATCATCTCCGCCGTGTTCTTCATGTGTAATAAAAGCCAAAGTCTCCTCATCATAGTCACTCGCAGACTCATACCCACCATCCTCAGTAGCAATCATCACACGCTGAGATTTGCATTCTCTCGCAAAATGTACTCTTCCCTTACAACGACAACAAAATAATATCACTTGTGTGCCATGTTGATGCCATGGAAGAAGAAGAGCTCTGTGCAGGCCCGATAGGTGTGCTCTTGGCAGATAGTGGTGGTTGTGCCTGCTTTCTTGTATCACGGCTAGAGGTGGCACCTGATGGAGATGCTGGTGCAGTGGAAGTAGAGGATCCATGTGGTGTCCATGATGAAGATCAACCTGAAGAAAAGTTAGTTCGCGCCAATGCCTGTCGATCCTGCACTTCACGTTCAGCTTTACAAGCAAGATGGAATAAATGAGTGATATTAGTATACTCCTTATACTCTAGAATGGTCTGAATCTCTCTATTTAATCCACCCATAAAACGTGCAAGCATAGCTTCATTCTCCTCAACAATACCACATCTAATCATGCCAGTTTGTAATTCCTGATAATATTCTTCTACATAATTTTTTCCTTGTCTTAAACGCTGTAATTTTTGAAGTAATTCACGTTGATAATATGGTGGAACCCAACGAGTACGCATAGCAGTTTTCAAAGCAGCCCAAGTAGTTGGAATATGATATAATCTATAATGTTCAGACCACCAAACACATGTGAACCTAGTGAAAGCACAAACAGTAGCAGGAACACGTCTCTCCTTAGGATATTGTAAACATGTAAAACGTTGTTTAGTTTCTAACTCCCAAGCAAGATATATATCAGGAACATATCTACCCTCAAATTGTGGAATATTCAATTTTAGTTTAGGAAGATGGTCATGATCTCGTACCTCACGTGGTGGTGCAGGCCTACCGTTGTGATGATATACCTGAGGACGACCTGGTGGTGGTGGTTCTGGTGGTTGCACGTAGTTCTGATTTTGATCAACCTCATCCTCGTAATGGTCCTCCACCTCTACAGTAGCAGCAGGAGCTACAGAAGCATCAACAGTGGCACCAGAATTTTGCCCAGGGTCATTGGGAACGCGCTGTGCTTGTCCCACTTGATTTGGAAGGCGACGTTGTTGTTGTTGATGTAGAGGTGCGTTAGGTGCAGCCGGTGGTGGTGGTGGAAGACGCGCGAGCAATTCATTAAATTTGTTATCGAGCTTTGTTTCGAACGTCTTCTCCATGCCATCTATCTTTTCCATGGCCTCTTCAAATCTGTTTAGCACATCTTGCACCTGTCCACTCATCATTTGCTGAAATTTATCATGCAACTCCTTATTCGTCATGTTCTCCCAGTCAGTCTCGTCGGCTTGTGATCCTGCCATGGTTAGCAGCAATAGAAACACACAAGAATATGATCCTACAGACTACTAACAAGAGGTGGTGGTGGGTGTCACAAATCCGTCAAGCAAATCTCAAATTCTTACCAGTTCTTACCCAGCAGCAGGCGGTGATCGGCAACCGTCGTAGTCAAAACTCTCAAAGCTTGGATAGAGCGATTACCAGGGAGAGTCAAACGCACGACGTAGATGTATGTGGAGCTGGGAAGGCTTATAATATGGTAGCAAAAAGGGTCAGCAATAATCAATTCAGAGATGCAAAGTTGAATAAACGCTCAACGACGGTACTGTGCTGGTCCTAGGCTAGACCGTGCTAGAGACGCGAGCCTAGAACACTACCAAAATCATGGCGCTCCACGTAAACAAGGGAAAAGCACACTCTGGAACTTTTTTTTCGTTCTGTTTTTTTGGCGCTCCTCTTTATTTTGCGCTTTTTTTTTGCAAAAAATCACTATAATGGCGAGTGTCTCAAAACTCTTCCCTCGTCAAACTGACAGGATGGGCACTAATTTTTTTTGAATTTTTTCGGAAATCAGGGCAGCGACAACGAAAAAGCGACAAAAAATCACTATGATAACACGTGGCTCAAAAGACTCAGAAAAGCCTAAAAATAGGATAGGGAAAAAATATTTTTGCGTGTGAAAATTTTGGCCTAAAAACTGCCCGGGGGTCTCCAGACTCTTTCTTCTTCTTCTTCTTTTTTCGAAACCTACTCAGGCAAGGAAACACGAATCGGAAATTAGACGGATCTCGAAAACAAACCTAATATGAAAGGAACTCGGATTGGTGGTGGATATATGGTGGTAGGATATGGCAGCGGTGGTGGTATATGGATACAGATTGGTGGTGGTATATGGATACGGATTGGTGGTGGTATATGGATACGAATTGGTGATGGTATATGGAGATGAATCGATGGCGGATAAGCGGTGGTGGTAGATGGCATGGGAGATGATGATGGTGCGGCGGCGGCGTGACAACTTATGACCAGAACTCGAAACTCTAAAAGACTAGACTCTAAGACCAGCAACTAGACACGACGATGAAACCACAAATTCAACAAAGCAAAATACTAAAAGACTATGCAAAGGCTCAGATTAGTTCGGATATGATGAACTTAGCCTAAATTTTCTTTGGCTTTTTTTGTGGACAGTAGGTATGAAGAATAGACTCGATCTAAACTACGAAAAACTGTAAAGTCCCACCGAGCAACCTGGAAATCTGATACCACTTGATAGAGGCAAAGTTGTCCCGATGTTTCGATGAGATGGTGGCTATCGTTTTCAGTGGGAGTCGACCTTCACGATCCGACTATGAACGTGCGAGACATCGCGCCTTAGCAATCGCTAAACCAACTTCCGAGGGGTTATTGACCACGTCGGAGCACGATCAACCTGACCACGAGGGTCTGTTTCCTGCGAGCAAACGAAGAACAAGCAGGAAACTAAGATTGCAATCTGGATATTGTGAATAAAATAGGAAAACTTTATTAATGAAGGTGGGGTTCTGTGACGTCTTGGTCTGGTTGTTGGACACAAACGAAGTACGGGAAGTTGCAGCTATGGCGAACTTTTAATCTAAACAAAACCCAAAGTCTAAACGACGCCCTAAGGGTTGTATATATGGAGGAAGAGGGGGGAATTTCGTGTCCCTTGGAGGAGGGGTCCGAAACCAACCCTAACTCTTGTTTCCCCACACATACGGACTCTAAAATAGCCTATACTTAAGTATTTCGAAAATACATGGGCCTGGCCCAATAATAAGGTGACGCATCACTAGAATAGCCTCTGGACGAAATTTATGAAGGGACATCTTGTATATTTCTTCCAAGGCTTCATGCACTCCTTATGGTGGCTTCAAAGTCATGAAATCATCACTTGTAACTCCGTTCTTGATCCCCTTGCGCATGCCATCATCTCCATGCTTGAACTTGCTCCAAGGTTCATCTTTCTTGTCCAAACTAGGCCCTTCATTTGTAAGCAAAACAAATGTATCCAATTTAGGCAGCATCATATTCTCATGAAAATTAGAATCATTACCAAGAAACAAAAGTACCTGATAATTCAATTGGCATGCGCGAGCTCTAGTAATTGGTCCAGTATGTATAGCAGCAGGGGCTGTGGGTGTAACAATGGTATTGATGTCCTCATCAGAAAATGAGTGACTAATTTCTTTTATTATTTTAAAAGAAGGTTAAAATCCCCGGCTTCTGCATCAATCGATGCATACAGACATCTTTATTAATTATTTCACGGAGGTCCGACAATAACATACATTAAGCCACCCGAAGTCGTCACTCACACCTATAAGCTTGATAATGTGGAGTGCTCTCATTCCTCATATCTGAAACCGGTGTCATTGCCGATCCATCCACATAATGTATCGAAACCTATAGCCGGTGCAGGAAATCTAAAACGTACACCACATGCACACGTTTAAAAAGCAGACATCATCATCAAACCGCTGACCCGTCTTCCGAAAAGATATCCCATCATCCTTGCGAGTCCAGCCATCCGTCGACGCCACCACCATGCCAAATGGCACCACCTCCCTGCACGCAAACTGTTGAGCACGTCGCGGTCGCCACCGGTATACCGTAGCACCATGCCACTACCACGATCCGACACAACTTGAAGTCTTTGGAAAATCTGGTGTCCATAGCACCTCTGAACAGGCATGGCACAGCGTACCACCTGTCGGTTAGGCATGACTTGACATATCCACCAAAACTCTGTGCAAGAAGAAGCCACTCCACCTCCCGCCTTTGTCTTCCAATGCTGCTCCATAAACGATGCTCCCAAGACAGAAACGACACCATAGTGCCGCTATCGTCCGATCTGGAAGACCAGATCCTAGGGTTATCCTCGGAGTAGTACAAGTGGGTCGACAGTAGTTACACAATGATGCCTTCATGAAGGTAATGGCGCAGAACGCCGCCATCTCCCGCCGGCGGCTCGGTTTTCACCAGCAACTATGTCTCCCCGACTCACAACTAGGACTAGATGAGGATCTCGAGATCCGATCACCCAGCCTCAGACCGACCATCTCCAACGGAGGAGATGACTACCACAGTCGGCTGCACCGACCAGAACAGATTTGATCGGAGGTGCCGTTGACCTGTCCACCATGCCCTCCATGCCGCTGCAACCGATCCAAAGCCAAATGGCGCGCCGCCACCATCCGAGCAGGGCCGACTGCAGCAACCCACGACTGGGTCGCCCGCCGCACCTGCAGCCGCCGCCCGAGGCAGGACCGGCCACCATGTCGCCGTCTGTCGCAGCCATCGCCCCACACCACAAAGACTAGATCGGCCGCGCCTCCACACATTTAGGTGCCCCGCAGCATCCCTGAGACGTGGGACAGAGGGAGTCCCCCGCCACTACCATCGGCCCCCGGGCTTAGCCCGACGACGTCCCCTGGCGGCAGCGGAGGGAGGGGAGGAGAGAGTATGCACCCCCGGTAGCTAGGGTTTGGTCGCCACCCGCATTGCCCTAGCGGGGACGACGTGGGGCTGCGGGGTCAAAAAACATCCAAAAGGATCATCCCAAAATGAGTGACTAATAATATGCCAGTATGAATGTGTGTATGGAATATAGCTGCGCTGATAAACTACTTATTTAATTACTCCTTTTTGAAAAAGAAAAAGGGCAAAATGGGTGGAAAAGCATAAAGTAGAGCCAGCACAGGTAACATCAAACTCAAACATGCTCTCTAGAATGTTCAAAAAGGAGATGATAAGTTGATAACCGCTAGCACTACAACAATTTATGGTCCTCATTTCACACGAAATGCATCCAAACTCTAACCAGTACTGGTACTGGAGTAGATGGCGTGCAGGTGACATGTTCTCAATTGTCTGATGCGACTCTTTTTCTCCTATACAAATCTGCCTACAATTTTCAGGAGAATTCTGGCTATGTACGCATGCCCATAGGTGGCGGTGGCGCAGGCTATGGGCATGGGTTCGGTGAGAGTTCTGGGCTTCTCGCTATGTATGCTATGGTGCCCCCACTACAGAAGCTATGTGGTGTATATGTGATATATTTGAATGATTCATGGGATATATAATGCATATTATTGTCTATAAAAATACACTTTAGCTATATGCAAGTTTCCTGAAAAATGAATTTGGGCTGGCCAACTTTTGAGCCATTGATTTCTTCTTCAAGATTTTTTTTCTTTTTTTTTGAACAGGCCAGCCTTTGCTGGGGTTTCATTGATTAAGCAGGGAGCAGATGACAAAGTGACAAAGGCGATGATCCTGAGATCAAAGAGGTAAACAAAAGAAAGAGAAAACCCGGGTGCCTGGAGCACCAAGAACTAAACTACAATCTTATGGTGGATCCCCGAAGGGACATTGAAGGGATTTGAAACCGCCCTGTTGCCAAAGACAAAGCTCTTTCCTGATGTCGTTGATCACATCTTGCATCGTCGCCTCTTTTTTCCTGAAAACGCAGCTGTTGCGTTCCTGCCAGACTTTCCATAGCACCAGCATTATCAGCGACTTGATTCCTTTTGCATGCGCTGGCTGCGTCGCTGAGACCATGTCTTCCACCTTTTCTTTTCTGATTTGTCTGTTGTCTTATTTTGGGCCCAAATTTTTGACGGGCCACTGTTCTAGGTCAGTCTAATTCTTATTGGGCTGAAGCTCATTTCGTGCTTCGTTCTGTTTCCTATAGGCCGACATGCTTGCTCTTTTTCTTCTGTTTGCATGCTTTTTCGCTTTTCTTTCTTGTTTTACGTAGTTGATTTTTAATGGATATTTTAGGGATGTTGGCCGAGTGTTAAATGTATACACGCATTATATATAACAGATGTATAAATTATAATATTAGAGTGTGAAACTGCACTCTTATATGCTTATTTCTTATGCATATTAAAAAAGTGCAAAGTTGTGTGTAGTCCTGGCCATGTGCAGCCTGGCCCGGATGGACCGACCCGACCTTGCCCATGGGTCGGGCCTGGGCCTAGATTTTGAGCCCGACGGTCAGGCCGGGCCGGGCTCGGGCCCATCATATTCGCTGTTTAAGGAAAAAGTCTGGCCCGAGGCTCAACGGGCTTTTAGCGTGATAGGCCAGGCTCGGGCCCAATTTTTAGGCCCAACGGTCGGGCCAGGTTCGGGCCTGAGTTTTTTGCATCGGGCTTTGGTAGGCCTGTGCCGACATATGGCCAGGTATAATGTGTGCAAGGTTTTTTTAATTTTGTTTCTTCTTAAATGCTAATACCGATACAACTAATTTATTCTACCTTAAAAAGTTCATTATTTTGATTTTTTTAGTTTTTGTTTCTTATTTAAGGTTGATACCAATGCGACTAATTAAATTCTTATTAGGAAACTACTTCTTTTTTTCTGAAATTCAACTATATACATGCTTATTCTTGCATATTATAAAAAAGCGCAATTTCTGTGTAAATTTGGTGGTCATTAGCTTTAGTTATTTCCTTTTTCTTTTTCCTTCAAGGGTAATACCAAAAACACTAATTCATTCTTTCTTAAAAAATTCATTATTATGTTTTTGTTTTTATGTCGTTTAATTTATCCTGTACGTGTAATATCAGTGCCACTAAATTCATTCCTTCTTAGAAAACTTCATCTTTTTTAAGATCCACTATTATGTTTATTCTTGCATCATATAAAAAGTGTAATTTTTTAAAAATTGTGATTATTATTTTTCCATGATTTGCTTTTTTTGAAAGGGCAATATCGATGCCACTAAATCATTCTTTGTAAGGAAAGTTTATTGTTTTGTTTTTTATTTTCTTTCTTATTAAAGGGTAATAACAATGCCACTAGTTCGTTATTGTGTAAAAAAAACTTTTGTTATTTATTATATATTTTATTTCATTTCTTCTATAAGGGCAATACCAATACAACTAATTCATTTCTTGTTACAATTGTTTTTTGAAATCCACTAATATATGCTTATTTTTGCATATTATAAAAAAACCACAATTTCGGTGCAAATTTTGCTATTTTTTGGTTTAATTTTTTTCCTTCTCTTTCTTCTTAAAGGTATAACAATACCATTAATTTATTATATCTTAGAAAACTTAATTGTTATGTTACAATTTTAGTTTTTATCTATTTTTATTTCTACATTAAGGGTAATACCAATGCCACTAAATTCATTCCTTCTTAGAAAACATTTTTTTAAATTGCACCATTATATGCTTATTGTTGCATCTTATAAAAAAGTGCAATTTCTTTGTAAATTGTGTGTAAATTTTTTCACTATTTATATTTTCATTTTTTTCTTATAAAAGGGTACTACACATGCCAAACATTCATTGTTTGTTAGAAATTTTTTTTGTTCTCTTAAAGGGTAACACTAATGCCATTAATTCATTCTTTCTTAGAAAAAATCATTATTTTGATTTTTAAGTTGTTATTTCATTTATTTCTTCTTTAAGGATAATACAAATGCCACCAAGTCATTCTTTCTTAGAAAACTTTTGTTTTGCAAAAATTCCACAATTATTCGCCTATTCTTACATATTATAAAACATCACAATTTATCCTAAATTGTGTGCAAATGTTTTCATTATTTTTTATTTCATTTTCTTACTTCTAAAATGGTAAATACCGTTGCCACTAACTTATTTTTCCTTAAAATACTTCTTTTTTATTTAGTTTTAGTTTTATCACAGTTTTGTTTTCCTTAAAGGTAATACTAATGTCACTAATTTATTCATTCTTAGAAAACTTATTGTTATAGTAATTCTACTATTATATGCATTTTATGGCATATTATAAAAAATATATAATTTATTTGTAAATTGTTTGCAAATTTTATCATTACTATTGATTTTTTCGAAAGATTAATTCCAATGCCACTAATTTGTTCCTCTGTAGAAAACATTTTTTTGGTTTAAGCCTTATTTTTGTATAATAGTACTGGACAATCAAAACCTGGTAGGTTCCCGACGAGACTTTGATCTAACCCCAAAAGGAATAATCCATCATGAGATTTGAACTTTAAGTAGACTAAAATTCAATGATGTTGCCTTTTTACCTTTTCAAGGCAAACTCGCAAAGCTTTATTTCAACCTGACTGAACGTTTACACGAATAAAAGACAGTTCTCTGGGTTGGACCAACCACACATGACGGCAAATGCCTAATGATAATGCATGCTTTGCGAGGTTGTGAGCTTCAAAATTTGAGATGCTAAAATCATGAACTATATTACAAGAAACAAAAGAAATAGACCGGCTCTTTATTTCCCACATGATGACTCCATAATGTGAGGGTGTTTCCCCTGATTTGATGGTATCAACTACTATTTTGCAATCGGAGGCAATGGGAATCCTCTAAATCAATAGATCGTCTGCTAGGCATGTGCTTCTCTGATTGCCATTGCTTCAACGGACTTTGCATCATAGAGTGACTTCATAGTCAAAGTAGATGTGCCCAGGAAAGTTCCTATGTGGTTCGGCTCACCACTCGTATTGAGCCATAATTTCCTCCTGGCATAACCACAACATCGGCATTAAATTTGTATGATCCGCTGATGGTGGCAACCAGTAGACCGGCTGAACCTACGATGCCACACTCTCCTTCTTCGAAGGCTTTTGCAATAGCTTAATGTATTAAAGATAAGACTCGATGAACTTGTGAGTGGAGATCGGGCTCTTGAAAATCTCTTCATGGATTGCTTTCCTCCCGCCACTCCAAATCGCCCAAAGCATCACGACCATTCTTGTGAACACATCTTGGTGTAATATTTCATGCCCACAGTATTCCGGACCCCTATGATCCGTCAAACAGGGTTGCAATCTTCATGGCCGGCATGCAATCGGTGCTTGGTTCGATGACTACTGCCGCTATGACCTCCAGTTCAATGGCTGCAGCGACAGTTGGTGCTAGCGGCTCTGCGCACCCGCCGGCTCAAGTGTTATCTGAGCTCTTGGAGGCTTTGGTGACCTTATTGGCTGTGAAGGTGACACCAGAGAATCAAGCACAACATAAAGTGGATGTTGCGAAATTGCGAGATGAGGTAGCTCAAGCCAAGGAGGAATTCAATGCTGATAATGCTAAGCCAATTGCGAGATGACGACTCTGCTATCAGAATTTTAAACACATGATGAGAATGCTAGGATGGCAATGGAACGAGCTGCTTTGGACGCTGGGACACAACGGATTTAGGCAGAGTCATTCCGGCTTACATTGGATCAGAACGCTTCAAACTCCATTATGAGGAGGAGGCACCAGACCCGGCTACCCACAGAGTTTGAGTCTAGGAACCTTTTCAACACACCTGTGGCAGGAACCAGTAATCCACCCGTGGTAAACCGGGTTGTCGAGGCACCCATGACCGGAGCGCCGGTTCAGCCACGTGCTGTAGACGCACCTCGTTTGAACTTGACTCCGCCTCAGCATGTTCCGACGCCGTCGGGTCATTATTCTAACCCCCTGGACAATATGATTGTTGCAGCTACGCGATTGGCGGCTCTCCCCGTTGAAGGTGAGTCTCCAGCCGTGATGGAGATACGGAGGGCCGGAGAGCTTCTTCAGACAGCGGTGGCTCAATAGGCGGCTTACTCATATAGTCGGGAACGGATTCATTCAACCCCGCATCCAAGCCGGATCTATAGCAGGCATATTGATTCGCCAGCAGTTTCAAGTAGTGAGCGGCACCACAACCAGCCTTGTAGGAATGAACAGCCCCGTGCTGGTAACGATGCTCAGACTTTGGTGGATCAGGGCAGGGCGCGTTGGGAGGCTAAGCTGAAGGCTTAGTTAGCGGCTCAACAACAATCTCCGGCTTACCCATCGATGTCTATGGAGGCAGGAGTGACCTCTAGAACCCTTGGTGTGCCATGCTTAGTGCCTGCTCTAAGTAACGAGCGCTTGCCTAAGGATTTTAAGGCCCCCCGCAAGGTGCCTAATTACACTGCGGATCAGCCCCTAAAGGCCTGGATTGAGAGCTATGAGATGGCCATGGAGATGTTGGATGTTAGTGATGCTGCATGTGCTAAATACTTCACCATGATGTTGGATGGGCCCGCACGCTCTTGGCTGAAAGGATTGCCCCCTAATTCCATCAGATCATGGGCTACATTGAAGACGCGTTTTATCCAAAATTTCAAAGACACGTGCAAGAAGCCTATATCGATTCTTGACTTAGACTTTGCGTACAGGGTGAGAGCGAGTCAACAACCAATTGTGTGCGTTGGATCTCGACCGTTATACACTCATCGGACAGTATCAACGCCGGTTCAACCATCCTGATGTTGGAAAAGAATTGTCGTTTCCTTCCCCTTAAGAGGAAGCTGGGGCAGCTTAAGCGCCACTTCAATGATATGGGAGAGCTCATGGCGGCTCTTGTCAAATATGCCGGCTCTGATAGTACTAAGGACCCTGAGTCTGATGAGGAGAAGACCGACAAGGGGAAGAAGAGTGGCAATGCAAAGGAACAACAACATAATACGGTAGGTCAAGGTGGCAATGGTAAGCGCAAAGCCAATGACGGTTTAGACTTTGTGGCTAACACCAATACACAGAATAATAATCAGCGTCCTACGGGGAAGTCATCAGTGCCCCGGTTTGGCGGGCCAAAGTTCAACCTTGAGGCGGTGATGAATCAGCCTTGCCCGAAGCACGGTACGCAGGAGAAGCCGGCCAGTTATCTCGGGAAAGATTGCTTCATCACGAGGGTGTACAGAAATTCTAGTTTTTTTCCAGAATAATCATGGCCCGCATGGCGGCTCAGGATCCGGCTCTCACGGACCTGGCTTTGCGGGTGGCGGCTCAAGCTATGGTTTTCAGGGCCAAGGCAATCAAGGTGGTTTTAACCAGCAATATGGTCAAGGCAATGAGCAGCAGCAGTCTGGTTATCAGAGCAATCTGAAGCAGCTGAATAGTGGTCAGTATCATGTGTTTACCACGAGCTTGAGCAAACGAGATCAGGAGATTCATAAGCGGGCGGTAAACGCGGTTGAGCCGGCAGTCCCGCGATACTTGCGATGGTCTGAACATCCTATTATATGGAGCCCTGAGGATCACCCGCCCCAGGTTGACAATCTAGGTCAACTGGCTTTGGTGATTGTGCCTCAGGTTGGAGGGTACAAGTTTACTAAGATGCTTATGGATGAAGGCAGCAACATCAATATCCTTTACTATGATACTTTTCGTTGTATGAATTTGACTGACAAAGATCTTAAGCCGTCTTCTACTATTTTTCATGGGTGGTGCTTGGTAAGTCGGCATACCCGGTGGGTAAGATAGCTTTGGAAGTAGCCTTTGGCGATGATCATGATTACAGAGCTGAGACATTGACTTTTGAAGTACTCAAGATTAAGAGCCCTTATCACGCCCTGTTTGGACGGCCGGCTTATGCTAAATTCATGGCACGACCTTGTTATGTTTATCTACAGCTTAAGATGCCAGGTTGTAAGGGCACTATCACAGTACATGTCAACAGGAAGATAGCTTTGGAGTGTGAAGAGGGCGATGCTGCTTATGCGGAGTCTGTTTGTGCAACAGAGGAGTTGAAGTTCTACAAAGACAATGTTGACCCGGCAGATATGACACCTTTGAAAAAGCCAACCACAGGGCATGACCCCTTGTTGAAGTTTAAGTCGGCAGATGACACTAAGCTGGTTGATTTTGTTCCTGGCGACTCATCCAAGCAGTTTATTATCAATGCTAATATGGATCCGAAATAGGAAAGCGCGCTCATCAAGTTCACCAGTGAGAACCAGGACATCTTTCATGGAAGCCTTCAGACACGCCAGGTGTACCGAGGGAACACGCTGAGCACACTCTCAATGTTGATCCAAAGTTTAAACTGGTCAAGCAATTCCTTCGTCATTTTAATGAAGAGAGGTGTAAGGCCATTGGTGAAGAGGTGGCCCGGCTCTTGGCAGCCATGTTCATCATTGAAGTTTTTCATCCTGAATGGTTGGCTAACCCGGTGCTGGTACTTAAGAAAAATGGCACCTGGCATATGAGCGTGGATTACACAGATCTTAATAAGGCCTGTTGTCGGTGTCAAAACCAGCCGATCTCGGGTAGAGGGTCCCGAACTGTGCGTCTGAAGATCGAAGGTAACAAGAGACAGGGGAGACACGATGTTTTCCCAGGTTCGGTCCCTCTTAATGGAGGTAAAACCCTACGTCCTGCTTGATTGTATTCGATGAGTATAGGGATTACAAGAGTTGATCAACCTCGAGATCATAATGGCTAAACCCTAGATGTCTAGCCTATGTGATTTTTGATAGCCTCTATGGACTAAACCCTCCAGTTTATATAGACACTGGAGGGGCCTAGGGTTGTACAGAGTCGATTTATAGAGAAAGGAAACTACACATCCGGACGTCAAGCTTGCCATCGACACAAAGGAGAGTCCAATCCGGACACGGGGGAAGGCCTTCTATCTTGTATCTTCATGGCCCATCAGTCCGGCCCATGCTACACAGCCCGGACACCCGAGGACCCCATAATCCAGGACTCCCTCAGTATCCCCTGAACTTGTCTTCAATGACGACGTAGTCTTCGGCTCATGTCTTTGGCTTTGCAAGGCGGGTTCTTCATTATAATCCGGAATATCGATAATTCGGCGACAACCTCAACGTCTTTTACAGTTCCCCCTGATGGCGCTTCGATTTTCGCGCACAGGATGAATATGAATGGTCCATGTATTTTTTTTCAAATAAACCCTTAAGCACGCTCGGGCGACGCCTATATAAAGGGATATGGATCTCCCAAGGCCATCTCGCACCGCGCAGAAGGAAAAAACGACCAAGTCTAGCCACAAAACAAAAGCCCTCATCATGGCCAGCGCCCCAGGCTCCTCTTTGCGCCCCCATGGCCCTCAAGAGGGTGATCGGCAGAGTTGCTCTGTGCCTCATATTCAACTAAGCCGGTGCCAAACACATGGATACCTCCCCCTCCCAGATCTAGTTCCCGTTCGAGCGGGATTATATTCAATCGGCAACAACGCGATAGATGAGAATTTCCCCAATCCCAATAAGTAGGAGAGGATCTGCTTCGTCTCATTTCTGTTACGGGGCCTGGGATTTCCAATCCATCCCGTCCTCTGGGGGTTATTGGAATTTTACGGCATCCAACTGCATAACCTCAACCCAGTTTCGATTCTGTACATCTCAGGCTTTGTTGCCCTCTATGAGTTATTCCTAGGCATTGAGGCCCATTTTGGATTATGGAGGAAATTCTTCTGCCTCGTTCCCCGCCACAAAGGGGGTTCCATATTTGAAGTGGGTGGTGCTGAAGTATGGCGTATTGCCGGATCTGAATACCCTGTAGGAACTCCTAAAGAAGCGTACCTGCAGTGGTCTTCGGAATGGTTCTATATGGACGATGTTCCGCTGTCGGATCCAGTCAGGCGCGGTCTCCATGAATTTTCCAGTGCTCCCCTAAAGAAGCGCCTCAACTGGCGTCCCCGAAGTCCCAAAGAAGAGGACAATGCGGAGATACAGAGTTTGGTCAGCAAGGCCAGGCTGGTGGCTCACTCCGAACTCTCAATAGTTGAAGTCATGGTGATCGCAATAAAGAGGTGTGTGCAGCCTCTTCAATCCAGAGTAACTCATTTATGGTGTTACAACGGAGAAGACGACACGTCTCATTAAAAACGGCAGGGTCCAGATACTCCAGCCGAACTGGCCTCCATTTTGTCTGATCTGTACAAGGGCGAAAAAGAAGATTTTCTCCAGTTAAATTGTTGGGAGGCCTATTCCATGTACACCCCTATTGAATGGGTAAGATCTCGATTTGGCTGTGCTTATTTTACTGCATGACAGACAATAATCGAATGTACTTTTTTTGTTGCCACCAACTAGTCATGGAGGAGGATGATCGAGGACGTCCATTATCCTGCTCCTCAGTCAGTGGATCATAGTCGCGGCAAAGATCCTGGCTTTTGCGAGGATCCGGATATATATATATATATATATGTATGTATATATAGAATTTGATGATGGGGTATTCTATCAGGCGAGCCTTGACGGTTCGGAGGTGTCCATCATCGTCGACTACCCTCTCCTTTACCCATTATGCATTGTGAGTATCCAGAGGCTTCTTAAGAAGAGGCCCCCATCTGTACCCTTATCCATTGTACTGATCTGGATCTTTAATAGGATCGGCGCTCCAGGGACCGTGTCTCCTCAAGGGCGGCCCCCACACAAGGCCGTCGTTCAAAACGGGAAGGAACCGGGAGTACCATGGAGACTTCACAGTCTTCCAAGAGGTATGTGTACTTAATGCGTGCGTAGGCATGAGTCTGGATTGTTAAGAGTCTCCCCCCCTTTTTTATTTTTAGGAGGAGTACACAGCAAATGGAGGGAAAATTCCCAATTAGCCAAATGCCCACTAATCCGGTGCCAAACTCGCCAGCTAGGATGCAAGCAAATGTCGCGCCCGTTCCGCCTCCTCAAGAGGATTCGGATGACGTGTCGGTCACGAATTCCGAAGTGGAGAGCATGATGAATCACCGTCGCTTGAAGGAAGCTATGTGTGCTCTGGCCTTGTCCGAACAAGAATTCACCGCACTGAGCTCGACGAATGCTTATATCCGAGCCGCTCGAGACGGCCTTGCCAGAGTTATACAGCTGTTCTTAACGAAAATACAGGTAAAGTTTGACACAATTTTGCATGGTCGTATGCCACTAGCCCCTGGGACTTGAAGCAGTTGGCTCAACTGATTTAAGGGTCATTATATCATGAGGTACTCACGGAGAAAAATAATACATTGTCCAAGGAGCTTGAGGAATGTTGGACCAAGCTAACTATTGTCACTGCCGAACTGGAAATTTTGAAGAATTCGAAGAAGGCACCTGATGGTAAGCACAAGAGTGTCCGAAAAATACGATTTTGCGCCAACAATGATTTTTAAATATGCATTATTTTGTTTTCAGCGACAAGATCGACATAGTAGTTGGAGGAGAGGCTAAGGGCTGCTCAGGCGGACAAACAACATGCCGAAGGGTAAGAAGCCGCTGGTCAACGTATATTAACATGGACCATTGATGAGAAGAACAAATTACAAGATGCAAACATCAAGCAAGCTGAAGTACTAAAGGACGTACGAGCCCAACTGTCGGATGCCTTGAAGGAGAACAGAAAACTGAAAGGCGGCATATTCAGTATGTCCTTTATCCTGACTTTCATACGGACCCCTGATGGAAAGTTTTACGAAATTGTTCATGTAAGTTTGTTAACCGGGCCGCCCGAGGGAGAAGTGCCCGGATTTCAAGGCGACTTGCTGCAAGAGCTATCCCAAGTGCACGAGCGACCTCGGAAAGACATGAGGAACATGGTTAAGGCTTTGTGGCCATCTGTTTCTTCTCCAGAAATTATGGAGGAGCTCATGAATTTATTCAAGGGAGCACGACGCCGCTTTGAACTATGGAATGAATCATCATGTCAAGAAGGTGCACGAGAAGCCTGGGCCATGGTGAAAACACGGTATACCGGACTTGATCCGAATCGTATGGCCCGGGTCGGACGTCGGGGACCAAACGGACAAGAAATTCTGGTTAGCTTGGTGTACGACCAAGTAAAGACAGCCGCCAAATTTTCACAACAGGACTGTAAACTAGACAGCCTTACAGATGGCATAGATGAAGAGTAGGCGTTTGATTCCATGTAACAATGCACTTTATCAACAAACTTATCTCCGACCAAACTTGAAAAAATTGTCATGGTAGACCTTCTGCTTCAACCTCCGAAACCCAAGGGTTGGAGTTTTTCCGAATACTATACCTATGGTAAACACCAAGTATGTTCGAAAACCAGGCAATCCGGTCATGGTGCTTGAACAGACAAACTATATTCGAGGAGTTATGTTATATTACTTTTAACGTAAGAAACATCTTCCAGAGAGAATAGTTCCGTTAAGGGTTCCTCTCCCTAGGTCATCATGCGTTATTTATGCATTCCTAAGCTGTGATGCTAAAAGATCACAGGAAGCTTTATATTTTGGGAGTTTTATATTGCAACGAAGGCATTTCGTCGTTTATCCGCTGACCAATTATTCTCTTAAGAACGCTAGCTTTCGGCTTCACCCGTCTGAGGTACATGTCCGGATAACCCGGTTGTAACAATTGCAGAGGTGCTCCCTTTATGCACTAGCCGAACAAGCGGGAACGTAGGGCATAAGAACAGGAGCCAGGCAACCCAGCTGGGCAAAAACTTAAGTCATAGAGGTGCATATAATGGCAAGAAAGGATGTATATCCGCAAACGGCACATGTATTGTGAGCTCTAGGCTTCATATAATAATAAGCTTCTATTTACAGAAGCCCCCAGTCTTAGCGGAGTGTATACATTTAAGGATGTGTACCCCTCGAGTGTTCGGCATATCCGAACACATCATGGGAAACATATATATAGGAAAAAAGAAAAAAATTGAAAAAGACACAGAAGAACAAATAAGAAGCATGGCCATACTTATGCGTAGAATCTTCGGAGCCGAGCAGTGTTCCAAGGGTTCGGTTCTAAGCGATTATCCAATGCATTGCGAAGGCGGTAGGCTCCTCCCGTCAGAACCTCGTCTATAATGAAGGGACCTTCCCATTTTGGTTTGAGCTTGTCCTTTTTATTCTCTGGTAGGCGTAAAATGAGCTCACCGATGTTATAAGTATTTGCCCACACTTCTCTGCTTTGGTGTCTTCGAGCTTGTTGTTGGTCGAATGCAGAACGAGCTTTGGCGACGTCGCGCTCCTCCTCCAAGCCATCTAAATCATCCTGCCGATCGAGCTCGGCCTCTCTCTCTTCATACATGCGCACTCAAGGTGAATCATGAATAATATCGCAGGGTAAGACAGCTTCTGCGTCGTACACCATGAAGAATGGTGTGTATCCGGTCGTGCGGTTGGGCATGGTCCGCAGCCCCCAGAGTATGGAATCGAGTTCCTCGACCCAGTGTTTATCTGACTCCTTTAGTGATCGCACTAGTCTAGGTTTGATGCCGCTCATTAGCAGGCCATTGGCCCGCTTGACTTGACCGTTTGTTTGAGGGTGATATACGGAGGCATAATCGAGCTTACTGCCCAGGTTAGCACACCAATTTTTTACCTCATCGGTTGTAATGTTAGAACCATTGTCAGTGATAATGCTGTGTGGGACACCATAACGGTGTACGACGTCGAATATGAAATCTACCACTGGTCCGGATTCAGCTGTTTTTACTGGTTTGGCCTCTATCCATTTATTTAGTGAATTTATCCACCATGACCAGCAGGTATTTTTTTCTTATGGCTTCCCCTTTAAGGGGTCCGACCATATCTAACCCCCAGACCACAAAAGGCCAGGTAATGGGGATAGTTCTTAGGGCAGTGGTCGGCATATGGCTTTGATTGGCGAAGAGCTGGCATCCTACACAGTGCTGAACAAGGGCCTGTGCATCTTCTCGGGCCATGGGCTAGACGAAGCCTGTACAGAAGGCTTTACTTACTAGGGCCCGGGCTGCGGCATGATGGCCACCAATGCCAGCATGTATTTTGGCCAAGAGCTGCCGCCCCTCCTCTCCAGAGATACATATTTGAAGGACTTCGATGATGCTTTTCTTGCAGAGCTCTCCCTCATGGACTTTATAGGCCTTAGACCATCGGACTATGCGACGGGCCTTGTTCTAATCATTAGGGAGCTCCTGCCTATTAAGGTAGGCCAAGAAGGGTTCAGTCCATGGAGCAATAACTGCCAGATTACATGAGCGGAAGGTGTTGGCTCGGTGCTTGAGCCCCCGATGGTATCCAAATCATGTTCGGCGTCCGAGGGTATGATCGACGCTGGACTGTTATTTCCGATCTTGTCCTGCCATACAATGGATGGTTTGAAAAGCCTCTCCAAAAAGGTGTTAGGCGGGATGGGGTTGCGTTTAGCGCCCAGACAAGCAAGGATTTCCGCTTCCTGATTACTATCTCAAGCCACATGATGAAACTTGAGCCCCTCAAATCGAGCGGATATTCTAAGTATGGCATTGTGGTAGGCTGTCATCTTTGGATCCTTTGCATTGAATTCCCCATTTATTTGGGATATCGCAAGGTCCAAATCCCCACACACTATGAGGCGTTATATGCCCATAGAAACAGCCATCCGGAGTCCATGCAGGAGCGCTTCATATTCGGCTGCATTATTAAAATTCGTATACATGATTTGTAATACATAACGGACTGTGTCCCCTGTAGGGGATATTAGTATGACACCAGTCCCCTATCCAACTAACATTTTGGAGCCGCCGAAGTACATCACCTAGTTGGAGTATGTGATGTACTCTTTAGGGAGTTCGGCTTCTGTCCATTCGGTGACAAAGTCAGCCAACACCTAAGATTTAATAGCTCGGCGTGGCTTGTATGTTATTTAGAATGGTAAGAGCTCTATAGCCCATTTGGCAATGCGGCCGGTGGCGTCTCGGTTGTTTGTGATCTCATTGAGTGGTACTTCAGAGGCCATCGTGATCGAGCACTCTTGAAAGTAGTGTCACAGCTTTTGAGATGCCATGAAGACCGCATATGCTATCTTTTGATAGTGCAGGTATCAGGATTTTCATGGTGTAAGGACCTCCGGTACGTAATATACTGGTTTTTGGAGTGGGAATTTGTGTCCCTCTTCCTCTCGTTCAACAACGAGCACAACGCTCACTACTTGGTGAGTTGTTGATATGTATAGAAGCATGGGTTCGCTGACATTTGGTGCGGCCAGGATTGGGTTGTTTGCTAACAAAGTTTTTATTTCTTCCAACCCGGCCGTCGCCGCATCCGTCCACTCAAAATGATCGGTACGTTGGAGTAGGCAATAAAGTGGTTGTGCATTTTCTCCCAGTCTGGATATAAAGCGGCTCAGGGCAGCCATGCACCCAGCTAGTTTTTGGACCTGCTTTAGGTCTGTTGGTGTCGCCAATTGCGACAAGGCTCGGATTTTAGTTGGATTTGCTTTGATTCCTCTATTGGAAACAATAAACCCAAGCGGTTTTCTAGCCAGTACGCTGAGAACACATTTTTCCGAGTTGAGCCGTATGTCATATGTTCGGAGGTTGTCGAATGTGAGGCGCAAGTCGTCCACCAATTATTCGACATGTTTGGTTTTGATGACTACATCAACTACATATGCCTCCACCGTCTTGCCAATTTGTTTTTCTAGGCATGTTTGGATCATGCGTTGGTAGGTGGCACCGGCGTTTTTGAGCCTGAAAGGCATAGTGTTAAAGCAAAAAAGGCCCATACAGAGTGATGAATGCCGTTGCGGCCTGATCGGATTCCTTCATCTTAATTTGATGGTATCCGGAGTATGGGTCGAGGAAGCACAGTGAGTCATGCTCTGCGGTTGCATCAATGATTTGGTCAATGCGGGGCAGTGGGAAGGGGTTCTTAGGGCAAGCCTTGTTTAGGTCTTTGAAATCGACACAGAGGCACCGTGACTTCTCCTTCTTTGGCACCATGAGAAGGTTTGCTAGCCAGTCCGGGTGTTTGATTTGTCTAATGAATCCGACTTCAAGTAGTTTGGCTAGCTCTTCCCCCATGGCTTGTCGCTTGGGTTTGGAAAAGCGTCGCAGCATTCGCTTGACTAGTTTAAAGCCCTTAATTGTATTGAGGCTGTGTTCGGCCAGGCTGCGTGGGATTTCTGGCATATCCGAAGGATGCCAGGCAAAGATGTCCCAATTTTCATGCAAAAACGCTCTTAAGGCGGCGTCAATCATTGGATCCATCTGTGCTCCAATGGCTGCAGTTTTATTAGGATCCATTGGGTGCACTTGAAATTTGACTATTTTGTCTGCTGGTTTAAAGGAAGTGGATTTGGGCCTCTTGTCGAGGATTACATCGTCCTTGTCCACTATAGAGTGCAGAGTAGTCAATTCATCGGCCGCCAGGGCCTCGGATAGCGCCTCAAGGGCTAGTGATGCGGTTTTGTTTTTGGCGCGGAATGTTATATCCGGATCACTGGTGATAGTGATAACTCCGTTGGGCCTTGGCATTTTGAGCTTCATGTACCCGTAATGGGGTATAGCTTGAAAGCGGATCAATGCTTCTCGCCCTAACAGGGCATGATATCCATTGTGGAAAGGTGCCACGTGGAAGAGCAACTCTTCGGACCTATAGTTTTTTGGCGTGCCAAATACGACGTCGAGTTTGATCCTCCCCGAGCTTATTGCTTCTCGACTGGGGATGATGCCTCGGAAAGTGGTGCCGCTTTGCTCAATGCGACTTTTGTCCACCTGCCTTTTCTTGGAATGTGTCTTCATAGATGAGGTTTAATCCGCTGCCACCGTCCAGGAGTACTTTCGTGAGCCGAAAGCCATCTACTATTGTGTTTAAGACCAAAGCGGCTGGTGCTTGGACAGATCTGGCCTTTGGCTCATCATCGGTAGTGAAGGTTATCGCCATGTTATTCCAAGGCTTTACTGCTGCTACCTGGTTGACTTCGGCAAGGTCGCGCAGCGCCCTCTTGCGCTAGTTGTTGGAACAGAAGGTCTCGAAGACCGTAAAAGCGTTGAGATCGGCGTTTTCAGAAGAGTGCCTCTCTTGAGGAATGCTGGTGAGGATGGCCTCACCGCTCTTAGCCACCTGTCGGAGTACCCAACATGCCAGAAGGCTATAAGTTGGTTCGTTATTTGGCGTTATGTGTATCTGGCAAGGTTTATCGAGTAGGTCGTCGAGGACAGTTCTGTGTCCCATAAAGGGCTTCACTTTTTTGTCCATGGGATGATGATCGGGTGCCTCATAGGGGTGCATCCTTTTTGTCCGTCCGATGGGCTGCTTGAAGGCCGGAGGATCCCACCGAGCTATTTGTGCCTTCTAGGTGCTTTCCATTGCACTAAACTTCCAGATGTATGCGGCGGCGGTTGAGGGCATTAAGGATTCCCTCGTCCGTGGTGAAATATCAAAATCGCTCATCATCACGGCAGTCCTTGATCTTTCTTTAACAAGGAGGAACCTGGCCCAAAAGTGGTGGACTGTTTCCTCAGGTTGCTGCCGCACGTACATTAGGTCGCATACATCTGGAGGACCTGAGTTGTTTGGGGAATATTGTATGTGGTGGGTGGGCGAGCTGAAATCCGAATCCTGACCCATTATTGCATCCGCAATTTGAAGAATCTGTGAAGTCACTGGTCTAGGGTCCGGAGCGTCCTGGCAGTCTTCGGGCTCAACGCCCGGTTCTATGTTCGGAGGACAAGAGGTCTCTTCCCAAAGATGGGTATCCGGCTTGTGTGACTCAGAAATCTGAACATAGCTTGTTCTCAACTTGGGGGGAGAAGTATCATCTGTCTGTTCTTCCACGACTGCTACCATATGGGTGATCGGCGGGGACCTGATTTCCCTCTGATCGGGTTTAAGCCCAATCCGATCGTAGTCTATTGCTACTCCTAGGGCGGCGATGCAATCAAGTAGTTCATTTAAAGATGAAATATCTGCTGGATCCATCTTTTCGGGGTGTTCGAGGCCGACATGAAGATGATGTTTAGCGATTTTGAGGGCCGCCCATGGCTTAAAGGCCGTATGGGTGCCCATGGTGAAACCACCAAGCTGGAGGAGCTGTCCCGAAGCTAGGGTTTTTCCCGAGGTGATGTTGTCGTTAATGACGAGGCGAGCCATCGATCCCACCATCGACTGCATAGTGGAACTCTCAATGAAAGCACCAATGTCGGTGTCAAAACCGGCCGATCTCGGGTAGGGGGTCCAGAACTATGCGTCTGAGGATCGAAGGTAGCAGGAGACAGGGGAGACACGATGTTTACCCAGGTCCGGGCACTCTTAATGGAGGTAAAACCCCACGTCCTGCTTGATTGTATTCGATGATAATAGGGGTTACAAGAGTTGATCTACCTCGAGATCATAATGGCTAAACACTAGATGTCTAGCCTATGTGATTTGTGATAGCCTCTAGGAACTAAACCCTCCGGTTTATATAGACACCGGAGGGGCCTAGGGTTGTACAGAGTCGGTTTACAGAGAAAGGAAACTACACATCCGGACATCAAGCTTGCCATCCATGCAAAGGAGAGTCCCAACCGGACACGGGGGAAGGCCTTCTATCTTGTATCTTCATGCCCATCAGTCCGGCCCATGCTACATAGCCCGGACACCCGAGGACCCCATAATCCAGGACTCCCTCACCTGTCCGGCTGACCCTTTTGCTCTCCCCCATATTGATCAAATCATTGATGCTACGGTGGGTTGTGAGCATTTGAGTTTTTTGGATGCTTATTCTGGTTATCATCAGATCAAGATGGTAGTTAAGGACTAGGAGAAGACAACTTTCATCACTCTTTTTGGAGCCTTCTGCTATGTGTCTATGCCTTTTGGGCTCAAGAGTGCCCAGGCGACTTATCAACGGTGTGTTCAGAATTGCCTTCATGACCAGATTGGACGCAATGTTCATGCCTATGTGGATGATATTGTTGTGAAATCCAGGAAGAAGGAGACCTTGATAGATGATCTGAAAGGGACCTTTGACAATCTCTGGGTCTACAAAATGATGCTTAACTCAGCCAAGTGCGTTTTTCGTGTTCCAGCTGGTAAACTGTTGGGCCTTTTGGTTTTTGAGAGAGGCATTGAGGCTAACCTAGAGAAAATCAAGGCTATCACTTCCTTGGCGAAATAGGTGTGTATTAAGCATCTGGCGGGTCGTATTGCGGCTTTAAGCCAGTTTATAAGCCGTTTGGGGGAAAAGGCTATCCCTCTGTATCAGATGATGAAGAAACCATATCACTTTGTCTGGAGTGATGCTGCCAATCAGGCGTTTGAGGCATTGAAAAAGCAGTTGGCTAAGTCGCAAATCCTTGTAGCTCCCATTGATAAGGAGCCCTTGCTGTTATATGTAGTTGCTAATAGCAGAGCCGTCATTGTAGCAGTTGTTGTGGAAAGGAAAGAATCAGGCAAGGAACATCCGGTTCAGCGGCCGGTTTACTATGTCAGTGAGGTACTCATTGGATCTAAGCAGAGATACCTGCATTGGCAAAAGCTAGTTTATGGAGTGTTCATGACTAGTCGTAAGTTAAAGCAGTATTTCCTTGGTCATCCCATCACTGTGGTCAGTTCTTCTCCTTTAGGGGATATTATTCAAAACAAAGAAGCCACAGGCCGGGTGGCCAAGTAGGCTATTGAGCTTGGACCCCATAGTTCAAAATATATGCCTCGGACAGTCATCAAGTGTCAAGCAATTGTGGATTTCATCAATGACTGGACAGAATTGCAGATGCCTGAGGAAAAGCCGGATAACACATATTGGACTATTCATTTTGATGGGTCTAGGCAATTGGAAGGCTCGGGGGTTGGAGTTATTTTGACTTCCCCATGAGATGATAAATTTTGTGATGTCTTAAGGTTGATGTTCCCTTGTACTAACAATGCAGCTAAGTATGAGGCCTTGCTCCGTGGTCTTTGGATGGCTAAATAAATGAATCTAAGTCGGGTGAGGTGCTTTGGCGACTCAGATTTGGTGGCTCAGCGGGTTTCAGGAACTTGGGATTCCAAGGATCCACTCATGGCGGCTTATTGCCGAGAGGTTGATGCTATTGCTGGTCATTTCAAGGGCTATCAAGTGGAACATGTTGATCTCAGGAAAAATGAGTCGGTTGATGCTTGAAGATGGCTGGTTTCCCAGCGTAAACCGGTACCACCCAATATTTTCCTTGATATTTTGCATAACCCTTCGGTTAAATTGCCTACGGAGGAAGATCTTGCTGTTCCCGACCCGAAGGCGCAGTTGGTGGCGGCTCTTCATGCTATTCCTGATTGGAAAGTTCCATATTTGGCTAATATGACCTAGGGTGAGTTGCCTGAGGATGAAACTTTGGCCAGGCAGATAACCCGGCGGTCTAAGTCGATGACTATTATCAATGGCGAGTTGCACCGATGCAGCGTTACAGGGGTGTTTCAGTGCTGTGTTTCTCCTGATGAGGGCCGTGAGATTCTACGAGAGATTCATGAAGGCGATTGTGGTCATCATGCGACTCGAAGTCTCTCATGGCTAAGGATTTTCTTCATGGGTTTTATTGGCTGATGGCTCATACCGATGCAGAGGATTTGGTCAACAAGTGTGATGGTTGTCAGAAATTTTCAAGACGGGCTCAAGTGCCGGCTCAGGAATTCAGGATGATTCCAGTTACATGGCCATTTGTCATCTGGGGGCTAGATATGGTCGGACCTTTTAAAAGATCCAAGGACAAGAAGACTCACCTCTTGGTGGGAGTTGACAAGTTTACAAAGTGGGTTGAGGTAGAGCCGGTCAACAAGTGTGACACAGCAATGGCAGTTCAATTCATCAAAAAGGTGATTTTCCATTTTGGTTACCCTCATAGCATCATCACTGATAATGACACTAATCTGTCTAAAGGTGCTATGAATTTTTTTGTCAACGTGAACATATTCGTCTTGATGTTTCATCTGTGGCCCACCCTCAGTCCAGTGGTCAAGATGAAAGAGCCAATCAAGAAATCTTACGAGGCATAAAACCCCGGCTTATGGTCCCTTTGCAATGGACGCTGGGTTGTTGAGTTGACAAGTTACCTTCAATGCTTTGGAGTATCAATACTACCCCCAATAGATCTACGGGTTACATGCCTTTCTTCATGGTTTATGGAGCCGAGGCGGTTCTTCCCAATGACATCCGTCACGACTCGTCCCGTGTGGCGGCTTATGTTGAAGCTGATAATGAAAAAGCACGTCAGGATGCTCTTGACCTTTTGGATGAGGAGCGTTACCTTGCGGCGGCTCATTCGATGATTTACCAGCAAGATCTGCGTTGTTATCATAGCCGCCGGGTTAAAACCCGGACCTTTCAAGAAGGTGACTTGGTGCTCCGGCTCTTCCAGGATCAAACAGACATGCACAAGTTGTCCCCACGTTGGGAAGGGCCCTTTGTGGTCACCAAAAATCTGAACAACGGGTCATACTACCTCATTGATATTCGAGAGGACAAGGACTCACGCAAGTCTGAGGAGGAGACCCGCCAGCCGTGGAACATTGCTCATCTTAGGTCTTATTACACCTGATCCACCGGCCCTTGTGTTGTACATATTTTCATCCATGTATATATTATGATTAGTATAATAAAGCTGGCATCCCTGATAATTTAGGGCCTCTGTCTTTTCATTTCTGAGAATCTGAGTCTTTATTGTTAATTCATAAGGTCACTTGGGGGCTTCCTGCTCATTGAGCATAGCTATGACTACCCTCTTGATCCGGCTTGCACGCCTTGTTACACATAATATGGGGGCTTCCTGCTCATTCCGCATAGCTATTACTACCCTTTGATCCGGCTTATATGCCTGATTGCAAATGACTTGGGATTTTCTGCCCAAGATAAAAGGTTACCAAAGAGAACTTGTTACAGTGTACAGTTCAAACATAGGTAACCTGCCTTGATGGCTTGTTAAAGGTCACTTGGGGGGTTCCTGTTCAATGAACATAGCTATATTTACCCTTTTGATCGGCTTGGACGCTAGGTGTATTCACCGAAAATCCGGGTTATCCTGCCTTTGTATGTCTGCCACTCCGCCCAAGTAATCCTGGAATGACTCACCGAACTTTTGACAGTCAATCTTATAAAGACCCTGAACTTGTCAAAGTTAAAATGGAGATTGGTCATGTGAGGCCCGGCTTACAGGTTTGAATAAAGGTTTAGCTCAGTGGATGTGCGGCCCTTGGATGGCACTTGATATTAACATTTGGCAGCCTATGAAAGCCTTGTTTTTTCTGGTTTGTTATTTTATTTGAACATTTTTTGGGTTCATCTTTTGTACCATATTGACATATGGTTTAAATTGATTCAAGCCATGTAGCCTTAATCTCTATGGCTCATACTTGAGCATATCTGAGGTTTTTGATAAACCGGCCTGGCTTTGGACAATAGGTCGCCAGTATGTTTTGATTGTGCACTTAGAGTGCTGCGCTCTAAGTCTTTGGGCTGTTACCCTTGCTGTATATGGCGTGGTGAGCCGGCGGTATGAACAAATTTCACAGGTATGTTATTTACTTGTTATATGAATATGCGAGGTTTTGATAACCCACCCTGGTTATGGACTATACAATCACTAGCGGATTTTATATTGGACATCATGACCTGACCTGGTGTGAACCGTTAGAGCATGTGCTATTTCCTTGTGAATAGGGATTATGATAACATGATCAGTATGATTGATAAAATTATGAGCATAAGCAGTAGATCTTCAGCATCAGATCGGCGGCTCATGATGTTATAAAGATAAACATGAATGATGGCATGGCAGATCATTGTTTTTACTACCCTATTACATGGCTTTCAAAGCCCAAACGATTCATTGTTTTTTCGTGAAGAGCCGGACGACAATGTCAGAGACACCTTGTGGTTCAGCTGTCTTGATCTTGACGGTTTGAAGTTTCTGGGTCATCCCGCACCGATTCTTCTTCTTCTTCTTCACCCGTTGGCTGGAATTCAGATGTGGCCCAATTGATCCCAGTCAAAGCTTTGAAAACAACTTCATCATCTATAAGGATTGACGGGTCAATGTCAGGAGCAAAGGTGTGCTTATGTGTTGGCGCGATAAGGTCCATGGCCTCATGAACCAGCGCCTTCACTTTGGCATTTTCAGCATCATAAACCGGATGATATTTGGAGAGGTCAGTTTCCTCAGCCTGTTTTCTTGCCCAAGGACGCATCTCCCTTACTATTTTGGTGAAGTCATGGGCGCTGAAGGGTGACCCATCTTCCTTTAAACTGGGGCAGCCGATGGATATCTCTTCCAGCTCAAGTTCCGCTTGCCATGCCTTTTCCCGGCTCAGGGCGGTGATGTCACCGGCCCTGGCGGCTGATCCCTTCAATTCCTCAACCCTTTGTGGAAGCACAGACAACTTCTCCAACACTTCCTTGATAAGGGAAGGTGGTTGTTTCTTATGGCATGCAGCAGAAATAGCCTGTTGGGCACCAGTGTACATCTGCTCCACAAGGGTATACACAGCTTTGAGCCTTATGCGCTTGTCTTCACCCAGCTTGGAGCTTCTAGAGCCTGCATCAACAAAGGCATTGATAAACCGGCCAATGACGGTGATACACTAATGACAGAAGTTGAAGTATTCTACTACTTACCGAAGATGGACAACTCATCAGTCACCGGCTTAAGAGCAGCCTCAGCATCTTCTGCTCTCTTTAACAAAGTTGTCTTTTTGGTCTCCCAGCCGTTTCTCTCAGCACTGAAGTCCTTTTTTAGCTTCTCAATATTCTCTAAGGCGGTTGTCAATTCTGACTTGGCCTTTGAAGTTTCTGCCTGTTGGGACTGGATATTTTGCCTCAGATCCACCACTTGAGATTCTTTCATATTCACTTCAGCCTACAAGATAAGGCGGGTCAGCAGCAGTATATGTTTATGATAATCACTTTCTTTGAAGTCCCAAGCATAATACCAGTATTTTACTTGGCACTTGGGGGCTAATGTACATTGCTCTTTTTGAAGACAATTCTATGATGGCCCGGCTAAAATTCAACGACTATAGCCGGTTCATGGGGGCTACATATTTGGATTTTGTTCATAATTATGGTGATAAGTCCCGGCTTAACTTGTCAGTTTAAGCCGGCCCTTAGGGGCTAATGGTGCAAAATTGAGCACTACTATTTGAAGTCCCGGCTTAATTTGTCAGTTTAAGCCGGCCCTTGGGAGCTACATATGCGAAGTTGACAACTACAATTTGAAGTGCCGGCTTTAGCTATGCAGCTTAAGCTGGCCTTGGAGGCTACTTGTGTTAATTCTGCAGTTCCAACATGCTATGACATTCTATCATATCTAGTAGACTTGGCAGCTAACAGAGATATATTTATATGGAGAAGATTGTAGTGTTTACCTCAAAACGTGTAGCGACCCGACCCGAATGGATCAAGTCTCTGTGCTTAAGTGTCATCCCTGGATCGGTATGCTGACACACACAGTACTCGATGATTTATAACAGAGGTAAATCACATGTATAAGTAACGTAAATACTATTTACCTCAATCTGAAATAGCGGAAGTGACAAGGTTGTGGATTCCCATCAACACCAACGGCAAAATTGAGTGTAGAAATCGTAACCCTAACGTATCACTTACTCGTCGTAAGATAATCCTGCAACATGAGACGTTGCAGCCACAAAGGGTCACTACATTGAATGTACTGGCAAATTCACACCATAGAGAATGATGAACAATGGCTATCACTACATGCATATATGGCTGGTGGAAAAGCTCTGTGGTTATAAAGTTTTTGCGAAAAGCCAATTTTTCCCTACTGCAATGGAATACATTTTAATTAACTATCATGTGGTTGTTGAACATTGAGAATGGTTGACAACATTCTCAATCCCAAATAATAACATCATTAAAACGCAATAATATTCATTTAAAGTAACGTGATGAGATCAACAGGATAATCCAGGTACTAGATACTCAAGTTGTCCATAACCGGGGACAGGGCTAACCATGATTAGTTTATACACTCTGCAGAGGTTTGCGCACTTTTCCCCACAAGACTCGATCGCCTCCATTGGATTTCTCGCACTACATGGTGTTTGAGAAATGGATGACTGAGACATAGTCATTCAGAAGCGCTAGCACTTACGATGGATAGACCGTTCCACCTACTTTCCCCTACATCTGCTAGTCTACCCTGTAAGAGTTCGCACGACTTAATCAACTATGCTAGAGCCCATAATAGCTTGTGGCTGCACACGGAAGTTTCTAGTATGAATAATCTCATGATCCCTTTGAGCCTGGGTGGCGGTCCATTAAAAAATAGGCAATCCGGTCTACCCAGGTGCCTAGACAGGCAATCCTGGAATAACCAGGTACCTCAATCCACCCAGATGTGTGTTTAAGTTGCCACCTTAAGTAAACCATTAATTAACAATCTCACATCTGTCATGAATACTCTCAAAACCCAATCCACGTCTACGAGCATAGCATGGCAATGTAAGCATAACGTAAAAGTAACTCCCAAGGTTTGAATGCAGGGCAATAGGTTCCTACCTCATCAACTACTTCCCAATACCCACATGTTATCAATCCTACTCATGCAATGTTTGAGGGTGAAACTAATGCATAAAAACTGGGTATGAAAGGGATATGATCAAAGTGTGAACTTGCCTGCAATGTTGATGAAGATGATTCGCACTCAAAACTCTTGATATCTCTACTCGTCACACTCTAGTCAATCTATCGTAAGCAAGCAATAGTAACCACACATAAGGAATCACTCAAAAGATCAGAAAGATCGAAGAAAACGATTCGGAAAACTTCAAAACCAAGCAAATAACTCTTGCAACATAAACAATTTCTAACAGTACCAAAATTATGTGAATTTGGCCTTATCAGATAGTTTAGGTCAAGAGCTTCGATTTGCGAAAAAAATCAACTCAAACGGAGCTACGAAACTCAAGTTATGATCAAATGAAGTTTGAATTCAAATCTGATCTAATTCAAATTTTAAAACTTTCAAAAACATGTTTGAGTTGGATTAATAGATAGAGGAGATCATAACGAAGACATGGGCATTGGTTTCGTTGGATTTGGACTAACGAGTAAAAAGTAATGATGGTTTGAAGTTCAGGGACTAAACTGTAAATAAAGTCATCACAGATAGGTCCCTGGCCGAAATTAAAAAGAAAAAGAAAAAATCCTATCGAACGAACGTTCGCTAAACAGATCTACAGAAAGAAAACGTTCACTAAACTAACTAAACAGAAAACGTTCGTTAAGTAATAAACCAAAAAAACAAACCTAGGGTTTTTTTCTTCAGAAAACCGAACTAAAAGGAAAACCGAGAAAACCGGGCGGCGGTTATACCGGTTCGATCGGTTTTTCGCTAAAAACTGGCAGCGGTCGGCGGCAGCGGCAGATCGGACCGGCGAGCTCTGGCGAGGCGGCACGGGGCTCCGGCGGGCGACTCCAGTCGTCTGGGAAGATGGCGAGGCGCACGGCTGAGGCGGCGCGGGGCATGGCGATGCAGCGCGGGCGGCGGTCAGCGACGCGGCAGAGCAGCGGCGCGGAGGCAGCAGCTAGCGGCGGCGCGGCGGCTACTTGTGGTGGCGGCGGCTCAGGATGCGGGAGGGCAGGCGGCGGCTGCAGGAGAGAGAGGACGGCGGCGGATTTATAAGAAGGGGCAGCGGCCTTGGGGAAGGGGCCAAGGAGAGGCCGGGGCGGTCACGGCCGTCGAGGCCGGCGCTCGGGAGGCGTGCGGCGGCCGGTCTCCAGCTCGGGAGCTCGGGTATGGCGGCGGCGTGGGCTGGGCCGTGGCCTGGCCTGGGAGCTGGGCCGGCCCAGTCGGCAAGGGGAATTTTTTTTTCTTTTTTTTTTCTTTTTACATTTTCCAGACAATCAAAACAAATAAAAACAAAATAAAATAAAATATTATATAGACATATAATATATCAAAATCTTCAGAAAAAGATTTTCTACGACCTGAACATTTTTGTAAAGTCAAATAAAATCCACAAAAATTCAAATAATTTAAAGAGTGCTACTGGTCTAACAAAAACTCAATAAAATCATTTTAAAAATACCAAAATGATTTCAAATTAATTTCTCTCCAATTTTCTGTTGTAGGGAATCATGTTACCCTATTTTCCATGTATTTTATTTTTGGAGAAAAATGATTTGAATAAAATCCAAATAACTCCAAATTGAAAAAATAATTCCAAAAGACTTTGAATTTGATCCTTTGAAACTCCCAACTCATATTTCATATAGTTTTAAGAAGTCATTTTATCTCCTCTCGTGAAAATCATTGAGTTGCATAAAGTTTCAAAATTGGAAATATTTTCCAAATGAAATTCAAATATTTTCAACACCCCTTGTCATTTAAATAAATGGAAGAAGTCATGTCATCTTCTCTCTAGGGTTTTGTATTTGAAAAGAATTTGAATTCACGAAGATCAAAAAGCAAATATGAATGTTTGGGAAAGTCCTTTTATTCCCTCTCATTTAACTTTCAAAAAGTTTCGAACTCACTCCCTTCCAGACAATCAATCAAACAATCAATCAAGTCTATCTATTATAACATTCCAAAATTTAGAATTTTGGGATGTTACAAACCTACCACCCTTAAAATGAATCTCGTCCTCGAGATTTGGAGAGGCTAGCAAGAAAAGGTTAGGGTTTGGGGGTCTTCTCAAAATCCATCGATCATCACACAGTGTCTGGGGTGCTACCACCCTTAGAAGCATGGTTACGGTCCTTATTCTTGACAGTGCCGGTCTTCTCAGATCGTAAGGATGATTCCTTCTCTGGGCTCTTCCGGTAGTGGCATAACCTTTTCCTCAATTTCTTCTCCCATTTCCTCTTGGTAAGGTTATTCCAAGACTGGGTCTTCTTAGCTGACGGGTCTGGCGCCAATACTAAACGACTATCGATATCTCATGGTGGTCAACCATTTATGGTTTCTTCTGCAGGAAATGGGTCTGGTTGATCCTCACCGTATAACCTACGGTTGGCAAAGCTGCCTTGTACAAGGGAAAAATTCTTATACCATTCTAAGGTTTAACAAGGTTTAATATCGTCGTCTCTCTACTATAGGCAAGTCACTCAGATTTACCATCCCATATAGCAAGGCGAACAATAAGAGTAAGTCGGTATGGTGATCAATCCATTCCGCACCCAAATCATTACCTTGTATACGGTTTAGCGAATCTCGCATTCTAACACTCGGTCATCCTCACAAGCATTGCAGAATTTCTCTTGTGGACGAACCAAGTTCGGATATATCCATAGATTCTGCAAGCCAGACAAACATCTATCGTTCCTTCACAACTCTCAGGTTTTGCATAACTCCTATAAAATCATCTGTCGATAAGGGCATATCCTCTTCCAGGGTTTTTCCTTCAGCAAGAGTGTGCTTGCTTCTTGGCAGGTCCTGGGGCCTGTGGGTTATGGACCATCTCATTACTTGTAATCCTTGAACTCATCATCGGGCAACTGATCATTATTTCAACTTCCAACTTCCTAGTTTTCTTAAATCCATCCAATTGTACTGTCTTCCTTCCTTCTATTGGCACCAAACTAAGACGTGATTACTCAGACTCATCATGGAGTTTCCATTGATCCATATTTCCAACACCATACCTCCTTTATATCCAATAGTAATTTATCTCTTCATCCTCGTGGGTTATCCCACATACCGAGATATAAACTTATACTTATGGAGTCCATATTCCACATCATTATCCTTTCCAGGGTCAAGCGTCCTTACAGGGGAATATTGGCCATCTCTGCATGGCACTTCTTCAATTGGGAAACATGAAACACATCTTGAACTCCTGACAGTCCTTCGGATGACTCCAACTTGTTGGCCGCTTCTCCCATACGCTCCAAAACTCGGTATGGTCCTACAAATCTCGGAGATAACTTTCCCTTAGCTACAAATCGTTTAACTCCTCGCAGAGGGGACACACGAAGACATGCTCTGTCTCCAATTTCATGGACTACCTCCCTGAGTTTTTGAGTCTACATAACTCTTGTATCGGGACTGAGCTACCTTCAGTCTATCACGAATAAACTTAACATTCTCTTCTGACTCCTTGATCACATTTGGTCAAAGCAGTTGACGGTCTCCAACTTCATCCCACATACTCTTGGGGTTTCACACATATCAAGACAAAACTCGTATTCATTTCGTCCGAAATCCACTCAGTGGAGTATCCTTATATTTTCCAGGGGTCAACGGTTCTTACAGGGTACTACCACCCTTAAAATGCACAAATCTTCCATAGACCATATTTCTCATATCCTCAGAAATGATCAAAATCTTTCTTCATAGAGTAACAACTCATAAAATCCATATCAGTACCAACGATGCTAACTTTATTTACTCTCAAGTGATTACAATCTCTCGCTTTTCCATTACATGTCTCAACTCAACACCTCAATATAAAAGAAAATGTTCTCACTTCTACTACTCCATTTCTTTTGTTGCAAACTCAACTATCTAGCACAAGTTTCCTTCTCCTTGGGGCATTCTCTGGCAAAGTGCCCTGCTCCATTACAACTAAAACAATTTACTTCTGACAAGTATCAAGGTTTCCTTTTTGGGCAACTGTTGAGGTAGTTCCCTGACTCCTTGCACTTGTAACAGGTGATATGACTCAGGTCCTTCCTGGAATCCAATCTGTTTCTCTTCCTAGACCTTCCCATTCTAATCAGGTCTTCTATTTCCCGTGGGTCATATTCTACTTCCTCTGTCGGGAATTCTACTAGATCCCCATTCAAACAATTTTGGGAGATGTGTCCTTCTTCTCCACATGAATAGCAAGACTTAGTGCAGGGTTTACTCGGGTCTTCTTTAGGTGTGTCCTCCATCTCTTCCTTCATCACAACTTCTTCTAAAATTTCCATGAGGGCTCCTTTCATTACTTCTTTCTTCTGTTGGATGGTTCGTTGTACCATGGGGTAAATGTGACACTGAGCAGGATAGTGGGTAGTCCCTTCACACAAGAAACAAGTAATCTGCCTAGTTGGGCATTCTTCAACTGGGTGACTTCCTTCACAATTAGGGCATTCATCCTTGTGTTCTTTATGGGTGTGTCCTATTTCTCCACAAATCTTGCATGCACAAGGTTTCTTCATATCCTTTCCATAAGGCTTCAACTTCTGGGACACAAGCCGAGACTTTGGCAGAGTGAACTTAAATTCTTTCCAAGTGGTTACTCCTTGCTGTCCATTGATGGTTTGGTACATCCTCCACCAAGTAGCAGCACCTCTTTCAAAGCACTGAAGAGCATGCCGGGTCATATCCTTTCTGACTATAGAGTTATTCTCCATGTGATCCTCCATGTTCTGAATCCATCGGTCTGTCTCCAACTGACTCATCGGTCCAGAAAATACAAGCTCATCTCCATTCATCCTCTATTGGGTCCATGTGGGTTTGGGGTAAGATAAGAGAGAGGGAGAGGGATACACACAATACAAACAAAAGTTTTGAAAAGACGGATTTTATTTGTGGCCGTCGGGAGAAACATCAAACAAATGACAGCTCACAAACGTCACATCTAACGTAGGTATATAACAGGGGTTTGGTCTTCTAAAGGTCAATAAATCTTCAACGTCTCCAAACTCTTCAGGCCTTGTTCATGCCTCCAATGGCTTCTTCCGATCATGCTTGTCCTTCTCAAGTTCTTTTGCCAGATCATCTCTGTTGATGCGAAGTCTCTCATGACATCCTTTATTATTCTAGAGTTGCGTCCCAAACTTTTAGGTTTCATCATCCTTGGCATGAGCCATGGTCATACTGTCCTTCAGTTCCTGACAAATCTCTGGTATCTCGAGGTTGTAGCTCCTCCAGCTTGGCTACTTCAACTTCTGGGTCCTAAGTTCCTCATGAATTACTTCCTTGTCTAATACGACTTCCTGGAGCTCCATTTTAAACTTCTTGATGTACTACTCCAGATCCTGGTGATACACCGGTTAGGGCTAAAACTTCATCTTATGGTAGGTGCTCCATCAGCCTTCTTCCATCAAATCCACTCTGAAGACATGCATCCTTAACTCAGCACAGTGACAATAGCATCAGCGGGCGATGACATCACGGATAACCTTGTTTCTGCTCTTGTCATTCCCATGAGCTATCATTCCATAGTTGATATCTCCTGCCTTAGGGTTTTTTTTGACAAAACTTCGAGTTCTCATGCTCCTCGTTTCAGTCTTTCTCCGATACACCTTGATCTCGGGTATTGACAACTTCCATAGTCTGCCAAGTTCCACAAGGGTAGCCTTCCTAGGTCATACAAATCTAAAAGTTTTACATGTCCTTCAAATTCTCCTAGTCTTTGGAGTCTTCAACTGTTGTAGTTTCCATTATTCAGATGCACGGTAAAATCTCCTTCATTCCGTAGTGGTCGTGGTTGTCCGATATCTTATACTTCTTGGAGTGGTCTCATCGGTCGAATCTTCGAGTGGTCAAAAGGGGAAGGAGTATGGTCTAACTAAAGGGAAATGTTTGAATAAGCTCAGAAGAGAAGAGAGGTAAAAGATCTTTTTGGAAGGGAAAGTTGTAGAGAAAAATCTTTGCTATGGGCTTGCCAGTTTCTAGGGTCACGTCCTACAGTCAACATGTGCTCTGATACCATCTTGTAGCGACCCGACCCGAATGGATCAAGTCTCTGTGGTTAAGTGTCATCCCAGGATCGGTATGCTGACATACACAGTACTCGAGGATTTATAACAGAGGTAAATCACATGTATAAGTAACATAAATACTATTTACCTCAATACGAAATAGCGGAAGTGACAAGGTTGTGGATTCCCATCAACACCAACGGCAAAATTGAGTGTAGAAATCATAACCCTAACGTATCACTTACTCGTCGTAAGATAATCCTGCAACATGAGACGTTGCAGCCACAAAGGGTCAGTACATTGAATGTACTGGCAAATTCACACCATAGAGAATGATGAACAATGGCTATCACTACATGCATATATGGCTGGTGGAAAAGCTCTATGGTTATAAAGTTTTTGCGAAAAGCCAATTTTTCCCTACTGCAATGGAATACATTTTAATTAACTATCATGTGGTTGTTGAACATTGAGAATGGTTGACAGCATTCTCAATCCCAAATAATAACATCATTAAAACCCAACAATATTCATTTAAAGTAACGTGATGAGATCAACAGGATAATCCAGGTACTAGATACTCAAGTTGTCCATAACCGGGGACACGACTAACCATGATTAGTTTATACACTCTGCAGAGGTTTGCGCACTTTTCCCCACAAGACTCGATCGCCTCCGTTGGATTTCTCGCACTACATGGTGTTTGAGAAACGGATGACCGAGACATAGTCATTCAGAAGCGCTAGCACCTTACGATGGATAGACTGTTCCACCTACTTTCCCCTACATCTGCTAGTCTACCCTGTAAGAGTTCGCACGACTTAATCAACTATGCTAGAGCCCATAATAGCTTGTGGCTGCACACGGAAGTTTCTAGTATGAATAATCTCATGATCCCTTTGAACCTGGGTGGCGGTCCATAAAAAAAAGGCAATCCTGGTCTACCCAGGTGCCTAGACAGGCAATCCTGGAATAACTAGGTACCTCAATCCACCCAGATGTGTGTTTAAGTTGCCACCTTAAGTAAACCATTAATTAACAATCTCACATCTGTCATGAACACTCCCAAAACCCAATCCACATCTACGAGCATAGCATGGCAATGTAAGCATAACGTAAAAGTAACTCCCAAGGTTTGAATGCAGGGCAATGGGTTCCTACCTCATCAACTACTTCCCAATACCCACATGTTATCAATCCTACTCATGCAATGTTTGAGGGTGAAACTAATGCATAAAAACTGGGTATGAAAGGGATATGATCAAAGTGTGAACTTTCCTGCAATGTTGATGAAGATGATTCGCACTCAAAACTCTTGATAGCTCTACTCGTCACACTTCGGTCAATCTATCGTAAGCAAGCAATAGTAACCACACATAAGCAATCACTCAAAAGATCAGAAAGCTCGAAGAAAACGATTCGGAAAACTTCTAACAGTACCAAAATTATGTGAATTTGGCCTTATTAGATAGTTTAGGTCAAGAGCTTCGATTTGCGAAAAAAATCAACTCAAACGGAGCTACGAAACTCAAGTTATGATCAAACGAAGTTTGAATTCAACTCTGATCTAATTCAAAATTTAAAACTTTCAAAAACATGTTTGAGTTGGATTAATGGATAGAGGAGATCATAACGAAGACGTGGGCGTTGGTTTCGTTGGATTTGGACTAACGAGTAAAAAGTAATGATCGTTCGAAGTTTAGGGACAAAACTGTAAATAAAGTCATCACAGATAGGTCCCTGGCCGAAATTAAAAAGAAAAAGAAAAAATCCTATCGAACGAACGTTCGCTAAACAGATCTACAGAAAGAAAACGTTCACTAAACTAACTAAACAGAAAACGTTCGTTAAGTAATAAACCCAAAAAAAAACAAACCTAGGGTTTTTTTTCTTCAGAAAACCGAACTAAAAGGAAAACCGAGAAAACTAGGCGGCGGTTATACCGGTTCGATCGGTTTTTCGCCGAAAACCGGCAGCGGTCGGCGGCAGCGGCAGATCGGACCGGCGAGCTCCGGCGAGGCGGCACGGGGCTTCGGCAAGCGGCTCCAGTCGTCTGGGAAGATGGCGAGGCGCACGGCTGAGGCGGCGCGGGGCACGGCGATGCGGCGCGGGCGGCGGTCGGCGACGCGGCAGAGCAGCGGCGCGGAGGCAGCTGCTACCGGCGGCACGGCGGCGATCTGTGGCGGCGGCGGCTCAGGATGCGGGAGGGCAGGCGGCGGCTGCAGGAGAGAGAGGGCGGCGGCGGATTTATAAGAAGGGGCGACGGCCTTGGGGAAGGGGCCAAGGAGAGGCTGGGGCGGTCACGGCCGTCGAGGCCGGCGCTCGGGAGGCGTGCGGCGGCCGGTCTCCCGCTCGGGAGCTCGGGGATGGCGGTGGCGTGGGCTGGGCCGTGGCCTGGCCTGGGAGCTGGGCCGGCCCAGTCGGCGAGGGGAAATTTTTTTCTTTCTTTTTTTTTACATTTTCCAGACAATCAAAACAAATAAAAACAAACAAAAATAAAATATTATATAGACATATAATATATCAAAATCTTCAGAAAAAGATTTTCTATGACCTGAACATTTTTGTAAAGTCAAATAAAATCCAGAAAAATTCAAGTAATTTAAAGAGTGCTACTGGTCTAATAAAAACTCAATAAAATCATTTTAAAAATACCAAAATGATTTCAAATTAATTTCTCTCCAATTTTCTGTTGTAGGGAATCATGTTACCCTATTTTCCATGTATTTTATTTTTGGAGAAAAATGATTTGAATAAAATCCAAATAACTCCAAATTGAAAAAATAATTCCAAAAGACATTGAATTTGATACTTTGAAACTCCCAACTCATATTTCATATAGTTTGAAGAAGTCATTTTATCTCCTCTCGTGAAAATCATTGAGTTGCATAAAGTTTTAGAATTGGAAATATTTTCCAAATGAAATTCAAATATTTTCAACACCCCTTGTCATTTAAATAAATGGAAGAAGTCATGCCATCTTCTCTCTAGGGTTTTGTATTTGAAAAGAATTTGAATTCACGAAGATCAAAAAAGCAAATATGAAAGTTTGGGAAAGTCCTTTTATTCCCTCTCATTTAACTTTCAAAAAGTTTCGAACTCACTCCCTTTCAAACAATCAATCAAGTCTATCTATTATAACATTCCAAAATTTAGAATTTTTGGGATGTTACAAAACGTTCCTTCATAAGGTTGACCAGGCCGGCTTCAAAGTCACGGCTGGTGTGAAGGCGGTTTAAGTAACTGGAGTGAATCTCTTGAGCATTGAACTGGGCATAGCTTTCCAAGTACAATTTCCACTTGCCCTTATCAACAGCAGAAAATTCTTCTTTGGCGCTGTGCTTGGATAGGATAGTGGGGTTGCCTGGTGTTGTATAAGCCGTCCGAGTAGCCATTATGTCTTCGGTCTCCTGAGCCGGCTGAGCGTGATTGGGTGGCTTAGCATTTTCTGGGTCAATATTCATGGGGTCCATGGTGATAGGGTGCTCTTCTGGTGGCGGATCATCCATGGCTGCTTCTGAAGTTTGATGCAAAGACTCAGACATTGTGTGCTCCTCCGGGTCAACAACCTTGGGATCTTCAGCTGGCTTATTAACCTTCAGCTTCTTGCTAGGTTTGGCCATAGCACTAAAAATAAAACACATGATGAGATTAGTATACCAATTGAGTAAGGTGTTAAAACAAGCAGGCTTAAGTGTTCTCACCCAGGAACAGGCTTGAACAGAGGAAGCTGAGTCCCAGTGGAATCACCTGATGAAGAGTGAGAGGTTCCCTTGAATCAGAAGGGTTAAGAGGTTGTCGAAAAAGGCCAGCCTTAGGAAAAGCTAAGTCAGAAATCTGTGAAACCTTTGGACGACGCTTGCGAGGGGCCAGCGTGTTGGGTAAGCCGGAGGAGAAAATCCCACCGCCGCTATTCGGGTTGTGCGGCGAGCTTCATGTTGTTGTTTCTGTTGGGGAACTCAGTAATTTCAAAAATTTACCTATGATCACGCAAGATCTATCTAGGAGATGCATAACAACGAGTGGGGAGAGTGTGTCTACGTACCCTCGTAGACTGAAAGCTGAAGCATTTAGTAACGCGGTTGATGTAGTCGAACGTCTTTGTGATCCAACCGATCCTAGCACCGAAGGTGCAACACCTCCGCGATCTGCACATGTTCAGCTCAGTGATGTCCCACGAACTCTAGATCCAGCTGAGGCCGAGGGAGAGTTTCGTCAGCACGACGGCGTGATGCCGGTGATGATGAAGTTACCAACGCAGGGCTTCACCTAAGCAGTACAACGATATGACCAAGGTGGAAATCTGTGGAGGGGGGCACCGCACACGGCTAAGACAACTGTAAACTTGTTTGTCTATGGGGTGCCCCCTCCCCCGTATATAAAGGAGTGGAGGAGGGGGAGGGCCGACCCTCTCAGGCCTAGTTTGGTTGCTGGTGAGAGAAATTCCAGGGTAAAGAAGGCACGGGTGAGATTTCCTTGACGCATTCAACTTCACGGGGAATTATCTCTCCATCGTTTGGCTACCGGATGGAGATGCCACTAGTCTACATGGGGAAGAAGCTACACATAGGAGCTGCTGCTGGAGGAGGGGGCACGTTGGAGCGAGGAGGAGAAGGTCGCTGGAGGAGCAGGCGAGGCGAGCATGAGGATTTCCTCCCTGACGTCCGGGGTCATGGAATATTTACCTGTGGAAATGGCGGGGTACGGGTCGGATAACCCCTAACAGGCGGGCGACCAAATGCACAGACGATTCTCCCGGGGCTGATTTATCTTGTGGGTCTTACGCCCTGGTATCAGGCGGGGATCCCGGGGGAAATTGTTGCAACCAAATGAGCCCTCAAGGTGCGCCCAAGGGGGGAGTCCTACTCCGGGTGGGAGTAGGATTCCCCCTTCCCTTGTTGGAGTAGGAGAGAAAGGAAGGGGGAGAGAGAGGGAAGGAAGGGGGGCGACCCCCACCCAATTCGGATTGGGCTTGGGGGGGGGGCGCCCTCCACCTTGGGCGCCTCCTCATCTCTCCCACTAAGGCCCAATAAGGCCCATAAACTCCCCGAGGGGTTCCGGTAACCCCCCAACACTCCGGTAAATGCCCGAACTCACCCGGAACCATTCCGATGTCCAAACATAGCCTTCCAATAGATCAATCTTTATGTCTCAACGATTTCGAGACTCCTTGTCATGTTCGTGATCATATCCGGAACTCCGAAATACCTTCGGTACATCAAAACACATAAACTCATAATACCGATCGTCACCGAATGTTAAGCGTGCGGACCCTACGGGTTCGAGAACTATGTAGACATGACCGAGACTCATCTCCGGTCAATAACCAATAGCGGAACCTGGATGCTCATATTAGTTCCTACATATTCTATGAAGATCTTTATCGGCCAAACCGCATAACAAGATATGTTGTTCCCCTTGTCATCGGTATGTTACTTGCCCGAGATTCGATCGTCGGTATCTCAATACCTAGTTCAATCTCATTACTGCAAAGTCTCTTTACTCGTTCCATAATGCAACATCCCGTAACTAACTCATTAGTCATATTGCTTGCAAGGATTATAGTGATGTGCATTATCGAGAGGGCCCAGAGATACCTCTCCGACAATCCTAATCTCGATCTATGCCAACTCAACAAACACCATCGGAGACACCTGTAGAGCATCTTTATAATCACCCAGCTACATTGTGACGTTTGATAGCACACAAGGTGTTCCTCCTGTATTCGGGGGTTGCATAATCTCATAGTCAGAGGAACATGTATAAGTCATGATGAAAGCAATAGCAATAAAACTAAATGATCATTTATGCCAAGCTAACGGATGGGTCTTGTCCATCACATCATTCTCTAATGATGTGATCCCGTTCATCAAATGACAACACATGTCTATGGTCAGGAAACTTACACTACAAAAAAATACACTTCCGTGATGATACGTGTTTGTCACAATAGGTCACGTTTTCTGTCATGCATGTACATCCATGACGATTTTATGACAGAATCAAGATAGTCATACCTGTGCTGTCATAGAAGTGTTCCATGACATTACCAAAATTATCATCACGGAAGTGTCCACTTCCATGACGATAAATCACGCGTCACAGAAGTGCTTCCGTCAAGGGTGACCGACACGTGGCATCCACCGTAACGGAACGCTGTTAAGCTACCGGGTTGGGTTTTGGATCCGATAACCCATTAACAGCCCCGACCAATGAGGATTTTCCACGTGTAAAATCATCATTGGCTGGAGGAGACACGTGTCAGGTCCGCGTTGGCACAGGTGTCACTCATCTAATGGGCGAGATGCGCCTATGATATGTTGACACGTGGACTGGCCCACCATGTTTAAATGGGCCGGCCCAACTGAAGGCCCACAAGATTTTGCGGACCATAATGGGCCGGCCCAGCTAAAGGCCCACGAGATTTTGCGGACCATAATGGGCTGGCCCAGCTAAAGGCCCACAAGATTTTGCGGGCCATAATGGGCCGGCCCAGGTAAAGGCCCACAAGATTTTTGTGTGCCATAATGGGCCGGCCCAGGTAAAGGCCCACAATATTCTTGCGGATCATAATGGGCCGGCCCAGCTAAAGGCCCATGAGATTTCGCCGACATTAATGGGCCGGCCCAGCTGTAGGCCCATGAGATTTCACCGACATTAATGGGCCGGCCCAGCTGTAGGCCCACAAGATTTTGAGGACCCTAGTAGTCCGGCCCATTAACTAGTTGCCATGTTTTGGGCCAAATGCCGGCCCATATTTGATCCGGTCCATTAATGTCCTGCCACGCTCCGGGCCTAATAGTGGCCCATATGAGATCCAGTCCGTTAAAAGCCTACCACGTTCTGGGCCAAATTACGGCCCAGATCAGGTCCGGCCCTTTAAGAGGCTTTGGGCTCAATTATGGCCCATATCAGATTCGGCCCGTCAACTGGACACTATGCTTTTGGGCCCACTTAGTAATTCGGCCTCCTATTAGTTTTGGCCTATTAAGGGCCCGTTTAACATTTCATCCCTATATTAATTTCGGCCTGTTAAAAGCCCGTCATATAGTTGGGCCTAACTACGGCTCGGTTTGCATCCAGCCTGCTCGCAGCCGATATCTGATTGGGCCAAACAAGGACTGAGAAAATTTTGGCCTGTTAAAAGCCCGTGATTTGATTCGCACAATCATGGGCCGGGGTTCATTTCGGGCTATTGCTTGCCCGTGAGCTGTTCGGCACGTTTCAGGCCCAACCTACATCGTGATTGCATGACGGCCCGATTATGTACCGTAATTTTACGGTTTGGCCAGTTTTCTGCGAAGACAGGATATATATACAGTAAAATAACTGCAACATCGTGAATAAGAAAAAACCTAGACTATACAACAAATAAATTGCGGAATATTACATCCACTGGGCATCAAAGTATCAGTGCTGACAATTCATCACATTTCTTACTGATGAATAAAGTGACATAGTTTAAAATTGCATTAACACAATATGATATTGTTCAGGTCAAGACATGGCAGGAAATGACATTGTGAAGTAGTTGGCAGCTTCACGACACCACTGGATTACAGATCAAGAACTCATAAGTATCAATAAATAGCGTGCTGTCAACTTATACCATTTCAGATTGACAAATAAAGAGACGGTTTAAATAATAGTAGAATGATATGACATTGTTCATAGTTAAGACATTGCAGAATATGACATTGTGCTGTAGTGGGTAGGTTCACCACACCACTGGATTACGGATGAAGAACAGAAGCATACATGCAGTGCAAAAGAAGATCACTTTCTCTGTATAGTTTAATTTACATGGTATGAAGAAGGTGTTGGAGATCGCAGCAGAAATTTAAAATTTTCTACGCATCACCAAGATCAATCTATGGAGTAATCTAGCAACGAAGGGAAGGGGAGTGCATCTACATACCCTTGTAGATCGCTAAGCGGAAGCGTTGCAAGAACGCGGATGAGGTAGTCATACTCGTGGCGATTCAGATCGCGATCGATTCCGATCTAAGCGCCGAACAACGGCGCCTCCACGTTCAACACACGTGCAACCCGGTGACGTCTCCCATGCCTTGATCCAGCAAGGAGAGAGGGAGAGGTTGGGGAAGACTCCGTCCAGCAGCAGCACGATGGCGTGGTGGTGGTGGAGGAGCGCGGTACTCCTGCAGGGCTTCGCCAAGCACTACGAGAGACGAGGAGGGAGAGAGGTAGGGTTGTGCCTTGGTAGAGAGAGACTCGCGTGTTGGGCAGCCCCCAAACCTCCACTATATATAGGGGGAGGGGAGGGGCTGCACCCCCACCTAGGGTTCCCTCCCTAGGGGTGGCGGCAGCCCCCAGATCCCATCTGGGTGGCGGCCAAGGGAGAGAGAGAGGGGCGCCCCTAGGGTGGGCCTTAGGGCCCATCTGCCCCTAGGGTTTGCCCCCTCTCCTCTTGAGGGCGCCTTGGGCCTTGGTGGGAGGCGCCCCAGCACACCTAGGGGCTGGTCCCTTCCCACTCTTGGCCCACGAAAGCCTCCGGGGCTGGTGGCACCTCCCGGTGGACCCCCGGAACCCTTCTGGTGGTCCCGGTACATTACCGGTGATGCCCGGAACACTTCCGATGGCCAAATCCACACTTCCTATATATCAATCTTTACCTCCGGACCATTCCGGAACTCCTCGTGAAGTCTGGGATCTCATCCGGGACTCTGAACAACATTCAGTAACCGCATACATACTTTCCCTATAACCCTAGCATCATCGAACCTTAAGTGTGTAGACCCTACGGGTTCAGGAATCATGCAGACATGACCGAGACATCTCTCTGGTCAATAACCAACAACGGGATCTGGATACCCATGTTGGCTCCCACATGTTCCACGATGGTCTCATCGGATGAACCACGATGTCAAGGATTCAATCAATCCCGTATACAATTCCCTTTGTCTACTGGTATGATACTTGCCCGAGATTCGATCGTCGGTATCCCGATACCTTGTTCAATCTCATTACTGGCAAGTATCTTTACTCGTTCCGTAACACATCATCCCGTGATCAACTCCTTGGTCACATTGTGCACATTATGATGATGTCCTACCGAGTGGGCCCAGAGATACCTCTCCGTTACACGGAGTGACAAATCCCAGTCTCGATTCGTGCCAACCCAATAGACACTTTCGGAGATACCCGTAGTGCACCTTTATAGCCACCCAGTTACGTTGTGATGTTTGGTACACCCAAAGCATTCCTACGGTATCCGGGAGTTGCACAATCTCATGGTCTAAGGAAATGATACTTGACATTAGAAAAGCTTTAGCATACGAACTACACGATCTTGTGCTAGGCTTAGGATTGGGTCTTGTCCATCACATCATTCTCCTAATGATGTGATCCCGTTATCAACGACATCCAATGTCCATGGTCAGGAAACCGTAACCATCTATTGATCAACGAGCTAGTCAACTAGAGGCTTACTAGGGACATGGTGTTGTCTATGTATCCACACATGTATCTGAGTTTCCTATCAATACAATTCTAGCATGGATAATAAATGATTATTATGAACAAGTAAATATAATAATAACTAATTTATTATTGCCTCTAGGGAATATTTCCAACAGTCTCCCACTTGCACTAGAGTCAATAATCTAGTTCACATCGCTATGTGATTAACACTCAAGGTCACATCGCCATGTGACTAACACCCAAAGAGTTTACTAGAGTCAACTATCTAGTTCACATTACCATGTGATAAACACTCAATGAGTTCTGGGTTTGATCATGTTATGCTTGTGAGAGATGTTATAGTCAATAGGTCTGCAACAATCAGATCCGCATGTACTTCGCAAAACTTTATGTCATATCGTAGATGCTACTACCACGTTCCACTTGGAGCTATTCCAAATGGTTGCTCCATTATACATATCCGGTTTTCTACTCATAGTCATCCGGATAGGTGTTAAAGCTTGCATCGACGTAACTCTTAATGTCGAACTATTTATCACCTCTATAACCGAGAAATATTTCCTTATGCCTCTAAGGATAATTTTTGACCACTGTCCAGTTATCCACTCCTGGAGCACCTATGTACCCTCTTGCCAGACATGTGGCAAGGCACAAATCAGGTGCGCTACTCAGCATGGCATACCGTATAGAGCCTATGACAAAAGCATAGGGGACGACCTTCGTCCTTCCTCTTTCTTCTGCCGTGGTCAAGCTTTGAGTCTTACTCAACTTCACACCTTACAACTCAGGTAAGAATCCCTTCTTTGACTGATCTATTTTGAACTCCTTCAAAATCATGTCAAGGTGTGCATTCTTTGAAAGTATCATCAGGCGTTTTGATCTATCTCTATAGATCTTGATGCCCAATATGTAAGAAGCTTTATCCAGGTCTTCCTTTGAAAATCACTCTTCAAACAACCGTTTATGCTTTCCAGAAATTCTACATTATTTCAGATCAACAATATGTCATCCACATATACTTATCAGAAATGTTCTAGTGCTCCCACTCACTTTCTTGTAAATACAAGTTTCTAACAAACATTGTATAAACCTAAAAGCTTTGATCACTCCATCAAAGCATGTATTCCGACTCCGAGATGCTTGCTCTAGTCCATAGAAGGATCGCTGGAGCCAGCATACCTTTTAGCATCCTTAGGATCGACAAAACCTTTTATTGTATCACATACAACTTTTTCTTACGAAAACTGGTAAGAAACCTTGTTTTGACATCCATCTGTCAGATTTCATAATTGAAAAATACAGCTAATGCTAACATGATTCCGACGGACTTAAACGTCGCTACGAGTGAGAAAATCTCATCGTAGTCAACTCCTTGAACTTGTGAAAAACTCTTTGCCACAAGTCGAGCTTCATAGATGGTAACATTACCGTCCACGTCCGTCTTCTTCTTAAAGATCCATTTATCTCAATGGCTTGCCTATCAACGGGCAAGTCCACCAAAGTCCATGCTTTGTTCTGATACATGGATCCTATCTCGGATTTCATGGCTTCTAACCATTTGTCGGAATATGGGCCCACCATCGCTTCTCCATAGCTCATAGGTTCATTGTTGTCCAACATGATATCTAAGACAGGATCACCGTACCACTCAGGAGTAGTACATATCCTTGTCGACCTACGAGGTTCGATAGCAACTTGATCCGAAGCTTCATGATCACTATCATTAACTTCCTCTTCAACCGACGTAGGCGCCACAGAAACATCTTTCTGTGTTGCACCACTTTCCGGTTGAAGTAGAGGTTTAACAAAATCATCAAGTTCTATCTTCCTCCGACTCAATTCTTTCGAGAGAAACTCCTTCTCGAGAAAGGACATGTTCTTAGCGACAAACACTTTGCCCTCGGATCTGAGATAGAAGGTATACCCAACTATTACCTTTGGGTATCCTATGAAGATGTATTTGTCCGCTTTGGGTTCGAGCTTTTTCGGCTGAAGCCTTAAGCATCATAGCACCAAATATTAAGAAACGACAACTTTGGTTTCTTGCCAAACCAATGTTCATACGACGTCGTCTCAACGGACTTAGATGGTGCCCTATTTAAAGTGAATGCTGTTGTCTCTAACGCATAACCTCGAAATGATAGTGGTAGATCGGTAAGAGACATCATAGATCGCACCATATCTCATAAGGTTCGATTACGACGTCCGGGCACGCCATTACGCTGTGGTGTTCCAGGTGGTGTTAACTGTGAAACAATTTCACAATGTGTTAAGTGATTGCCAAACTTATAACTCAGAAATTCTCCATCGATCAGATCGTAGGAATTTGATCTTCTTGTTATGATGGTTCTTAACTTCACTCTGAAATTGCTTGAACTTTTCAAACGTTTCAGACTTGTGCTTCATTAAGTAAATATACCCATATCTACTCAAATCATCAGTGAAGATGAGAAAATAGCGATGTCCATCGCATGCTTCAATTCTTTGTTGGATCACACACATCAGCATGTACGATTTCCAACAAGTCACTTGCCCGTTTCATTGTACCTAAAAACGGGGTCTTAGTCATCCTGCCCATGAGGCATGGCTCGCATGTGTCAAGCGATTCAAAATCAAGTGATTCCAAACATCCATCGACATGGAGTTTCTTCATGCATCTTACGCCAATATGACCTAAGTGGCAGTGCCACAAGAAAGTGGTACTATCATTATTAACTCTACATCTTTTGGCGTGAACATGTGTATTACCACGACCGAGATTCAATGAACCATTCACATAGGGTGCATGACCTTGAAAGGTATTATTCATGTAAACAGAATAACCATTATTCTCTAACTTAAAACATTAACCGTATTGCAATGAACATGATCTAATCATGTTCATGCTCAACGTAGACATCTGATAACATTTATCTAGGTTCAATACTAATCCCGAAGGCAGATGGAGCGTGCGATGGTGATCTTATCAACTTTGGAAACACTTCCAACATACATCGTCACCTCGCCTTTAGCGAGTCTCCGTTTAGTCCATAGCTTTTTGCTTCAAGTCACCAATAATAGCAACTGAACCGGTATCCAATACCCAGGTGCTACCAGGAGTACTAGTAAGGTACACATTAATAACATGTATATACTTTGTTGAAGTTGCTAGCCTTCTTATCTACCATGCATTTGTGGTAGTTCCGCTACCAGTGACCATTCCCCTTACAATAGAAGCACTTAGTCTCGGGTTTGGGTTCTGGTTCCTTCACTGGAGCGGCAACTGGTTTGCCATTCATGAAGTTTCCCTTCTAGCCCTTGCCCTTCTTGAAACCAGTGGTCTTGTTAAACCATCAACACTTGATGCTCCTTCTTGATTTCTACTTTTTGCGGTCTTGAGCACCGCGAACAGCTCCGGGATCATCTCCATCCCTTGCATGTCATAGTTCATCATGAAGATCTAGTAGCTTAGTGATAGTGACTAGAGAACTCTATCAATCACTATCTTATCTGGAAGTTTAACTCCCACTTGATTCAAGTGATTGTAGCACCCAGACATTCTGAGCACATGCTCACTAGCTGAGCTATTCTCCTCCATATTGTAGGCAAAGAACTTGTCAGAGGTCTCATACCTCTCAACACGGGCATGAGCCTGAAATCCCAATTTTAGCTCTTGGAACATCTCATATGTTCTATGTCGTTCAGAACGTCATTGGAATCCCGATTCTAAGCCGTAAAGTATGGTGTACTTAACTATCAAGCAGTCATCAGGATGTATCTGTCAGATGTTCATAACATCCACAGACGACGCTGGAGGGGTTGGCACACCGAGCGGTGCATCAAAGACATAAGCCTTCTGTGTAGCAGTGAGGACACTCCTCAGGCAACGGATCATTGCTTACAATATCTTTCAACTTAATCTTTATCTAGGAACGTATTGAAACAGGGAGCTACAACGCGAGCTATTGATCCACAACCCTTTTTGCAAAGACAACTTAGACTATTGTTCATGATAAATAAGTTCATCTAATCAAATTATATAATGAACTCCCACTCAGATAGACATCCCTCTAGTCATCTAAGTGATACATGATCCGAGTCAACTAGGCCATGTCCGATCATCACGTGAGACGTACTAGTCATCATCGGTGAACATCTTCATGTTGATCGTATCTTCTATATGACTCATGTTCGACCTTTCGGTCTTTCGTGTTCCGAGGCCATGTCTGTACATGCTAGGCTCGTCAAGTTAACCTAAGTGTATTGCGTGTGTAAATCTGGCTTACACCCGTTGTATTCGAACGTTAGAATCTATCACACCCGATCTTCACTTGGTGCTTCGAAACAACGAACCTTCGCAATGGTGCACAGTTAGGGGGAACACTTTCTTGAAATTATTTCGAGGGATCATCTTATTTAAGCTACCGTCGTTCTAAGCAAATAAGATGGAAAACATGATAAACATCACATGCAATCAAATAGTGACATGATATGGCCAATATCATTTTAACTTGTCAAAGTTAAAATGGAGATTGGTCATGTGAGGCCCGGCTTACAGGTTTGAATAAAGGTTTAGCTCAGTGGATGTGCGGCCCTTGGATGGCACTTGATATTAACATTTGGCAGCCTATGAAAGCCTTGTTTTTTCTGGTTTGTTATTTTATTTGAACATTTTTTGGGTTCATCTTTTGTACCATATTGACATATGGTTTAAATTGATTCAAGCCATGTAGCCTTAATCTCTATGGCTCATACTTGAGCATATCTGAGGTTTTTGATAAACCGGCCTGGCTTTGGACAATAGGTCGCCAGTATGTTTTGATTGTGCACTTAGAGTGCTGCGCTCTAAGTCTTTGGGCTGTTACCCTTGCTGTATATGGCGTGGTGAGCCGGCGGTATGAACAAATTTCACAGGTATGTTATTTACTTGTTATATGAATATGCGAGGTTTTGATAACCCACCCTGGTTATGGACTATACAATCACTAGCGGATTTTATATTGGACATCATGACCTGACCTGGTGTGAACCGTTAGAGCATGTGCTATTTCCTTGTGAATAGGGATTATGATAACATGATCAGTATGATTGATAAAATTATGAGCATAAGCAGTAGATCTTCAGCATCAGATCGGCGGCTCATGATGTTATAAAGATAAACATGAATGATGGCATGGCAGATCATTGTTTTTACTACCCTATTACATGGCTTTCAAATCCCAAACGATTCATTGTTTTTTCGTGAAGAGCCGGACGACAATGTCAGAGACACCTTGTGGTTCAGCTGTCTTGATCTTGACGGTTTGAAGTTTCTGGGTCATCCCGCACCGATTCTTCTTCTTCTTCTTCACCCGTTGGCTGGAATTCAGATGTGGCCCAATTGATCCCAGTCAAAGCTTTGAAAACAACTTCATCATCTATAAGGATTGACGGGTCAATGTCAGGAGCAAAGGTGTGCTTATGTGTTGGCGCGATAAGGTCCATGGCCTCATGAACCAGCGCCTTCACTTTGGCATTTTCAGCATCATAAACCGGATGATATTTGGAGAGGTCAGTTTCCTCAGCCTGTTTTCTTGCCCAAGGACGCATCTCCCTTACTATTTTGGTGAAGTCATGGGCGCTGAAGGGTGACCCATCTTCCTTTAAACTGGGGCAGCCGGTGGATATCTCTTCCAGCTCAAGTTCCGCTTGCCATGCCTTTGCCCGGCTCAGGGCGGTGATGTCACCGGCCCTGGCGGCTGATCCCTTCAATTCCTCAACCCTTTGTGGAAGCACAGACAACTTCTCCAACACTTCCTTGATAAGGGAAGGTGGTTGTTTCTTATGGCATGCAGCAGAAATAGCCTGTTGGGCACCAGTGTACATCTGCTCCACAAGGGTATACACAGCTTTGAGCCTTATGCGCTTGTCTTCACCCAGCTTGGAGCTTCTAGAGCCTGCATCAACAAAGGCATTGATAAACCGGCCAATGACGGTGATACACTAATGACAGAAGTTGAAGTATTCTACTACTTACCGAAGATGGACAACTCATCAGTCACCGGCTTAAGAGCATCCTCATCATCTTCTGCTCTCTTTAACAAAGTTGTCTTTTTGGTCTCCCAGCCGTTTCTCTCAGCACTGAAGTCCTTTTTTAGCTTCTCAATATTCTCTAAGGCGGTTGTCAATTCTGACTTGGCCTTTGAAGTTTCTGCCTGTTGGGACTGGATATTTTGCCTCAGATCCACCACTTGAGATTCTTTCATATTCACTTCAGCCTACAAGATTAGGCGGGTCAGCAGCAGTATATGTTTATGATAATCACTTTCTTTGAAGTCCCAAGCATAATACCAGTATTTTACTTGGCACTTGGGGGCTAATGTACATTGCTCTTTTTGAAGACAATTCTATGATGGCCCGGCTAAAATTCAACGACTATAGCCGGTTCATGGGGGCTACATATTTGGATTTTGTTCATAATTATGGTGATAAGTCCCGGCTTAACTTGTCAGTTTAAGCCGGCCCTTAGGGGCAAATGGTGCAAAATTGAGCACTACTATTTGAAGTCCCGGCTTAATTTGTCAGTTTAAGCCGGCCCTTGGGAGCTACATATGCGAAGTTGACAACTACAATTTGAAGTGCCGGCTTTAGCTATGCAGCTTAAGCTGGCCTTGGAGGCTACTTGTGTTAATTCTGCAGTTCCAACATGCTATGACATTCTATCATATCTAGTAGACTTGGCAGCTAACAGAGATATATTTATATGGAGAAGATTGTAGTGTTTACCTCAAAACGTGTAGCGACCCGACCCGAATTGATCAAGTCTCTGTGCTTAAGTGTCATCCCTGGATCGGTATGCTGACACACACAGTACTCGAGGATTTATAACAGAGGTAAATCACATGTATAAGTAACGTAAATACTATTTACCTCAATCTGAAATAGCGGAAGTGACAAGGTTGTGGATTCCCATCAACACCAACGGCAAAATTGAGTGTAGAAATCGTAACCCTAACGTATCACTTACTCGTCGTAAGATAATCCTGCAACATGAGACGTTGCAGCCACAAAGGGTCAGTACATTGAATGTACTGGCAAATTCACACCATAGAGAATGATGAACAATGGCTATCACTACATGCATATATGGCTGGTGGAAAAGCTCTATGGTTATAAAGTTTTTGCGAAAAGCCAATTTTTCCCTACTGCAATGGAATACATTTTAATTAACTATCATGTGGTTGTTGAACATTGAGAATGGTTGACAGCATTCTCAATCCCAAATAATAACATCATTAAAACCCAACAATATTCATTTAAAGTAACGTGATGAGATCAACAGGATAATCCAGGTACTAGATACTCAAGTTGTCCATAACCGGGGACACGACTAACCATGATTAGTTTATACACTCTGCAGAGGTTTGCGCACTTTTCCCCACAAGACTCGATCGCCTCCGTTGGATTTCTCGCACTACATGGTGTTTGAGAAACGGATGACCAAGACATAGTCATTCAGAAGCGCTAGCACCTTACGATGGATAGACTGTTCCACCTACTTTCCCCTACATCTGCTAGTCTACCCTGTAAGAGTTCGCACGACTTAATCAACTATGCTAGAGCTCATAATAGCTTGTGGCTGCACACGGAAGTTTCTAGTATGAATAATCTCATGATCCCTTTGAGCCTGGGTGGCGGTCCATTAAAAAATAGGCAATCCGGTCTACCCAGGTGCCTAGACAGGCAATCCTGGAATAACCAGGTACCTCAATCCACCCAGATGTGTGTTTAAGTTGCCACCTTAAGTAAACCATTAATTAACAATCTCACATCTGTCATGAATACTCTCAAAACCCAATCCACGTCTACGAGCATAGCATGGCAATGTAAGCATAACGTAAAAGTAACTCCCAAGGTTTGAATGCAGGGCAATAGGTTCCTACCTCATCAACTACTTCCCAATACCCACATGTTATCAATCCTACTCATGCAATGTTTGAGGGTGAAACTAATGCATAAAAACTGGGTATGAAAGGGATATGATCAAAGTGTGAACTTGCCTGCAATGTTGATGAAGATGATTCGCACTCAAAACTCTTGATATCTCTACTCGTCACACTCTGGTCAATCTATCGTAAGCAAGCAATAGTAACCACACATAAGGAATCACTCAAAAGATCAGAAAGATCGAAGAAAACGATTCGGAAAACTTCAAAACCAAGCAAATAACTCTTGCAACATAAACAATTTCTAACAGTACCAAAATTATGTGAATTTGGCCTTATCAGATAGTTTAGGTCAAGAGCTTCGATTTGCGAAAAAAATCAACTCAAACGGAGCTACGAAACTCAAGTTATGATCAAACGAAGTTTGAATTCAACTCTGATCTAATTCAAAATTTAAAACTTTCAAAAACATGTTTGAGTTGGATTAATGGATAGAGGAGATCATAACGAAGACGTGGGCGTTGGTTTCGTTGGATTTGGACTAACGAGTAAAAAGTAATGATCGTTCGAAGTTTAGGGACAAAACTGTAAATAAAGTCATCACAGATAGGTCCCTGGCCGAAATTAAAAAGAAAAAGAAAAAATCCTATCGAACGAACGTTCGCTAAACAGATCTACAGAAAGAAAACGTTCACTAAACTAACTAAACAGAAAACGTTCGTTAAGTAATAAACCCAAAAAAAACAAACCTAGGGTTTTTTTTCTTCAGAAAACCGAACTAAAAGGAAAACCGAGAAAACTAGGCGGCGGTTATACCGGTTCGATCGGTTTTTCGCCGAAAACCGGCAGCGGTCGGCGGCAGCGGCAGATCGGACCGGCGAGCTCCGGCGAGGCGGCACGGGGCTTCGGCAAGCGGCTCCAGTCGTCTGGGAAGATGGCGAGGCGCACGGCTGAGGCGGCGCGGGGCACGGCGATGCAGCGCGGGCGGCGGTCAGCGACGCGGCAGAGCAGCGGCGCGGAGGCAGCAGCTAGCGGCGGCTCGGCGGCTATCTGTGGTGGCAGCGGCTCGGGATGCGGGAGGGCAGGCGGCGGCTGCAGGAGAGAGAGGACGGCGGCGGATTTATAAGAAGGGGCAGCGGCCTTGGGGAAGGGGCCAAGGAGAGGCCGGGGCGGTCACGGCCGTCGAGGCCGGCGCTCGGGAGGCGTGCGGCGGCCGGTCTCCAGCTCGGGAGCTCGGGTATGGCGGCGGCGTGGGCTGGGCCGTGGCCTGGCCTGGGAGCTGGGCCGGCCCAGTCGGCAAGGGGAATTCTTTTTCTTTTTTTTTCTTTTTACATTTTCCAGACAATCAAAACAAATAAAAACAAAATAAAATAAAATATTATATAGACATATAATATATCAAAATCTTCAGAAAAAGATTTTCTACGACCTGAACATTTTTGTAAAGTCAAATAAAATCCACAAAAATTCAAATAATTTAAAGAGTGCTACTGGTCTAACAAAAACTCAATAAAATCATTTTAAAAATACCAAAATGATTTCAAATTAATTTCTCTCCAATTTTCTGTTGTAGGGAATCATGTTACCCTATTTTCCATGTATTTTATTTTTGGATAAAAATGATTTGAATAAAATCCAAATAACTCCAAATTGAAAAAATAATTCCAAAAGACTTTGAATTTGATCCTTTGAAACTCCCAACTCATATTTCATATAGTTTTAAGAAGTCATTTTATCTCCTCTCGTGAAAATCATTGAGTTGCATAAAGTTTCAGAATTGGAAATATTTTCCAAATGAAATTCAAATATTTTCAACACCCCTTGTCATTTAAATAAATGGAAGAAGTCATGTCATCTTCTCTCTAGGGTTTTGTATTTGAAAAGAATTTGAATTCACGAAGATCAAAAAGCAAATATGAATGTTTGGGAAAGTCCTTTTATTCCCTCTCATTTAACTTTCAAAAAGTTTCGAACTCACTCCCTTCCAGACAATCAATCAAGTCTATCTATTATAACATTCCAAAATTTAGAATTTTGGGATGTTACAAACCTACCACCCTTAAAATGAATCTCGTCCTCGAGATTTGGAGAGGCTAGCAAGAAAAGGTTAGGGTTTGGGGGTCTTCTCAAAATCCATCGATCATCACACAGTGTCTGGGGTGCTACCACCCTTAGAAGCATGGTTACGGTCCTTATTCTTGACAGTGCCGGTCTTCTCAGATCGTAAGGATGATTCCTTCTCTGGGCTCTTCCGGTAGTGGCATAACCTTTTCCTCAATTTCTTCTCCCATTTCCTCTTGGTAAGGTTATTCCGAGACTGGGTCTTCTTAGCTGACGGGTCTGGCGCCAATACTAAACGACTATCGATATCTCATGGTGGTCAACCATTTATGGTTTCTTCTGCAGGAAATGGGTCTGGTTGATCCTCACCGTATAACCTACGGTTGGCAAAGCTGCCTTGTACAAGGGAAAAATTCTTATACCATTCTAAGGTTTAACAAGGTTTAATATCGTCGTCTCTCTACTATAAGCAAGTCACTCAGATTTACCATCCCATATAGCAAGGCGAACAATAAGAGTAAGTCGGTATGGTGATCAATCCATTCCGCACCCAAATCATTACCTTGTATACGGTTTAGCGAATCTCGCATTCTAACACTCGGTCATCCTCACAAGCATTGCAGAATTTCTCTTGTGGACGAACCAAGTTCGGATATATCCATAGATTCTGCAAGCCAGACAAACATCTATCGTTCCTTCACAACTCTCAGGTTTTGCATAACTCCTATAAAATCATCTGTCGATAAGGGCATATCCTCTTCCAGGGTTTTTCCTTCAGCAAGAGTGTGCCTGCTTCTTGGCAGGTCCTGGGGCCTGTGGGTTATGGACCATCTCATTACTTGTAATCCTTGAACTCATCATCGGGCAACTGATCATTATTTCAACTTCCAACTTCCTAGTTTTCTTAAATCCATCCAATTGTACTGTCTTCCTTCCTTCTATTGGCACCAAACTAAGACGTGATTACTCAGACTCATCATGGAGTTTCCATTGATCCATATTTCCAACATCATACCTCCTTTATATCCAATAGTAATTTATCTCTTCATCCTCGTGGGTTATCCCACATACCGAGATATAAACTTATACTTATGGAGTCCATATTCCACATCATTATCCTTTCCAGGGTCAAGCGTCCTTACAGGGGAATATTGGCCATCTCTGCATGGCACTTCTTCAATTGGGAAACATGAAACACATCTTGAACTCCTGACAGTCCTTTGGATGACTCCAACTTGTTGGCCGCTTCTCCCATACGCTCCAAAACTCGGTATGGTCCTACAAATCTCGGAGATAACTTTCCCTTAGCTACAAATCGTTTAACTCCTCGCAGAGGGAACACACGAAGACATGCTCTGTCTCCAATTTCATGGACTACCTCCCTGAGTTTTTGAGTCTACATAACTCTTGTATCGGGACTGAGCTACCTTCAGTCTATCACGAATAAACTTAACATTCTCTTCCGACTCCTTGATCACATTTGGTCAAAACAGTTGACGGTCTCCAACTTCATCCCACATACTCTTGGGGTTTCACACATATCAAGACAAAACTCGTATTCATTTCGTCCGAAATCCACTCAGTGGAGTATCCTTATATTTTCCAGGGGTCAACGGTTCTTACAGGGTACTACCACCCTTAAAATGCACAAATCTTCCATAGACCATATTTCTCATATCCTCAGAAATGATCAAAATCTTTCTTCATAGAGTAACAACTCATAAAATCCATATCAGTACCAACGATGCTAACTTTATTTACTCTCAAGTGATTACAATCTCTCGCTTTTCCATTACATGTCTCAACTCAACACCTCAATATAAAAGAAAATGTTCTCACTTCTACTACTCCATTTCTTTTGTTGCAAACTCAACTATCTAGCACAAGTTTCCTTCTCCTTGGGGCATTCTCTGGCAAAGTGCCCTGCTCCATTACAACTAAAACAATTTACTTCTGACAAGTATCAAGGTTTCCTTTTTGGGCAACTGTTGAGGTAGTTCCCTGACTCCTTGCACTTGTAACAGGTGATATGACTCAGGTCCTTCCTGGAATCCAATCTGTTTCTCTTCCTAGACCTTCCCATTCTAATCAGGTCTTCTATTTCCCGTGGGTCATATTCTACTTCCTCTGTCGGGAATTCTACTAGATCCCCATTCAAACAATTTTGGGAGATGTGTCCTTCTTCTCCACATGAATAGCAAGACTTAGTGCAGGGTTTACTCGGGTCTTCTTTAGGTGTGTCCTCCATCTCTTCCTTCATCACAACTTCTTCTAAAATTTCCATGAGGGCTCCTTTCATTACTTCTTTCTTCTGTTGGATGGTTCGTTGTACCATGGGGTAAATGTGACACTGAGCAGGATAGTGGGTAGTCCCTTCACACAAGAAACAAGTAATCTGCCTAGTTGGGCATTCTTCAACTGGGTGACTTCCTTCACAATTAGGGCATTCATCCTTGTGTTCTTTATGGGTGTGTCCTATTTCTCCACAAATCTTGCATGCACAAGGTTTCTTCATATCCTTTCCATAAGGCTTCAACTTCTGGGACACAAGCCGAGACTTTGGCAGAGTGAACTTAAATTCTTTCCAAGTGGTTACTCCTTGCTGTCCATTGATGGTTTGGTACATCCTCCACCAAGTAGCAGCACCTCTTTCAAAGCACTGAAGAGCATGCCGGGTCATATCCTTTCTGACTATAGAGTTATTCTCCATGTGATCCTCCATGTTCTGAATCCATCGGTCTGTCTCCAACTGACTCATCGGTCCAGAAAATACAAGCTCATCTCCATTCATCCTCTATTGGGTCCATGTGGGTTTGGGGTAAGATAAGAGAGAGGGAGAGGGATACACACAATACAAACAAAAGTTTTGAAAAGACGGATTTTATTTGTGGCCGTCGGGAGAAACATCAAACAAATGACAGCTCACAAACGTCACATCTAACGTAGGTATATAACAGGGGTTTGGTCTTCTAAAGGTCAATAAATCTTCAACGTCTCCAAACTCTTCAGGCCTTGTTCATGCCTCCAATGGCTTCTTCCGATCATGCTTGTCCTTCTCAAGTTCTTTTGCCAGATCATCTCTGTTGATGCGAAGTCTCTCATGACATCCTTTATTATTCTAGAGTTGCGTCCCAAACTTTTAGGTTTCATCATCCTTGGCATGAGCCATGGTCATACTGTCCTTCAGTTCCTGACAAATCTCTGGTATCTCGTGGTTGTAGCTCCTCCAGCTTGGCTACTTCAACTTCTGGGTCCTAAGTTCCTCATGAATTACTTCCTTGTCTAATACGACTTCCTGGAGCTCCATTTTAAACTTCTTGATGTACTACTCCAGATCCTGGTGATACACCGGTTAGGGCTAGAACTTCATCTTATGGTAGGTGCTCCATCAGCCTTCTTCCATCAAATCCACTCTGAAGACATGCATCCTTAACTCAGCACGGTGACAATAGCATCAGCGGGCGATGACATCACGGATAACCTTGTTTCTGCTCTTGTCATTCCCATGAGCTATCATTCCATAGTTGATATCTCCTGCCTTAGGGTTTTTTTTGACAAAACTTCGAGTTCTCATGCTCCTCGTTTCAGTCTTTCTCCGATACACCTTGACCTCGGGTATTGACAACTTCCATAGTCTGCCAAGTTCCACAAGGGTAGCCTTCCTAGGTCATACAAATCTAGAAGTTTTACATGTCCTTCAAATTCTCCTAGTCTTTGGAGTCTTCAACTGTTGTAGTTTCCATTATTCAGATGCACGGTAAAATCTCCTTCATTCCGTAGTGGTCGTGGTTGTCCGATATCTTATACTTCTTGGAGTGGTCTCATCGGTCGAATCTTCGAGTGGTCAAAAGGGGAAGGAGTATGGTCTAACTAAAGGGAAATGTTTGAATAAGCTCAGAAGAGAAGAGAGGTAAAAGATCTTTTTGGAAGGGAAAGTTGTAGAGAAAAATCTTTGCTATGGGCTTGCCAGTTTCTAGGGTCACGTCCTACAGTCAACATGTGCTCTGATACCATCTTGTAGCGACCCGACCCGAATGGATCAAGTCTCTGTGGTTAAGTGTCATCCCAGGATCGGTATGCTGACATACACAGTACTCGAGGATTTATAACAGAGGTAAATCACATGTATAAGTAACATAAATACTATTTACCTCAATACGAAATAGCGGAAGTGACAAGGTTGTGGATTCCCATCAACACCAACGGCAAAATTGAGTGTAGAAATCATAACCCTAACGTATCACTTACTCGTCGTAAGATAATCCTGCAACATGAGACGTTGCAGCCACAAAGGGTCAGTACATTGAATGTACTGGCAAATTCACACCATAGAGAATGATGAACAATGGCTATCACTACATGCATATATGGCTGGTGGAAAAGCTCTATGGTTATAAAGTTTTTGCGAAAAGCCAATTTTTCCCTACTGCAATGGAATACATTTTAATTAACTATCATGTGGTTGTTGAACATTGAGAATGGTTGACAGCATTCTCAATCCCAAATAATAACATCATTAAAACCCAACAATATTCATTTAAAGTAACGTGATGAGATCAACAGGATAATCCAGGTACTAGATACTCAAGTTGTCCATAACCGGGGACACGACTAACCATGATTAGTTTATACACTCTGCAGAGGTTTGCGCACTTTTCCCCACAAGACTCGATCGCCTCCGTTGGATTTCTCGCACTACATGGTGTTTGAGAAACGGATGACCGAGACATAGTCATTCAGAAGCGCTAGCACCTTACGATGGATAGACTGTTCCACCTACTTTCCCCTACATCTGCTAGTCTACCCTGTAAGAGTTCGCACGACTTAATCAACTATGCTAGAGCCCATAATAGCTTGTGGCTGCACACGGAAGTTTCTAGTATGAATAATCTCATGATCCCTTTGAACCTGGGTGGCGGTCCATAAAAAAAAGGCAATCCTGGTCTACCCAGGTGCCTAGACAGGCAATCCTGGAATAACTAGGTACCTCAATCCACCCAGATGTGTGTTTAAGTTGCCACCTTAAGTAAACCATTAATTAACAATCTCACATCTGTCATGAACACTCCCAAAACCCAATCCACATCTACGAGCATAGCATGGCAATGTAAGCATAACGTAAAAGTAACTCCCAAGGTTTGAATGCAGGGCAATGGGTTCCTACCTCATCAACTACTTCCCAATACCCACATGTTATCAATCCTACTCATGCAATGTTTGAGGGTGAAACTAATGCATAAAAACTGGGTATGAAAGGGATATGATCAAAGTGTGAACTTTCCTGCAATGTTGATGAAGATGATTCGCACTCAAAACTCTTGATAGCTCTACTCGTCACACTCCGGTCAATCTATCGTAAGCAAGCAATAGTAACCACACATAAGCAATCACTCAAAAGATCAGAAAGCTCGAAGAAAACGATTCGGAAAACTTCTAACAGTACCAAAATTATGTGAATTTGGCCTTATTAGATAGTTTAGGTCAAGAGCTTCGATTTGCGAAAAAAATCAACTCAAACGGAGCTACGAAACTCAAGATATGATTAAACGAAGTTTGAATTCAAATCTGATCTAATTCAAAATTTAAAACTTTCAAAAACATGTTTGAGTTGGATTAATGGATAGAGGAGATCATAACGAAGACGTGGGCGTTGGTTTCGTTGGATTTGGACTAACGAGTAAAAAGTAATGATCGTTCGAAGTTTAGGGACAAAACTGTAAATAAAGTCATCACAGATAGGTCCCTGGCCGAAATTAAAAAGAGAAAGAAAAAATCCTATCGAACGAATGTTCGCTAAACAGATCTACAGAAAGAAAACGTTCACTAAACTAACTAAACAGAAAACGTTCGTTAAGTAATAAACCCAAAAAAAACAAACCTAGGGTTTTTTTTCTTCAGAAAACCGAACTAAAAGGAAAACCGAGAAAACCAGGCGGCGGTTATACCGGTTCGATCGGTTTCTCGCCGAAAACCGGCAGCGGTCGGCGGCAGCGGCAGATCGGACCGGCGAGCTCCGGCGAGGCGGCACGGGGCTCCGGCAAGCGGCTCCAGTCGTCTGGGAAGATGGCGAGGCGCACGGCTGAGGCGGCGGGGGGCACGGCGATGCGGCGCGGGCGGCGGTCGGCGACGCGGCAGAGCAGCGGCGCGGAGGCAGCTGCTACCGGCGGCGCGGCGGCGATCTGTGGCGGCGGCGGCTCGGGATGCGGGAGGGCAGGCGGCGGCTGCAGGAGAGAGAGGGCGGCGGCGGATTTATAAGAAAGGGCGACGGCCTTGGGGAAGGGGCCATGGAGAGGCCGGGGCGGTCACGGCCGTCGAGGCCGGCGCTCGGGAGGCGTGCGGCGGCCGGTCTCCCGCTCGGGAGCTCGGGGATGGCGGTGGCGTGGGCTGGGCCGTGGCCTGGCCTGGGAGCTGGGCCGGCCCAGTCGGCGAGGGGAAATTTTTTTCTTTCTTTTTTTTACATTTTCTAGACAATCAAAACAAATAAAAACAAACAAAAATAAAATATTATATAGACATATAATATATCAAAATCTTCAGAAAAAGATTTTCTATGACCTGAACATTTTTGTAAAGTCAAATAAAATCCAGAAAAATTCAAATAATTTAAAGAGTGCTACTGGTCTAATAAAAACTCAATAAAATCATTTTAAAAATACCAAAATGATTTCAAATTAATTTCTCTCCAATTTTCTGTTGTAGGGAATCATGTTACCCTATTTTCCATGTATTTTATTTTTGGAGAAAAATGATTTGAATAAAATCCAAATAACTCCAAATTGAAAAAATAATTCCAAAAGACTTTGAATTTGATACTTTGAAACTCCCAACTCATATTTCATATAGTTTGAAGAAGTCATTTTATCTCCTCTCGTGAAAATCATTGAGTTGCATAAAGTTTCAGAATTGGAAATATTTTCCAAATGAAATTCAAATATTTTCAACACCCCTTGTCATTTAAATAAATGGAAGAAGTCATGCCATCTTCTCTCTAGGGTTTTGTATTTGAAAAGAATTTGAATTCACGAAGATCAAAAAAGCAAATATGAAAGTTTGGGAAAGTCCTTTTATTCCCTCTCATTTAACTTTCAAAAAGTTTCGAACTCACTCCCTTTCAAACAATCAATCAAGTCTATCTATTATAACATTCCAAAATTTAGAATTTTTGGGATGTTACAAAACGTTCCTTCATAAGGTTGACCAGGCCGGCTTCAAAGTCACGGCTGGTGTGAAGGCGGTTTAAGTAACTGGAGTGAATCTCTTGAGCATTGAACTGGGCATAGCTTTCCAAGTACAATTTCCACTTGCCCTTATCAACAGCAGAAAATTCTTCTTTGGCGCTGTGCTTGGATAGGATAGTGGGGTTGCCTAGTGTTGTATAAGCCGTCCGAGTAGCCATTATGTCTTCGGTCTCCTGAGCCGGCTGAGCGTGATTGGGTGGCTTAGCATTTTCTGGGTCAATATTCATGGGGTCCATGGTGACAGGGTGCTCTTCTGGTGGCGGATCATCCATGGCTGCTTCTGAAGTTTGATGCAAAGACTCAGACATTGTGTGCTCCTCTGGGTCAACAACCTTGGGATCTTCAGCTGGCTTATTAACCTTCAGCTTCTTGCTAGGTTTGGCCATAGCACTAAAAATAAAACACATGATGAGATTAGTATACCAATTGAGTAAGGTGTTAAAACAAGCAGGCTTAAGTGTTCTCACCCAGGAACAGGCTTGAACAGAGGAAGCTGAGTCCCAGTGGAATCACCTGATGAAGAGTGAGAGGTTCCCTTGAATCAGAAGGGTTAAGAGGTTGTCGAAAAAGGCCAGCCTTAGGAAAAGCTAAGTCAGAAATCTGTGAAACCTTTGGACGACGCTTGCGAGGGGCCAGCGTGTTGGGTAAGCCGGAGGAGAAAATCCCACCGCCGCTATTCGGGTTGTGCGGCGAGCTTCATGTTGTTGTTTCTGTTGGGGAACTCAGTAATTTCAAAAATTTACCTATGATCACGCAAGATCTATCTAGGAGATGCATAACAACGAGTGGGGAGAGTGTGTCTACGTACCCTCGTAGACTGAAAGCTGAAGCATTTAGTAACGCGGTTGATGTAGTCGAACGTCTTTGTGATCCAACCGATCCTAGCACCGAAGGTGCAACACCTCCGCGATCTGCACATGTTCAGCTCAGTGATGTCCCACGAACTCTAGATCCAGCTGAGGCCGAGGGAGAGTTTCGTCAGCACGACGGCGTGATGCCGGTGATGATGAAGTTACCAACGCAGGGCTTCACCTAAGCAGTACAACGATATGACCAAGGTGGAAATCTGTGGAGGGGGGCACCGCACACGGCTAAGACAACTGTAAACTTGTTTGTCTATGGGGTGCCCCCTCCCCCGTATATAAAGGAGTGGAGGAGGGGGAGGGCCGACCCTCTCAGGCCTAGTTGGGTTGCTGGTAAGAGAAATTCCAGGGTAAAGAAGGCACGGGTGAGATTTCCTTGACGCATTCAACTTCACGGGGAATTATCTCTCCATCGTTTGGCTACCGGATGGAGATGCCACTAGTCTACATGGGGAAGAAGCTACACATAGGAGCTGCTGCTGGAGGAGGGGGCACGTTGGAGCGAGGAGGAGAAGGTCGCTGGAGGAGCAGGCGAGGCGAGCATGAGGATTTCCTCCCTGACGTCCGGGGTCATGGAATATTTACCCGTGGAAATGGCGGGGTACGGGTGGGATAACCCCTGACAGGCGGGCGACCAAATGCACAGACGATTCTCCCGGGGCTGATTTATCTTGTGGGTCTTACGCCCTGGTATCAGGCGGGGATCCCGGGGGAAATTGTTGCAACCAAATGAGCCCTCAAGGTGCGCCCAAGGGGGAGTCCTACTCCGGGTGGGAGTAGGATTCCCCCTTCCCTTGTTGGAGTAGGAGAGAAAGGAAGGGGGAGAGAGAGGGAAGGAAGGGGGGCGACCCCCACCCAATTCGGATTGGTCTTGGGGGGGACGCCCTCCACCTTGGGCGCCTCCTCATCTCTCCCACTAAGGCCCAATAAGGCCCATAAACTCCCCGAGGGGTTCCGGTAACCCCCCGACACTCCGGTAAATGCCCGAACTCACCCGGAACCATTCCGATGTCCAAACATAGCCTTCCAATAGATCAATCTTTATGTCTCGACGATTTCGAGACTCCTTGTCATGTTCGTGATCATATCCGGGACTCCGAAATACCTTCGGTACATCAAAACACATAAACTCATAATACCGATCGTCACCGAACGTTAAGCGTGCGGACCCTACGGGTTCGAGAACTATGTAGACATGACCGAGACTCATCTCCGGTCAATAACCAATAGCGGAACCTGGATGCTCATATTAGTTCCTACATATTCTATGAAGATCTTTATCGGCCAAACCGCATAACAAGATATGTTGTTCCCCTTGTCATCGGTATGTTACTTGCCCGAGATTCGATCGTCGGTATCTCAATACCTAGTTCAATCTCGTTACTGCAAAGTCTCTTTACTCGTTCCATAATGCAACATCCCGTAACTAACTCATTAGTCATATTGCTTGCAAGGATTATAGTGATGTGCATTATCGAGAGGGCCCAGAGATACCTCTCCGACAATCCTAATCTCGATCTATGCCAACTCAACAAACACCATCGGAGACACCTGTAGAGCATCTTTATAATCACCCAGCTACATTGTGACGTTTGATAGCACACAAGGTGTTCCTCCTGTATTCGGGGGTTGCATAATCTCATAGTCAGAGGAACATGTATAAGTCATGATGAAAGCAATAGCAATAAAACTAAATGATCATTTATGCCAAGCTAACGGATGGGTCTTGTCCATCACATCATTCTCTAATGATGTGATCCCGTTCATCAAATGACAACACATGTCTATGGTCAGGAAACTTACACTACAAAAAAATACACTTCCGTGATGATACGTGTTTGTCACAATAGGTCACGTTTTCTGTCATGCATGTACATCCATGACGATTTTATGACAGAATCAAGATAGTCATACCTGTGCTGTCATAGAAGTGTTCCATGACATTACCAAAATTATCATCACGGAAGTGTCCACTTCCATGACGATAAATCATGCGTCACAGAAGTGCTTCCGTCAAGGGTGACCGACACGTGGCATCCACCGTAACGGAACGCTGTTAAGCTACCAGGTTGGGTTTTGGATCCGATAACCCATTAACAGCCCCGACCAATGAGGATTTTCCACGTGTAAAATCATCATTGGCTGGAGGAGACACGTGTCAGGTCCGCGTTGGCACAGGTGTCACTCATCTAATGGGCGAGATGCGCCTATGATATGTTGACACGTGGACTGGCCCACCATGTTTAAATGGGCCGGCCCAACTGAAGGCCCACAAGATTTTGCGGACCATAATGGGCCGGCCCAGCTAAAGGCCCACGAGATTTTGCGGACCATAATGGGCTGGCCCAGCTAAAGGCCCACAAGATTTTGCGGGCCATAATGGGCCGGCCCAGGTAAAGGCCCACAAGATTTTTGTGTGCCATAATGGGCCGGCCCAGGTAAAGGCCCACAATATTCTTGCGGATCATAATGGGCCGGCCCAGCTAAAGGCCCACGAGATTTCGCCGACATTAATGGGCCAGCCCAGCTGTAGGCCCACAAGATTTTGAGGACCCTAGTAGTCCGGCCCATTAACTAGTTGCCATGTTTTGGGCCAAATGCCGGCCCATATTTGATCCGGTCCATTAATGTCCTGCCACGCTCCGGGCCTAATAGTGGCCCATATGAGATCCAGTCCGTTAAAAGCCTACCACGTTCTGGGCCAAATTACGGCCCAGATCAGGTCCGGCCCTTTAAGAGGCTTTGGGCTCAATTATGGCCCATATCAGATTCGGCCCGTCAACTGGACACTATGCTTTTGGGCCCACTTGCTAAAGGCCCACTTAGTAATTCGGCCTCCTATTAGTTTTGGCCTGTTAAGGGCCCGTTTAACATTTCATCCCTATATTAATTTCGGCCTATTAAAAGCCCGTCATATAGTTGGGCCTAACTACGGCTCGGTTTGCATCCAGCCTGCTCGCAGCCGATATCTGATTGGGCCAAACAAGGACTGAGAAAATTTTGGCCTGTTAAAAGCCCGTGATTTGATTCGCACAATCATGGGCCGGGGTTCATTTCGGGCTATTGCTTGCCCGTGAGCTGTTCGGCACGTTTCAGGCCCAACCTACATCGTGATTGCATGACGGCCCGATTATGTACCGTAATTTTACGGTTTGGCCAGTTTTCTGCGAAGACAGGATATATATACAGTAAAATAACTGCAACATCGTGAATAAGAAAAAACCTATACTATACAACAAATAAATTGCGGAATATTACATCCACTGGGCATCAAAGTTCGCCACTATGATAATAAAGCACAAGCAGACATCAGATTACATACACTGGGCATCAAAGATCGCCACCAGTGCAAATAAACACGCTAAAAAATAATATAAAAACCGACAGCACTTCAATACAGTTCAAGAAAGGTTAGCCCTGCTGGGGAGCTGCAGCGCAAGCAGCTGAGCAAGATGATGAGACTGCGCTTGTTCAACACTTATATATTCCTCACTCTGAAAGATAAACAAGAAGACAGATGACATGTTTTGCACATAAAAGTATCAGTGCTGACAATTCATCACATTTCTTACTGATGAATAAAGTGACATAGTTTAAAATTGCATTAACACAATATGATATTGTTCAGGTCAAGACATGGCAGGAAATGACATTGTGAAGTAGTTGGCAGCTTCACGACACCACTGGATTACAGATCAAGAACTCATAAGTATCAATAAATAGCGTGCTGTCAACTTATACCATTTCAGATTGACAAATAAAGAGACAGTTTAAATAATAGTAGAATGATATAACATTGTTCATAGTTAAGACATTGCAGAATATGACATTGTGCTGTAGTGGGTAGGTTCACCACACCACTGGATTACGGATGAAGAACAGAAGCATACATGCAGTGCAAAAGAAGATCACTTTCTCTGTATAGTTTAATTTACATGGTACGAAGAAGGTGTTGGAGATCGTAGCAGAAATTTAAAATTTTCTACGCATCACCAAGATCAATCTATGGAGTAATCTAGCAACGAAGGGAAGGGGAGTGCATCTACATACCCTTGTAGATCGCTAAGCGGAAGCGTTGCAAGAACGCGGATGAGGTAGTCATACTCGTGGCGATTCAGATCACGATCGATTCCGATCTAAGCGCCGAACAACGGCGCCTCCACGTTCAACACACGTGCAGCCCGGTGACGTCTCCCATGCCTTGATCCAGCAAGGAGAGAGGTAGAGGTTGGGGAAGACTCCGTCCAGCAGCAGCACGATGGCGTGGTGGTGGTGGAGGAGCGCGGTACTCCTGCAGGGCTTCGCCAAGCACTACGAGAGACGAGGAGGGAGAGAGGTAGGGTTGTGCCTTGGTAGAGAGAGACTCGCGTGTTGGGCAGCCCCCAAACCTCCACTATATATAGGGGGAGGGGAGGGGCTGCACCCCCACCTAGGGTTCCCTCCCTAGGGGTGGCGGCAGCCCCCAGATCCCATCTGGGTGGCGGCCAAGGGAGAGAGAGAGGGGCGCCCCTAGGGTGGGCCTTAGGGCCCATCTGCCCCTAGGGTTTGCCCCCTCTCCTCTTGAGGGCGCCTTGGGCCTTGGTGGGAGGCGCCCCAGCACACCTAGGGGCTGGTCCCTTCCCACTCTTGGCCCACGAAAGCCTCCGGGGCTGGTGGCACCTCCCGGTGGACCCCCGGAACCCTTCTGGTGGTCCCGGTACATTACCGGTGATGCCCGGAACACTTCCGATGGCCAAATCCACACTTCCTATATATCAATCTTTACCTCCGGACCATTCCGGAACTCCTCGTGAAGTCTGGGATCTCATCCGGGACTCTGAACAACATTCAGTAACCGCATACATACTTTCCCTATAACCCTAGCATCATCGAACCTTAAGTGTGTAGACCCTACGGGTTCAGGAATCATGCAGACATGACCGAGACATCTCTCTGGTCAATAACCAACAACGGGATCTGGATACCCATGTTGGCTCCCACATGTTCCACGATGGTCTCATCGGATGAACCACGATGTCAAGGATTCAATCAATCCCGTATACAATTCCCTTTGTCTACTGGTATGATACTTGCCCGAGATTCGATCGTCGGTATCCCGATACCTTGTTCAATCTCATTACTGGCAAGTATCTTTACTCGTTCCGTAACACATCATCCCGTGATCAACTCCTTGGTCACATTGTGCACATTATGATGATGTCCTACCGAGTGGGCCCAGAGATACCTCTCCGTTACACGGAGTGACAAATCCCAGTCTCGATTCGTGCCAACCCAATAGACACTTTCGGAGATACCCGTAGTGCACCTTTATAGCCACCCAGTTACGTTGTGATGTTTGGTACACCCAAAGCATTCCTACGGTATCCGGGAGTTGCACAATCTCATGGTCTAAGGAAATGATACTTGACATTAGAAAAGCTTTAGCATACGAACTACACGATCTTGTGCTAGGCTTAGGATTGGGTCTTGTCCATCACATCATTCTCCTAATGATGTGATCCCGTTATCAACGACATCCAATGTCCATGGTCAGGAAACCGTAACCATCTATTGATCAACGAGCTAGTCAACTAGAGGCTTACTAGGGACATGGTGTTGTCTATGTATCCACACATGTATCTGAGTTTCCTATCAATACAATTCTAGCATGGATAATAAATGATTATTATGAACAAGTAAATATAATAATAACTAATTTATTATTGCCTCTAGGGAATATTTCCAACAGTCTCCCACTTGCACTAGAGTCAATAATCTAGTTCACATCGCTATGTGATTAACACTCAAGGTCACATCGCCATGTGACTAACACCCAAAGAGTTTACTAGAGTCAACTATCTAGTTCACATTACCATGTGATAAACACTCAATGAGTTCTGGGTTTGATCATGTTATGCTTGTGAGAGATGTTATAGTCAATAGGTCTGCAACAATCAGATCCGCATGTACTTCGCAAAACTTTATGTCATATCGTAGATGCTACTACCACGTTCCACTTGGAGCTATTCCAAATGGTTGCTCCATTATACATATCCGGTTTTCTACTCATAGTCATCCGGATAGGTGTTAAAGCTTGCATCGACGTAACTCTTAATGTCGAACTATTTATCACCTCTATAACCGAGAAATATTTCCTTATGCCTCTAAGGATAATTTTTGACCACTGTCCAGTTATCCACTCCTGGAGCACCTATGTACCCTCTTGCCAGACATGTGGCAAGGCACAAATCAGGTGCGCTACTCAGCATGGCATACCGTATAGAGCCTATGACAAAAGCATAGGGGACGACCTTCGTCCTTCCTCTTTCTTCTGCCGTGGTCAAGCTTTGAGTCTTACTCAACTTCACACCTTACAACTCAGGTAAGAATCCCTTCTTTGACTGATCTATTTTGAACTCCTTCAAAATCATGTCAAGGTGTGCATTCTTTGAAAGTATCATCAGGCGTTTTGATCTATCTCTATAGATCTTGATGCCCAATATGTAAGAAGCTTTATCCAGGTCTTCCTTTGAAAATCACTCTTCAAACAACCGTTTATGCTTTCCAGAAATTCTACATTATTTCAGATCAACAATATGTCATCCACATATACTTATCAGAAATGTTCTAGTGCTCCCACTCACTTTCTTGTAAATACAAGTTTCTAACAAACATTGTATAAACCTAAAAGCTTTGATCACTCCATCAAAGCATGTATTCCGACTCCGAGATGCTTGCTCTAGTCCATAGAAGGATCGCTGGAGCCAGCATACCTTTTAGCATCCTTAGGATCGACAAAACCTTTTATTGTATCACATACAACTTTTTCTTACGAAAACTGGTAAGAAACCTTGTTTTGACATCCATCTGTCAGATTTCATAATTGAAAAATACAGCTAATGCTAACATGATTCCGACGGACTTAAACGTCGCTACGAGTGAGAAAATCTCATCGTAGTCAACTCCTTGAACTTGTGAAAAACTCTTTGCCACAAGTCGAGCTTCATAGATGGTAACATTACCGTCCACGTCCGTCTTCTTCTTAAAGATCCATTTCTCTCAATGGCTTGCCTATCAACGGGCAAGTCCACCAAAGTCCATGCTTTGTTCTGATACATGGATCCTATCTCGGATTTCATGGCTTCTAACCATTTGTCGGAATATGGGCCCACCATCGCTTCTCCATAGCTCGTAGGTTCATTGTTGTCCAACATGATATCTAAGACAGGATCACCGTACCACTCAGGAGTAGTACATATCCTTGTCGACCTACGAGGTTCGATAGCAACTTGATCCGAAGCTTCATGATCACTATCATTAACTTCCTCTTCAACCGACGTAGGCGCCACAGAAACATCTTTCTGTGTTGCACCACTTTCCGGTTGAAGTAGAGGTTTAACAAAATCATCAAGTTCTATCTTCCTCCGACTCAATTCTTTCGAGAGAAACTCCTTCTCGAGAAAGGACATGTTCTTAGCGACAAACACTTTGCCCTCGGATCTGAGATAGAAGGTATACCCAACTATTACCTTTGGGTATCCTATGAAGATGTATTTGTCCACTTTGGGTTCGAGCTTTTTCGGCTGAAGCCTTAAGCATCACAGCACCAAATATTAAGAAACGACAACTTTGGTTTCTTGCCAAACCAATGTTCATACGACGTCATCTCAACGGACTTAGATGGTGCCCTATTTAAAGTGAATGCTGTTGTCTCTAACGCATAACCTCGAAATGATAGTGGTAGATCGGTAAGAGACATCATAGATCGCACCATATCTCATAAGGTTCGATTACGACGTCCGGGCACGCCATTACGCTGTGGTGTTCCAGGTGGTGTTAACTGTGAAACAATTTCACAATGTGTTAAGTGATTGCCAAACTTATAACTCAGAAATTCTCCATCGATCAGATCGTAGGAATTTGATCTTCTTGTTATGATGGTTCTTAACTTCACTCTGAAATTGCTTGAACTTTTCAAACGTTTCAGACTTGTGCTTCATTAAGTAAATATACCCATATCTACTCAAATCATCAGTGAAGATGAGAAAATAGCGATGTCCACCGCACGCTTCAATTCTTTGTTGGATCACACACATCAGCATGTACGATTTCCAACAAGTCACTTGCCCGTTTCATTGTACCTAAAAACGGGGTCTTAGTCATCCTGCCCATGAGGCATGGCTCGCATGTGTCAAGCGATTCAAAATCAAGTGATTCCAAACATCCATCGACATGGAGTTTCTTCATGCATCTTACGCCAATATGACCTAAGTGGCAGTGCCACAAGAAAGTGGTACTATCATTATTAACTCTACATCTTTTGGCGTGAACATGTGTATTACCACGACCGAGATTCAATGAACCATTCACATAGGGTGCATGACCTTGAAAGGTATTATTCATGTAAACAGAATAACCATTATTCTCTAACTTAAAACATTAACCGTATTGCAATGAACATGATCTAATCATGTTCATGCTCAACGTAGACATCTGATAACATTTATCTAGGTTCAATACTAATCCCGAAGGCAGATGGAGCGTGCGATGGTGATCTTATCAACTTTGGAAACACTTCCAACATACATCGTCACCTCGCCTTTAGCGAGTCTCCGTTTAGTCCATAGCTTTTTGCTTCAAGTCACCAATAATAGCAACTGAACCGGTATCCAATACCCAGGTGCTACCAGGAGTACTAGTAAGGTACACATTAATAACATGTATATACTTTGTTGAAGTTGCTAGCCTTCTTATCTACCATGCATTTGTGGTAGTTCCGCTACCAGTGACCATTCCCCTTACAATAGAAGCACTTAGTCTCGGGTTTGGGTTCTGGTTCCTTCACTGGAGCGGCAACTGGTTTGCCATTCATGAAGTTTCCCTTCTAGCCCTTGCCCTTCTTGAAACCAGTGGTCTTGTTAAACCATCAACACTTGATGCTCCTTCTTGATTTCTACTTTTTGCGGTCTTAAGCACCGCGAACAGCTCCGGGATCATCTCCATCCCTTGCATGTCATAGTTCATCATGAAGATCTAGTAGCTTAGTGATAGTGACTAGAGAACTCTATCAATCACTATCTTATCTGGAAGTTTAACTCCCACTTGATTCAAGTGATTGTAGCACCCAGACATTCTGAGCACATGCTCACTAGCTGAGCTATTCTCCTCCATATTGTAGGCAAAGAACTTGTCAGAGGTCTCATACCTCTCAACACGGGCATGAGCCTGAAATCCCAATTTTAGCTCTTGGAACATCTCATATGTTCTATGTCGTTCAGAACGTCATTGGAATCCCGATTCTAAGCCGTAAAGTATGGTGTACTTAACTATCAAGCAGTCATCAGGATGTATCTGTCAGATGTTCATAACATCCACAGACGACGCTGGAGGGGTTGGCACACCGAGCGGTGCATCAAAGACATAAGCCTTCTGTGTAGCAGTGAGGACACTCCTCAGGCAACGGATCATTGCTTACAATATCTTTCAACTTAATCTTTATCTAGGAACGTATTGAAACAGGGAGCTACAACGCGAGCTATTGATCCACAACCCTTTTTGCAAAGACAACTTAGACTATTGTTCATGATAAATAAGTTCATCTAATCAAATTATATAATGAACTCCCACTCAGATAGACATCCCTCTAGTCATCTAAGTGATACATGATCCGAGTCAACTAGGCCATGTCCGATCATCACGTGAGACGTACTAGTCATCATCGGTGAACATCTTCATGTTGATCGTATCTTCTATATGACTCATGTTCGACCTTTCGGTCTTTCGTGTTCCGAGGCCATGTCTGTACATGCTAGGCTCGTCAAGTTAACCTAAGTGTATTGCGTGTGTAAATCTGGCTTACACCCGTTGTATTCGAACGTTAGAATCTATCACACCCGATCTTCACTTGGTGCTTCGAAACAACGAACCTTCGCAATGGTGCACAGTTAGGGGGAACACTTTCTTGAAATTATTTCGAGGGATCATCTTATTTAAGCTACCGTCGTTCTAAGCAAATAAGATGGAAACATGATAAACATCACATGCAATCAAATAGTGACATGATATGGCCAATATCATTTTGCTCCTTTTGATCTCCATCTTTGGGGCGCCATGATCATCATCGTCACCGGCATGACACCATGATCTCCATCATCGTGTCTTCGCGAAGTTGTCTTGCCAACTATTACTTCTACTACTATGGCTAACGGTTAGCAATAAAGTAAAGTAATTACATGACGTCTATGTTGACACGCAGGTCATAAATAAATTAAGACAACTCCTATGGCTCCTGCCGGTTGTCATACTCATCGACATGCAAGTCGTGATTCCTATTACAAGAACATGATCAATCTCATACATCACATATATCATTCATCACATCCTTTTGGCCATATCACATCACACGGCATATGCTGCAAAAACAAGTTAGACGTCCTCTAATTGTTGTTGCAAATTTTACGTGGCTGCTATAGGTTTCTTAGCAAGAACGTTTCTTACCTACGCCAAAACCACAATGTGATATGCCAATTTCTATTTACCCTTCATAAGGACCCTTTTCATCGAATCCGATCCGACTAAAGTGGGAGAGACAGACACCCGCTAGCCACCTTATGCAACTAGTGCATGTCAGTCGGTGGAACCTGTCTCACGTAAGAGTACGTGTAAGGTCGGTCCGGGCCGCTTCATCCCACGATGCCGCCGAATCAAGATAAGACAAGTAACGGCAAGTAAATTGACAAAATCAACGCCCACAACAACTTGTGTTCTACTCGTGCATAGAAACTATGCATAGACCTAGCCCATGATGCCACTGTTGGGGATCGTAGAAGAAATTTAAAATTTTCTACGCATCACCAAGATCAATCTATGGAGTAATCTAGCAACGAAGGGAAGGGGAGTGCATCTACATACCCTTGTAGATCGCTAAGCGGAAGCGTTGCAAGAACGTGGATGAGGTAGTCTTACTCGTGGTGATTTAGATCGCGGTCGATTCCGATCTAAGCGCCGAACAACGGCGCCTCCGCGTTCAACACACGTGCAGCCTGGTGACGTCTCCCATGCCTTGATCTATTAAGGAGAGAGGGAGAGGTTGGGGAAGACTCCGTCCAGCAGCAGCACGACGGCGTGGTGGTGGTGGAGGAGTGCGGTACTCCTGCAGGGCTTCGCCAAGCACTACGAGAAACGAGGAGGGAGAGAGGTAGGGCTGCGCCTTGGGAGAGAGAGACTCGCGTGTTGGGCAGCCCCAAAACCTCCACTATATATAGGGGGAGGGGAGGGGCTGCGCCCCCACCTAGGGTTCCCTCCCTAGGGGTGGCGACAGCCCCAGACCCCATCTGGGTGGCGGCCAAGGGGGGAGAGAGGGGGGCGCCCCTAGGGTGGGCCTTAGGGCCCATCTGCCCCTAGGGTTTGCCCCCTCTCCTCTTGAGGGCGCCTTAGGCCTTGGTGGGAGTCGCCCCATCCCACCTAGGGGCTGCTCCCTTCCCACTCTTGGCCCACGAAAGCCTCCGGGGCTGGTGGCACCTCCCGGTGGACCCCCGGAACCCTTCCGGTGGTCCCGGTACATTACCGATGATGCCCGGAACACTTCCGGTGGCCAAATCCACACTTCCTATATATCAATCTTTACCTCCGGACCATTCCGAAACTCCTCGTGACGTCCGGGATCTCATCCGGGACTCTGAACAACATTCAGTAACCGCATACATACTTTCCCTATAACCCTAGCGTCATCAAACCTTAAGTGTGTAGACCCTACGGGTTCGGGAATCATGCAGACATGACCGAGACATCTCTCTGGTCAATAACCAACAGCTGGATCTGGATACCCATGTTGGCTCCCACATGTTCCATGATGATCTCATCGGATGAACCATGATGTCAAGGATTCAATCAATCCCGTATACAATCCCCTTTGTCTACGGGTATGATACTTGCCTGAGATTCGATCGTCGGTATCCCGATACCTTGTTCAATCTCGTTACCGACAAGTCTCTTTACTCGTTCCGTAACACATCATCCCGTGATAAACTCCTTGGTCACATTGTCACATTATGATGATGTCCTACCGTGTGGGCCTAGAGATACCTCTCCGTTACACAGAGTGACAAATCCCAGTCTTGATTCGTGCCAACCCAACAGACACTTTTGGAGATACCCATAGTGCACCTTTATAGCCACCCAGTTACGTTGTGACATTTGGTACACCCAAAGCATTCCTACGGTATCCGGGAGTTGCACAATCTCATGGTCTAAGGAAATGATACTTGACATTAGAAAAGCTTTAGCATACGAACTACACGATCTTGTGCTAGGCTTAGGATTGGGTCTTGTCCATCACATCATTCTCCTAATGATGTGATCCTGTTATCAACGACATCCAATGTCCATGGTTAGGAAACCGTAACCATCTATTGATCAACGAGCTAGTCAACTAGAGGCTTACTAGGGACATGGTGTTGTCTATGTATCCACACATGTATCTGAGTTTCCTATCAATACAATTCTATCATGGATAATAAAAGATTATCATGAACAAGTAAATATAATAATAACTAATTTATTATTGCCTCTAGGGCATATTTCCAACAGAAGGAACTTGGTTGTACAACTGAAAACTTAAATTGAGAAAGGACAAACTTTTGTTTATGAACTACATAATAAACTTTAAACAAGCAATTTGATGCAAACACCAAAAATAAACAGTTGTTGCAGTCATGCCTAACCAAATATATACAACAAAGTTTGAAGGCTTGAGATGTACAAACTTACATTATTGGTGAAGACAGGCTCTATAAAGGCCTTGTCCATGCTGATGGGGGGGGGGCAATTCAAGAAGTTTACCACAGAATCTTATTCAAAAGCATTGCCTTTATTCTACATTTTGTTAAGAGTAAATATAGATGTGATAATATACGAAAAAATGGAGAATATTTAAGATAAGATGAAGAGTGATGCTACATAACCAAGTAGCTATAAATGTAAGTGCAGCGATACAGGCAAAAGGTACAACCAAGAGCAATGCACAGCTAAACTTCTTCAGTACCAACCTTATGGTAAGAGTAAATATAGATCTGATGTGTAGAAAATGGAGGGAAAGGGAAAATAAGCTACAGAGTGATGGTACATGAACAACTACCTGTCGTTATAAGTACACTGATAAAGGAGAGCATGTACTTACAAGAACAATGCAGAGCAAAAAAAACATTGGCATTGGATATATTCTACACTAATGTAACCATTCAGACATATCAGATAATTTGGAGCGAACAATTGATAAGCAAGCTATCATGCATAATGCTGTCACATAATGAACCAGGTATGTATGCAAGTACAGTGATACAGGACAACAGGTACTAACAAGAGCAAAGCAGCAGGCAGCATATTTGCGATATCCTGTAGCTCTTGTCAAACCGGAATTCTTCTTCGAGCAGATATCCTGCAAAAAAGATCCATAAGGCATATGCGAAAAATTAGAAGTTCAAATTGTCATGTGATTTCATAGACAGTACCTCATCCTGGGAACGAGACCAGTGCATAACAAGGTTTTTCCATTCAATGTCTTCTAAATTTAGCACATGAGACTTCACCGGAAATTCGTTTATAGACTTGCCATCAAAGTGTGATTTCCTCAGGTAACACCGATACTGCTGCAATGCTTCCTTGAAAAGCACAAGCAAGCTTTGCTCGTCATGACTATCCAGATTGACCCTCGCCTAGTTACAACAATGTAATGTAAATCATTGATGTGTTCAATCAGCAGAAAACAGGAAAATAATAACCATGAATAATAGCACTTACACGTAAGTTGGACAGGAAGATGTGAAAATGGTGTTTATATTCACAATAATCTTCCCATGATGGGAATATATGCACGTAGTCCCTAACAACATTGAAAGCATTGTCTTTTAAACTGGGAATAAATGGAATGGGGTTCCAATCTGCAGGAATTGTCCGTCTCTGCAGTTGGGATAGGTCTTCGGCCGGTGGACTTGTTGTACTTTTTGCTGGAGTGTGATTTTTCTGTGCTATAGCTGGTGCTATGGCAAATGAAATCGGTATACCTTTTGCTGGAATGCAGGTCCTGTGTGGTGGGGCTAGTGGTGTGTCCAGGGAAGTATGGGTACAGTCTGCTGGGGTCGGTCCTATGTTTTGTGTCACTAGTTATACAACCAATATAAAATGGGGTGTTGTCTGATTTATCCGGCACCACCACATTTTTCAAGGACTTTGCTGGTGCTCCTTCAGGTTCGGCAATCACCCTCTTCCTTTTTGATGTCTGATGCACAAGAACAACATTTGAGTGGAAAAACATGGTATGATGACAGATGGAATATGTATTGATAATGGATGGGCATGGCGTCTCGACATATATGATGAGTAAACTAAGCAGATGGCGGTGCAACAAAGTAGAAGAAATGTAAGACAACGTATGCAAGATACCCGCAATCAATAAAACATTGCCAAATTAGAACAGGCACCTTGATGGGTGAACAGGACAGGCCATCTGCCTTTGACTCCTCGAGGTTAGAATAGTCATTAGGATCATATTCTGAACAAGAATCAACAGGTGGGGAGCGTATGAGTTTCATTGCATCCAGAATGGCACTCAATGCCTTGGTGCCAATTTTGTAAGTCATTGCAGTGTTTAGCTTCAAGAGTGGACTGCTGCTAGTGCGACACAAAGCAGCTACACAGATCATAGTGTAGATATAACGGGAAAACCTTAAGCATCAGAGTAAAATCAGCAAAGTGGAACTTGCTGGAATATATGTGCTAGTATTGCCGGTACGGATAGAAAGGCTTCGGATACCAGGTCTCTTCAAGTGAAGGTGCGGTACTGTTAATATCAGTGTAACTCTCAAAGGCGACACAGCTCCCCACATTTCCTTGCGATTCTTATAGGATTCAAGTGGGCGGGCCACTACAAATCCTATTCCTATGTTTACAAGATCCTACGAATCAAAGAGGCTCAAAGTGTCCATCACAACCGACCGTATAGACCTCTACACTGCAAATGTCCCTGCTCATCTTCAGTACAAGGAACATATTGTACTACTATCATACTCCCTCTGTTCCAAAATATAAGTCTTGGTAGAGATTTCCACTATGAATCACATACAGATGTATCCAGATACATTTTAGAGTGTAGATTCACTAATTTTGCTCCATATGTAGTCCATGGTGGAATCTATACAAAGACTTGTATTTAGGAACAGAGAGAGTACATATTAAAGAAGAACGGAAGAGGAACATGGTAAAGAAGAGCAAGCAGTTTTTGGATAATAAAATGTTGGTTGCGCAGTGCCCACACATGATGAACCAGAGCGCATTAAGAATGCAACTCCCAGCTGTCTCTCGACCATTTCAGGCGGTTGGATGAAGATCCTACGTCTCCTAACCCTTCTTCTTCCTCGTCTCTAATTCTTCCCATACGGAACACCGCACGGGCCGCCGGCCAGACCACCGGCCCCCGCCGCCAGTGTTCCTCCGCCACCCCCACCCCACCCCCGCCCCAACCCCCACCCGCATCGAGTTTTCTTCATTCGGCGAGGCCCCACAACCACCCGAGCCCCTTCGATCACACCGACGAACTCCGGCGAGCTCTGAAAAATCGACTGACCCAATTTTGAAATTTAGTCTACTATGATTTAATTAGTGTGGAATATAAAAGGGGAAAACCATAAGCATTGGGAGTATAGTGTTGAGCGTGCCATGGCGGATCTGAAGGTGCAAACCGGACAAAGGTAACTTCGCAACCAAGACAAGAAATCAGAGTAAAGCAGCGGCTATCTATTTTCTTGCTACGATAAATAAGTTGAGTAGATACGAAAGAGTACCGCCTCTGGTCCGGCGCCGTGTACGCATCTGCTGAGAATTTGATGGTGCTGCGGTAGCGATGGTTGTCGGCGGCGTGGAAGCAGATCTAGGAGGGTAGACGATGGCGCTAGGGCGCGGTGGACGAGACGGTCGTAGGAGCGGCGCCGACAAGGTGGACGACGGTAGGGATGAAGCGAGAGGACGGGATGCAAGGATCCCGGTCCGAACCCGTGGATGAGAGAGGTCGATCTCTTGTAATGGACGGCGGCATCGGGGTATCAGCTCCGGCATGGTGGAGGAGGACGACGGTGGATGGGGTGGCGAACGGCGGCGGACGGAGGAGGGTGGGGTGGAGAGGGTGTTTTGGCGCCCACGGAGTACGAATGGAGAAAAGGGAGGTAGAAAGGAAGGGGGGAACCATGTATTCAGGGCATGCTTGTCTCAAATCCGAGGAAATTTACAAACTTAGCCCCCGTTTCAAATTTCTACTACATCACAGCAATATTAGTCGGTTGGGGATAGGACGGTAATCTCGCATACACCGAATATTCGCCAACGAGAGTTTGTTTCTGGCGCCCACCGTGTATGAATATGAATCGGGGAGGGAGTCGATTTCGGCCGAGGACACACTGTGTTTTGGCGCCCACCATGTATGAATCTGGGTGAGAGGCGATTACGTCACGTTTGGGTGAAATTACAAACCTACCCCTATCGAAACCTATAGAAATCCAGCAGATAGGCTTTGCGTGGCAGGGATAGGCAGTAGTGATTTCCATCTCGCAGATTTTGGTTTCGGGCAGTTACTGCAACTTTCCCCGCTTCGTTCAAATTTTGCAGAGTGCAGGTTTACCGTGCCAACTCAATTCGAATCCCGTTAGTATTCTATTTTTTCCGGGCGGCATCCATTTTCAGTTGGAATTACATTCTATATACATCATTTTTTATATATACTTTCAAAAGCACAACAAAGAATTCTGCTCCTTTATATGTATAATATGATTTACAAATACAACGATCTCGAAATCTTAAGGTTGAATTCGAAAAAATTTAACCAAATTATGTTCTACTAAAATGTATGGATCAGTAATATCTGCATATGAAATAACATAGATGTGCGTGAGTTCATATGAGTATGCATGTTTGATAGATCAATTTTGGTTCGAGTATGGATTACATGTATCATCATCTCAAATTCAAATATTTGAATCCCTTTTTTGTTCACTCCTTTCACGCCCATCTCTCTCGCATGCATGCTCCTTCAGGTAGCTATCACTCTCTTTTCTCCAGCTCACCCGCACGCTCACTTCATGTTTCTCCTATCCTCGCAAACATGGTCTCTCGACGTCTCCCTTGAGAAGTGTCACACTCTCCCTATCATTATACATTACACAGTTTTCATTATCTCTCACGTCTCTACTGTTCTCTGGTATCACTCGGTACCTAAGCTTTCTTTTTCACCGCCACACACACAGTCTCCACTCGTCTTTCACTTTGTCTTTCTCTCTATGGGATTCTCTCACACACCCTATATGTCTCTACATATGACTCATACCACTAAAATTACTCTCTCTCTCTCTCTGTCCTGTAGACACAACATTTGTTGCATTCTCCTTTTCGTCTCCATCCTAGACTGACATTATTCATTTGTTTACCGATCAGACAACCCCGACTACCGTCTCCTCTCTCTCTCACAGACACACACACAACTCCTGCTTCCACTCCCCTTCCCGACTACCGTCTCTCTCTCTCACACACACAAAACTCTCGCTTTTGCACTCCGACTCGTATTTCTCTCACAAACATTTATCCACTAGCTAGCCTCTAGATAGGTTTATACACCCGCACACTCGTGCTTACACCATCGCATACATGTCTCTCTCCCCTTCCTTGTATCTATGTAGATTTTTCTTCCCTTCTTGAGACACGCCCTCTCGATCGTGCACACACACACCATCGCCTCATTTTAAGTTGATACCTATCGCACACACACTCGTTGTGTCTTTGTCACACATGCACTCCGTCCTCCTCCACTCTCCCTCTCTCTCACACACACATGAGCTTTTTGTAACAACTAGCAAGATGCCCATGCGTTGCATGGAACATCAAGATGCATTTGTATGAGTAGTTTATCTTGTGGGGGAAAAGGATGAACAAGGGAAGGCCTTATTTGCAAATGTGGAGAGGGGTGTGGGTATCTTTTTGCAAAATTGCCATAGTTTCCTTCCTATTCGTCAGATATAGATCGGATGGCCTATATTGCAGGATGGCAGGCACACGATCATCACCGACAATGCTTTTTATAAGAGTAGGGATAAAAAATAGAGTTGGTGATGATGGTGGGCCTGCCATCCTGCAATGTAGGTCATCCGATTTATATCTGACGGATAGGAAGGAAAATATGGCAATGTACCCGCACTCTTCACCACATTTGTAGATAAGGCCTTCCCTCGTTCATCCTTTTCTCCCACAAGATCTTGATGTTCCGTGCAACGCACGGGCATCTTGCTAGTAAGAGTAGAAATTAGACATATACCACTTCTTGAATCTTGAAACCAACAACATTCCTCCCTTATGTCATCAAAACCGCCAAAGGAATATATTTCGAGTGAAACATAACATATTTTTAGTGATATACGTATTTCAAAACTAGACTTTTTTTCTATCAAATCGGTGAATATGTATTAATATACTTTGATCGTGTGGCAACGCATTGGCACATTGCTAGTAGTTATTATTATTTTTTGGACACCAGACAAACGGTGGAGTACATATACGAAGAGAAGAGGCACACGCATGCAGTCGGCCTCTCGCTGTCTCGCACACATGAGTGTTACGTAAAGGCGATGCTAACAAATAAACCCTAAAACCCTAGGTGCAAGATTGCTGCATTCGCGGGTACCGGGTACGTGGTGGAGCACCTTTGTAGGAATAGTCAGCTCGCGTGATAATTTGATCCGTAGGAGTTGATGGTCGGGACCACAGGTGAACGACTTGGAGCGCGGTGGCTCGCCAGTTGCCACAGATCGAGTAGCCATGTTTAAAATATCAATTTTTAGCGGGGTTAAGAGTTCCGATTTTCAATGTCGCGTTATAAGTAGTAAGTAGTTTTTAGAACGATTGGTATGGAGCGAAAATGGAATTCATAGTACTACGTACCTCCTTGGCGTATGGTTGTATGGTTTTTTTTGCGATGGAGGTTGTATGGGTTTATGTTGCGAGATGTTGAACCTGGTAGTTCTAGGGCAAATACTATGGTTTAGATTTAGATGCTGGTTTTCAGTAATGAAAATCGGAAGGGGAAATCCTTCTTTGATTAAAAAAAGTACTACATCCATTCTGGTTTACTAGTCCCCATCGTACTTTGGGTCAAAGTTTGTCCACGAATTTTTACTTGTAAAATGTGAATGGAAAACGAGATTTTGTTATACCCAAACAAAAAATGACTGCAGGGAGTGATTTCTCTGACACGGACGCGACCTCTCATAGCGCAGGCATTGAACCGGCGCGCCGGCCAAGAGGGCCGCACTCGCTGCAGGCCCGGCTGAGCACGCCTCCTCGCCGCGTGCAACCAGCTTAAGACTGCCCCGCCTGCCTTCATTGAATCCGCGCGTGTGCCGGCAACACGTCCTTCCGTGAGCCGGCAGGCATTTTAGAACACAAAAATGACTAAAATATAATTAATTTACTCATGGTTTTGACTTGTTGTGCTCGCACGGGTAGCAGGAACTAGTAGAGGATTTTCTTTATTTATAACTCTCCTCACATTTTTTGTCTTTGAAGTGAATCATGGTTGTGGACATTATGTATGAATGTGCAGATATCTGTGAACATGAGTTTGATGTGGAAGTTGAACTTGGAATGTCGGGCTTGCACGTGAACTATACCATGTCCAATGCTTCATCTGTTATTGTTTGGAAAGTAATTGTTGCTATTACATGAACCGAAAAAAAACATTTTGTGCCACATTAGTAGATGCACGGACATCACAACAGGCATGCTGACTGGATAAACATTTGAACCTAGCTATTATGAAGGAAATTTTGTATTGACAACAGTTTAAGATAGTAGGAGACGCCTAGCCTGCACTGCCTCTGCTAGCTTATTTTTGGCTTGTTCCATCTCTTCTTTGGCTTGGGTGAAGAGAGCATCTGATTGCTCTTTTCGCTTCTTCAGGAACTCAGCTACATTCTCAAGGGATGCTGCACACTTTCTTTCAGCCTTTACTAATGCCACGAGGACACGAACAGCTGACGACTCCACCTGGCTTGTGTGTAATCCATCATCATCTAGGAATTTGCACCTTGTGTCTAATCCAGCATCATTAGGGAACTGGCACCTTGTGTGTAATCCAGCCTCATTTTGGAAACATGATCTCGAGGTTGACCATACTTCCTTCCTTGCAGGAACTGCATCCTGACATGAAGTTACTTCTTTTTTAGATCAATACTCAGAGCAACCTAGATCCATTTAGTAGAAGCCAGATAAACAGAACTCGGAGAAGTGAATTCAAAAGGAAAATAAAAACAAAAACAAACTACAAGGTGAGAACACCCACTTCCTACATCAAGCTAAAAACGAAAGCATTAGGACGATTAAGACTCTTCTTATTACACATCGAAGAACACCACGCTTAAGAGAAACAGAAACTACAACATATACACATCGAAGAACACGAGGCTACACGAAAGTAATTGAAAGGGTGTTACTTACCAAAGCTCGTTTTACAGGTTCGGTGCAGCTCCTCTTTAACTTGCCACGCTCCTTGAAGATGTCCCAAATATCCCGTGTTGGTCTTGATTGCTCCTCTGCATGTTCACACTCGTGGTTTTAAAATCTCAACATGGCAAGAAAAATATACTAGTAGTAATACTCGCGCATCTTGTGGGCAACATTAAAGTACTCGTCTTCCATGTTAGAGCATCTCCAACAGAATCGCAACGCGCGGCGCTTTAAAAATCTCAACATGCTATCTCTACTCTCTTCTCTACAGTTATATTTATTTTATATTTTATATTTAATATTTATCTCTACTTCCTTTACTATCTACATTTTTTTCTCTATACATTTTTTTCTTGCAATATAGGCCGTCTAATTTATATCTGACAGATAGGAAGTAAACAAATGGGAATTTTGCAAAAAGATACCCATACCCCTCTCCAGATTTGCAAATAAGGCCTTCCCTCGTTCATCCTTTTCTCCCACAAGATAAGCTACTCATACAAATGCATCTTGATGCGTGCAATGCATGGGCATCTTGCTAGTTCTAAAAACCTTTCCATCATTTGCCACACTATTGGTTGCAGACGAAAAACCTACCCAAGCACAGCGTGATACAGGAGCGACGCACAATTACAAGCTGATATTCTGTTGGACAATGGAGGCTATAACCAATTACTTTTACGGGAACAATAGCACCTAGGAAATTTGAAGGGTAGGTATGAACAAAATTGGAACTGCACATGTACTGCTAAGTGATTCAATACACACATTACCAACCGAGGAGGAGAACGATGGTCGCGGTGGCCTCTGTGAGTCATGGTCGGCAACGAGAGTCAGTTCATTGTCCATGATGGTGGTACTTCTGCGCTTGGCGTCAGCTTCCGGGAAGCAGATCCGAGACTGTGGAAGGCGATGCAGGGGAAGAGGCTCCGTGTACGACGATGATGGTGGACCGGCTCTAGTGCGGCGTACGAGGTTGTCGATGAGGCAGATACGCTGCGGTGGACGAGTGCGCTGATGTAAAGGGGAGGAGCACAAAGGCTGCAGTGCCGTGGAGAAGTCTATTTTGCGGTGGGGATAGAAAATGGGGAGTATTCAGGTGTACTACTCTGGGTGCCGGGGTGGGGTTGGCTGGGTAGGGTGAACCTGAAGTTACGAAAACAATCCCCTACCAAGCGTCATCCGTAGTCCTATTCCGAAGGCTATGATGGTAACTTCCCACTGCTCGAATCAGGGTCACGGGAGATTTTCCCGCCGACCTCAAAATTTTGTGACACTAGACTCCCCGTGTGGCGTGTTGAGTGATTCGGCTAAGCAACTAGCGAGTAGTAGTAGTAAACTCTGCATATTAGGTTTGACCGAAGTCAAACTTCCTAAAGTTTGACCAAGTTTATAGAAAAATATAAACATTTACCATAACAAATATGTATGATGTGAAAGTACATTCAATAATGAATCTAATGGTATTTATTTGTTATTGTATATATTAATATTTTTCGTTGTAAGCTTTCTGAGAGTTTACAAAACTTGACTTTGACCAATGCTAATACGCGGACTTAAATAAAAATGGAGGGAGTACACATTTTTTTCTTAGTTTGTAGTGAACTAATCATTTGTTGAAATTGTGAAATAAATATATTAGGCTATTGACTTCGAATGTAATGGTCTATACAATTCAATAGTTACAATCATTGTCGAATCCCAAGATGTATACAAGGTCTATAGTACTTCACAACATGCTCAAACTCACATAATCCTAGTCAAATGAGAATCTAAATGCATTTCATAGTTATTACTTTTTAGGATGCAACAAAAACAACCATAACTCTACATCAGCCATTATAGAAGCAACATTTTGACATATCCCAATGTGTGAATGAAACGTGCAGAGAGAGCTTTTCAAGATGGAGCAGATAGGGAGGGAAATATTGTATGTATGTGGACGAGAGAGTAGGAGACAAACCTAACAAGACACAGAGAGAGATAGAGAGATAAAGAGAGAGGAAGAAGTTAGGTCTGTGAGAAAGATGGATACATGTAATATACATGAGATGCGTGTGCATCTGGATTCTGTATACGTGGAAGGAGCAGAGACAACATGTTTGATGAGAGAGTTGGAAAAACATGGACGAGAGGGGAAGGATCTCATGGGTTGAGGGATTGACAATTTTGTGCGGGGGAGAGAGGGATTGGTAATTTTGTGCAAGAGAGAGAGAGAGAGGGTGGGGGAGGAGTCAGTCAGCCGTCGTCACATCACCCTGCTTCCAAATGACCCCGCATTCTCTAGTGCGGTGTGGTCGCCGTCTTCGATATGCTCGATGCCCTCTTTGAAGATTGAGGTGTTGTGCATGTTGGGGGTGCAAAGAAGCACAAGCGAGAGTGGTCACTGTATAACCTTGGATGGGGATGAATTGTGTGCTCGGGGGAGTGTGTGTGTGTGTGTTGTGCTGCGTGTGTCTCTGTGTGTGTGTGTGTGTGTTAGATATTGAGAGAAAACAAACCTAAGGAGAGAAATGGGTATTCACGAAGAGATTGTGCGGGCCTTGAGGTGGGCAGGGGCCGGGTGAGGGTGTCAAAATGTGTGCGTTGATGCATGTGTTGCATGCGATCTAGCAAGGGACGGACGAATCGAGAGAGACGGTTGTTGTGTTACAGATGCTCCTCTCTCTGTCTCTCTCTCCCTCTCTCTCTCTCACACACACACACAAGTAAACTAGAAGACCGTTCTCTCATTTATACACAACGTATCGGCATCTGTCTATGTCTCACTCATGCATGATCATTTACACATTCACACCCCTCTATGTCTGTATCACACGCACACCGTCTCCACATTGCCCTTCCGCCACAACACACATATGGACACATACACATGTTCTCTCTTAGTCGCACACACAAAATCAGTATTAAAAAACTAGGGCGCACCTAAAACGTGCAAATCCAAATAAACACGAATGGAGCTAAATACAAATATATGGAAATATTGCAGCGTCAAGAACTTTCACAGGAAAAAAAAGTTGAGTAATATTCGAGGATTGTTTTCACACACACACACACACACACACAAAGGTTCGGTGGATGTCCTTCGAGCGCGACACGGTGACGCACCGTTCGATCGACCGCGCGGCCGCGGTTCACGCGCTTGCACATGATGTCGTATCGTGGCTGTGGTACTAACCTGCCTAAGTCTAATGTTTACGTGTACTAGTACGGTTTTCTTTTAAGTTTGACCAACCTTATATATAAAACTAAAGTAAGCTCCCACATGCGCACTCATCAATATGCCGCCGCTGCCGTTGCGCATGCCGGCGCCCGCCTGCTCCGGCCAACAATTTCTCGCCCATCACTGCCGTGTCGCCGCCATCCCTGTGCCATGAAGCCGAAGGCTCGCCCGCTCATGTCGCCTGCAGTCCCTCCTCGCGATGCCTCCACACTGCCAAGCAAGCGAGCAGCTGGTGGAGTCGTGTCTATGCACGCAGCATACGAAGAGGAGGACGAGCGCGTGCTCCAGCATGCCGGCGAGGAGGAACTAGCGTGTCATTGTCGTCTCCGCCCACGGGGAGGAGGCGCGCATGGTGGCTATCACGGCGGAAGCCGGTCGCGTGCGCGTTGAGCACGCAAACCGGGTGCGGACGCGGAATCCACCTTTGAGACCTTGAATGCCACGTGGATCCTACAATCTGAAGGAGCAATTTGGGTCAGTCGACTCATGTGAGCCGTTTGATGCAACATTGATGGCTAGAAGGGCTTCTTCCACCTCTTCTGTCATCTTCTTCCTTTGCTCCGTCGAACTTCTTTGACAAATCGACTGACCCAAATTATACTACTAGTACGAACGTATTAAGTACAGTAGGAACACGAAGATACGAGCAGTAGTACCAACTGCAAGAAGAACAGTAGTAAGACATAGTACTAGTACTACTGTACGTACTAAAGAGTTCAAATAACGAGAAAGAACATAAACATAGTTCTGCTGGGGCCTCAGCACAACACACCCTTGAAAATAAACTAAGCAACTAGTCCGCTTGACACTGCAGTAGAACCAGCATGAGCGACGACACTGCCACCTACTCGGAGTCCGAGTCCACGTCCTTGACTTCGTCCTCGTCCCTCTTCCTCTTCCTATTCGCCGACGCTTCTTTGCTTGAACCGGACACTGGGCTCTGCTTCCTCATCCAACCCTTGTAGATATTTAAACAAAGGTAGGCATCCATTGCTGCATACAGGATGTGATCTTCATCTAATGTCTTCGACTCCCATGCATGATGAAACTCATGATGCGGTTTCTTCAGTTTAGCATACGAAGGATCAATCATGGCTGCTGCCAGGGCCAGCATTGAAGGTTGAGAGGAGGACACCAGGCTTGCCTTCTGGAGATCGAAGGGCTGGCCTACAACGAGACCTATCTGACGCAGGACATCCCTGTCGTTCTTAAGGCCTACAGTAACGAATTTCACTCTTTTGTCCTTGAGGAAGTTCTTAAAATCCTGGCACTCAACGTAGCCATGGCATATGTGGTAGACCAAGCAAACATTATGTACGCAAACCTGGATCATGGCGGGCTTCTTCCTCTCTTCGTCCTTTAGATCCTTCTCTCGTCCCAGGACTGTGGTGTACTCAACATCTAGCCCAGCGACCCACTCATCCGTTGAACTGTTGAACATGCGTAGGAAGCGAGCAAGCCATGCTTTCACCATGTCGGATCCACGTGTGTAGATGACGATGAATTGATCACCGGTGATGGCTCTAACCTGGTACTCAGCGGCGACCATGGAGATTTGGGAGGCCATGGATTTTGGAGGAGGGTTAGGAGAAGTTGAATTGTTGTACCCCGCAAAAAAAACTAGGAGCGAACTAATGTGAAAGGACGTGACGACTGGGAGTGAACTATTGTAAGGTAAAAGACGGGGACGAGTACGGCGTGCGAACGACGTGGGGTTGCTGGCTTGCCCGGTGGATAAACGGCTGCAAGCCCCCAAAGAGTTCTCGAGAACTATGCGGGATCCACTAGATGTCATGTCTACTAGACCCATATCGTAGGCCTGATGGTATGGCTTCTTCCTGTTCGCACACCATGCTGGCGCATGGATGTAACTTCACTTAATTCTGTCAAACGTCGCGCCTCCCACAACCTTCGCCTCCCTCGCGCGGTCGCGCCCTTTGAGACTTCGACTGGCTATAAATGAGCAATTTTTTTGCCTTTTTTAGACAAGCAATTTTTTTGCCTACTCCGCATGCATGATACTCCGTCTGGTCCTTTTTACTCCCATCATCCGTTTGCAAAGTGTTTGGCCAAATTTATAATTTTTTTGAACACCACCTTATATTAATTAACCAGCCACACCAGTTGTCGGTGTTAAAACCGGCGGATCTCGGTAGGGGGTCCCGAACTGTGCGTCTAAGGCGGATGGTAACACGAGGCAGGGAACACGATGTTTTACCCAGGTTCGGGCCCTCCTAATGGAGGTAAAACCGTACGTCCTGCTTGATTTATCCTTGATGATATGAGTATTACAAGAGTTGATCTACCACGAGATCGGAGAGGCTAAACCCTAGAAGCTAGCCTATGGTATGATTGTATGTTGTCCTACGGACTAAAACCCCCCGGTTTATATAGACACCGGAGGGGGCTAGGGTTACACAAGGTCGGTTACAAAGGTGGAGATATACATATCCGTATTGCCTAGCTTTCCTTCCACGCCAAGTAGAGTCCTATCCGTACATGAGACGAAGTCTTTAATATTGTATCTTCATAGTCCAACAGTCCGGCCAAAGGATATAGTCCGGCTGTCTGGAGACCCCCTAATCCAGGACTCCCTTAGTAGCCCTTGAACCAGGCTTCAATGACGATGAGTCCGGCGCGCAGTATTGTCTTCGGCATTGCAAGGCGGGTTCCTCCTCCGAATACACCACAGAAGAATTTGAATACAAGGATAGTGTTCGACCCTGCAAAATAAGTTCCACATACCACCGTAGAGAGAATAATATTTGCACAAATCTAATCTGCTGACACATTTTGGCAACACGACATTATGCCATGGTCCGGTGATTATTCGAACCATTTCCTTTAACTAGCCCCACACATAACGCGAGGCAGTTTCTTGACATGTCTTGTCAAAGCAGAGATCGTGTCCCCCTTATTACAGGATCCTCATCAATATGGGCGTGGGTAACCCAACCGTGCCATTGACTACGGCGTTTAGGGGATAAGCGAGTTTTACCAGGCTAGTGGGGGCGCATAGTTTCGGCCGCCCTTATAAAGGGACAAGATTTAACCTTTTTCTACACACACCTTCTACCTCCTTGCTCATCCATTCTTGCACACTCGATCTCCAACACCCAAGTCCACACCCTTCCCCTCAACCTTCTCCAAACATGTCCGGAGCGGGCGGTAAATGGATGGCTTCCTCCGTTACAGAGGGACATATCAAGAAGCTGCGCGGAGCCGGATACTTAGCCACGAATATCGCGCATCGGCTGCCCGCTGCGGGGCAGATCGTCCCTACCCCGGAACCTCACGAGAGGGTAGTTTTCCTCCACCACTTCCTCCGCGGACTGGGGTTTCCCCTCCATCCATTCGTCCGTGGTCTCATGTTCTACTATGGGCTGAACTTCCATGATCCCGCCCCGAACTTCATCCTCAACATTTCGGCGTTCATCATGGTGTGTGAGGCTTTCCTCCGCATCCGGCCCCACTTCGATCTGTGGCTGAAGACCTTCAATATCAAGCCGAAGGTGGTGGGAGGCCAACAAGAAGAATGCGGCAGAGCCATGGTGGTCAAGATGCCCAATGTTATATGGCTCGAAGGCTCCTTCGTGGAGACCATAAAGGGGTGGCAATCGGCGTGGTTCTACATCACCGAGCCGCGACACCAACTGGGTGGCGGCCCCCGAGTTTCGATCCGGAATCCCCACGCGGCTCACCTCCTGGAAAGAGAAGGGCCTGTCCTGGGGTTCATCGATGGAGCTGGACGGACTCCAGAAGTGTATCCGGAATATGGCAAGCAAAAAGCTCAAGCTTGTCAACATAGTCCAGGTCATGCTCATCCGCCGGATCCTCCCGTGTCAACAACGGGACTTCAATTTGTGGGAGTTCGACCCAGCCCAGCACCAGACTCTGAGCGAGCTCTTTGACACGACGCATAAGGACGTCTAGAGAGTGTTGTTCAAGGGTGCCGAGGTCCCTCCCTCTCTCACCGAGGACCGTGGGCTAAGCGCGAAGCGCCCAGCGCATTCGGTGAGTTCTATACATCCGATAGGATATTTTATTTCCCTTAGCTTAATCATGTGTGTGGTCTGAGCAACATGCCTTTGACAGGACTGGGTGGAGACGTCGGGACAGATTAACTGTCCGGCCCCTCTGCCCGAAGACACTGCGGACGCTCTCCTGACGGAGATGCTGACTCCGGCTCCTTACAAGGTGCCGGAGAAGACCAAGAAGGTCAAGGGAACCCGAAAGAGTTCCCGACGCCAGGTGTTATCGGACTCATCGTCTGATAACTCCGCGACGCACTCCTCCCCCGAAGACGAGGAGGAAGATGAAGATGCTCCCCCTCCAGTCGGGGGAGACAAGAAAAGGAAGGCCGCCCCAACTGTGGGGCCTAAGGGTCCAAGAAGGGAAGGACTCTCCTTCCGGACTACTCCACCACCGCCGCCGAAGGCGAAGACGAGTGGCTGCTCAGGGCCAAGCCCCTGGCGAAGTCGTAAGTATTCGGATGCCAGAGTAATTCATAGCATACCTTTGTCGCATTGCTTCTCCTAACGCCGAATTATGATTATGCAGACCGCCACGAGCCCGTATCGACGTATCGTCGGACGGCTCCCTGGGCTCGTCGGATATGGATAGCGATCCACTTCCGACCGCCACCTCCCCTTGCCCTATGGACAACACCGAGGTATTGTCTCAAGAGGCACCGGGTCGAGGGGAGACAGTCCTGGAGGCGCCTCAAGGCGACATTCCGGATTCCGGGAGTAGAGGGAGCAAGGCTCCCGAGGGCTCCGAGTTCGGCCCTCAGCTGAACACTGCGCCGGAACCTCCAGTGGTTCCGGACTCAGGCAGGCGGCCTCCTTCCAAAAGGGGCAAGACGCCTGTGTCGGTGACATCTGTCCATCCAGAGGCACCAGACAATCTGCTGGGAGCGCTTCGCAGCGCTTCCATCGACGAAGAGCACCACACTATTATGAGTGTGGTGGTCCAGAAGGTTCAATCCGCCAAGAGCGGACTGACTGAAGCCTGTGCCAGCCTTCTAACAGGCTTTGAGGTAAGCATTTGAGATATAGGAAAACTATTACTGCATAGATAGTAGCCCCTGATGCTCTGTTCGGTGTTCGCAAAGAAAAGCCGAATAGAGGATCAAACAATATTGCAGGAGTCTAATATAAGTATGTCTATATGCGTATGCAGGCTTCGCTGCTGGCCTCTTCTGCACTGACTGCGGAGGTCGCCGCACTGAAGCAGGACCTTAAAGGGTCCAAGGAAGAGCTCGGCCTTGCCAAGAGGCAGCTCAAGGAGAACAAAGGTAAGTAGTACCTAGTCTATGGATATATATATATATATATATAAAGAATGCGATTGCAAAATGACAGGATCATCGTAAATTTGCCAGGGGCCACGACCGAGGTGGCGACCCTGAAGCAAGCGCTATCCGAGGCTGAAAACAAAGCGGCCAAGGAGCGCACCGAGCGGGAAAGGCATGAGGCTCGGGTGGGCGAGGTGCAGCAAGAGCTCCACGCTCTCGTGACGAAGCACGAGGCGTTGGAGATTGACTTGAAGACGCGAGAGTCCGAGCTTGCCGCGGCCCTCGAGAGCGCAAAGAATGCCAAGGCCGAAGCCCAAAAGGCCCTCGAGGAGATTGATGCGATGAAGAAGATAGCGGCGGGTAAGGCATTCTATATGCAAAGCAAGCGTGTGAGAGTAAATTACTTGTTACTTACCCGAATCCGGAGCTCTCCAGGAGCATTCGCAGATTTGCCCCGCAGCGTGTCGGATGCCGCACAGTCTTACCAGGCCGAGGAGGGAAGCTCAACGGAGAAGCTGTCCTGGTCTCAGTATACTGGGACCAAAGACCCGATGCCTCTGGGCGACCAGCTGAAGCAACTGGTCGAGCTACACAAGGCGGCCGAACAGGCCATGAAGGGCTTTATAGTCCGGATGTGGCCTGGCGACGCCCTTCCCAACAGCTACTTCGGCCTGGTGAGGCGGCTTGTAGATGCCTGCCCACGGCTGGAAGTCATCAATCGGTCCATCTGCATCGAAGGTGCACGTCGGGCTTTCGCCCGTGTGAAGGTGCAATGGGCCAAGATGGATGCCATGAAGCTGGTGAAGGAAGGGCCGCCGCAGGGCAAGGAGCATCGCCACCCCAAGATGTACTATGAGGGTGTCCTGAAGGGTGCCCGTCTCGTAGCGGACGAGTGTGCCAAAGATGTAATATTTGAATGAACTTGCTCATGTAATCCTGTATTACGAAAACTTGTTCATATGCGCTATGCAACGCTTGTTTGAATTTAAAATATTACCTTCTGTTCGGCTGTTTATCAAATCTGAGAGATGGCTAGTCGTCGGCTTCTGCCCCCACGCCACGAGTGCGGGGGTGTTCGGGATAAACCTGAGCACTCTTGTTCCCATTGTTGGGTCCTTCGAGGGAGGTGCTCAGCACAACGAACAAGGCAATCGGACCATAATGCGTTATCACTCTCACTTAGCCATAGAATTCTATAATTTTAAATTTTGGCGAAGCCCCTATTATTCGGAAGACCGAATTCGGGGCGCGATACACGCCTTAAGCCGGACAGGGCCGACTCCTCGCTCTAAGCGGCATAAGTCTTTAGGGACTTGAAACCTCTTGAACAGCGACCAGTCTCTCGCCTTATCATGACAGTCAGTTTTAGCTTTCTCTACTGAGGTGCTTAGCCCAGCAGAACCGAGGCACAATCGTAGTAGTTCTCCCAGTGCTACCTTAGCCGATATAGCAGAACGTAAGGTACCAAAACATGGAAGTCGGGCAAACCCAACTATTGACCCAAGACATGATTCAGAGCTGATGCATATAGTGCTATAAGTTCGGCGTGCCGCACTGTCGAAAGTGTTCGGACTTCTCACGCCGTATTATGGGGTATGCTTAAGCCCCTAGCGTATTGGCCGTACCAGAGTGTACGGGTTCTAGATGTTGTGAATGAACATCTATATAAAAGGGAAGAATGCAATAATAGTCTTAATGCTATGCATTGTTTATTCAGAAAGGTGCGTTAAAGCAGAATGATACAAGTAGTGCGATAAGCAAAAAGTGGGACCGTTTATCATGTCCCTTCCAAGGGCAAGCTGAGGAATAGTATTAAAGCAAATATTTCTCTCGTTATCGTAATCCACCTGGGAGTTCCATGGTGTGACGTAGCTTTCTGCCTCCTAGGTTGCTGCATCTTGTGTTCGGCGATCATGCTGCCAGACAGGGTTTCCGGAGAGTAAAGTCCTGAAAGAGAAAAATAACAAAGCGGGAAGCCCCTAGTGCGGTTTAAGCGCGACTTGGAGCGTGCCGCAGTCGTGCCCCCTCCCCGCCTGTGCCCATGGTATTTTTAATTCGTAATTATGTATGTGTGGCATGGATTTCGCCGCTTGGCTGGGACCGGGGTAGGGGCCGCATTGCTATGCGAGCTCGGGACGTTCCAGGCGGTCCTGTTGCCGATTACTCCGGGCGCGCTTGAAGGTGTCCGGGTCCTTAATCGCCGAACTAGTGGATTTCCTTAAGAGGCTGCTTTGCGCTTCTGCTGCGAGGGCCGTAGTGTGCTCCTCCGTGCGGAGAGAGCGCTCTGTGTCTCCATTGACTGTGATGACCCCCCGAGGTCCTGACATCTTGAGCTTGAGATATGCATAATGCGGTACTGCATTCAATCTTGCAAATGCGGTTCGCTCGAGCAGTGCATGGTAGCCACTACGGAACGGGACTATGTTAAAGATTAACTCTTCGCTTCGGAAGTTATCCGGAGATCCGAAGACCACTTCCAGTGTTACTGAGCCTGTGCAATGGGCCTCTACACCTGGTATGACGCCTTTAAAGGTCGTTTTAGTGGGTTTGATCCTTGAGGGGTCTATACCCATTTTGCGCACTGTGTCCTGATAAAGCAGGTTCAGGCTGCTGCCGCCGTCCATTAGGACTCAAGTGAGGTGAAATCCGTCAATGATTGGGTCTAGGACCAGTGCGGCGAATCCTCCATGACGGATACTAGTGGGGTGGTCCCTGCGATCGAAGGTGATCGGACAGGAGGACCATGGGTTGAACTTGGGGGCGACTGGCTCCAACGCATATACTCCCTGAGCGCACGCTTCCGCTCCCTCTTGGGGATGTGGGTTGCGTATATCATGTTCACCGTCCGCACTTGTGGGGGGAACCTCTTCTGTCCTCCGGTGTTAGGCTGCCGGGGCTCCTCCTCGTCATTGCTATGTGACCCCTTATCCTTGTTTTCGACATTTAACTTGCCGGCCTGCTTGAACACCCAAAAATCCCTGTTGGTGTGGTTGGCTGGCTTGTCGGGGGTGCCATGTATTTGACACGAGCGATCGAGTATATGATCCAAACTGGACGGGCCCGGAGTGCTTCTTTTGAATGGCTTTTTCCGCTGACCGGGTTTAGAGCCTTTGAATCTGGCATTGACTGCCGTATCCTCGGTATTGTCGCTGTAAATGCGACACTTATGCTTGTTGCGACATGACCTACCATTGCCGTCCTTGGTATCCGAAGTACCATGGTTCTTTGATATGTTATTACTGCGAGCCAGCCAGCTGTCTTCTCCCGCACAAAAGCGGGTCATGAGTGTCGTGAGGGCTGCCATAGATTTCGGCTTTTCCAGGCGAAGGTGCCGGGCGAGCCACTCATTGCGGATGTTGTGCTTAAAAGCTGCTAGGGCCTCTGCATCCGGACAGTCGACGATTTGATTTTTCTTTGTTAGGAACCGTGTCCAGAATTGCCTGGCCGATTCCTCTGGCTGCTGAATTATGTGGCTCAAGTCATCGGCATCTGGTGGTCGCACATAAGTGCCTTGAAAGTTGTTGAGGAATGCGGCTTCCAGATCTTCCCAACAGCCAATGGACTCTGCTGGCAAGCTGTTGAGCCAATGCCGAGCTGGTCCTTTGAGTTTTAGTGGGAGGTATTTGATGGCGTGTAGGTCATCACCGCGGGCCATGTGGATGTGTAGGAGGAAATCCTCGATCCATACCGCATGATCTGTTGTGCCGTCGTATGATTCAATATTTACGGGTTTGAAACCCTTTGGGATTTGATGATCCATTACTTCGTCTGTGGAGCATAAGGGGTGTGCGGCGCCTCTGTACTAGGCTATGTCGCGACGCAGCTCGAATGAGTCTTGCCCGCTGTGTTCGGCCCGGCCGGACTTACTTTTACTGTATCCGGCGTGACGATTATCATCTCGCATAGTGGCGCGCCCTCGTGATCCGTAGATCAATCTTGCATGTTTTTCTTTGTCCTCCAATACGTCTCACAGGCCTGGCGTATTTCCCCATGCCTTTTCATTTGAATGGCGTCGGGGTGCGGGCTGAGCTTTTGGCTGGAATGCCTCTCTGTCACGGCCACGAGGTGGCCGATCAGCCGCGTCATACGCCGGGGATGTAGGTTTCGGTGCTTCCTCCTCCAGTCGGGGTAGCAACCTGCACTTTGGGTAAATCTTGGAGGGGCGTTCGAGTTTATATTCCTCGGCCGCCAGGACTTCGGTCCATCTGTCAGCCAGCAAATCTTGATCAGCTTGAGCTGCTGCTACTTTTCCTTGAGGCTATTTGCCGTGGCTATAAGCCGGCGCTTGAAGCGCTCTTGGTCGACGGGATCCTCTGGCACGATGAATTCGTGATCGTCGAGGCTTGCCTTGTCTTCGAAGGGAGGCATGTAATTACCATCCTCCGCCTCTCCATCTGCCGCTCTCTCAGGAGGGCTGGCTCCTTCATCCTCCTGCTCTAAATCTTGCTGGAGGGGATTGTTGTTGTCTTCGTCACTCTCCGGAGTGCTATTATCTCCGGTGCCGGTATCACCACTTTTTCCTTGGCGGGACTTAGAGCGGCGCCGCTGACGCCGGCGCTTGGGTTGCTTTTTGGAGGGCTCATCCTCCGTTGTCTCGTCACCATTTCCTTCTTTGGGTGTATCCACCATGTATATATATCGTATGATGAGGTGGCTGTCCAGTGCCCTGTGAGCAGTGGTTCCTCTTCGACTCCCGCATCGTCATCCATACCGTTGAAGTCGAGCGTGTCGGTTAAGTCGTCGACAGTGGCTGCTAAGTGGGTGGTGGGTGGGCGGCGAATTTCTTCGTCATCCGCATCCCAATCCCGCCGGACGTAGTTTGGCCAGGCCTCTCCTGACAAGGAGAAAGACCTTAATGAGTTCAATATGTCACCAAAGGGCGAGTGCTGAAAAATATCCGCGGAGGTGAACTCCATGATCGGCGCCCAATCGGATTCGACAGGAACGGGCGCAGGCGGTTCGGAGTCCGTGGCCGGAGAAGGATCCGGCAGTTTGGCAACACGGCTCTCGTGAAGGGTAAGGTCGATATTCGGCTCGATCGCCGCTAAGGATACGGCCTCCGTGACGGGGTCCATCCACCCATCCATGGATGGCGCAACTGGCTCCGAATTGAGGCTCGGAGCGGCTGCCGGTGCGATCTCCTGAATATGGTCCGATGGTAGAGCTAAATCGTACTCATCGTGACCGCGCGACACACAAGGCAGGGGCTCGAATCCGTCGAAGATCAAGTCTCCCCGGATATCGGCCGTGTAGTTTAAGCTTCCAAACCTGACCTGGTGGCCAGGGGCGTAACTTTTGATCTGCTCCAGATGGCCAAGCGAGTTGGCCCGCAGTGCGAAGCCGCCGAACACAAAGATCTATCCAGGGAGAAAAGTCTCACCCTGGACTACATCGCTATCGATGATCGTAGGAGCCATCAAGCCTAACGGTGACGACATAGAGGAGCTCTCAATGAAAGCACCAATGTCGCTGTCAAAACCGGTGGATCTCGGGTAGGGGCTCCCGAACTGTGCGTCTAAGGCGGATGGTAACAGGAGGCAGGGAACACGATGTTTTAACCAAGTTCGGGCCCTCTTGATGGAGGTAAAACCCTACGTCCTGCTTGATTTATTCTTGATGATATGAGTATTAAAAGAGTTAATCTACCATGATATCGGAGAGGCTAAACCCTAGAAGCTATCCTATGGTATGATTGTATGTTGTCATACGGACTAAAACCCCCCGGTTTATATAGGCACCAGAGGGGGCTAGGGTTAGACAAGGTCGGTTACAAAGGTGGAGATATACATATCCGTATTGCCTAGCTTGCCTTCCATGCCAAGTAGAGTCCTATCCGGACACGAGATGAAGTCTTTAATCTTGTATCTTCATAGTCCAACAGTCTGGCCAAAGGATATAGTCCGGCTGTCCGGAGACCCCCTAATCCAGGACTCCCTCACCAGTACACTCATTCGATACAATATTCACCACACAGGGCGGTACGTTATTTACAAGAATACCATCTAATCTATTGTCAAAGCTATACTTAGCGATTAAGTGTGCCACCTTATTGGCCGAACGACTAATCTTTGACAATTGAAAATTGTTGATCAACTTCGAGATGCTCAACGCTTTCATCTTCAGGTCACGCATAGCAGACCTTTCATAGTCCCCCGATGCAAGAGACGCTACCACAAAAGCGCAATCAGTCTCTAAAATTACAGGATTATGAAGAGAAATACCTATGTAGAGACCGACAATGCAAGCCCTAAGCTCAGCTTCCTCCACGCTTTGACAGGCATCAATGAAATCCCACGACCAAATTTATACTAAAAATATCAATATCTACAATACTGATTATAATGAGTATAAGAACTACGTTTTATAATGAGTGTAAAAATATTGATTTGACATTGTGAATGTTGACACATTTTTCTGTAAGTCTGGTGAAAGTAGAGGTACATTGACTTCAAAAAAAACTTAAATGCACAATGCAGACTAGTTCCTCCGTCCAGGTGCGTGCCATGTCCTATCTTGTCATCACAACAAGGTTAGCTATTAGAGTACCACTACCTCCCTTCTAGTTTAAAGGGCTTGATTCAAAAATTTCACCTACTCTTGGCAAGATAGTAGAGGCGGTGGAATAGTTTTTGAAGTCCGCAAAAGTACTCAACTAGTGCTATCGTTCTTCACAAAAAATGTGTTTACCAATGCATGCATGAACACTAGTTACTCTAACCCCCCTCTCTTCTTTAATTATTTGCCACATCAGCATGTTTGCTATTCCCGTGTGCATGATACCAGCTAAGATACCACCATTATGGCCAGCCTTAATCATCGCATGCAATAATTTAGTGCACCTTGAAATATGTACATGTGTGGGGCGTGTATGTTTTTAATGACTTGAGACTATACCTAGCCCGGCATGCAAGATGACTTATTATGCACCGTTCCCCATACCTGCAGGAAGCCCGTGTGAAAAAATCTACATGCATGACTCTCCTCCCCCTATGCTCGTCCAATCCATTGTGACCAGTAATATTTCCACCCCTTCGCTCCCCCGTAATTTACTCCAACAAATATGCCCACGTAGCTGTTACTTAACTGTAGGTGCATTGGGTCACTAACATATGGGCCCAACAGGGGTCTGGCCCACATGTCAGTGACGCAACTGGACCTGCAGTTAAGTCAGTGCAGCTCAGTCCATATCTTACGTAGGTGTGCCATTGCTCGCTATAAATACTGCGCCTCCCACGACATCACTATCTCCTCCCCCTCACATTCACGTTCATCACTATCTCCTCCCCCTCCCTCTCCCGTCGACCACCATGGCATCGCCCCTCCCAAGCCCTAGGAGCCCCTCGCTGCACCGTGCGGACGGTCACGCGTCGCCGTTCCGTTCCTCACCGCCACTAGTCGAGGAGGACGCGTCGGTGTTCCGCTACTCGCCGCTACGCGACGTCCGTTCCTCGCCGCCACTAGTCGAGGAGGACGCGTCGGCGTTCCACTCCTCGCCGCACCGCACCGTGTCACCATTCCGTTCCTCGCCGCCACTAGTCGAGGAGGACATGTCGGTGTTCTGCTCCTCGCCGCGACGCGTCGAGGTGGATGCGTCGGCGTTCCCAATCTCGCCAGCACGCGCGCCGGAGGACGCGTCGGCTCCCTGCTATGAGGAGAACACCGCGCCGCCCGCCGAGCCCCCCAGCCTTGAGGGGCTTTGGAAAGAAATGGATGTCGCCTTGTGGGAGGCTTTGCCTCCAATAGAGCGCGCCAAAATAGAGGCGGAGAAGAAGGCCGAGGAAGAGAAGCGTACTGCGGAACAAGCTGCCTGGGAGGCCTATGTCGCGTCTGAGAGAGTCAGGCAATTGGCTCTTTGGCAGAAGGCTCGTGCGAGGGCCGTGAGGGTGGCGGAGGACGCCCGTGTTGACGCCCTGAGTGCAGTCGGGCCCAAGCGCCTCATCTACGCTTGGCGGTACGTGGACCGGGTGCACGCTTCCAGCGAGGAGGAGTATCCGTTGGCGCCGGATCACCACACCGGTGAGATCGCGCTCGCCCGCCGGCAAGCCGTCAATCAGCACCTCGCGAGTTGCGAGGCCGAGGAAGAGGCGTTGTGTCGGCACGCTGGGAAACGACCGCGCACCAGGGCACTCGTGGCGCACCGCAAGCGCTCCTGCGAGCGCCGTGGCTTTTAGGAGGAGTATAATTTTTGTTTCGTAAGGCGATCTCATTAGTTTTGGGACGCAAATGGTAAATCCCGAACGTTCAGGAATTTTTAGCGTCCTTAATTAAGTATGTAAAAGGGAAAGTTTGGAAACCTTGTGTATTCATACGCATTTTGCAAGTACGTGCATATAGCACAAACTTTACTATATACTATCGCACTACACGTCTCTCTCGATATATGCTTGCAGACTGTGCTACTCCCTCCGTCCAGGTCAATAAGTCATCTTTGGTTGTGCACCATGACCAAGAAGGAGGGAAGACTTATACACCTAGACGGAGGGAGTACTACTATTACTTAGTACGTGCAAATGCACGTTTTAACATTACAATGCGGTTTTTGTAAAAGTAGAAAAACAACACTAGTCAAGCTTGTGAAACGATTCAATGCAAAACAAATGCAAAAATGCTTGTTTGATTGTTTACTTTTAGCTTCCTTCTCTGTGGTTATTTCTCTGTCGTACTTTGTACGGAGTATCTCACTGGTTGGAAAAGCATGCAAATTCCCAAACTGCTTCCTACACCCTGTATCGAATTTTTTGCCTAACAAGTTGTGCCGTGCAATTGGAATTCCAACTTGAGTACTACTACTAGTAAGAGTACCAGGGGCCAGTTCTTTTAGGCTTCTAGATTAGTAATACCATAACTACTACCTCTGTCCTGGTTTATTGGTCCCCATTGTAATCTGTGTCAAATTTTGATCATAAATTTAACTAATGAAATGTTAGTGCATGTCACATGCACTACTCCATCTGTCTAGGTGAGTAAGTCATCTTAGGCTGTGCACCATGACCAAGGAGGAGGAGAAAACGAGAAACGTTAATGTTTATTTGCTAATTAATAGTATTGCATGCAATGAACTAACCACTTCTTGTCGTGTTTGATATCTCAAGTCATTAAAAGCATGCACACTCTTTATCTCTTATTGGTTGATATGCCAAGAAACAAGAAACGAGGTAGAAGTTAATGCACCACGCCTAAGTGTTTTGGGATTATTTGGTTTTCGTTAGATGACTTACACACCTAGACGGAGGGATTACAATGGTGAGGAATAAACCAGTTAAATCTTTGGTCAAAAGTTAGCACAAATTACAATGGTGAGGAATAAACCAGGACGGGGTAATAGTTTAGAAGCCCAAATAAATGAGTGAGGCACCTTATTGTTACTCTCCACTGTGACTAGTGTTGTGGGAAAAGCTGGGGAAGCCGCCAAAAGAACCGGCCCTAGGAGTAGTAGCTAGGGATCGAGTGTGCGAGATGAACCGGAGAAAGTAAATGCAGAGAGATGAAATGCAAAAAAGACGGAGGGATGTGATGGTTGCTCGTCCGTTTATTTTACCAGGCCACTTATTACTGGGAGTGGTTGGTTTTGTGATATGACGGCTTTACTGCCGTGCCACGAGCGGGGTGAGAGGTGAGACTCCCGTGCAGCGCCGCCCTCTACACTTGTACTACATCGGTCGTGGTTTATTAGTCCCCCATTGAATTTGACTGAAGATTTAACTGACAAAATATTAGTGCATGTCAACAAAAACTATATCTTTGAATTCGTATTTGAACATAGTTTTGAATGATATAATTTTAGGTGACATGCATCAGCATTTATCGTACTATATATAATGTTAGTTCAATTTTGGGTCGTACTAATCTATAGTAGTAAGGTGCCCGTGCGTTGCACCGAAGAGTGAAATGCATTGATCGGGGAGTTGTTTATTTTGACAAAGGATGTGGGGGTCATCTCATGTGTAACGGGTATCGATAGGTTTCTTCGGATATTATTTCATCTCTAGAGCTCACAAACATCCGGGTGAAATAGATAAAAAGGCATCTTTTGCAAACAAAAGCGTTCAACTGTTCAACCTGCATCCAAAACTTGTGAAGAAATAACACTTATTGTGCTTTACAAGAAATGATCATTAAGAATTAGTTTTTGAGTATCGATTGTTATACATGTTGGCTACAGATGACATGGCACTTTCTTATAGTCAACAGTTGGCTATACTATTAAGTAATATTAACCATGCCCTTATACACCTAGACGGAGGGATTAAATCAGGAGGACTTGCAACCGGGCAGAGGAGATGTAAGAAGTGGTTCATCGTAAGTCTTTCACCAGTACTGTAGTAAAAATTCATACATCGAAGATTCTAGACTAAACCATAAACGGATACACTTTTATTCATGCGCGATACTCCAATAGAGCAAGATCCTGCATGGAAGTCTCCACATGCTTAGACAGCGGATTACATTGAGCGAAGACTAATGATCAACATTTAACTTGATAATGCGTATGTCTAGGTGGACCTCCTTGGAGTCCCCGTGCACCGTGTCGCGGGTAAAGGATGCCATGGGTTTTCCAAGTCCACATTGGTGGGATAGTCCCATCTCCCCAGAGTCCAAGTCCGTTCGATGAGGCCGGTGTCGCCGCCCACGCGACCCGGAGGGGTAGTAACACTGACCACACACCTGTACATCGGCCTCGTGTCAGTGTCAGCGTCAGCGGCGTCGCCCCTGACGCACATTACAGAGACGGGGCGGCGGCCTGCACGGGCCTCGCCGGTGCCCACAATCAAGAGGAAGACGGTGCCATCCTCCTCCGAGACTAGCAGGCGGCGGTGATCCTCCAACGACTACGGCATGGTGAACGGGTAGCACGTCTCGTACTTGATGTTCTCCGCCAAGGGCCAGCAGTGACCGCTGCACGCATCCGTGAGGTGATGCACCATGTCCGCCGGTGAGCCACAAAATGACATCGGGCACTCATAGCAGTGGTCGAAGGGCTCCTTGGAGGCATCGACCAGGCCGTCCATGAAACGGGAGTGGCCGTAGGGGACGTTGTGCCAGTTGAATATATGAGCAAGTTACTACGAGATTTAATCCAAATAAGCACAAAATAAATCATGAATTCTACCACAATTTCGAACAGGAAGGACAGAAACACATACGGTGCAACGGGAGCAGCACCGTTGGCATTGAGGTTGTCGCCCATGTCCAAACACCACGTAGACACGGTCTTTGAGCACGGTTTGTAGTCGTTCCACGCTCGGGGCATTGAAGTTTGTAACTATTTTAGATTAGAATATACTACTCCTCCGGTGCTAGTAGTAGAGCAGAGTCCTACTATACTACTGTACTCAAGCAACTTCGGGCATAGCACTGTAGGGAGTACCAGTACTGTGATCACTCAAGCAAGTTGTCTGGCATCGACATGACCCTACGCTGCTGGTATGTGTCTCATAAGTCAAGCGGCATGCTGTAGTCATCATCACCTATCCACTTCTCGCAGCACATATTCGCTTCTCCATCTTTGTCCGCACATAATCTCGTCCAATCTTCCATCCCCGCTAAGGCGCCTCCCCCTCGTCCGAAACCCAAGCACTAACAATGGCAAAACCAAGCAGCGTCCACCGAAAGAGTGGCTGGAATTCGCTCCCCACAGAGGTAATCAAGCTCATTGTTTCGCGTGTGGACAATCTCAGTACCATGCCACTCGCCGCGTGCTCGTCGGGGCTGTACCGTTTACTCAAAGCCCTCAGGCCGGAGCTTTTTAAGCCAGCTCCTTGCTTGCTGATGCCGCCTGATCTTTAGAAACGGCGTGTCACACAACATAACGATCGTAGGGTGGCGAGCATCAACCCCCTTGACTGCGGTCCGATCCCCGTCAGCCTCAACTACATTAACGGTATGCACTGGGTCGGTGTGAACATGTCTTGGATGGTGCTCGTCGACGGTCGCGGCAGCTGGATGCTCGTGGAGGTCTACACCCGGCGATTGATCCCCCTTCCTTCGATTAACACTGCACTGCTTTGGCACTGTGGCCCAGAATACTCGGAATCTTACAGTAGCCAACATGATACCAATTTAATTTGCTCAAGGTTGTAATCTGCCAAGTGCCCACAAGATCTGCGAATTATAAAGACTTCAGGCTAATTGCGTTCTGCAACCGTGGTCTCGCCTATCTGACAGGTCACTGCGGTAAGTGGATAAATCTGCACGTCCATCGCAGGATCATACAACCTCCATGGTTCTCTGATGCCATTGAACACAAGGGCTTCATTTACGTTGTCGACTCCTTCTATGGCTGGACGTATTGCTGGCCTACTCCAGTCATCGCTACAAACGGCTGTTACAGCAGTATGTTACTTTCCTATGATATCATGATGGCTTGCTTATATTACTGTCAACATTTGCTGAAAAAATATTCATGCTCATAACATGTTGTTCTTAAGATTGACTAAATCAAGAGCCCTTTTTTATTTGACTCCAACTTGATATGATGTTGTAGGCCGCCTGGTGTCCCTACCCTTCCTAATCCCAGAACCTTTCAAAGAAAAGCGGCATGGCAGTTGCAGGTGGTTCCTGGCTCGATCAGACGATGGCGAAAGATTGATGATCGTTCGCACGTACCGGACGTGTTGTTTCGTGGAGTACAATCACAGTCACTGCAAGGTCTTTGAGCAGGATCCCAGCTTCTCTAGACCTTCAGGAATTTTTGACTGGAGGCTGGTAAGTAGCCTTGGTACACGCTTTATGCTTGTCGGACTGAATTATCCGATTAACTTGGAGATAACCGACGACAATGATCATGATGGCAGCGCTGTTTCGTTCATCAGGCAAAACTGTGTGTACACAGCGTACCATGTGTCTCTGCATGCACCATACCATGATATGTGCCACCATGCTCTGCAGCCCAAAGTAGGAGAGAGGGTCGCAAGTATCAGACTTCGACCTGCTGGCTGGAGTTTCCCCGTCAGGCACCCATCTGGTTCAAGCCGTCAGCCAATCTCCACAGCTTAATAAATATTAACGTCTAACTGAGCCAGTTAGTTAGATGTGTACACTTGGTGTAGTAGGATCTTTATTTAGTTTGATGCATACACTTGTTCTTTTTTGGTAGCCCTTTTGTAATGATGGTTGATGTTTGGTTTGGAAGAGAGAGCTGCGTCTTCACTCTTCTGGCCTGCTTACTGCTTCTGTTGCACCCCCAGCCCTAGTTGCTGCCGCTGCTGTTTTCAATGTACAATCAGTAGTATATTTCGTCTGTTGGTTGAATAAATGTGTTGTTAGAATGACAAACACAATGTTTTGGAAGTCGTTGCATGGTTCAATCCTTTAGTGCCCCGTACCATACATAGCGCATACTATTTTTCGTACGGAACATATTTTCCACTTGTTGATAACATGCAGCCCACTGATGAAGGCCCAATAGAGAAGCCCATAATTAACTGGAATGGAGGCTCTCACATGAATCCGGCCCAGGTACATGCTCATGGTCCCCTAAACATAAATAAGTAAATAAATAAATAAAGCTAAATTCTCATGCACCAGTTCTTTGGGAAAATAGGTTGCCCAGTATTTCTTTTTGAAGAATACCCAAGCTAGGCCTATTTGTTTTCTCCAAATTACGGGGCTGCAAATCTTTCAAGACGAGGAGGGATGCATTCCGTCCTGGCTTAAGAGTATGGTCAATGTCTGTTAAAAGTAATATCAAAAGGGGTTGAAAATTCCAAAAAAATTATAGCAAATGGGATATAAGTTTCTTTTTTTGTTATTGTTCTTCACTGATATCTTATACGTATTTCATTTGATTTAACATGACATAGTACTAATTTATTTTTAAATTTTTTTAGTATGGCTATTAATTTTTGGATTAAGAATATTTCGTTCCCCAGCAAAAATTTGCGAATTTTCAAAATTTCCCACATACTTAGTTAATTTTTTGACCCTGGTACTGACCAGAAAATGGCCAGCAATTCTAAAAATGGAAAATGGCCTGCAATAAATTCCATATGAATTAGAAAATGAGTAAAAATTATAAAAATAATAGCAAATGGGCTGTACACGCCACAAATTTCGAGGCTGACTTGTTTACGCAAGGCTTTGTCAGTGAACCACACGATTCTAGCAACAGTGACTGTTGGATGTCCATCTAACAGCCGGCATGCTTCTTCAATCTCTGATCTTCCTGCTCTAGCCGCCTAAACTAGCGCTGGCGGGACTGCCTGCTCCCTCCTCTTGTGGCCCGCTGTGATGCCGTGCAGATTTCCCCGGCCCACCCTACTTCCACCGTTGGCCTGGCCGCACGCAATCAACTGCCTCCTTATTACGCGAAAAAAAGATTCCTCCCACTGACATCTGGGGCGCACCGGTTGGGAGGCTGACCTGTGGGCCTACTATGTTGACGCGTACGCATGGCTTGTCAACTTAGTCAACAAACGATTCTAGCAGCACTAACCGTTGGATTTGAATCGAACGGTCCTGCTGCTTCTTCAATCGCTGCTCTTCTTGCACCAGCCGCCCGAACCAGTGCCGGGGAGACCGCCTGCTCCTGCCTCCAGTGGCCGGCTGTGCTACCATTGAGGCCTCATCGGCCCCTACTACTTCCACCGCTAGCCAGGCCCTGCGGCGACGGCAGCCTCACACCGCAGTCGAACCAGTGAACCCTCGTACTCCTCTCTGCGTGGGCATCCACTGTCGCGTCTTCCCCGGCTCCACGTCATCCCCTTCCTAGGCCTCGCCGTCGTCCACCACCTTGGTGCTCTCGGCGCGGCGTGGTCAACATGGTCAATGACATTCCATCGGAATAGTACTGTACGTGGAGAGGCTGGCAGCTGGGTCCACAGCCACAGCCCAGTTTTTTTGTGATTTGCCAAGTAAGTCGCTTTGTCAGGCCTGTTGGGCTGCAAATCTTTCAAGACGAGGAGAGCTTTCATTCGGCTGGCCGAGAAAATGGCCCATCAGTAATGAGAAATGGGTTGTACATTTTTAAAACACATCAAACCGACAATTAGTTTCAAATATCTTTTTTTATTTCGGGATTTTAAATTACATTAATTTTTATGCGTGGAGAATTTGTTGGATTTTATATTGATATACATTTAATCAGTTTGAATGTGAGTCGAAATTTCAGGATTAAAAACAGTTCAGACCGCACCGAAATATGCAAAATTTCGTATAATTTTTTAACCGTGGCCACAATATGGGTTGTAATGCTAACAAAAAGAATATGGGCTCCACAAAAACCTTAATAATTAGCAAATGGGCTGTAAATTATTAGAAATAATGGCAGATGGGCTGTATGATATTTTCCACAGATTTGAGGCTTTCTAAAAAACGGTTGACGCACAAGCAGTGACTGTTGGATGGCCATCCAACGGCCGTCGTGCTTCTTCAATCTCTGCTCTTCCTACTCCAGCCGCTCAAACAAGCGCCGGCGGGATTGCCTGCTCCCTCCTCCCGGCGGCCGGCTCTGCTGCCGCACAGGCCTCACCGCCCCACCGTACTCCCATCGCTGGCCTAGCCATCCCTCTACTCACCCATAGCTGTTGTTATTCTCCGGCGACGGCAGACGAACTAGTAAACCCTCGTATAGTCATACTCCCCTCCGCGTGGGAAACAACTGCCGAGTCTTCCCTGCCTCCGTGTCGTTCCCTTCCTAAGCCTCGCCGTCGTCCATCGCCCTGGTGCTCTCGGCGCAGCCTGGTCAACGTGGTCAATGACCGACATGCATCTGAAGTGGACTGTACATGGAGAGGCCGACAGCTGGGTCCACGGCCGCACGCAAGGAAATGCATCCTTATTACGCACAAAATAATGATTCCTCCACCTAACATCAGGGACCCACCGAAAGGGCCTCTGTATTTCGTGAAAAAAACGTTACCGCCGCTGACAGCTCGAACCCACCAGCTATATCTTCACAAGCAAGGAAGTGCCTCCTTATTATGCAAAAAATGAATACTCCCCCTGTTAGCTGGGACCCAGTATAGTGGCAGGCTGACTTGTGGGCCTACTAAGTTTACGGGGACGGTGGGCTTTGTCAACTTAGTCAATATGCACGATTCTAGCTCCAGTGACTGTACGATGTCCATCCAATGGCCGTAGTGCTTCTTCAACCTCTGGTCTTCTTGCTCCAGCCGCCCAAACCAGCATCGGTCGTGCCTCGTGCTCCTGCCTCCCGTGGCCGGCTGCGATGTGGCGGAGGCCTCACTGCCCCCTACTACTCCCACCACTGGCCAGGCCATCCCTCTACTCACCCACACCCCCTGTTATTCTGCGGCGACGACAGCCTCACACCGCAGCAAACCAGTGAACCCTCATACTCCTCTACGCGTGGGCATCCACTGTCGCGTCTTCCCCGGCTCCGCGTCGTCCCCTTCCTAGGCCTCGCCGTCGTCCACCGCCCTGGTGCTCTCGGCGCGGTGTGGTTCACATGGTCAAGGAACGACTTCCATCGGACGTGGACTGTACGTGGAGAGGCTGACAGGTGGGTCCACGGCCGCAGCAAGGAAGTGCCTCCTTATTACGTGCAAAATAATTATTCCTCCACCTAACAGCGGGGACCCACCGGACGGGCCACCGTATTTCGCGAAAAAAACATTTCCCCCCTGACTACTGGGACCCACCAGCTACATCTTCGCACGCAAGGAAGTGCCTGACAGTCGGGACCCACCTGGTTGAAGCGTACGTAGCGTTGTCATTCTGGTCGCGAACGTGTACGTACATATATACTGGTGGATGTAGAGGCGCGCACGTGTCATAGTAGAGGCGCACACATAGCATGTACACGTACGTACAACGGCCAGGGTGCAAGAAAGAAAATACGGCCACGTATGTGTACATACGGGCGGTGTCTCGAACGCCTACTCGCGCATACGTATGGCCAGGGCTCGTGTACATGGCTGGGTCGGAATGGAGAAACAGCATCATCGTCGTGTTCATGGGGAGGCAACGGAATGCGTCGTGTTCATGGGGAGGCAACAGAATGCGTCGTTTTCATGGGGAGGCAATGGAATGCGTCGTGTTCATCGGGAGGCAACGGAACGCGTGGGAGCCAACCGGCTGGGTCGGAACAGAATGCGTGGTCGTGTTCATCGGGAGGGCTTGGACGGAATAGGCGATGGAAACGAGGCCTGGCATACCGCAAAATGGAGGAAACGAACCTCCTACGTTCAGAACGGGGTCCTGTTGATCGGGAGGGGTGTGGCGTACCGCAAAACGGAGGAAACGGACCTCCTATGGTCGAAACGGGGGTCCTGTTGATCGGAAGGGGTGTGGCGTACCGCAAAACGGACGAAATAGACCTCCTACGATTGAAACGGGGGTCCTGTTGATCGGGAAGGGGTGTGGCGTACCGCAAAAATGACGAAACAGACCTCCTACGGTCGAAACAGGGGTCCTGTTCATCGGGAGGGGTGTGGCGTACCGCAAAACGGGACTCCACGGGATACTGTTCATCTCCACCGTCGACCTCCTCCAGCCTCCACGGGCTACCGTCGACCTCCTCCAGCCTCCACGGGCTCCTGTTCATCCAGCCTCCACCGCGCGCTACTCCACCGGCTACTGTTCAACCACCCCTCCACGCGCACCCCTCCACCGCCTACTGTTCATCCAGCCCTCCACACTATGGGGTCCTCTTCAACCACCCCTCCACGGGCACCCCTCCACCATCTATTGTTCATCCAGCCCTCCACACCACGGGGTCCTATTCATCCAGAGGCAACGCCACCACTCACTGTTCATCCAACCCCCCCCTCCCCCGCAACGCTCATTGTTCATCCAATCGACCGGCTTCAGTTAGCAGCAGTAGCGAAGGAATCGCTAGATCGGGTTCAGTTAACAGGCATCGATCGATCGCTCAGGTTCAGTCACGCGTAGCCTGTAGTGCAATCGCTCGGGTTCAGTTAGAGCCCAACGCCTCGCTCGGGTTCAGTTAGAGCCAACGCCTCACACACACGCACGTACGTGTACGAGAGAAACGCGCATCGCCCGGCCCCCGACTTCCCACCGTAACCGGGAACTCCCTGAAATTTTCCTCCCCCTCGCTTCTACCACGGTTTTTTCCGTCATGGACGGCCCAAAGAATGTCATGCAGCTGCGTCTCCAGCCCGCCCAGGACGAAAAGCCCATTTTCTATCATGATTTTTTGTCATAGAAGTAGGAGCCCACCACATCTATGATGATACCGGGTTTTGTCACAATTATCGTCATAGAAGTGTCATATGTATGACATAATTTTTTTTCGTTCGGCCCAAAATGTCACGGATGTGTCTTTTTTTTGTAGTGTTAACCATCTTTGATTAACGAGCTAGTGAAGTAGATGCATAATAGGGACACTCTGTTTTGTCTATGTATTCACACATGTACTAAGTTTCCGGTTAATACAATTCTAGCATGAATATTAAAAATTTATCATGATATAAGGAAATATAAATAACAACTTTATTATTGCCTCTAGGGCATATTTCCTTCAGTCTCTGTAACATCCCAAAATTCTAAATTCTGGAATGTTATATTAAATAAATAACTATGCTTGTTGTTTGATTGTTTGGGTGATTGATTGATTGAAATTGAGTGGAATTTGAATCTTTTTGAAAGTTGAATGAGAGGGAATGAAATGGCTTTCCCAAACTTTCACTTTGCATTTTGATCTCAAAGAATTCAATTTCTATTCAAACACAAAACCCTAGAGTGAAGATGACATGACTTCTTGCATTTGAAACAAAAATGGTTTTGAAAAAGATTTGAATTCCATCTGAAAATATTTCAAATTCGAAACGTAATCCAACTCAATGATTTTCATGAGAGAAGATAAAGCGACTTCTTCAAATTATATCAAATATGAGTTGGAAGTTAAAAGAATCAAATTGCAAGTCATTTGGAAGTATTTTGAAACCCACTTTCAATTTAGGAGTTATTTGCCTTTTATTCAAATTATTTTTCTCCTAAAAATAAATAAGTTTAAATAAGGGTAAAATGATTCCCTTCAGTGGAAAATTAGGAGAAAATAAATTTGAAATCATTTTGGTATTTTAAAAATGATTTTTGTTGGGTTTTAATGCAACAGTAGCACTGTTTGCTTTATTTATATTTTTTTAGGATTATATTTGAACTTTAAAAGTAGTTCATGTTTTTAGGAAATGTTTTTCTGAACATTTTGAAATATAATATGCCTATATAATATTTCTATTCTGTTTGGTTTGTGACTTTTCCTACTGTGTTATATTAAAAAAAGAGAAAAACAAAAACCAAATGGCCGAAGCCAACGGACCGCAGCCCACCTACGCGCCAGGCCGGCCCAGCAGCGCGCCCCGCACCCGAACCCCAACGGATCGGTCGCCTGCTCCCCCTCGACTCCGCCCGCTACCACTGACCGCTGGGCCCCGCGTCTTCTTCCTCCTCCCGCAAGCCACCCGCTCGCCTAGAGCAACGCCCGCGCCGCCGTATCCCTGAGATCTCGGGATCGCGAATCTTCCTTCGCTCCCTTCTCCAAGTATACTACCCGCTATATATACTTTGCTCCCTCGACCTGTTTCCCCCCTTTTCCCCTCGCTGAGAACCACCTCTGCCCCGTCGATTCCTCGTCGGAGCAAAGCTCCACCGCCGCGCCATTGCCGCCCTGCCGCCCCACCGCGACTCCCTCGCCGGCATCTTAGCGTGCCACCACAACCCCCTCGCTCTCCTCGTCCTTCCCGACCACCGCCCCGAACTCGAAGGCCCCTAGAACCCCGTTCCCCATCACCACCGGCGACCACCGCTGCGTCCATGCTCGACGTCGTCCAATTCTGTCATCCCCGAGCCTCTTCGTCGTCACCATCGTCATCGCAGTCCCCGTCCGCATCGAGTGGAACCCCCGCCGCTGCCGGAGACCCCCCGGAGCGCCCTCCCCATCAACCACAAGGCCGCCGCTGTCGTCGTCGACCTCGCCGGACACCTCCTCCACCACGATGAGCACCAGAGTCCCTTTCCACCGTCCGATTTGTAAGAAACGATGTAGATTAGATTAGATCAAACAGTTAGGTTTTTTATTTAGTCAGTTTTTGTTTCCAGTTTAGATCAGACCGGACAGCCGGTTTCTTTTATTTGTACACCCGATAGCGATTTAGTTATATTATGGCCGAGCGCCATATAGTTACAGAACGCACACCCCTAGGCCCAATAGGAGCCACACACGTAGCACTTATCCGATTTGTTTTTTTTTGTTTTTTCGTTGATGTTTTAATAACAGAAATAGTTTCTAATTTAGATTGTTAATAACTTTTATTATTTAGATCCGAATTGAGTGATTCTTTTTGCACTATGTCACAAATTTGTTGATGTTTCTGTTAGTGATTTGAAAATTTGAAGTTGAGTAGTTTAAATTTGAATTATTTCAAATATGCTTCAAACACTGTTTTGCTCTAGTTTGAGTTCTAGAATAGATTTTTGATTGATTCTTTTTCTACTATTTTGTTATTGTTTTTTCTATCCAGTAGCATATAGTGGCTTATTTTTAGTTTATTTTAAATTAGGCTTATTGCGAAAACAACACTGTTTTGCTTATGTAGTTGTTTTAGTCCTATAATTAGTGTTTTAAATTATTTTTAGTTAATTATTTTTTGTAAATTTTGACATGTTGTCATATGTTTATCGTAGACTATAGTAGATAAATTTTTGTAGTTATTTATTAGTGTTTAGCTAATGTTTTAGTATTTGTTTGTTTAGTTCATAGTGATAGTTGATAAAAATAGTTTTATTAGTTTCAAAATTAATTCTTTTTGCCACTTCATTATATGTTGTCATTGATTTGTTATTTAGGATTAAATTAGTTTGATAATTATTTTAGTATTGTTTACTACTGTCTTGGTGTTTTGCTAGTTGTTATAGTTGTTCTGGTGTTAACTAGTTAGTTATAATAGATTTTATACTAGTTCTTTTTGCTAGTAAATGCTTTGGTAAATTACTTTCTGCTGTTTTATTATAATTATATTTTATTTGTTTTAGAAACGTTATTAGAGTAATTTAGTATGTTATGAGAGTATTGACTGTCATTGTGTGAGTTGGTTTCTCCCTTGTTTAACATGAAGTTTTCTTTGGATTCTATTTGGTTTTCTTTGACTTCATTATTGTTTTATTTATGGCTTTTTGATTGTTATTTTGATAGCTAGTATTGTTTGCTAGGATTATTGCTTATGTGAGTACAATGTTTGACTATATAGATTTCTTCGGAGTGATGAATAGTTTATCAAAGATTCCGAGAGCGTTATTATCTTCACCAAGTAATACCAGGCAAGTTCACTTTGACCATGCTTTTTCATACCTATGTTTTATTGCATTTAGTGTCACACAATCCCTCCAGTAGTGATATTGAATCCTTGTAGAATATGCATGAGGTAGGAACCCATCTCCCTGTTACCAAGCCCGGGACGTTGTTTAGTTTCAATGCTACGCTATAGTAGACAGGGTTGGTATCAGTGTATGGGAGTGGTGTGAGAATGGAGGACTCTACGTCAATGACGACAAATTCATGATGGCATCAGCAAGGACTGCATCTTCAGGACCTCAAGACTTCAAGACTGGAGACAAGAATTCAATACACACTACTGGGTGAAGGATGGTTGACGGGCACCCTGGAGAAACCAACGGATGGCCGGGATGCATGCAGAAGTGCCATGACATCTTGCAGAAAGCTTCACCCAGACCAAAGAGATAGAAGAATACTTCATGACTGGAAGCTTACCTGTGCAACCGCAAGTCACTATGGGCTCTGGCTTGGTTGACCTTAGTTGTGACTCTGGCTGGGACGGTGTTAGCAGATGTAGAACTATGGTAGGATTGGATGAGCACCAGATAGTGGTTAGGGGAACTCTTCGGAAGACCATGTTTCGGTCGTCTTGTTCTCAAACACCATGAAGTGCGAGAACGCAAAAAGAGGGACCAAATCTTGCGGGTAAAGTGTACAAACCTCTGCAGAGGGTTTAAAACCTCATTGATTAGTCGTGTGCCCGGTTACGAACAATTTGAGCCTCTGGACTTGGATCTATCTTGGAACTCTGAACACTAGATTGGTAACTTAATTATGGGCAACTTATCATGATTTGGGCTATGAGACATCGGTTGGCGGAACCATGTCATGATAGAAAACTCTGTAGTACAGACTCCTGATATTCCTTTGTTGTAGGGAAAATAAAATTAGCTTTTGTGCAAACAAAACTCAGACCCTGAGCCACAAAGCCGGTACATTCAATGTACTGACCTACAATGTACTGACCTACACGGCTGCAATGTATCATGTTGCAGGATTTTATACAACGAGTGAGTTTCATTGATTGGGTTACGGTCTACACACAACCTGCCGACAGCGTTGATGGGACTCCACACCCGATTGTTTGTTTCCGCTGAGAATTATGAGGTATATATCCGTTTTGCGTTATTTATACATGTGATTACCCTTTGATATATACATTGATGTACTATGTGTGCTAGCATAATGATCCAGGGATGGCAAAGATACACAGAGGCTTGACCGTCTAAGGTCGGGTCGCTATAGTCTCCCACTCGCACTAGAGTCAATAATCTAGTTCACATCGCCATGTGATTTAACACCAATAGTTCACATCTTTATGTGATTAGTTCACATCTCCATGTGACTAATACCCAAAGGGTTGAATAGAGTCAATAATATAGTTCACATTGCTATGTGATTAACACCCAATGAGTGATAATGTTTTGCTTGTGAGAGAAGTTTAGTCAACTGATCTGCCACATTCAGAGCCGTATGTATTTTGCAAATTTTCTATGTCTACAATGCTCTGCACAAAGCTCCTCTAGCTAGTCGCTCCCACTTTCAATATGTATCTAGATCGAGACTTACAGTCATCCAAATCGGTGTCAAATCTTGCATCGACGTAACTCCTTACGACGAACTCTTTGTCACCTCCATAACCGAGAAACATTTCCTTATTCCACTAAGGATAATTTGGACCGCTCTTCCGTGATCCACTCCTGGATCACTATTATACCCTCTTGCCAAACTCATGGTGAGGTACACAATAGGTCTGGTACACAACATAGCATACTTCATAGAACCTATGACTGAGGCATAGGGAATGAATTTTCATTCTCTTTCTATTTTTTGTCATGGTCGGGTTTTGAGTCTTTACTCAACTTCACACCTTGCAACACAGGAAAGAACTCCTTCTTTGACTGTTCCATTTTGAACTACTTCAAAATATTGTCAAGGTATGTACTCATTGAAAAATATATCAAGTGTCTTGATCTATCTCTATAGATCTTGATGCTCAATATGCAAGTAAATTCACCGAGGTCTTTTTTTGCAAAACTCCTTTCAAACACTCCTTTATGCTTTCTAGAAAATTCTACATCATTTCCGATCAACAATATGTCATTCACATATACTTATTAGAAAGGTTGTAGTGCTCCCACTCACTTTCTTGTAAATACAGGCTTCACCACAAGTCTGTATAAAACCATATGCTTTGATCACTTTATCAAAGCATATATTCCAACTCCGAGATGCTTGCACCAGTCCATAGATGGATTGCTAGAGCTTGCACACTTTGATAGCACCTTTAGGATTGACAAAACCTTCTTGTTGCATCATATACAACTCTTCTTTAAGAAATCCATTAAAGAATGCAGTTTTGATATCCATTATGAAATCTGGCAATTGCTAACATGATTCTGATAGACTTAAGCATCGCTATGAGTGAGAAAATCTCATCATAGTCAACATCTTGAACTTGTTGAAAACCTTTTGCGAAAATACGAGCTTTATATATAGTAATACTACTATCAGTGTCTGTCTCCCTCTTGAAGATCCATTTATTCTCAATGGCTTGCCGATCATTGGGAAACTCAACCGAAGTCCACACTTTGTTCTCATACATGGATCCCATCTCAGATTTCATGGCCTCAAGCCATTTTGCGGAATCTGGGTTCATCATCGCTTCCTCATAGTTTGTAGGTTCGTTATGGTCAAGTAACATGACCTCCAGAACAGGATTACCGTACCACTCTAGTGCGATCTTACTCTGGTTGACCTACGAGGTTCGGTAGTAACTTGATCAGAAGTTTTCATGATCATCATCATTAGCTTCCTCACTAATTGGTGTAGGAATCGCTGGAACTGATTTCTGTGATGAACTACTTTCCAATAAGGGAGCAGGTACAATTACCTCATCAAGTTCTACTTTCCTCCCACTCACTTCTTTCGAGAGAAACTCCTTCTCTAGAAAGGATCCACTCTTAGCAACACAGATCTTGCCTTCGGATCTGTGATAGAAGGTGTACCCAATAGTTTCTTTTGGGTATCCTATGAAGACGCACTTCTCCGAATTGGGTTCGAGCTTATCAGGTTGAACCTTTTTCACATAAGCATCATAGCCCCAAACTTTAAGAAACTACAACTTAGGTTTCTTGCTAAACCACAGTTCATATGGTGTCATCTCAACGAATTTAGATGGTGCCCTATTTAACCCCAAAACGATAGTGATAAATCGGTAAGAGACATCATAGATTGCACCATATCTAATAAAGTACGGTTATGACATTCGGACACACCATTACGCTATGGTGTTCCAGGTGGCGTGAGTTGCGAAACTATTCCACATCGTTTCAAATGAAGACCAAACTCGTAACTCAAATATTCTCCTCCACGATCAGATCGCAGAAACTTTATTTTCTTGTTACGATGATTTTCCACTTCACTCTGAAATTCCTTGAACTTTTCAAATGTTTCAGACTTATGTTTCATCAAGTAGATATACCCATATCTGCTCAAATCATCTGTGAAGGTCAGAAAATATAGATACCCGCCGCGAGCATCAACACTCATCAGACCGCAGACATCAGTATGTATTATTTCCAACAAGTCCGTTTCTCGCTTCAATGTTCCGGAGAATGGGGTCTTAGTCATCTTGCCCATGAGGCATGGTTCGCAAGCATCAATTGATTCATAATCAAGTGATTCCAAAAGCCCATCAGCATGGAGTTTCTTCATGCGCTTTACACCAATATGACCTAAACGGCAGTGCGACATATAAGTTGCACTATCATTATTAACTTTGCATATTTTGGCTTCAATATTATGAATATGTGTATCACTACGATCGAGATTCAATAAACCATTTATATTGAGTGTATGAACATAGAAGGTTTTATTCATGTAAATGGAACAACAATTATTCTTTGACTTAAATGAATAACCATATTGCAATAAACATGATCCAATCATATTTATGCTCAACGCAAACACCAAATAACATTTATTTTAGGTTCAACACTAACCCCGAAGGAAAAGGTAGTGTGCGATGGTGATCTTATCAACCTTGGAATCACTTCCAACACACATCGTCACCTTGCCGTCAACTAGTTTCTGTTCATTTTGTAACTCCTGTTTCAAGTTACTAATCATAGCAACTGAACCAGTATCATATACCCAGAGGCTATTATGAACACTAGTAAAGTAAACATCAATAATCTATCTATCAAATATACCTTTGTTCACTTTGCCATCCTTCTTATCCGCCAAGTATTTGGGGTACTTCCGCTTCCAGTGACCATTCCCTTTGCAGTAGAAGCACTCAGTTCCAAGCTTAGGTCTAGCTTTGGGTTTCTTCACGGGAGTGGCAACTTGCTTGCCATTCTTTGAAGTTCCCTTTATTTTCCTTTGCTTCTTTTTCTTGAAACTAGTGGTCTTATTAACCATCAACACTTGATTCTCTTTCTTGAATTCTACCTTCGTTGATTTCAGCATCACGAAGAGCTTGGGAATCGTTTTCGTCATCCCTTGCATATTATAGTTCATCACGAAGTTCTAGTAACTTAGTGATAGTGACTAGAGAACTCTGTCAATCACTATCTTATCTAGAAGATTAATTCCCACTTGATTCAAGCGATTGTAGTACTCAGACATTCTGAGCACATGCTCACTGGTTGAGCTATTCTCCTCCATCTTGTAGGCAAAGTACTTGTCAGAGGTCTCATACCTCTCGACTCGGGCATGAGTCTGAAATACAAATTTCAGCTCTTGGAACATCTTATATGCTCCATGGCATTCAAAATGTTTTTGAAGTCCCGGTTCTAAGCCGTAAAGCATGGCGCACTAAACTATCAAGTAGCCTTCATACCGAGCTTGCCAAACATTCATAACGTCTGCATCTGCTCCTGCAATAGATCCGTCATCTAGTGGTGCATCAAGGTATTAATTCTTCTGCGTAGCAATGAGGATAATCCTCAGATCATGGAGCTAGTCCACATCATTGCTACTAACATCTTTCAACATAGTTTTCTCTAGGAACATATCATAAATAAAACGGGGAAGCTATACGTGAGCAATTGATCTACAACATAGGTATGAAAATACTATCAGGACTAAGTTCATGATAAATTTAAGTTCAATTAATCATATTACTTAAGAACTCCCACTTAGATAGATATCCCTCTAATCATCTAAGTGATCACGTGATCCATATCAACTAAACCATGTCCGATCATCACGTGAGATGGAGTAGTTTTCAATGGTGAACATCACTATGTTGATCATATCTACTATATGATTCATGCTCGACCTTTCGGTCTTAGTGTTCCGAGGCCTTATCTGCATATGCTAGGCTCGTCAAGTTTAACCCTAGTATTCTGCATGTGCAAAACTGACTTGCACCCATTGTATGTGAACATAGAGCTTATCACACCTGATCATCACGTGGTGTCTCAGCACGACGAACTGTCGCAATGGTGCATACTCAGGGAGAAGAATTATACCTTGAAATTTTAGTAAGGGGTCATCTCATAATGCTACCGTCGTACTAAGCAAAATAGGATGCATATAAGACAAACATCGCATGCAGTCAAAATATGTGACATGATATGGCCATCATCATCTTGTGCCTTTGATCTCCATCTCCAAAGTACCGTCATGATCTCCATCGTCACCGGCATGACACCATGATCTCCGTCATCCTGATCTTTATCAACGTGTCGTCACATGGTCGTCTCACCAACTATTGCTTTTGCAACTATCGCTATCGCATAGCGATAAAGTAAAGCAATTATATGGCGCTTGCATCTTATGCAATAAAGAGACAACCATAAGGCTCCTGCCAGTTGCCGATAACTTTAACACAACATGATCATCTTATACAACAATTTATATCTCATCACATCTTTACCATATCACATCACAACATGCCCTGCAAAAACAAGTTGGACATCCTCTACTTTGTTGTTGCAAGTTTTACGTGGCTGCTACGGGCTTAGCAAGAACCGTTCTTACCTACGACATAAAAACCACAACATGGTACAGTGATTACTTTTTGATCTTCAGAAAGAACCATGTTCATTGAATCCGATTCAACTAAAGTTGGAGAAACAGACACCTACCAGCCACCTGTGTGCAAAGCACATCGGTAGAACCAGTCTCATGAACACGGTCATGTAATGTCGGTCCGGGCCGCTTCATCCAACAATACCGCCGAATCAAGAAACAACTAGTTGAAGGAAATATGCCATAGAGGCAATAATAAAGTTGTTATTTATATTTCCTTATATCATGATAAATGTTTATTATTCATGCTAGAATTTTATTAACCGGAAACTTAGTACATGTGTGAATACATAGACAAACAAAGTGTCACTAGTTTGCCTCTACTTTCCTAGCTCGTTGAATCAATGATGGTTATGTTTCCTAACCATAGACATGAGTTGTCATTTGACTAACGGGATCACATCATTAGAGAATGATCTGATTTATTTGACCCATCTGTTAGCTTAGCATGATGATCGTTTAGTTTGTTGCTATTGCTTTCTCCATAACTATACATGTTCCTATGACTATCAGATCATGCAACTCCCGAATACCGGAGGAACACTTTGTGTGCTACCAAATGTCACACCGTAACTGGGTGATTATAAAGGTGCTCTACAGGTGTCTCCGATGGTGTTTGTTGAGTTGGCATGGATCAAGATTAGGATTTGTCACTCCGATTGTCAGAGAGGTATCTCTGGGCCCGGTAATATACATCACTATAAGCCTTGCAAGCAATGTAGCTAATGAGTTAGTAACAGGATGTAGCATTACGGAACGAGTAAAGTGACTTTCCGGTAATGAGATTGAACTAGGTATTGAGATAACGACGACCGAATCTTGGCAAGTAACATACCGATGACAAAGGGAACAACACATATCGTTATGCGGTTTGACCGATAAAGATCTTCGTAGAATATGTAGGAACCAATATGAGCATCCAGGTTCCACTATTGGTTATTGAACGGAGACATGTCTCGGTCATGTCTACATAGTTCTCGAACCCGTAGGGTCCCCACGCTTAACGTTCGGTGACGATCGGTATTATGAGTTTATGTGTTTTGATGTACCGAAGGTAGTTCAGAGTCCCGGATTTGATCACGGACATGAAGAGGAGTCTCGAAATGGTCGAGATGTAAAGACCAATATATTGGAAGCCTATGTTTGGACATTGGAATGGTTCCAGGTGAAATAGGGAGTATACCGGAGTACCGGGAGGTTACCGGAACCCCCCGGGAGGTATATTTGCCTTATTGGGCCTTAGTGGAAGAGAGGGGAAAGAAGCAAAGGAGCCCCCCCCCCAAGCCCAATCTGAATTGGGAGGGGGCCGCCCCCCCTTTCCTTCCTTCTTCCCTCTCCTCCGTTCTCTCCTAGAACCAACAAATGGAAGGGGGAATCCTACTCCCAGTGGGAGTAGGACTCCTTGGGGCGTGCCTAGAGAGGCCGGCCCCCTCCCCCTCCTCCACTCCTTTATATACAGGGGAGGGGGCACCCCATAGACACACAAGTTGATCATTGATATTTTAGCTGTGTGCGGTGCCCCCTCCACCATAATCCACCTCGGTAATATCGTAGCGGTGCTTAGGCAAAGCCCTGTTCTGGTAGCAACATCATCACCGTCATCACGTCGTCATGCTGAGGAAGCTCTCCCTCGAAGCTCTACTGGATTGTGAGTTTGCGGGACTTCACCAAGCCAAAACATGTGCAGATCACGGAGGTGTCGAATCTTCGGTACTTGTCGGCGTCCTGGGAACAGGGGTCCCCAGACTTGCCTGCCTACGGCCCGCGGCGTGGCTAAGCCAGCAGGCCGTACGGCCCATCTTCACCAACAAAGCGCCCAAGACCCTTGCGAGGGGCCAAGCCTCGCGAGGCGGATGACGCAAGACCTCCTATGGAGTGGCCTAGCTAGGCAGGCTCATGAGGAGCGGAGATATCAAGGTGAGGCGAACCTCACGAGGCTCTCGTGATGTGAGCCATGACGATCGACACCAGGAGGGCGCCAGCGCGCACAACGTCCTTGTTTCCTCTTTGGTGCAAAGGAGGAAAACGCAGCCGCGGAGTACCGAGGCCTCAGGCAAAGGTTGCCATTTCGGTGCGACAAGACCAAGACCATGGACTGCAAGACGGAGGTCATTGTGGAGCCCAGAACAGCATCACCACCAGAACTTTGTGCAGGCGAAGACTACTTTTGTCAGGATAGCTTGTACTAGCTGTCCCCCTTCAAATTAGCCCACCATTGTTGGCTCCCTTCCCACTCGATATTTGGGAAGAGGACCAAGGCCTCTATAAATAGGACTAGCCACCACAGTGGAGGGGAGAGATCATCTTGGCTAGAGAGACCACCCCCACACACAAGCTCACCGAGCACAAGAACGCCTCAACCTCAGGAGGCCGTTCTTCCCTTGTATTGTTCATCATCAGCCCAAGAGGCAATCCACCACCACCGCACTGGAGTAGGGTATTACACCACAACGGTGGCCCGAACCAGTATAAACCTTGTGTCCTTCTGTGTTGTGAGTTCGTCGAGTTCATCCGCGGGATATTAGCGAGATAGAGCGTAGATCGGTTGAAGGGAAAGACTTCGCGTGCACCCCAGTGTTCAAACCCTAAGGGTTTGCCGGAACCCCATACCCCGACATTTGGTGCACCAGGTAGGGGTGTGCCGTATCTTCCCTTCTGTCAATTCGTCGCTCTGTCATCTCCATGTCGGACGCTCGCCACGCTCGAGCTGAGCGTTGGGCCGCCCTCGCCGCCTGCGTCGCTCAGACGGCTCCCGTCGGCGAGCCGCCTCGTCATTCTTCGTCCCCCGCCGCCAACGCCGCCACCGGCCCGGTGGGAAACGCGCAGCAGGCGTCCTTGCAACATCCTTCGGTGCGGCAGGACGGTCGCACCGCTACTCCATCACTCACTCCTGCTGTCTCTTCGTCTCACGCGCACCGCGCTCCCATGGAGGCACGGGCCACGCTCATCGCGGCAAACGAGCTCCTACGTTACCGCCCCGTCGACGACGTCTATGAGGAGTGGCTCGACCGCGTCGCCGAGCTCGTCTGTGCCGCGGGGGGCTCTGTGGCACCGTCCCACTCTTTGCCTCCCCCTCAGCGGGCCTCGGGCGACGGGGCTCGTGGTGTGCCTCCACCGCCTCGACCCCAAGACGGTGCCTTGGCGCCAAGGCGCGCGCCTCCGCGGCGTGATCTGCCGCGCCCGGCGCCCGCACGTGAAGAGAGGAGCTACCAAGAAGTCCCGCAGCCGCGAGAAGCTGCACCAGTGCTCCCCGCACCACCTCGTCAAGACCGCGCGTTTCCTGCAGTGGCACAGCGCGGATGTTGCCAAGACCAAGCTCCGCCCTCGAAGCGGGTCCCGGCAACCACGGAAGGCTGCCGCGCCTTCACCCCTGAGTTGCGTAGCATTGCCTGGCCAGGCAAGTTCAAGCCAGATCTACCTCCTCGGTATGACGGCACCGCCTACCCCGCGGAGTTCCTGCAGCTCTATGAGTTGAGCATCGAAGCGGCCAATGACGACGAAGAAGTCATGGCGAACTGGTTTCCCATGGCTCTCAAGGATGGGGCCTGCTCCTGGCTCCTGAACATGTAGCACGACTCGATCTCCTCCTAGGACGAGATGCGCGACCGCTTCGTCGCAACTTCCAGGGCACTCGCGACCGCCCACCAGTTGCGGGCGACCTATGCCGCATTAAGCAATAGCCAGGAGAGACCCTCCAGAAGTACATCCAGCGCTTCAACAACACCCGCCTCAAGATCCACAAGGTCACGGACGAGGCCATCATCTTCGTGTTTTCCGATGGAGTCCGCGACGTCAAGATGAAGGAAGAGATGGCAATCCATGAGGAGCTTTGCACATATCAGGAGTTGTTCAACCTGGCGACCAGGTGCGCGAGAGCTGAGGAGGGGCGCCTCTCTCTCCTTGAGCTGCCAGCTGCAGGAGTGGAGGAAAAGAAGGCCAAGGCCAAGGACGTGAAGCGCAAAGAGGTAGTGGTGCTCGCAGCAGAGCCCAACACCAAGCGAGGCAGAGATTAGCCAGAGTCATCCAAGAAAGGCCGCCCATTCTGCGCCTTCCACAACCTGAACACCCACAACACCAGCGACTGTCAAGAGCTCAGAGCCATTCGGGAAGGACGCTTCGGCTGCCGCCCCGAGCGCAACGACCGGGGCTACGGCCGTGGAGGCGGACGCTGGGACGACCGTGGCCCACGCCAGGAGTGGCGTGACCGGCCTCGTGAGGACCGCTGGTAGGACCAACCTCGCGAGGGCGCTTGGAGGGACCCGCCTCGTGAGGATCGCCCCCAGGGCAACGCCGGTCTTCCCCCGTTGCCGCCGCCAAGGAGAAACGACGACGACCACCAGGACGAGGGGGTTGGGGGCTTCCAGGAGCCGCGCGCGGTCGCTTGCATCTTGGGCGGCGCTCAGGCCCCAGCCTCTCAGCGCATCTTCAAACAGTTCGCTCGCGAGGTGAACGCGGCGCTCCCCAAGCTCGAGGCCACGCGCCCGCTCCGGTGGTCCCAATGTGCCATCACCTTCAGCTCGGCCGACCAGCTCAAGTGCGCAGCCACCACTGGCACACTCCCTATGCTGTGCTCCCCACTCATCAGCAATGTGCAAGTCACCAAGACTCTCATCAATGGCGGCGCAAGGCTCAACGTCCTATCCGCCAACACGTTCGACAACCTCCAAGTGCCCTATGAGCAGCTCCAGCCAACCGAGCCTTTCTTAGGAGTGACTGACGGTTCCACCACACCAATAGGGAAAGTCCAACTTCCTGTCACCTTCGAGGAGCGCAAGAATTACCGCACCGAGCTCATTCACTTCGACGTCGCGCACATCCGCCTGCTGTACAATGCCATCCTTGGGTATCCAGCCCTGGCCAAGTTCATGGCACTCACTCACCACGGCTACAACGTTCTCAAGATGCCAGGAAGCGGGAGGATCATCATGGTCCCATGTGAAGAAAGGGATGTGGTGTGCTCCCTAGAGCGCGCCTTCTAAGCCGCGGCAATCGACAACCCTGACAGCAGAAGTGAAGGCCCTCCGGAGACCATCCCTAAGAAGAAGCTACCGCACCGTGCAGGACCCCAAGAAGATGGCGTCGCATCTGGAGCCTCGTCAGGATCGGCGCCCGCTCCAGGGGCACCTCCCTCCACCGCATAGGAAGGCGCGCCCGGCGCCCTCCTCAGGCAAGGCTCGGGGGCTCTCTTCTGGAGGGCCTCAGACCTTGCCAATCTCATGAGGGAGGCACTTGGGCACCACTTGGAAGCGTGCTTCACAGCACGTGTTCCTCAGGAGAGCATGGGGCAAGGAATGCCCACCACCTAGGAGTTCATCACCAAGACCACCCAAGAGCTACAAGATGCAAGATCCATGCGTGGCGACAGTCGCTCACAGAGTGTGCCTCACCACCCAGGCGAGGGTGCCGAGCTGCGCGCCTGCATCGACATCCCAGGGTTCAACAGGGCCGCATCTCAGGAACGCTTCTGGCCATCACGCATGGGCCGCTGTGAGGGTCCACCACACAACTTCGTTCACATGCCCTTTGGCTTGCCGAGTGTGGCGTCAGCCCATCGGCACAATGTGCGGCAAGTCTAGGCGGCTCAGGAGGCCAGGTTCCATGCCATTCTGGAGGAGATGGCGACGGCCTTCAGGGAACCTCCTGAGCCCCCAGAGCCTCCCGAGGCTCAGGGTCCCGGTGGCTCATGAGGAGTCATTACTTCAATGCGTGGCTTCAGCTGCACCAGCTCTACTTCGTCTACAGACCCAGGTGACATCTTCCAAGTTCATTTAAGCTGGGAGCGCCCCTCGGGCTGCACTCTTCCCATGCCACATGGGTCCGTCCCTGTGGCATGTACCCCTTTTGCTTATGTTTCTAAGCTTACCTCGCTGGGGGCGCCCCTCGGGCTGCATCATCCCCACGCTGCTCGGGCCAGACCCTGTGGCATGTACCTTCCTGCATTTATCTCAGGCAATCTGCTCTTCATGCTTAACATGCCAACTGCTATCACCTGTTTGATCACTGCCCGCCATGGGTCCGTTTGCCCCATGCAATTCGCTTGCACGTTAAAAGGGGGGCACCTGAGCATCGCGACTCAGGAGCCCTTACTGGCTCTCCAGCCCTCACCCCCTGGCCTTACCCACAGCATCGCGACCTGGCATACCAGCGGCGACTGAGCTAGCTCGAGGGCCGGGACCTGAGGACGTAGAGTGCTTGCATCTAATCGCCTTGCAGGGACATACAATCACCAAGACTCAAGACCAGGCGCAACCCACCTTGAGGTAGGACCTCGCGAGTCCCGTGCTGGCTAATGAGTGCCCAGATATATGTCGCAGCCCTGCCGTGCAAGCCACGTGTCAGGGCGGGCCTGTACATACCCCGGGGGCTCCTCACAGACGGGGGCCCCCATCCCACGCCCAAGTGGAAGCTCCATGCTCCGCGCTGGCTGTCGACACTGCCGAGGAGCGGCTATGCCTGTGCACAAGCGGAAGCACTATGCTCTGCGCTGGTGATAAACAACTGAGGGCGACCCCATGGTCGTACCAACCTCAGGGAGCCCAGAGCTCAGCGCCCAGCCTCACAAACACGCCTCTCCTCGGGAGAGTCGCGCGAGGGGGCTGCGCTCGGGTCACGCCCAAGCGCACGCCACCCAACCAGGTCCCCTGGACTTGGGTGTCGCGCCCCCCTCCTGAGGCCTCGGCGAGGGCAGGTATGGAAATTGTTTGAACATCAAGGGGGACTCCTGAGCATCGCGACTCAGAAGCCTAACTGGTCACATAGCCCCTCACTCCTTGGACCGTCCTAGTCTCCGGTCGGCCCAACGTCGGTTGAGGCATGCGCGGGGCCGGGCTCTGCCGACGTAGAACATTAATCTATCCTCACGAACTCTCCCTATATGCTGTTCGCACGTCAAGGGGGACTCCTGAGCATCGCGACTCAGGAGCCTAACTGGTCACGTAGCCCCTCCTCCTTGGACCGTCCTGGTCTCCAGTCGGCCCAACGGCGGTTGAGGTATGCGCGGGGCCGGGCTCTGCCGACGCAGAACAAGGCAAATAAGGAAGGAAAACGCAGAATCTCAAAGCAAATATTACAAGCATACTGTTCTCACAATACCAAATGAAAAGTCTAAACGCCTCCACGAGGCCTGATGTATGTCACAGGAATGAAACAAGGAGAATAGCCGCAGGTCACCCCTGGATATCGCCGTCGCCTGCAGAAGGAGCTCCCTTGTGGGCGACGATGTCCTTACCTTCGCCACCAGCTGCAGGATCCGCGGCATCACCAGACAGACGTTCGGAGACAAAGCCACGGAACTTCCCTAGCAGTGCCTCCACTTGACCTTGAACAGCTGCGGTGGCGGTTTCGTAGAGATCTTCAGCCACAGGCTCCAGCAGCTCGTCAAGCTGGGCGTTGGGGCCGCGGAGGTGCAGATGGCTGAGGACGCGGGTAAGTGCGGCTGAAGACAGAATGTGAGCTTCCGCCTCCGCCATGGGACCAAGGCCCTCAACGACCTCCTCAAGTGCCTTCACCACGAGAGGAAGTAGCTGGGCGGGGCCGTCCTCGTCAGTATCCAGCGGCTTCTCCAAGCCATGCTCGTAGAGCGTCATCAGCGCCTTTCGAGATCTCTTCTCGAGATCGGCGAAGGCCACACGGTCTTCGGCCAGGACCTGCGCCTTGGCGTTGAGATCGGCCTCCTTCGCCCCCATCTTCTGCTCCAGCTCCTCCAACCGGTTGCGTTCGGCAACCTACCTCTTCCCCAGCTCCGCCAGCTCAGCATCACGATTCTTGACGGCTTCCTCCCGGGCCTTCATCTCCTTCTTCTCTGCTTCACGGCGCAGCGCCTCTTCGGCGTGCTTATAGCGCAGGCTCTGCAACTCGCCCTCCAGCGCTTGGCAGCAATCACGGGCGGCCTTGGCTTCTTTCAGCGCCCCTCACGATTGGCTGCAGCACCGATGGCTCCTTGCTTCTCTCTCTTGGAAGCCACAACAGCCTGGCCTAGCACCGCGCGTACTGCCAGGTCAGAATGAAGCCATCCGGAGGCCAACTCCAGATGCCCGGCCACCAGGCATGGGTCAGCGCTCAGGAGATCCGCCTGCAGTTGGGTCATCTTTGAAAGGGCATGCTCCAAGACAGCAGCAGGAGCAGAAGAACCAAGGCGTGGAGGTGCAGCAGTAGGAGGAAGCGACATCATCACCAGGGCTTGGGAGACCGCGGGTTCCGGAGCCGCTGGGACCTCATCAGCCGCGCCAAGTACCGGCACCTCCGGAGACAGCGGGGCCATGGGGGCTGACTCCATGCGACGGAGCTCTCCTTGGCCTCGCGAAGATAACCGGGCTAGGGAGCCACGGGCGATGTTGCCTCCTTGCTCTGCGAAGGGAGGCATAGCTGCCTTACCATCCTTCCTCTTCTTCGCCGAAGATGTCGGCCTGATCAACCAAAGGCGAGCGTCAGAAAAAAAACAAGCACCTGCACGGACCAAGCGAAGTTTGAAGCACCTACCAGTCCACCGCAAGGTACTCCACCCTTTGCTTGTGAAGCTTGAGGCCCGACAACATTGGGACCTAAGGAGCAGGCGCACGGGCTCCGGTGGCGCCATGCGGTGCGGAGGCGGAACCGGATCCAGCCCCAGGAGGTGTTGGGGTGGAGGCGGCACCACGGTCCACCAACGACGACCTACCCTTCGTCGGGACGAGGGGTTGCTCCTTCCCTCCTTGGTAGGCGTCGGCCTCGGCATCATCAGGAAGGGCACAGAGAATCTTGGCCTTGCTCGGAGGGGAGGTCTCCTCCACCTCTTCCGGGGTCTCCTCAGAGCACTCCTCCTCCTCCCCCTCTCCGCGGGACTCGCCAGAAGACACCCCCACTAGCTTCTGCGCCGAAGGAGCTCCCGAAAGCACCGGCGGCACCAGCCCGCGCGCATCAAAAGTCGGCCTGGAGGCGATGAACTCCTCCGGGTCCCTGCGTTGGAACAGGGGGATGAAGGCGCTAGGCGGGTACTCCTAGTTGTCTCCAACTATGAGGCGCAGGACGACGTCCAGCTCGTCGTCAGGCAGGTCCCCCGGCCTCAGGAGGGCCTTGTTTTCCCCTCCTTCAAGCTACTAGAAGGGGCACGCGCGCCTGGAGTGGGGCGACCCGCAGCGTCAAGAACTCCCTAAATAGCATCGCTCCCGTTATTTTGGCCGCCATCGCATTTCCCGGCTTCAGGTCAGTCATCATTTGCTCCAACACTGACGATGCTCGCTCATCGACAAGCTCCGCCCTGGGCCACTCCTTGCCTTGCCGGGGCGCCTCCGTTGGCAACGCCAGGTGCGGCTGGGAGTGCTTGGCGTCCACCATGACCCATTTGGATCGAATGTTATCGACCCTCTTCCCGGTGCTTGAGATCGAGTTGGCCTTGCCGGATGCAACGAAGTTGGCGCATCCAGAGATGTGACCATCGCTGACACGAAGGAAGAAGAAGTGGCGCAGGAGCACCACAGAAGGCATCACGCCCAGGTACGCCTCACAGTAGTAGGCAAAGATGGACAGGAGGAGGACAGAGTTGGGGTGGAGATGCAATGCCTGCAGCCCATAGTGGTCGAGGACTTCATAGAAGAAATCTGAGAAGGGAGGAACCAACTTGACGGCAACGCTGCTCGAAAAGAAGGGGAAGAAGGCGCTCCCCTCAGGCTTCGGCTCGTCAGAGGCAAGCCGGAGCTCCGTCTTCCCCCACTCGTTTCTCTCTCCCACCGTCAGCAGGCGCACGGAGGCAAGGCTCTTCTCTGTGATAGTGGGCGCCTCAAGAGCGGGCTCGTACCAAGACAGGGACGAGGAAGTCTTGACCTTGCGCGGTGCCATGGGCGGCCAATGCAGAGCGAGGCCAAAGCAGATCTGTAGGTAGCGGCGGCGAAGAGCAAGAAAGGGGATCTGGAGCAAGGCGAGGAAGAAGCAATGAAAGCAAATGCCCCCCGCACCAGCCTTTTGTCAGGTCAAGCAGTTTCCGAAACAACGTGGGGAAGCGGAGACAGCCACGTCCAATCAACCGCCACGCGTCAACCGAGGCCACAGGCTTTTGGGGCATGGCGCTTCGAGCTTGACCCTTGGCTTCGTCGCGAAGCCAAGCCCAAGCGCACCTTGGGCCCGGGGGCTACTGTCGGCGTCCTGGGAACAGGGGTCCCCAGACTTGCCTGCCTGCAGCCCGTGTAAGCCAGCAGGCAGTACGGCCCATCTTCACCAACAAATCGCCCAAGACCCTCGTGAGGGGCCAAGCCTCGCGAGGCGGACGACGCAAGACCTCCTCTAGAGTGGCCTAGCTAGGCAGGCTCACGAGGAGCGGAGATATCAAGGTGAGGCGAACCTCACGAGGCTCTCGTGACGTGAGCTGTGATGATCGACACCAGGCGGGCGCCAGCGCACACAACGTCTTTGTTTCCTCTTTGGTGCAAAGGGGGCAAGCGCATCCGCGGAGTACCGAGGCCTCAGGCAAAGGTTGCCATTTCGGTGCAACAAGACCAAGACCATGGACTGCAAGACGGAGGTCATTGTGGAGCCCAGAACAGCGTCACCACCAGAACTTTGTGCAGGCGAAGACTACTTTTGTTAGGATAGCTTGTACTAGCTGTCCCCCTTCAAATTAGCCCGCCATTGTTGGCTCCCTTCCCGCTCGATATTTGGGAAGAGGACCAGGGCCTCTATAAATAGGACTAGCCACCACAGTGGAGGGGAGATATCATCTTGGCTAGAGAGACCACCCCCACACACAAGCTCCTCGAGCACAAGAATGCCTCAACCTCAGGAGGCCGTTCTTCCCTTGTATTGTTCATCATCAGCCCAAGAGGCAATCCACCATCACCAGACTGGAGTAGGGTATTACACCACAATGGTGGCCCGAACCAGTATAAACCCCGTGTCCTTCTGTGTTGTGAGTTCGTCGAGTTCATCTGCGGGATCTTACCGAGCTAGAGCGTAGATCGGTTGAAGGGAAAGACTTCGCGCACACCCCAGTGTTCGAACCTTAAGGGTTTGCCGGAACCCCATACCCCAATAGTACTAGATCGGTCGATCGTGAAGACGTACGACTACATCAACCATGTTGTCATAATGCTTCCGCTTATGGTCTACGAGGGTACATAGACGATACTCTCCCCTCTCGTTACTATGCGTCACCATGATCTTATGTGTGCGTAGGAATTTTTTTGTAATTACTGCGTTCCTCAACAGTGGCATTCGAGCTAGGTTTATGCGTAGATGTTATATGCACGAGTAGAACACAAAGGAGTTGTGGGCGTTGGTATATACATATTGCTTGCCATCACTAGTTGATTCTTGATTCATCGACATTGTTAGATGAAGAGGCCCAGACCGACATTATGCATACGCTTACGTGAGACTGGTTCTAACGACTTGCTTTGCACATAGGTGGCTAGTGGATGTGTTTCTCCAGCTTTAGTTGAATTGGATTCAATGAACAAAGTTCTTTCTGAAGATAAAAAAGCAATCACTATACTGCGTTGTGGTTTTTGATGCATAGGTAAGAACGGTTCTTACTCAGCCCGTAGCAACCACGTAAAACTTGCAACAACAAAGTAGATGATGTCTAACTTGTTTTTGCAGGGTATGTTGTGATGTGATATGGTCAAGACATGATGCTAAATTTTATTGTATGAGATGATCATGTTTTGTAACACAATTATCGGCAATTGGCAGGAGCCATATAGTTGTCGCATTATTGTATGAAATGCAATCGCCATGTAATTGCTTTACTTTATCACTAAGAGGTAGCGATAGTCGTAGAAGCAATAGTTGGAGAGACGATAACGATGCTTCGATGGAGATCAAGGTGTCAAGACGGTGATGATGGTGATCATGACGGTGCTTTGGAGATGGAGATCAAAGGCACAAGATGATGATGGCCATATCATATCACTTATATTGATTGCATGTGATGTTTATGGTTTATGCATCTTATTTTGCTTAGTTCGGCAGTAGCATTATAAGATGATCTCTCACTAAATTTCAAGGTATAAGTGTTCTCCCTGAGTATGCACTGTTGCTATAGTTCGTCGTGCCGAGACACCACATGATGATCAGGTGTCATAAGCTCTATGTTCACATACAACGGGTGCAAGCCAGTTTTGCACACGCGGAATACTCGGGTTAAACTTGACGAGCCTAGCATATGCAAATATGGCCTCGGAACAATGGAGACCGAAAGGTCGAGCGTGAATCATATAGTAGATATGATCAACACAGTGATGTTCACCATTGAAAACTTCTCCATCTCACGTGATGATCGGACATGGTTTAGTTGATATGGATCACGTGATCACTTAGATGATTAGCGATATGTCTATCTAATTGGGAGTTCTTAAGTAATTTTATTAATTGAACTTTAATTTATCATGAACTTAATACCTGATAGTATTTTTCATGTCTATGTTGTTGTAGATAGATGGCCTGTGCTGTTGTTCCGTTGAATTTTAATGCGTTCCTAGAGAAATCTAAGTTGAAAGATGATGGTAGCAACTACACGGACTGGGTCCGTAACTTGAGGATTATCTGCATTGCTGCATAGAACAATTACGTCCTGGAAGCACCGCTAGGTGACAAACCCGCTGCAGGAGCAACGCCAGATGTTATGAACACCTGGCAGAGCAAAGCTGATGACTACTCAATAGTTCAGTGTGCCATGCTTTACAGCTCAGAACTGGGACTTCAACGACGTTTTGAACATCATGGAGCATATGCGATGTTCCATGAGTTGAAGTTAATATTTCAAGAAAATGCCCGGATTGAGAGATATGAAGTCTCTAATAAGTTCTACAGCTGCAAGATGGAGGAGAATAGTTCTGTCAGTGAACATATACTCAGAATGTCTGGGTACCACAACCACTTGACTCAACTGGGAGTTAATCTTCCTGATGATAGTGTCATTGACAGAGTTTTTCAATCACTGCCACCAAGCTACAAGAGCTTCGTGATGAACTATAATATGCAAGGGATGGATAAGACGATTCCTAAGCTCTTCACAATGCTAAAGGCTGCGGAGGTAGAAATCAAGAAGGAGCATCAAGTGTTAATGGTTAACAAGACCACCAGTTTCAAGAAAAAGGGTAAAGGGAAGAAGGGGAACTTCAAGAAGAACAACAAGCAAGTTGCTGCTCAAGTGAAGAAACCCAAGTCTGGACCTAAGCCTAAGACTGAGTGCTTCTACTGCAAAGGAATTGGTCATTGGAAGCAGAACTGCCCAAGTATTTGGCAGAGAAGAAGGATGGCAAAGTGAAAGGTATATTTGATATACATGTTATTGATGTCTACCTTACTAATGCTCGCAGTAGTGCCTGGGTATTTGATATTGGTTCGGTTGCTAACATTTGCAACTCAAAACAGGGGCTACGGATTAAGCAAAGATTGGCTAAGGACGAGGTGACAATGCGTGTGGGAAATGGTTCCAAAGTCGATGTGATCGCCGTCGGCACGCTACCTCTACAACTACCTTCGGGATTAGTTTTAGACCTAAATAATTGTTATTTGGTGCCAGCATTGAGCATGAACGTTATATCTGGATCTTGTTTGATGCGAGACGGTTATTCATTTAAATCATAGAATAATGGTTGTTCTATTTATATGAGTAATATCTTTTATGGTCATGCACCCCTGATGAGTGGTCTATTTTTTACTAAATGTTGATAGTAGTGATACACATGTTCATGATAATGATAGTGCAACTTATTTGTGGCACTGCCGTTTAGGTCATATTGGTGTAAAGCACATGGAGAAACTCCATTCTGCTGGACTTCTGGAATCACTTGATTATGAATCAGTTGGTACTTGCGAACCATGCCTCATGGGCAAGATGACTAAAACTTCGTACTCCAGAACAATGGAGCGAGCAACAGAGTTATTGGAAATCATACATACTGATGTATGTGGTCCAGTGAACATTGAAGCTAACGGCAGATATCGTTATTTTCTCACCTTCACAGATGATTTGAGTAGATATGGGTATATCTACTTGATGAAGCATAAGTCTGAAACATTTGAAAAGTTGAAAGAATTTCAGAGTGAAGTGGAAAATCATCGTAACAAGAAAATCAAGTTTCTACAATCTAATCGTGGAGGCGAATATTTGAGTTATGAGTTTGGACTTCATTTGAAACAATGCGGAATAGTTTCGCAACTCACGCCACCTAGAACACCAGAGCTTAATGGTGTGTTCGAATGTTGTAATCGTACTTTACTAGATACGGTGCGATCTATGATGTCTCTCACTGATTTACCGCTATCATTTTGGGGTTATGCTTTAGAGACAACTTCATTCATATTAAATAGGGCACCATCTAAATCCATCGAGACGACACCTTATGAACTGTGGTTTGGCAAGAAACCCAAGTTGTCGTTTCTTAAAGTTTGGTGTTGTGATGCTTATGTGAAAAAGCTTCAACCTGATAAGCTCGAACCCAAATCGGAGAAATGTATCTTCATAGGATACCCAAAGGAGATTGTTGGGTACACCTTCTATCACATATCCGAAGGCAAGATATTCGTTGCTAAGAATGGATCCTTTCTAGAGAAGGAGTTTCTCTCGAAAGAAGTGAGCGGGAGGAAAGTAGAACTTGATGAGGTAATTGTACCTTCTCCCTCATTGGAAAGTAGTTCATCACTGAAATCAATTCCAGTGATACCTACACCAATAAGTGAGGAAGCTAATGATGATGATCATGAAACTTCTGATCAAGTTACTACCGAACCTCGTAGGTCAACCAGAGTAAGATCCTCACCAGAGTGGTATGGTAATCCCGTTCTGGAAGTCATGTTACTTGGCCATGACGAACCAACGAACTATGAGGAAGCTATGATGATCTCAGATTCCGCAAAATGGCTTGAAGCCATGAAATCTGAGATGGGACCCATGTATGAAAACAAAGTGTGGACTTTGGTTGACTTGCGCGATGATCGGCAGGCCATAGAGAATAAATGGATCTTCAAGAAGAAGACAGACGCTGACTATAATGTTACTGTCCACAAAGCTCAACTAGTTGCGAAAGGTTTTTGACAAGTTCAAGGAGTTGACTACGATGATACCTTCTCATCGTAGCGATGCTTAAGTCCATCCGAATCATGTTAGCAATTGCCGCATTTTATGATTATGAAATTTGGCAAATGGATTTCAAAACTGCATTCCTTAATGGATACCTTAAAGAAGAGTTGTATATGATGCAACCAGAAGGTTTTGTTAATCCAAAAGGTGCTAACAAAGTGTGCAAGCTCCAGTGATCCATTTATGGACTGGTGTAAGCCTCTCAGAGTTGGAATATACGCTTTGATAGTGTGATCAAAGCATATGGGTTTATACAGACTTTTGGAGAAGCCTGTATTTACAAGAAAGTGAGTGGGAGCTCCGTAGCATTTCTGATATTATATGTAGATGACATATTGTTGATCGGAAATGATACTGAATTTCTGAATAGCATAATAGGATACTTGAATAAGAATTTTTCAATGAAAGACCTCGGTGAAGTTGCTTATATATTGGGCATCAAGATCTATAGAGATAGATCAAGACGCCTGATTGGACTTTCACAAAGCACATACCTTGATAAAGTTTTGAATAAGTTCAAAATGCATCAGGCAAAGAAAGGGTTCTTTCCTGTATTACAAGGTGTGAAGTTGAGTCAGACTCAATGCCCGACCACCACAGAAGGTAGAGAGAAAATGAAACGTGTTCCCTATGCTTCAGCCATAGGCTCTATCATGTATGCAATGCTGTGTACCAGACCTGATGTGTGCCTTGCTATAAGTTTAGCAGGGAGGTACCAAAGTAATCCAGGAGTGGATCACTGGACAACGGTCAAGAACATCCTGAAATACCTGAAAAGGACTAAGGATATGTTTCTCGTATATGGAGGTGACAAAGAGCTCATCGTAAATGGTTACGTCGATGCAAGCTTTGACATGGATCCGGATGACTCTAAGTCACAAACCGGATACGTGTTTCTATTAAATGGTGGAGCTATCAGTTGGTGCAGTTCCAAGGAGAGCGTCATGGCGGGATCTACGTGTGAAGTGGAATACATTGCTGCTTCAGAAGCAGCAAATGAAGGAGTCTGGATGAAGGAGTTCATATCCGATCTAGGTGTCATACCTAGTGCATCGGGTCCAATGAAAATATTTTGTGACAATACTAGAGCAATTGCCTTGGCAAAGGAATCGATATTTCACAAGAGAACCAAGAACATCAAAAGACGCTTCAATTCCATCCGCGATCAAGTCAAGGAGGGAGACATAGAGATTTGCAAGATACATACGGATCTGAATGTTGCAGACCCGTTGACTAAGCATCTCTCACGAGCAAAACATGATCAGCACCAAGACTCTATGGGTGCTAGAATCATTACAGTGTAATCTAGATTATTGACTCTAGTGCAAGTGGGAGACTGAAGGAAATATGCCCTAGAGGCAATTATAAAGTTGTTATTTATATTTCCTTATATCATGATAAATGTTTATTATTCGTGCGAGAATTGTATTAACCGAAAACTTAGTACATGTGTGAATACATAGACAAACAAAGTGTCACTAGTTTGCCTCTGCTTGACTAGCTCGTTGAGTCAATGATGGTTACATTTCCTAACCATAGACATGAGTTGTCATTTGATTAATGGGATCACATCATTAGAGAATGATGTGATTGACTTGACCCATCCGTTAGCTTAGCACGATGATCGTTTAGTTTGTTGCTATTGCTTTCTCCATAACTATACATGTTCCTATGACTATGAGATCATGCAACTCCCGAATACCAGAGGAACACTTTGTGTGCTACCAAACGTCAAAATGTAACTGGGTGATTATAAAGGTGCTCTACAGGTGTCTCCGATGGTGTATGTTGAGTTGGCATGGATCAAGATTAGGATTTGTCACTCTGATTGTCGGAGAGGTATCTCTGGGCCCTCTCGGTAATGTACATCACTATAAGCCTTGCAAGCAATGTAGCTAATGAGTTGGTTACATGATGTAGCATTACGGAACGAGTAAAGAGACTTGCCGGTAACGAGATTGAACTAGGTATTGAGATAACGATGACCGAATCTCGGGCAAGTAACATACCGATGACAAAGGGAACAACGTATATCATTATGCGGTTTGACCGATAAAGATCTTCGTAGAATATGTAGGAACCAATATGAGCATCCAGGTTCCGCTATTGGTTATTAACCAGAGACATGTCTCGGTCATGTCTACATAGTTCTCAAACCCGTAGGGTCCGCATGCTTAACGTTCGGTGACGATCAGTATTACGGGTTTATGTGTTTTGATGTACCGAAGGTAGTTCGGAGTCCGGATTTGATCACGGACATGACAAGGAGTCTCGAAATGGTCGAGACATAAAGATCGATATATTGGAAGATTATGTTTGGACATAGGAATGGTTCCGGGTGAAATTGGGAGTATATCGGAGTACCGGGAGGTTACCGGAACCCCCCGGGAGGTATATGGGCCTTATTGGGCCTTAGTGTAAGAGAGGGGAAAGAAGCAAAGGAGGGGGCGCCCCCCAAGCCAAGTCCGAATTGGGGGGTGGCCCCCCTTTCCTTCCTTCGTCCCTCTCCTTCCTTCTCTGCTAGAACCAACAAAGGGAAGGGGGAAATCCTACTCCCGGTGGGAGTAGGACTCCTTGGGGCACGCCTAGAGAGGCCGGCCCCCTCCCCCTCCTCCAGTCCTTTATATATGGGGGAGGGGGAACCCCATATACACACAAGTTGATCATTGATCTTTTAGCAGTGTGCGGTGCCCCCCTCCACCATAATCCACCTTGGTAATATCGTAGCGGTGCTTAGGCGAAGCCCTGTTCCGGTAGCAACATCATCACCGTCATCACGCCGTCGTGCTGACAAAGCTCTCCCTCGAAGCTCTACTAGATTGTGAGTCGCGGGACGTCACCGAGCCGAACGTGTGCAGATCACGGCGGTGCCGTATCTTTGGTACTAGATCGGTCGATCGTGAAGATGTACGACTACATCAACTGCGTTGTCATAACGCTTCCGCTTACGGTCTACGAGGGTATGTAGACGATACTCTTCCCCCTCGCTACTATGCATCACCATGATCTTGCGTGTGCGTCAGATTTTTTTTGAAATTACTGCGTTCCCCAACACAAGTAACGGCAAGCAATATGTATATACCCACGCCCACAACTCCTTTATGTTCTACTCGTGCATATAACATCTACGCTTAGACTAGCTCGGATGCCACTGTCGGGGAACGCTGTAATTTCAAAATTTTACCTACGATCACACAAGATCTATCTAGGAGATGCATAACAACGAGAGGGGAGAGTGTGTCTACGTACCCTCGTAGACTGAAAGCAGAAGCATTTAGTAACGCGGTTAGTCGAACGTCTTCGCGATCCAACCGATCCTAGCACCGAAGGTACGGCACCTCCGCGATCTGCACACGTTCAGCTCGGTGACGTCCCACGAACTCTAGATCCAGCTGAGGCCGAGGGAGAGTTTCATCAGCATGACGGCGTGATGACGGTGATGATGAAGTTACCAACGCAGGGCTTCGCCTAAGCACTACAACAATATGACCAAGGTGAAAATCTGTGGAGGGGGGCACCGCACACGGCTAAGACAACTGTCAACTTGTTTGTCTATGGGGTGCCCCCTCCCCCGTATATAAAGGAGTGGAGGAGGGGGAGGGCCGGCCCTCTCATGGCGCGCCCAAGGGGGAGTCCTACTCCCGGTGGGAGTAGGATTCCCCCTTCCCTTGTTGGAGCAGGAGAGAAAGGAAGGGGGAGAGAGAGGGAAGGAAGGGGGGGCGCCCCCCCACCCAATTTGGATTGGGCTTGGGGGGCGCGCCCTCCACCTTGGCTGCCTCCTCATCTCTCCCACTAAGGCCCAATAAGGCCCATACACTCCCCGGTGGGTTCCGGTAACCCCTGGCACTCCGGTAAATGCCCAAACTCACCTGAAACCATTCCGATGTCCAAACATAGCCTTCCAATATATTGATCTTTATGTATCGACCATTTCGAGACTCCTTGTCATGTACGTGATCATTTCCGAGACTAGAATTACCTTCGGTACATCAAAACATATAAACTCATAATATTGATCGTCACCGAAAGTTAAGTGTGCGCACCCTACGGGTTCGAGAACTATGTAGACATGACCGAGACTCATCTCCGGTCTATAACCAATAGCAGAACCTGGATGCTCATATTGGTTCCTACATATTCTACGAAGATCTTTATCGGTCAAACCGCATAACAACATAGGTTGTTCCCTTTGTCATCGGTATGTTATTTGCCCGAGATTCGATCGTCGGTATCTCAATACCTAGTTCAATCTCATTATCGTCAAGTCTCTTTACTCGTTCTGTAGTGCAACATCCCGTAACTAACTCATTAGTCATATTGCTTGCAACGCTTATAGTGATGTGCATTACCGAGAGGGCCCAGAGATACCTCTCCGACAATCGGAGTGACAATCCTAATGTCGATCTATGCCAACTCAACAAACACCATTGGAGACACCTATAGAGCATCTTTATAATCACCCAGTTACATTGTGACATTTGATAGCACACAAGGTGTTCCTCCGGTATTCGGGAGTTTTATAATCTCATAGTCATGATGAAAGCAATAGAAATAAAACTAAACGATCATTTATGCTAAGATAACGGATGGGTATTGTCCATCACATCATTCTCTAATGATGTGATCCCGTTCATCAAATGACAACACATGTCTATGGTCAGGAAACTTAACCATCTTTGATTAACGAGCTAGTCAAGTAGGGGCATACTAGGGACACTCTATTTTGTCTATGTATTCACACATGTACTAAGTTTCCGGTTAATACAATTCTAGCATGAATAATAAACATTTATAATGATATAAGGAAATATAAATAACAACTTTATTATTGCCTCTAGGGCATATTTCCTTCAGTTTATTCAAAAGAAAGTTGGGATCCAGGTAAGCTAAAGGGTGAGAAAACCTTACTTTCCGGCTTGCTTGTCGAACTTTCTGTCTTGGCAAATGTTCTGAGCCAGAGGAGAGAATAATTACCTCTTCATCATCTACATGGCTGGCCTCTGCATCATCCTAATAGTGATCATTATCAATAAGATGTACAAAAATGAGCCAAGGGAGTCAAGTTTTACCTCTGACTCGTCATTATCATCCAAGTCAAATAACTCAAAAGGGTTGGTCTTCTTCTTGGCAGGCTTTTTAGGAGCCTTATTCTTTGTCCGGGTCTTCTTCGCCGGTTTGTCCTGAAGTTTCTTATTCCAAAAAGAAGAGTCGACCTGTAGCAATCACATGGTTAAGAAAATAATTCAAGGAAAGATGCTTAAGTTGGAAATAGTTTAAATACTTACAGCTGGTAGTTTGTTGAGAACACAGAAATGATTGAACCCTGCTTTGCTGCAATCTGCCAAGCTCTTGTTCAGCAGGGTTTTGGTCATGTCATTGATGTCTTCATCAGTTAGCTCTATCTGGCAGTGGCGTTGGGGATCTTTTACATCTCCAATGTACTCGCACATTAAGCCGGATCGGCGGCTTAAAGGCAGAATTCTCCATGAGACCCAGCATCGGACTAGCTTGATTCCAGTCAAACCGTTAGCCATTAAGGCTCTGATATTTGAAAATACAGCATATATTTGGCCCGTTCTTCTGTACTAATCTGTTCTAGCAGAGGGTGCCTGTTGCTAAGCCAGTTTTCACGATAACCCGGCAGTGGATTCTCCCCTTCTGGAGAAGTGTCTTGGCAGTAAAACCATGTTTGGTTCCAGTCCTAGGGATGAGTGGGAAGTTTGGCAACTGGGAAGGTGGCTTCTTTCCGCCTCTGAATCGAAATGCCACCTAACTCTAGGCTGGGCCCATCTGTGAACTCTGCCTGTCGATTTAAATAGTAAAATTCCCTGAATAGTTCTCAAGTGGGCTCCTGTTGAAGGTACACCTCGCAGAACACTTGAAAGTTGCAGATGTTTGAAACGGAATTGGGCCCAATATCTTGAGGGTGGAGCTTGAAAAAGTACACATCGTGGAAGAATTTTGAGCCGGGAGGGGTAAAACCTCGGAGTAGATTATCAGTGAAGACAATTACTTCACCTGCCTTGGGCTCGGGAGGGGTTTCTGTGCCTGGGACCCTCCGATGGATGAAATATTTTTTTGGCTAAGACGCCCGTTTGGACATACTCATTCAATGTTTCCTCGGTAACCCAGGAAATGACCTACTTGCAGGAGGTGATGGTCTTGGCTTTTGACATTCTTGACTACAAAGGAAAATATTGTCGGGTTAAGGATTGTGATGCGAAGCCGGCTAGTCATCAAAAAGTAAGCGCTACCAAGATTGACATGAAAAAACCGAAAGACAGTACCGGGTTATGCGCGTGGAGAACATATCTTGCTGGCTTAACAAGGGGACTAATGCTATATGGCGGGTTATGGTTTATCTTATGAACCGCCCGCACGTTTACATTACAACAAATCTATGAGTGATTTTTGCTAAGTCATGGACAAACAGATTTCACGGATTGGTGCTAAGATTTTGGATCTACATGGGTTCATAATAATGAAATAAATTCTAAACCTAAGGTGGAAGAAACATAAGTATTCATGTGCTCAGATGAGATCCTCTACACAAGGGATATTTTTTGCTACTGAAAATGAAGGATTAAACTATTACCGCATGTCTTTGAAGTTGAAGTTTAGATCTAATTATGCAAACTAAGGAAGTCAGAGGAAGAACTCTGACGAACTCCGACGAACTGGGAAAACCCTAGCATAGATCTAACACGAGTCAAAAATATGTACCTGAAGATGCTGATGAACTACAGAGGGGCGCTGTCGTGCTCTGGTCGAGGTCAGGTTGATGCAGCGGCGAAGGTTGATGCAGTCAACGAGGGCGGCGGAGCTCCGGAGGCGTCGGTCGTCGTGAGGAAGGAGAAGAAGAGGCAGAGGCAGGGGTAAAAGTGAAAAGGAGGACCCCTTGTCCCTATTTATAAGGAGATGGATAAATGGCATGCGGGGAATCAAGGAGGCAAAAAAATGATTATGTGGCTACGCAGACGCCTCGATTTTCAGGGGGGGCATTAAGGATAAAGATCTGATAAGATGTTCTAGGCTTTGTGAGAAGTTAATGCGAGGTGATGTCATGGCGGGTTAACACAATTCTGAGATGTGATGTCATGGCGGGTTATAATGAACTGGTAAGGGATTAGCGATGGAAGATTCTGCTATGTCAAGTACTAAAGATTGATGTGAACAAGTTCAAATCAACCCAGGCCTAATGTTGGGGATATAACTACTGGTATGACAGTTCATAGAGCAGGTTTATTGAAGGCCCAAGACCCAGTGACGACTTGAGGCCCACAGGTGTGAGCCGCCATATGTTTAACTTGTATTGTAAGGCAAGCTTAGTTAGTTACCGAGCCGGACACGTTGTGTATGAGCTGGTCGGGACTCTGTAAGCCGCCGGGCATCAACCTCTATATAAAGGGGTGACCCGGCAGCGGGTTAACTCAAGAAACATCTCATCGAGAACTAGGTCAAGCGTATTCGCTCCCTGGTAATTGAAATCCAAGCAATACAACCTAAAGCAGGAGTAGGATTTTACCTCGTTGAGAGGGGCCGAACCTGGGTAAACTCTCTGAGTCCTGCGTCCTGTTTAACCCCTTCAAGCTACCCTAGCTGCGATGGCTCCACACCTAAGTCCTTTCGCTAGGGCATCTGCCGTGTTAAGTCCATGACACACTGCCTTGTGTCCTCAACCAGGTTTGTGCACATCTAATCCACTATTTCCTCCAAAGCAAGTTACACACATTTATTTGAGCCATATGTCAATGATGAAGCACATACAATGTTGGCATTGAGTGTAGGAAAAGGCGCCACAAGAAGACTTTGATTTTTGTCGGCACACTAATACCCCAGAGTTTAGACCAACCCTTCTGATTTGTTGCATGGTTTGACTAGCCCTTGGTTTTGGTTATCCACTCTTCTCTCGAAAGCTTGGTCCTGATCAACATCTTATAAGCCAATCATACAGAGAAAGGGCCCCTCTTTTCCTCATTCCATGCCCAAAAGTGATCAATATGTCAAGTGCAGAGTGGAATCTTCAAGATTCCTATCGCATCAATAGGAACGAGCACAGAACAAACCAGATCCTCCTTCCAAACTGCCGAAGTAGAGTCAATGATATCAGACACCCGTTGAGGAGGTTTTAGTACCAGCGATGCAATCGGCTATAACATGCCTGTTCTAGGGATCCAGTTCTGTCGCCACACTTCCGTAGTTTCCCATGTCCCTATCATCCTCATTACCACTTGTTTCATCACCTCTCGCCCATCAAGTATTGCCCTCCACACTTGGGAAGGTTGAGTCCCCAAATCAGCTTCTAGTATAGAGTGTGAGGGTAGTAGACCGCTTCCAACAACTTTGAACTAAGTGAAACTGGGTCATCTAGTAAGCGCCAAGCTTGTCTGGCCAAGAGGCATAAATTAAAATTTTCAAGATCATGAAAACCAAGACCCCCAAATACTTTGGCCTTGTCAAAACATCCCAAGAAACACAACAAGGTTTTCTCTTTCCATGCTTGCTGCCCCACCAAAACTGACGAATGAGCGAGTGACACTCTCACATATTTCCCTTGGGAGTTTGGAACACGCCATCGGGTACACCGGGATAGCCTATGCTACTGATTTCATCAAAGCTTCTATAGCTACACTTGAGAGAACTTTCTCCATCCATCCCTTTATTTACTCCCACACTCAATCCCACAAATACTTGAAGGTGTCTTTCTTTGAGGGCCCATCTCCGTTGGCATACCCAGGTACCTGTCGGTCAAGGATTCGCTGTGATCATTAAGAGCATCTTTCACATTATCTCAAATAGTCTAGCTACACCTGTTACTAAAGAAGATAGAATATTTATCATTATTGGCTTTCTGTACTAAAAATTAGTAGTAGGTGTCCAACAGGTTTGATACACAATTTTCCCCCTCAACGCTAGCCTTGAAAAGCAGCAAGCTATTATCGGCAAATAAAAGATGGTTGACAGCTGGCACTGTTGGTTCCACCTTTATTCCCCTGACCCCGATGGCTAAAGAACAGATTTGAAAAAGCATGATAGGCCCTTCGCTGCAATCAAGAAAAGGTAAGGGGTGTTGGATCTCCCTGACAAATTCCCCTGGATGGTTTAAATTGTTCCAACTTCTCTCCATTAAATAAGACGGAGAAAGGTATAGATTTTACCATGCCCATCACCACATGTATCCAAGCTGGTGCAAACCCCAACTTTTCCATCATCGCCTACTAATATGGCCACTCCAGCATGTCATAGGCTTTCATCATATCCAGCTTGAGCGCACAATACCCATTGTTCTTCGACTTATTATTTTTCATAAAATGCAAGCATTCATAAGCACATATGATGTCATCTACAATTAGTCGTCTTGGGAGAAAGGTTGATTGCTCCTCTAAAATTATGTCAGGTGATATTTTCTTCAAGAGATTTAAGATAACCTTTGACGTGAACTTGTACAAAACATTGAAAGCTAATCGGTCTAAACCGCGTCAACTGAGTTGGATTAAGTACCTTAGGAATCAGAAATAGGAAGGTGACATTGATGCTATCTACTTCTTCTTCCCCTATTATGATCCTCAAAACTGCATTATTGAGCTCCTCCCCAGAAAGGTCCCAGTGACATTGATAAAAGTGTGTAGGAAAGCCATCTAGGCCTCGTAATTTAGTTGGCAACATTTGGAACAAAGCTATTTTAACCTCATTAGCCAAGTACGGGGCACAAAGTATCTCATTCATCACTGGTGTTACCTTTTCAAGGACATGTTGTAGCACCGAATCAAGATTATGTACACCCTCAGAGGTATAAAAACTCTTGTAAAAATATGTGACCATGTGCTTGAATTCCCTTATATTCTCTATCATCACCCCAAGAGAATTAAGCAAAGCTTTCACCATGTTCTTTTTCCTATGTATGCTTTCCCGAAGATCAAAGAATCGAGTATTCTTGTCAACAACAGCAAGCCATTCTACCGTTGACCACTATCTCCACATGAGCTCCTCCCTATGATACAACTCCACTAGCTTTACATTTAGTTTCAACTTCTCATGTGTTGGTTGTACATGTATCGGATTATTGTGAAGCCTGTCTAACTTACTTTCAAATCCTTTATCTCCCTGCGGACTGAGCCAAAAGATTCCTTGCTCCAGCATGTGAAATCACTAAACAGGTTAGCCAGTTTTGTTCTCATCTCCTCTAGCCTTGGTCTTGCTTGCGCCACTTTCTAAGGGAAATACTTATTTCCTCTTCAAGGGAAAAAACCAACGCAAGCTCAAGAAGTAGCATGAAGAATTTCTGGCGCCGTTGCCGGGGAGGTTCCACATCAAGCCTGCCAAGTACCTATCATAAACCCTAATCTCTTGCATTACAATATTCTCCATTTTCCTCTCCCCCACTTCTAAAACATTTTTAGGAAAACAAAAAAATATTTGCATTTTTATTCGCCTTCTTTTTCGTTTATCTTTTTGTTTGCTTATGTGCTAGATTGCTTGCTTTGCCACGATGTATCAAGAAAATACTAATTTGTGTAATTTTTCCAATGCTAATAATAATGATTTTATTAATACTCCAATTGCTCCCGTCACTAGTGTGGATCCTTATGAAATTAATGCCGCTTTGTTGAATCTTGTTACGAAAGAACAATTTTTGGTAGTCCTAATGAAGATGTTGCATCCCATCTAAACACTTAAGTTGAATTGTGTGATATACAAAAGAAAAAAGATGTGGATAATGATATTGTTAAATTGAAGCTATTTCTGTTCTCACTACGAAATCATGCTAAAACTTGGTTTTCATCTTTGCCTAGAAATGGTATTGATTCATTGAATAAATGTAGAGATGATTTTATTTCCAAGTATTTCCATACCGATAAGATCATCTCCCTTAGGAACAATATAATGAATTTTAAGCAACTTGATCATGAACATGCTGCACAATCTTGGGAGAGGATGAAATTGATGATAAGAAATTGTCCTACTCATGGTTTAAGTTTATGGATGATCATACAAAAAAATTATGTCAGATTAAATTTTGCATCTAGAAATCTTTTGGATTTTGCTGTGGGTGGTACCTTTATGGAAATCATATTAGCAGAAGCTACTAACACTAGTAGAAAAAGGGTCAAACATGAAGCACATTAGTGCCGGTTTGAATTTGAGCTGGCACTAATGGTACCATTAGTGCTGGTTCGAACGGCTATGCATTAATGCCGGTTCGTGTTGAACCTTTAGTACCGGTTCGTGCCACGAACTGGTACTAAAGGTGTGATGGCAGGCTCGCGTTAGGCCGGGGCCCCACGATCACCTTTAGTACCGGTTCGTGTCACAAACCGGTACTAAAGGGCTAACCTTTAGTACCGGTTTATGCCACGAACCGGTACTAAAGGGGTCTGACCTATAGTACCGGTTTGTGACACAAACCGGCACTATAGGGCAATTTTCAAACTCTACCCATCGTGTGTCGCCATTTCAGTTCTGAAAAAATCAAAAGAAAATGATAAAAACTTGAAAAAATAAAATCCTTCGAGAGGTAGTTATATTACTACAACTACTAGTTAGGAAAATTTGGAACCTTAAATTTGGACATGTTTTGCAAAAAGTGTAGGGAAAATGTAAAACAGCCATAACTTTTGCATACGATGTCGGAAAAAAACGTATAATATATCAAAAAATTTAGCATGAAAATCCGCATCCGATGGAGACCGCCTATGGCCTATTTGCATTTTTTTAGAATCCTCAAATTCCAAAACGAAAAAAAGATATGGTTAAATTTCAGTTTTTTTAAAAAAAATTGGTTAAATCTGGTCAAACTACTTATTCAAGAAGTATTAATGTTATTACATAATTATTCAAGAATATTAATGTTACTAAATAATTATTTCAATTTTTTAAATTTTGGTCAAATCTGGTTAAACTATGGTCAAACTGTGGTCAAACTATGGTCAAACTTATTCAAGAAATATTAGTGTTACTAAATAATTACTGTTTTTTAGAATAATAGTTTCAAACTCAAACGGTGAAACATGTGACCTAATGCTCAAGCTAAACTGCTGAGGGTTAATAGGATTGACAGCTTACATTTGTCAGGAAAACAACAAGTGCAGACTTGGAATGTAGGGTGAATAGAACTCCGAAGTTAAGCGTGCTCAGGCTGGGGGAGTGAGAGGATGGGTGACCGGCCGGGAAGTCAGGCGATTTGGAATGAGTGATCCACACTTGAGTGATTAGAGACTAAATCATCAAATAATTCAGAAAAATTAAAAATCGAAAAAAAATCAAATTTTTTTTCCAAAATTTTCAAAAAAAAAACCTTTAGTACTGGTTGGTAACACCAACCGGTACTAAATGTCCCCCATACCAGGGCGCGAGCTCACGCCACATGGTGGCACTTTAGCGCCCGTTCGTGCCGAACCAGTACTAAAGGGGGGCCTTTAGTGCCCACCCCCTAGTGCCGGTTATGGAACCGGCACTAAAGGCCCTTACGAACCGGCGCTAAAGCTCCGTTTTCTACTAGTGTAAACTCCTAGCTAATATTATGGCAAAATACTCTCAATGGCATACCAAAAGGTCTTCTACTAGTAAAAAAAGTGCATGCGATTGAAGAAATTAATACTTTGAGTGGAAAGATGGATGATCTTATGAAATTGATTGCTAGCAAGAGTGCTCCTATTGATCCTAATTATATGCCTTTTTCTACTTCGATTGAGAATAATAATGAATCTATGGATGTGAATTTTGTTGGTAGGAACAATTTTGGTAATAATGCGTATAGAGGTAATTTTAATCCTAGGTCGTTTCCTAGTAATTCCTCTAATAACTATGGTAATTCCTACAACATTTCTTATGGACATTATAATAAGGTACCCTCTGATCTTGAGAATAATATTAAAGAATTTATTAACTCCCAAATGATTTTCTGCTATGGTAGAAGAAAAATTGCTCAATATTGATGATTTGGCTAGAAACATTAATAGAATTTCTCATGAGATTGATTCTTTTAAGATTAGATCTATGCCACCCAAGCTTCATATTAATGAGTCTCTGAAATCTATTTAAATTTCTATTAATGCAAGTAGGGAGAGAACCGCTAGGATGTGTGCTAAGAGAGAATGGCTAGAAAAAGTATGTTCTTCTAGTTTTTGCAATAATCATGATGAAGATATTAAAGTGATTGGTGTGACTCCTATTGAAAATATAAAGTGTGATAAATAAAGGACTGGAGATGAGTGAACTTTAGCTAGAAGGCATCCCAATAATTTGGAAAGTAAAGATCTTAATGAAAAATTTGATAAAAGTGGGATTGGCGAGGTCAAAACATTAAGTAGTGATGAACTCACTCCTTTGGATTCCAAGGACTTTAATTATGATAATTATTCTGTGATTGATTGTATTTCCTTGTTGCAATCCATGGTTAATTCACCTCATGCTTATAATCAAAATAAAGCTTTTTACTAAACATATCGTTGATTCTATGATGAAATATTTTGAAGAAAAACTTGAGTTGGAAGTTTCAATCCCTAGAAAGCTTTACGATGAATGGGAACCTACTATTAAGATTGAGATTAAGGATTATGAGTGCAATGCTTTCTATGATTTGGGTGCTAGCGTTTCCACAATTCCAAAAACTTTATGTGATGTGCTAGGTGTCCACAAACATGATGATTGTTCTTTAAATTTGCACTTAGTGGATTCCACTATTGAGAAACCTATGGGAAGGATTAATGATGTTCTTATTGTTGCAAATATGAATTATGTGCCCGTAGATTTTATTCTGCTTGATATAGATTGCCATCCTACATGCCCTATTATTCTTGGTAGACCGTTCCTTAGAATGATTGGTGCAATTATTGATATGAAATAAGGAAACATTATATTTCAATTTCTGTTAAGGGCGTGGAACACTTTACAAGAAACAAAATTAAGTTGCCATATGAATCTATTATGAGGGCTACTTATGGATTGCATACCAAAGATGACAATACCTAGATCTATGCAATATGCCTAGCTGGGGGCGTAAAACAATAGCGCTTGTTGGGAGGCAACCCAATTTTTTTGTGTTTTTTTTGCTTTTGTTCTTGAATAAATATGCTTTACTACTTCTATAATAATTGCGTTTTAGTGTTTTAGTTAATGGTTGTGCCAAGTAAGACCTTTGGGATGATCTTGCGTGATAGTTGATTTCATTTTGCTGAAAAACATAAACTTTTGCGTCAACTAGCAGAATTGTTAAAATTCGCTGGAGCGTGATAAAATTCTGATATTTTTACACAAGATTGATATAAAAATTTCCTCAGTTGTCATAAGTTTTCAGAATTTTTGGAGTTACAGAAGTTTGGCTAAAGTCTAGATTACTACAGACTGTTCTATTTTTGACAGATTCTGTTTTCATTGTGTTGTTTGCTTATTTTGATGAACCTATGTGTAGTATCGGGGGGTATGAACCATGGAGAAGTTATAATACAGTAGACATAAGACCAATATAAAATTGGAATGAGTTTACAACAGTACCTAAAAGTGGTTATTTGCTTTGTTTCACTAACGGATCTCACGAGTTTTCTGTTGAGTTTTGTGTTGTGAAGTTTTCAAGTTTTGGGTGAAGTTTCAATGGACTACAGAATAAGGAATGTCAAGAGGCCAAGCTTGGGGATGCCCAAGGCACCCCAAGGTAATATTCAAGGACAACCAAGCATCTAAGCTTGGGGATGCCCCGGATGGCATCCCCTCTTTTATCTTCAATCCATCGGTAAAATTACTTGAGGCTATATTTTTATTCACCACATGATATGTGTTTTTCTTGGAGCATCTTATATTATATGAGTCTTCGCTTTTTAGTTTTCCACAATCATCCTTGCTGTAAACACCTTTTGAGAGGGACACACATTAATCGTGTTTATTAAAATACTCTATGTGCTTCACTTATATCTTTTGAGCTAGGTAGTTACTCTAGTGCTTCACTTATATCTTTTTAGAGCACGATGGTGGTTTTTATTTTGAAGAAGTTGATGAACTATCATGCTTCACTTATATTATTTTGAGAGTCTTAAAAAGAGTATGGCAATTTGCTTAGGTTATGAATTTAGTCCTATTATGATGGGTTTTCAAGAGGGATATAATACAAACTTTCATGAAGATCATTGAATATATGAGAAGTTTGATTCCTTGCATTTGTTTTGAGATATAAAGATGGTGATTGTTGGCATTCTGGGAACCAGGGCACCCACACTTGCCTGCCTGCGGCCCACGGCGTGGCTCCATCGATGGGGCCTGATACTGCCCATCTTCAACACCTTCAAGACAAGACCCTCGCGAGGGGCCAAGCCTCGCAGGGCGAATGACATCAAGCCCTATGGAGGGAGCGACCTCCTCAGGCTGGCTCCTGATGAGCAAAGATTCCTATGCAGACGCCCACCTCATGAGGTTGAGGTGACGCCAGCCATGACAACCAAGGCCAGGCGGGCGCCAGCGGGCGTGGAGCTGCAGGTTTCCTCTTTGGTGCTAAGGAGGCAAGCGCAGACGTGGGGTCTCGAGGAATCACCCAAAGGTTTCCATTCCCATGCAACAAGACCAAGACCGCCAGAACGGCAGGATGGATGTCATCACCATGCCGACCGCGGCTTCATGGCCAGAAGCTTTGCAAGTGAAGACCAACTTTCGTCAGGATAGGATGTACTCCCTGTCCTTTTCAAAATTGGCCACCGTGGGATCCCTTCGTGCCTTCGTTTGGAGGAAGAGGACCAAGGCCACTATAAATATAGCTTAGCGACCACCATGGGAGGGGAGAGACTTCTTTGGCTCACACTCGCACCAAAACAGACCTCGTGAGGTTGTTCTTCCTTTGTACTAGTTCATCCTCAGCCCCTCGTGAGGCCAATCCACCCCAAAGTAGGAGTAGGGTATTACACCGCAAGGTGGCCCGAACCTGGGTAAACTATTGTGTCTGTTTTATTCCTTGTTCATCGGTCTAGGACATGGGGACGAAGAACTGGCTGGCTGGTGAGGATGAGTTCTTCGCACACGCCCCCGAGTTTGAACCTCTCTTGGGTCTGCGGAGCCCTGAAACCGATAGTGACTGCTGGGGCCAAGGACATGACTTCCACAGGGGCGCCTGTGCGCACACCTTGCCAAGGCTTTGGCATTTGGCTCCTCGTGCAACGCTTGCGAGTGAGCCAGCAGGCACACACCATGTCCGGCATCCGGCTTTGTGCCTCAGAGGAACTCGGCACCGGGCGCCCCCCATGACCCCGTGAAGCTCAACGCCAGGAGAAGGCACACAGGAGGCCTCAGGCTCTCTCAAGCCCCTCCTGGGATTCTGTGGATTGGGGGGCCCGGAGGACACGTCTCAGGAGGAGTGCGTCTTTGCGATACAAGAACCCGTCCAAGGTCGCGAACGCAAAGATAAGCCACGCCAACTACTCTAGTAAGGATCTCTCTAGCTCACGGCGACACGTTCCAAAAATTAATCTAGAGGGCATATCATTGTTTCATACATTACAGGGAAGCCCCCTCCCAAAAATGCTTTCACACCCCGCAGGGCCATACCCGAAATTTCTACAGGAAAACAGGGAAATACAGGCCTAGCGGGACACGCTACCGTCGGCATCACTCACTACAAAAAATACACTTCCGTGATGATACATGTTTGTCACAGTAGGTCGCGTTTTTTGTCATGCATGTACATCCATGACGATTTATGACAGAATCAAGATAGTCATACATGTGCTTGTTGGGTTTCATAGTAATTTCAAAAAATTTCCTACGCACACGCAGGATCATGGTGATGCATAGCAACGAGAGGGGAGAGTGTGATCTACGTACCCTTGTAGATCGACAACAGAAGCGTTTGGTGGATGTAGTCGTACGTCTCCACGGCCCGACCGATCAAGCACCGAAACTACGGCACCTCCGAGTTCTAGCACACGTTCAGCTCGATGACGATCCCCGGACTCCGATCCAGCAAAGTGTCGGGGAAGAGTTCCGTCAGCACGACGGCGTGGTGACGATCTTGATGCACTACCATCGCAGGGCTTCGCCTAAGCACCGCTACAATATTATCGAGGACTATGGTGGAAGGGGGCACCGCACACGGCTAAGAATATGATCACGTGGATCAACTTGTGTGTCTAGGGGTGCCCCCTGCCCCCGTATATAAAGGAGTAAGGGGAGGAGCCCGGCCGGCCCTATAGGCGCGCCAAGGAGGAGTCCTCCTCCTAGTAGGAGTAGGACTCCTACTAGGAGGGGGAAAGAAGTGGGGAGGGAGAGGAAAAGGGGGGGTGCCGCCCCCCTCTCCTAGTCCAATTCGGACCAGGGGGAGGAGGCGCGCGGCCCACCTTTGGCTGCCCCTTTCTCTCTCCACTAAGGCCCATATGGCCCATTACTTCTCCCGGGGGGGTTCCAGTAACCCTCCGGCTCTCCGGTTTTCTCCGAAATCACCCGGAACACTTCCGGTGTCCGAATATAGCTGTCCAATATATCAATCTTTATGTCTCGACCATTTCGAGACTCCTCATCATGTCCGTGATCACATCTGGGACTTCGAACTAACTTCGGTACATCAAAACTCATAAACTCATAATATAACTGTCACCGAAACCTCAAGCGTGCGGACCCTATGGGTTCGAGAACAATGTAGACATGACCGAGACACATCTCCGGTCAATAACCAATAGCGGAACCTGGATGATCATATTGGATCCTACATATTCTACGAAGATCTTTATCGGTCAGACCGCATAACAACATACGTTGTTCCCTTTGTCATCGGTATGTTACTTGCCCGAGATTCGATCGTCGGTATCTCAATACCTAATTCAATCTCGTTACTGGCAAGTCTCTTTACTCGTTCCGTAATACATCATCTCGCAACTAACTCATTAGTTGCAATGCTTGCAAGGCTTATGTGATGTGCATTACCGAGAGGGCCCAGAGATACCTCTCCGACAATCGGAGTGACAAATCCTAATCTCAAAATACGCCAACCCAACATGTACCTTTGGAGACACCTGTAGAGTACCTTTATAATCACCCATTTACGTTGTGAAGTTTGGTAGCACACAAAGTGTTCCTCCGGCAAACGGGAGTTGCATAATCTCATAGTCATAGGAACATGTATAAGTCATGAAGAAAGCAATAGCAACATACTAAACGATCGGGTGCTAAGCTAATGGAATGGGTCATGTCAATCAGATCATTCACCTAATGATGTGATCCTGTTAATCAAATAACAACTCTTTGTTCATGGTTAGGAAACATAACCATCTTTGATTAACGAGCTAGTCAAGTAGAGGCATACTAGTGACACTCTGTTTGTCTATGTATTCACACATGTATTATGTTTCCGGTTAATACAATTCTAGCATGAATAATAAACATTTATCATGATATAAGGAAATAAATAATAACTTTATTATTGCGTCTAGGGCATATTTCCTTTAGTCTCCCACTTGCACTAGAGTCAATAATCTAGATTACACAGTAATGATTCTAACACCCATGGAGCCTTGGTGCTGATCATGTTTTGCTCGTGGAAGAGGCTTAGTCAACGGGTCTGCAACATTCAGATCCGTATGTATCTTGCGAATCTCTATGTCTCCCACCTGGACGAGATCCCAGATGGAATTGAAGCATCTCTTGATGTGCTTGGTTCTCTTGTGAAATCTGGATTCCTTTGCCAAGGCAATTGCACCAGTATTGTCACAAAAGATTTTCATTGGACCCGATGCACTAGGTATGACACCTAGATCGGATATGAACTCCTTCATCCAGACTCCTTCGTTTGCTGCTTCCGAACCAGCTATGTACTCCGCTTCACATGTAGATCCCGCTACAACGCTTTGTTTAGAACTGCACCAACTGACAGCTCCACTGTTTAATGTAAACACGTATCCGGTTTGCAATTTAGAATCGTCCGGATCAGTGTCAAAGCTTGCATCAACGTAACCTTTTACGATGAGCTCTTTGTCACCTCCATAAATGAGAAACATATCCTTAGTCCTTTTCAGGTATTTCAGGATGTTCTTGACCGCTGTCCAGTGATCCACTCCTGGATCACTTTGGTACCTCCCCGCTAGACTTATAGCAAGGCACACATCAGGTCTGGTACACAGCATTGCATACATGATAGAGCCTATGGCTGAAGCATAGGGAACATCTTTCATTTTCTCTCTATCTTCTGCAGTGGTCGGGCATTGAGTCTTACTCAAATTCACACCTTGTAACACAGGCAAGCACCCTTTCTTTGCTTGATCCATTTTGAACTTCTTCAAAACTTTGTCAAGGTATGTGCTTTGTGAAAGTCCAATTAAGTGTCTTGATCTATCTCTATAGATCTTAATGCCTAATATGTAAGCAGCTTCACCAAGGTCTTTCATTGAAAAACTCTTATTCAAGTATCCCTTTATGCTATCCAGAAATTATATATCATTTCCAATTAGTAATATGTCATCCACATATAATATCAGAAATGCTACAGAGCTCCCACTCACTTTCTTGTAAATACAGGCTTCTCCAAAAGCCTGTATAAAACCAAATGCTTTGATCACACTATCAAAGCGTTTATTCCAACTCTGAGAGGCTTGCACCAGTCCATAAATGGATCGCTGGAGCTTGCACACTTTGTTAGCTCCCTTTGGATCGACAAAACCTTCTGGTTGCATCATATACAACTCTTCTTCCAGAAATCCATTCAGGAATGCAGTTTTGACATCCATCTGCCAAATTTCATAATAATAAAATGCGGCAATTGCTAACATGATTCGGACAGACTTAAGCATCGCTACGGGTGAGAAGGTCTCATCGTAGTCAATCCCTTGAACTTGCCGAAAACCTTTTGCGACAAGTCGAGCTTTGTAGACAGTAATATTACCGTCAGCGTCAGTCTTCGTCTTGAAGATCCATTTATTCTCAATTGCTTGCCGATCATCGGGCAAGTCAACCAAAGTCCATACTTTGTTCTCATACATGGATCCCATCTTAGATTTCATGGCTTCAAGCCATTTTGCGGAATCTGGGCTCACCATCGCTTCTTCATAGTTCGTAGGTTCATCATGATCTAGTAGCATGACTTCCATAACAGGATTACCGTACCACTCTGGCGCGGATCTCACTCTGGTTGATCTACGAGGTTCAGTAGTATCTTGTTCTGAAGTTTCATGATCATCATCATTAGCTTCCTCACTAACTGGTGTAGGTGTCACAGAAATAGTTTTCTGTGATGCACTACTTTCCAATAAGGGAGCAGGTACAGTTACCTCGTCAAGTTCTACTTTCCTCCCACTCACTTATTTCGAGAGAAACTCCTTCTCCAGAAAGTTTCTGAACTTAGCAACAAAATTCTTGCCTTTGGATCTGTGATAAAAGGTGTATCCAATAGTCTCCTTTGGATATCCTATGAAGACACATTTGTCCGATTTGGGTTCTAGCTTATCAGGTTGAAGCTTTTTCACATAAGCATCGCAGCCTCAAACTTTCAGAAATGACAACTTTGGTTTCTTGCTAAACCATAGTTCATAAGGCGTCGTCTCAACAGATTTTGATGGTGCCCTATTTACCGTGAATGCGGCCAACTCCAAAGCATAACCCCAAAACGATAGCGGTAAATCAGTAAGAGACATCATAGATCGCACCATATCTAGTAAAGTACGATTACGACGTTCGGACACACCATTACGCTGTGGTGTTCCGGGTGGCGTGAGTTGCGAAACTATTCCGCATTGTTTCAAATGTACACCAAACTCGTAACTCAAATATTCTCCTCCACGATCAGATCGTAGAAACTTTATTTTCTTGTTACGATGATTTTCAACTTCACTCTGAAATTCTTTGAACTTTTCAAACGTTTCAGACTTATGTTTCATTAAGTAGATATACCCATATCTGCTTAAGTCATCTGTGAAGGTGAGAAAATAACGATATCCGCCACGAGCCTCAATATTCATCGGACCACATACATCTGTATGTATGATTTCCAACAAATCTGTTGCTCTCTCCATAGTACCGGAGAACGGTGTTTTAGTCATCTTGCCCATGAGGCACGGTTCGCAAGTACCAAGTGATTCATAATCAAGTGGTTCCAAAAGTCCATCAGTATGGAGTTTCTTCATGCGCTTTACACCGATATGACCTAAACGGCAGTGCCAAAAATAAGTTGCATTATCATTATCAACTCTGCATCTTTTGGCTTCAACACTATGAATATGTGTGTCTCTACTATCGAGATTCAATAAAAATAGACCACTCTTTAAGGGTGCATGACCATAAAAGATATTACTCATATAAATAGAACAACCATTATTCTCAGATTTAAATGAATAACCGTCTCGCATCAAACAAGATCCAGATATAATGTTCATGCTTAACGTTGGCACCAAATAACAATTATTTAGGTCTAATATTAATCCCTAAGGTAGATGTAGAGGTAGCTTGCCGACTGCGATCACATCGCCTTTGGAACCGTTTCCCACGTGCATCGTCACCTCGTCCTTAGCCAATCTTCGCTTAATCCGTAGTCCCTGTTTCGAGTTGCAAATATTAGCAACAGAACCAGTATCAAATACCCAGGTGCTACTGTGAGCATTAGTAAGGTACACATCAATAACATGTATATCACATATACCTTTGTTCACCTTGCCATCCTTCTTATCCGCCAAATACTTGGGGCAGTTCCGCTTCCAGTGACCAGTCTGCTTGCAGTAGAAGCACTCAGTTTCAGGCTTAGGTCCAGGTTTGGGTTTCTTCTCTTGAGTAGCAACTTGCTTGCCATTCCTTTTGAAGTTCCCTTTCTTCTTCCCTTTGCCCTTTTTCTTGAAACTAGTGGTCTTGTTGACCATCAACACTTGATGCTCCTTCTTGATTTCTACCTCCGCAGCTTTCAGCATTGCGAAGAGCTCGGGAATAGTCTTATTCATCCCTTGCATATTATAGTTCATCACGAAGCTCTTGTAGCTTGGTGGCAGTGATTAGAGAATTCTGTCAATGACGCAATCATCTAGAAGATTAACTCCCAATTGAATCAAGTGATTATTATACCCAGACATTTTGAGTATATGCTCACTGACAGAACTGTTCTCCTCCATCTTGCAGCTATAGAACTTATTGGAGACTTCATATCTCTCAATCCGGGCATTTGCTTGAAATATTAACTTCAACTCCTGGAACATCTCATATGCTCCATGACGTTCAAAACGTCGTTGAAGTCCCGATTCTAAGCCGTAAAGCATGGCACACTGAACTATCAAGTAGTCATCAGCTTTGCTCTGCCAGACGTTCATAACATCTGGTGTTGCTCCAGCAGCAGGCCTGGCACCCAGCGGTGCTTCCAGGACGTAATTCTTCTGTGCAGCAATGAGGATAATCCTCAAGTTACGGACCCAGTCCGTGTAATTGCTACCATCATCTTTGAACTTTGCTTTCTCAAGGAACGCATTAAAATTCAACGGAACAACAGCACGAGCCATCTATCTACAATCAAGCATAAACAAGCAAGATACTATCAGGTACTAAGTTTCATGATAAATTTAGGTTCAATTAATTTACTTAAAGAACTCCCACTTAGATAGACATCCCTCTAATCCTCTAAGTGATTACGTGATCCAAATCAACTAAACCATGTCCGATCATCACGTGAGATGGAGTAGTTTCATTGGTGAACATCATTATGTTGATCATATCTACTATATGATTCACGCTCGACCTTTCGGTCTCCGTGTTCTGAGGCCATATCTGTATATGCTTGGCTCGTCAAGTATAACCTGAGTATTCCGCGTGTGCAACTGTTTTGCACCCGTTGTATTTAAACGTAGAGCCTATCACACCCGATCATCACGTGGTGTCTCAGCACGAAGAACTTTCGCAACGGTGCATACTCAGGGAGAACACTTCTTGATAATTAGTGAGAGATCATCTTATAATTCTACCATCAATCAAAGCAAGATAAGATGCATAAAAGATAAACATCACATGCAATCAATATAAGTGATATGATATGGCCATCATCATCTTGTGCTTGTGATCTCCATCTTCGAAGCACCGTCGTGATCACCATCATCACTGGCGCGACACCTTGATCTCCATCGTAGCATCGTTGTCGTCTCGCCAATCTTATGCTTCCACGACTATCGCTACCGCTTAGTGATAAAGTAAAGCATTACAGCGCGATTGCATTGCATACAATAAAGCGACAACCATATGGCTCCTGTCGGTTGCCGATAACTCGGTTACAAAACATGATCATCTCATACAATAAAATTTAGCATCATGTCTTGACCATATCACATCACAACATGCCCTGCAAAAACAAGTTAGACGTCCTCTACTTTGTTGTTGCATGTTTTACGTGGCTGCTACGGGCTTAAGCAAGAACCAATCTTACCTACGCATCAAAACCACAACGGTAGTTTGTCAAGTTGGTGCTGTTTTAACCTTCACAACGACCGGGCATAGCCACACTCGGTTCAACTTAAAGTTGGAGAAACTGTCACCCGCAAGCCACCTATGTGCAAAGCACGTCGGGAGAACCGGTCTCGCGTAAGCGTACGCGTAATGTCGGTCCGGGCCGCTTCGTCCAACAATACCGCCGAACCAAAGTATGACATGCTGGTAAGCAGTATGACTTATATCGCCCACAACTCACTTGTGTTCTACTCGTGCATATAACATCAACATATAAAACCTAGGCTCGGATGCCACTGTTGGGTTTCGTAGTAATTTCAAAAAAATTCCTATGGACACGCAAGATCATGGTGATGCATAGCAACGAGAGGGGAGAGTGTGATCTACGTACCCTTGTAGATCGACAACGGAAGCGTTTGGTTGATGTAGTCGTACGTCTCCACGGCCCGACCGATCAAGCACCGAAACTGCGGCACCTCCGAGTTCTAGCACACGTTCAGCTCAATGACGATCCCCGGACTCCGATCCAGCAAAGTGTCGGGGAAGAGTTCCGTCAGCACGACGGCGTGGTGACGATCTTGATGCACTACCGTCGCAGGGCTTCGCCTAAGCACCGCTACAATATTATCGAGGACTATGGTGGAAGGGGGCACCGCACACGGCTAAGAATATGATCACGTGGATCAACTTGTGTGTCTAGGGGTGCCCCCTGCCCTCGTATATAAAGGAGTAAGGGGAGGAGGCCGGCCGGCCCTATAGGCGCGCCAAGGAGGAGTCCTCCTCCTAGTAGGAGTAGGACTCCTACTAGGAGGGGGAAAGAAGTGGGGAGGGAGAGGGAAAGGGGGGCGCCGCCCCCCTCTCCTAGTCCAATTCGGACCAGGGGGGAGGAGGCGCGCGGCCCACCTTTGGCTGCCCCTCTCTCTCTCCACTAAGGCCCATATGGCCCATTACTTCTCCCGGGGGGGGGGGGGGGTTCCGGTAACCCTCCGGCTCTCCGGTTTTCTCCGAAATCACCCGGAACACTTCCGGTGTCCGAATATAGCCATCCAATATATCAATCTTTATGTCTCGACCATTTCGAGACTCCTCGTCATGTCCGTGATCACATCCGGGACTCTGAACTAACTTCGGTACATCAAAACTCATAAACTCATAATATAACTGTCATCGAAACCTTAAGCGTGCGGACCCTACGGGTTCGAGAACAATGTAGACATGACCGAGACATGTCTCCGGTCAATAACCAATAGCGGAACCTGGATGCTCATATTGGCTCCTACATATTCTACGAAGATCTTTATCGGTCAGACCGCATAACAACATACGTTGTTCCCTTTGTCATTGGTATGTTACTTGCCCGAGATTTGATCGTCGATATCTCAATACCTAGTTCAATCTCGTTACCGGCAAGTCTCTTTACTCGTTCCGTAATACATCATCTCGCAATTAACTCATTAGTTGCAATGCTTGCAAGGCTTATGTGATGTACATTACCGAGAGGGCCCAGAGATACCTCTCCGACAATCGGAGTGACAAATCCTAATCTCGAAATACGCCAACCCAACATGTACCTTTGGAGACACCTGTAGAGTACCTTTATAATCACCCATTTACGTTGTGACATTTGGTAGCACACAAAGTGTTCCTCCGGCAAACGGGAGTTGCATAATCGTAGTCATAGGAACATGTATAAGTCATGAAGAAAGCAATAACAACATACTAAACGATCGGGTGCTAAGCTAATGGAATGGGTCATGTCAATCAGATCATTCACCTAATGATGTGATCCTGTTAATCAAATAACAACTCTTTGTTCATGGTTAGGAAACATAACCATCTTTGATTAACGAGCTAGTCAAGTAGAGGCATACTAGTGACACTCTGTTTGTCTATGTATTCACACATGTATTATGTTTCCGGTTAATACAATTCTAGCATGAATAATAAACATTTATCATGATATAAGGAAATAAATAATAACTTTATTGTTGCCTCTAGGGCATATTTCCTTCAGTGCTGCCATAGAAGTGTTCCATGACATTACCAAAATTATCATCACGAAAGAGTCCACTTCCATGACGATAAATCGCGCGTCACAGAAGTGCTTTCGTCAAGGGTGACCGACACGTGGCATCCACCCTAACGGAACGCCATTAAGCTATCGGGCCCGGTTTTGGATCCGATAACCCGTTAACAGCCGGGACCAATGGGAAATTTCCACATGTAAAATTCTGATGGGCGGGAGGGAACACCTGTCAGCTCGTCAGTGGGCCAGATGTCGCCCTCCATTGGAGGAGACATGCCTATGATACGTCGACACGTGGCTGGGCCCAACAGAGGCCCATATAGGTTAAAAAGGCTGGCCCAGTCAAAGGCCCGTAGTACTTACTCAGGTACTAGTGGGCCAGCCTAATAACGACCTGCTTAATGAAGGCCCATTTACAGCCCGAAGCCAGATCTGGCCCATTAATTGTTCGCCGAATATTTGGGCCCAATTACAGCCCAGTTACTTTCGGCCTGTTAGAGGCCCGATGTAGACATGGGCCCATTTCAGCTCGGTGTGACTTTCGGCCTGGGAATGGCCCGTGCTGCCCATGGTCCATATATGGTCCGACGGGACATCGGGCCCACTAACGACCCGTGATAAAGGTGGCAACAGTTAAGCCCAACGTGACTTTGGGCCTATTAAAGGCATGTCGCATAATTCGGCCCGTTGATGTCTGTACTAAGCTTTCGGCCTCTTAAAGGCCCATGATATCAGTGGGCCAACTAAGGCCCGACATATGTTTCGGCCTGGTAACTGCCCGTGATATAACTGGCCCCAAAAAGGCCCGGTCTACATTTCAACCTCCTGAAGGCCCGTCGATGACTAGTGAAAATTGAGGCCCAACATGCATTTAGGCCTGCTAAAGGCCCATGGTTTCATCTGGGCCGTAACAGGCCAGTACAATATTCAGCCTGTTAATGGCCAAACGCTACCTGGGCAAAACTAAGCGCTGGGTCCACAAAAGGCCCAACTAAAATATAGGCTGGTGTAAGTTGTGGGCCTCACGCAAAGTGTGAAGGCCCCAATCATTCGGGCCCAAGAAAGATGCAGGCCGACCCAATTGTGGCCCGCTAAAATTAAGAAATTACGGCATAGTAACTAAGAATAAACCTACACTATACAATAAAGGATTTATGGTATATTACATCCACCGGGCATCGAAGTTCGCCACCAGTGATCATAAAGCGCAATGAAGAAGCAGATTACAAAAATTGGGCATCATTGCAGAGTAACAAAATAATACTGAACCGATACCACTTCCAAGACAGTTCAAGAAAGGTTAGCCTTGCGCGGGAACTGCTGCGCAAGCTGCTGAGCAAGGCTGTGAGACCGGCCTAGCATGTCGGTCATAGCTTCCAGGTGTAGTTGTTTAGCGATGAGGTCTCATTGGTGTTCTCCGCAATCTTTCTTAGAGATAGGACTTCAAGTCGAAGTTGAGTTGCAGAAAGCCTTTCTTCTAGAACTTGGGACTGAAGAAGTCGAACTGATTCAGACAACGAATTCTGTGAGCTTGTCTGACTGCTAGTCTCAAGTAACTTGAACACTGCATCAAGACAAGACTTTGGGGTTGTCTCGCTATCTTCAAGATGTTTTGCCTTCTTTGCTACAATATATGTTGGGTTTGTCTCACAGCTTTCAGAAGACTTGTGCATGCCATCAGGCATATCACCCTGAAACAAAGCAGAGAGATGACAAGTTTTGCATGTGTATAAACAAAGATGATAACTGTGCTGTCAATTCCATCCAATTTGAAATTAGAAAATAAAGAGTAAGTTCAAAATATCAATAGCATAATTTGGCATTGTTCATAATGCGGGGAGCTTCACCACACTACTGGATTACCATGTCAACATAACAAGCATAGATGAAGGGCAAAGAAAATCATTGTATCTATTTTGGTTAATGTGCATGGCATGTTGTTCATATCATCAGCCTCATCAGTAAGATAAAACAGGAGATGACAAGGTGCAAACGTGGGCTACTTCACCACACACTGGATTATAGATCCACAAAAACAAGCATACATATAGGGAGTATTGAGTAATGTTGATGGTATGAATAAGGAATTTGGTTTTACAAGTAAAACTTAGAACTTACGGTTCTTGCGAACATGCATTTTGGTAGAAACAGCAAACTAAACAGCAGTAAACGATAGGGAGTATAACCAAATTAAATATCAGTTGAGGATAAAGGCTTTAGAAGGACTGACTTAAATTAATAGTTAACACCGGCTTTATAATGCCCTTCTCCATGTCAAGGGAAGGATAACTCAAGAATTTCAGCACAAAATCTTCTTCATAAGGATTGCTTGTACTCTACATTTTGTAGAGAGTAATTATAGACATTATAATACTGGAAGGGATAGAGGATAATGAAGAAAAGATGCAGATTGATGCTACATAATCAACTACCAATCCCTGGAAGTACAAGCGTTATAGGACACCATGTACTGACAAGAGCAATGGGCTACACTTCTGCACTGGCATTGTCTGTGTATTCTACTTTTTGGTAAGATTAAATATAGATCTGATCTTTTTTAGTAAATGGTGGGTGACGGTGTCCTGGACTAGGGGGTACTCACCACGTCATCTCCCGATCTGTTAGATTGGGCCGAGGACCCCCCATGGCCGTATACTCATGGGCCAGTTCGGACAGCTGCCGCATACAAGGAAGATTCCACAAGACTTGGCGATCAAGACAAGGACTTCTCCCCACCGGCGTATTCGGCTAGGACTCTTGTTATCCTAGGCCTCTGGTGCATTATATATACCGAGGCCAGGCTAGTCGATACAACATACAATCATACCATAGGCTAGCTTCTAGGCTTTAGCCTCTCTGATCTCGTGGTAGATCAACTCTTGTAATACTCAAATCATCAAGAATAATCAAGCAGGACGTAGGGTTTTACCTCCATCAAGAGGGCCCAAACCTGGGTAAACATCGTGTCCCCTGCCTCCTGTTACCATCCGCCTTAGATGCACAGTTTGGTACCCCCTACTCGAGATCCGCCGGTTTTAACACTGACATTGCAGCTTTCATTGAGAGTTCCGCAGTGTGATCGGCAAAAGGATGGATGGCTCGTCTGTAGGTCAACTGCGATGCCGGCATCTTCGTTGCCGGCTCGACTGGTCACCTTGGCTCAACTGAGGACCATGCTCCATATCTGATCGTCATGTTCGGACGAGGGCCTTCATCAACACCAACTCTGATCTCTATCAAGATCATGGAGGAATCATCCATGGAGCTCGGGGGCTCAACGTCAACATTGCCCTCGGGCGACCGTGTTGTTTTTTCGAACAGTGAACTTGTATCCACTGTCACCACCTCTTAGAGCATCTCTTTGACGATCCCTTTGGTGGAATTCTGCAGCATTAAGTCTACAACAACCATGCAAAATTTCGTCGAGTTCCGATGGAGGAATCTCCGGCAATCTACGATATACCGGAGCCCTGTCAAATCTGGACGGGAATCTGGACGAGTTTAGGGCGTGGTCTCCAGCACCTATCTCGGACGTCCTTTGGAAGATCCAACCGTTGATCGACTACGGAATTCTTATATATAACACCCCTCAAAATTTCATCTCGATCCGACCGTCCGAACTCCGGGACCTTCCGATTAGTGCATCACTTTTCGGGTCTGTTTTCTGCGCAAATACGGATCCGACCTGAATTCGTATTTCTTTATGAACGTGATATGGGACAACCTTCTTGAAGGAATTTTCTCCTAGGGTATTGTACGTTGTTTTTAAACAAATGCCCATAAAATTTTAAGCCTCTTCTGAGGTAATCTTCACTATCATACTGGTGTCAAACCAGTCCGGTAATACCGCTCCACGGCTACCGACCTACGCTAGACACGTCGGCGCCTTTTGAGCCGAGCTCAACTACTTCGGATCATCATCTCGGCGAGCGAACAAGAGTTCAAAATCACCAAGGATAAATTATCACCAACATCGCCGCCCCACGGAATACACGGAGTGGGAACACAGGCATCGCCGCATGGTCACTTCATCAAGCCGGCATTGACCGCGTCACAATTACGACATGCGTTTGGCCGCACTATTGCTTCTTCAAGCCGATGTCCATCACGCCGAATTGCTTCAACACCTCGGCTGACACGGCAGCTGCAACATCTCCTTACCGACCTGCTCCGTCTCCTCGGCTAGACCGAGGGCTTCACCATCTCTTCATCAACTTACTTCGGAGACTTCGGCGTCACCAGCCGACCAGCTTCATCACATTAGCTGGACCACGGGCTTTTCCTTGGCAAGCCAACCTTTGCTAGCATCGCCATGCGCTTAATCCCCATCAGGAAATGGGTGTGCGGATCGATCCCCAATTTTGGGAGCAACCTTTCTCCAGATTGCTACAACAGATAAACCAGGTGCTATTAATCCTAGTATTTTTTTTCTTACTTGGGTTTATTTTTCCCAAGGAATTATTACTCCGATTTGTTTCATCATCTATACATAGGTCTATCAAATAGTGGCCGCATTAACAACGGCTGCGTGGTGGTTCGGTCAGTTTTCGTATACAGTTTGGCGAATGCCGCATCTGGAACTCACACCGGCCTGTGAATTCGGGCTTGGCCATGCCTTCACTGTGTCACGCCGACGCCCTGTATCGACATGACTTCGGCGCCAGGCCACATCTCTTTCAATAAATTATTTTTGCGAAAAGCAATTATCCTTTTTGGACCGCACTATTTTATGTGTGTAGGTGATTGACTTCGACTGCGTCACGTGGTCTCTTCGGCAAGTCGACGCCGTCGTCCTAACCGGCGTAAATCGGCTCGCGTGATCACCTTGTTGGTCGTGTTGCCACACCGACGTGTTCGGTTGCCTCGGGGACTTCGGCATCGCCGGGAGAACTCTACCTCATCGAGTGTTCGGCGCACAGGCCATATTTGTTTTATTACTCACTTTGCATAAATTATTGATTATGCAACAATTTTTTTATTATTCCTATTATCTCCAGATTGCACTATTTTCTGTGTATAGGTAGATAATCCGGGCAGCGCTGTCACCGCGGCGTACCGATGTACCACGTCACCTCGGCTGACCGGGGGCTTCGTCATCACTTCATTAACACACGCAGGGGGCTTCGGCGTCACACTGCCGGCCTGCTCTGTCGCCGTGGTCGGACTAGGGTTTTCACCTCGCCCATCGACTATGCCGTGTCACCACTTCATCAAGCCGAGTTCTTTACTCGGACATCTCGGGACCGGCTTGGGGGCTGTGATCTCGTCCCGCCACAATCTCGGCCTGCGTCATCAACATCGAGCACATTAACCAACTAAGTCGCTTTCATGCTCAAAAACTTTCGGTTTTAAATTTTGTTCGGTTCGACCAAGCATTATACTTTTTGGCACAAAGTTGTTTGGGACAAAGTTCCTTGTCAAAACTTTGTTTGTGACGCACAAATTCAAATACCCCGTTTACCTGGGGGCTTCCTTTATGAAGCTTTTCCTCTTGCATATGATTATACTTGTACGGCTTCGTTCCTTGTTCGTGTATTACGCTACAATATGCACCACATTGACCTAAGCGATTTGCAAGCTGGGTTGCCTCGCTCCTGTGTTTACCCCTACGTTCCCGATTGTTCGGCTAGGGAGTAAAGGGAGCACCTCTGCGATTGTCATGACCAGGTCATCCAAGCTCTGACCTTAGACTGGGCGAAGCCGAAAGCTAGCGCTCTTATTGTTTTCAATCATGGTCGGCACACAACCGAACTCATGAGTACAAAAAATCTATTGCACAAGTCTCATAGTAATAATGAGCACCGAAAAAAGGTATCGGTGGGGGTACTATTTTCTTCGAAGATTCTTCTTACACTTTGTTAGAAATATTGCATGAGTTCCCTGAGCGCGCTTTGTCTATTACAGCCTTATGGCTTGATTGCCTAGTCATCGGAAACATCGTCGATACTCTCGACAGGTGGAGTACATGACACTTTTCGGCCCTTGGCCGAAGAGGGAGAAGCCGACAGTCGGTTAAGACGCGTTTAAAGTTCGGGTGAACACATATACGATATAAGTACTTTGGTACATACAATCATTATACATAAAATTCTTTTACCCAAGTCACTTGGGGGCTCTTAAAATTTATATGAGATGTTTTATAGTAAATGTCTTTTCTTCTTGGTCGTTGCAAAGTCTATTTCTACCGCTCCTTTTTCGACTCGAGTTTATGGTCAATAGCCGGATAGCCTGTCTTCTCTCTGAAAGCCGCTTGCGTTTAGTTTGCTAAACTGACCTCGGAGAAGTACTCCGCCTTTGGGATGAGGAGCTTGAAGCCATAGGCTGACCCGCGTGAAGTCTTAAGATCGGATGTGTCATGTTAAAGCACGACAGAAGCACAATTTTTTTCCAATTTTCGGTTTGCCACCGGACACTTGATCTTGTTCGGACGTCAAGTTTTTACTGACGTTTTTTGGTTTTCCAAGCTTATGGCACTTTTAAACTATTTGTGTTTTTTCAGCACAAGTCTCGCAGTGCAACACCAGACACCTTTAGAGATTCGGCAAAAACATTCTCGGATATTGCTATATATTCATCGGTTTCGAATTGTGTCTTCGGTCAATAGTTAAGTTGCCTGGCTCATGCGCTTGCCTCCTATGTTCCGCTTTGTTCGGCTAGGTGTGCAAAGGGAGAACCACTACGATTGTGCTTCTAGCTCACATGGTTAAGCACCTAAGTGGAGAAAGCCAAAAACTGACTGCCACAATAAGCGTAAACTGGTCAGCGATCCGATGACTGTGTTAAATGATGGGCCATTCATAACATTGGCCGAAGTGTTTACGGCTTGACGTCGACTGTCGCCGAACACTACCGGGGGCTAGTAACTGGCCTCCCAAACTAAATCCTCAATATTTTGCTCTTACATTAGAGCTGAGGTTTCACGATCATGCTTAGCATGACAACCCAAAGAAAGGAACCGATAGCAGGACTATTTTCTTTGGAAGAAATTTCTTATGTTAAACAGTAATATAACATATCTCTCTGCATACCTTTGTTTATAACACCGTATGGCCAGATTGCCTTGTTTGTCGTAAATCTTTGCCCTCATAAAGGCTTTATAAAGTAGGACAAACACTCCTCGGCTACTGGCTGAGGAGGTGGAAGCCGCTGGTCGGTCAACAAAGTTTTGTACAATGCGGATCCGAGCATTAATGATGTAAAGTACTTGGATACATAGAATCATTACACATAATTTGTGATATCGATCCTTAATTCGGCCACCCATGCCCGCATTAGGGCTCGGGGGCTACTGGGCTTCGGGCTTATCATTTACTAATATTAAAGGGGCATATCGATCCCCTGATCTGGTGTTGCCACCTGACCAGTGTCTCGGGGGCTACTGTATTGGCAATCCAGTGCAGAAAATTTAAGTGCAGTATAGTTTTCGAGGAGATTATGATCCTCAGGTTGGTCGGCTGCACCCAACCTGAGTCTCGAGGACTGAGCATGCCGCTTTTTGTGTCCCGAAGTATTCTGCCGAGCTAGGACTTGGTCCTGAGGCCGATTTTGCAAATCAACCTGAGTTCAGCGGCTACTGGGATCAGTGGTCTTATGTCATCCTTCAGGTGCATCTCGGGTTTTAGACCGATACACACCTTTCGGGCTACTGGCTATATATCTCGGTAGAGAATAAATTGCACCAATCAAAAATATTGACAAAAAATCAGCCCGTGGTCGGGGTGGTGCACCACCTTGAAAGTAGTCCGGCATAAAGCTCGGGCGCTAGCGGCTAGCTCCATAGAGGGCATTTCCGGCATTAAGCTCAGCTAAACTCCTTCAACTTTTTTGGACCAAGATGATCTATGACATCTTGGATATAGTCTGGCGTTGGAGCTTGGACACAGTCCGGCGTTGGAGCTCGGATACATTTCGGCGTTGGAGCTCGGAAGCAGTCTGACATTGGTGCTTGGCTGCAAAAGATACCTCGAATGCAGTCCGGCGTTGGAGCTCGGACGCAAGAGAACACTGCCTCCCGGGAACAACTTCAATACCCGAGGTGTGGCATAAAAATAACAAGGCATTGATAAAGGCCGGAAACTTAAAGGGGCTCTTCGGATACCCGCCGTGTAAACTCCTCGGATGCACTTCGGCGATCCTCAAAATCGGAGATGAGAAGATTTGTTGAACCAGTTTTCAAGGCCGACGACTGAAGATAAAGAACAATTCAGAAGAATCGAGGAGCGTCCCTAACTTGAAGACCGGTTCAGGGGGCTACTGACGGTGTCCTGGACTAGGTGGTACTCATCATGTCATATTCCGATCTGTTAGATTGGGCCGAGGACCCTATGGCTGTATACTCATGGTCCAGTTCGGACAACTGCCGCATACAAGGAAGATTCCACAAGACTTGGCGATCAAGACAAGGACTTCTCCCCACCGGCGTATTCGGCTAGGAATCCAGTTTGGTGCATTATATAAACCGAGGCCAGGCTAGTTGATACAACATACAATCATACCATAGGCTAGCTTCTAGGCTTTAGCCTCTCTGATATCGTGGTAGATCAACTCTTGTAATACTCATATCATCAAGAATAATCAAGCAGGACGTAGGGTTTTACCTCCACCAAGAGGGCCCGAACCTGGGTAAACATCGTGGCCCCTGCCTCCTGTTACCATCCGCCTTAGATGCATAGTTCGGGACCCCCTACCCGAGATCCGCCGGTTTTGACACCAACAGTGGGCGAGGGAGATAAGATGGAGAATGCTACACAAGGAACCAATCCCTCTTCCCATAATACAAGAATGTTTTGAACACTGGTGTACTGTACAAAATGTTCTTATATTATGGGATGGAGGGAGTAGCTGTTAATGTAAGTACAGTGATAGACGACGTTCAGTCCTTACAAGAGGACTGCAGAGCTAAACCTCTTCAAAAGCATTGGGTTGATTCTAAATTTATGTAAGAGTCCATATGGATCTTATAATGTCCACCAAATGGACGATAACGAGGCTAACATGTGCAGTGATGCTACATAATCAAACAACTATGAAAGTAAGTATGGTCATACAGGGCAAGAGGTACTCACAAGAGCAATGCAGTGTGCAGTATAGTTGTGAGATTATGTGGTCCCTTGAGAATGAATGTTCTTATGCTAATAGTTTTCGTACAAGTGAGACGTTAAGGCAAATGCAGAAATGTAGTTCAAATTGTGATGTGATATCATAGACAGTACCTTACGCTGCAGCCGAGACCAATGTGTAACAAGATTATTCCAGTCACCGTCGGATAAATGTAGCACCGGAGACTTTACATAAATTTCATTTAGAGGCTTGCCATCAAAGTGCGCTTGCCTCAGGTAGGAACGATACTTCATCAATGAGGGCTTGAAAATCGCAACCAACCCTTGCTTGTCTTCACAATCCAGTTTGGTCCTTGCCTATTTAAAAGAATGAAATCTTGTGTCTTCTGTCAGCAGAAACATATGTAGTAATGACCATGAATAACATTAGTACATTACTTACGCGTAAGTTGCGGAGAAAGACTGGAAATTGTTCTGTGTCTGCGGTATAATCTTTCCATGAAGGAAAGATGTGCACAAAGTTCCTGAAAACAACATAAGCTTCGTCTTCCAAACTCGGAAGAAATGGAACAGGGGTCCTATTTGCTGCAATTGGGGCTCTCTGGTTCAAAAAGGGATTTGGCAACTGGATTTGGTGTACTCTTTGCTGGAATGGGGGTTTTGCGTCATAGAGCTGGTGCTATGTCAACTGGCATAATCATACTGTTTGCTGCAGCTGGGGTCTACTGAGTTGGGGCATCAGAAATGACCAGTGTAGTAGGGCTAGAGTCTGCTAGAGTTGGTGTGTTTTGTGGGTCAGGTGATATTGCAACTACATCTAATGGGCTATTTGATTTATCAGGTGCCACTACCCGTTCGAAATACTTTGCTTGTGCTCCTCCATGATCAACAATCACCCTCTTCCTTTTGAACATCTGATACACAAGAACAACATTTGAATGGATAAATATGGTATGATGACAAATGGAATATGTACTGAAAATGGATAGGCGGGGCGTATTCACATACACGATGTGTAAACTAAGCTAATGGCAGTTCAACAAAGTAGAAGCAATGCAAAGCATCGGTTGCAAGATATGTGTGACCAATATAACCTTGGAAAGTTAGAGCAAGAACCTTGATGGGTGAGTAAGATAGGGCATCTTCCTCTGACTCCTCCACTAGGGAGCTACATTGACTTAGGTCTCCCTCTAGCTCAGAATCACTGTTAGGATCATATTCTGAGCATGAATCTGTATGTGAAGAGCGTTTGCATTGCATTGCATCCAGACTTGATTTCAGTCCCTTAATGCCAAGTTTGACATCCATGGCATTGTTCTGCTTTATTCTTTTCATGCGCGCAAGCTCATAATCATTATGATGTTGTTCAGAAACTAAGATTCATGAAAAAATAAAAAGTAGTCAGATTATCTATGGAATGCATTGCAGATTCAACTCGAAGAGTGTCTCCCTATAAACCCCTACATATGCAAAGTTCACCCCCAACCGTGCTGACCAGACCACACACAAAAATACAAACCCCTTATGTCTCTATAACAGGCAGACACACATTTCAAAACTGAAGTAGGAACATTAGAATCATATGAAATTCGTATTTGAACAAATAAACTAAGGAATTATGAGTGGCATAATGTTTAGCTTCAAGGATGGAGTGTTGGTAGTGCGACACAAAGCAAGTAGGCAGATTGTATTCCATGTAAAAGATCGAAGCCTATGTAAAAGCTGGAAATGACACTTTCTTTCTATACAATGCAGTGTTTGTTGCCCACACATGATGGAAGAGATCACATAGAGAAATACTATTCACTCATGTCTACGGTTCCAGTATTTAGAAACAGGGTGGTCCACCCTAAAAGAATACTAACAACAAATATGACAAGGCAAGCATAGATGTAGTGAATCAATCATTACTTGTGAGCTTACTAGGACAAGTATGCAGAATTCTAAATGTAGTAAGAGATCGTCCAAAATCCTCCTAGAGTCATGCCATCCGGGGACGGCAAGTCACCGGCGAGGCAGGCGGCTGGGGGCGAGTAGACATCGGAAGCGCGCAGCAGAACAGAGGGGAATCGGGGCCTGGTACGACCCAAAATCCCAGGGAGGGCCGGCCCACCATGGGCACCCTGTAGAGATACACACCCGAGCGGTGAACATGCATTTTCGAAACTAATTTAGGAACATTTAGCTGACCAATTAAATGACTCTGTTTTAATAATATCAGATTCATATTTGAACAACTAAGCTTGTTTAGCTTGATGGGTGGAGCAGTGCTATTATGAGACGAAGCACATATTCTGATATTGTAGTGATCATAAAAGGGGGAAACTCTAAGCATATTTATTTTTAGAAAAAGAGGCTTTCCCCTCCGATTTCTATTAAAGAAACCACCACGGAACCAACATGATCAATTAAACCGTATTATGACTGTGCCATGGCAGATTTGAAGCTGCAAACCAGAGAAATGATATTTAGCAGCCATTGTTTGCTTCGAACTAAGAACTAAATTCTAAGAGCTGAAAAAAAAGTAGAGTAACCAAGTTAAGATATATTTTCTCGTTGAGATCAAAAGGTTGAGGAGATATGAAGTACCACCACTCTTGCAGCGTCGTGTAGGCATCGAGGGTGCGATGGCTATCGGTGGTGTGAAGCAGATCTGCAATGGTAGATGGGTGCATCGGGGGATAAGTCCCGTTGCGGTGGAAGAGAAGGTCGTGTGAGCGGCCCCGACAAAGAGGACGACGACGCCGATGAAGCGAGAGGATGTGATGCAAGGCTCTTGGTCCGTCATCGTGGATGAGAAACGTCCATCTCTAGCAGTGGACGACGCGGTCTTAGTAGGCGCTCCGGCATGGTGGAGGACGGTGGCGATGGATGTGGTGGAGGACAATGGCGATGGATGGGGTGGAGGATGGCGGCGATGGATGGGGTGGCGGACGGAGGCTGGTGTGGGGATGGTGTTCTAGCACAGACTGTGTATGAATGGGAAAATGGAGGGAGAGGTACGGGGAACCATGTTTTTGGGACGCACCTGTCTGAAATATGGGAAAGTTACAAACTCGGCCCCCGTTTAAAATTTGGATGTCTCGTCGATTGGGGATACGACAGTAATCTCGCATCTCGCCAATATTTTCCCAAAGAGATTTTGGGCGAGGAGAGGGTGGTTGGCGCCCATGGTTGGCGCCCATGGTGTCTGAACAGGGCTAACAGGTACGGCGGTTGTGTCACGTCTGAGTGAAGTTACAAACCTACCCCTATTGAAAATATTTGCCTACATCGATTTCGGCCGAGTCGAGTTTGTTTTGCCGCCCACCGTGTATGAATGGGGAAATGGAGGGAGAAACAGAGGTCTTTCGGACGAGCTTGAATCAAATGTGTTTTGCCGCCCATGTTTGGCGCCACCGTGTCAGAATGGGCTCACAGGCGGTCGTTCACGTCTAATTGAAGTTACTAATCTACTCCTATTTAGAGAAGTGGAAATCGGGCCGATGGATTATCTGTGTAATGGGTAGACAGTAATTTCCATCTCCCAAGCACTTGGCTTCGGGTAGCTGATGTGGGAGTGGACATTTTGCCGCTTCTTTTGAATTTTGGGACAATAAGCATCCACGTTTGCCCTGGCAACTAAATTCGAATCCATTTTGTATTCCTATACAAATCTTTATAAATCATTCTATGTGTTTTTATATATCTTCAAAAGGACGACAAATATGTATTCCACTGTCATATATGAATATGGTTTACAAATGCCGATACTCAAATTCAGAAACTAGAATCCAGTTTAAGGTGAATTCAAATATTTGGAACACTTCATATCCAACTCAAATGTCACACGCAGCATAATGTGTACTCCCATTTAGATATGTACACAAGCGATGTATCAAAATTCAAATACCGAGTCAATCAACCAAGAATGTACAAAACTAACAGACATATAAACACTTATAGAGTATATGGATCAATAATATGAACTAACATACATAAGCCAGTCCGCTGTACTTTTTTTTGCTACAACAACATCCTTTTTTAGCCAAGCTACTACAACATCTTGGCCCTTTCCGATGCGTGCCACTTATGGTCCATCTATACTACTATTATTGCTGAATGCACATTCAGCCTGATTGGCATATTTGTAGGTCTGGCACAGCAATCAAAATGAAATGACTCCGAGTCTTATCAATTAGTACAGACTTGTGCTCAAATAAATTTACAAACCAAAAAACAAAAAACAATTATTACATGATCTCTAAAACAAATGGTTTGATTGATTACATGAACAAACAACACAAATGTTATTCAATGATGGAAAGAACATTTCACCTATGATTTACCAAGTGGGAATTTAATTTCCTTTTTTCCTTCAGGACCTTAACAATGTGGTCAGTCTCAGCTTGCTTCGTTTTGAAATCCACAAATATTTAATGGTTGTCTTGAGTAATGTTTGTGATTGTGTTGTTTGCTTCCTCAACATGTCAAAAAAATCTCTAAGTGCAGAGAAGAACCTCTTTCTACCACTAGTTTAGCCTCTAGAGCATCAGCAGTTGGCAATTCATAATGCACGATTGGGCCAGTGCCACTGCTGTGGGATGATACAACGTCCATGGGGACCTCGCTCTTTGATCTTGGGCTAACCTGTTTTGCCATTAAAGTTTCAATTGGATTCAGAAAAGTTGAAGTTAGCAAAACATCTCAACTGGGAGTTATAACAGCAAACCAATTAAACAAACAAGGAATTAAAGAGTTTCAATTGGATGCTGAAAAGTAGTTATTAACATCATTGTAACCCGTTGTTGCAGCAGCAAAGCAGTTAAACAAACAAGTAGCCATTTAAGTTCAGGAAAACAGGTAATTCTTAACAGTAAGTATCAAACACATAGATAGGCGCAGTCTATAATAGGATTAACAGGCTGTGGCATTATGTAATCAGTAGCAAACTAAATTAAGCCAAGCAACATAATTGAACAATTTTGCAATAAGTGGTTAACTAAAATTCCGAGAAGCAGGTACCTGAACTTACGCTAGTTCTTTGTACAGGCACACTGCAACTTGTTTTTCGCTTACAAGGTTGTATGAAGGAGTCCATGGCATCAATTTCTTGGAAATGCAGTCCCAATACTTCTTTCTTCTCACACTGCATTGGTAAGTCGAATGGTTAATCTGCTAAGATGGTGCGTCCTTGATATGTTATATGAGGACGTGTAGTCAGACTAGTTGTAGCCACACACATCACACTGGCTTTTACTGTATATTTCATGGAATTACTTTTGGCATATCGAGATCTAAGCAATCTACAATAGGATGAAAAGACTGGCAGCCTTCACATTATTGGCGAACTCAGTTCATAGAAACAAGCAATTCAACCATTCTGTGGGTAAATCAAAAGCGCCACTGGAATATTTTTCACTACCCCAATCATACATGCAAAAAGGGGCGACGCCACCATAGGGGCTGGTATGGGCGGCCGCCTCAGGTGGCTGGAAAGTGTGTACCTAGTTTGAGTCGTCCAGGTTGGCCCAGGCTAGTTTTGTTCATCCCAACGCACGAGCAGGTAATGTAAAAAATGAAGAAAAATGTTTCAATTTGGATGGGCCAATAACATAAGTGCAAGGCAGGCCCTATAGCACTAGTAGAAAAAGGACCTAATGTGAGACACATTACTGCCGGTTTGATTTTAGCCCGGTACTAATGGTACCATTAGTGCTGGTTCGAACGGCTATGCATTAATGCCGGTTCGTGTTGAACCTTTAGTACTGGTTTGAGCCACGAACCGGTCCTAAAGGGGTGATGGCAGGCTGGCGTCAGGCCGGGGCCCCACGATCACCTTTAGTACCGGTTCATGTCACAAACCGGTAGTAAAGGGCTAACCTTTAGTACCGGTTTGTGCCACGAACTGGTACTAAAGGGGTCTGACCTATAGTACCGGTTTGTGACACAAACCGGCACTATAGGGCAATTTTCAAACTCTACCCCCCCCCCCCCCCCCCGTGTGTCGCCATTTCAATTTTGAAAAAATCAAAAGAAAATGATAAAAACTTCAAAAAATAAAATCCTTCGAGAGGTAGTTATATTACTACATCTACTAGTTAGGAAAATTTGAAAACTTAAATTTGGACATGTTTTGCAAAAAGTGTAGGGAAAATGTAAAACGGCTATAACTTTTGCATACGATGTCGGAAAAAAATGTATAATATATCAAAAAATTCAGCACGAAAATCCGCATCCGATGGAGACCGCCTACGGCCTGTTTGCAATTTTTTAGAATCCTCAAATTCCAAAACGAAAAAAAGATATGGTCAAATTTCAGTTTTTTTAAAAAAATTGGTTAAATCTGGTCAAACTACTTATTCAAGAAGTATTAATGTTACTACATAATTATTCAAGAATATTAGTGTTACTAAATAATTATTTCAATTTTTAAAATTTTGGTCAAATCTGGTCAAACTATGGTCAAACTTATTCAAGAAATATTAGTGTTACTAAATAATTACTGTTTTTTAGAATAATAGTTTCAAACTCAAATGGTGAAACGTGTGACCTAATGCTCAAGCTAAACTGCAAAGGGTTAATAGGATTGACAGCTTACATTTGTCAGGAAAACAACAAGTGCATACTTGGAATGTAGGGGGAATAGAACTCCGAAGTTAAGCGTGCTCAGGCTGGGGGAGTGAGAGGATGGGTAACCGGCCGGGAAGTCAGGCGATTTGGAATGAGTGATCCACACTTGAGCAGTTAAGATACGTGATTAGAGACTAAATCATCAAATAATTCAGAAAAATTAAAAATAAAAAAAAATCAAAAAAATTTTCCAAAATTTTCAAAAAAAATATTCAAAAAAACCTTTAGTACCGGTTGGTAACACCAACCGGTACTAAAGGTCCCCCATACCAGGGCGCGAGCTCACGCCACGTGGTGGCACTTTAGCGCCGGTTCGTGCCGAACCGGTACTAAAGGGGGGGCCTTTAGTGCCCACCCTTTAGTGCCGGTTATGGAACCGACATTAAAGGCCCTTACGAACCGGCGCTAAAGCTCCGTTTTCTACTAGTGTAGCAGTCTCGCGGCCCAAATGAGCGCCTCCCATATCGATTGACAGCAGGAAAAATCCCCATTCATTCGCTCTAGCCTCGAGTCTGGTTCGCTCCTAACCTAGCCGCCGCTGGACAGACCGACACAGCACTTCCTCGCGCCCTCGTTGGAGGGCGGTCGCCGGGCTTGAAGCGAACGGAAGGACAAGAAGATGAAGATCCAATCCTGGGTGTAGCCTGCGTGGGAGGCAGCGTCGGCAGCACATGCATGGCATCGAGCTTGCGCAAACGGACAGTCGCAGCTTACAAGAGTGATACGTCTCCAACGTATCTATAATTTTTGATTGCTCCATGCTACATTATCTATTGTTTTGGACATTATTGGGCTTTATTATCCACTTTTATATTATTTTTGGGACTAACCTATTATCTGGAGGCCCAGCCCAGAATTGCTATTTTTTGCCTGTTTTAGGGTTTCGAAGCAAAGGAATATCAAACAGAGTCCGAACAGAACGAAACCTTCGGGAACGTGATTTTCTCAACGAATAAGACCAGAGAGACTTGGACCCTACGTCAAGAAAAGAAACAAGAGGCCACGAGGTAGGGGGGCGCGCCTGCCTACCCTAGGCGCACCCTCCACCCTCGTGGGCCCCCTGTTGCTCCACCAACGTCATTCTTCCTCCTATATATATCCATGTACCCCCAAACGATTAGATACGGAGCCAAAACCCTAATTCCACCGCCGTAACTTTCTGTATCCACGAGATCCCATCTTGGGGCCTGTTCCGGAGCTCCGTCGGAGGGGGCATCGATCACGGAGGGCATCTACATCAACACCATAGCCTCTCCGATGAAGTGTGAGTAGTTTACCTCAGACCTACGGGTCCATAGTTAGTAGCTAGATGGCTTCTTCTCTCTTTTTGGATCTCAATACAACGTTCTCCCCCTCTCTTGTGGAGAACTATTCGATGTAATCTTCTTTTTGCGGTGTGTTTGTTGACATCGATGAATTGTGGGTTTATGATCAAGTCTATCTATGAATAATATTTGAATCTTCTCTGAATTCTTTTATGTATGATTGGTTATCTTTGCAAGTCTCTTCGAATTATCAGTTTGGTTTGGCCTACTAGATTGATCTTTCTTGCAATGGGAGAAGTGATTAGCTTTGGGTTCAATCTTGCGGTGTCCTTTCTCGGTGACAGTAAGGGTAGCAAGGCACGTATTGTATTGTTGCCATCGAGGATAACAAGATGGGGTTTTCTTCATATTGCATGATTCTATCCCTCTACATCATGTCATCTTCTTAAGGCGTTACTCTGTTTTTAACTTAATACTCTAGATGCATGCTGGATAGCGGTCGATGAGTGGAGTAATAGTAGTAGATGCAGGCAGGAGTCCGTCTACTTGTCTCGGACGTGATGCCTATATACATGATCATACCTAAATATTCTCATAACTATGCTCAATTTTGTCAATTGCTCAACAGTAATTTGTTCACCCACCATAGAATACTTATGCTCTCGAGAGAAGCCACTAGTGAAACCTATGGCCCCCGGGTCTATCTTTATCATATTGATCTCCTACTACTTAGTTATTTCCTTTGCTATTTATTTTGCCTTTATTTTACTTTGCAACTTTATCATAAAAATACCAAAAATATTATCTTATCATATCTATCAGATCTCACTCTCGTAAGTGGCCTTATAGGGATTGACAACCCCTATTTGCGTTGGTTGCGAGGATTTATTTGTTTTGTGCAGTTACGAGGGACTCACGTGTAGCCTCCTACTAGATTGATACCTTGGTTCTCAAAAACTGAGGGAAATACTTACGCTACTTTGCTGCATCATCCCTTCCTCTTCGGGGAAAACCAACGCAGTGCTCAAGAGGTAGCAAAGAGTAGCATGCACAACGAGTAGGTACATCACATCCCTGATTATATCTATTTCAACTCTTCAATTTCTGGCCAATAGTTAAACCTGACGGTGTTGTGAAACTGTTTGTATGTAGGGAATCTATGAGAAGATGAAACCAATTTCTACTTATTTTATAACTCCCCCAATCAATACTGAACTGACTGAATCTGATGTATCTAATCAAGTTTCTGGTGCAAACATCCAAGCTCATGTTGTTCTTGAGCTTGAAGTGTCTAATGAACAGACTGCTAATGAAGGATTTGATGCAAACATTTTACATGCTCCTGGTGATGAACATATAGAGTCTAATGAGGGATATAATGCAAGCATTTTGCAAGCTCCCATTGAAGGATTTAGTGTCTAATGATGATCTTCTACGTTGAGAGAGACATAGAGATTTGCAGGCATTGATGACAAGCAAATTATAGTGCATTTTCATGGCTTGAGGAAACGTCGAGGCCATCTACTAGAAAGTCCCCGTATCATGACAACGTAGCATAAATGCTTTTCTAATCTGTTGTTTGAAACTATTGTCATACTTGTGCAGGATAGATATATTGATATGCAGTTTGCGCACTGGTTATAGGTACAATTACACTTCGATATTTTCAGCCAGAGAATGAATAATTCAAGCAGGTACAAACCATGTTTGTAGTCCTTGTACACCATGTTGCATTTTTTGTTTTTTGGTGCTTGCATCATTTAGTGTTTATAATCTGAACTACTTTGGATCATTAGCTGGTTTTCAAAGTGAATGTAGCTTCACAGTTCTCAAGTTATGTTGATTTCTGGAGTGCAAGTGCCTTTGTATTTTTTAAGTTAAATGTTCACCCCTGGTAACTTGAATTCGTGGATCCGCAACTGCACACAAATCATACACGAATGCCAGTACGAATTAAATGAAATGCAAGGACTTACGCTAGCTCATTGTACAGGCTCACTGCAGCTCTACTTCCGCTTGGGATGTTCCATGTACAGGTCCATGTTACCACTTGCTTGGATGTGCAGGCCTTGTGCTCCTCGCATCCCCCTCTGCATTTTTGACACAACAACTGGTTGATCAAATAAGAGGAATCGACCTTGCTGTTGTACCAGAGGACAGATACTTACAAGGTTATACGGGTGTGCAGGATGTGTACCAGATCCCGTAGCGCCATCATGCTTCGCTAAAAAATGGATTTGCTTGTTTCAGATGATATCTCCGGAAGAAATAAGAGTTAAAGTCCGATTTGCATAGGCGTGTAAGCTAAGAGAGCAGTGAAAGGATATCCAAACATCGTTGGAACAGTACACAAGGGAGTGATGTGTGGATACCTAGTTCGGGCTAGCGTTTGGGCATGCTCACCTAGCTAGAGTGCAGGTCACTTCAGAGCCGTTGAGGGTGATGCGCTGGCGTTGGCTGACCACGCACGGATGCAGATCTTGAGTGGTAGCGGAGCGCTATGATGCGGTGGACGAGACCGTTGGTGAAGCCCCAGCGGCCTCGGGGAGCGGAGGTGCGACGATGTGCTCGGTGAAGTAGCCCCGGTGAGCTGGGAGATGGCGTCAGTGAAGCGCACCTGATGTGGTGGAAGTCGGTGTCTGTGAGGCACGTCGGTTGCGGCGGCCGACATTGTCGGTGGACCACCCGGTGCGGTGGACGAGGGCGTAGATGAGGTAGCTCTAGTGCGGTGGTGAAGCGCGACCTCGTCTTCGTCGTCGTCGTCGTCCGGCACAGAGGTGGGGAAAGAGACGAGACAAGGGGCGATTCGAACTTTGCTTGGGTTGGCGGCGAATTAGGGATTTGAGCAATCTGGGTGCGGAAGGGGACGGTGGAGAAGGGAGATTTTGCAGGGCTGGAATTGGGGCTGCCATATATTTCAATCTGAAACGTGGAAGCGCGAACTTATTTTGTCGTCGTCCTTTTTTGGGGGGGGAGGGGGGAGGGAGGGAGGGGGTGGGTGGGTGGGACACAGTTTCGGTGCCTTAAAGGCACCTGCCTTTGGGTCACTGACATGTGGGCTAGCCACCCGTTGGGCCCACATGTCATGGACACAAAGGTAGGTGCCTTAAGGCACCGAAGCATCCGTCCGGGTGGGTAGCTGGGTCCTAAGCCATCGTACGACACACGCGACCACCATGACACGACCCTGGTCTTCCTGGTGCGCCTACATTTGAGAGGAGTTTTGAGAATGCAAACGAATCTTCTTTCATTGGCAAATGAATCTGTATGTATTACCATGCCCGTGTTTTCCTTGCAAATAATTAGTCATTCCAAATGAGATACTATAAATTAATTAATGAGGGGTTATTTGAAAAAAATTGAAATGGTATCCACGGTATCCACGCTAACATGGATTAGAGTGTGTGTCACATAGCAATCTCCAATTCTAACGTGGATTTCGCATTTCACTATATCCATGCTACTTTTTTTAATACGAATTCATATGTATATGATGAACACCATGGTAGTGAGAAAACTTTTGGATGGATTCAAACATATGACCTTCAAAATAGCACAACAAATTGAGTCAATGTCAACTTTTTGAAACCTAGTATGGCATGAATTCGAAATAATTACCCATATGCATAGTCCTCAGTTCAAATCTTACAATGTACACCAAATTGAAACATCGATATTAAGTCACCCACTATCTACATTCAAATGTTGTTTTTAGCCCCCCCCCCCCCCGCGCACACACGCTACATACTTCCTATATCGGTCAATCTTCCTCTCCTAACCACCTTAGGAAGCTATCGGTTTCCAACACACATTCATTCTTTCTCTCCGTGTTTCGATCTCTAACTCTCTCAACTACACAACCCCCCTTTTCAACTCTGTTACCAAATGTATTTACCTCACACACTCGCCATTGCAACCCATGCCGAGCTCTCTCTCTCTTCCTCTCCCTCTCACCCTCTCGCGCTAAATACATGCATTGCCTATCGAGCCCCCCAACCTCTCGTGCGCACGCACACACGTTGTCTATCTAGGTCACTCCCTCGAGACTGTCTCACTCTTTCTTCCGCACGGCGGGCCACACTCACTCAATCTCGCTCTCTTTATCCGAGTCTTGTTTAACCTCGTTTTCTTTCACACACCAATGATATATCTCCCTGTTCGGGCCTCGATCGACACACTCTATACTCTCTCCCGCAGACTGTCTATCTAGGTCAGTCCATCCAAGCCGCCCCCACTCTTTCGACCTCATGGCGAGCCACGCTCACTCAATCTCTCTCTCTCTCTATCTCTGTCTCTCTCCCTCTCTCTCTCTTTGTATGTCTCAATTAACCTCTCTCTTTCTCGGACAAAAAACGATATATCACAATGTTTGAGCCCAGTTCGACCTATTCACATTGTATACTCTCTCACGCACATTGTCTATCTAGGTCACTCTCTCCAACCCGTCTCACTCTTTCGATCGCACGACGACCCTATGTTATCGATTGACCTTGCTTCCCCCCCCACACAAAATATATCTACATGTCTGTGACTGGATCATCTCTCAAGCTCTATCTTACAGCCCTCACCCTTGCCAAAAGCTCAATCGGACAATATCTCCCTAGAGCATATATATCTGTTCAATGAATGTCGGACCACGCTCACTTTGTCTCTCTATCTATATGTCTCTCGATTGACCTCGCTTTCTCACACCGTATCTTCCACACATTGAAGCTACCTCTCCATCCCTCGCGAAGCCGGAGCTATTTACATTGCGAGGGGCACTCCAAGCTTGGATTAATTTGTGTAGGCATTTATTCCGGTCGGTTTAGATTATATTTTCGTATTATTCGGCCCACAACTACTCCAAACACCGTTGCAACCCCCGCAAATCCCCTAGTTGATTTCCCTCTAGCTCGATCATCACTCTCTCGCACGTCCTTTCTCGCCTTCAACGTCGCACCATGGTATAATTGCAAAAAACTTTGTTGTTCTCTTTAATTATTATAAATAAGCTACAAAACTACACACCGATTGTCCACTTGGAATGGAACAAATTTCGACCCACAAATTAAAGTGCTACAAACTACACACCGAGGGGCCCACATGTCATGAAACAAATTTGGACCCATATACAAATTAAAAAATAAAGGACGAGGATCGAACATGCGAGCAGAGCCTTCAAGCCGCACGTCAATAGGCAACATACATAGAACAACAATGTTTGTTGTACCTCCCTTTGTTCACATAATGTTTTTATATTACCACAACCTATTTAATGGATAACATGTAATATTATTTTTAGTACTATTCGTCTTCACTTACTGGTGGGTTCCATGTGTGCTCTCTCTCTCCTCCCCTTCTGCGTTTAGACGCATGGGCAAACACAAAGAACTCGTGGGCGATATTGCCGTTGACCATATCTGGACGCGTTCACAAGTTACGGCAACAGTTTCACATACTAGTAGCACTAGTCAGTGTGTACGTGCAATGCACGTTAATTTGGAAGTATATTAAGTGCACGCGGATATTAAGTAGGATATTATTTGCATGTTATTATGTGATTAGCACTATTTTGGCATGAAATTAACTGCACACTAAACGTGTTGAGCGCTCGACATTGAAGCACTCTAGGTCGTTGGATGACAAGGAATACATGTGGCTTGATGACGTTTTATATTTAATTTGATACGACTCTAGTAGAACATTCAATCGATCAAACCATAGATTTCGCTCAGTCTGACTCCGACTTTAAATTATACGATGATCGATCTAAAATAAACGGAAATGATAAACGCTCCGATTTTAAGCATGGCAATCCGAACGTTTTTCATGGCAAATTTAGATTACGCGGCTGCGGCGGGGGCATCTTGCGGTGGGAAGCGGCTCCTCTGCTCTGTGTGTCGTCGGGCCACTGACCGACGACGACGGCGGCGCGGCAGCGCCTTGTGCCGTTTTTGGAGTACTCCTGGACGTTGGCCTAGCTTCAAGGAAGGCCAAAATGTTCTGGACTTCAGAGCGAGTCAACTGGCGGGAGGAGGCGACTGGCGTTGGTGCAAGGAAGCGGTCAACGGCAGCCATCCATGCCGCTGAGGGGGCACTGGCACCCGCGCGGGGACATGCGCTATCAACGGCGCGGTGGAGACATTCGTGTGCACGGGCACCGGCACGGCGAGCATGTCAGTGCACGCACGGGGGCATGCGCTGGCAGGTGCACGGGCACCGGCACGGGCGTGCGCGTCAGTGCACGTGCAGGCACATGCGCTGGCAGGTGCACGGGCGCGTGAAAGTCGGTTGGGAACTCGTGGAACCCCGTGGCATCAAGCTCGGTGACAATGTGCGCCTCCCAGCCCATCAATGCCACTGGGATGGGCGCTGGCGCAGTCGGGGCGATGGAGCGGGGACAGGCGCGACGTCTTCCCGCAAGGCCAGTTCAAGCTCGTCCCAAAGCGCCTTATGTTCTTGAGACTCCGGCTGGGTGTCTTCCTCAGGAAACTGGAAGACTAAGGGGCAGACCGTTGTGATGCGGCATGGCGTACGTTTAGGTCAGGCTGGTTGGAGGTAGACGATAGGAGAATTAGAGAGGAAAAGAGAAGATTGTAGCGATACTGGGTAGTGCGGGGTTGATTTTAAACTGTGGCGCCAGCGACATTAAAAGTGGGAGCAGTTGGGATGAAGGTGGGCGACGGAGCCTAGTCAAAGGGCTCGCCTCCCGGTGAGCCTGCACACCGGTCTGCTCCCACGCCTCCCTGTCAGCCGGCGCAGCGGTCTGCTCGCACGCCTCCTGTTGACTCACACGCTTGCTCGGACGGCACCTGCCGATGAGAAGCGGGACTCGTGGAGGCACGTAAACGCCCACGGTTTCAATAGTGAAAGCGTTCTCCTTAACATGACATGTCTTTGTTCCAAAATACCTTGGCTCTTCATTTGTGCAACTTGTCATAAGCAGCTTGTCTCAAATTTAAGAAAAAAATTACAAAGTAATATTTGTGCCATATCACATGACCATGCTTGGTTTCAAGAATTTATGGTCACTTTTAGGTTTTCTAAAATTTAAGATCCAGGATTCAAAACAATATCATAACCTGCATCATGCAATAAATTTTCAAGCCATACATTTGTCCTGTTGTATTTCTTAAGAAAGGATTTGGTCAAACATTTTGCTTAGTAAGACTTCAGACAAGTTATAAATGCAGAGTAAAAGGATACTCCCTCCGTACCAGTGCATTGCCTCATATATTAACTCAAGTACTAGGCACGAACAAATGGGCTCAATTCTGTGCTCATCCTGCTGTAGTAGTAGTAGTAGTAGTAGTAGTAGTAGTAGTAGTAGTACTAGGCAATGAAGTTGACGGGTGACCTTGGCGAGCAGCGACCGAGGGAATTGAACCATGCTCGACACGGTAGGTAATGTTGTCTAGTTACTAAAGCTTCTCTCCCTTGTTCATCGGTAGTCATTATGGACCGGGGACATGAGGAGAATTTCCTAGGGCTGGAATTCTGGCTTCCAGATATTTCGACTCGAAATGCGGAGGCTTGACAGGTTGGGGTTGCCTAATGTGCGTACCACGCACGCCACCAGAAGGACACAAGCCCGGTTTTTTAGGATCAACATGAGCCAAGGTCTGGCTGGTACGCCGTTGGGTCCTACCATTGGAGAATACAAAAGGAACCTTTTAAATTGCTGAATGAATCTATGTGTATTGCAATGCCTGTATTTTCCTTGCAAATACTAATCTCAACGTGGTAATTGATTTATGACGAGTTGTTTAATTAGAGTGAGTTTGTGATATTGTGATCTCAACGTGGATTTCAGATTTTATGGTATCCCTAGTAAGTTTTTCCATGCAAATTCAAATTTAAAAGATGAACAATATGGAGGTGAGAAAAATTTGTATGTATCAAGAATATGACCACACACACACGAACACAACAACAATCCAATAAGTATAGTGCATCTATTTTTCCAAACCATGCATGTATGACACGAATTCAAAAATACTCCTTCTATTCCTAAATATTAGTCTTTTAGAGATTTCAACAAGTGACTACATATGGAGCAAAATGAGTGAATCTACACTCTAAAATATGTCTATATACATCCGTATGTGCCAGTCCATTTGAAATCTCTAAAAAGACTAATATTTAGGAACGAAGGGAGTAAAATATAAGACATGCATGGTCCTCAATTCAATATTTAAAATGAACATGAAACTGAAACATGAATATTAAGTCTAGTACTACAGTACATGCAAATGTTGTGTTTAATTAGGCGGAGCTATGATTGTCGGGGGTCAACCCCTCGACCTTAGATAAAATTGTGAAGCTCTGTTTAGGGTTGTTTAGATTATATTTCTCCCCACCCTCCCAACCATCGATTGGTTGTGCACCCCCACCCCTCCTTCCCGGGAGAATATCATGTGCCCCATACCTTAGATGCTATATGCCGATACGAGTTGCTTGGAGCTTGTAGATCTAAGATATAGCAGCTCACATGATGCCTTAATATTTTTACAAGAAACCTTGATGAGTTTGAGAATTGCACACAATTTGTACAAAAACTACTCAGATGCCCTTGGATCCCATATTCAACGACCTCGAAGCTTGTATCACCGTAGCATCTAAGATGAAGGAGGACAGCATATTCTCCTGCATGTAAGAATATCATGTGCTACCACACCTTAGATGCTTTGGTGATACAAGCTCTTCAGAGCCATTGGATTTGTGACCCAACACCTCCTCGGTGGTTCGAATGGTTTTTTGCAGAAAAGCCCCCAAAGGGTTCGAGCACTGCTTACAAGCACAAAGACTGCTCAGATGCCATTGGATCTCAGATCAAACGACCTCGAAGCTCGTATTACCGTAGCATCCAAGTTGCGAGAGCACCTTATGTTTTCTCGCACGGGAGAATACGAGGTGCTCCCGCACCGTAGATTCTATGGTGATACGAGTTCACGGAGATCTAACGGCCCACGGTAGGAGGTTTGAATGTTTTTGCAATATACAGCTGAGAGAGTTTGGGAATTGTGCAGAAAGTACAAGTACTATGCATGTGCCAACTGATCACTAATCATACGACCTAGATGCTCATATCACCGTAGCAGGTAATTAAGCTACGGGGAGCACCTAATATGAGCAACGGGGAGCCGTTGGATCCAAGATGCAGCGGCACACACGAGGCCTGAATGTTTTTTTTGCAAAAAACCTTTGGAGAGTTTGGAAATTGTGCATAATTACAAAGACTACTCCCAATCCATTGGATCTCACTTCCAATGGTGTAAAAACTCATATCACCATAGCATCTAAGCAGCGGGGTGGATGTGATATTCTATGCCACTATCATTTTTGTTCGTAAACTTGCAAAATACGTGTAACTCGTGCCATTACTTGTCTAACCGTGCAAAGTGTTTGTTCAAAAAAAACCATCCTACACTGAAATATTGGAACAACACACGGGGGTCCCACTTGTCATTAATCAAATTTGGACCTAAAACTAACAAATCTGAAAGACGAGATTCGAACTGGCAACCTGAACTACAAAGCGTAAGTCGATAACCTGAAACAACAACGGTTGTTGGCTTTGTCCCATAACTTGATTTTATACAGTATTACGTTGAGTAGAGTAGAGGGAGTGCCTCCTCAACACGTGCATGCCCGTTGACTCACTTACTGGTGGGTCCTAGGTCTGTGATCTCTCTCTTCTCTCCGTCGTCTAACCTTTGCACGTGCACACACGAAGAGTGGCGCTAGCTTGCCGTGGTGTTATTACAACTAAAAAAAGCTTGGAAAAATAGAAGAATCGCCTAGAAGAAGAGACGTTGTGGCTGGTCGAGATGGAGCTAACCACACCTATCCTCCGTTCCACGTTAGCATGATGAAGTTGTGTGGCTAGTGGGGTGTTTTCGACCGACTGGCTGGGTCCCGAGGTCGAACCATAGGTACTACGTCTGATACAGTATATTTTTACACGCACATTTTTCCTCCGTGTCGATACATGGCACACCCTACCGCGCGGTTTTGGGGTCCTCTCGGGTGGTGCACACATATATTCTTCCTGACGTGGGACGCCCTACCACGCGTTTTCGCTGAAGCAAGTAGATGAGTCGTCAAATCAAGAAAGACCACCTTTCCCACCGAGTACATCAGTTAAGCACGGTGGCTAGCTAGTTGGGCTAGTTCGACCGATTAGCTAGGCCGCCGCCACATTTGTTTTTCACGGCTTTTTTATCTACTTGCTGGAGGTAAATTAAAATATCCACCGCGGCGTTGCTCTGGTGTTTGGGTGCGGCAGGATTTTAAATTTTTTGATTAACAGGAGTAGGCGTGGCAGGATTTTTAATTTTTTGATTGATGGGAGCAGGCGCAGCAGCAATTAGTCATGATGACTCCGCCTGTAAAACCCACTGCTCCCTGATCTGAGAAGTCATCGACTGGTGTGTTACCATGGTGAAAACCAAAAGATTCCCCGCTCCTCAGCTGGCTCCCTCCGCCTTCCCGTAGATTGCATTGCCTTTCAGCCGTTTCGCCCCCTGCATCACCAACGTCGTGCGCCTCAAGAAGCAGAGGGACTTCGGTGGTGTTTAGGCGCCCTCTACATGGGCATGTCCATGTCTCGGTGCAACATGACCGTTGGATCAAACTCAGACGATGCAGATCAATCACTGTAGCACAAAGCGTGTGGGTGTGTTTGGTTGCATTCTCATCTCAATATAGTTGTTTCCTCTTCGTGTATTTGTGTTAACCTACTAGTGTGGACTCATGCACCCTTCACGCAGTCTTCCAAACACCCAAAAGTGGCTCGAGAAGGGAAATTTTGCTCCCATCCCGTGCACCCTTCATACACCCTGCCTAACACTATTCGTGCTTCATATGGCTCATGTTCGGTAGAGTACTGTAGCACCATACTCTCCGTGCGTTGTAGACCTAGTTCTATTAACATTGATCTCACCGTTCATCTCAACCGGATAGTCGAAAAAGCGGTACTATGTTACTACACTACTGTTCATATAGTTGACATGTGCACAACATCATTGGTTGTCGTCATATCTTACTACACTAGCAACAAGATTATGTATTACTGACGTATGAACCACTGCACATGCCTAGTAGTAGGAGCACTGTGTATGTTCAAGTGGCTGCCATGTTTCGCACTCCTCCGTTGTAAGAGTGGAAACACTTGCTGTAATCATTTTTCTTCTTCAGAAAAACAGTGGACACGCTCTACCGTCTGAATCCTCCTCCAGCCATGCACTAAATTACTCACTTTCGCCAACGTGTGGGACAGCCAGCATCGGGGTCCACCAGCCATGCACTAAATTACTCCGTAGTAGAGTGATGGTAGACTACCCCGATCGAAGCGCCACAGTAATGCCCAATGAGCCATCAAATCACAAAACCCCCTCCTTTCTAGCAGTAAGTTGGACATACGAAGCAACCATCATTTCACTCTTCTCTCTCAGCTTCCTCTCTACCCAACTCGCTTCTCCCTCATCTTGTTCCTCATTTCTTCAAGAAACCCCGACCTGCTTCTGCCATTGTTCTTCTCTCCCAAAGAAGGAAAGGTGAGCGCATCAATGGTGTTGATTCTGGCCAAGGCCCAGTCTTGCAACCCCGAGACTGATCCTATAACTCCCTCTCTGTTCTTCTTTCGGGTTTGTGATTATGGTTTCTTTTCTTTTACTTCTATTTGATAGTTTCTTGATGGACGCTGGAGCACCGGCCGAAGTGATGTCTATGGATCTGGCCAAAACCGTTGAGGCTCATGGTACGAAGAAGCGCAAGCACCCCCATCGAGACTACCACAGACAAGCTCAAAGCCATCGCCATGTCCAAGCCCCCCTCTCCGGGATCCCTCATTAAGCAAGTCGAGGTAATATCTCTTCTTGACAATCTTTTTCTCGATCTTGATCGTCTTTTTTCAACTAACACGCAGTACTAGTACTAGTAGTACAACTTTCTGGGTGATCTTGCATGTGATTTTTGTGTGCCAAATGACGGTTCTAAATTCCTCTTTTGACCAAAACATGCGAGAGGTTCACACTGATTTCTTATAGATTACTTACAACTGGAGTACTTTATGAACATCAATGCTACCTTTGAAGAGGGTATATTTTGCTCAGTAACTTGTTTTATGGATATTGCAAGTAATCCATCTGCTCTCATGCCTTTGAAGACATGTTCTACTATCTTTGTTCACTCATTTATGTGCGTATATGTAGTCATATATGGAGTATAATATCAAAAATCATCTTATATTTCTGAACGGAGGTAGTAATAAAATATGGTTTCTGTTTGAATTAGAACTAGGTCCGCGGTGGAGATGAAGTTCTCAAAGTCATGCTGTGTGAACTGGAAGACCTGAGGATGAGTTCTACTCCTAAACTATCCAGCTGCCGTGTCTTTGTCGCCATGTGTCCTGAACTAGTGTTTTCCTGTAGCATTGTTGTCAAGCGTGTTCTCGAGGCTATACTTGACCACAACAATTTCCTGGTTGTGCCTTCGATTACGAAGGGTGTGGTTCTTGTAAAGCTTCCCAACAAATCTGATGCAGACTGTCTTCATCATCATGTTTATGAGTGGAAAGACCACTCTGTTAGGTTCTCCAAGGTTGACAAGATGGTGATGGTGCATGTATACATCTCTCATGAAGTCCATGGCCTAGTCAGTTATGCAGGGTTCATCCCGTAGGTCGGTGGCAAGAAATAGTCTGCAGAGTTTAATTAGTGCAACTTTGCTTGTCCGTAGTAAGTACTATTGTTCATTACTTGATTTGTGTTTGTGAACCCTGTATTGTTTATAGTACTGCCGGTTTTGGTGTGTGGTCAGTCCTGAGAATGGTCTATGTTAATGTCTGTCCACTCAATTCAGTCTGTATATTTTGAAGTATCTAGATCATCTTTTTTGTGAGGACAATTTATCAATTATGGTTACACTCCAATATCTGTATATGATTTGTCATGACCTTTGGACTGTCCTGCTTGTGGGAGTAGGCAGGGCCCCTGCATGCCACCCGTAGTTGGATGATCAATCTTCTATTTAGTACTTCAACATAGTGATTTCTTGGTAAGGATTCACTCGTGTCACATCAAGTAAATCTTATTGATTTACTGTCTAAATCTTATTGATTTAATGTCATGTTTTCTTTCTTTTCCTGCAATTTTATGATGAAGTTTTTGCCATGTGACATTCATCACAAAATAAACCGTTTGGTTTGCTCTACGATGGATATTTTTGCAGGTTTCACTTCTTATGTCGTGTCAGTAACGAAGGCACTGTCGATCACTTATATTACTGGAAAAATTTGATCGGTCTGTTGTGTGAGTACAAGCTGAATCCCTATGATGAACTGCAGTTTGGTTTAACAAAAACACCACAATTGGTTCTTCTCGCGTTTAAAAGAAATGAAGAAAAAAAACTGGATCACGGTCACGGAGCCTAGTGAAGTTAGAAAGCTGATCATAGCAGACCAGACACGATCGCCGCTGTCTCGCACATTGGTACCACCTTCAGCAACGGATCGAGCACCGGCAGTTGCTCTAGCACTGATAGCGGTAGCAGCTCAGTCTGATCCACCTAAGGATTGGGCACCGGCCGCGTCAGCGGATCAGGCTAATCTACCGGAGGATCAGGCATCGACACCGACACCTGCTCCGACACCGGCACCAGCTCTACAAGGAGCACCATCTCTGGCAGTAGCAGCGGCTTCAGCACCTACACCAACACTTTCACTTGCATCTGCTCCAGCCCGTGCAACGACAACCAAATGAGCAGTTGCACCGGAAACAGACTGGGCTGTAGTTCGCACTTCATATACCAAAGTCCTTACAAAAACCGACATGTCCACCTTCTTGGTAAGCATTGGCCGCCCAAGTGCTTCGTTCTTTTTCCTTTCCATGTTGATTCGCATGATTCACTATGTTGATCTAACTATTTGGGTATGTCTTCTTGTTTGCAAACAGAGAATTCCTAGAGCAATGAGGGAGTAGTTCAACAATCCGGGCGACATCGTCCAAGTTTCTCTTACCATGCGCAGCCTTGGTGTGAATGAACCTGCTCAATGTACCGTAAGTACAAACGATGGTCGCATGAGGATTGATGCTAAAGGATGGTCAAGGTTCAAATCTAAATCATATCTTGTCTAAATCATATCTTGTGGCAGGGGATCATCTCAAAATCGAACTTTCTCGGCAAGGAGAGCTGGTCCAAATCAACTTTGAAATTCTTCAGTAGAAGCACACAACTGCCGAACTAATCTATCCTCCGAGAGACTTTGATGTAATAATCTAGCATGGTGAAACAGGTGTCCTATGTGTATAAGTAACACGATAGTATTATTTATCACATAGTATATCATTGATAGAATTGCAACTCTCATTGCCGGTTAGGAACTGTCGTTCGATTTCATTCCAATAGTTGCCGTGCTTTATTAAATTTTGTGTATTTGCCTTGTGACAGCATCTAAAACCAGCACCGTACCGATTGCTTGCAATATGAAAAGCACTGAGGTATAACACATGGGCCCCCAAACATGCAGGGTGGCCTGCGGCCCAAAGTCCAGAACCGTGAGCCTGTCTGAGTATTATATTCTTAGCTGAACCCCATAATGCCCGTGTGTTGCACGTAACATCAAGATGCATTTGTATGAGTATTTTATCTTGTGAGAGAAAAGGATGAACGAGGGAAGGCCTTATTTGCAAATTGGAGAGGTGTGTGGGTACCTTTTTGCAAAATTACCATAGTTTCCTTTCTATCCGTCAGATATAAATCGGACGGCCTATATTGCAGGATGGCAGGCACACCATCATCACCAACTCGTCTATACCGTGTTCAAAACAACTCTGTTTTTTATAATTATAAATGTTATATATATTCCCCTTGATTTTTCTTATGTATAAAGTTGTGACATAAAATATTTGTATATTTATTTACAGAGGGAGTATCTCTCTGTCAAAAATATATTTATGTGTAACTAGTAATCCTGTCTTTCTACTTCCTTTCCCTGATATGTGGGGTATCCGACAACGGGGTCCACGTGCCATATGCACAAATTAGAGTGCACAACTGCACGGTAGACACACCCCGGTCGTAGCGCCGCAGTAATGCCCAATGAGCTGTCAAATCACAAACCCCCCTTTCCAGCTTTAGCAGTAAGCTGGACGGACGAAGCGGCAATATTTCACTGGGCCTGAATCCCATTATCCCTCGTCTCCTTGTTTAGAGAAAACCCCCTCTCGACGATTGCATAGGGTTTTCTCATGGAGAACCAAGTACGAATTCTTCATCCATCCCCAATAAATCCAAGTCCCTTGGTCGCGGGTAATCCTAGGATGGCAGCCGCCACCGTTGATGCATTTTTCTTCCTATTGAATCTAGTGTGTTTCATTTGCAGTGCCCAAAGTGTGAGGAGGCTACAGGTTTCTGCGCCCTTGATGAGACGCCACACTTGTTCCTTCTCATCCTAACACAGGATTTTAAAACGCGCACAGTATGTTCCTAGAATCCTCTTTTCTATCCGGGAGGGTGGGCTTTTTGAACATGTTGTTGACTAATTTGGAAATTTGGATTGCTATATTTGGATAAAAGGTACTACCAGTACGATGGTCAACACTGACGTGAAGGAGGAAGTTATTTCTAGATTTGGATAGGGAATACATTGTGTTCTCATATTATTTTTCCTGCGGTGCATTATTTGCTCTGCCAGAACACATGTACTCAAGATGCTCAGCCTTGCCATAACTAAATACACCAGTTTAATGGTCGCAGTGAAGACAAGCCATGGATATAAGTTCCGAGTTGGGTTCATGAACCAAAAAGATCGCTGCTTTTTTATAGCCGAACTTAGATAAACTTTCTCAAGTGTTACAGACTGAAAGTTGGCGCACGAATGTTGATGGAAATAGCAGAACCTAGTCTCATCTTCATTGCGATCTTCCACCCCGACATCGTTCAAATTGTTCACCCATGTTAGTTTTGTATTTGGTTCTTGCTTGTTGCCTCGATTACTTCTTAATCCACCTATTCTGTCTAACTAATCACAATTTAACTTTAGAAGTAGCAACGAATCTCTCACGAAGATGCTACTTCTTACTAATATTTTCTTATAATTGGTGGCACGTGTAGGTTTTTTCAGAGTTAAGCAGGATGCTCGTTTGTTAGTTTGTAACAACTCGGCTGTTACTGATGGCACTGAAGTTGACTGGGATGACACCCACAAGTTCCTACACTTTATTGATCGTCTTGATGTCCTTGTGGGGCGTTTCAATGGTGGAAGGCTACGTGGGATATGTGTGCCACTGCTGCACTCGTTGAATAGGTCCAACTGTGTCGAGAAACTTATGGTACGAGCTGTTTTCTGTTATATATGTTGTTCATAAACTATTGCTTATACACAATTTTATAGATGTGATCTTCTTGAAACAGAAACTGTCTAGTTCTATTGTTCCTATACAGATGCCTGACCCTGGTCAGGTCAGACTTGCGCTTGGTCACAACATGATGTTTATGTCGACCTACTCCAGTCCCCTTGGAGGTGAAAAGATACTTATTCATGGGTGGTCTCAAATAATGAAGGCCCGTCCATCTTGGAGAATAAGACAGAAGATTATGTTCCTGCTTTTCCATGGCTCTAAAGCGAATATCCTGTTTATTGATCACATTGCGAGATGAAGCCGCTTTCAGAAGGTTGTGGATGCGCTGGGTGGCGCCTGGGCCTTGTCCTGGGGCTTGGCGGCCTCACCCTTGGTTAACTGTAGGCAAAGTAGCACTGTTCGAGGCATGCTTTGTACGGTTGAACCTGTATAAGTACTCATACTGCTTTCAGCGATGGTTGTTAAGTGCCCCTGCTGGTTTCAGTTAAGGTTGTTAAGTACTCCTGCTGCTTTTACAATCTGTCGTGTTTCTTCAGTCCTGTCTTCCTCCAGCTGCCAAAACCAAACCAGCGCCTGCGGGGTCGCCTGCTTCCGCCTCCCATGGCTGGCTGCGCCTCAGCGCACGCATCGCTGCCCCACCATCTCCTAAATCGTTAACGCCGACGTCCGAGGCCTCGCCGTCATCCTCCGCGCACTTTGGTGCACTCGCCGCGGTGCCGCCCTCTCGCATTGTCAACATGGTGAACAAACAACAGGAATCGGCAGAAGTACGTGGAGAGGATGACAGTAGGGGCCCACCATGTCAGCATATGGAAAAATAAAATGCTTCCTCCTAGTGTTTTCCTGACATCTGGGACCCACGACATTGTGAGCGTATATAGTCAATAGACAAGAGAAAAGCACAAGATCGGCTGACACCTGGGACGTAGTTGCTCGAGAAGTATTTTTTTTGTTATTGTTGAGACGGAGCAGGGTTTGAACTGGGTTGTGGCCCGTCTAGCCTAGGCTTATATTTTATGTTCACCATGTGACCAGCCCAGCTATTTTTTCTTTGTGAAAATGAGCCCAGTTTATTTTTCTGAAGAATACCCAATCCAGGCCTACTTATTTTTCTACGCCCTAATGGGCTGCAACTCTTTCAAGACGCCTGCAAATCTTGAAAGTAATATGAAATGGGTTGTAAATATAAAAACAGATGACAAATTGGCAATTACTTTATAATTTCTGATTTTTTTTCACATTTTCATATTCCTATTTCACTGGGCATTAACCTAATTTAAATATACCTTCAAAGTACTTTAAATCTGGCTCGACATTTTGGTATTAAAAATAGTTTGGCACCCATAGAAATATGCGAAATTGGCCCTGGCCAGCCAAAAAAACAGACTGCAATCAATTGCATAAGAAGTCGCAATGAGCTATATATAAATTATTAAAAAGAGAGGGAATGGTATGACTTGTGGGCCTATTAAGTTGATGAGTATGCACGATTTTTTTAGTTATTATATACGTCAACAAATGATTCTAGCAGATGTAACCGTTGGATGTCAATCCAACGGCCGCCGTGTTTCTTCATTCTCTGATCTTCTTGCTCCAGCCGCCAAATCCAGCGCCGGCGTGACCGCCTGCTCCCGCCTCCCGTGGCCAGCTGTGCTGCCGCGCAGGCCTGACTGCCCCACCGTACTCTCATCACTGGCCTAGCCATCCCTCTACTCACCCACACCTGCTATTATTCTCCAGCGAGGGCAGACGATCCAGTAAACCCTCGTATAGTCGTACTCCCCTCCGCGTGGGAAACAACTACCGAGTCTTCCCTGGCTCCGTTTCGTTCCCTTCCTAGGCCTCGCCGTCGTCCACCGCCCTGGTGCTCTCAGCGCGGCCTGGTTAATGTGGTCAACGACCGACATGCATCTAAAGTGGACTGTACGTGGAGAGGCTAACAGCTGGGTCCACGACCGCACGCAAGGAAATGCCTCCTTATTACGCGCAAAATAATGATTCCTCCACCTGACATCTGGGAACCACCGGAAGGGCCTTTGTATTTCGCGAAAAAATGTTACCGCCGCTGACAACTCGGACCCACCAGCTATATCTTCGCACGCAAGGAAATGCCTCCTTATTATGCACAAAAAATGAATACTCCCCCTACTAGCTGGGACCCAGTATAGTGGGAGGCTGACTTGTGGGCCTACTAAGTTGATGGGGACGGAGGGCTTTGTCAACTTAGTCAATATGCACGATTCTAGCTCCAGTGACAGTACGATGTCCATCCAACGGCCGTAGTGCTTCTTCAACCTCTGGTCTTCTTGCTCCAGCCGCCCAAACTAGCGCCGGTCGTGCCTCATGCTCCTGCCTCCCGTGGCCGGCTGCGATGCCGCGGAGGCCACACCCCCTGTTATTCTGCGGCGATGGCAGCCTCACACCGCAACGAACTAGTGAACCCTCATACTCCTCTACGCATGGGCATCCACTGCCGCGTCTTCCCCGGCTCCGCTTCGTCCCCTTCCTAGGCCTCGCCCTCGTCCACCGCCCTGGTGCTCTCGGCGCGGAGTTGTCAACGTGGTCAAGGAACGGCTTCCATCGGACGTGGACTGTATGTGGAGAGGCTGACAACTGGGTCCACGGCCGCAGCAAGGAAGTGCCTCCTTATTATGCGAAAAATAATGATTCCTCCACCTGATAGCAGGGACCCACCGGACGGGCAACTGTATTTCGTGGAAAAATGTTTCCCCCTGACTGCTGGGACCTACCAGTGACATCTTCGCACGCGAGGAAGTGCGTCCGGGCACAAAAAAAATGATTCGCCCCCTTGACTGCTGGGACCCACCAGCTACATCTTCGCACGCAAGGAAGTGCGTGACAGTCGGGACCCACCTGGTCAAAGCATATGTAGCGTTGTCATTCTGGTCGCGAACGTGTACGTACATACTGGTCCATGTAGAGGCGTGCGCGTGTCGTAGTAGAGGCGCGCATGTAGCATTTACATGTACATACAACGGCCAGTGTGCAAGAAAGCAAATACGGACACGTACGTACATATGGGCAGGGTCTCGAATGCCTACTCGCGCATACGTACGGCCAGGGCTCGTGTACATGGCTGGGTCAGAACGAAGAAACAACATCGTCGTCGTGTTCATGGGGAGCCAACCGGCTGGGTCGGAACGGAATGCGTTGTCGTGTTCACCGGGAGGGCTTTGACGGAACAACCAATGGAAATGAGGCCTGGCGTGCCACAAAATGGAGGAAACGGCCTTGTGTTCGACCGGCCACGGTCGAAACGGGATCCTGTTCATCAGGAGGGGTCCGGTGTATTGCAAAATGGAGGAAACGGACCTCCTACAGTCGAAACGGGGGTCCTGTTCATTGAGAGGGGTGTGGCGTAGCACAAAACGGAGGAAACAGACTTGTGCTGGAGCGCTACCGTCGAAACGGGGGTCCTGTTCATCGGCAGGGGTGTGGCGTACCACAAAACGGGACTCCACGGGATACTGGTCATCTCCACCGTCGACCCCCTCCAGCCTCCACGGGCTACTGTTCATCCAATGTCGACCTCCTCCAGCCTCCACCTGTGACTGTTCATCCACGGGCTCCTGTTCATCCAGCCTCCACCGCGCACTACTCCACCGGCTACTGTTCAACCAGCCCTCTCCACACGGGCTCCTGTTCAACCACCCCTCCACAGGAGAATGTTCATCCAGCCCCCCACCGTCTACTGTTCATCCAGCCCTCCACGGGGTGGTCCTGTTCATCCAGCCCTCCACGGGGTCCTGTTCATCAAGCCCCAACCAACTCGATCAATCGGGGTCCTGTTCATCCAGAGGCAACACCACGGGGTCCTATTCATCTACCCCCACTGGGAACTGTTCATCCACCCCCCAGCAACGCTCACTGTTCATCCAGAGGCAGCATCGATTGGCTTCAGTTAGCAGCAGTAGCAAAGGAATCACTCGGGTTCAGTAACGCGTAGCCTGCAATGCAATCGCTCGAGTTCAGTTAGAGCCCAACGCTTCGCACACACACATGTATGTGTACGAGAGAAACATGCATCGCTCGGCCCCCGATCACCCACCGTAACCGGGAACTCCCCGAAATTTTCCTCGCCCTCGCTTCTACCATGGTTTTTTCCATCATGGACGGCCCAAAGAATGTCATGCAGCTGCATCTCTAGCCTGCCCAGGACGAAAAGCCCATTTTCTGTCATGATTTTTTGTCATAGAAATAGGAGCCCACCACATCTATGATGATACTGGGTTTTGTCACAATTATCGTCATAGAAGTGTCATAAGTATGACAGAATTTTTTTTCGTTCGGCCCAAAATGTCACGGATGTGTTTTTTTGTAGTGACCGTCATCGTCATCACCATCAGCTCCGCCCTCTTCGGCCGCGAGTGCAACCACGTCATCGGCAAGGGCAAATTCCTTGATCAGGTCATCCACATGGTCGTCCACCTAGCTCGCCAGGTCGGTCTGAGTTACTCTAGGCATGAGAGCTTTCGCGGCGTCGAAGTCGAAGTCGGGATTGAGGCTAAGAAGGTAGCTGAAGACACACAAGAACGCTTGCCCAAGAAGGTCTCGGCTCTTCTCTTCGACGAGCTGCCATGCCCTCGCGGCCCTGCCTTCGAGGTAGGTCACGACCTGGGTGAAGAAGCGTAGGTAGCCGACATCATCCGCTTCGTGCGGGCGGGTGATGCTCTCGTCGCAGATGGTGCATAGGGCCCGGTTGGACCTGACCATGAGATCCTCAGGCATCAAGGAACGCTCACGCTACAGCGTCCGACGGCGGCCCGCCTCGTCTGAGGCCCTCTCAGATTGGCCTCAACGGTTACCCGGGCCTCCTCGACGGCCTTCTCACGATGCTCTGCTGCGGCTAGCTCCACCTTGAGGGCGTCGGCCTTGCCCTGCAGCTCGACTTGCCGCTGCTTGAAGGAAGTCTCCTGAAGCCCCAGCTTTTGGCGGTATTCCTTGACAAGGGCCTCGCGGATCCCCACCACCTTCTGGTCAACCTCCCGGGGGTTCCTCCCCTCCCAAGAGGTGAGGGCTCCTCAGCTGTGGCTACTTGGTGCTCCATCACCTCCAGACGCTTGTGCTCTAAGCTGTGCTCCAATGCCTCGATCCCCAGCGCGTCCTCGTGCACCCGGGCTCTCGCCTTGTCTGTGGGGGTCCCGCCTAACGGCGTCGCAAGGGCAGCTCTGTGTGCCTGGACTTGTCGCTCAAGGGCGGCGTTCGAAGCTCGAAGCTCCCTCTCGTACTCGTCGGCCGCCTCACGGTGGATATCCACAGCCTGGGCCTCCTCCAGAGCGCGGGCACAAGCCTCTCGAGAAGCAGCAAGGGACACCTCGGCCTTCATGCAGGTGCGCTCATGCAACAAGTGCCCGAGGTCGATGGTGACTTTCTGACGACGCCATTCACGCGCCAGGCAGAGGCCCTCTCCCTTGAGGCGTGTGTCAACATCGGTAAGCTCTGCCCTGAGGTGGCCTAGTGCGCTCGTCGCTTCCTGGAGAATGTCGTGGCAGACGAAATTGCGCCCGCGTACGAGTTCCAACGCTTGGTCGGGCCCTTCCTCCGTGTCTCGGTCTGCCGGGGGGCGCGGGATGACTCACTCGTCTTCGGCAGGGGGCTGGTGGCCGGGGGGCCTTCAACACCTCCCCGGGGCACCGACGGGGCATGGCATAGTCCAGCCCCGCCGCTTCAAGATGGAGCCTTCGCACAGGTCGCCCAACCACCGGCAAGAACCAGTGGATGAGACCTCGGCACAGCCTACGTGCCCCAGATGTCCCTCTGGAAGAAGAACGCTGGGAGTGCAGGCCCACGGCCCTCTAACAGCGGCCTGGACTCGTGAGCCAGCACCACCTCGCACGTCGTTTCCCGGATCGGGAGCTCCGGGGTCGTAGCCAAACCAGAGGACCCTGGAGGTCACGCCCCGAGCGGGCTCACCACCACGACGAAAGGGATCCAGAGGGGAAAAAGTCAGACAAGAGCGAGGTATGCGAAAATTTAGGAGGGAAAGGCACTTACTCATCCACGGCTATCCACTTCCTTTTTTTCAGGGCCCGTGGGGCAGGCCACCAGTGGCTCCCGAGCCCTTTCCTCTTGCGGAGCACTCCATGGTCTGGAAGGGGCGCGCTGCAGCCTGGCGCGCAGTCCCTCGTGGCGGGGGCAACAGCTGCGCCGCGGACGGGGCCCCTACCATACCGCCTGCGGGGGTGTGGGCCATTGATGACCCACAAGTATAGGGGATCTATCGTAGTCCTTTCGATAAGTAAGAGTGTCGAACCCAACAAGGAGCAGAAGGAAATGATAAGCGGTTTTCAGTAAGGTATTCTCTGCAAGCACTGAAATTATAGGTACCAGATAGTTTTGTGATAAGATAATTGCTAACAAGCAACAAGTAACAAAAGTAAATAAAGTGCAGCAAGGTGGCCCAATCCTTTTTGTAGTAAAGTACAAGCCTGGACAAACTCTTATATGATGTAAAGCGCTCCCGAGGACACATGGGAATATCGTCAAGCTAGTCTTCATCACGTTCATATGATTCGTGTTCGGTACTTTGATAATTTGGTATGTGGGTGGACCGGTGCTTGGGTGTTGTCCTTACTTGGACAAGCATCCCACTTATGATTAACCTCTATTGCAAGCATCCGCAACTACAACAAAAGTATTTAGGTAAACCTAACCATAGCATGAAACATGTGGATCCAAATCAGCCCCTTACGAAGCAACGCATAAACTAGGGTTTAAGCTTCTGTCACTCTAGCAACCCATCATCTACTTATTACTTCCCAATGCCTTCCTCTAGGCCCAAATAATGGTGAAGTGTCATGTAGTTGACGTTCACATAACACCACTAGAGGAGAGACAACATACATCTCATCAAAATATCGAACGAATGCCAAATTCACATGACTACTAATAGCAAGACTTCTCCCATGTCCTCAGGAACAAACGTAACTACTCACAAAGCATATTCATGTTCATAATCAGAGGGGTATTAATATGCATAAAGGATCTGAACATATGATCTTCCACCAAATAAACCAACTAGCATCAACTACAAGGAGTAATTAACACTACTAGCAACCCACAAGTACCAATCCCGGACTTAGACACAAGAATTGGCTACAAGAGATGAACTAGGGTTTGAGAGGAGATGGTGTTGGTGAAGATGTTGATGGAGATTGACCCCCTCCTGATGAGAGGATTGTTGGTGATGACGATGGCGATGATTTCCCCCTCCCGGAGGGAAGTTTCCCGGGCAGAACAGCTCCGCCAGAGCCCTAGATTGGTTCCGCCAAGGTTCCGCCTCGTGGCGTTGGAGTCTCGTCCGGAAAGATGGCTTATGATTTTTTTCCTCATAGAAAGACTCCATATAGCAGAAGATGGGCATCGGAGGGCCACCAAGGGACCCACGAGGCAGGGGGGCGCGCCCAGGGGGTTAGGGCGCGCCCCCACCCTCATGGGCAGGGTGTGGCCCCCCTCTGGAACTTCTTGCGCTCATTATTTTTTATATATTCTGAAAGTTACTTCCGTGAAGTTTCAGGACTTTTGGAGCTGTGGAGAATAGGTCTCTAATATTTGCTCCTTTTCCAGCCCAGAATCCCAACTGCCGGCATTCTCCCTCTTTATGTAAACCTTGTAAAATAAGAGAGAATAGGCATAAGTATTGTGACATAATGTGTAATAACAGCCCATAATGCAATAAATATCGATATAAAAGCATGATGCAAAATGGATGTATCAACTCCCCCAATCTTAGATCTCGCTTGTCCTCAAGCGAAAGCCGAAATCGAAAATATGTCCACATTTTTAGAGATAGAGGTGTCGATAAAAATAAAATACGGACATGAGGGCATCATGATCATTCTTAGAACAACAACTTATATAATTCTTGTCATATGATCTCTTATGCTAGAGTAACAATTCAATCACAATTTCAAGTATGAATCATAAACTTCGTTGAAAACTAACAAACTATAATCTCAGTCATTGGAGCAATTGCAATTTATCATAACATAGGAAAGAGTCAATATATAAGAGCTTTTCAGCAAGTCCACATACTCAACTATCATATAGTCTTTGACAATTGGTATCACTCATGCAATACTTATGGGTATGGAGTTTTAATTGGACACAGAGAAATATAGGGGCGTATAGTTTTGCCTCCCAACGTTTTACCTCAAGGTTAATGTCAACAATAATAGTTCATGAAAACTCACATCCAGTTAGCCATATATACCAGGATCTTTCCAACATGTTGTGCTTGCCAAAATATAAAATGTAAAAAGGAAGGGTGAAGATCATCATGACTCTTATGTAAGGCAGGAGATAAAAGTAAAAGATAGGCCCTTCACAGAGGAAGCAGAGGTTGTCATGCGCTTTTATGGTTGGATGCACAAAATCTTAATGTGAAAGAACGTCACTTTATATTGCCACTTGTGATATGGACCTTTATTATGCAGTCTGTCGCTTTTATTTCTTCCATATCACATGATCGTATAAAGCTTATTTTCTCCCACACTAATAAGTCATACACATTTAGAGAGCAATTTTCATTGCTTGCACCGATGACAACTTACTTGGAGGATCTTACTCAATCCATAGGTAGGTATGGTGGACTCTCATGGCGAAACTGGGTTTAGGGATATTTGGAAGCACAAGTAGTATCTCTACTTGGTGCAAATAATTGTCTAGCATGAGAGGGAAGGGCAAGCTCAGCCATGTTGGATGATCCATGACAATATAATTTATCTCAGATGTAAGAAAGCATAACCCATTACGTTGTCTTCCTTGTCCAACGTCAACTCTTTAGCATGTCATATTTTAATGAGTGCTCACAATCGTAAAAGACGTCCAATATAGTATATTTATATGTGAAGACCTCTCCTTCTTTATTACTTCCTATTAATTGCAACGATGACCAAAACTATGTTTGTCAACTCTCAACAGCTTTTATTCATCATACTTTTTCTATGTGAGCTCATTACTCTCCATAAGATCCATATGATCTCTTTTATTTTATTCACTCAATATCATGGCAAATTAATCAAGCCCTTGACTCAACACTAATCTTTGTTATATATAGCTCATGGACTCGATTACATAGAAGGATCATAAAGCAAAAGTCACAACTAGATCATACTAAAAACTTTATGCTACTACATCAAGATATTATCAAAAGGATCGAACTAAGAAAAACGGTGAAGATAAAAGTGATGGTGATACGATACCGGGGCACTCCCCCAAGCTTGGCAGTTGCCAAGGGAAGTGCCCATACCCATGTGATTATATCTCCTTTGTTGGTGAAGAAGTTGATGGTTTTGTTGATGGCGTAGGCTTGTCGTCCTTCTTCCAAGGCATAGGCTCACCATCATAGAAGGATGATTGAGTCTCCTGAAACCTTAAATCTGCAGCCAAACTCATCCTCTTGAATCTATATTCATACTCACAGTTTTGATTTTCCAGGTCATAGATCTGGGCTTGGAGGTGCTCGATTGTCTCATGAAGCTTGAAGATGGCCTCCCCAATGTCCTTGACGTCCAGCTTGTGGTTGTTGGTGAACTCCGTGATCATAATGTGATTGGAATCGAGTCCATGCTCCACCATCTCCTGACACTTGAAAACTTCTTGCTCCAATGCCTCGAGCCTTGCCACCGTGCTTCCGGTCTTCCTTGGTCCCTCAACATCGCGGATGTGCAACAACCCCTCACGCATCTCAATGGTTTGAGGGTGTTGCAACACTTCCGTGAGGTAGGGGTTGATGACCTTCTCGAAGAACTGGTCCTTGGGGGCACTTGAAGACGACATGACGACCTGGATCTATCAGAAAAATAGCTCGAAACAAAGACAAGAGATTTTTGTGTGATACGGTGGTCAAAACCTTCGGGAGATTATATAATGAATTTTTACCGACCAAAATACGTAACGTGCAAGAAAACGGAATCCGAAGAGCACACGAGGTGCCCACGAGGTAGGGGGGCGAGCCCAGGGGGGTAGGGCACGCCCTCCACCCTCGTGGAGCCCTAGTGTCCTTCCCGGACTGCTTCTTATTTTTTTACTTTTCTAAATATTCCAAAACTGAGAAAAATTGCAATTAGAACTGATTTGGAGTCGGTTTACTTACCATATCACATACCTATTCCTTTTCGGAGTATGAAACGTTCCGGAAAGTGTCCCTTATGTATTCCTCCGGGTTTACGGTTTCAATAACATTGGTTTCAACATTTATAGGATTACCTGAGATATAATGTTTAATTCTTTGACCGTTCACCACCTTCGGATTTGTGCCTTCGAAGTTGTTGATTTTTATGGCACCGGAACGATAGAACTCCTCGATAACGTAAGTACCTTCCCATTTATAGAGAAGTTTTCCTGCAAAAAATCTTAAACGTGAGTTGTATAGCAATACATAATCACCTACATTAAACTCACTCTTTTGTATTCTTTTTTCATGCCATCTTTTAACTTTTTCTTTAAATAATTTGGCAGTCTCATAGGCTTGGGTTCTCCATTCATCAAGTGAGCTAATGTCAAATAACCTCTTCTCACTGGCAAGTTTGAAATCATAATTGAGCTCTTTAATAGCCCAATAAGCCTTATGTTCTAGTTCGAGAGGTAAGTGACATGCTTTTCCATAAACCATTTTATACGGAGACATACCCATAGGATTTTTATATGCAGTTCTATAGGCCCATAATGCATCATCAAGTTTCTTGGACCAATTCTTTCTAGATCTATTAACAGTCTTTTGCATAATTAATTTGAGTTCTCTATTACTCAATTCTACTTGACCACTAGACTGTGGGTGATAAGGAGAGGCAATTCTATGATTAACATCATATTTAGCAAGCATTTTACGGAAAGCACCATGAATAAAATGTGAACCACCATCAGTCATTAAATATCTAGGGACTCCAAACCTCAGAAAAATAACTTCTTTAAGCATCTTAATAGAAGTGTTATGATTAGCACTACTAGTTGGAATAGCTTCTACCCACTTAGTAACGTAATCAACAGCGACTAAAATATGTGTGTAACCGTTAGAGGCAGGAAAAGGTCCCATATAATCGAAGCCCCAAACATCAAATGGTTCAATAACAAGTGAATAATTCATAGGAATTTCTTGACGTCTACTTATATTACCAATTCTTTGACATTCATCACAAGATAAAACAAACTTATGGGCATCCTTGAAGAGAGTAGGCCAATAAAAACCAGATTGCAATACCTTATGTGCAGTTCTATCTCCAGCGTGGTGTCCTCCATAAGCCTCAGAATGACACTTGCGTAGGATCTGTTCCTATTCATGCTCAGGTACACAATGTATAGTAACACCATCTACTCCTTCTTTATAAAGATGTGGGTCATCCCAAAAGTAATGCCTCAAATCATAGAAAAACTTGTTCTTTTGTTGGTATGTGAAACTAGGTGGTATAAATTTAGCAACAATATAATTAGCATAATCAGCATACCATGGAGTAGTAAGAGAAGCATTTATGACATTTAATTGTTCATCAGGAAAGCTGTCATCAATAGGTAGTGGGTCATCAAGCACATTTTCTAACCTAGACAAGTTGTTTGCAACGGGGTTCTCAGCTCCCTTTCTATCAACAATATGCAAATCAAATTCTTGTAGCAGGAGAACCCATCTAATAAGTCTAGGTTTAGCATCTTTCTTTTCCATAAGGTATTTAATAGCAGCATGATCCGTGTGAATAGTTACTTTAGAATCAACAATATATGGTCTAAACTTATCACAAGCAAATACAACTGCTAGGAATTCCTTTTCAGTAGTAGCATAATTTCTCTGAGCATTATCTAGAGTTTTACTAGCATATTGAATAACATTTAATTTCTTATCAACTCTTTGCCCTAGAACAACACCTACAGCATAATCACTAGCAAGGGTAAATTCCAATCAGGTGGCTGAACAATCGGTGCAGAGATCAATGCTTTCTTAAGTATTTCAAATGCTTCTACACAATCATCATCAAAGACAAATGGTATATCTTTTGTAATAAATTAGTCAGAGCCGAGAAATTTTTGACCAAGGAAACTTCTTATACCTTTGATGTCCTTGGGACATGGCATCTTTTCAATAGCATCAACCTTGGCTTTATCAACTTCAATACCTCTTTCAGAAACTTTATGCCCCAAGACAATACCTTCATTAACCATAAAGTGGCACTTTTCCCAATTCAAGACAAGATTAGTTTCTTCACATCTTTGCAAAACTCGATCAAGATTGCTCAAGCAATCATCAAAAGAGGATCCATAGATGGAGAAATCATCCATGAAAACCTCACAGATCTTTTCACAAAAGTTAGAGAATATAGCCATCATGCATCTTTGGAAGGTAGCAGGTGCATTACATAAACCAAAAGGCATACGTCTACAAGAAAAAGTACCGAACGGGCAAGTAAAAGTGGTCTTATATTGATCATCAGCTGACACGGGTATTTGAGAGAAACCATAATAACCATCTAGAAAGAAAAAATGTGTATGTTTGGATAATCTTTCTAGCATTTGATCAATAAAAGGTAAGGGGTAATGATCTTTTTTAGTAGCCTTATTTAATTTGCGGAAATCAATTACCATCCTATAACCTGTAATAATTCTTTGCGGAATCAATTCATCTTTATCATTAGGAACGACAGTAATACCTCCATTTTTAGGGACACAATCGACAGGACTTACCCACTGACTATCAGCAATGGGATAAATAATACCCGCCTCCAGAAGCTTTAGTATTTCCTTTCTTACCACTTCTTTCATCTTAGGATTCAGCCGTCGTTGGTGATCACAAACTGGTTGGGCATCTTTCTCCAAATTTATTTTATGTTGACATAGAGTAGGACTAATGCCCTTAAGATCATCAAGAGTATATCCAATAGCAGCTCGGTGCTTCCTTAGAGTTTTCAATAATCTCTCTTCTTCATGATCTGAAAGGTTAGCACTAATAATAACAGGATATATCTTCTTTTCATCAAGATAAGCATATTTAAGAGTATCAGGTAATGGTTTAAGCTCAAACACGGGATCACCCTTGGGTGGAGGAGGATCCCCTAGGATTTCAACAGGCAAATTGTGTTTTAGGATGGGTTCCTGTTTAAAGAATACTTCATCTATTTCCCTTCTTTCATTCATAAACATATCATTTTCATGGTCTAGCAAATATTGTTCTAAAGGATCACTAGGAGGTATGGCAATAGAAGCAAGACCAATAATTTTATCTTTACTAGGCAATTCCTCTTCATGGTGTTGTCTACGAAATTTAGAAAAGTTGAACTCATGAGACATATCACCCAAACCAATAGTAACAACATCCTTTTCTCAGTCTATCTTAGCATTAACAGTATTCAAGAAGGGTCTACCGAAAATAATGGGACAAAAGCTATCTTGTGGGGAGCCAAGAACAAGAAAATCAGCAGGATATTTAGTTTTCCCACACAAGACTTAAACATCTCTAACAATTCCCATTGGTGAAATAGTATCTCTATTGGCAAGTTTAATTGTGACATCAATATCTTCAAACTCAGCGGGTGCAATGTCATGCATAATTTCTTTCTATAAGTCAAAAGGAATTGCACTAGCACTAGCACCCATATCACATAAGCCATGATAACAATGATCTCCTATTTTAACAGAAATAATAGGCATGCCTACCACAGGTCTATGTTTATCTTTAGCACAAGGTTTGGCAATTCTAGCGGTTTCATTACAGAAATGAATAACATGCCCATAAATATTATTAGCCAAGAGATCTTTAACAATAGCAATATTAGGTTCAACTTTAATTTGCTCAGGAGGTGTATAAGTTCTAATATTGCTTTTACGAACCACAGTTGAAGCTTTAGCACGATCCTTTATCCTAACAGGGAAAGGTGGTTTCTCAACATAAGAAGTAGGAACAATAGGATCATTATAAGTGATAGTCTTTTATTCAACTTTAATAGGTGCAGCTACTTTTACTTCTATGGGAGGATGATATTTAAACCACTTTTCCTTAGGGAGATCGATATGAGCAGCAAAAGATTCAGAGAAAGAGGCTACTATCTCAGAGTCAAGTCCATATTTAGTGCTAAATTTACGGAAAACATCAGTATCCATAAAAGATTTAACACAAATATACTTAGGTGTCATACCTGACTCCTTACCTTCGTCGAGGTCCCAATATTCAGAGTTGCATTTGATTCTTTCCAATAAATCACATTTGAATTCAATAGTCTTCATCATAAAAGAGCCAACACAAGAAGTATCGAGCATGGTGCGATTGTTATCAGAAAGCCGAGCATAAAATTTTTGAATAATCATTTCCCTTGAGAGTTCATGATTGGGGCATGAATATAACATTGATTTAAGCCTCCCCCAATCTTGACCGATGCTTTATCCTTCGTGAGGCCAGAAATTATATATATAATTGCGATCACGATGAACAAGATGCATACGACAAAACTTCTGATGAAATTCCAATTTCAATCGTTTGTAGTTCCATGACCCCGTATCATCACATATCCTATACCATGTCAATGCATCTCCCTTCAAAGATAAAGGGAAGACCTTCTTCTTAATAACATCTCCGGGCACACCTGCAAGCTAAAATAATCCACAAACTTCATCCACATATATTAGGTGCTCATCAGGATGCTTTGTTCCATCTCCTGCAAAAGGATTAGCTAGCAGTTTTTCTAACATACCTGAAGGAATTTCAAAGCAGATATTTTATTTTCAGTAGGTTCAGTAGGTTGAGGAGAAACTCTTTTATCTACTGTTCGGAGTGAAGATACCCCGAACAAGCCCCTCAAATGATTACTTTCCATAGTAACAAGTGGCAGTAAATTTCAGCACACTATATAAATTTTTCCTTACCAAATTCCACCTACCAAAGGCGCTTCACTCCCCGGCAATGGCACCAGAAAAGAGTCTTGATGACCCAGAAGTATAGGGGATCTATCATAGTCCTTTCGATAAGTAAGAGTGTCGAACCCAACGAGGAGAAGAAGGAAATGATAAGCGGTTTTCAGCAAGGTATTCTCTGCAAGCACTAAAATTATAGGTAACAGATAGTTTTGTGATAAGATAATTGGTAACGAGCAACAAGTAACAAAAGTAAATAAAGTGCAGCAAGGTGGCCCAATACTTTTTTTAGCAAAGGACAAGCCTGGGCAAACTCTTATATGATGTAAAGCGCTCCCAAGGACACATGGGAATATCGTCAAGCTAGTTTTCATCACGTTCATATGATTCGCGTTTGGTACTTTGATAATTTGGTATGTGGGTGGAACGGTGCTTGGGTGATGTCCTTACTTGGACAAGCATCCACCTTATGATTAACCTCTATTGCAAGCATCCGCAACTACAACAAAAGTATTAAGGTAAACCTAACCATAGCATGAAACATGTGGATCCAAATCGGCCCCTTACGAAGCAAATCATAAACTAGGGTTTAAGCTTCTGTCACTCTAGCAACCCATCATCTACTTATTACTTCCCAATGCCTTCCTCTAGGCCCAAATAATGGTGAAGTGTAATTTAGTCAACGTTCACATAACACCACTAGAGGAGAGACAACATACATCTCATCAAAATATCGAACGAATACCAAATTCACATGACTACTAATAGCAAGACTTCTCCCATGTCCTTAGGAACAAACGTAACTACTCATAAAGCATATTCATGTTCATAATCAGAGGGGTATTAATATGCATAAAGGATCTAAACATATGATCTTCCACCAAATAAACCAACTAGCATCAACTACAAGGAGTAATTAACACTACTAGCAACCCACAAGTACCAATCCCGGACTTAGAGACAAGAATTGGATACAAGAGATGAACTAGGGTTTGAGAGGAGATGGTGCTGGTGAAGATGTTGATGGAGATTGACCCTCTCCCGATGAGAGGATCGTTGGTGATGACGATGGTGATGATTTCCCCCTCCCGGAGGGAAGTTTCCCCGGCAGAACAGCTCCGCTAGAGCCCTAGATTGGTTCCGCCAAGGTTCCGCCTCGTGGCGGTGGAGTCTCGTCCGGAAAGATGGCTTATGATTTTTTTTCCTCATCGAAAGACTCCATATAGCAGAAGATGGGCATCGGAGGGCCACCAGGGGACCCACGAGGCAGGGGGCACGCCCAGGGGAATAGGGTGTGCCCCCCACCCTCGTGGGCAGGGTGTGGCCCCCCTCTGGAACTTCTTGCACTCATTATTTTTATATATTCTGAAAATGACTTCCGTGAAGTTTCAGGACTTTTGGAGCTGTGCAGAATAGGTCTCTAATATTTTCTCCTTTTCCAGCCCAGAATCCCAGCTGCCGGCATTCTCCCTCTTTATGTAAACCTTGTAAAATAAGAGAGGATTGGCGTAAGAATTGTGACATAATGTCTAATAACAGCCCATAATGCAATAAATATCGATATAAAAGCATGATGCAAAATGGACGTATCAGCCGTCGCCTCATGAGCCAGCGGTGGAGCCTCCACTCTAGCGGCCATATCGGGAGCACTCGGCGATGCTTGCTCCCCCACGGCCACCTCTAGAGGGTGCACCGCGGGATCGACGAGCATAGGGGCCACCAAGATGGGGTTCTCGTGAGGCCCTCGTGGCCCTCGGGGAGCAGACCCCACTCGTCAAAGCGTGACATCTTCTCAACAAAGGCTCCCGCGTTCGAGTAGTTATACAAGGGACACCCCTCGGTAGGGAGCACAACAGGCACGGGGTCACCCATTAGGAGCTGGAGCACTGTGCGCAATGTCTTGGAGGGGAGCGAAGGCACCTGGAGCCTCATGGGGTCATCGGGGCCGGTGAAGGCCCACATCGGGGAATGGCACTAGAGCAGAGCGACGTGCCGCCGGACGAACTCCCTCACCACCATCGCCATCGTCACCCCTGCCTCCTTCAGCTTGGCCAGCCTGGACCAGACACGCATGAGCCGTCGGTCAACGAGCTCCGCGTGCCCCCAGCCGGAACTCGGCTCCGCTGGCGCTCGTGGGAGGAGGAGCAGGGGGCTACGCACGGTGGAGTCCACATACACCCACTACTTCCAGAACCCCTTCATGTCCGGGATGAGCGTGAAGTCAATGCCGGAGCCAGCTATCACCGCCACCACCTGGAGCGACACGCACCCGAGCGTTGCACGCTATCGACCAAGTGGAGAGAGAAGAAATGATGGAGCAAGGCCACGGAGGGGGCAAGGCCCACTAAGGCCTCGCACAGGAAGGCGAAGGCAGAGAGAAGGATGATGGATCCGAGGTCCAGATGCAGTGCATGAACCTGGTAATGCGGGAGCACGACATTGAAGAAATTTGAAAAAGGGGGGGACCAGGCCGGTGAAGAGAGCGTGGAGATGAAGGGGGATTTCAGTTGCCTTGTAACATCCCAAATTTTCAATTTGGAATGTTATACATTAGATCATCAATGCATATCATATTTTATTTTGCTTTTGGTTTTGATCCTAGAAATCCTAAGCAACTCAAGGACCCACGGAGAGAGTTGGGGATTTCGTTATTTTCATATTTGAGTTTTCTCAAAAATTGAGAATAGGATCATTTGATTTTTATTTATTTTATCATCAATTATTTCTATTACAAAATTATGAGAGAGGGAATAAAATGACTTTCCCAAAATAAAGAAATATTGAGGATTTAATAAAGAAATCAAATAAGATTTTATTTCGGAGTTTTTCAATATTTTATTTGAATTTAGGAAAAATATGCGTTTTTCAAAATTGCATTTAGGCCCTAAATAAATGTTCACTTTGTCCGGCTTGATTTTAGAAGTCGGGGAAAATTTATTTCGGGATTTTTGGAGTCCGATTAGTATTTCTTTTTATTTTTCTTCTGCGCGTAATTATTAAAAAAACGCGCACCGACCTAACCGGGCCGTGTCCGCCTGGGACTCTGGCCCGGCAGGCTTTATAAGCTGGGGCAGCCCACCCGAGCCAAACCCTAGCCACGCCCCGCACCCGACGCCGCCGCCCGCGCCGCCCCACGCCGCCGCCGACGCCGCCGCCTCGCCGCATGCCGCCCGAGGTTCGCCTCGATTTCCGCGCCCCGGTTTTTCTCAAAAAACCAATCAGTTTTTCGTCGGTTTTTTTAGGTTCCGTTTTTTAGATCGGTTTTATTTCCGGTTTAGTCTAAATAACGAGCGTTCGCCCGTTCGTTCATTTTAACGAACGTATTGGTCGTTTAGTTCCGGTTAACGAACGTTCGTTCGTTAATCCGTTCGTCGTTTTCCTTTTTCTCGGATTTTCCGCCATTATTTTCTGATCGCGATTACTGATCTGATTTTCGTTTTAGTATAACTTTTCGCTCGTTTATCAGAATCAGGTGATTCAAGCGCCTGGAGTTTCGTCTCGAAACCCTCTATCCGTTTAACAAACTTAAACAAGTTTTTGCCACTGTAAAAATTGCCTTAGATCCAGATTAGCAGAACGAAGTTGTTTTCTTTCGCCGTTTGACTTTCGTTGCTTCGTTCGATTTGATTCTTTTTGCAAACCGGAGTTCTTAAGTTGAACTTTCTGGTTAGTTCTCTTATTTGACTTTTACCTGTGCATTATATGAGTACTTATTGTATGTTTGTTTGTTTGCCTGCGATAGAATACCCGGAGTGCGCCGTCTGTTACTTCGAATCTCTAGGTTTCGCGGATCATCAGCAAGGCAAGTAACACTTTGATCATACCTCCTACTACCCAGTTTTATTGCATTAGATCAATCCTTTCACATTGCATGATTAGGATCTAATTAAATTGTGGGATGGGATTTAGTTGAGGTAGTACCTATTACCTGTTTATTATCAAACCTTTGGGAGTTACTTCTACGTTTGCTTATTGTGCCATGCTATGCTAGTAGACGTGGATTGGGTGAGTGATATCCATGACAGATGTGAGTATTGTTAATTAATGGTTTATCTAAGGTGGCAACTTAAACACACATCTGGGTGGATTGAGGTACCTGGGTATTCCAGGATTGCCTCTTTTCTTTTGGACCGCCACCCAGGCTCAAAGGGATCATGAGATTATTCATGCTAGAAACTTCCGTGTGCAGCCACAAGCTATTATGGGCTCTAGCATAGTTGATTAAGTCGTGCGAACTCTTACAGTGGTAGACTAGCAGATGTAGGGGATGTAGGTGGTACGGTCTACCCGATCATAAGGTGCTAGCATTTCTGAAAAACTATGTCTCGGTCATCCGTTTCTCAAACACCATGCAGTGCGAGATATCCAACGGAGGAGATCGAGTCTTGTGGGGAAAAGTGCGCAAACCTCTACAGAGTGTATAAACTAATCATGGTTAGCCGTGTCCCCGGTTATGGACAATCTTGAGTATCTAGTACCTGGATTATCATGTGAATCTCAGTATATTACTATAAAATTAAGTTTGATGGGTTTGTTTAATGATGTTTAATTGGGATTGAGAATGCTGTCAACCATTCTCAATGTTTAACAACCACCATGATAGTTAAATAAATTTATTCCTTTGTAGTAGGGAAAAATTGGCTTTTCGCAAAACTTTAACCATAGAGCTTTCCACCAGCCAAATATGCATGTAGAATAGCTGTTTCATTCCATTACTCTCTATGTGTTACATTGCCATCATATTCCATGTGCTGACCCGTTTTCGGGCTGCAATGTTAATGTTGCAGACTTTCCAGACTATGATTAAGGAGTTTTAGGTCGTGGTTCTATACTCAGTGATGCAGTTGGAGTTGATGGACTCACTTATCTTCCAAGCCTTCCGCTGTTATCGTTATTAGATGGCCTTAAGCCATATTTATTGTAATAAGTTCTATTTTGAGACACTCGATGTAATAAGTGTGTGATTGGTACTCTGTTATAAATCCTTCAAAGTACTGTGTGGTGTCAGCATTACTGATCCAGGGATGACACCGGAGCATAGAGATTGGACCGTTTGAGGTCTGGTCGCTACAGAGATGGTATCAGAGCACATGCTGACTATAGGACACGACCACTAAGCTAAAGTCCTAGATCACTATCTACTCTCTTCTCTTCTGACTCCTCATCTTTTCTACTCTTTTAGGATGGCGGATGCAAGGAACAAGTTCACGCAACCGGATGAAGATACACCCTTTGGACGTCACTTGAAGGAAGTCACTAGATACCTGAACATAGGAGTACCAAGCTTCACCGGAACCTACAACGCCACTTTACCTGAAGAAGAGCGCTGGATGATTCAAGTTCAAGTTCCAGGAAGGACGTTCATGCCAGTCACTGAGCCCATAGAGTTTTCTTTTGATGCACCAACTTGGAGTCTAGGAAAGAGCATGGCAGCTCACATCGCCATGGGACGCATTGGAGAAGCTTACCGCAATGATCTCAAGGATACCATCTACCAAATTTGTGGACGCCGAGATGAGCACTGGGAGATGATCAGCACCAGGAAGGATAGATCAGTTGCAGCTTTTATCCAGGAGTTAAACCAGCACATTCGACGACAGGAGAACCAGATGTGCGCCGACATGATAGATCTGAAGAAGGCTAAGACAAGAATCAAGGAACTGGAGGAAGAACTCAAGGCTACACGTGAAGATTATGAAGAGGAAATTGAAGTACTGGTGGATAAGAATGCTGACCTAACAAAGAAGATCGGGATATTTATGGGAGGCCCTACACACCAGTAGATGAAGACGAAGAACCCAAGGAGATTCGCCCGGAAGACTACATCATCATCGACGACACCGATTCGGATCCAGACGATAGCGATGATGATTATGTTGATGAAGTTGGAGCAGATATCATGGAGTCTGCAACCGAAGAATATTTCTAGTAGACCACCTCATAAGTAGTAGTAGTCCACCATGTGAATATAGTTGTCCGAGCACTTTTGCGGTAGTTAGATCGATTGTATGCCCTTGTTTCATTGAATGAAGTGAATTGTTTGCTTTTGCCTCATGTGCATATGGGTAGTGTTTTCTCTTTAGACCCCCTCTATTCTTACATCTCATCTTTTCTAAACCCTCAGATGCCTCCGAGACGTGACCCCGGATTTGCCTTTCCACCAGAGCTCACCCAGTTGATCCAGCAGCAGAACACATTAATGCAGTTGCTAGTCCAGAATCAGAATCAGGGGAACAACAACAACCCACCACCACCACCACCTGTTGATCACTTAGCGCGTTTTCTTAGGCTGAATCCGCCGGTGTTTTCCAGTAGCACTGATCCAATAGTAGCAGATGATTGGCTCTGCAAGACAGCTAGAGAGTTGACCACAGCAGGATGCACGGATGCGGAGAAGGTGAAGTTTGCCGCACATCAGCTTGAAGGACCCGTAGCATCATGGTGGGAGAATTTCACAGCCACTTTCCCTGTCGACACTGTCACATGGGACCAGTTTTAGCAGGCTTTTCGTACTGCCCATGTTTCAGCAGGAGCTATGGCCATGAAGAAGCGTGAGCTTGGCAACTTGCGCCAAGGAGGATGGACAGTTGGCCAGTATGTGGAGGACTTTGGTAAGTTAGCACGTTATGTCCCAGATGACGTCGCTACGGATGCAGCGAAGCAGGAGAAGTTTCTAGAAGGACTGAATGATGAGTTGAGCATGCAGTTGATGGTAGCAACCTTCAACAACTACCAGGAGTTGGTAGATCGTTCTCTTATGATTGAAGGCAAGCAACAGCAAATTGAGAACCGCAAGAGGAAGTATGGACAAGGGAAGTACAATTCAGGAGCTCAGCAGAAGCCACGTTTTACCCCTAGACCGGGAGGACATTTTCAGCATACCCATGGAGGAGGTAGCTCGCGCAATCACAATGGCACCAGGAATGGTAATGGTAATGGAGGAAGCAACGGCCAGAATTGCACCACCCCATCAACCCCAGCCAAGAAAGACCTGAGCCAAGTCACTTGCTTTAAGTGTTCGAAGACCAGACATTATGCCAATGAATGTCCTGAATTACAAAATGGAAATAGCAATGGAAGCACTGGGAAGAAGCCGAACCCTTTCAACAGGGGACAGGTGAACCACGTTAGCGTGGAGGAGGTTGAAGCTCAGCGAGATGCAGTAATAGGTAAGTTTTTGGTTAAGTCATTTACTGCACTCATTCTTTTTGATACTGGTGCGTCGCATTCATACATCTCAAGGGGATTTGTGGATAAGTATAACCTGTCAACCCAAGCCCTTAGGTCACCCATGTTAGTAACCTCGCCTGGAGCAGAGTATATGGCTAGTCGATGGTGTGATCGGTTACCATTAAGGATTGGTAACTATGTTTTTCCCGCAGACCTAATAGTATTGGAATCCCAAGGATTGGATCTGATATTAGGCATGGATTGGTTATCAAAGTATGAAGGGAATATTGAATGTGCTAGTAAATCAATTTTGCTTACCACCCTAGAAGGGAGAAGGATCAAGTATGTATCCCGACACGTGCCAAAGAGGACACAAGTAAATTGCTTAACAGGAGTTGCGCAGGAGGAAGTACCAGTGGTAAGGTATTTCCCTGAAGTATTTCCAGAAGAGTTGCCAGGCATGCCACCGGATAGAGATATTGAGTTTTTGATTGAGCTATTGCCAGGCACAGGGCCAATATCAAAGAGACCATATAGGATGCCAGCAAAGGATTTGGTGGAAATTAAGAAGCATATTAAGGAGTTACTGGATAAAGGATATATTCACCCAAGTTCTTCGCCTTGGGGATCGCCAGTACTTCTAGTGGATAAGAAGGATGGATCGTTAAGGATGGTTGTTGATTATCGAGGATTGAATGAAGTTACGATCTAGAACAAGTACCCACTACCAATGATCAATGATCTGTTTGATCGATTGCAAGGAGCTAAGGTATTTTCCAATATCGATCTGCGATCAGGGTACCACCAATTGAAGATTCGAGAACAGGATATACCTAAGACAACTTTTACCACTAGGTATGGGCTGTACGAGTATACCGTTATGTCATTTGGTCTGACTAACGCACCTGCCTATTTTATGAACATGATGAACAAAGTGTTTATGGAGTTCTTGGATAAGTTCGTCGTAGTGTTCATTGATGATATCCTGGTTTACTTGAAGAATGAAGAGGAGCATAAGGAGCATTTGCGTTTGGTACTTGGAAAGCTCAGAGAACATCAATTATATGCCAAGTTCAGCAAATGTGAATTTTGGTTGAAGGAAGTAGGATTTCTCGGACACGTTATATCCGGAGAAGGAATAGCAGTAGATCCCGCTAAAGTTGATACCATGACCAAATGGGAAGCACAAACCACGGTTGGAGAGATACGGAGTTTTCTGGGACTCGCAGGATACTACCGGAGATTTATTGAGAATTTCTCAAAGATTGCGAAGCCTATGACGGAGTTGTTGAAGAAATATACCAAGTTCATATGGACGGAGGAATGTGAGGCTAGTTTCCAGGAGTTGAAGAAACGTTTAGTTACCTCACCAGTGTTGATTTTGCCAGACCAAACCAAGGACTATGAGGTGTATTGCGACGCTTCACGTCGAGGACTTGGAGCAGTGCTTATGAAGGAAGGGAGAGTTGTTTCATATGCCTCAAGACAACTGAAACCTCATGAGTTGAATTATGCTACATAGGATTTAGAGTTAGCAGCCGTAGTGCATGTATTGAAAACATGGAGACATTTCCTCATTGGAAATCATTGCGAGGTGTACACGGATCATAAGAGTTTGAAATACATTTTCACGCAGAAGGAGTTAAACCTCAGATAGAGGAGATGGTTGGAGCTCATCAAGGATTATGATATGAGATTGCATTATCATCCCGGAAAGGCTAATGTAGTAGCTGATGCATTAAGCCGTAAGAGCCATGTCAATACATTAATGACGGGAAAATACCAAGGGAGTTAGCAGAAAATCTTCGTGAACTATGTGTGGAAATAGTTCCTAGAGGCTATGTAGCAGCATTGGAGATTCAGTCAACCTTGATGGATAGAATCAGAGAAGCTCAGAAGACTGACAAGGAGATTGCCTCTATTAAGGAGAGACTGAGCAAAGGAAAGGCTAAAGGAGTTCGTGAGGATGAGCACGACACCCTATGGTTTGAAGACCGTGTTTATGTGCCCAATGACCCGAAGATTAGGAAGTTGATTCTGCAAGAGGCACACGATTCACCATATTCGATTCACCCAGGAAATACCAAGATGTATTTGGATTTGAAAGATATTTCCTGGTGGACCGGAATGAAGAAGGATATTGCGGAGTATGTAGCAGTCTGTGATGTGTGTCAGAGAGTAAAGGCAGAGCATCAGAAGCCAGCAGGATTGTTACAACCATTGCCGATACCCGAATGGAAGTGGGATAACTTAGGCATGGATTTTATCACGGGATTACCCAGGACTCGTTTAGGCTATGACTCAATTTGGGTTGTAGTTGATCGATTGACGAAGGTAGCTCATTTCATCCCAGTAAAGACCACTTACACCAGTGCTAAGTTGGCAAAGATATACATGACCAGGATCGTATGTTTGCATGGAGTTCAGAGGAGTATCGTATCAGATAGAGGAATCCAGTTTACCTCAAATTTGGGAAGCAGTTGCATGAAACTTTGGGTACCAGGCTAGAATTCAGTACAGCTTTTCATCCACAGACAGATGGACAGACCGATAGAGTCAATCATATTTTGGAAGATATGCTGAGAGCTTGTGCGCTAGATTACGGATCTAGTTGGGACGATAATTTGCCATACGCAGAGTTCTCTTACAACAACAGTTACCAAACCAGTTTGAAGATGGCCCCTTTTGAAGCTTTGTACGGAAGGAGGTGCAGGACACCGTTGTCGTGGGACGAAGTTGGAGACCGCTAGTTGTTTGGACCTGACTTGATTAAGGAGTCTGAACAGAAGGTGAAGTTGATTCGCGATAGGCTCAAGATAGCCCAGTCCAGACAGAAGAGCTATGCAGATTCTAAACGGAAGGAGACAGTTTACGAAGTTGGAGATAGAGCTTATCTTCGAGTATCGCCACTTCGGGGAACAAAGCGTTTTGGAGTTAAGGGAAAATTAGCCCCACGATTTGTAGGACCATACCGAGTATTGGAACGTATGGGAGAAGTGGCCTACAAGTTGGAATTGCCCGAAGGATTGTCAGGAGTTCATGATGTGTTCCACATTTCTCAGTTGAAGAAGTGCCTCGCGGAGATGGCTGACATACCGTTGAGGGATACAGTGCCATTGGAAGCAATTCAGTTGGATAGCAACTTGACCTATGAGGAGAAACCAATTAAGATTCTCGAGTTTGCCACTCGCAGCAAGGTTATCAAGTTTTGCAAAGTTAAGTGGAGCAACCACACGGAGGATGAAGCCACATGGGAGCGAGAGGAAGATTTGCTCAAGGACCACCCTCACCTAATTTCTAGCCAACCCGAATCTCGAGGGCGAGATTCATCTTAAGGGGGGTAGGTTTGTAACATCCCAAAATTTCAATTTGGAATGTTATACATTAGATCATCATTGCATATCATATTTTATTTGCATTTGGTTTTGATCCTAGAATTTCTACGCAACTCAAGGACCCACGGAGAGAGTTGGGGAATTCATTATTTTCATATTTGAGTTTTCTCAAATTTTGAGAATAGGATCATTTGATTTTATTTATTTTATCATCAATTATTTCTATTACAAAAATATGAGAGAGGGAATAAAATGACTTTCCCAAAATAAATAAATATTGAGGATTCAATAATAAAATCAAAAAAGATTTTATTTCGGAGTTTTTCGTCATTTTATTTGAATTTAGGAAAAATGTGCGTTTTTCAAAATTGCATTTAGGCCCCAAATAAATGTTCACCTTGTGCGGCTTGATTTTAGAAGCCTGAGAAAATTTATTTCGGAATTTTTGGAGTCTGTTTAGTATTTCTTTTTATTTTTCTTCTCCGCGTAATTATTTAAAAAAACGAACCGACCTAGGGCCATGTCCGACTAGGACTCCCGGCCCGTTAGGCTATATAAGCCGGGGTAGAGGCCCAGCCAAACCCTAGCCCCGCCCCAAGCCGCCCCAGCCGCCCCCCGCGCCGCACGCCGCCCGAGGTCCGCCGCCGCCTCGTTTTCCGCGTAGGTTTTTTTTTGTTTTTTTAAAAACCGTTCGGTTTTTCGTCGGTTTTTTTTAGATTCGGTTTTTTAAATAGATCGGTTTTTCCGGTTTATTTAAATAGCGAGCGTTCGTCCGTTCGTTCGTTCTGGCGAGCGTTCGTCGTTTTTCTTTTTCTCGGATTTAATCCGTGATTTTTGTGATCGCGATTCCTGATCCGATTTTCGTTTTAGTATAACTTTTCGCTCGTTTATCGGAATCAGGCGATTCAAGCGCCTAGAGTTTCGTCACGAAACCCTCTATCCGTTTAATCAACTTAAACAAGTTTTTGCTACTGTAAAATTTTCCCTAGATCCAGATTAGTAGAACAAAGTTGTTTTCTTTCGCCGTTTGACTTTTGTTGCTTCGTTCGATTTGATTATTTTTGCAAACCGGAGTTCTTAAGTTGAACCTTCTGGTTAGATCTCTTATTTGAGTTTTACCTATGCATTAGATCAGTACTTATTGTGTGCTTGTTTGTTTGTATGCGATAGAATACCCGGAGTGCGCCGCTTGTTACTTCGAATCGCTAGGTTTCCCGGATCATCAGCAAGGCAAGTAACACTTTGATCATACCTTTTCTACTACCCAGTTTTTATTGCATTAGATTAATCCTCACACATTGCATGATTAGGATCTAATTAAATTGTGGGATGGGAAGTAGTTGAGGTAGTACCTATTACCTGTTTATTATCAAACGTTTGGGAGTTACTTCTACGTTTGCTTATTGTGCCATGCTATGCTAGTAGACGTGGATTGGGTGAGTGATATCCATGACAGATGTGAGATTGTTAATTAATGGTTTATCTAAGGTGGCAACTTAAACACACATCTGGGTGGATTGAGGCACCTAGGTATTCCAGGACTTGCCTGTTTTCTTTTGGACTGCCACCCAGGCTCAAAGGGATCATGAGACTATTCATACTAGAAACTTCCGTGTGCAGCCACAAGCTATTATGGGCTCTAGCATAGTTGACTAAGTCATGCGAACTCTTACAGTGGTAGACTAGCAGATGTAGGGGATGTAGGTGGTACGGTCTACCCGATCGTAAGGTGCTAGCGCGTCTGAAAGACTATGTCTCGGTCATCCGTCTTCTCAAACACCATGTAGTGCGAGAAACCAAACAGAGGCGATCGAGTCTTGTGGGGAAAAGTGCACAAACCTCTGCAGAGTGTAATAAACTAATCATGGTTAGCCGTGTCCCCGGTTATGGACAATCTTGAGTATCTAGTACCTGGATTATCATGTGAATCTCAACATGTTACTCTAAATTAATTTTGTTGGGTTTTATTAATGATATTTTTAATTGGGACTGAGAATGCTGTCAACCATTCTCAATGTTTAACAACCACCATGATAGTAATTAAATTTATTCCTTTGTAGTAGGGAAAAATTGGCTTTTCGCAAAACTGTAACCATAGAGCTTTCCACCAGCCAAATATGCATATAGTATAGCTGTTTCATTCCATTATTCTCTGTGTGTTACCTTGCCAGCATATTCCATGTGCTGACCCGTTTTCGGGCTGCAACATTAATGTTGCAGACTTTTCAGACGATGATTAAGGAGTTTTTAGGTCATGGTTCTATACTCAGTGATGCCGTTGGAGTTGATGGACTCACTTATCTTCCAAGCCTTCTGATGTTATCGTTATTAGATGCCCTTAAGCCATATTTATTGTAATAAGTTCTCTATGGAGACACTCGATGTAATAAGTGTGTGATTGCTACTCTGTTATAAATCCTCCGAGTACTGTGTGGTGTCAGCATTACTGATCCAGGGATGACACCGGAGCACAGAGATCAGACTGTTTGAGATCTGGTCGCTACATGAATTATGCTACGCATGATTTGGAGTTAGCAGCCGTAGTGCATGCACTGAAGACTTGGAGACATTTTCTGATTGGAAACCATTGCGAGGTGTATACGGATCATAAGAGTTTGAAGTATATTTTCACACAGAAGGAGTTGAATCTCAGACAAAGGAGATAGTTGGAGCTCATCAAGGATTATGATATGAAATTGCATTATCACCCTGGAAAGGCTAATGTAGTAGCCGATGCATTAAGCCGTAAGAGTCATGTCAACACCCTAATGACGGGAGAATTACCAAGGGAGTTAGTCGAAAATCTTCAAGAGTTATGTTTAGAAATAGTCCCGAGAGGCTATGTAGCAGCATTGGAGATTCAATCTACATTGATGGATAAAATCAGAGAAGCCCAAAGGACTGACAAGGAGATTGCTTCTATTAAGGAGAAACTTAGCAAGGGAAAGGCTAAGGGATTTCGTGTGGACGAGCACGATACCTTATGGTTTGAAGACCGTGTTTATGTACCAAATGATCCGGAGATTAGAAAGCTAATTTTGCAAGAGGCCCATGATTCACCATATTCGATTCACCCAGGAAATACCAAGATGTATTTGGATTTGAAGGATATTTTCTGGTGGACCGGAATGAAGAAGGATATTGCGGAGTACGTAGCAGTTTGTGATGTATGTCAGAGAGTGAAGGCGGAGCATCAGAAGCCAGCAGGATTGCTACAACCATTGTCGATACCCGAATGGAAGTGGGATAAGCTAGGCATGGATTTTATTACAGGATTGCCCAGAACACGTTCGGGCTATGACTCGATATGGGTTGTAGTCGATCGTTTGACAAAGGTAGCTCATTTCATTCCAGTGAAGACTACCTATACATGACCAGGATCGTATGTCTGCATGGAGTTCCAAGGAGTATCGTATCAGATAGAGGAACCCAGTTTACCTCAAAGTTCTGGAAGCAGTTGCACGAAACTTTGGGAACCAGGCTAGAATTCAGTACAACTTTTCATCCACAGACAGATGGACAGACCGAGAGAGTCAATCAGATTTTGGAGGATATGCTGAGAGCTTGTGCGCTAGATTACGGATCTAGTTGGGACGACAATTTGCCATATGTAGAGTTCTCTTACAACAACAGTTATGAAGCCAGTTTGAACATGGCCCCTTTCAAAGCCTTGTACAGAAGAAGGTGCAGGACACCGTTGTCGTGGGATGAAGTTGGAGACCGCCAGTTGTTTGGACCTGACTTGATTAAGGAGTCTGAACAGAAGGTGAAATTGATTCGCGATAGGCTCAAGATAGCCCAGTCCAGACAGAAGAGTTATGCAGATTCTAAACGCAAGGAGACAGTTTACGAAGTTGGAGATAGATCTTATCTTCGAGTGTCACCACTTCGGGGAACAAAGCGCTTTGGTGTTAAAGGAAAGTTAGCGCCATGATTTGTAGGACCATACCGAGTATTGGAACGTATGGGAGAAGTGGCCTACAAGTTGGAATTGCCCGAAGGATTGTCAGGAGTTCATGATGTGTTCCACATTTCTCAGTTGAAGAAGTGCCTCGCGGAGATGGTTGACATACCGTTGAGGGATACAGTGCCATTGGAAGCAATTCAGTTGGATAGCAACTTGACCTATGAGGAGAAACCAATTAAGATTCTCGAGTTTGCCAGCCGAGTCACTCGCAGCAAGGTTATCAAGTTTTGTAAGGTTCAGTGGATCCACCACACGGAGGACGAAGCCACCTGGGAACGAGAGGAAGATTTGCTCAAGGACCACCCTCACCTAATTTCTAGCCAACCCTAATCTCGAGGGCGAGATTCATCTTAAGGGGGGTAGGTTTGTAACATCCCAAATTTTCAATTTGGAATGTTATACATTAGCTCATCAATGCATATCATATTTTATTTTGCTTTTGAATTTGATCCTAGAAATCCTAAGCAACTCAAGGACCCACGGAGAGAGTTGGGAATTTCGTTATTTTCATATTTGAGTTTTCTCAAAAATTGAGAATAGGATCATTTGATTTTTATTTATTTTATCATCAATTATTTCTATTACAAAATTATGAGAAAGGGAATAAAATGACTTTCCCAAAATAAAGAAATATTGAGGATTTAATAAAGAAATCAAATAAGATTTTATTTCAGAGTTTTTCGATATTTTATTTGAATTTAGGAAAAATATGCGTTTTTCAAAATTGCATTTAGGCCCCAAATAAACGTTCACTTTGTCCGGCTTGATTTTAGAAGTCGGGGAAAATTTATTTCAGGTTTTTGGAGTCTGTTTAGTGTTTCTTTTTATTTTTCTTCTGCGCGTAATTATTTAAAAAAAACGTGCACCGACCTAACCGGGCCGTGTCCGCCTGGGACTCTGGTCCGGCAGGCTTTATAAGCCGGGGTAGCCCACCCGAGCCAAACCCTAGCCATGCCCCTCACCCGACGCCGCCGCCCGCGCCGCCGCTGCTCGCGCCGCCGCCGCCGCGCCTCGCCCGCCGTTGCTCGCGCCGCCGCCGCCGCGCCTCGCCCATCGCGCCGCCTCGCCGGACCCCGCCGCCGCCGACGCCGCCGCCTCGCCGCACGCCGCCCGAGGTTCGCCTCGATTTCCGTGCCCCAGTTTTTCATCGGTTTTTTTAGGTTCCGTTTTTTAGATCAGTTTTATTTTCGGTTTAGTCTAAATAACAAGCGTTCACCCGTTCGTTCGTTTTAACAAACGTATTCGTCATTTAGATCCGGTTAACGAACGTTCGTTCGTTAATCCGTTCGTCGTTTTTCATTTTCTCGAATTTTCCGCGATTATTTTCTGATTGCGATTTTTGATTCGATTTTCGTTTTAGTATAACTTTTCGCTCGTTTATCGGAATCAGGCGATTCAAGCGCCTGGAGTTTCGTCTCGAAACCCTCTATCCGTTTAACCAACTTAAACAAGTTTTTGCCACTGTAAAAATTGCCTTAGATCCAGATTAGCAGAACAAAGTTGTTTTCTTTCGCCGTTTGACTTTCGTTGCTTCGTTCGATTTGATTCTTTTTGCAAACCGGAGTTCTTAAGTTGAACTTTCTGGTTAGTTCTCTTATTTGACTTTTACCTGTGCATTAGATGAGTACTTATTGTATGTTTGTTTGTTTTCCTGTGATAGAATACCCGGAGTGCGCCGTTTGTTACTTCGAATCTCCAGGTTTCGCGGATCATCAGCAAGGCAAGTAACACTTTGATCATACCTCCTACTACCCAGTTTTATTGCATTAGATCAATCCTTTCACATTGCATGATTTGGATCTAATTAAATTGTGGGATGGGAAGTAGTTGAGGTAGTACCTATTACCTGTTTATTATCAAACCTTTGGGAGTTACTTCTACGTTTGCTTATTGTGCCATGCTATGCTAGTAGACGTGGATTGGGTGAGTGATATCCATGACAGATGTGAGTATTGTTAATTAATGGTTTATCTAAGGTGGCAACTTAAACACACATCTGGGTGGATTGAGGTACCTGGGTATTCCAGGATTGCCTCTTTTCTTTTGGACCGCCACCCAGGCTCAAAGGGATCATGAGATTATTCATGCTAGAAACTTCCGTGTGCAGCCACAAGCTATTATGGGCTCTAGCATAGTTGACTAAGTCGTGTGAACTTTTACAGTGGTAGACTAGCAGATTTAGGGGATGTAGGCGGTACAGTCTACCCGATTGTAAGGTGTTAGCATTTCTGAAAGACTATGTCTCGGTCATCCGTTTCTCAAACACGATGCAGTGTGAGATATCCAACGGAGGAGATCGAGTCTTGTGGGGAAAAGTGCGCAAACCTCTGCAGAGTGTATAAACTAATCATGGTTAGCCGTGTCCCCGGTTATGGACATCTTGAGTATCTAGTACCTGGATTATCATGTGAATCTCAGCATGTTACTATAAAATTAAGTTTGATGGGTTTATTTAATGATGTTTAATTGGGATTGAGAATGCTGTCAACCATTCTCAATGTTTAACAACCACCATGATAGTTAAATAAATTTATTCCTTTGTAGTAGGGAAAAATTGGCTTTTCGCAAAACTGTAACCATGGAGCTTTCCACCAGCCAAATATGCATGTAGAATAGCTGTTTCATTCCATTACTCTCTATGTGTTACATTGCCAGCATATTCCATGTGCTGACCCATTTTCGGGCTGCAACGTTAATGTTGCAGACTTTTCAGACTACGATTAAGGAGTTTTAGGTCGTGGTTCTATACTCAGTGATGCCGTTGGAGTTGATGGACTCACTTATCTTCCAAGCCTTCCGCTGTTATCGTTATTAGATGGCCTTAAGCCATATTTATTGTAATAAGTTCTCTTTTGAGACACTCGATGTAATAAGTGTGTGATTGCTACTCTATTATAAATCCTTCAAAGTACTGTGTGGTGTCAGCATTACTGATCCAGGGATGACACCGGAGCACAGAGATTGGACCGTTTGAGGTCTGGTCGCTACATGCCTCCATGTCAACCAAGGCACGAGAGGCAGGCCAGACCGCCGTTGCCTTCCACTCATTGGAATCGGCGGTGAGGGCCTGCCAAACCTTATTAAGCCCCTCCTGGTTGATCACCGTGAACCGTTCCGGCGCCTATTCCGGCCCCAGCGGGTGTTTCGTGGTCACACGAGCTTTCCCCTTCTTCGACCTGGGAGGCATGGCGGCGGGGTGGATTGGAGCCAGCGTGAAATCTGGCAGAGGAAGAGCAAGCTCGCAGAGAAGAGGAGGAGCAAAAGGCGAGCGTGGCGGACAATGATGGCTTGGTCGTGTATGCTAGGAAGTTATCAAGTCGATTCGTTGTCGAGGCGGCATGGGGAAGTGCAGACGACCACGTCCCATCAGGCGCCACATGTCGGCTGGGCCCGCAAGCGATGGGGACCGTGGCGCTTCGCCCTTGCCGTTAGCTTCGCCTCGAAGCCAAGTCCGAGCGCGCCTTGGGCCCGGGGGCTAATGTCAGCATTTTGGGAACCAGGGTACCCAGACTTGCCTGCCTGTGGCCCATGGCGTGGCTCCATCGACGACATGTTATGGACCATCTTCAGCACCTTCAAGACAAGGCCCCCGCGAGGGGCCAAGCCATGCGGGGCGGACGACATCAAGACCTTCGGAGGAGCAGCCTCCTCAGGCTGGCTCCCGAGGAGCAGAGATTCCTATGCAGGCGCCCACCTCATGAGGTTGAGGTGACGCCAGCCATGACAGCCAAGGCCAGGTGGGCGCCAGCAGGCACAGAGCTATAGGTTTCATCTTTTGTGCTAAGGAGGCAAGCGCAGACATGGGGTACCGAGGAATCACCCAAATTCCATTCCCATACAACAAGACCAAGACCGCCAGAATGGATGTCATCACCAAGCCGACCACGGCGTCATGACTAGAAGCTTTGCTGGCGAAGTCACCTTTCATCGGGATAGGATGAACTTCTTGTTCTTTTCAAAATTGGCCACTATGGGATCCCTTCCCGCCTTCATTTGGAGGAAGAGGACAAGGGCCACTATAAATATAGCTTAGCCACCACCATGGGAGGGGAGATACTTCTCTGGCTCACACCCACACCACAATACACCTCATGAGGTTGTTCTTCCTCTATACTAGTTCATCCTCAGCCCCTCGTGAGGCCAATCCAGCCCAAAGCAGGAGTAGGTATTACACCGCAAGGTGGCCCGAACCTAGTTAAACTGTTGTGTCTGTTTTCTTCCTTGTTCATCGAGCTAGGCCATGGGGACGACGAACTGGATAGCTGGTGAGGTTGAGTTCTTCGCACACGCCCCAGAGTTCGAACCTCTCTTGGGTCTGCGGAGCCCTGAATCCGACAGTGAAATTATAGTCATGCTAGTGAGTAATAGTGGATTAGTAAGAATATTTCTATTAAGGTTTGTGATTCTCGAAGCATGCATGTATGGTCTCTTGTTATGTGATGAAGTTGGAGCATGATTTATTTTTCATTGCCTTCCTTATGAGTGGCGGTGGGGATGAGCGATGGTCTTTTCCTACCAATATATCCCGCTAGGAGCATGCATATTTGTACTTTGTTTCGATGGCTAATAAAATTTTGCAATAAGTATGTGAGTTCTTTATGACTAATGTTTAGTCCATGGATTATACCCACTCTCACCCTTCCACCATTGCCAGCCTCTTAGGTACCATGCATTGCCCTTTCTCACCTTGAGAGATGGTGCAAACTTCGCCGGTGCATCGAAATCCCGTGATATGATACGCTCTTTCACACATAAGCCACCTTATATCTTCCTCAAAACAGCCACCATACCTATCTATTATGGCATTTCCATAGTCATTCCGAGATATATTGTCATGCAACTTCCACTGTTCCATTTTATTATGACACACACCATCATTGTCATATTGCTTTACATGATCATACATGAGGCATTCATATAGAGTCATACTCTTGTTCTAGTTGTAATTATTGAGTTGTAAGTAAATAAAAGTGTGATGATCATCATTGTTACAACATTGTCCCATGTGAGGAAAGGATGATGTATACTATGAGCCCCCCACCCACACACAGAAGTTGGGATGAGACTCCGGACTTAAAATAAAAGGAGGCCAAAGAGCCCAAAATAAAACAATAAAAGAGGCAAAAGCGCCCAAAATAAAAAAAGAGAAAAAAGAAAAAAAAGAGAGAAAAAGAGAGAAGGGACAATATTACCATCCTTTTTCCACACTTCTCCTTCAAAGTAGCACCATGTCATTCATATAGAGAGTCTCTTTTTTATCACTTTCAGTTTCATATATTACTAGTGGGAAGTTTTCATTATAGAACTTCGCTTGTATATTCCAATGATGGGATTCCTCAAATTGCCCTAGGTCTTCCTGAGCAAGCGAGTTGGATGCACACCCACTTAGTTTTCTTTTGATCTTTCATACACTTATAGCTCTAGTGCATCCGTTGCATGGCAATCCCTGATATGTCTCTAACGCATCTATATTTTTTTATTGTTCCATGCTATTATATTATATGTTTTGGATGTTTTATATTCATTAATATGATATTTTATATTATTTTAGGGACTAACCTATTAACTTAGAGCCCAGTGATAGTTTATCTTTTCCCCTTGTTTTTAAGTTTTACAGAAAAGGAATATCAAACGGAGTCCAAACAAAATAAAACTTTTGCGATGATTTTTCTTGGACCAGAAGACACCCATAGGACTTGGAGAGGGGGACAGAGGAGTCCTGAGGGGCCCACAAGCCCTCAGGGCACACCCTAGGGGGCACCCATGGCTTGTGGACACCTCGGGAGTCCCCCAACCCTAATATTTGCACTATAAATTCCAAAAAAATCCCACAACATCAAAGGAATCCACGAAAATACTTTGACGCCACTGCAAGCCTCTATTCCCATGAGATCCCATCTTGGGGCCTTTTCCGGCACGTTGCCAGAGGGGGATTCGATCACAGAGGGCCTCTACATCAACCTTCACTAGTACAACGAGGTGCTATACAAATGGTTTCTAACCCCTTTCCGGAACAGCATTTCGAACCGTCGCCAAGTGAGTGACTGCGATAGGGGGGGTCCTTCCCACACGACCCAGAAACCGTCGGGGATAGGCCCTCTTGACACACACGCTCGACAAAATGAGGTCGTGTGTGATGCACGAGTGATTAAATACAGTTATACGTATAGTTGTGCTAAAAAATACAAATATACACGCCAAACCGTTTCTAGTTGAAAGTACACCCCAATAAGTTAGTCCCGTCTAAATGTTTCCTTTCGTATGTACATTCCACACAGTCAATCCAAGGAATACGTTTTCGTTAGTATGTACATCCCACATAGTTAATCCAAGAAGTATGTTTCCGTTCGTATATATATCCCACACAATCACTCCAAGGAAACCATTTTCGTTCGCAGGTACATCACACACAATTTTCCCCATTAAATCGTTTGTGATAGTGTTTCCATTGCACACGATATTAACAATTTTATCATTTGCATTATTGAATGCATCACACACGGTGCGTAGAAGAAACTTTGTGGCAAAGGCTGTGCACCACACACACATTTTATGTGGTAAACGTTTGTGCAAGGTGGCCTAACACAAACAGTTTTCAAGAGGATGTCATGTGTGATTGTTCATTGGTCCAACATGGTTTATTCCTAGAAACTATGTGTGTTGCCTGAGGTCATTGCCCACGGTGTTTTCTCAATAACCGTTTGCAATAGAAAACCCCAATTAGCAAGCTAATTGGCCATTATCAGGCTAACTGCTATATTATTAATAATCCATTTATTAATCTAATTGACATTACATATTAAGCACACAATATATTATATTTTCATATTAAGTAAGAAGGATTTCATAATTGAAATACATCAGTATACAACATCATATAGCTTCACCACTCAGCTACCCCATTACACAACTACACCAGCACCAAGTTTCACATGCAACATCTATAACCTTTCGAAATTAGCATCATAGACGGTACATAGACAGATGGATCTCATCTGGAAAACTGTTGAAGTGGAAGGTGAATATTGAGCCTTCATTGATGTTGAAGGTCTTTGCAACTTTAGGCCAGTGCCTGTGGATGATTGACCATCCATCCTTCATCCTCTTCAGGAACACTTCAATATGGAACCGTGGGTGTTCTTTGAATACCTTCCTCGCCTCTTGACCATACAGGTGGTTTGAGAGGTAATCATCAGTGAACTGCTTTGGAAAGGCCTGAAAACAAGGATATGCATAAATATCTTCTCTAGATTTGAAATGGCGCAAAGGAATTAAAAACACAAGGTATAACATATTAAGCACACAAAGATCTTGTTGTTTTTGTTGCTAATTTCTTTACCATAACAATCTTTCTGAGTTTATTGACTTAACTGATATTCATGGATAACTCATTTCCACATATGCAAAAAGGGTTAAACAGTGGGTCCAAACCTCTGACAGCAGGACCTACATGTGCAAGACCAAATTGTTAAAAACCTAATATTTAAAAAACAAGAAGTGGAAAGGTGTCTTATTAACTGCAACATGACTAATATTTAAAAACAAGAAAACATAGTCATTCAAACTTGTACTGTGCAGGCCTAAGTACACTAGTTATTGGCCTTGTTTGGATCCATGGGTTAGAGTTAGTTTGAGCTAGTTTGGGCTCAAATAGCCCTAAAGTATCCAAATAGTGCCATTGTTAAATCAAATGGAAAGGCGTGGTAAATACTCCCTCCAGTACTTTTTACTCTGCATATAAGAATTGTTTGCAGTCAAACTTCATAAAGTTTGACCTTATTTATATGAAAAATATCAACATCTACCATGCTAAAGTTATACAATATGAAAATTTAAGTCATGACACATGTACTGATATTGATTTCATATAGTGAATGTTGGTATTTTTTCTACAAAGTTGGTCAAACTTTACGAGGCTTGACTTTAGACAAATCTTATATGCCAACTGAAAAGATTCGGAGGGAGTTCAACACATGCTTAATAGCAACCAAATATAGTAATTCATCAAGCTATTGTTAAAATTAGTATTGATGAAATTGAACTGCATAGTTCATACTGGCACATATAGAACATCACACTGTTAATAGCTGAAATAAACAAGGCATACTATGAACAACCAAAGATGGCAATTGAAACTAGACATATGCTAACTACAAAGAACCGAACAACCATAAACCATAAAAATAAACAAGGCGTAATGCAAACAACCAAATATAGCAATAAATACTAGACAGGTTCTCACTCCAAAAGGGGTTCAAGAAAACAAATCATGGGTTTCCTCACTTGTCACAGATTGGCTCCTCCTCGTGGTCATCGTCGATGAGGTGTGACTTTCCAGCTGAGGATCCCAAGCCAGCGCCGCAGAACATGTCCTTCAGAAATGACAACAGGGGCTCCATGGCGATGAAGGATGGCAAATTGTTCATAATGAGCCGTAGGAGATCAGTGGCAGGGCCATCGATATGATCGACGGTTGTCGAACTCGAAGGGTTGGGGTGGGCAACTTAACCTGTGACATAGCCCGTGTCAAGCCGTCAGTGTTGAAGACCTCAATGTCATAGCCGACATCTGTGACAGGCCAGAATACTCGAGACCGCTGATTGAAAGGCTCAATCCAGGTCCAGTCATCATCGTCAGCTTCCTCGGCGGCCACCTTGCCGACGTCGAGCGAAGAGGTCGCGGTAAAGCTCTTTTGGGCCATTCGCTCCCCAAACTCCCCGGGAAGTGTAGCCAAGCTTAGGCTGTGATGCTCTGGTGTGGGGGAGGGGTGGGGATCTCTGTGAAAGGGGGCGTTTCACAGGCACCGTCTGAGAAACTCAAGGCGGCGAGGGTATGTATATCGGTGGGTAAATTGCACAGGCAGGGAGACAGAGGTTGACGATGGAGGCAGCATGGCGGCGGCGGCGACGACCTAGCTAGGTTTGGAACAAGGGAGGGATGGTGTGTATGTGGGTGAGCGGGGGATTTGGGGTCAGCGAAGGATTTGGGGGGGGTGTGTGTGGAGGGGGTCCAAGGTGGTGTTTGAGGAAATGTCATATTTACTTAAAAATTTACTAGGCGGGAGTAAAATGGCGGGGCTACCGAAAATTTGGATCAAGGGATTGAAGCAGAGAGGGGCGGGAGTAACGAACATCACACATGATTAAAAGATAATAATCGTGTGCTATCAAATAGAAAAACACTCCAGCCGAGCAGATACTTTTGACATTGCGAGGGATGCATGCGGGAGTAAAATGTCCGGGCTACTGAAAATTTAGATCTACTGATTGAAGCAGAGCGGGGGTAACATACATCGCACACGGTCCAGACATACTAATCATGTGCTATCAAACGGAAAAACCATCTAGGCGGGTAGATATTTTTGAGATTGCGAGGGAGTAGATATTTTCAAGAGGGGGAGGGAAGCCTCGTGGAGCCCAATCTACTGTGATCATGTGGCTGACAGGGGCAGGGGCGTGACACATGGGTAGTCCTAGGGAACCATGTCTGTTTTGTACCCTATCTCAGACGGTTTCTGCGTCCGACTCATCTGTTATTTATAAATTTGGCAAAAAAATGCGGGAAAGGGTCAGAACATGAATATATGTATGAAAAGGGTGGTTTGATGTTCAAATACCCAATGCACAACTTTGATGTGGCACCTGTCGCACAAAGTGCATGTTATTATTGCTAGCTGCCTGCCCCCCTCCACAAACACACACACACACACATACTTCGTGTTGCCGAGAGGGGAATCCTAGCTATGAATGCATGCCCCCAAATAGCTAGGTCTGACATCTCACCCTACCGTAACAGAATGGAGTACATCATGGTCAACCCCCCCCTTTGCTTCTGATCAAATGTGGACCATGTGCAGGCCCACAGATGTGTTCTTCTGGCGTTAGATGGGTGATACCACATAAGAACCACACCCGCGGGTGGCCTGATGTGTGTGTGTGTGTGTGTGAAAATGATGTGGTGTTATTTAAATAACCAAATCACAAGATGTGGCACATGTGCAATGCAAATTAACCGGACATCCCCGTGCCCATGGAGGTTCATCTAGTATGAAGTAGTACTGTGCCCCCGCCCACACTTTCAGTCGGTGGGAGGGGGCATCTCACCAAGGCGTATTGTAAGACTGACCAAGAAGAATCACCACCTTGGTCGTATAACCTTTCTTGTTTGTTGGGTCAAAGTCATGCATGGATGTTCTACACGCTGCCCCACAAAATAGGCTAGCTTGTCGCCGATAACCACGCGAGGGAGTGCCTGAAGACAACCACTGCGTGCATGTGGCCCAAACATATGTATCAAGTGTCAGGTGGTGTTTGAATATATACCCAATGCACAACTTTGATGTGGCAACGTGCTTTTGGAATAGGAAAGTCCCCACACGGAGCGAGGGTTCGCAACGCGTAGTATACTGTATATATAGGGATTCATGTATATGCGATCCCTCGAACTTAGGTCTCAATTCTCATCATTATCAACGTACGACTATGCGGTAATGCGAACCAAGAGAAGAAGAATCCACCTTGGTAACCTCTCTTGCAATGTTGGTCAAAGTGATGGACGTCCACGCGGGCCCACGAATGTACAGGTCATCGACGATAACCAAGAGAGGGAGAGTGTCCAAACAAAACCACTACATGTATGTGCCCCAAACATATGTATGGACATGCATGATGCATGCATATATGTTTGAATACCAAAAGCACAATATTTTGATGTGGCACATGCATGCGTAAAAAATCGCATAGTCCCACACAAATCTGGTTCATGAAGTGTCGTGTGCTCGCCCCCCCCCCCCCACTTCGACCCGGTGGGAGGGATTCATGCGTACACATGCGCGCGAAGTATAGTTGCATGTACCGAACTGTATAAGACGAACAAAAATTTAATCCCCTCCTAATTATAAGTCAAATTAACCTCTATCGCTGTTGGTCGAAGTGATTGACCAAGCGGGCACACAGAGATGGACGAAGCATCTCGTCGATAATCCTGTGAGTGAGTGCTAGAGGACAACCGCCATCACTTGCTTGTGGGCCAAACACGTGTATGGAGGTGTGTGGTTGTGATATTTGGATACCTAATATATATGCAGAACTTTGATGTGGTACCTGCCTCGGAAACCTTCAAGTTCCCCACATGAACCGAGACTAATGACATGTAGTATATATATGTTGCCCCCATCCTCTCTTTGACGCGTAATATATGCTCCTACATACTGTTACACAACCCGAAAATAATCCTCCTTGTTCGTCAAATTACCTTTCTCGATTAGATGGACGATGACCTTGTGGGCCCATGGAGGGAAGAGTCGCAGGTGAATGAGTGACAACCATCGTGTGCACCTGGCCCAATGTGTTGGTGATGTATTTAATACCCAATATGCACAACTTCTTTGTGGCACCTGCCTCGGAACCAAAAAGTCCCCACACGGAGCGAGATCATTCATGACGTGTGTGTAGTATGTGCTGCCCCGGCCCCCTCCTCCTCTCTTCCACGCGTACTATATACTCCTACCACAACACAACTCAAAAAGAAACCTCCTTGTTGGGTCAATGTGATGGAGGATAACCTGGTGGACCCACGGATGGAAGCATCGCATGCGAGTAACTGTCCTATATGACGCGTAGTATTTCCCTCGGCCACCCTCTTCAACGCGTACTATATATATACTCCTACCGTACGTCACAAAAAAAAATGACCATCCTTGTTGGTCAAATTAACCTCTCTCATCGCATGTCATTGTGCTGGACGGCGACCTCGCGGGCCCACGTGAGTGAGTGTCCTAGGACCACCGCGTGCATGTGGACCAAAGATGCATATGTCAAACTTTTTCTGTAGCGAACATGCAAAAAGGAGTTTAGTGTTGAAAATTGAAAAAAAATAGATAACATTTGTCCTTTTTTATACATTGATTGATTTACCAGGGATTTAAATGTGCAAAAATAAAATTTGATCTACATGAGACCCGTGATAGCACACGAAAATGGATTGCAAAATCATATGTGTATGTGTCCCTGGGTGCATGTTTAATCCCCATGCAAGAAATTTCTAACATCGAGAACCTTGATTTTTAAATCCTACAAATCCAAAACTAAGGTCAAATTCATGAAACTTATTGTGGTGTCATATGGACACCAATAGACTGTGATTTGTTTTCAAATCTGAGACAAGTTTTGATATAATCTTCTTAGAAACAGGAAATTATAAATAATTATCAACCAATATCGCAAATGGACGCTTTGTTCAAACCGTGTGCGTTAGACCAACAATGTACGTGTCGTGCTTCCGTTAAGAAATAAAGCGGCAGAATTAATAATCAAAAAGGAAAAATCAATATAATACTTGCCACGCACGCGTCCCGTGTGCCGTACGAGCATACGTGAGTTGACAAGACGCATGCTAGCAGGCAGATCGGGAGACCGAGGCATGCGCGTGTTCGCTACACACTCACCGTGGGGCGTGCTAGTAGCTGTGTGAAATGACGGTAGGCATGCCAGCAGTCTGCTATGCAAGCTCACCGGGAGGCGAGCCAGCCCTTTGATCGCCACCCACCTGGCTCCCATTGATCCATATTAATGGTGTGCTCGATCCGCTGGTCATAATAGGCGGCCGCACACCCCATCCACAGTTTTCACCGCCACATGGACTGTATTAGGATTTTGTCGAAGTGCACCATCAGTGGGAGTGACGACGCCGGGGCTGGTGAAGCACCCGCGCAACGCATGAAGCTGGGCGCAGAGGTTGCTGTCGCCACTGACGAGGTCTCACGCGGGCAGCAGCGCGACCTTGACTTCGTCACTGTCGTCGTGCCTTCCCAGCCAGAGCCGGAGGTCCACAGCTGCTCCGGCAATGACTCTGACTCCGACGGAAAACTGGTTAGTCCCCCCTCCCCCTTGTTGGGAACAGAAACCCTTGGTTATGTTCACCCAGTCCACGAAATCATAGTAAGATTCATTAGATCCTGTAGTGTATTGATTGTTGGAATGGTATCAATTGTTAGTGATTAATTGATTGTTCTGTACAAATGAATTTTTGCTAATAATCCGATAATGGTTAGCGTGCATGCTAATAATTCATAGCCAGGTCTTGAGAATTGATTTTGAATGTCCTACATATATGTTTGTGCCCTTTTTTCCATATCTTGAGAATTGAATCTGAATGTCCTACTTGTATGTTTCTGCCTTTTTTCAGATTGCTATGTACACAGATGAGGTTCTGGCCAGCGCGCCACCGGCTGTAGATCCTGCACCCGGCAGCGCGGGCAGAAGCGGCCACGCCCCCTGGTTCTGAGGAACCCGTAGAATCTCGGGCGGATTGCATCAGCTATCTCCCGGATGCCATCCTTGGGGAGATCATCTTCCTTCTCCTCACCAAGGATGGTTGCCACACACAGGTCCTCACATCTCGGTGGCGCACTCTATGGCGCGCCGTGATATGTCTCCAAAGTATCTATAATTTTTTATTGTTCCATGTTGTTATATTCTTATTCTTGGATGTTTTACAATCATTTTATAGACATTTTATATCATTTTTTGGTACTAACCTATTGACATAGTGCCAAGTGCCAGTTTTTGTTTTCTGCATGTTTTTTACATCATAGGAAATCAATATCAAACGGAGTCCAAATGTAGCGAAACTTTTTGTAGATTTTTTTACCAGAAGACATCCATTGGGTTGGAGAAGCACCTGGGGGGTGCTCTGAGGGGAGCACAACCCACCAGGGTGTGCCTGGAGGCCCAGACGCGCGCCTGGGGGTTGTGCCTACCTTGGTTGCCTCCCGAACCGCCTCTTTACTCTATAAATACCCCAATATTCCAGAAACCCTATGGGAGTCAACACAAATCAATTCCAGCTGCCGCAAGTTCCAGAACCACCAGATCCAATCTAGACACCATCACGGAGGGGTTCATCATGTCCATTGGTGCCTCTCCGATGATGCGTGAGTAGTTCTTTGTAGGGGTCCGTAGTTAGTAGCTAGATGGCTTCCTCTCTCTCGTTAGATTCTCAATACAATGGTCTCTTGGAGATCCATATGATGTAACTCTTTTTGTGGTGTGTTTGTTGGGATCCGATGAACTTTGAGTTTATGATCAGATCTATCTTTTTATCCATGAAAGTTACTTGAGTCTTCTTTGATGTCTTATATGCATGATTGCTTATAGCCTCATATTTCTTCTCCGATATTTGGGTTTTGTTTGGCTAACTTGATCTATTTATATTGCAATGGTAAGAGGTGCTTTGTGATGGGTTCGATCTTACGGTGCTTGATCCCAGTGACAGAAGGGGAACCGACACGTATGTATCGTTGCTATTAAGAATAACAAGATGGGGTCCATTTCTACATAAATAGATCTTGTCTACATCATCTCATTGTTCTTATTGCATTACTCCGTTTCTCCATGAACTTAATACATTAGATACATGCTGGATAGCTGTTGATGTGTGGAGTAATAGTAGTAGATGCAGGCTGTAGTCGGTCTACTAATCTTGGACGTGATGCCTATATAATGATCATTTCCTAGATATTGTCATTATTATATGAAGTTCTATCAATTGCCCAACAGTAATTCGTTTACCCACCGTTTGCTATTTTTCTCGAGAGAAGCCACTAGTGAAACCTACGGCCCCCGGGTCTCTTCTTTATTATATTTGCCCTTGCGATCTATTTTCCTTTGCTTTTATTTTCAGATCTATTAAACCAACAATCCAAAAATACCTTGCTGCATGTTATATTATTTGGCATTCGATCTATCAACTTATTACAACTTTCTCACGTCCATTTGCCAATTTATGGCGCCGTTACCCAAAAGGGATTGAGAACCTCTTTAATACATCGGGTTGCGAGTATTTGTTATTTGTGTGCAAGTGTCGTTCACGTAGTGCTGGGTGGTTTGCCTACTGGTTCCATAACCTTGGTCTCATCACTAAGGGAAATACGTACCGTCGTTGTGCTGCATCATCCCTTCCTCTTTGGGGAAATACCGACATAGTTCTAGCAGACATCACGCCGCACCTCTTAATCTCGACTGTCACCGGCTATCTGTTATTCATGATTTTGAACTCCACGGAGCCATCGTTTCCTCCCACCAAGGCTCTGTTCAACGCATATGCATCTCGGCATGCTGCCTGCTGCACATACCCAGCATGGTGGACGCCTGGCTGACTTCTTGTCAATTCGAAAAACTCCAGCATCTTGAGTTCTACCATTACTATGCAAATAGCTGTCCACCAAGTGTTGTAGATGTGCCCTCACCACCAATGTCCATCTCATGGTTTTCCTCCTCTCTCCACAACACCACCCTGGCCCGGTGTCATCTACCAAACAATCTGGTACAAATGCTTTGACTCCCACTACTAAAAAACTCGCGCTTGTGGTGGTCGATCTATCGGAGGCCTCACTACACAGCATCATCCACTCTTGCTGCCCTGCCCTGGAGCGCTTGCTGCTTGTTTTCAAAAAGAAATCCGTATCCGTGGTGTCCAAATAAAGTCGCCTCACCTTGTAAGCATTGAAATTTGTTTTAAAGGAGAGGAGCTCGTCATCAAAGACGCCCCTTCACTTCAAAGGCTGCTCCTTGATTATCGTTATGCACCTTCGCAAATAACTATGGTCTCTGCGCCTAAATTGGAGACCTTGGGTGTAATTCCTAATCCGTTTGAAGGTTACATGATGGTGGTTGGCTCCACACTTATTTAGGTACAGTATATTATCATCAACACTTTTGTAATCACAAGATGCATTTTTCATTTGTGTGCATAAGTTTTATATCATCAACACTTCTGTAATCATAAGTTGCATTTTTCATTTTCGCGCATAAGTTTTATATAATCTTGGAGTATGCTTTTGGTACTAATATTATCTTCTATGCACAATGAAGAGTTTGTCCATGGGTACCCTATCAATGGTGCTGGATTCTGTCAAGACCTTACATATCAGTACATGGTGTTTTGATCTGAACATGATTATCGGCTTGCTGTGATGCTTTCCATGTCTGGAGAATTTGTATATAGAGGTGATGATATCAAGCACATTGATATACTTGACTAGAACTAACCGTTCAGCTTTACTATTTTTTAGACAATAATTGTTTTCAATATTCATGTCTATTTAGGCTAAAGGACATGGACAAAAAGGTATAACCAATCAGTGGCATAAGAAGCACCAGGATTTTCTCAATTCTCATGACATTCATTTGAGGACAATAATGCTGGAAGGATATGCACCCAACTATGCAAATACTAGCTTTGTAACATTCTTCCCGTTGAATGCGAGAGTACTATTGTCCATGAGGATTAAGTTTTTTAACAAAAACTTTCTCATGGATGGACACGTTGAACAACATAAAAAGAAGTTTCAGGTGGACAAAAGGACTTCTGAACGTGCTCGGCTTCTATTTACAACAACTTGTCTTCATGTACTAGTAGATTTTCTATTCCAGGATCTTGATTTTATGGATTAGGTCTATCCATTTTATTGTGACTGCCGAAAACTTTGGTTGAGTTAGTTTTTATTATCCTGTTCAATCTAGATTTTGTGTAAACCTGATGAACAATTAATCATCATGCTTTTGTACCTTCTGTAAGCTGGGGTTAGATATTGTTGCCCTTTTCAACTAGGCTTTGACCCATATTTTCTTTCATACAAACCGGAGCTTCTATATAGAAGCCTCATGGTTCCGAGAGGGAACTTGGTCACATGATCTGTGTGCGAAACGACACACACTATATCTTCCCGCCTTGATTTATTTTACGTAAGCAACATGCAACTGTGCTAAACATACGAAATTATTGAGGGTTCGTTTCGCCTTTTTATACATTGATTTTCCTAGGCATATTTAAAAAATAGCCACCACATTATTATCACAAACGGTCGTATTAGTCCAACCATGGGCGTTCAACTAACCATTTATTACCGCGGGCAGCTGTTTGATTAGACGGGACGACAGTGAGTAGCCCGCCGCGCACACGCGAGCGCCGCAATTTATTGTTGGTTTTGGACTTTTGGTTTGGCCGCCTCGGGAAGGTACATAGAACAGTCCTTCGTTCTCATCTACAAGCACCGCCGGCGAGGATCACCGCCTGCTGTGATATGGAGGACGAGCCAGCCAACAAGCGGAGGCGGTCGAGCCAGAACCGCAAGAGCCTCCGGCGAACATGGACTTCATCAGTAGCCTCCCCGACGAGATGTTGGTAACCATCATATCGCACCTCCCCATCAAATATGGCGTGCGGACCATTGTCCTCTCGCGGCGGTGGCGCGCCCTCTGGCACACCACCCCCTGCACATCATCGTCGACCACGAGTTCTGCAGCGGGAAGTAGCAACGCCTGGATGCATTGTCCCGCATCCTTGCCATGCACCCTGGGCTAGTGAGACGCCTTGCTATCGGCAGGCTCAGTCCCCACAACAAGACCGAACCCAGGTTGCACTACTGGATCCTATCCCCAGCCCTGGATCGGCTCGAGGAGCACAACCTTCATGCTAGACGTCCTTGCTCGATGCCACCGTCTGTGCTCCGCCTTGTGCCCACTCTGCACCGCTCTACATTTAGGCAGTGCATTTTCCCCCGGATCGATGCCACGCGCACTCTTCATCTCCCTAAACTTAAGCACCTTGAGCTCATTGCTGTCTGCATCTCGAAGGAGTATTTGGAGCACCTGCTCGTCGGCTGTATAGCGCTTGAGTACCTTCGTCTTCATGCGATGGATGGGTCCAGTAGTCTCCACATCACCTCGATGAATGTCCATGCGATTTATGTGCATTGCTGGCGCCGCCCAAGGCTGCCAGTTGAGGTGTTTCACGATATTGTCGCTGAGAATGTGCCTTTCCTCGAGAGATTGTATCTACTTGATAAATTAGTCCCAGCAAGAATCAGGGTCAATCACGCATCGAAATTGACAATGTTGGGCTATTCGTGTGCTGAATTCAACAAACTTGTTACCAGATCATTATCCGTTCCGGTACAACAGTCTTCTTATTCTCCTTTGAAAGCACAAGTGCTCCCTGAGTGGTTTTGGTAATTAATGTCAACATATCTCTTGTTGGAGTAACACTTTTACCTAGTATGTTTCAGATAAGTTCAACAATGGAGTGGCATGGACTAGAGGATGTGGAACCCCTTCAAGATGCTAAGGACAAAGGATTGGCTCAAGCTTCAAGATCAAGACTCTACATTTTCTATTTTAGTGATCCAAGATCACATTGAGTCTATAGTAAAAGCCAATACTATCAAGAGGGGATGAGGTGTTGCTTAATGGCTTGCTTGCTCAAAGTGCTTAGTGATATGCTCCAAAACCCTCAACTACCTTCCCACATCCACATATGACCTAAACCAAAAGTCAAACTCGGCCCCAGCGATTCTTTCTATCCGGAGCCACCGAGTTCAGTTAAGATAGCCACTGCCAGAAACCCTAATCAGTTCGGTCTCACCGATGGGATCTCGGTCTCACCGAGATGGGCTTGCAAACTCTCTGTTACCTGTTGCAATATTTTCGGTCCCACCGAGATATGCAATCGGCCCCACCGAGTTTGCTTGGCCAACTCTCTGTTTCGCTTATTACCCAAATCGGTCCCACCGAGTTTGAGTAATCGGTCAAACCGAGTTTTGGTTTTACCCTAACCCTAGCACATCGGTTCCACCGAGATGAACTAGTTGGTCCCACCGAAAACCCTAACGGTCACTAGGTTTACTAAATCGGTCCCACCGAGTTTTTCCCTTCGGTCTCACCGAGATTGGTAAATTGAGTGTAACGGTTAGATTTTGTGTGGAGGCTATATATACCCCTCCACCTACTCTTCATTCGTGGAGAGAGCCATCAGAACATACCTACACTTCCAATACACATTTTCTGAGAGAGAACCACCTACACTTGTGTTGAGGTCAAGATATTCCATTCCAACCATATGAATCTTGATCTCTAGCCTTCCCCAAGTTGCTTTCCACTCAAATCTTATTTCCACCAAATCCAAATCCTGTGAGAGAGAGTTGAGTGTTGGGGAGACTATCATTTGAAGCACAAGAGCAGGGAGTTCATCATCAACACACCATTTGTTACTTCTTGGAGAGTGGTGTCTCCTAGATTGGCTAGGTGTCACTTGGGAGCCTCCAACAAGATTGTGGAGTTGAACCAAGGAGTTTGTAAGGGCAAGGAGATCGCCTACTTCGTGAAGATCTACCGCTAGTGAGGCAAGTCCTTCATGGGCGACGGCCGTGATGGAATAGACAAGGTTGCTTCTTCGTGGACCCTTCGTGGGTGGAGCTCTCCGTGGACTCGCGCAACCGTTACCCTCCGTGGGTTGAAGTCTCCATCAACGTGGATGTACGATAGCACCACCTATCGGAACCACGACAAAAACCTCTGTGTCTCCAATTGCGTTTGAATACTCCAAACCCTTCTCCTTACATTCTTGCAAGTTGCATGCTTAACTTCCCGCTGCTCATATACTCATTGCATGCTTGCTTGATATGTATTATGTTTGTTAAATCTGTTCTTAAACTCCACTTAAACTTAAGATTTTTAAAAACTGCAACTTTTGGCACTTAGTGTCTAATCACCCCCCTCTAGACACCTCTTCTCGATCCTTTCATCCTTCTTACATATTATTGGACATCACATTTTATCTAATTGTTGTTGATCTATATGTTCGCCTGTCATCCAGAAAATGATCCCCACAAGCTTTACCCGGCCTCTACGCACAGTGAAGATCTTGGCACTACAATCTATCGGCCCCGATCTGGATGAAGTTGTTAGATTCCTTAGATTCTTTCCTTGCACAAAGAAGCTATACATCGAGGTGATGCTCCTTTCCCATTAACTGTTAACCACAACGGAGCTCAATTTTTTGTTACTTTTACCCATGATTACAATGACAAATGTAGAATGATTTCTAAAGGAAATTTGGAGGATTTCGATACATATATTTTTTGAGATGCTAGTGTTGTACGTGTTTTATTCCTTCGCTCGACATGCTTTCGTGATAAAAGTTTATCATGAAAGATTGAAGGTGACATTTCACTCTTTTCATGTATTTTAGAAATCCTACAAATCAAAGAGGCCCGAAGTGTTCAAATCTGTAGCTAGGCACTAATTTTTTGTCTTCGTTTGCAGATACTAGCAGGCCCGAAAGTAGAAAATGTAGGGGAATATAACAATCCCATTGAATGCATTGATCTTCATGTCACAGAAATTACTTTTAACGAGTACCGAGGCCCACACCAGAAATTAAATTCGCTAGATTCTCTGTTGAGAAAGCAAGGTTGCTCAAGGTAATGAGGTTTGCCCTATATTTACTGCGCATAAGTGAATGGATTGCTAAAGAGCGCAGGCATCTATAGCTAAATGGAAAGGCTCTGATTTCAGCTTGTAACTTCATATGACAGATTATTCGGAAGTCACTACATCGAGACGCTATATGACTTCTCAGTGGCTGATCCTTTCGCAGAAATAATGCATGAAAAAGATTATGAAGAAGATGAATTTTATGTGTCTAAATAGTTTGAACCTTGTAATCTTTGAATTTGGGCCTTGTAATGCTGGAATTTGAACCTTGCAATATTTATGGTATTTGTTATATAACGTAATTGGATGTTTAATTTGGTTTTGCAATCATGTCCTATTACAAGTATATATATGTTGTTCTTCTATACACAGAGCATAGATGATGTGCAGACATAGCATATCACATCACACACGAACCACACTAGGTAACTCGTCGGTGATGAATTCATCAAGCGCAAATGGTTATATACCAGCAAGTGTTTGCCCACAACACGCATGGCTTATTCCATCACAAACAGCTCGCATGGATCAATTGTATGCCACGTATCGCACACGCAACTCTAATATGATTCGTGCTTGATGTCTATGCCATCGCTCGCATAGTTTGTCTTATTTGCCAGGTATCACTATGTCCGCCTCTGCTCGCGTCCCTCAGCGCGCTCTGCTCGCTGTTAGGCGCCGCGGCGCGCTCTGCTCACGTCCCTCCACGCGCTCGGCTTGTGGACAGCGTTTCCTGGCATGTTCAACTTCTATATGCATATATATATGGTTGCTTGCCGTTGAGGCGCCGCAGAGTGCTCTGCTCACGTCCATGCGCACGCGCTCTGCCAGCGGTTGGGGCCTGCGCATCATCATGTTAGGGGCCCAAATGCATTCGGTTGCATCGCACGCGTCACCACGATGCAGTTACGTGTGACACAATAGAGTTACGTGCTACAAATTCGAACTGCCATCTGATGTCTACTATGCAACTTTATTCTTGTAGACACGTGTTGGGCCTCCAAGCGCAGAGTTTTGTAGGATAGTAGCAATTTTCCCTCAAGTAGATGACCTAAGGTTTATCAATCCGTGGGAAGCGTAGGATGAAGATGGTCTCTCTCAAGCAACCCTGCAACCAAATAATAAAAATTCTCTTGTGTCCCCAACACACCAAATGCAATAGTAACTTGTATAGGAGCACTAGTTCGGCGAAGAGATGGTGATACAAGTGTAATATGGATAGTAGATATTGATTTTTGTAAGAAGAACAATAAAAACAGCAAGGTAGTATTTGATAAAACGGAGGACAAACGGTATTGCAATGCTTGAAAATGAGGCCTAGGGTCCATACTTTCGCTAGTGCAATCTCTCAACAATTCTAATATAATTAGATCACATAATCATCCCTCAAAGTGCGATGAAGAATCACTCCAAAGTTCCTATCTAGCGGAGAACATAACAAGAAATTGTTTGTAGGGTATGAAACAACTCGAAGCTATTCTTTCCGATTGATCTATCCAAGAGTTTGTAATAAAATAACACCAAATAATTTATGATTCATAATACTCAATCCAACACAAAGAACTTCAAAGAGTGCCCCAAGATTTCTACCGGTGAAACAAATACAAGACCGTGCATCAACCCCTATGCATAGATTACCCCAATGTCACCTCGGGAGTCCGTGAGTTGAGTGCCAAAACATATATCAAGTGAATCAAAATAATACCCCATTGTCACCACGAGTATTCATTGCAAGACATATATCAAGTTCTCTCAAATCCATAAAAGTATTCAATCCGATAAAACGAAATCTCAAAGGGAAAACTCAATTCATCACAAGATAGAGAGGGGAAAACACAATATGATCCGACTATATTAACAAAGCCCACGATACATCAAGAGTGTGACATCTGAAGAACACGAGAGAGCGAGAGATTAAACACATAGCTACTGGTACAAACCCTCAGCCCCGAGGGTGGACTACTCCCTCCTCATCATGGTGGCCGCCGGGATGATTAAGATGGCCACCGGAGATGATTCCCCCTCCAGCAGGGTGCTGAAACAGGGTCTAGATTGGTTTTCGGTGGCTACGGAGGCTTGCGGTGGCGGAACTTCTCATCTAGGGTTATTTGTGATGGTTTTCTATTTATAGGATTTTTTGGCGCCAGTTTTAGGCGAAGATGGGCCTCGAGGTGAGCACAACCCGCCGGGGCGAACCTGGCCCACCGGGCGTGCCCTGGTGGGTTGTGCCCTCCTCGTGTCTCTTCTGGCCCTTCCATGAAGCTTCGGGGGTCTCTTTTGTTCCAAAAAATCATCAAAAAGTTTCAGCTCATTTGGAGAACTTTCATTTCTACACAAAAAACAACACCACGGTAGTTCTGCCGAAAACAGCGTCAGTCCGGGTTAGTTCCATGCAAATCATACCAAAACCATATAAAATTGTTGTAAACATGGCATGAATACTTCATAAATTATAGATATGTTGGAGACGTATCACCATCCAGGCATGCGGATATTCCAATCCGTCTGGCTTCCCCATTATTTCCCGTGGACATTATAACCTTAGTCTCCTCAACCTTTCGATCTCTCCCCACAACACAACAAGCACACCCAACGACACATACAAAGAGGATATCTAGGGGCACTCCAATGGAGTTCCGCGAGAATAAAGTCAAGACCCACATGAGGGAGATGGATCTCTCGGTGGTGTACACCATCGACCCGGCCGTGGTGGATGACTACATCAACACCGTGGAGTAGTTGCTTGCTCGAGACAAGTACAAGGTGGTCGGCATCGACCTCCAACACACTGTCGGTCTTCCCGACAAACATCATAAGGTTGTTGTTGCCCAGTTGTGCGTGTGCCATCATCTCCTCATCTACCACTAATGCATGGCCACAAAGCCTTGCGACCATTTCACCAGGTTTGTCAACAGCACCGACTACAAGTTCGCTACGATGGAAACCACCGACGACGTAAAAGCGCTCAGGGTTACGGGCTTAGCCTGCAAGAACCTTGTCAAAATCCATGAGCACTACAGGGTCTGGGGCAACACGAAGAAGGACTCCCTAGTTGAACTCGCCTTGGCCATCATCGACCCCTACTACGAAAAGATGAAGTAGGATGCAAAGAGAACAAGTCCCGTATCCTGGCACGGGGCCTGGATGCGGCAACTGGATGAACCTCACCTCAGGTTCGCGGCCAAGAGCATGTACACATGCTATGAGATGCATAGGCGGATCGTTGACATGAGGAAGTGCCTCGTTACCGAAATCGACGAGGCCGGATCGAGCCACAAGAAGAGAAGTAGAGGCAAGCGTCACAAGAAGTAGATTATCATTTATCCTAGTTAATCCTGCATGTAATATATAGTTTACTTTGGTGTGTGGAAATGTCATGTGTGTAGTAGCCACCTATGTAATTATGCATGTATTAGTTAACTTCGGTGTGTGCAAATGTCATGTGTGTAGTAGCCACCAATGTAATTGGATGTTTAATTTGGTTATGCAACCATGTCCTTATAAGTGTATATGTTTTTGTTCTATATGCAATCCCATCGCACAACACACACGTCTTATTAGCAGCAATCGTCTGTGTTATTATCGGCCTTCGCACACATTTCTGATTACAGGCCTGTTTGCCGCGTATCACACACATCTTGTTAAATTAAACCGTTTATGTTCTCTTGGCTCAACACAAGCAGTTCATCCGAGTGAACTATTTGCCCTCTATCACACACACCATGATATGGCTGACCGTTTCTTTTGTTCCGCCTAATCACAAACAGTTCATCTGAGTGAACTGTATGCCGTATATCGCACACACCTTCATCTGGCTGCCCATTTCTGTTGTTCTACCTCATCAAAAACAGTTCATTGCACTGAACCGTATGCCTCGCATCACACACGCAACTAAAATCCAAATAGTGTTCGATGTATCCGCGATCACAAATGTTTTGCATCTTTTTGACATTTTTACATCACCGTTTGCGATTATTGCATCACACACAGTTTCGTCGAAGGGTCTCTGATTGTAGTGTCGCGTTAGCAGCATCCTGCAGTAGTGCTTGTTGCCCTTCCGATGAAGCGTGTGTAGTTTACCACAAACCTAAGGGTCCATAGCTAGTATATAGATGGCTTCTTCTGTCTATTTGATCTTCAATACAATGTTTTCCTCAATGTTCTCGGAGTTCTATCTCATGTAATATTTTTTTGTGGTGTGTTTGCCGAGATTTGATGAATTGTGGATTTATGATCAGATTATCTATGAATATTATTTGAGTCTTCTCTGAACTCTTTTATGCATGATTAAATATCTTTGTATTTCTCTTCGAATTATCAGTTTGGTTTGGCCAACTAGATTGGTTTTTCTTGCAATGGGAAAGGTGCTTAGTTTTGGGTTCAATCTTGCGGTGTCCTCACGCAGTGACATAGTAGGGGTAGCGAGGCACGTATTGTATATTATTGCCATCAAGGATAAAAAGATGGGGTTTATATCATATTGCTTGAGTTTATCCCTCTACATCATGTCATCTTACTTAATGCGTTACTCCGTTCTTATGAACTTAATACTCTAGATGCATGCTGGATAGCGGTCGGTGTGTGGAGTAATAGTAGTAGATGCAGGCAGGAGTTAGTCTACTTGTCACGAACGTGATGCCTATGTTCATGATCATTGCCTTAGATATTGTCATAATTATGCGCTTTTCTATTAATTGCTCGATAGTAATTTGTTTACCCATCGTATGTTTTCTTTCAAGAGAGAAGCCTCTAGTGAAACCTATGGCCCCCGGGTCTATTTTCCATCATATATTTTCATATCTATAAACCAAAAAAACCAAAAATACCTTGTTTCAAGTTATTTATATTTACTTTAGTTTGATCTTTTATTTGTCTTTTGTACCTATCTCTTTCAGATCTCACTCTTGTTCGTGGCCGTGCAAGGATTGACAACCCCTTTTTTGTGTTGTGTGCTAGTGTTTGTTAGTTTGTGCAGGTGCATAGACTGGAGACTTGCTTGTGCCTCCCATTGGATTGATACCTTGGTTCTTAACTGAGGGAAATACTTATCTCTACCTTGTTGCATCACCCTATCTTCTTCAAGGGAAAAATCAACGCAAGCTCAAGAAGTAGCCGGAAGAATTTTTGGCGCCATTGCCGGGGAGGTTCTACATCAAGCCTACCAAGTACTTATCATAAACTCTCATCTCTTGCACTTACATTATTTCCATTTGCCTCTCGTTTTCCTCTCCCCACTTCTAAAACGTATTTGCCTTTTTATTTGCCTTCTTTCCATTTGCCTTTATGTCTTACTTGGCTCCTTCTCTTGTTTACTTGGTATAATTGTGTGTTTCTTGAAAATCAGAAACAAAAAGTTTTATGGATCCACTTAAAGTTTTCTACTTGGCTCATATTCGTCCATATGTGCTCATGTTGAAACCCACACTAGTTTAGTTGAGGGAAAATCTTTAGATTAGCATGCTCACTTTGCGCGTCACCGTTTGTCTCAAAAAGGGAGACATTTATGGAATCAAATAAATTGTTTACTATGTTATGCTTGGAATCTTTGTGAACATTGTGATTTTACTTGTTGCTCTAAGAACACTAAAAAACACCTTCCCTACCTATGTGAGTTTAATGATAATGAAATCTTATATTCTTATGAAAAGGGTGTTTATAGTTACTATGATATCGAACAAATTAAAGAATTTCTTGCTTTTAAGGGTGCTTATGAAGTTGCTTGTTTGATTGAAAAGTATGATATTACTCTCTACAAATCTGAAACTTTTGACATACTCAAATATTGCTATGAAAACTATGCTCATAAGCCTATGTTAAGGAATTTATTGAGAGAATGACCGTTGCTTTGGAAGAAAATAATGATATGCATGAATTTATAGATAATTATGATTCTGTTGATTTGATTGAGATATCCTCCCTTGATGAACATGATGCTTGCTATTTTTATGGCCATGATGCCAATATTAATTATGCTTATGGAGATGAACTTGCTATAGTTCCTTATGTTAAACATGAAATTATTGCTATTACACCCATACTTAATAGTTCCTTGGATCAAAAGCATGATTACAATGATGTTATTATAAATTCTATTAATGTCAATTATGCTAATAATATGCAAAACCCCATGCTTGGGGATGCTAGTTTTGCTATGTCCGCTAATTATTGCAATGATCATGATTGGGGTGATGATGCTTCTTATGATCTTGAAAATTTATTTAAGCCTCATGATGAATATGTTTGCTATAATATTGAAAGTGGGTTTGGAAGAGTGTCAACTTTAGGAAATAATAATCCCACTATTTTGGAAGCGTGTAAACTTTGTATGCATGTGGATCATGAAGACAAAAGTTTATGTGATAGCTATATTGTTGAATTTGATTATGATCCTACATGTAATTATTATGAGAGAGGGAAATATGGTTGTAGAAATTTTCATGTCTCTAAATTACCTCTCGTTATGTTGAGATTGCTATTGTTTCTTTCTTCTTCTTTGCATATGCTACTTTTTGCTTGTCTTGATAATTTGTTTTCTTATAAAATGCCTATTCATAGGAAGTATGTTAGACTTAAACATGTTCTTCACATGCTACATGATGCTCCCTTCGTGTTTCAATTGCTATCTTTCATGTGAGCATCATTAAAATTATCAATGCCTAGCTAAAAGGCATTAAAGAAAAGCGCATGTTGGGAGACAACCCAATATTTATATTTCCTGTTTTTATGAGTTTACACATTATTACTTCTGTAGTAATTGTGTTTTGGTGTTCTAATTAGTGTTTGAGCCAAGTAAGACCTTTGGGATTGTCTATGGTGATAGTTGATTTGATCTTGCTGAAAAACAAAAACTTTTGCGCTCATTGCCAAAGTTTTAAAAAATTACATGAGCGTCCTTTGATCTGAATTTTTACACAATATTTGTATACGAATTTCTAGATTGTAATAATTTTGAAGAATTTTTGGAGTTACATTAGTATACGACGTTTCCAGATTTCTACAGACTGTTTTGTTTTTGAAAGATTCTGTTTTCTATGTGTTGGTTGCTTATTTTGATGAATCTATGGGTAGTATCACGGGGTATGAACCATGGAGAAGTTCGAATACACTAGATATTACACCAATATAAATTAAGAATGAGTTCACAATAGTACCTAAAGTGGTGATTTATTTTATTATACTAGCAGATCTCATGAGTTTTCTGTTGAGTTTTGTGTTGTGAAGTTTTCAAGTTTTGGGTAAAGATTTGAAGGACTATGGAATAAGGAGTGCCAAGGGCCTAAGCTTGGGGTTGCCCAAGGCACCCCAAGATAATATTCAAGGACAACCAAGCATCTAAGCTTCGGGATGCCCCGGATGGCATCCCCTCTTTCGTCTTCAATCCATCGGTAAATTTACTTGAGGCTATATTTTTATTCACCACATGATATGTGTTTTGCTTGGAGCGTCTTGTACGCTACGAGTCTTTGATTTTTAGTTTGCCACAACCATCCTTGCTGTACACACCTTTTGAGAGGGACACACATTAATCGTGAATTTATTAGAATACTCTATGTGCTTCACTTATATCTTTTGAGCTAGGCAATTTGCTCTAGTGCTTCACTTATATCTTTTTAGAACACGGCGGTGGATTTATTTTATAGAAATTGTTGAACTCTCATGCTTCACTTATATTATTTTGAGTCTTAAACAACATAGTAATTTGCTTAGGTTATGAATTTAATCCTAATATGATGGGTATCCAAGAGGGATATAATAAAAACTTTCATATAAAGACAATTGAATACTATGAGAAGTTTGATTCCTTCCATATTATTTTGAGATATAAATATGGTGATATTAGAGTCATCCTAGTGAGTAATTGTGGATTGGTAGAAATACTTGTGTTAAAGTTTTCGATTCCTGTAGCATGCACGTATGGTGAACCGTTATGTGATGAAGTCGGATCATCATTTATTTCTTAATTATCTTCCTTATGAGTGGCGGTCGGGGACGAGCGGTGGTCTTTTCCAACCAATCTATCCCCCTAGGAGCATGCAGTAATACTTTGTTTCGATGGCTAATAAATTTTTGCAACAATTATGTGAGTTCTTTATGACTAATGTTGAGTCCATGGATTATACGCACTCTCACCCTACCACCATTGCTAGCCTCTCTAGTACCGCACCACTTTCATTGGTGCATTAAACCCACAATATACCTTTCCAAAAAGCAGCCACCATACCTACCTATTGTGGCATTTCCATAGCCATTCCGAGATATATTGCCATGCAACTTCCACCGTTCTGTTTATTATGACACGCACCATCATTGTCATATTGCTTTGCATGATCGTAAGATAGTGATACGTCCATTTTGCATCATGCTTTTATATCGATATTTATTGCATTATGGGTTGTTATTACACATTATGTCACAATTCTTATGCCTATTCTCTCTTATTTTATAAGGTTTACATGAAGAGGGAGAATGCCGGCAGCTGGAATTCTGGGCTGGAAAAGGAGCAAATATTAGAGACCTATTCTGCACAGCTCCAAAAGTCCTGAAACTCCACGGGAGTCATTTTCAGAATATATAAAAAATATTGGGCGAAGGAAGCACCAGAGGGGGGCCACCCACCATCCATGAGGGTGGGGGCACGCCCTACCCCCCTGGGCGCGCCCCCTACCTCGTGGGCCCCCTGGCAGGCCTCCGGTCCCCATGTTCTCCTATATGAGGTCTTTCATCCGAGAAAAGATCATAAGCAAGCTCACGGGATGAAACTCCGCTGCCATGAGGCGGAACCTTGGCGGAACTAATCTAGGGCTCCGGCGGAGCTGTTTTGCCGGGGAAACATCCCTCCAGGAGGGGGAAATCATCACCATTGATCCTCTCATCGGGAGGGGGTCAATCTTCACCAACATCTTCACTAGCACCATCTCATATCAAACCATAGTTCATCTCTTGTATCCAATCTTTGTCTCAAAACCTCAGATTGGTACCTGTGGGTTACTAGTAGTGTTGATTACTCCTTGTAGTTGATGCTAGTTGGTTTACTTGGTGGAAGATCATATGTTCAGATCCTTTATGCATATTAATGTCCCTCTGATTGTGAACATGAATATGATTTGTGAGTAGTTACGTTTGTTCCTTAGGACATGGGAGAAGTCTTTCTATAAGTAGTCATGTGAATTTGGTGTTCGTTCAATATTTTGATGAGATGTATGTTGTCTCTCCTCTAGTGGTGTCATGTGAATGTCGACTACATGACACTTCACCGTTGTTTGGGCCTAGGGGAAGGCATTGTGAAGTAATAAGTAGATGATTGGTTGCTAGAGTGACAGGAGCTTAAACCCTAGTTTATGAGTTGCTTCATAAGGGGCTGATTTGGATCCCTATGTTTCATGCTATGGTTAGGTTTACCTTAATACTTCTTTTGTAGTTGCGGATGCTTGCAAGAGGGGTTAATCATAAGTGGGATTCTTGTCCAAGGAAGGGTAGTACCCAAGAACCGGGCCACCCACATATCAAATTATCAAAGTACCGAACGCAAATCATATGAGCATGGTGAAAACTAGCTTGACGATAATTCCCATGTGTCCTCGGGAGCGTTTTCCTTTATATAAGAGTTTGTCCAGGCTTGTCCTTTGCTACAAAAAGGATTGGGCCATCTTGCTGCACCTCATTTACTTTTATTACTTGTTATCCGTTACAAATTACCTTATCACAAAACTATATGTTACCGATAATTTCAGTGCTTGCAGAGAATACCTTACTGAAAACTGCTTATCATTTCCTTTTGCTCCTCGTTGGGTTTGACACTCTTACTTATCGAAAGGACTAGATAGATCCCCTATACTTGTGGGTCATCAAGACTCTTTTCTGGCGCCGTTGCCGGGGAGTGAAGCTCCTTTGGTGAGTGGAATTTGGTAAGGAAAATTTATATAGTGTGCTGAAATTTATTGTCACTTGTTACTATGGAACATAATCCTTTGAGGGGCTTCTTCGGGGTATCTTCACCCTGACCAGTAGAGCAAAGAGTTGCTCCTCAACCTACTGAACCTACTGAAAATGTTTACTTTGAAATTCCTACGGGTATGATAGAGAAACTGCTAGCTAATCCTTTCACAGGTGATGGAACATTACATCACGATTTGCACCTAATCTATGTGGATGAAGTTTGTGGATTATTTAAGCTTGAAAGTATGCCCAAGGATGTTATCAAGAAGGTCTTCCCTTTATCTTTGAAGGTAAAGACATTGACATGGTTTAGGCTATGTGATGATGTGGTATCATGGAACTACAACCGATTGAAATTGGAATTTCATCAGAAGTTTTATCCTATGCATCTTGTTCATCGTGATCGTAATTATATATATAATTTTTGGCCTCTCGAAGGAGAAAGCATCACTCAATCTTGGGGGAGGCTTAAGTCAATGTTATATTCATGCCCCAATCATGAGCTCTCAAGAGAAATTATTATCCAAAAAATTTATGCTCGGCTTTCTCTCAATGATCGCTCCATGCTCGATACTTCTTGTACTAGTTCTTTTATGATGAATACTATTGAGTTCAAATGGGATTTATTGGAGAGAATTAAACGCAACTCTGAAGATTGGGATCTCGGCGAAGGTAAGGAGTCAGGTATAACCCCAAAGTTTGATTGTGTTAAATCTTTTATGGATACCAATGCCTTTCGTGAATTTAGCACTAAATATGGACTTGACTCTGAGATAGTAGCTTCTTTCTGTGAATCCTTTGCTACTCATGTTGATATCCCTAAGGAGAAGTGGTTTAAATATAATCCTCCCATTGAAGTAAAAGTTGTTGCACCTATTAAAGTGGAAGAAAATACCATCACTTATAATGTTGATCCTGTTGTTTCCTACCGCTTATATTGAGAAACCACCTTTCCCTGTTAGAATAAAGGATCATGCTAAAGCTTCAACTGTGGTTCGTAAAAGTAATACTAGAACACCTACACCCTCTGAGAAAATTAAAGTTGAACCTACTATTGCTATGGTTAAGGATCTCTTAGCCGATAATATTGATGGGCATGTTATTTACATATGTGATGAAGCTGCTAGAATGTCTAGACCCGATACTGAAAATAAACATAGACCTGTTGTAGGCATGCCTGTTATTTCTATTAAAATAGGAGATCATTGCTATCATGGCTTATGTGATATGGGTGCTAGTGAAAGTGCAATACCTCATTCCTTATATAAAGAAATTATGCATGATATCCGCTGAGATAGAGGAAATTGATGTTACAATTAAGCTTGCCAATAGAGACACTATTTCACCAGTTGGGATTGTTAGATATGTTGAAGTCTTGTGTGGAAAAGTTAAATATCCTGCTGATTTTCCTGTTCTTGGTTCCCCACAAGATGGCTTTTGTCCCATTATATTTGGTAGACCCTTCTTCAATACTGTCAATGCTAAGATAGATTGCAAAAAGGATGTTGTTACTATTGGTTTGGGGGATATGTCTCATGAGTTTAATTTTGCTAAATTTAGTAGACAACCCCATGATAAAGAATTGCCTAGTAAAGATGAAATTATTGGTCTTGCTTCTATTGCCGTGCCTCCTAATGATCCTTTAGAACAATATTTGCTCGACCATGAAAATGATATGTTTATGAATGAAAGAAGGGAACTAGATAAGTATTCTTTAAACAGGGACCTATTTTCAAAACACAACTTGCATGTTGAAATTCTAGGGGATCCTCTTCCACCCAAGGGTGATCCCGGTTTTGAGCTTAAGCCATTACCTGATACTCATAAGTATGCTTATCTTGATGAGAAAAATATATATCATGTTATTATTAGTGCTAACCTTTCAGAGCATGAAGAAAAGAAAATATTGAAAACTCTAAAGAAGCGCCATGCTGCTATTGGATATACTCTTGATGATCTTAAGGGCATTAGTCCCACTATATGCCAGCACAAAATAAAATTGGAGAAAGACGCGAAACCGGTTGTTGATCACCAACGACGGTTAAATACTAAGATGAAAGAAGTGGTAAGAAAAGAAATACTAAAGCTTCTGGAGGCAGGTATAATTTATCCCGTTGCTGATAGTCTGTGGGTAAGTCCCATCCATTGTGTCCCTAAGAAGGGAGGTATTACTGTTGTTCCTAATGATAAAGATGAATTGATCCCACAAAGAATTGTTACATGTTATAGAATGGTAATTGATTTTCACAAATTAAATAAAGCTACTAAAAAGGATCATTACCCTTTACCTTTTATTGATCAAATGCTAGAAAGATTATCCAAACATACACATTTTTGCTTTCTAGATGGTTATTCCGGTTTCTCTCAAATACCCGTGTCAAAAGAGGATCAAGAAAAGACAACTTTCACTTGCCCTTTCAGTACCTTTGCTTATAGACGTATGCCTTTTGATTTATGCAATGCACCTGCTACCTTTCAAAGATGTATGAATGCTATATTCTCTGATTTTTGTGAAAAGATTGTTGAGGTTTTCATGGATGATTTCTCCATATATGGAACTTCTTTTGATGATTGCCTAAGAAACCTTGATCGAGTTTTGTAGAGATGTGAATAAACTAATCTTGTCTTGAATTGGGAGAACTGTCACTTTATGGTTAATGAAGGTATTGTCTTGGGGCATAAAATTTCTGAAAGAGGTACTCAAGTTGATAAAGCTAAAGTTGATGCTATTGAAAAGATGTCGTGTCCTAAGGACAATAAAGGTATAAGAAGTTTCCTTGGTCATGCCGGTTTTTATAGGAGGTTCATTAAAGACATCTCAAAAATTTCCAGGCCTCTGACTAATCTCTTACAAAAAGATTTTCCTTTTGTCTTTGATGATGATTGTGTAGAAGCATTTGAAATACTTAAGAAAGTTTTGATTTCTGCACCTATTGTTCAACCTCCTGATTGGAATTTACACTTTGAAATTATGTGTGATGCTAGTGATTATGTGCTACCTCTTGAGCTTGCGTTGGATTTCCCCAAAGAGGAAAGGATGATGCAGTAGAGTAGCGTAAGTATTTCCCTCAGTTTTTCAGAACCAAGGTATCAATCCAGTAGGAGGCCACGCTCAAGTCCCTCGTACCTGCACAAAACGATAACTACTCGCAACCAACGCGATTAGGGGTTGTCAATCCCTTCACGGTCACTTACGAGAGTGAGATCTGATAGATATAATATTTTTGGTATTTTTGGTATAAAGATGCAAAGTGAAAGGTAAAAAGCAAAGTAAAAAAGCAAAGCAAGATTAAAGTGATGGAGATTGATATGATGAGAATAGACCCGGGGGCCATAGGTTTCACTAGTGGCTTCTCTCAAGAGCATAAGTATTCTACGGTGGGTGAACAAATTACTGTTGAGAAATTGACAGAATTGAGCATAGTTATGAGAATATCTAGGCATGATCATGTATATAGGCATCATGTCCGTGACAAGTAGACCGAAACAATTCTTCATCTACTACTATTACTCCACTCATCGACCGCTATCCAGCATGCATCTAGAGTATTAAGTTAAAAACAGAGTAACGCTTTAAGCAAGATGACATGATGTAGAGAGATAAATTCATGCAATATGAAATAAACCCCATCTTGTTATCCTTGATGGCAACGATGCAATACGTGCCTTGCTGCCCCTTCTGTCACTGGGAAAGGACACCACAAGATCGAACCCAAAGCTAAGCACTTCTCCCATGGCAAGAAAAACCAATCTAGTAGGCAAAACCAAACTGATAATTCGAAGAGACTGGCAAAGATAACTAGTCATACATAAAAGAATCCAAAGAAGATTCAAATATTATTCATAGATAGACTTAATCATAAACCCACAATTCATCGGTCTCAACAAACACACCGCAAAAAGAAGATTACATCGAATAGATCTCCACAAGAGAGGGGGAGAACTTTGTATTGAGATCCAAAGAGAGAGAAGACGCCATCTAGCTACTAACTATGGACCCGAATGTCTGAGGTAAACTACTCACACTTCATCGGAGAGGCTATGATGATATAGAAGCCCTCCGTGATGACGGCCCTCTCCGGCGGAGCTCCGGAACAGGCCCCAAGATGGGATCTCATGGATACAGAAAGTTGCGGCGATGGAATTAGGTTTTTGGCTCCGTCCATGTTCGTTTGGGGGTACATAGGTATATATAGGAGGAAGAACTACGTCGGTGGAGCTCCGAGGGGCCCACGAGGCAGGGGGGCGCGCCCTAGGGGGGGCGCCCCCCACCCTCGTGACCGCCTCTCTGATGCCTTGGCATAGGGTCCAAGTCTCCTGGATCACGTTCGGTGAGAAAATCACGTTCCCGAAGGTTTCGTTCCATTTTGACTCCGTTTGATATTCCGTTTCTTCGAAACACTGAAATAGGCAAAAAACCAGCAATTCTGGGCTGGGCCTCCGGTTAATAGGTTAGTCCCAAAAATAATATAAAAGTGGAAAATAAAGCCCAATATTGTCCAAAATAGTAGATAATATAGCTTGGAGCAATCAAAAATTATTGATACGTTGGAGACGTATCAGGCATCCCCAAGCTTAATTCCTGCTCGTCCTCGAGTAGGTAAATGATAAAAAAGAGAATTTTTGATGTGGAGTGCTACTTGGCATAATTTCAATGCAAATCTTCTTAATTGTGGTATGAATATTCAGATAAGGAAGATTCAAGAAAAAAGTTCATATTGACATAGAGAATAATAATACTTCAAGCAAACCAACAAAGCAATTATGTTTTCATAAAGTAACATGGCCAAAGAAAGTTCATACCTACAAAATCATATAGTTTAGTCATGCTCCATTTTCATCACACAAGAATGCTCTCATCATGCACAACCCCGATGACAAGCCAAGGAATTGTTTCATACCTTAATAATTTCAAACTCATAAACTTTCACGCAATACATGAGTGTGAGCCATTGTAGCGACCAGACCTCAAACAGTCTGATCTCTGTGCTCCGGTGTCATCCCTGGATCAGTAATGCTGACACCACACAGTACTCGGAGGATTTATAGCAGAGTAGCAAACACACACTTATTACATCGAGTGTCTCAAAAGAGAACTTATTACAATAAATATGGCTTAAGGCCATCTAATAACGATAACAGCGGAAGGCTTGGAAGATAAGTCAGTCCATCAACTCCAACGACATCACTGAGTATAGAACCACGACCTAAAAACTCCTTAATCGTCGTCTAAAAAGTCTGCAACATTAACGTTGCAGCCCGAAACGGGTCAGCACATGGAATATGCTGGCAATGTAACACATAGATAGTAATGGAATGAAACAGCTATACTATATGCATATTTGGCTGGTGGAAAGCTCTATGGTTACAGTTTTGCGTAAAGCCAATCTTTCCCTACTTCAAAGGAATAAATTTATTTAACTAACATGGTGGTTGTTAAACATTGAGAATGGTTGACAGCATTCTCAATCCCAATTAAATATCATCATTAAACATAACCCAACAAAATTAATTTAGAGTAACATGTTGATATTCACATGAAAATCCAAGTACTAGATACTCAAGATGTCCATAACCGGGGACACGGCTAACCATGATTAGTTTATTACACTCTGCAGAGGTTTGCGCACTTTTCCCCACAAGACTCGATCGCCTCCGTTTGGTTTCTCGCACTACATGGTGTTTGAGAAGACAGATGACCGAGACATAGTCTTTCAGAAGCGCTAGCACCTTACGATGGGTAGACCGTACCACCTACATCCCCTACATCTGCTAGTCTACCACTGTAAGAGTTCGCACGACTTAGTTAACTATGCTAGAGCCCATAATAGCTTGTGGCTGCACACGGAAGTTTCTAGTATGAATAGTCTCATGATCCCTTTGAGCCTGGGTGGCGGTCCAAAAGAAAACAGGCAAGTCCTGGAATACCCAGGTGCCTCAATCCACCCAGATGTGTGTTTAAGTTGCCACCTTAGATAAACCATTAATTAACAATCTCACATCTGTCATGGATATCACTCACCCAATCCACGTCTACTAGCATAGCATGGCATAATAAGCAAACGTAGAAGTAACTCCCAAAGGTTTGATAATAACAGGTAATAGGTACTACCTCATCTACTTCCCATCCCACAATTTAATTAGATCCTAATCATGCAATGTGTGAGGATTTGATCTAATGCAATAAAACTGGGTAGTAGAAAAGGTATGATCAAAGTGTTACTTGCCTTGCTGATGATCTGCGAAACCTAACGATTCGAAGTAACAGGCGGCGCACTCCGGGTACTCTATCACAGACAAACAAACAAGCATACAATAAGTACTCATCTAATGCATAGGTAAAACTCAAATAAGAGATCTAACCAGAAGGTTCAACTTAAGAACTCCGGTTGGCAAAAAGAAACAAATCGAACGAAGCAACGAAAATCAAACGGCGAAAGAAAACAACTTCGTTCTAGTAATCTGGATCTAGGGCAAATTTTACAATAGAAAATTCTTGTTTAAGTTGGTTAAACGGATAGAGGGTTTCGAGACGAATCCCTAGGCACTTGAATTGCCTGATTCCGATAAACGAGCGAAAAGTTAAACTTAAACGAAAATCGGATCAGGAATCGTGATCAGAAAAATCGCGGATTTAATCCGAGAAAAAGAAAAACGACGAACGCCGATTTTTTTTTTCTTTTTTTTCTTTTTTTTGGCTCGCAAAACGAGGCGCGACGAACCTCGGGCGGCGGGATCGTTGGGGGGGGCGGCGGCTCCGGCGACGCGCGCGGATCGAGGCGGGGCTGATGGGCTGGGGCGGCTCAGGGCGGCGCTATTTAAAGGCTGCCCCCGGGCGGTGTCCCGCTCGAGTACGGCCCGAAGTTGGTTCGTTTTTTTTAATTATTCCGCTCGGAAGAAAAATAAAAAGAAATACTAAACGGACTCCAAAAATTCCGAAATAAATTTTCATGGGCTTCTAAAATCAACCGCACAAGGTGAACATTTATTTGGGCCCTAAATGCAATTTTGAAAAACGCACATTTTTCCTAAATTCAAATAAAACACCGAAAAACTCCGAAATAAAATCTTATTTGATTTTTTATTAAATCCTCAATATTTCTTTATTTTGGGAAAGTCATTTTATTCCCTCTCTCATATTTTTGTAATAGAAATAATTGATGATAAAATAAATAAAATCAAATGATCCTATTCTCAAAATTTGAGAAAATTCAAATATGAAAATAGAGAAATCCCCAACTCTCTCCGTGGGTCATTGAGTTGTGTAGAATTTCTAGGATAAACCAAAATGCAAAATAAAATATGATATGCATGATGATCTAATGTATAACATTCCAAATTGAAAATTTGGGATGTTACAAACCTACCCCCCTTAAGATGAATCTCGCCCTCGAGATTCGCGTTGGCTAGAAAATAGGTGAGGGTGGTCCTTGAGCAAATCTTCCTCTCGTTCCCAGGTGGCTTCATCCTCCGTGTGGTGGCTCCACTGAACCTTGCAAAACTTGATAACCTTGCTGCGAGTAACTCGGCTGGCAAACTCGAGAATCTTAACTGGTTTCTCCTCGTAGGTCAAATCGTTATCGAACTGAATAGTTTCCAATGGCACTGTGTCTCTCAACGGTATGTCAGCCATCTCCGCGTGACATTTCTTTAACTGAGAAACGTGGAACACATCATGTACTCCTGACAATCCTTCGGGCAATTCCAACTTGTTGGCCACTTCTCCCATACGCTCCAAAACTCTATATGGTCCTAGAAATCGTGGCGCTAACTTCCCTTTAACTCCAAAACGCTTTGTTCCTCGAAGTGGAGATACTCGAAGATAAGCTCTATATCCAACTTCGTAAACTGTCTCCTTGCGTTTAGAATCCGCATAACTCTTCTGTCTGGATTGGGCTACCTTGAGCCTATCGCGAATCAACTTCACCTTCTGTTCAGACTCTTTAATCAAGTCAGGTCCAAACAACGGGCGGTCTCCAACTTCGTCCCTTGACAGCGGTGTCCTGCACCTCCTTCCATACAAAGCTTCGAAAGGGGCCATCTTTAAACTGGTTTGGTAATTGTTGTTGTAAGAGACTCTGCATATGGCAAATTATCGTCCCAACTAGATCCATAATCTAGCGCACAAGCTTTCAGCATATCCTCCAAAATCTGATTGACTCTCTCGGTCTGTTCATCTGTCTGTGGATGAAAAGTTGTACTGAATTCTAGCCTGGTACCCAAAGTTTCGTGCAACTGCTTCCAGAACTTTGAGGTAAACTGGGTTCCTCTATCCGATACGATACTCCTTGGAACTCCATCCAGACATACTATTCTGGTCATGTATATCTTTGCCAACTTAGCACTGGTGTAAGTGGTCTTTATTGGGATGAAATGAGCTACTTTCGTCAATCGATCAACTACAACCCAAATCGAGTCATAGCCTAAACGGAGTCCTGGGCAATCCCGTGATAAAATCCATGCCTAACTTATCCCACTTCCATTCGGGTATCGGCAATGGTTGTAACAATCCTGCTGGCTTCTGATGCTCTGCCTTTACTCTCTGACATACATCACAAACTGCTACATACTCCGCAATATCCTTCTTCATTCCAGTCCGCCAGAAAATATCCTTCAAATCCAGATACATCTTGGTATTTCCTGGGTGAATTGAATACGGTGAGTCGTGTGCCTCTTGCAAAATCAACTTCCTGATCTCCGGGTCATTGGGCATGTAAACACGGTCTTTAAACCATAAGGTGTCGTGCTCATCCTTACAAAATCCTTTAGCTTTTCCTTTGCTCATTTTCTCCTTTATAGCGGCAATCTCTTTGTTAGCTTTCTAAGCTTCTCTGATTCTATCCATCAAAGTTGACTGAATCTCCAACGCTGCTACGTAGCCTCTCGGAACTATTTCTAAACATAGTTCACGAAGATTTTCTGCTAACTCCCTTGGTATTTCTCCCGTCATTAACGTATTGACATGGCTCTTGCGGCTTAATGCGTCTGCTACTACATTAGCCTTTCCAGGATGATAATGCAATTTCATATCATAATCCTTGATAAGCTCCAACCATCTCCTTTGTCTGAGGTTTAACTCCTTTTGTGTGAAAATGTACTTCAAACTCTTATGATCCGTGTACACCTCACAATGATTTCCAATGAGAAAATGTCTCCATGTCTTCAATGCATGCACTACGGCGGCTAACTCCAAATCATGCATAGCATAATTCAACTCATGAGGCTTCAGTTGTCTTGAGGCATATGAAACAACTCTCCCTTCCTGCATAAGCACTGCTCCAAGTCCTCGACGTGAAGCATCACAATACACCTCATAATATTTGGTCTGGTCTGGTAAAATCAACACTGGTGAGGTAACTAAGCGTTTCTTCAACTCCTGGAAACTAGCCTCACATTCCTCTGTCCATATGAACTTGGTATCTTTCTTCAACAACTCAGTCATAGGCTTCGCAATCTTTGAGAAATTCTCAATAAATCTCCGGTAGTATCCTGCGAGTCCAAGAAAACTCCGGATCTCTCCAACTGTTGTTGGAGCTTCCCACTTGGTCATGGTTTCAACTTTAGCGGGATCTACTGCTATACCTTCTCCAGATATAACATGTCCGAGGAATCCTACTTCCTTCAACCAAAACTCACATTTGCTGAACTTGGCATATAATTGATGTTCTCTGAGCTTTCCAAGTACCAAATGCAAATGCTCCTTGTGTTCCTCTTCATTCTTCGAATAAACCAGGATATCATCAATGAACACTACGACGAACTTATCCAAAAACTCCATAAACACTTTGTTCATCATGTTCATAAAATAGGTAGGTGCGTTAGTCAGACCAAATGACATAACGGTATACTCATACAGCCCATACCTGGTGGTAAAAGCTGTCTCCGGAATATCCTGTTCTCGAATCTTCAACTGGTGGTATCCTGATCGTAGATCGATCTTGGAAAATACCTTAGCTCCTTGCAATCGATCAAACAGATAATTGATCATTGGTAGCGGGTACTTGTTCTTGATTAATTACTTCATTCAATCCTCGATAATCAACAACCATCCTTAAAGATCCATCGTTCTTCTCCACTAGAAGTACTGGCGATCCCCAAGGCGAAGAACTTGGGCGAATATATCCTTTATCCAGTAACTCCTTAATATGCTTCTTAATTTCCACCAAATCCTTTGCTGGCATCCTATATGGTCTCTTTGATATTGGCCCTGTGCCTGGCAATAGCTCAATCAAAAACTCAATATCTCTATCCGGTGGCATGCCCGGCAACTCCTCTGGAAATACATCAGGGAAATCCCTTACCACTGGTACTTCCTCCTGCACAACTCTTGTTAGTCAATTTACTTGAGTCCTCTTTGGCACATGCCGGGATACATACTTGATCCTTCTCCCTTCTAGGGTGGTAAGCAAAATTGACTTACTAGCACATTCAATATTCCCTTCATACTTTGATAACCAATCCATGCCTAATATCACATCCAATCCTTGAGATTCCAATACTATTAGGTCTGAGGGAAAAACATAGTTACCAATCCTTAATGGTAACCGATCACACCATAGACTAGCCACATACTCTGCTCCAGGTGAGGTTACTAATATGGGTGACCTAAGGGCTTGGGTTGGTAGGTTATACTTATCCACAAATCTCCTTGAGATGTATGAATGCGATGCTCCAGTATCAAAAAGAATGAGTGCAGTAAATGACTTAACCAAAAACTTACCTATTACTGCATAGGGCTGAGCTTCAACCTCCTCCACGCTAACGTGGTTCACCTGTCCCCTGTTGAAAGGGTTCGGCTTCCCAGAACTTCCATTGCTATTTTGGCCTTCAGGACATTCATTGGCATAATGTCCTGTCTTCGAACACTTAAAGCAAGTGACTTGGCTTAGGTCCTTCTTGGCTGGGGTTGAGGGGTTGGTGCGGTTCTGGCCGTTGCTTCCTCCATTGCCATTACCATTCTTGGTGGCATTGTGATTGTGCGAGCTACCTCCTCCATGGGTATGCTGAAAATTTCCTCCCGGTCTAGGGGTAAAACGTGGCTTCTGCTGAGCTCCTGAATTGTACTTTCCTTGTCCATACTTCCTCTTGCGATTCTCAATTTGCTGCTGCTTCCCTTCAATCATAAGAGCACGATCTACCAACTCCTGGTAGTTGTTGAAGGTTGCTACCATCAACTGCATGCTCAGCTCATCATCCAGTCCTTCCAGAAACTTCTCTTGCTTAGATGCATCCGTAGCGACGTCATCTGGGCATGTAACATCCCAAAATTCTAAATTTTGGAATGTTATAATAAATAGATAGATTTGACTGATTGTTTGATTGATTGACTGAAAGTGAGTGAAATTTGAACTTTTTGAAAGTTAAATGAGAGGGAATAAAAGGACTTTCCCAAACTTTCATTTTTGCCTTTATGCTCTCCGTGAATTCAAATACTTTCATCACGAAACCCTGGAGAGAAGATGACATGACTTCTTCCATTTATTAAATGACAAGGGGTGTTGAAAATATTTGAATTTCATTGGGAGAATATTTCCAATTCTGAAACTTTATGCAACTCAATGATTTTCATGAGAGAAGATAAAATGACTTCTTCAAATTATATGAAATATGAGTTGGGAGTTTCAAAGGATTAAATTCAAAGTTCTTTTGAATTTATTTTCAATTTGGAGTTATTTGAGTTTTTTTCAAATTATTTTTCTCCAAAAACAAAATATATGGAAATTAGGGTAACATGATTCCCTACAATAGAAAATTGGAGAAAAATTAATTTGAAATCATTTTGGTATTTTAAAAATGATTTTTGTTGGATTTTAAATAGACCAGTAGCACTCTTTGATTTATCTGAATTTGTGTGGATTTTATTTGAAGTTATAAAAATGTTCATGTCGTAGAAAATCTTTTTCTGAAAATTTTGATATATAATATGCCTATATAATATTTTTAGTTATTTCATTTTTTTAATTGTCTGGGAATGTTAAAAAAAACCTTTCCGCCGAACTGGCTGGCCCTGCCAACCGGCCAGGCCACGGCCCAGCCCAGCCGCCTCCCTCCACCCGAGCGGGAGACCGCCGCCGCCACGACTGCCGTCACCGACCTCGGTGTCCGTGCCGAGGCAGGGCACCTCTGCCCCTTGCCCAAGGCGCTCCGCCTCCTTTTATAGCGCCGCCAGGACCCCCCCTCTCCTCCTCGCCGTTTTCGCGCCACCGCCTCCTCCCGTAGCTGCCGCCGCCGTGGTCAACCGCCACCGTCGCCGCTCGCAGCTGCTGCGCCGCTGCCTTGCCGCGCCACCGCTTGCTGCTCGCCTCCACCGCAGCCGCGCCTCGCCTAGCCCCTCGCCGCCCCGCGTAGCTGCTGCCTCCGCCGCCCTGCGCCGCTGCCGCCGCCGCGCCGGAGCGCGCTGCCCTCGCCGGAGCCGCGCCGACTCGCCGGACTCGATCCGCCGCCGAAAACCGTTGGTTTTCGACGAAAACCCAAATGGTATAAACCGCGAACCTCTCCGGTTTATTTTTTATTCGTTTCCGGTTTTATTCAGAAAACCTAGATCTGTTTTTTTAGGTTTAGTTATATAGCGAACGCTCGCTAGTTTAGGGTTTGTAGCGAACGGTTTTCATTCTTTAGCGTTCGGTAATGAACATCCGCTATTTAGTCTTTTTCTTTTTATTTTTAGTTTTCTGCCAGGGACCCGTTTGTGAATATTTTATTTACAGATTAGTCCCTGATTTTCAAACGATCATAACTTTTTACTCGTTAGTCCAAATCCAACGAAACCAACGCTCACGTCTTCGTTATGATCTCCTCTATCCATTAATCCAACTCAAAAATGTTTTTGAAAAGTTTAAAATTTGAACTAGATCAGATTTGAATTCAAACTTCGTTTGATCATAACTTGAGTTTCGTAGCTCCGTTTGAGTTGATTCTTTTTGCAAATCGAATCTCTTGACCTAAACATTCTAATAAGGCCAAATTCACATAATTTTGGTAATGTTAGAAATTGTTTTATGTTGCAAGAGTTATTTGCTTGGTTTTGTTGTTTTCCGAATTGTCTTCTTCGATCTTTTTGATCTTTTGAGTGATTGCTTATGTGTGGTTACTATTGCTTGCTTACGATAGATTGACCGGAGTGTGACGAGTAGATCTATCAAGAGTTTTGAGTGCGAATCATCTTCATCAACATTGCAGGCAAGTTCACACTTTGATCATACCTTTTTCTACAACCCAGTTTTATTGCATTAGATCAATCCTCACACATTGCATGATTAGGATCTAATTAAATTATGGGATGGGAAGTAGATGAGGTACTACCTATTACCTGTTTATTATCAAACCTTTGGGAGTTACTTCTATGTTTGCTTATTATGCCATGCTATGCTCGTAGACGTGGATTGGGTTTTGAGAGTATCCATGACAGATGTGAGATTGTTAATTAATGGTTTACTTAAGGTGGCAACTTAAACACACATCTGGGTGGATTGAGGCACCTGGTTATTCTAGGATTGCCTGTCTAGGCACCTGGGTAATCCAGGACTTGCCTGTTTTCTTTTGGACCGCCACCCAGGCTCAAAGGGATCATGAGATTATTCATACTAGAAACTTCCGTGTGCAGCCACAAGCCATTATGGGCTCTGGCATAGTTGATTAAGTCGTGCGAACTCTTATAGGGTAGACTAGCAGATGTGGGGGAAAGTAGGTGTACCGGTCTATCCAACGTAAGGTGCTAGCGCTTCTGAAAGACTGTGTCTCGGTCATCCGTTTCTCAAACACCATGTAGTGCGAGAAATCCAACGGAGGCGATCGAGTCTTGTGGGGAAAAGTGCGCAAACCTCTGCAGAGTGTATAAACTAATCATGATTAGCCGTGTCCCCGATCATGGACATCTTGAGTATCTAGTTCTTGGATTATCCTGTTGATCTCATCACGTTACTTTAAATGAATATTGTTGGGTTTAATGATGATGCTTAATTGGGATTGGGAATGCTGTCAACCATTCTCAATGTTTAACAACCACCATGATAGTAATTAAATTTATTCCTTTGAAGTAGGGAAAAATTGGCTTTACGCAAAAACCTTATAACCATAGAGCTTTTCCACCAGCCAAATATGCATGTAGTGATAGTCTTTATTCATCATCCTCTATGGTGTCAATTTGCCAGTACATTCAATGTAGTGACCCTTTGTGGCTGCAACGTCTCATGTTGCAGGATTATCTTACGACGAGTAAGTGATACGTTAGGGTTACGATTTCTACACTCAACTTTGCCGTTGGTGTTGATGGGAATCCACAACCTTGTTGCTTCCGCTATTTTGGATGTGAGGTAATAGTATTTACGTTACTTTTACATGTGATTTACCTCTGCTATAAATCCTCGAGTACTGTGTGTGTCAGCATACCGATCCAGGGATGACACTTAAGCACAGAGACTTGATCCATTCGGGTCAGGTCGCTACAGGGCATAACGTGCTAGCTTACTAAATTCCTCCACATACTGGCCAACTGTTCTTCCTCCTTGGCGCAAGTTGCGAAACTCACGCTTCTTCATGGCCATAGCTCCTGCTGAAACATGTGCAGTACGAAAAGCCTGCTGAAACTGGTCCCATGTGACAGTGTCAACTGGGAAAGTGTCTGTGAAATTCTCCCACCATGATGCTGCGGGTCCTTCTAACTGATGTGCGGCAAACTTCACCTTCTCTGCATCTGTGCATCCTGCTGTGGTCAACTCCCTAGCTGTCTTGTGGGGCCAATCATCTGCTACTATCGGCTCGGTGCTACTGGAAAACACCGGCGGATTCAGCCTAAGAAAACGGGCTAAGTGGTCAATAGGTGGTGGTGGTGGGTCGTTGTTGTTGTTCCCCTGGTTCTGATTCTGGACTAGTAACTGCATCAATGTGTTCTGCTGCTGGATCAACTAGGTGAGCTCCGGTGGAAAGGTAAATCTGGGGTCACGTCTCGGAGGCATCTGAGGGTTTAGAAAAGATGAGATATAAGAATAGAGGGGGTCTAAAGAAAAAACACTACCCATATGCACATGAGGCAAAACAAACAATTCAATTCAATCAATCAAACAAGGGCATACAATCGATCTATCTATCGCAAAAGTGCTCGGACTACTATATTTACATGGTGGACTACTACTACTGATGAGGTGGTCTATTAGAAATATTCTTCGGTCGTTGACTCCATGATATCTGCTCCAGCTTCATCAACATAGTCATCATCGCTACTATCCGCTTCCAAGTCGGTGCCGTCGATGATGATGTAGTCTTCCGGGCTAATCTCCTTGGGTTCTTCGTCTTCATCTACTGGCGTAGGGTCTCCCATAAATATTCCAATCTTCTTGATCACGTCGTCATTCTTCTCCACCAATACTTCAATTTATTCTTCATAATCTTCACGTGTAGCCTTGAGTTCTTCCTCCAGTTCCTTGATTCTAGTCTTAGCCTTGTTCATATCTATCATGTCGGCGCACATCTGGTTCTCCTGTCGTCGAATGTGCTGGTTTAGCTCCTGGATAAAAGCTGCAATTGATCTATCCTTCCTGGTGCTGATCATCTCCCATTGCCCATCTCTGCGCCCACAAATCTGGTAGACAGTATCCTTGAGATCCTTGCGGTAGACTTCTCCAATGCGTCCCATGGCTATGTGAGCTGCCATGCTCTTTCCTAGACTCCAAGTTGGTGCATCAAAAGAAAACTCTATGGGCTCGGTGACTAGCATGAACGTCCTTCCTGGAACTTGAACTTGAATCATCCAACGCTCTTCTTCAGGTAAAGTGGCGTTGTAGGTTCCTGTGAAGCTTGGTACTCCTATGTTCAGGTATCTAGTGACTTCCTTCAAGTGTCGTCCAAGGGGTGTATCTTCATCCGGTTGCGTGAACTTATTCCTTGCATCCGCCATCCTAAAGAGTAGAAAAGATGAGAGGTCAGAAGAGAAGAGAGTGAATAGTGATCTAGGTCTTTCGCTTAGTGGTCGTGTCCTACAGTCAGCGTGTGCTCTGATACCATCTCTGTAGCGACCAGACCTCAAATAGTATGATCTCTGTGTTCCGGTGTCATCCCTGGATCAGTAATGCTGACACCACACAGTACTCGGAGGATTTATAGCAGAGTAGCAATCACACACTTATTACATCGAGTGTCTCAAAAGAGAACTTACTACAATAAATATGGCTTAAGGCCATCTAATAACGATAACAGCGGAAGGCTTGGAAGATAAGTGAGTCCATCAACTCCAACGGCATCACTGAGTATAGAACCACGACCTAAAAACTCCTTAATTGTCGTCTGAAAAGTCTGCAACATTAACGTTGCAGCCCGAAACGGGTTAGCACATGGAATATGCTGGCAATGTAACACATAGAGAGTAATGGAATGAAACAGCTATACTATATGCATATTTGGCTGGTAGAAAGCTCTATGGTTACAGTTTTGCGGAAAGCCAATCTTTCCCTACTTCAAAGGAATAAATTTATTTAACTAACATGGTGGTTGTTAAACATTGGGAATGGTTGACAGCATTCTCAATCCCAATTAAATATCATCATTAAACATAACCCAACAAAATTAATTTAGAGTAACATGTTGATATTCACATGAAAATCCAAGTACTAGATACTCAAGATGTCCATAACCGGGGACACGGCTAACCATGATTAGTTTATTACACTCTGCAGAGGTTTGCGCACTTTTCCCCACAAGACTCGATCGCCTCCGTTTGGTTTCTCGCACTACATGGTGTTTGAGAAGACGGATGACCGAGACATAGTCTTTCAGAAGCGCTAGCACCTTACGATGGGTAGACCGTACCACCTACATCCCCTACATCTGCTAGTCTACCACTGTAAGAGTTCGCACGACTTAGTCAACTATGCTAGAGCCCATAATAGCTTGTGGTTGCACACGGAAGTTTCTAGTATGAATAGTCTCATGATCCCTTTGAGCCTGGGTGGCGGTCCAAAAGAAAACAGGCAAGTCCTGGAATACCCAGGTGCCTCAATCCACCCAGATGTGTGTTTAAGTTGCCACCTTAGATAAACCATTAATTAACAATCTCACATCTGTCATGGATATCACTCACCCAATCCACGTCTACTAGCATAGCATGGCATAATAAGCAAACGTAGAAGTAACTCCCAAAGGTTTGATAATAACAGGTAATAGGTACTACCTCATCTACTTCCCATCCCACAATTTAATTAGATCCTAATCATGCAATGTGTGAGGATTTGATCTAATGCAATAAAACTGGGTAGTAGAAAAGGTATGATCAAAGTGTTACTTGCCTTGCTGATGATCCGCGAAACCTAACGATTCGAAGTAACAGGCGGCGCACTCCGGGTACTCTATCGCAGACAAACAAACAAGCATACAATAAGTACTCATCTAATGCACAGGTAAAACTCAAATAAGAGATCAAACCAGAAGTTTCAACTTAAGAACTCCGGTTGGCAAAAAGAAACAAATCGAACAAAGCAACGAAAATCAAACGGCGAAAGAAAACAACTTCGTTCTAGTAATCTGGATCTAGGGAAAATTTTACAGTAGCAAAATCTTGTTTAAGTTGGTTAAACGGATAGACGGTTTCGAGACGAATCCCTAGGCGCTTGAATCGCCTGATTCCGATAAACGAGCGAAAAGTTAAACTAAAACAAAAATCGGATCAGGAATCGCAATCAGAAAAATCGCGGATTTAATCCGAGAAAAAGAAAAACGACGAACGCCGAATTTTTTTTCTTTTTTTTTCCGGCACGGAAAACGAGGCGCGACGAACCTCGGGCGGCGGGATCGTCAGCGGCGGCGGCTCCGGCGACGCGCGCGGATCGAGGCGGGGCTGATGGGCTGGGGCGGCTCGGGGCGGCGCTATTTGAAGGCTGCCCCCGGGCGGTGTCCCGCTCGGGTACGGCCCGAAGTCGGTTCGTTTTTTTTTAATTATTCCGCTCGGAAGAGAAATAAAAAGAAATACTAAACAGACTCAAAAAATTCCGAAATAAATTTTCACGGGCTTCTAAAATCAATCCGCACAAGGTGAACATTTATTTGGGCCCTAAATGCAATTTTGAAAAACACACATTTTTCCTAAATTCAAATAAAACACCGAAAACTCCGAAATAAAATCTTATTTGATTTTTTAATTAAATCATCAATATTTATTTATTTTGGGAAAGTCATTATATTCCCTCTCTCATATTTTTGTAATAGAAATAATTGATGATAAAATAAATAAAATCAAATGATCCTATTCTCAAAATTTGAGAAAACTCAAATATGAAAATAGCAAAATCCCCAACTCTCTCCATGGGTCATTGAGTTGCGTAGAATTTCTAGGATCAACTAAAATGCAAAATAAAATATGATATGCATGATGATCTAATGTATAACATTCCAAATTGAAAATTTGGGATGTTACAGCCATGGATATAGCACTATGGGTGGAATAGAATATAATGATGGGGGTTATGTGGAGAAGACCAAAAAGGAGAAAGTCTCACATCAACGAGGCTAATCAATAGGCTATGGAGATGCCCATCGATTGATGTTAATGCAAGGAGTAAGGATTGTCATGCAACGGATGCACTAGAGCTATAAATGTATGAAAGCTCAACAAAAGAAACTAAGTGGGTGTGCATCCAACTTGCTTGATCACGAAGACCTAGGGCACTTGAGGAGGCCCATTGTTGGAATATACAAGCCAAGTTCTATAATGAAAATTCCCACTAGTATATGAAAGTGATAACTCAAGAGACTCTCTATATGAAGAACATGGTGCTACTTTGAAGCACAAATGTGGAAAAAAGATAGTAGCATTGCCCCTTTTTTATTTTCTCTTTTTTTTGGGCCTTCTTTTTTTCTTTGGCCTTTCTCTTTTTTGGGGACAATGCTCTATTGAATGATGATCATCACACTTCTATTTATTTACAACTCAATGATTACAACTCGATACCAGAACAAAGTATGACTCTATATGGATGCCTCTGGCGGTGTACCGGGATATGCAATGAATAAAGAGTGACAAGTATGAAAAAATTATGAACGGCGGCTTTGCCACAAATACTATTTGAACTACATGATCATGCTAAGCAATATGACAATGATGAATGTGTCATGATAAACTGGATGGTGGAAAGTTGCATGGCAATATATCTCGGAATGGCTATGGAAATGCCATAATAGGTAGGTATGGTGGCTGTTTTGAGGAAGATATAAGGGGGTTTATGTGTGAAAGAGCGTATCATATCACGGGGTTTGGATGCACCGGCGAAGTTTGCACCAACTCTCGATGTGAGAAAGGGCAATGCACGGCACCGTAGAGGCTAGCAATGATGGAAGGGTGAGAGTGCGTATAATCCATGGACTCGACATTAGTCATAAAGAACTCATATACTTATTGCAAAAATCTACAAGCCATCAAAAACCAAAGTATTACGTGCATGCTCCTAGGGGGATAGATTTTTAGGAAAAGACCATCGCTCGTCCCCGACCGCCACTCATAAGGAGGACAATCAAATAACACCTCATGTTTCAAATTTGTTACATAACGTCTACCATACGTGCATGCTACGGGACTTGCAAACTTCAACACAAGCACTTCTCAAATTCACAACTACTCAACTAGAATTACTTTGATATTATTACCTCCATATCTCAAAACAATTATCAAGCGTCCAACTTTTCTTAGTATTCAACAGACTCAAAAGAAAGTTTCACAAATCTTGAATACCAAGCATGTTATTATTAAGCAAATTACCATGCTATTAAGACTCTCAAAATAATTTAAATGAAGCATGAGAGATCAAAAGTTTCTTTAAAACAAATCCACCACCGTGCTCTAAAAGATCTAAGTGAAGCACATAGAGCAAAATTATAACGCTCAAAAAGATATAAGTGAAGCACATAGAGTATTCTATCAAATTCTAATTCATGTATGGCTCTCTCAAAAGGTGTGTACAGAAAGGATGATTGTGGCACACTAACAACCAAAGACACAAATAATACAAGACGCTCCAAGCAAAACACATATCATGTTGGTGAGTAAAAATATAGCTCCAAGTAAATTACCGATGGAAGTGGACGAAAGAGGGGATGCCTTTCGGGGCATCCCCAAGCTTTGAATTTTTGGTGTCCTTGGATTATCTTGGGGGTGTCATGGGCATCCCCAAGCTTAGGCTCTTGCCACTCCTTGTTCCATAATCCATCACAAGAATTCACCCAAAACTTGAAAACTTCACAACACAAAACTCAATAGAAATCTCGTGAGCTCCGTTAGAGAAAGAAAACAAAAGACCACTTCAAGGTACTGTAATGAACTCATTCTTTATTTAAATTTGTGTTAAAGCTACTGTATTCCAACTTCTCTATGGATTATAAACTATTTTACTAACCATAGATTCATCAAAATAAGCAAACAACACATGAAAAACAGAATCTGTCAAAAACAGAACAGTCTGTAGTAATCTGTAACTAACGCAAACTTCTGGAACCCCAAAAATTCTAAAATAAATTGATGGACGTGTGGAATTTATCTATTAATCATCTTCCAAAATAATTAACTAAATAGCACTCTCCAAATAAAAATTACAGCAGTTCTCGTGAGCGCTAAAATTTCTGTTTTTTACAGCAAGTTCAACAAGACTTTCCTGAAGTCTTCCCAACGGTTCTACTTGGCACAAACACTAATTAAACACAAAAAACACAACCAAAACAGAGGCTAGATAATTTATTTATTACTAAACAGGAGCAAAAATCAAGGAATAAAAATAAAATTGGGTTGCCTCCCAACAAGCGATATCGTTTAACGCCCCTAGCTAGGCATAACAAGCAAGAATAGATCTAGGTATTGCCATCTTTGGTAGGCAATCCATAAGTGGCTCTCATGATAGTTTCATATGGCAATTTTATTTTCTTTCTTGGAAAGTGTTCCATGCCCTTTTTTAATGTAAATTGAAATCTAATATTCCCTTCCTTCATATCAATAATTGCACCAACCGTTCTAAGGAAAGGTCTACCAAGAATAATAGGGCAAGAAGGATTGCAATCTATATCAAGAACAATGAAATCTACGGGTACATAATTCCTATTTGCAACAATAAGAACATCATTAATCCTTCCCATAGGTTTCTTAATAGTAGAATCCACAAGATGCAAGTTTAGAGAGCAATTATCAAAATCGCGGAAATCTAGCAAATCACACAAAGTTTTGGGGATAGTGGAGACACTAGCACCCAAATCACACAAAGCATAAAACTCATAATCATTAATTTTAATTTTAATAGTTGGTTCCCACTCATCATAGAGTTTTCTAGGGATAGAAACTTTCAACTCAAGTTTTTCTTCATAAGATTGCATCAAGGCATCAACAATATGTTCGGTGAAGGCTTTATTTTGACTATTAGCATGTGGAGAATTTAGCACAGATTGCAATAAGGAAATACAATCAATTAAAGAGAAACTTTCATAATTAAATTCCTTGAAATCTAATATAGTGGGTTTAGCAACATCTAGATTTTTATTTCTTTCAATCCCACTTTCATCAATTTCATCATAAAGATCTAAATACTCTGAATTTTTAGAACGCCTTCTAGGTAAAGGAAGATCATATTCAGTTTCATCAAGATTCATATTGCAAAACAAAGATTTAATAGGAGACACATCAATAATTTTTAGATCTTCATCTTGATTTTCATAGGAATTCGTTTTAGCGGCCATCTTATTGACTAAGGTGGCTTGCATATCCGAAATTTTAGCAGTCATCTTTTCTAGACGAGCAATTTGGGATCTTATACCATCAAATTCTTTAGACATATCATCAAGCTCTTTATTCATATAACTCATAATTTTTTTTTGCTCCTTAAGATCGTTTCTAAAGAAATTATTATGCTCAAATTGCAAAACCATAAACTTCCTAACGTTGTTTTCGATCTCCTCTAACCTTTTAAGGTGAAGATCACTAAATCTCGGTTGAGCCATCGCGACAAACAAGCAATCCAACACATGGGCAAACAAAAAGGCAAGCGGAGAAAGAGAAGGAGAAGGAGATGGAGATTTGGAAAGAGAGGGCGAATAAAACGGCAAGGGTGAAGTGGGGGAGAGGAAAACGAGAGGCAAATGTCAACTAATGTAATGCGAGAGATAGGGATTGTGATGGGTACTTGGTATGTTGACTTTTTGTGTAGAGTCCCCGGCAACGGCGCCAGAAATTCTTCTTGCTACCTCTTGAGCTTGCGTTGGATTTCCCCGAAGAGGAAAGGATGATGCAGCAGAGTAGCATAAGTATTTCCCTCAGTTTTTGAGAACCAAGGTATCAATCCAGTAGGAGGCTATGCTCAAGTCCCTCGTACCTGGACAAAACGATAGCTACTCGCAACCAACGCGATTAGGGGTTGTCAATCCCTTCACGGTCACTTACGAGAGTGAGATCTGATAGATATAATATTTTTGGTATTTTTGGTATAAAGATGCAAAGTGAAAGGTAAAAGGCGAAGTAAAAAGCAAAGCAAGATTAAAGTGATGGAGATTGATATGATGAGAATAGACCCGGGGGCCATAGGTTTCACTAGTGGCTTCTCTCAAGAGCATAAGTATTCTACGGTGGGTGAACAAATTACTGTTGAGCAGTTGACAGAATTGAGCATAGTTATGAGAATATCTAGGCATGATCATGTATATAGGCATCACGTCCGTGACAAGTAGACCGAAACGATTCTGCATCTACTACTATTACTCCACTCATCGACCGCTATCCAGCATGCATCTAGAGTATTAAGTTAAAAACAGAGTAACGCTTTAAGCAAGATGACATGATGTAGAGAGATAAATTCATGCAATTTGAAATAAATCCCATCTTGGTATCCTCGATGGCAACGATGCAATACGTGCCTTGCTACCCCTTCTGTCACTGGGAAAGGACACCGCAAGATCGAACCCAAAGCTAAGCACTTCTCCCATGGCAAGAAAAACCAATCTAGTAGGCCAAACCAAACTGATAATTAGAAGAGACTTGCAAAGATAACTAATCATACATAAAAGAATTGAGAGAAGATTCAAATATTATTCATAGATAGACTTGATCATAAACCCACAATTCATCGGTCTCAACAAACACACCGCAAAAAGAAGATTACATCGAATAGAACTCCACAAGAGAGGAGGAGAACTTTGTATTGAGATCCAAAAAGAGAGAAGAAGCCATCTAGCTACTAACTATGGACCCGAAGGTTTGAGGTAAACTACTCACACTTCATCAGAGAGTCTATGATGATTTAGAATCCCTCCGTGATGACGGCCCTCTCCGGCAGAGCTCCGGAACAGGCCCCAAGATGGGATCTCGTGGATACAGAAAGTTGCGGCGGTGGAATTAGGTTTTTGGCTCCGTCCCTGTTCGTTTGGGGGTACGTAGGTATACATAGGAGGAAGAAGTATGTTGGTGGAGCTCCGAGGGGCCCATGAGGCAGGGGGGCGCCCTAGGGGGGTGCGCCCCACCCTCGTGACCGCCTCTATGATGCCTTGGCGTAGGGTCCAAGTCTCCTGGATCACGTTCGGTGAGAAAATCACGTTCCCGAAGGTTTCATTCCGTTTGGACTCCGTTTGATATTCCGTTTCTTTGAAACACTGAAATAGGCAAAAAACAGCAATTCTGGGTTGGGCCTCCGGTTAATAGGTTAGTACCAAAAATAATATAAAAGTGGAAAATAAAGCCCACTATTGTCCAAAACAGTAGATAATATAGCATGGAGCAATCAAAAATTATAGATACGTTGGAGATGTATCATTATGCTGTAGATGATCTTCTAGGACAAAGACTTGATAATAAATTAAATGTTATCCAATATGCTAGTAAAACTCTAGATAGTGCCCAAAGAAATTATGCTACTACTGAAAAAGAATTTTTAGCAGTTGTATTTGCTTGTGATAAGTTCAGACCTTATATTGTTGATTCTAAAGTAACTGTTCACACTGATCATGCTGCTATTAAATAAATTATGGAAAAGAAAGATGCTAAACCTAACTTATTAGATGGGTTCTCCTTCTACAAGAATTTGATTTGCATATTATTGATATAAAGGGAGCTGAGAACCCCGTTGCAGACAACTTGTCTAGGTTAGAGAATGTTCTGGATGACCCACTACCTATTGATGATAGCTTTCCTGATGAACAATTAGCTATCATAAATGCTTCTCGTACTGCTCCATGGTATGTTGATTATGCTAATTATATTTTTCCTAAATTTATACCACCTAGTTTCACATACCAGCAAAAGAAAAAGGTTTTCTATGATTTAAGACATTACTTTTGGGATGACCCACACCTTTATGAAGGAGTAGATGGTGTCATTAGACGTTGTGTACCTGAGCATGAACAGGAATAGATCCTACGCAAGTGTCACTCTGAGGCTTATGGAGGACACCATGCTGGAGATAGAACTACACATAAGGTACTGCAATCCGGTTTTTATTGGCCTACTCTCTTCAAAGATGCATGTAAGTTTGTCTTGCCTTGTGATAAATGTCAAAGGATTGGTAATATTAGTAGGCATCCAGAAATGCCTATGAATTATTCACTTGTTATTGAACCACATGATGTTTGGGGCTTTGATTATATGGGACCGTTTCCTTCCTCCAATGGGTATACACATATTTTAGTTGTTGTTGATTATGTTACTAAGTGGGTAGAAGCTATTCCAACTAGTAGTGCTAATCATAACACCTATATTAAGATGCTTAAAGAAGTTATTTTTCCGAGGTTTGGAGTCCCTAGATACTTAATGACTGATGGTGGTTCACATTTTATTCATGGTGCTTTTCGTAAAATGCTTGCTAAGTATGATGTTAATCATAGAATTGCATATCCGTATCACCCGCAGTCTAGTGGTCAAGTAGAATTAAGTAATAGAGAGCTTAAATTAATTTTGCAAAAGACTGTTAATAGATCTAGAAAGAATTGGTCAAAGAAACTTGATTATGCATTATGGTCTTATAGAAATGCATATAAAAATCCTATGGGTATGTCTCTGTATAAAATGGTTTATGGTAAAGCATGTCACTTACCTCTTGAACTAGAACATAAGGCATATTGGGCCATTAAAGAGCTCATTTATGATTTCAAACTTGCCGATGAGAAGAGGCTTTTTTACATTAGCAGTTGATGAATGGAGAACCCAGGCTTATGAGAATGCCAAACTGTTTAAAGAAAAAGTTAAAAGATGGAATGACAAAAGGATACAAAAACGTGAGTTTAATGTAGGTGATTATGTATTGTTATACAACTCTCGTTTAAGATTTTTTGCAGGAAAACTCCTTTCTAAATGGGAAGGTCCTTACGTCATTGAGGAGGTCTATCGTTCTGGTGCCATAAAAATCAACAACTTCGAAGGCACAAATCAGAGGGTGGTGAACGGTCAAAGAATCAAACATTATATCTCAGGTAATCCAATAAATGTTGAAACTAATGTTGTTGAAACCGTAACCCCGGAGGAATACATAAGGGACACTTTCCAGAATGTTTCAGACTCCAAAAAGGAAGAGGTATATGGTACGGTAAGTAAACCGACTCCAAAACAGTTCTAATAGCATTTTTTCTCCGTTTTGGAATATTTAAGAAAATAGGAAAATAAGAAGTAGTCCGGGAAGGACACAAGGCTTCCACGAGGGTGGAGGGCGTGCCCTACCCCCTGGATGCGCCCCTGCCTCGTGGGCACCTCGTGTTCTCTCTGGACTCCATTTTCTTGCACGATACTTCTTTCAGTTGGTAAAAATTCATTATGTAATCTCCCGAGGGTTTTGACCACCGTACCACGCAAAGATCCTCTGTTTTTGTTTCAAGTTGTTCTGCTGCAGATTTAGATCAAGATATCTTCTCAAGACTCCGACGGAGAGAGCTATGTCTCACATCTCATTGCTTACCCAAAGATCTATGGAGAACTATCTCCTTGTGGTCGAACTACGGATGATGAGGAGGATGCTCACTTGAGGATGATCAATGATTCAAGTTCAGAGGAGGAGGATGTCCCTCTACCTCAACCTGGGGATATGCACGTGAAGTTCAAGAAGTCTAGTCTCCCCAAGAGGACTAAACTATCTAACAACCGATCTATTCCTTCTCATTTTCGGCAGAAAAGCAAAGAAGATTTATGTGACAAGATCTTGAAGCTGGAATCGGAGGTCGATGATTTAAAGGAGGAGATCGGTCTTCTAAATTACAACATGAAAAAGTTGAAGGCACAATTGTCATCATCATCACCATCTCCTCCACCTCCAAAGAAAGAGACATAAACACATGGGTATGGACACTCCCCTTGGCAACTTCCAGGCTTGGGGGAGTGCCCCGGTATCGTATCACCATCACACTTTTATCTTTCTCGTATTTCTTAGTACGATCCTTTTAGTAATATCTTGATCTAGTATAATAAAGTTTTAGTATGATTTAGTTTTGAGTTTTTGCTTTACGACCCTTCTATGAAATCAAGTCCGTGAGCTATATATAATAAAGATTAGTGTTGAGTCAAGGGCTAGATTATCTTGCCATGATCTTGAGGGAATAAAAGAGAAGAGAAAGAATAAAAAGAAATAAAGAGATCATATGGATCTTATGGAGAGTAATGACTTCACATATAAAGAGTATGATGAATAAAAGTTGTTGAGAGTTGACAAACATAGTTTTGGTCATCGTTGCAATTAATAGGAAGTAATAAAGAAAGAGAGGTCTTCACATATAAATATACTATCTTGGACATATTTTATTATTGTGAGCACTCATTAAAATATGACATGCTAAAGAGTTGAAGTTGGACAAGGAAGACAATGTAATGGGTTATGCTTTCTTACATCCGAAATAAATTATATTGTCATGGATCATCCAACATGTTGAGCTTGCCTTTCCCTCTCACGCTAGACAAATTCTTTGCACCAAGTAGAGATACTACTTGTGCTTCCAAATATCCTTAAACCCAGTTTTGCCATGAGAGCCCACCATATCTACCTATGGATTGAGTAAGATCCTTCAAGTAAGTTGTCATTGTTGCAAGCAATAAAAATTGCTCTCTAACTATGTATGATTTATTAGTGTGGAGAAAATAAGCTTTATACGATCTTGTGATGTGGAAGAAATAAAAGCGACGGACTGCATAATAAAGGTCCATATCACAAGTGGCATTATAAAGTGACGTTATTTCCCATTAAGATTTTGTGCATCCAACCATAAAAGCACATGACAACCTCTGCTTCCCTCTGCGAAGGGCCTATCTTTTATTCTTGTCTTATACTTCATACAAGAGTCATGATGATCTTCACCTTTCCTTTTTACATTTTATCCTTTGGCAAGCACAATGTGTTGGAAAGATCCTGATATATATAGCTAATTGGATGTGAGTTTTCATGAACTATTATTATTGACATTACCCTTGAGGTAAAAGGTTGGGAGGCAAAACTATAATCCCCTATCTTTCTCTATGTCTGACTAAAACTTCATACCCATAAATATTGTGTGAGTGTTAGCAATTGTGAAAGACTAAATGATAGTTGAGTATGTGGACTTGCTGAAAAGCTCTTATATTGACTCTTTCTGATGTTATGATAAATTGCAATTGCTTCAATGACTGAGATTATAATTTGTTAGTTTTCAATGAAGTTTCTGATTCATACTTGAAATTGTCAATGAATTGTTACTTTAGCATAAGAAATCATATGGCAATGTATATATATATTGTTGTTATAAGAATGATCATGATGCCCTCATGTTAGTATTTTATTTTATCGACACCTCTATCTCTAAACATGTGGACATATTTTTCGAGATCGGCTTCTTCTTGAGGACAAGCGAGGTCTAAGCTTGGGGGAGTTGATACGTCCATTTTGCATCTTGCTTTTATATCGATATTTATTGCATTATGGGCTGTTATTACACATTATGTCACAATACTTATGCCTATTCTATCTTATTTTACAAGGTTTACATGAAGAGGGAGAATGCCGGCATCTGGAATTCTGGGCTGGAAAAGGAGCAAATATTAGAGACCTATTTTGCATAGCTCCAAAAGTCCTGAAACCCCACAGGAGTCATTTTCAGACTGTATAAAAAATATTGGGCGAAGGAAGCACCAGAGGGGGGCCACCCACCATCCACGAGGGTGGGGGCGCGCCCTACCCCCCTGGGTGTGCCCCTCTGCCTCATGGGCCCCCTAGCAGGCCTCCGGTGCCCATCTTGTCCTATATGAGGTCTTTCGTCCGAGAAAAAAATCATAAGCAAGCTCACGGGATGAAACTCCGCCGCTACGAGGTGGGACCTTGGCGGAACCAATCTAGGGCTCCGGCGGAGCTGTTCTGCCGGGGAAACATCCATCCGGGAGGGGGAAATCATCACCATCGTCATCACCATCGATCCTCTCATCGGGAGGGGGTCAATCTTCACCAACATCTTCACCAGCACCATATCATCTCAAACCCTAGTTCATCTCTTGTATCCAATCTTTGTCTCAAAACCTCAGATTTGTACCTGTGGGTTACTAGTAGTGTTGATTACTCCTTGTAGTTGATGCTAGTCGGTTTACTTGGTGGAAGATCATATGTTCAGATCCTTTATGCATATTAATACCCCTCTGATTATGAACATGAATATGATTGGTGAGTAGTTACGTTTGTTCCTAAGGACATGAGAGAAGTCTTGCTATAAAGTAGTCATATGAATTTGGTATCCGTTCGATATTTCGATGAGATGTATGTTGTCTCTCCTCTAGTGGTGTCATGTGAACGTCGACTACATGACACTTCACCATTGTTTGGGCCTAGGGGAAGGCATTGGGAAGTAATAAGTAGATGATGGGTTGATAGAGTGACAGAAGCTTAAACCCTAATTCATGAGTTGCTTCGTAAGGGGCTGATTTGGATCCATATGTTTCATGCTATGGTTAGGTTTACCTTAATACTTCTTTTGTAGTTGCAGATGCTTGCAAGAGGGGTTAATAATAAGTGGGATGCTTGTCCAAGGAAGGGCAGTACCCAAGCACTGGTCCACCCACATATCAAATTATCAAAGTACCGAACGCGAATCATATGAGCATGATGAAAACTAGCTTGACGATAATTCCCATGTGTCCTCGGGAGCATTTTCCTTTATATAAGAGTTTGTCCAGGCTTGTCCTTTGCTACAAAAAGGATTGGGCCATCTTTCTGCACCTTATTTACTTTTATTACTTGTTATCCATCACAAATTAACTTATCACAAAACTATCTGTTACCGATAATTTCAGTGCTTGCAGAGAATACCTTACTAAAAACTGCTTATCATTTCCTTCTTCTCCTCATTGGGTTCGACAATCTTACTTATCGAAAGGACTACAATAGATCCCCTATACTTGTGAGTCATCAGATAGCTAGCATGATGTTTTGATGGCTTGCCCTTTTTTTTATATCGTTGCTATGCTAGATTATTGCACATCTCGGTACACTGCCGGAAGCATTCATATAGTCATAGTCTGTTCTAGTATCGAGTTGTAATTCTTGAGTTGTAAGTAAATAAAAGTGTGATGATCATCATTATTAGAGCATTGTCTCAATTGAGGAAAGGATGATGGAAGATATGATTCCCTCACAAGTTGGGATGAGTCTCTGGAGTTTATAAAAAAATAAAAGTGGCCAAAGAAGCCCAAATAAAAAATAAAAGAGGCCAAAGAAGCCCGAACAAAAAATGGGAGAAAGGAGAGAAGGGACAATGTTACTATCCTTTTTGCACACTTGTGCTTTGAAGTAGCACCATGATCTTCATGATAGAGAGTCTCCTATGTTGTCACTTTCATATACTAGTGGGAATTTTTGATTATAGAACTTGGCTTGTATATTCCAATGATGGGCTTCCTCAAATTTCCCTAGGTCTTTGTGAGCAAGCAAGTTGGATGCACACCCACTTAGTTTCTATTTTGAGCTTTCATACACCTATAGCTCCAGTGCATCTATTGCATGGCAATCCCTACTCACTCAAATTGATATCTATTGATGGGCATCTCCATAGCCTGTTAATACGCCTAGTTGATGTGAGACTTTCTCCTTCTTTTTGTCTTATCCACAACCGCCATATTCTATTCCACCTATAGTGATATATCAATGGCTCACGCTCATGTATTGCGTGAAAAGTTGAAAAAGTTTGAGAACATCAAAAGTATGAAACAATTGCTTGGCTTGTCATCGGGGTTGTGCATGATAATATACTTTCTGTGATGAAGATGGAGCATAGCAACACTATATGATTTCGTAGGGGTAACTTTCTTTTGCCATGTTATTTTGAGAAGACATGATTGCTTTATTAGTATGCTTGAAGTATTATAGTTTTTATGTCAATATTAAACTTTTGTTTTTAATCTTATGATATTCATGCCATAATAAAGAAGATTACATGGACAAATATGTTGGGTAGCATTACACATAAAAAGTTCTATTTTTATCATTTACCTACTCGAGGACGAGCAGGAAATAAGCTTGGGGATGCTTGATATGTCTCCAATGTATCTATAATTTTGACTGTTCCATGCTATTATATTATCTGTTTTGGATGTTTCATATGCATTAATATTCTATTTTATATTATTTTTGGGACTAACCTATTGACCTAGAGCCCAGTGGCAGTTTTTGCTTTTTTCCTTTTGGGGGTTTTACAGAAAAGGAATATCAAACAGAGTCCAAACGGAATAAAAATTTCGCGTTCATTTTTCTTGGACTAGAACACACCCGGAAGACTTGGAGACGGGGCCAGAGGAGTCCCAAGGGTCCCACAAGCCCTCAGGGAGCGCCCTAGGGGGAGCCCCTGCCTTGTGGAAACCTCGGGAGTCCCCCAACCTAATCTTTGCACTATAAATTCCAAAATATTCCCCCAACATCAGAGGCATCCACAAAAAATACTTTTTCGCTGCCGCTAGCCTCTGTTCCCGTGAGTGTCCATCTTAGGGCCTTTTCCGGTACCCTGCCGGAGGAGGATTAGATCACGAAAGCCCTCTACATCAACCTTGCTGCCCTTCCGATGAAGCGTGAGTAGTTTACCATAGACCTAAGGGTCCATAGCTAGTAGCTGGATGGCTTCTTCTCTCTCATTGATGTTCAATACAATGTTCTCCTCAATGTTCTTGGAGTTCTATCCGATGTAATATTCTTTTGCGGTGTGTTTGTCGAGATCCGACAAATTGTGGATTTATGATCAGATTATCTATGAATATTATTTGAGTCTTCTCTGAACTCTTTTATGCATGATTAAATATCATTGTATTTCTCTTCAAATTATCGGTTTGGTTTGGCCAACTAGATTGGTTCTTCTTACAATGGGAGAGGTGCTTAGTTTTGGGTTCAATCTTGCGGTGTCCTCACCCATTGACATTAATAGGGCTAGTGAGGCACGTATTGTATTGTTTCCATCAAGGAAAAAAGATGGAGTTTATATCATATTGCTTGAGTTTATCCCTCTACATCATGTTATATTACATAAGGCGTTAGTCCATCCTTATGAACTTGATACTCTACTAAATGCATGCTGGATAGCGGTTGATGTGTGGAGTAATAGTAGTAGATGCAGGCAGGGGCTGGTCTACTTGTCACGGACGTGATGCTATATTCATGATCGTTGCCTTAGATATCGTCATAATTACGCGCTTTTCTATCAATTGCTCGATAGTAATTTGTTTGCCCACCGTATGTTTTCTTTCAAGAAAGAAGCCTCTAGTGAAACCTATGGCCCCCGGTGTTAGTGTCAAAACCGGTAGATCTCGGGTAGGGGGTCCCGAACCGTGCGTCTGAGGTTTGAAGGTAACAGGAGGTAGGGGACACGATGTTTACCCAGGTTTGGGCCCTCTTAATGGAGGTTACAAGAGTTGATCTACCTCGAGATCGTAATGGCTAAACCCTACATGTCTAGCCTGTATGATTTTTTGTTGCCTCTACGGACTAAACCCTCTTGTTTATATAGACACCAGAGAGGGCTAGGGTTGTACAGAGTCGGTTTATAGAGAAAGGAAACTACACAGCCGGACGCCAAGCTTGCCATCCACGCAAAGGAGAGTCACATCGGGACACAGGGGAAGGCCTTCTATCTTGTATCTTCATGGCCCATCAGTACGGCCCACGTCACATAGCCCGACCATCCGAGGACCCCTTACTCCAGGACTCCCTTAGTAGCCCCTGAACTTGCCTTCAATGACGATGTAGTATCCGGCTTTGCAAGGCGGGTTCTTCATTATACTTCAGATCGACGATAGTTTGGCTCCTCATTGAATATCATATTCTATTGATTCTTTGCTATCGTCGCCTCGGCTTCCATGTGTCAAACGAATGCGAATGGTCTAGGTGTTTTTTTACAAATAACCCCTTGACCGCGCAGGGAAGGAGTCTATTTAAGGAGATTAGATCTCAGACGTCATTCCACACCATGCGGAAATCATTAGAACTCGCCATAGGAAATCGTCCAAACATGGCAGGCGTTCCTAGCTCTTCCTCATGTCCCCACGACCCTCAAAAAGGCGACTGGGAAAGCTGCTTGGTGTCCCGCGCCCATCTGACCGAACTCCAGTCGCAGGGATATCTTCCTCCCGCGGATCTTGTTTCTGTTCGGGCTGGATTAACTTCTCTCAATGGTGAAGCCTTGGCGGAGTATTTCCCCAATCCTGCTAAAGAGGAGCGGTTGTGCTTCGTATCCTTCCTTTTGGGAGGCATAGGATTCCCTATCCACCCTTTCCTTAGAGGTCTCCTAGAGTATTGCGGCCTCCAACTGCACAATCTGACGCCAGGCTCTATCCTGCATATCGCGGGCTTCGTTGCTCTTTGCGAGCTGTTCCTAGGTTGTGAGGCTCATTTCGAGCTATGGCGGAAATTTTTCTGCCTCGTCCCCCGCTCCCAAAAGGGATCTATATTCAAGGTGGGTGGCGCCTAAGTATGGCGCATAGCTAGGACAGGATACCTGTCCGGCACTCTGAAGAAGGCATACGAAGAGTGGCCCTCGGAATGGTTTTATATTGAAGACATCGTTCTTCCAGACCCAATCTGGCGCGGACTTCCCAAATTCTCCAATGCTCCTTTAAAGAAGTGCACCATGCAATTATCCTTGAAGCCTCGAGGAAGAAGACAGTGCGGAGGTCAAGAGGATGGCAAGCAAGATCAGAGTGCTTGCCAACTTCGGGTTGTCTATAATCGAGGTAATGGCGATTTCAATAACGTGGTGCCTTCAGCCGCTCCAATCTATGGGTTTCCCTCTGTGGAATTACAATGAGGAGGACGATGCCTCCCATTGTCTATGCAAGTGTCCGGACAATTTTGCCACCCTGGCCACCATCTTAGCTGACCTTTACAAAGGGGAGAAGGAAGACTTCACTCGCTTGAAATGTCAGGAAGGTTTTTCCATGTATAGCCCCATCGACTGGGTGAGTTTTTCTTTGATTATTGGCCTTTACTCAATCTCTTTCCTGGGTTATGCTAGTCGAATTTAATCCGACTATTTTTTATAGGAGTGGAGAAAGGTCGTCGAGGGGATCTACAGCCCCGCTCCGCAGCTAGAGGACCATGTTCGAGACCTGGATCCCGGATTTAAAGAGGATCCAGATATATTTATAGAACTTAAGGAGGGGGTCTTTTATCAGGCGAGCTACGACGGCACGGAAGTGGCTATTATAGCCGATTATCCCGGCCTTCTCCCCTCCTCCCATGTAAGTACCCAGTGGACGTATCCTCCAAAAGAGTTTTCCTATTGCACCTCACCCACCGCACTGTCTCATGCTCCAAAGGGGTAGCGCTCGTCTCGCCGAGCTGTATCAGGGGCGTCCTCTAAGAAGGCAACGCCCACGTAGGGCGGGTCTTTGAAAAGAAAGGCGAACGATGATAATACCGGCCCCCACCTTCACCAAAGAGGTATAGTTTTTGACATGCACTCGGCGAATAGACCGAATCATGACTTTTTCCTATGGGCCATATTTTTAGGAACAACATAAGCCGAACTGTATCCGGGGACCTTGCCGGCCATGCGTCGACCCATCCGGCCCCGGACCGTACCACGAGGTCTAGTGTTGATACTGGCACAGTGCCAGATTGTCATCTCCAGGAGGATTCAGATAATGTATCCGTCACCAATTCCGAAGTGGAGAGCGCAATGAATCATCAACAGCGGAAAGAGGCCATGCACGACCCAAGTTTCACCGAAGAGGTCTTCAACGCCCTCAGCTCTGCGGATGCATATATTTGGGCTGCTCAGGATGGACTTGCCGGAGACACCCACCAGCTTTCAAAGGATATGCAGGTAAAAAACTTTGAGTAGATTCAGTAGTCATATGTCAGTAGCCCCTGAGACTTGAAGAAGTTGGGCCAACTGATTTAAGGGTCGTTATATCATCAGGTACTCATGACGAAAAATAATGCACTGTCCAAGGAGCTTTAAGAATGTCGGACCAAGCTAACTGTCACCGCCGAACTGGAAAGTTTGAAAAAATCCAAGGAGGCACCTAATGGTAAGTGATACGCCTCCAATGTATCTATAATTTTTTTATTGTTCCATGCTATATTATATTCTGTTTTGGACATTATTGGGCTTTATCATACACTTTTATATTATTTTTGGGACTAACCTATTAACCGGAGGCCCAGCCCAGAATTGCTGTTTTTTTTTGCCTATTTTAGAGTTTCGCAGAAAAAGAATATCAAACGGAGTCCAAACAGAATGAAACCTTCGAGAACGTGACTTTTTGGAACGAACGTGATCCAGAGGACTTGGACCCTACGTCAAGAAAGCAACCAGGAAGGCACGAGGTAGGGGGTGTGCCTACCCCCCCAAGCGCGCCCTCCACCCTCGTGGGGCCCACGTTGCTCCACCGCCGCACTTCTTCCTCCTATATATACCTACGTACCCCCAAACTACCAAATACGGAGCAAAAACCCTAATTCCACCGCCGCAACCTTCTGTACCCGCGAGATCCCATCTTGGGGCCTTTTCCGGAGCTCCGCCGGAGGGGGCATCGATCATGAAGGGCTTCTACATCAACACCATAGCCTCTCCGATGATGTGTGAGTAGTTTACCTCAGACCTTCGGGTCCATAGTTATTAGCTAGATGACTTGTTCTCTCTTTTTTGATCTCAATACAATGTTCTCCCCCTCTCTTGTGGAGATCTGTTCGATGTAATCTTCTTTTGCGGTGTGTTTGTTGAGACCGATGAATTGTGGGTTTATGATCAAGTTTATCTATGAACAATATTTGAATCTTCTCTGAATTCTTTTATGTATGATTGGTTATATTTGCAAGTCTCTTCGAATTATCAGTTTGGTTTGGCCTACTAGATTGATCTTTCTTGCAATGGGAGAAGTGCTTAGCTTTGGGTTCAATCTTGCGGTGTCCTTTCCCAGTGACAGTAGGGACAGCAAGGCACGTATCGTATTGTTGCCATCGAGGATAACAAGATGGGGTTTATATCATATTGCATGAGTTTATCCCTCTACATCATGTCATCTTGCTTAAAGCGTTAATCTGTTCTTTTGAACTTAATACTCTAGATGCATGCTGGATAGCAGTCGATGTGTGGAGTAATAGTAGTAGATGCAGGCAGGAGTCGGTCTACTTGTCTCGGACGTGATGCCTATATACATGATCATACCTAGATATTCTCATAACTATGATCAATTCTGTCCATTGCTCAACAGTAATTTGTTCACCCACCGTAATACTTATGCTCTCGAGAGAAGCCACTAGTGAAACCTATGGCCCCGGGTCTATTTTCTATCATATTAATCTTCCATCAACAAGCTACTTCTTGCACCATTTTTATTTTGCTTTATTTACTTTCCATCTTTATCATAAAAATATCAAAAATATTATCTTACCATATCTATCATATCTCACTTTCGTAAGTGACCGTGAAGGGATTGTGAGGGAGTCCTGGATCAAGGGGTCTGCGGACAGCCGGACTATATCCTTTGGCTGGGCTGTTGGACTCTAAAAATACAAGATTGAAGACTTCGTCCTGTGTCCGGATGGGACTCTCCTTGGTGTGGAAGGCAAGCTTGGCAATACGGATATGTAGATCTCCTTCCTTGTAACCGACTCTATGTAACCCTAGCCCCCTCCGGTGTCTATATAAACCGGAGGGTTTTAGTCCGTAGGACAACAGTCATACCATAGGCTAGCTTCTAGAGTTTAGCCTCTGCGATCTCGTGGTAGATCAACTCTTGTAATACTCATATCATCAAGATCAATCAAGCAGGAAGTAGGGTATTACTCCATCGAGAGGGCCCGGACCTGGGTAAACATCGTGTCCCCGCCTCGTGTCACCATCCGCCTTAGACGCACAGTTCGGGACCCCCTACCCGAGATCCGCCGGTTTTGACACCGACATTGGTGCTTTCGTTGAGAGTTCCATTGTGCCGTCACCGTAAGGCTTGATGGCTCGTTCGATCATCGGTAACGATGCGGTCCAGGGTGAGGTTTTCCTCCTCGGGCAGATCTTCGTATTCGGCGGCTTTGCACTACGGGCCAACTCGCTTGGCCATCTAGAGCAGATCGAGAGCTACGCCCCTGGCCATTAGGTCAGGTTCGGAAACTTAAACTACACTGCCAACATCCGTGGAGACTTGATCTTCGACGGATTCGAGCCCATGTCAGGTGCGCCGCACAATCACGACGAGCATGACATAACTCTGCCGTCGGAAAGTGTTCGGGAGATCACACCTGCAACTACTCCGGCCCTCAATCCGGAGCAAATCGCGCCATCCGAGGATGGGGGGATAGACCCCGCCATGGGGGCCGCACTCTCAGTGGCGATGGAGTCAGATACTAACTTCACCCCGTACGATAGTCGTGTTGCCGAACCACTGGATTTGTCTCCGGCCACGGACTCTGAGCCGCCTGCGTCCGTACCTATCGAATCCGATTGGGTGCCGATCATGGAGTTCACCTCCGCGGATATCTTACAGCACTCACCTCTCGGCGACGTGATAAATTCATTAAGGTCTCTCTCCTTGTCAGGAGATCCTTGGCCGAACTATGTCCGGCTAGAATGGGATGTGGACGACGAAGAAATTCGCTGCCCATGCACCACCCACTTAGTAGCCTCTGTCGACGATTTAACCGACATGCTCGATTTCGACTCTGAAGACATCGACGGTATGGACGACGTTGCAGGAGAGGAACAGGAACCAGTGCCCACAGGGCGCTGGACAGCCACTTCACCACATGACATATACACGGTGGATACACCCAAAGAAAACAATGACGAAGAACGACAGGATACAGCGAAGAATAGCTCCCTCAAGAAGCAAGCAAAGCGTCGGCATAGGCGCCGCTCAAAATCCCGTCTTGGCAAAAACAGCGATAACAGCGCAAGAGAAAATAACACTCCAGTCGACTCCAGAGGAAACGCCGACCACATTGACCCAGCAGCAAAACACGATGAAACTACAAACGGCAAACATAGTATGGATCCGATGTCCGAACATAGCGACGCCGAGGATAAGCCTCATCAACCCCCCTCTGGGGAGGAAAACAGTCCGGACGAAGATGCACACATCCTCCCAGAAAGGCACTTGGAACAAGAGAACCTCTATAGAAGGCTTATTGCCACATCGAGGAGTCTGAAGAAGCAGAAGCAAAGGCTAAAGGCCGCACAAAATACACTCAACAGCAGGTGGAACAAAGTGCTCGACAACGAAGAAAAGTATGGTGGAAGTTACCACACAAAGAGCTATCCAAAGCGCAAGCTATTACCTGAATTCGACAATGAGGCCGTAGAGCCCACACAGCCGAAAAATAAAATGGCCAACCGGCCGGATTAACCACCTTGTGGCCGCGATAGAGCGGCTAACAAGGACGCACATAAGTCAACACACGATCTACGTGAGGACTTGCGCCAAAAATCCAGTATGACCAGATCCATCTATGGATCTAGGAAGCGCGCTCCGACACAAAATCAAAACCGAATACTACAACCGTCTGAACGCCATGATACATCCAAATATAGGGGTGCCGCACACCCCCTATGTTTCACCGATGAGGTGCTGGACCACGAATTTCTAGAAGGATTCAAACCAGTGAACATAAAGGCGTATGACGGGACCACAGACCCTGGGGTCTGGATTGAGGACTTTATCCTCCATATCCATATGGCTCACGGAGATGATCTCCACGCCATCAAGTACTTGCCCCTCAAGCCTAAAGGACCATCTCGACACTGTCTGAAAAGCCTCCCCGAAAACTCAATTGGAAGTTGGGAGGAGCTCGAGGATGCTTTTCGGGCTAATTTTCAAGGGACCTATGTCCGACCTCTGGATGTAGACGATTTAAGTCATATAATTCAACAGCCGGGAGAGTCAGCCCGAAAGCTTTGGAACAGGTTTCTCACTAAGAAGAACCAAATCGTCGTCTGCTCGGACACTGAAGCCTTAGCAGCTTTCAAGCACAGCGTCCGAGACGAATGGCTCGCCAGACACCTCGGCCAAGAAAAACCAAGAACAATGGCAGCCCTGACAAGCCTCATGACCCACTTTTGCGCGGACGAAGATAGTTGGTTAGCCCGCAGTAGCACCCGCGACCCAAGCACATCCGAAGTCAGGGATGGCAATGGAAAATCACGACGCAGTAAAAGCAAGCGTCGAAATAAAGAAGATAGTCTAGATAATACGGCGGTAAACGCCAGATTCAGGGGCTCTCGACCAGGTCAGCGGAAAAAGCCTTTCAAAGGCAGCAGAGATGGACCGTCCAGCCTAAACAAGATTCTAGACAAACTATGTCAGATTCATGGCACCCCCAATAAACCTGCAAATCACACCCACAGAGAATGCTGGGTCTTCAATCAGGCCGGTAAGCTAAACGCCAAACACAAGGGGAGGGAGACACCAAGTGAAGAGGAGGAAGAACCTCGCCAACAAAGCACTGGAGGACAGAAAAAATTCCCACTAGAGGTTAAAACAGTGAACATGATCCATGTGACGAAGAGGAGAAGCAAACATGCACTCCGAGACATACGTGCCGTAGAGCCCGTCACCCCTAAGTTCAACCCCTGTTTGGCCTACCCGATCACTTTTGGTCGCAGGGATCACCCCACAAGCATCCGGCATGAAGGATTGGCTGCCTTGGTGTTAGACCCAATAATAAACGGATACCATCTCACACGAGTCCTTATGGACGGCGGCAGTGGTCTAAATCTGATATATCAGGACACAGTCCGCAAAATGGGGATAGACCCGACAAAAATCAGCCACGGTAATACTACCTTCAAGGGAGTAATACCAGGCCCAGAGGCCCGCTCCATGGGCTCTCTAATACTAGAGGTTGTATTCGGTTCACCCGACAACTACCGAAGTGAGAAGTTAGACTTCGACATTGCTCCATTCTGAAGCGGCTATCAAGCACTACTCAAAAGAACAGCTTTCGCTCGTTTTAATGCGGTACCACATTATGCTTCTCTTAAGCTTAAGATGCCTGGTCCACGTGGCACCATCACAGTTAGTGGAAATATTGAGCATTCTCTACGCACGGAAGAACGTGCGGTGACTTTAACAGCCGAGCACTAGACGGCCTCACCAACTAGAATAGATGACAGGTCGTCAAGACCGCGGACACGGTTAGACGAGTCCGGCGCATCACTAGATATACCTGAGATTGGTTTGATGGTTAAACCCTCAAAGACGGTACCAGGGGCTTCCTGCGTGTAATCAGGGCTAGTTCGGCTCAACTTGACTTATCTTGAATTTTAATGGTTTATTGAGAATAACCAATTTTTTTGGCACAACAACTTTCACCTAAGTTCTTCTATTTTACAGATGACAATCATGCTACACCTGTCCAGGACACGGCACAACAGAGACACAGGCGCAGACGTGCAACAGGGACCCGCTCAAAGGTTTCTTTTCAGATTAAGATCCTGCGTCAACCTTTTTTACTGTCTCTTGTTGTTCACATACTCCGGATACTCAATACAACCGATAAGGATGCTGGCATTATTGGCATTTTTCCACATCAGAATATTGCACGTACCTGTACACTTGGGGTTTATTATTAAGGGCATTGTTCAGCCCAGAATATGTTATAAAGACCGAATACCTTAGGGAGTGTTCGGCGTCGCGAGTTTGGCCTTATATGCATCAGCTCCGAATCATGTCTTTGGTCAAATGTTGGGTTTGCCCGGCTCCCGTGTTTTGCTACCTTACGTTCCGCTCTATTGGCTAAGGCGGCACCAGGAGAACTACTGCGATTGTGCCCTGGTTCATCCAGATGAGCACCTCAGTAGAGAAAGCCAAAAACTGACTGTCATGATAAAGCGTGAGACTGGTCAACCACTCGATGACTTAGCGGAATCTTAGGGATTCCTCCGCATTAACGAAGGGCCGTTTCGCAGTCATGTACGTACGCGCACCGTATTCGGACGAGCACGGAGGTACCAGGGGCTATATAGTAGTCCCACCGTCAAACTCCTATGGCTAAGTGAAAGTGTTAAAGCAATATAGTCTGATTGCCTTGTTCGCTGCGCCACCACCTCCTTAATGGATTGATACGTCTCCAACGTATCTACAATTTTTGATTGCTCCATGCTATATTATCTACTGTTTTGGACTATATTGGGCTTTATTTTCCACTTTTATATTATTTTTGGGACTAACCTATTAACCGGAGGCCCAGCCCAGAATTGCTGTTTTTTGCCTATTTTAGTGTTTCGAAGCAACAAAATATCAAACGGAATAAAATCTTCGGGAACGTGATTTTCTCACCGAACGTGATCCAGGAGACTTGGACCCTGCTCCAAGGAACAAAAGAGGCGGTCACGAGGGTGAGGGGCGCCCCCCCTAGGGCGCGCCCCCTGCCTCATGGGCCCCTCGTTGCTCCTCCGGCGTACTTCTTCCTCCTATATATACACACGTACCCCCAAACGATCGGAACAGGAGCCAAAAACCTAAATTCACCACCGCAACTTTCTGTATCCACGAGATCCCATCTTGGGGCCTCTTCCGGAGCTCCGCCGGAAGAGGGCCGTCGTCACGAAGGGCTTCTACATCACCATAGCCCCTCCGATGAAGTGTGAGTAGTTTACCTCAAACCTTCGGGTCCATAGTTAGTAGCTAGATGGCTTCTTGTCTCTCTTTGAATCTCAATACAAAGTTCTCCCCCTCTCTCATGGAGATCTATTCGATGTAATCTTCTTTTTGCGGTGTGTTTGTTGAGACCGATGAATTGTGGGTTTATGATCAAGTCTATCTATGAATAATATTTGAATCTTCTCTGAATGCTTTTATGCATGATTGGTTATCTTTGCAAGTCTCTTCGAATTATCCATTTGGTTTGGCCAACTAGATTGGTAGTTCTTGCCATGGGAGAAGTTCTTAGCTTTGGGTTCGATCTTGTGGTGTCCTTTCCCAGTGACAGAAGGGGCAGCAAGGCACGTATTGCATCGTTGCCATCGAGGATAACAAGATGGGGTTTATTTCGTATTGCATGAATTTATCTCTCTACATCATGTCATCTTGCTTAAGGCGTTACTCTGTTTTTAACTTAATATCTAGATGCATGCTGGATAGCGGTCGATGAGTGGAGTAATAGTAGTAGATGCAGAATCGTTTCGGTCTACTTGTCACGGACGTGATGCCTATATACATGATCATGCCTAGATATTCTCATAATTATGCTCAATTCTATCAATTACTCAATAGTAATTTGTTCACCCACCGTAGAATACTTATGCTCTTGAGAGAAGCCACTAGTAAAACCTATGGCCCCCGGGTCTATTCTCATCATATCAATCTCCATCACTTTAATATTGTTTTGCTATTTACTTTGCATCTTTATACCAAAAATACCAAAAATATTCTATCTATCAGATCTCACTCTCGTAAGTGACCGTGAAGGGCTTGACAACCTCTAATCGCGTTGGTTGCGAGTAGCTATCGTTTTGTGCAGGTACGAGGGACTTGAGCATGGCCTCCTACTGGATTGATACCTTGGTTCTCAAAAACTGAGGGAAATACTTATGCTACTCTGCTGCATCATCCCTTCCTCTTCGGGGAAAACCAACGCAAGCTCAAGACGTAGCAAGAAGGATTTCTGGCGCCGTTGCCCGGGAGTCTGCGCAAAAGCCAACATACCAAGTACCCATCACAATCCCTATCTCTCGCATTACATTATTTGCCATTTGCCTCTCGTTTTCCTCTCCCCCATTTCACCCTTGCTGTTTTATTCGCCCTCTCTCTCTATCCTACCTCTCTATTTGCCTCTTTTGCCCGTTTGCTCTTGTTTGCTCATGTGTTAGATTGCTTGTTTGTCGCGATAGCTCAAGATACTACTAAATTGTGTGACTTCACCAATACCAATAATAATGATTTCCTTAGCACTCCGATTGCTCCTCTTACCGATGCTGAATCTTCTGAAATTAATACTGCATTGTTGAATCTTGTTATGAAAGATCAATTCGCCGACCTTCCTAGTGAAGATGCCGCTACTCATCTGAATAGCTTCGTTGATTTATATGATACGCAAAAGAAAAAAGATGTCAATAACGATGTCGTTAAATTGAAGCTATTTCCTTTTTCTCTTAGAGATCATGCTAAATCTTGGTTTTCGTCTTTGCCTAAGAATAGTATTGATTCATGGAACAAGTGCAAAGATGCTTTTATCTCTAAGTATTTTCCTCCTGCTAAGATCATCTCTCTTAGAAACGATATTATGAAATTTAAACAACTTGATCATGAACATGTTGCACAAGCTTGGGAGAGAATGAAATTAATGATACGTAATTGCCGTACTCATGGTTTGAATTTGTGGATGATTATACAGAATTTTTATGCCGGATTGAATTTTGCTTCTAGAAATCTTTTAGATTCGGCTGCGGGAAGTTATGGAAATCACTTTAGGAGATGCTACTAAACTCCTAGATAATATTAGGGTTAATTATTCTCAATGGCACACTGAAAGATCATCTAATAAAAAAGTGCATGCGATAGAAGAAATTAATGTGTTGAGTGGAAAGATGGATGAACTTATGAAATTATTTGCTACTAAGAGTGTTTCTTCTGATCCTAATGATATGCCTTTGTCTACTTTGATTGAGAATAACAATGAATCTATGGGTGTGAATTTTTTTGGTAGGAATAATTTTGGTAACAACGCTTATAGAGGGAATTTTAATCCTAGGCCATATCCTAGTAATCCTTCTAATAATTTTGGGAATTCCTACAACAAATCTTATGGAAATTATAATAAGATGCCCTCTGATTTTGAATCTAATATTAAAGAATTTATTTCTTCGCAAAAGAATTTTGATGCTATGATTGAAGAAAAATTGCTTAAGATTCATGATTTGGCTAGGAATGTTGATAGAATTGCTCTTGATGTTGATGCTTTGAAACTTAGATCTATTCCACCTAAGCATGATATCAATGAGTCTCTTAAATCCATGCGAATTTCAATTGATGAGTGTAAAGAAAGAACCGCTAGGATGCGTGCTTCCAAAGATGCCTTTATTAAACCGTGTTCTTCCAGTTTTCCTATGAAAATAATGATGAAGATCTAAAAGTTATTGGTGTGTCTCCAATTAAATCTTTATTTTGCAATATGAATCTTGATGAAACTGAATATGATCTTCCTTTACCTAGAAGGCGTTTTAAAAATTCGGAGTATTTATATCTTAATGATGAAATTGATGAAAGTGGGATTGAAAGAACTAAACATCTAGATGTTGCTAAACCCACTATATTGGATTTCAAGGAATTTAATTATGAAAGTTGCTCTTTAATTGATTGTATTTCCTTATTGCAATCTGTGCTAAATTCTCCACATGCTTATAGTTGAAATAAAGCCTTCACCGAACATATTGTTGATGCTTTGATGCAATCTTATGAAGAAAAACTTGAGTTGAAAGTTTCTATTCCTAGAAAACTCTATGATGAGTGGGAACCAACTATGAAAATTAAAATTGAAGATCATGAGTTTTATGCTTTGTGTGATTTGGGTGCTAGTGTCTCTACTATTCCCAAGACTTTGTGTGATTTACTAGATTTCCATAATTTTGATGATTGCTCTCTAAACTTGCATCTTGTGGATTCCACTATTAAGAAACCTATGGGAAGAATTAATGATGTTCTTATTGTTGCAAATAGGAATTATGTGCCCGTAGATTTCATTGTTCTTGATATAGATTGCAATCCTTCTTGCCCTATTATTCTTGGTAGACCTTTCCTTAGAACGGTTGGTGCGATTATTCATATGAAGGAAGGGAATATTAGATTTCAATTTCCATTAAAAAGGGCATGGAACACTTTCCAAGAAAGAAAATAAAATTACCATATGAAACTATCATGAGAGCCACTTATGGATTGCCTACCAAAGATGGCAATACCTAGATCTATTCTTGCTTGTTATGCCTAGCTAGGGGCGTTAAACGATAGCGCTTGTTGGGAGGCAACCCAATTTTATTTTTATTCCTTGCTATTTGCTCCTGTTTAGTAATAAATAAATTATCTAGCCTCTGTTTTGGTTTTTTTTGTTTAATTATTGTTTGTGCCAAGTAGAACCGTTGGGAAGACTTGGGGAAAGTCTTGTTGAACTTGCTGTAAAAAACAGAAACTTTAGCGCTCACGAGAACTGCTGTCGTTTTTATTTGAAGAGTGCTATTTAGTTAATTCTTTTTGCAGATGATTAATAGATAAATTCCTCACGTCCAGCAATTTATTTTAGAATTTTTGGGGTTTCAGATCTTGCGCTAGCTACAGATTACTACAGACTGTTCTGTTTTTGACAGATTCTGTTTTTCGTGTGTTGTTTGCTTATTTTGATGAATCTATGGCTAGTAAAATAGTTTATAATCCATAGAGAAGTTGGAATACAGTAGGTTTAACACCAATATAAATAAATAATGAGTTCATTACAGTACCTTGAAGTGGTATTTTGTTTTCTTTCGCTAACGGAGCTCACGAGTTTTCTATTTTGAGTTTTGTGTTGTGAACTTTTCAAGTTTTGGGTAAGAATTGGTGGATTATGGAACAAGGAGTGGCAAGAGCCTAAGCTTGAGGATGACCATTGCACCCCCAAGATGATCCAAGGACACCAAAAAGTCAAAGCTTGGGGATGCCTCGGAAGGCATCCCCTCTTTTCGTCCATTTCCATCGGTAACTTTACTTGGAGCTATATTTTTATTCACCAACATGATATGTGTTTTGTTTGGAGCGTCTTGTATTATTTGTGTCTTTGTTTGCTAGTATACCACAATCATCCTTGCTGTACACACCTTTTGAGAGAGCCATACATGAATTAAAATTTGAGAGAATACTCTATGTGCTTCACTTATATCTTTTGAGCTAAATAGTTTTGCTCTATGTACTTCACTTATATCTTTTAAGCGTTATAATTTTGCTCTATGTGCTTCACTTAGATCTTTTAGAGCACGGTGGTGGATTTGTTTTAAAGAAACTATTGATCTCTCATGCTTCACTTAAATTATTTTGAGAGTCTCTTAATAGCATGGTAATTTGCTTAATAATAATATGCTTGGTATTCAAGATTTGTGAAACTTTCTTTTGAGTGTGTTGAATACTAAGAAAAGATTGAAGCATGATAAATTTTTTTAGATATGGAGGTGATAATACTAAAGTCATGCTAGTTGAGTAGTTGAATTTAAAGAATACCTATGTTGAAGGTTGTGATTCCCGTAGCATGCACGTATGGTGAACCGTTATGTGATGAAGTCGGAGCATGATTTATTTATTGAATTGTCTTCCTTATGAGTGGCGGTCGGGGACGAGTGATGGTCTTTTCCTACCAATCTATCCCCTAGGAGCATGCGCGTAGTACTTTGCTTTGATAACTTCTAGATTTTTGCAATAAGTATATGAGTTCTTTATGACTAATGTTGAGTCCATGGATCATACGCACTCTCACCCTTCCACCTTTGCTAGCCTATCTAATACCGCGCACCTTTCGCCCGTATCATACACCTACCATATACCTTCCTCAAAACAGCCACCATACCTACCTATTATGGCATTTTCATAGCCATTCCGAGATATATTGCCATGCAACTTTCCACCGTTCCATTTATTATGACACACTCCATCATTCTCATATTGCATATCCCGGTACACCGCCGGAGGCATTCATATAGAGTCATATTTTGTTCTAAGTATCGAGTTGTAATTGTTGAGTTGTAAGAAAAATAAAATTGTGATGATCATCATTATTAGAGCATTGTCCCAGTGAGGAAAGAATGATGGAGACTATGATTCCCCCACAAGTCGGGATGAGACTCCGGACGAAAAAAAGAGGCCAAAGAAGCCCAAATAAAAAAAGGCCATAAAAAAGAGAAAGGCCATATATAAAAAAAATGAGAGAAAAGGGACAATGTTACTATCCTTTTACCACACTTGTGCTTCAAAGTAGCACCATGATCTTCATAGTAGAGAGTCTCTCATGTTATCACTTTCATATACTAGTGGGAATTTTACATTATAGAACTTGGCTTGTATATTCCAATGATGGGCTTCCTCAAATTGCCCTAGGTCTTCATGAGCAAGCAAGTTGGATACACACCCACTTAGTTCCTTTTTGAGCTTCCATATACTTATAGCTCTAGTGCATCCGTTGCATGGCAATCCCTACTCACTCACATTGATATCTATTGATGGGCATCTCCATAGCTCGTTGATACGCCTAGTTGATGTGAGACTATCTTCTCCCTTTTTGTCTTCTCGACAACCACCATTCTATTCCACCCATAGTGCTATATCCATGGCTCACGCTCACGTATTGCGTGAAGATTGAAAAAGTTAGAGTATGAAACAATTGCTTGGCTTGTCATCGGGGTTGTGCATGATTTAAATACTTTGTGTGGGGAAGATGAAGCATAGCCAGACTATATGATTTTGTAGGGATAACTTTCTTTGGCCATGTTATTTTGAGAAGACATAATTGCTTTGTTTATTATTTCTTATGTCAATATAAACCTTTGTCTTGAATCTTTCTAATCTGAATATTCATACCACAATTAAGAAGATTTCAATTGAAATTATGCCAAGTAGCACTCCACATCAAAAATTCTCTTTTTATCATTTACCTACTCGAGGACGAGCATGAATTAAGCTTGGGGATGCTTGATACGTCTCCAACGTATCTATAATTTTTGATTGTTCCATGCTATATTATATTCTGTTTTGGCATTATTGGGCTTTATTATACACTTTTATATTATTTTTGGGACTAACCTATTAACCGGAGGCCTAGCCCAGAATTGCTGTTTTTTTTTCCTATTTCAGTGTTTCGAAGAAACGGAATATCAAACGGAGTCCAAACGGAATAAAATCTCCGGGAACATGATTTTCTCACCGAACGTGATCTAGGAGACTTGGACCCTGCTCCAAGGAAGAAAAGAGGCGGTCACGAGGGTGGGGGCGCCCCCCCTAGGGTGCGCCCCCTGCCTCGTGGGCCCCTCGTTGCTCCTCTGGCGTACTTCTTCCTCCTATATATACACACGTACCCCATACGATCAGAACAGGAGCCAAAAACCTAATTCCACCGCCATAACTTTATGTATCCACGAGATCCCATCTTGGGGCCTGTTCCGGAGCTCCGCCGGAAGAGGGCCGTCATCACGGAGGGCTTCTACATCACCATAGCCCTTCCGATGAAGTGTGAGTAGTTTACCTCAGATCTTCAGGTCCATAGTTAGTAGATAGATGGCTTCTTCTCTCTCTTTGAATCTCAATACAAAGTTCTCCCCGTCTCTCGTGGAGATCTATTCGATGTAATCTTCTTTTTGCGGTGTGTTTGCTGAGACCGATGAATTGTGGGTTTTTGATCAAGTCTATCTATGAATAATATTTGAATCTTCTCTGAATTCTTTTATGCATGATTGGTTATCTTTGCAAGTCTCTTCGAATTATCCGTTTGTTTTAGCCAACTAGATTGGTAGTTCTTGCCATGGGAGAAGTGCTTAGCTTTGGGTTCGATCTTGCGGTGTCCGTTCCCAGTGACAGAAGGGGCAGCAAGGCACGTATCGCATCGTTGCCATCGAGGATAACAAGATGGGGTTTATTTCATATTGCATGAATTTATCTCTCTACATCATGTCATCTTGCTTAAGGCGTTACTCTGTTTTAACTTAATACTCTAGATGCATGCTGGATAGCGGTCGATGAGTGGAGTAATGGTAGTAGATGCAGAATCGTTTCGGTCTACTTGTCACGGACGTGATGCCTATATACATGATCATGCCTAGATATTCTCATAATTATGCTCAATTCTATCAATTGCTCAACAGTAATTTGTTCACCCAGTGTAGAATACTTATGCTCTTGAGAGAAGCCACTAGTGAAACCTATGGCCCCTGGGTCTATTCTCATCGTATCAATCTCCATCACTTTAATATTGTTTTGCTATTTACTTTGCTTTTACTTTTTACTTTGCATCTTTATACCAAAAATATTCTATCTATCAGATCTCACTCTCGTAAGTGACCGTGAAGGGCTTGACAACCCCTAATCATGTTGGTTGCGAGTAGCTATCGTTTTGTGCAGGTACGAAGGACTTGAGCGTGGCCTCCTACTGGATTGATAGCTTGGTTCTCAAAAACTGAGGGAAATACTTACGCTACTCTGATGCATCATCCCTTCCTCTTCGGGGAAAACCAACGCAAGCTCAAGACGTAGCATGGACCAAGACATTGGATCAAGTGTGAATACGCATTTTTGCGAACACCCCCGCATTATATGCGTGGGGGCTGAAGCCGACGACTGCAAACTTTCAGGTTATATCCATATATACATAAACTGCCGCACAGGAGGCATCATAATACTTTCAGGAAAAAGTATAAACACAGCCTTTATAATTCAATAAAACATTGTTTCTACAATGGGAATACATGTCACTAGAACATAATATTCTTCGAGCACTGAGCCTCTATTGAACGAGCGCCTTCAAGGACTTCTTCAAAGTAGTGCTTGGCAGATACTCGGCCTACGGCCGAACTCTGGGTTGCAATAGCAGTGGCCTCCATTTCTGCCCAGTATGTCTTGACACTGGCAAGTGCCATATGCGCACCCTCTATGCACGTCGACCTCTTCATAGCGTTGATGTGCGGCACAACACCAAGGAACTGTTGCCCTAAACTAAAATAACTATTCGGCCTCTGCCCTTCTGACCACAGATGATCCACAACAGACCTCATGGCAAGCCCGGACAACCTATGGAGCTCGGCCCACACGGCCATTCGCTCATTCAACAGCAGGGGACGCACTGGAACATGGAACTGTGACCAGAATAGCCTTTCCACTTCATAATCTTTTTGATCCTTGAAGTACTTGGCCGCATCAGCAGCATTGGCTGCCAAATCCACGTATGCGTCTGTAGAACTCCACAGTTGATCAAGAGGGGCATACTTCGGATCTCTGAACTTCGTTCGCAACAAAAAGGGCTTCCCAGTCGCGATATCTCCAGCTTGGCGCAGCTCCTCCTTCGCCACTTTGATTTTAGAGCGGGCTTCCTTGGCTGCTACCATGGCCTTCTCCAGGTCCGCTGCCCTCGCCGGGCTTTCTTTTTCAAGAAGCTGGCACCGGTCGACGGCATCTTTCAACTCAACGGCCATCTTGGCTATTTTCCTTGCTTTGGCAATGCGCAGCCTATTCGGCCCTCAGCTCTTCGACCGCCTTTAGAGCGGCCGCATCACTATTCCGGGCTTGTTCCTTGGCTTGGGCAAGTTTCACCCGAAGGGTCTCCACGGTGGCAGCCCCATCTGCAGTCACAACATATTAAAGATACTAGCATCATGCTCCTCTTACTATGTGTTGATCACCGGAGAAATCACATACCCTGTGCCTCGTCGAGCTGCTTGTTGACAAGCACGATGTCGGCATCTGCCGCATCAAGTTGCCGCTTTAGCTCGGCAAACTCACCAGTCCGACTAGCCACCAGACCTTCAGCCACCTGCACATGAAGGCGGCCTGATTATTACCTAGGACTATGATCCTCTGTTTGCCGCCGTTCTCGGCGGCAACCAGAGTCTCAAGGGCTACTATCTGCATAGGGCACACCTAATGTGTGTGCTACTGTCAAAAACAGACACTATTTCACGTACCTCAAAGCCTTTCAGTAGACTCATAAAAGCTTCATGCAACCCGCTTTCGGCGGATGAAATCCTCTCTATCACTGTACCCATTAGTGTACGATGCGCTTCTGAGATGGCCGCTTGCTCCAGAAGATCCTTCAGTGCGTCCGATCGCACACCGGACGGTTCCGGACTTTCTGTTGCTCTCTTTAGAAGCTGAATACTGAGGACTTTGGGTGGCTGAAGGATTACCCTCTGGCCTTGGCGGATCAGGAGAAACCCTCCGCGATGACACTTCAGGGTCGCTCGCCTCATGAGGCGGGGTGGCATGGGGAGGTGTTTCGCTCTCCATCATCTCCGGAAGAAGATCCCCCGAAGACGAACTCTGTCGAGAAGGGCTACGATCCGAACTACAAGATACATGCTTCGGTTATTGTCTTTAGAAGTAATGTAGGATATTTTTACTATTAAGTACTTTTTGTTTACTTACAGCTCGGTAGAGGGCTGATCCCCTTGCGGGCACTGTGCGGCAAGAGTACCCTCTGAGGCAGGACCCTCTGGTGAAGATTTCTTCCCCCGTTTGGAAACCTTTGTTTCCGGGTCTTTAGAGGTGGTCCTCTTCCTTCCTTGGGAAGAGGGAATTTCAGATTCTTCTCCCTGGTTATCCTCCTTCGCAGAGGCGCTAATTCCCCCGGTTTGGATGAATAATGAGTGAGGCCTGCTTTCAGCCTCTTTATTCCCCCTTTTATCTTCCCCTGAGGGCGCCTGATAAGGCGCCGGCTCGAGCATTCTGGTCAGTACTGGATCTGCTAAGCCTTCGGGAAGGGGGGCTGAACACCTGATCATCTTTGCTTTTGTTACCCAGTCCTGGTCAAAGAGCGACCTTCCAGAATGATGTTGTGATAAATAAAAAAACAACGCGTTCGGCCACGGGATTAATTACTTGGGTATCTGGACGTTTGTAGCTCAGACCTGCATCGTCGGTGGTGTCCGAACACCTTATTTGTGGTCCGAAGAACAATTTGTACATCTCTTCGAGCGTCATGCCGAGGAAGTGCTGAATAGTTCGCAGTCCTTCCGGGTTGAACTCCCACATACTGAGGGGTCGACGTTTGCAAGGCGGGACTTGACGAACTAGCATGACTTGCATTACCGTGGCCAGGCTGGCATCTCTCTCTGAGAGGTCTTGGATGCGACTCTGCAATATCGGCACATCATTTACTGGCCCCCAGTCCAGCCCCTTGTTGATCCACGATGTCAGTTGTGGTGGGGGGCCCGAGCGAAAGGCAGGGGCGGCTACCCACTTGGTACCCCGGGGAGCTGTGATATAAAACCACTCCCGTTGCCATAAACTGGACACCTCTGGGAAGGAACCCTTTGGCCATGGAACATCAGCGCTTTTGCTTATTGCGGCACCTCTGCACCCTGCGTGTCTCCCCTCGATCATCTTCGGCTTCACATTAAAAGTCTTGAGCCACAGGCCAAAGTGCGGGGTAATGCGGAGGAAGGCCTCACACACGACGATGAACGACGAGACGTGAAGGAGGGAATATGGGGCCAGGTCATGGAAATCCATCCCATAATAGAACATGAGCCCCCTAACAAAGGGATCCAAAGCGAGGCCTAGCCCTCGGAGGAAGTGAGAGATGAATACAACGCTCTTGCCGGGCCCCAGGAGTGGGAATGACCTGCCCTCGAGCAGGCAGCCTGTGCGAGATTTCGCCGGTCAAATACCTGGCCTCTCTTAGCTTCCTGATGTCTTCCTCTGTGACAGAGGAAGGCATCCACCGACCTTGAAGGTTGGATCCGGACATGGTTGAAGGTCCGAAGCGCCTGACCTGAGCCTTGGGTGTTGGAACTCGAGGCGGGGGAAGGATTCGATTCAGTACGAGAGCAAAAAAAGGACAGGCCTTGGCCTCTTTATAAAGAGGGTAAATATCAAGCATCCTCCTCGTGGCCGTTTGGGACTTGCCTAAAATCGAGGAGTCATACCAACGGGCACAATTGGGTTACCCACATCCGTATTGATGAGAATCCCGTGATAAGGGGACACGATCTCTGCTTCGACAAGACGTGCCAAGGAAACCACCTCGCGATATGTGAAGTAGCTGGTTGAGAAAAACGGTTCGAATAATGACTGGGTCATGGTATGATGTCATGTTGTCACACGTGTTAGCATATTAGATTTGTGGAAATATTATTCTCTCTACGGTGGTATGTGGAACTTGTTTTGCAGAGCCGGACACTATCCTTGTGTTCAGAATCTTCTATGGAGTATTCGGAGGAAGAACCCGCCTTGCAATGCCGAAGACAAAACTGCGCGCCGGACTCATCGTCATTGAAGCCTGGTTCAGGGGCTACTGAGGGAGTCATGGATTAGGGGGTCTTCGGACAGCCGGACTATATCCTTTGGCCGGACTGTTGGACTATGAAGATACAAGATTGAAGACTTTGTCCCGTGTCCGGATGGGAATCTCCTTGGCGTGGAAAGCAATCTTGGCAATACGGATATGTAGATCTCCTTCCTTGTAACCGACTCTGTGTAACCCTAGCCCCCTCCGGTGTCTATATAAACCGGAGGGTTTTAGTCCGTAGGACAACAATCATACCATAGGCTAGCTTCTACGGTTTAGCCTCTACGATCTTGTGGTAGATCAACTCTTGTAATACTCATATCATCAAGATCAATCAAGCAGGAAGTAGGGTATTACCTCCATCGAGAGGGCCCGAACCTGGGTAAACATCATGTTCCCCGCCTCCTGTTACCATCCGCCTTAGACGCACAGTTCGGGACCCCCTACCCAAGATCCGCCGGTTTTGACACTGACAAATTGACAACCCCTTTATTGCGTTGGTTGCGAGGATTTTATTTGTTTGTCTAGGTGCGAGGGACTCGCACTACTAGGGAAAACCCTAGTAGTAGCGCGGGTTTTGAGGCTAGCAGCAGCGCGGGTGGCTGCGCTACTAATAAGGTGCTACAGCTAACTTATAGTAGTAGCGCGGTCCTTACCCATGCTACTACAGTTGACGATATCAGCAGCGCTTTTTATGAACGCGCTACTATTACTTAGCTGTAGCGATTTTGATGTCCCTCGCTACTGCTATATCTTTCATCATTTTCCCCCGTACCCCTTTCCCTTTCAGGTTCCCTTTCAGATACTAGATACTAGATACTGCTAGTAGATATCAAATTCATAAACCATTACTGGGTAGTACTCCCTTCGTTCCAAATTACTCGTCGTGGTTTTAGTTCAAACCACGACGAGTAATTTGGAACGAAGGGAGTACTACATAACAATTTAATGCATAGTCAACATGCATCCTCAAGCAGTACAAGGTCATATCAACGGCGATCATCATATGTAGTTCTAGATGATATCGACGACGATCATCGTATGTAGTTCTAGATGATATAGCCACACACACATATGTAGTTCTAGATGATATAGCCACACACACACATATGTAGTTCTAGATGATATCGAAGACAATCATCATCCTCAAGCCTGGGCGGTTGGTGTTCCTAATAGTAATTAGGATGGCCTATCCAACATGAAGATTCTTGCCATCGAGGAATTTCTTCCACCCAACCGAGTTTAAGTGTATGCGACCGTCCGTGTCCACACGGTAAGTACAGGTTGTGACAGAGCCCCTTGCAGTAAGGCGTAGTCTAGCTGAGCCTTCTTCATCAGGCTTGATACCATAACTCACAGATATGCTCTTTGCCAATTTCTGAATAAGAAAAACATTTCAATTAATAAATAGCCTCGCAAATAAGTACATATGGATTATCTACACTATTAATAGTTTCCTTAGATTCTACACTAATAAGCATGTGATCGAACTCTACACTAAAACATATCATCGACTAGATTCCACACAACATACCATATCATTGGACTGTACACTAAGTATTTCATCGGATAATTTGCATTTGTAAGTATAACATACCATATCATGTCGATCAACCATGGTATTTGTTAGGCGGGTCACGAATGGCACCCCGACAAAGTCAGCACGTGGCGGAATTATGTCCCACAGGTTGGACACCTCCTCCTCACTCAGCCTTGTTCTTTAAGCTACGATGGCTTCATGAAGTGGGTCCTCATCATCTTCATCATCTTCGTCATCTTCATCATCTTCCACCAGGTTGAAATAAATGACAGCCAGCTTGGGTCTTTCTGCTCTGAAGTAGAATCTGATCAACTCACCACCAGTAAGACGCATGCGAGCGATGAAACGGGCCCATCCATCTCCTCCAATCTGCGACATATTGCGTCCTTTCTCGACCTCCATAGTGTACGGATCCCAGGAGCCTCAAATATCACAGTGTCTCCTGTCAGCTTGTTGAATTTCAACCTCACATTGCATGGGACGATCTGTGTAAAATAAGCAAAATGACACAATGCAGTAATGCCAACACTAAAAATAAAATAGTTATTACATTTCATCTAATTTCTTACCGCCGCATGACGAAAACCCGGCTGGAAGTAGATGCCGAACAGCTTGCCAGTTGAAAGGTTGCTGGCGCACCTTGACTTGCACAGTCGACATAGTGGTGGTGGCGCCATTTTTCCTAAAGCAATATGAGCAAAGGATTAGTGATCCACTTCATAGGAAAGAAAAACACTAGCATGAGATATTTTTGGTTCTTCCACGAGAAGCAATTTGATGGACAATTATAATCCTAAGATCTAGTAACATATTAGATGACAAGGTACCACCTACATTTTGCCAAAAAGTAACTAAATCAACTAAATGAAAATGTTCTAAATCAACTAAATGAAAATGGTGCATACTAAATCAACTAAATGAACTAGCCTACTATATCAACTAAATCAAAATGTTCTAAATCAACTAAATGAACTAGCCTACTAAATCAACTAAATCAAAATGTTCTAAATCAACTAAATGAAGTGGCCTACTAAATCAACTAAATCAAAATGTTCTAAATCAACTAAATGAACTAGCCTACTAAATCAACTAAATCAAAATGTTCTAAATCAACTAGCCTACTAAATCAATTAAATCAAAATGTTCTAAATCAACTAAATCAACTAGCCTACTAAATCAACTAAATCAAAATGTAGGGAGGACGGAGGAGGAGGCCGGTACCGAGTCCAGCAAGGGGAGGAGGGGCCGGCCGGCGGCCAGTGGAGGGAGGATGGAGGAGGAAGGCGGAGCGAGGAGGGGCCGGCCATCGTCCAGTGGAGGGAGGATGGAGGAGGAAGGCGGAGCGAGGGGGGGCCGGCCAGCGGTGAGTGGAGAGGGAGGACGGAGGAGGAGGCCGGTACCGATTCCAGCAAGGAGGAGGAGGTGACGGCGGCGCAGAGGGAGGAGGGGCGACGAGGGAGGACCGGTGCGGGGGATTGAGAGGGATCCAGTGAGTGTGTGACTGTGAGTGGATCAGATAGAGGAGATAGGGTGGGAGATGGAATGGCTTAGCAGTAGCGCGCTATAGAGAAAGACGCTACTGCTAAACTACATAGCAGCATCGCCTTTCACAAAGAAGTGCTACTGCTATGTGTCAGCATGTAAAAATAGACTTATAGTTCAATGTATCAAAAATACATTGATCATCAACGATCTGTTTGTGTACAATCTGATTTGTTAATATGAGTCCTCACCGGTTTAGGAACAAGTGAAGACTCATATTGCAGCCACAAATTCTACACATAGAGTTCAATGAAGACCAAGTGCTTGTCAAAGTTTGAGAAGTAACATATTTAAGGTGGTAGAAACTCTCTTCACGGAGCGAGGTGGGACTAAATTTTTGTAGTAAACTTAGCAGTAGCGCTTATTGGTGAAATGCGCTGCTACTATGCTACGTAGCAGTAGCGCCCATCGTTATAACGCATTGCTGCTATAGCTAGCCTCGCGGCGGCCTCGTGGGAATTATAGTAGTAGCGCATCTTTGAGCTGGCGCGCTACTGCTATATTTATTTCAGCAGCGAGTTATTCTTGAACTCGCTACTGCTAATTAGCAGCAGCGCCTTATTTTAAAGCGCGTTGCTGATAAGATTCTGTGTATAGGCTTTTCCCTAGTAGTGTCGTGCGTGGCCTCCTACTGGATTGATACCTTGGTTCTCAAAAACTGAGGGAAATACTTACGCTACTTTACTGCATCACCCTTTCCTCTTCAAGGGAAAACCAACGCAGTGCTCAAGAGGTAGCAAGAAGGATTTCTGGCGCCGTTGCCGGGGAGTCTACGCAAAAGTCAACATACCAAGTACCCATCACAAACCCTTATCTCACGCATTACATTATTTGCCATTTTCCTCTCGTTTTCCTCTCCCCCACTTCACCCTTACCGTTTTATTCGCTCTCTCTTTCCGTTCACGTTCCTCCTTCTTTTTTCCCCTTGCACTTTCTGCTGTTATGTTTGGAATTGGGGAAATTATTGTCGGTATGGACAATAATAATATCATGGAAAATTCTGATGCTCCTGCTGAAGAACCCCTTATCTTACATACAAAAAAATCCGAATTGGTAGTGGTAATATTATTGGAAAAGGAGTTATCCAAGATTTCTTTACTTGTGTCGGTGCTTTGCCTTCTATGGGTAGTTCTATTCTTCATAGAACTAGTAGTCTTGTGGACGCTATTGCCATGCTTGTAGTTGGACTTGAAAGACAATTTATGCACATGCATCCTTGCATACAAAGGATTTTCCTAGAATTTTCTAATATTGAGCATTCTTCTGTTAAGCGTGCCGCTACTATCTTTTTTGCTCATGAGTTTAGATTTATAATAAAAGAGGCCAAAGAAATCTTTGCGCATTATAGGGTGGACACTGGCCGTCCTCCCATAGAGGCTATTCTCTTTGATCAAGAAGAAATAATGTGTTTTCAATCTCTAGACTATGTTGCTTTCAATGAAAATCTTAGAAAAAGGGTTCCCACCAATGTTCTAGTTGATATAAATTCTGAACTTAACAATGATTTGGCTATTCGAAATAATGAGCTAGGATATACTCTCAAGTATAGGCTCACAAAGTTCTGTCAAAAGAATGCTTATAATGATGAATTGGTTGTGCAATACGAAGGGCCGAAGGAGGAACCTATACCTCCTAAAGTTGATCTTGGGGACTTTTGTCCCATTAAATTTAGCCCTTTTGATTACTTTTGTTTGCCTCAAAGGAAACTTGCTACTGAACGTAGAGAATATGAAATGAGTTTTAATGATATATCCTATTATTATGGTAATACCTAGATCTATCTTCGCTTTTATGCCTAGCTAGGGGCGTTAAACGATAGTGCTTTTATGCCTTGCTTTTTGATCCTGTTTAGTAATAAATAATTTATCTAGACTCTGTTTTGGTTGTGCTTTTTTGTTTAATTAGTGTTTGTGCCAAGTAGAACCGTTGGGAAGACTTGGGGAAAGTCTTGTTACACTTGCCGTAAAAAACAGAAACTTTAGCGCTCATGAGAACTGCTGCCATTTTTATTTGGAAAGTCATATTTAGTTAATTATTTTTGCAGATGATTAATAGATAAATTCCTCACGTCCAGAAATTTATTTTAGAATTTTTGGGGCTCCAGAATTTGCGTTAGCTACAGATTACTACAGACTGTTCTGTTTTTGACAGATTATGTTTTCCGTGTGTTGTTTGCTTATTTTGATAAATCTATGGCTAGTAAAATAGTTTATAAACCATAGAGAAGTTGGAATAAAGTAGGTTTAAAACCAATATAAATAAAGAATGAGTTCATTACAGTACCTTGAAGTGGTGTTTTTTTTCGCTAATGGATCTCACGAGATTTTCTACTTTAAGTTTTGTGTTGTGAAGTTTCCAAGTTTTGGGAAAGATTTGATGGATTATGGAACAAGGAGTGGCAAGAGCCTAAGCTTGGGGATTCCCATGGCACCCCAAGATAATCAAAGGACACCTAAAAGCCAAAGCTTGGGGATGCACCAGAAGGCATCCCCTCTTTCATCTACTTCCATCGGTAATTTTACTTGGAGCTATATTTTTATTCACCACATGATATGTGTTTTGCTTGGAGCATCTTGTATTATTTGAGTCTTTATTTGTTAGTTTGCCACAATCATCTTTGCTGCACACACCTTTTGAGAGAAACACACATGATTTGAACATTATTAGAATACTCTATGTGCTTCACTTATATCTTTTGAGTTATATAGTTTTTGCTCTAGTACTGCACTTACATATTTTAGAGCACGGTGATGGATTTGTTTTATAGAAACTATTATTCTCTCATGCTTCACTTATATTATTTTTAGATTCTTAAACAGCATGGTAATTTACTTAAACTGGGAAATTAATCCTAATATGCTAGGCATTCAAGATTAGTAAAAAAATTTCTTATGAGTGTGCTGAATACTAAGAGAAGTTTGATACTTGATAATTGTTTTGAGATATGGAGACGGTGATATTAGAGTCATGCTAGTTGAGTAGTTGTGAATTTGAGAAATGCTTGTGTTGAAGTTTGTGATTCCCGTAGCATGCACGTATGGTGAACCGTTATGTGAAGAAGTTGGAGCATGATTTATTTATTGATTGTCTTCCTTATGAGTGGTGGTTGGGGACGAGCGATGGTCCTTTCCTACCAATCTATCCCCTAGGAGCATGCACATAGTACTTTGTTTCGATAACTAATAGATTTTTGCAATAAGTATGTGAGTTCTTTATGACTAATGTTGAGTCCATGGATTATACGCACTCTCACCCTTCCACCATTGCTAGCCTCTCTAATACCGCGCACCTTTCGTCGGTATCATACACCCACCATATACCTTCCTCAAAACAGCCACCATACCTGCCTATCATGGCATTTCCATAGCCATTCCGAGATATATTGCCATGCAACTTTCCACCGTTCCGTTTACTATGACACGCTCCATCATTGTCATATTGCTTTGCATGATCATGTAGTTGACATTGTATTTGCGGCAAATCCACCGTTCATAATTCGTTCATACATGTCACTCATGCATCATTGCTATCCTGGTATACCGCCGGAGGCATTCATATAGAGTCATACTTTGTTATAGTATCGAGTTGTAATCATTGAGTTGTAAATAAATAGAAGTGTGATGATCATCATTCATAGAGTATTGTCCCAAAAAAGGCCAAATAAAAAAGGGAAGGCCCAAAGAAAGAAAATAAAAAGGGATAATACTACTATCCTTTTCCCACACTTGTGCTTCAAAGTAGCACCATGATCTTCATGATAGAGAGTCTCCTATGATATCACTTTCATATGCTAGTGGGAATTTTTCATTATAGAACTTGGCTTGTATATTCCAATGATGGGCTTCCTCAAAATGCCCTAGGTCTTCATGAGCAAGCGAGTTGGATGCACACCCACTTAGTTCCTTTTGTTGAGCTTTCATATACTTATAGCTCTAGTGCATCCGTTGCATGGCAATCCCTACTCACTCACATTAATATCTATTAATGGGCATCTCCATAGCCCGTTGATACGCCTAGTTGATGTGAGACTATCTTCTCCCTTTTTGTCTTCTCCGCAACCACCATTCTATTCCACATATAGTGCTATGTCCATGGCTCATGGTCATGTATTGCGTGAAGATTGAAAAATTTTGAGAACACCAAAAGTATGAAACAATTGCTTGGCTTGTCATCGGGGTTGTGCATGATTTAAATACTTTGTGTGGTGAATATGGAGCATAGCCAGACTATATGATTTTGTAGGGATAACTTTCTTTGGCCATGTTATTTTGAGAAGACATAATTGCTTAGTTAGTATGCTTGAAGTATTATTATTTCTATGTCAATATTGAACTTTTGTATTGAATCTTTCGGATCTGAATATTCATACCACAATTAAGAGAATTACATTGAAATTATGCCAAGTAGCATTCCACATCAAAAATTCTGTTTTTATCATTTACCTACTCGAGGACGAGGAGGAATTAAGCTTGGGGATGCTTGATACGTCTCCAACATATCTATAATTTTTGATTGTTCCATGCTATATTATATTTTGTTTTGGACATTATTGGGCTTTATTATACACTTTTATATTATTTTTGGGACTAACCTATTAACAGGAGGCCCAGCCCAGAATTGCTGTTTTTTGCCTATTTCAGAGTTCCGCAGAAAAAGTATATCAAACGGAGTCCAAACGGAATGAAACCTTTGGGAACGTGATTTTTGGAACGGACGTGATCCAGAGGACTTGGACCCTACGTCAAGAAAGCAACCAGGAAGGCATGAGCTAAGGGGCGCGCCTACCCCCCTAGGCGCACCCTCCAGCCTCGTGGGGCCCATGTTGCTCCACCGACGTACTTCTTCCTCCTATATATACCTACATACCCCCAAACTACCAGATACGGAGAAAAAACCCTAATTCCACCGCCGCAACCTTCTATACCCGCGAGATCCCATCTTGGGGCCTTTTCCGGAGCTCCCCCGGAGGGGGCATCGATCACAGAGGGCTTCTACATCAACACCATAGCCTCTCCGATGATGTGTGAGTAGTTTACCTCAGACCTTCGGGTCCATAGTTATTAGCTAGATGGCTTCTTCTCTCTTTTTGGATCTCAATACAATGTTCTCCCCCTCTCTTGTGGAGATCTGTTCGATGTAATCTTATTTTGCGGTGTGTTTGTTGAGACCGATGAATTGTGGGTTTATGATCAAGTTTATCTATGAACAATATTTGAATCTTCTCTGAATTCTTTTATGTATGATTGGTTATATTTGCAAGTATCTTCGAATTATCAGTTTGGTTTGGCCTACTAGATTGATCTTTCTTGCAATGGGAGAAGTGCTTAGCTTTGGGTTCAATCTTGCGGTGTCCTTTCCCAGTGACAGTAGGGATAGCAAGGCACGTATCGTATTGTTGCCATCGAGGATAATAAGATGGGGTTTATATCATATTGCATGAGTTTATCCCTCTACATCATGTCATCTTGCTTAAAGCGTTACTCTATTCTTTTGAACTTAACACTCTAGATGCATGCTGGATAGCGGTCGATGTGTGGAGTAATAGTAGTAGATGCGGGTAGGAGTCGGTCTACTTGTCTCGGACGTGATGCCTATATACACGATCATACCTAGATATTCTCATAACTATGCTCAATTCTGTCAATTGCTCAACAGTAATTTGTTCACCCACCGTAATACATATGCTCTCGAGAGAAGCCACTAGTGAAACCTATGGCCCCCGGGTCTATTTTCTATCATATGAATCTTCCATCAACAAGCTATTTCTTATACCGTTTTTATTTTTTATTTACTTTGCATCTTTATCATAAAAATACCAAAAATATTATCTTATCATATCTATCAAATCACACTTTCGTAAGTGACCGTGAAGGGATTGACAACCCCTTTATTGCGTTGGTTGCGAGGATTTTATTTGTTTGTGGAGGTGCGAGGGACTCGTGTGTGGCCTCCTACTGTATTGATACCTTGGTTCTCAAAAACTGAGGGAAACACTTACGCTACTTTGCTGCATCACCCTTTCCTCTTCAAGGGAAAACCAATGCAATGCTCAAGAGGTAGCAGTAAGCACAACAGTATCCGGAAAATAGGATTCTGCACCAACAATGATTTTTAAATATGCATTGTTTTGTTTACAACTGCAGGATCATCAGACCAGTTGTAGGAGATGCTGAAGGCTGCTCAGGCGGACAAACAACATGCTGAAGGGCAAGAAGCCGCTAGTCAATGTGTATTAACACAGACCATTAAAGAGAAGAACAAGCTACAAGATGCAAACATCAAGCAAGCAGAAAAGCTAAAGGACATACGAACCCAACTGTTGAATGCCTTGAAGGAGAACAGAAAGCTGAAAGGCGGCATATTCAGTATGTCCTTCAACCTGACTCTCATACGATCCCCTGATGGAAAATTTTTACGAGATTGTTTCTATAGGTTTGTTAACTCGGCGGCCCGAGGGAGAAGTGTCCACATTTCAAGGCGACATGCTGCAAGAGCTATCCAAAGTGCACAAGCGAGCTCGGAAAGCCATGGGGAACATGGCTAAGGATTTATGGCCATCAGATTCTCCTTTAGAAATTATGGAGGAGCTCCTGAATTTATTTAAGGGAGCTCGACGCCGCTTTGAACTATGGAAGTCATCAGCATGTCGAGAAGGTGCACGAGAAGCCTGGGCCATGGTGAAAACGCGGTATAACAGACTTGATCCAAATCATATGGCCCGGGTGGGACCTCGGGGACCAGATGGACAAGAAATTCATGTTAGCTTGGTGTATGACCAAGTAAAGACAGTCGCTAAATTTTCACAACAGGACTGTAAACTAGACAGACTGATAGATGGTATAGATAAAGAGTAGGCGTTTGATTCCATGTAACAATGTACCTTATCACCAAACTTATGTCCGTCCGAACTGAAAAATATTTTCATGGCAAACCTTCCGCTTCTACCTCCGAATGTCGGGGCATGAATTAGAGGCATAGCTGCATGGTAGGCTTGTCGCAAGAGGGGTAATCTTCACACAATCCCATGTACTGAATAAGAAAGGGATAAAGAGTTGGCTTACACTCGCCACTTCACACAAATACAAGTTAAACATACATCATCCAGAATACAATCAATGTCCGACTACGGAACCAAAATAAAAGAAGACAAACCCAATGCTAGATCCCCGATCATCCCAACTGGGCTCCACTACTGATCAACAGGAAACGAAACAAAACAACGAACAAGATCTTCATCGAGCTCCCACTTGAGCTCGGTTGCATCACCTGCATTGGTATCATCGGCACCTGCAACTGTTTGGAAGTATCTGTGAGTCACGAGGACTCAACAATCTCACACCCGCGAGATCAAGACTATTTAAGCTTATGGGTAGGAAAGGGTAGTGAGGTGGAGCTGCAGCAAGCACTAAGCATATATGGTGGCTAATTTACGCAAATGAGAGCGAGAAGAGAAGCAATGCAACGGTCATGAACTAGAAGTGATCAAGAAGTGATCCTGAAACTACTTACGTTTCAAGCATAACACAAGAACCGTGTTCACTTCCCGGACTTCACCGAGAAGAGACCATCACGGCTACACACACGGTTTTTTCATTTTAATTAAGTTAAGTGTCAAGTTCTCTACAACCGGATATTAACAAATTCCCATCTGCCACAAAACCACGGGCACGGCTTTCGAAATTTCAAACCCTGCAGGGATGTCCCAACTTAGCCCATCACAAGCTCTCACGGTCAACCAAGGATATTCCTTCTCCTAGGAAGACCCGATCAGACTCGGAATCCCGGTTAGAAGACATTTCGACAATGGTAAAACAAGACCAGCAAGACTGCCCGATGCACCGACATCCTGATAGGAGTTGCACATACCTCGTTCTCAGGGCAACACCGGATGAACACTACGTACAACTAAAACTAGCCCACAAGTTTCCCTGAGGTGGCGCCGAAAGTGGATCTGGTTCGGACCAATACTTAGAGAAGCACTGGCCCAGGGGGGTTAAAATAAAGATGACCGTCGAGAGTGTGACTCCCAAGCGAAAAGTATAGGTGGTGGTGACGCAAATGGTAAAACCAAGGTTGGGCCTTGCTGGAGGAGTTTTTTTCAAAGCGAACTGTCAAGGGGTCCCCATAACACCCAACCGTGTAAGGAACACAAAATCAAGGAACATAACACCGGTATGACCGAAACTAGGGCGGCAAGAGTGGAACAAAACACTAGGCATAAGGCCGAGCCTTCCACCCTTTACCAATTATATAGATGCATTAAAGTAAATAAGATATAATAATGATATCCCAACAATATCCATGTTCCAACATGGAGCAAACTTCATCTTCACCTGCAACTAGCAATGCTATAAGAGGGGCTGAGCAAAGCGGTAACATAGCCAAACAACGGTTTGCTAGGAAAGGTGGGTTAGAGGCTTGACATGGCAATATGGGAGGCATGATATAGCAAGTGGTAGGTAGCGCGGCATGGCAATAGAGCGAACAACTAGCAAGGAAAGAAAGAAGTGATTTCGAGGGTATGGTCATCTTGCTTGAGATCTCGCAAGGAAGAAGAACAAGCCCATGAAGAAGACAAACGGACGTAGTCGAACGAATCCTCACAACTCCGGAATGAAACCGAAGCTAACGAGAGAAGCAACCTGGAAAGAAGCAAGCAACATAGTAAACAACCCTCACATAAACATGGCATGATGCACAACCAAGTATGATGCATGTCCGGTTTAGTGAGGCATGGCATGGCAAAGTCCACAAGCAAAACTACAATTTAAGTGGAGCTCAATACGCAACGAGTTTCATATTGATGAAATACCCCAACAATTATTTAGTTCACTCTCGTTTAGGTACCCAACAATATTAAATGTTGGTTAGCATGGCAAGAGCGGACGCATAAGTAAACTAACTATCTAGTCAAATTTAAATGAGGTCAGAAATAACGAACAACAATTCTGGTAAATCCCCATATGCATATTTCAAAGTTGGTACTGTTATACCCTAAACATAATTTTAGAGTTATTAACCATGCAAAGTAAGTACATCATGTTAAACTAGGCATTTTTCTACCCCATTTACATATAAAGTTCGTTAAGTTTGGAGCTACGGTTATTTAGTTATGAAATAAAGCATTTTAACATGGCATTGGGGCAAATTAAAGCAAACAGCAATTTAAACATTTCAAACATGCATGAAAGTTGGATATTATGAAACTAGACACAATTCTAAGCATTTTCCATATATAATTCATTTTAATCCGATGCACCATTTGTGAGTTATGTTATGCATGAACTAGGAGGACTTTTCTGTAAAACTGCAAAACACTGGAATAATAGACAAAATCGCAGACACAGAAAAAACTACACTGGACCAAATCTGCAGCCTGTCCCAACAGTTGCAGGGGCGCTGGAGGCTCACCATGGGCCTCGGCCCATTCGGTGGAGGAGGGAGGCCGACAGGGCGCGCAGCTGGGCCTTTGAGCCCACCTGACGAACGCTTGTGGACGCGGCGCAGTCAACGCGGGCGTCGACCCCGTCGTCCTCCTCTCGAACTGAGGCATCATGGGACTTGGACGAGCGCTCCTGATCGAAGAAGAGGAAGCAGAGGTCAGCGGTGGCTGGGAGCAGAGGTCCGTCGAGCGGGGCGGCGAGATCTTGGGCGTCCGGATCTAGCCGGGAACGAGCTTGGACGCTGAGAAGAACCGGATCCGGCGGCCGACGCATTTCTCCAAAGAAGAAAGCAGCCATGGCACGGGGGCTTCAGGCCGGCGATGGGAATGCACGGGCGGTCGACGCGGGCGAGGGAAGCAGCGGGACTCCGGCGCAGCAGGGAGCTTGGCGGACGTGGTCGAGCTGGAGGCATCGGTGATCAGCGGGGCGAAGAGGACCACCTTGGTGGCCTTCTGGAACTCGTCCATGACGGCGCGACGGCGAGCTCATGTCCGGGCAAGGGGAAGAAGGGAGACGACGGCTTGGGACAGAGGACCCGGTTGAGGACGACGCAGCAAAACGGGACAGCCATGGGCTCCTCCAGGCGGCGGCTTGCTTGCTCCGGCGAGGCGGATGCAAGTGAGGAGAGTTGAGGCAGCCGGCGACATTCCTCAGCTCGGTGGTGCTGGCCTTGCAGAAGAAACAGGGCGACCCCGCGATTAGCAGCAGTAGTAGGAGAAGAACAGCGAGAAACATGGGGGAGGCGTGGTGAGGAGGACCTGCGGGTCAGAGCGGCTTGATGGCAGGGGCCATGGCGTGGTGCTGCTCGGGGCCGGACGGCGCTGCTCTCGATCAACCCTGGATCGAGGCACAGGCAGAGGGGAGGAGACGCGGAGCAGCCTTCTCGAGCTCGAGGGTTAGGGCGGCGCTCGGGGTTGGCCGTGAGCAGAGGAGCTCAAATAGAGTGGTGCTGGCTGAATCGGAAGGAGGGGATGGATGGGACGGAGATGATTGGCTGATGCTCTGTTCGGTGGTGGCTGAATGCGCGGTGGATCGGGCAGGGAGATACCGAGGGGGATTCGGTGTAGTGGCGGTGGCGATGAGATGGATGGGACAGCCTGCCTAAAATATAGGGTTAGGCTGCTTATATAGCAGCAGGTGGATTAGGTTAGGGGTGATCTAGTCCCTCTGATTGAAATCAGATGGTCCGAGAAAAATAGGTAGGGAGTTCAAATTAGAAAAAGGAGATGTTTTAGGGATGTTTGGGGATGATCCGGATCCAACGGGGACGACAACCCGGGTCGGGTCCGGGACAACTTTCGAACACGCGCGCGAGGAGGGTCTAACAAAAGGCCATGGAGGCAAGGGGGGGTTAGGAGGGGTTTTCGGAGCCTCCGATTTCGACCGATGGATCCGATCGACATGGGGAATAGGTAGGCCTACGTGGGCTGGTTGTGACTATGTAGAAGGCCGAGGGCTACGGGAGAGAAGAGAGAGAGAGACCCGGCAGTAGTTTCTGGAGACCGAAAACGTCTGATGATTTGACCGACTATATTGTCGCTATAGTTATCTGTTGGGGCGTCAAACGGACTCCGGATGCGATGAAACATGGCAGGCGGCCTATCTACACTATAACAACACCGCATGCCAACTTTCAACCCATTCCGAGAACATTTTCCGGCCACTTATAAAATACTATTTCGGACATGCCGCGGGCGCGTGCAAGTGTGTATGGGCTCAGAACGGACAACGGGGAGAACTGGGGGACCCGGACGGATGCAAGTTTTGAAAACATGATGATGCAATGCACATGATGACATGATGAAATGCAACACACAAGCAAAAGACATGGCAACAACAGCGAATAGCTGGAAGACACCTGGCGCATCGGTCTCGAGGCGTTATAATATTGCAATGAAGGCAGTTCGTCATTTGTCTGCCGACCAATTATTCCCTTAAGAATGCTAGCTTTCGGCTTCACCCGTCTGAGGTACATGTCCGGATGACCTGGTTGTAACAATAGCGAAGGTGCTCCCTTTATGCCCTAGCCGAACAAGTGGGGACGTAGGGCATAAGCACAGGAGCCAGATAACCCAGATTGGCAAAAACTTAAGTCAGAGAGGTGCATATAATGGCGAAGACATGATGTATATGAGCAAACAACACATATATATGGTGAGCTTTATGCTCAAAATAATGATAAGCTTCTATTGAGAGAAGCCCCCAGTTATGGTGGGGAATGTGCATTTAAGGATGTATACCCCTAAAGTGTGAGGCTTACCCGAACACACGCTAGAAATCATAGAAAAACAAAGAAAAAAGGAAAAAATTGGAATGGAGAAAGAAAAGGGACGAACAAAGGTATGTGTTCGGACCTAGGCGTAGAATCTTCGGAGCCTAGCAGTGTTCCATGGGTTCGGCTCTAAGCGATTATCTGATGCATTGCGAAGGCGATAGGCTCCTCTAGTGAGAACTTCATCTATAATGAAGGGACCCTCCCATTTGGGCTTGAGCTTGTACTTTTTATTCTCTGCTAGGCATAGAACAAGTTCACCGACATTATAAGTCTTTGCTCGCACTTCTCTGCTTTGGTATCTTCGAGCTTGTTGTTGGTAGAATGCGGAACGGGCTTTTGCGACATCGCGCTCCTCCTCCAGGCCATCTAAGTCGTCATGCCGATCGAGCTCTGCCTCTCTCTCCTCATACGTGCGCACTCGAGGTGAATCATGAATAATATCGCAGGGCAAGACAACCTCTACGCCGTACACCATGAAGAGCGTTGTGTATCCGGTCGTGCGATTGGGCATGGTCCGCAACCCCCAGAGTACGGAGTCGAGCTCCTCGACCCAGTGCTTATCCGACTCTTTTAGGGATCGCACTAGTCTGGGTTAGATGCCGCTCATTATCAGGCCATTGACCCGTTCAACTTGACCGTTTGTTTGGGGGTGATACATGGAGGCGTAATCAAGTTTAATACCTAGATTAGCACACCAATTTAGGCTATGAAATTAGAGCCGTTATCCAAGATAATGCTATGTGGGACACCATAACAGTGTACACCATAACAGTGAATTTATCCACCATAACCAGTAAATATTTCTTCTTATGGCTTCCCCCTTTAAGGGGTCTGACCATGTCTAGCCCGTAGACCGCGAAAGGCCAAGTATTAGGGATAGTTCTTAGGGCTGTGGGTGGCATATGGCTTTGATTGGCAAAGAGCTGCCACCCGACACAGCGTTGTACAAGGGCCTGTGCATCTGCTCGGGCCTTGGGCCAAAATAAACCTATACTGAAGGCCTTGCTTACGAGGGCCTGAGCTGCGGCGTGATGGCCACTGAGGCCAGCATGTATTTCGGCCAAGAGCTGCCGCCCCTCCTCTTCGGAGATACATCTTTGAAGAACTCCAATAGTACTTTTCTTGTAGAGTTCTCCTTCGTGAATTTTGTAGGCTTTGGAGCATTGAATTATGCGACGGGCCTCGTTCTGGTCATCAGGGAGCTCCTGCCTATTAAGGTAGGCTATGAAAGGTTCAGTCCATGGAGCAATTACCGCCATGAATACATGGGCGGAAGGTGTTGGCTCAATGCCCGACCCCCGGTGATGTCCGAGTCGTCTTTGGCATCCGGGGGTGTGGTCAGAGCCGGACTGGTATTTCCGCTCTCGTCCTGCCATACCACGGATGGCTTGAAAAGCCTTTCCATGAAGGTGTTAGGCAGGATGGGGTCACGTTTAGCGCCCATTCGAGCAAGGATGTCCGCTGCCTGATTGATGTCTCAGGCCACATGGTGGAATTCAAGCCCTTCAAATTGAGTAGATATTTTGAGTACGGCGTTGCGGTAGGCCGTTATCTACGGATCTTTTGCACCAAATTCTCCATTAATTTGAGATATCTCGAGGTTAGAATCCCCACGCACCTCAAGATGTTGTATGCCCATAGAAACGGCCATCTAAAGCCCATGCAGCAGTGCTTCATATTCTGTCGCGTTATTGGAGTCCGTATACACGATTTGTAATACATAACGGACTGTGTCCCCTTCAGGGGATATTAGGATGACACCGGCCCCCAATCTGGCTAACATTTTAGAGCCGTCAAAGTACATCACCCAGTTGGAATATGTGTTGTACTCTTTAGGGAGTTCAGCTTCTGTCCATTTGGCGACGAAGTCAGCCAACAACTGAGATTTAATAGCTCGGCATGGCTTGTATGTTATTTCATATGGCAAGAGTTCCATAGCCCATATGGAAATGCGGCCGATGGCGTCTCGGTTGTTTATGATGTCGTTGAGTGGAACTTCGGAAGCCACCGTGATTGAGCACTCTTGAAAGTAGTGCCGCAGCTTCCGAGATGCCATGAAAACCGCATAGGCTATCTTTTGATAGTGCGGGTATCGTGATTTTCATGGTGTAAGGACCGCCGATACGTAATACACTAGTTTTTGAAGTGGGAATTTGTGTCCCTCTTCCTCTCATTCAACAACAAGCACAACGCTCACCACCTGGTGAGTTGCGGATATATAGAGCAACATAGGCTCGCTGACGTTTGGTGAGGCAAGGATTGGATTGTTTGCTAACAAGGTTTTTATTTCTTCCAATCTAGTTGTTGCTGCATCCGTCCACTCAAAGTGGTCGGTGTGTCGGAGCTGGCGATAAAGTGGCAGTGCCTTTTCTCCTAGTCTGGAGATGAAACGGCTCAATGCTGCCACACACCCCGCTAGCTTTTGGACTTTTTTTAAGTCTGTTGGCGTTGCCAATTGCGACGGGGCCTAGATTTTTGCTGGGTTTGCTTCAATTCCTCTGTTGGACATGATGAACCCGAGCAGTTTTCCGGCTGGGACGCTGAAGACACATTTTTCCGGATTGAGTCGGATATCATATGTCCAGAGGTTGTCGAATGTGAGTCGTGGATTGTCCACCAATGATTAGATATGCTTAGTCTTGATGATGACGTCGTCCACATAAGCCTCCACCGTCTTGCCAATTCGTTTTTCCACGCATGTTTGAATCATGCGTTGATATGTGGCGCCGGCGTTTTTGAGTCTGAAAGGCATAGTGTTGAAGCAGAAAGGCCCATACGGAATAGTGAATGCCGTTGTGGCCTGGTCAGATTCCTTCATCTTAATCTGGTCCAGAGTATGCGTCGAGGAAACACAGTGAATCGTGTCCTGAAGTTGCATCGACGATTTGGTCAATGTGGGGCAGAGGGAAGGGGTTTTTAGGGCAGGCCTTGTTGAGGTCATTGAAATCGACACAAAGGTGCCAGGATTTCTCCTTCTTTGGCACCATGACCAGGTTTGCTAACCAATCCGGGTGTTTGATCTCTCTAATTAACCCAACTTCAAGTAGTTTGGCTAGCTCCTCGCCCATAGCATGTCGCTGGGGTTTAGAAAATCGCCGTTGCGTTTGCTTGACTGGCTTGAACCCCTTTATTATGTTGAGGCTGTGTTCGGCCAGTCTGCGTGGGATTGCTGGCATATCCGAAGGATGCCAGGCAAAGATGTCCCAATTCTCCCACAGGAAAGCTCTTAGAGCGGCGTCGACTGTCGGATCTAGCTGTGCTCCAATAGCTGATGTTTTATTAGGATCTATCGGGTGGACTTGGAATTTGTCTATTTCGTCTGCTGGCTTGAAAGAAGTGGACTTAGGCCTTTTATCGAGGATTACGTCATCTCTATCCATTGTGGAACGCAGAGCAGTGAGCTCCTCGGCAACAAGGGCCTCAGATAATGCCTCGAGGGCCAAGGATGCGGTTTTGTTTTTGGCGCGGAGTGCTATGTCCGGATCACTGGTGATAGTGATAACTCCGTTGGGCCCGGGCATTTTGAGCTTCATGTACCCGTAATGGGGTATAGCTTGAAAGCGTGTGAATGTGTCTCGCCCCAACAGGGCGTGATATCCACTATTGAAAGGTGCCACGTGGAAGATTAACTCTTCGGACCTATAGTTCTCTGGCGTGCCAAATACCACATCAAGTTTAATTTTCCCCGAGCATCGCGCTTCTCGTCTTGGGATAATGCCTCAAAAGGTTGTACTGCTTTGCTCAATGCGGCTCTTGTCTATTTGCATTTTATCAAGCGTGTCTTTGTAGATGAGGTTTAGTCCACTACCGCCGTCCATGAGCACTTTAGTAAGCCGAAACCGTCGACAATTGGGTTTAAAACCAAAGCGGCTGGTGCGCGGACTAGTCAAGCCCTTGGTTCGTCATTGGCGGTGAAGGTTATCATCGTATCGTTCCAAGGATTTACTGTGTCTATTTGGTTGATTTCGATGAGGTCGCGGAGTGCCCTTTTACACCGATTATTTGAAGAGAATGTCTCGAAGACCGAAAAGGCATTGAGATCGTCATCTTCCAGAGAGTATTTCTCTGAGGTTGTATTGGTGAGGATAGCCTCACTGCTCTTAGCCACCTGCCGGAGTACCCAACATGCCCGAAGGTTGTGCGTTGGTTCAGAATTCGGCGTCGTGTGTATCTGACAGGGCTTGTCGAGCCATTCATTAAGGACGGTTCTGTGTCCCGTTAAGGGCTTGATTTTCTTGTCCACGAGATGACGATCGGGTGCCCAGCGAGGGTGCATCCTTTTTGCCCATCCGATGGGTGGCTTAAAGGCGGGTGGTTCCCACCGGGATGTCTGGGCTTTCCAGGTGCTTTCCATTGTGCAATATTTGTATACTATGTGCGCTAATTCTGCAAAGTGCAGTATGCGGCGTCAGTTGAGGGCATTGAGGATCCCCCCGTCCGTACAGTTGCGGCAGAATATTGAAACTGCATCATCGTCGCAGCAATGTTTAATCTTGTTTTAACGAGGAGGAATCTAGCCCAAAAGTGATGGACTGTTTCCTGAGGTTGATGTCGTACGTACATTAGGTCACATATGTCCGGAGGACCGGAATTGCTTGGGGAGTATTGCTTGTGGTGGGTGGGCGGGCTAAAATACGAACCCTGACCCATGGCGGAATCCGAAGATTGAAGAATTTCTGAGGTGACAATCCCGGGATCCGGAGTGTCCTAGGGGTTCTCAGGCTCAACGCATGGTTCTATGTTCGGAGGATAGGAGGTCTCTTCCCGAAGATGGGTATCCTGCTCGCAAGGCTCGGAAATCCGAACATAGCTTGTTCTCAGCATAGGGGGAGAGTCATCCTCGGCTTGTTCCTCTACGACCGCCATCAAATGGGTGATCGGTGGGGACCTGATTTCCCTCTGATCGGGTTTAAGCCCAATCTGATCATAGTCTGTTGCGACCCCCAGGGCGGTGATGCGATCTAGCATTTTGTTCAAAGACAAAATATCTGCCGGATCCATCTTGTCGGAGTGTTCGAGGCCAATGCGGAGATGATTTTTGGCAATTTGGGGGACCGCCTTTGGCTTAAGGACCGAGTGGGCACCCATGGTAAAACTGCCGAGCTGGAGGATCTTTCGAGGAACTAGGGCCCTTCCAGAGGTGATTTTGTCATTGATGACAAGGCGAGCCATCGATCCTTCTGTTGTAGACACAGAGGAACTCTCAATGGAAGCACCAATGTCGGTGTCAAAACCGGCAGGGTAGGGGGTCCCGAACTGTGCGTCTGAGGATCGAAGGAAACAGGAGGCAGGGAACATGATGTTTACCCAGGTTCGGGCCCTCTTAATGGAGGTAATACCCTACTTCCTGCTTGATTGACTTTGATGACTATAGGGGTTACAAGAGTTGATATACCTTGAGATCGTAATGGCTAAACCCTAGATGTCTAGCATGTATGATTTGTCATTGCCTCTACGGACTAAACCCTCCGGTTATATAGACACCGGAGGGGGCTAGGGTTGTACAGAGTCGGTCTACAGAGAAATGAAACTACACAGCGGACGCCAAGCTTGCCATCCACGCAAAGGAGAGTCCCATCCGGACATGAGGGAAGGCCTTCTATCTTGTATCTTCACGGCCCATCATCCCGGCCCACGTAACATAGCCCGACCATCCGAGGACCCCTTAATCCAGGAATCCCTCACCCGGGTATATTTTCCATCATATGTTTTCAGATCTATAAACCAAAAAACCCAAAAATACCTTGCTGCAATTCATTTATATTTACTTTAGTTTGCTCTTTTATTTATCTTTTATACCTATCTCTTTCAGATCTCACTCTTGTTCATAACTGTGAAGGGATTGGCAACCCCTTTTTCGCGTTGTGTGTAAGTGTTTGTTAGTTTGTGCAGGTGCATAGATTGTAGGATTGCTTGCGCCTCGTACTAGATCGATACCTTGGTTCTTAACTGGGGGGAATACTTATCTCTAGCTACTTTGCTGCATCACCCTTTCCTCGTCAAGGGAAAAATCAAAGCAAGCTCAAGAAGTAGCAATCCCTACTCCTGGCATTGACATCAATAGATGGGCATCTCCATAGCCCATTGATTAGCCCCTTCGATGTGGGACTTTCTCCTTTTTTTCTCCACACAACCTTCACCATCACACTCTATTCCACCTATAGTGTTATATCCATGGCTCATGCTCATGTATTGCGTGGGAGTTGAAAAAGCTTGAGAACATTAAAAGTATGAAACAATTGCTTGGCTTTTCATTGGGGTTGTGCATGATAAATACTTTGTGTGATGAAGATAGAGCATGACAAGATTATATGATTTTGTAGGGATAACTTTCTTTAGCCATAATATTTTGAGAAGACAAGATTGCTTTATTTAGTATGCTTGAAGTATTATTGTTTTTATGTCAATATTGAACTTTTGTTTTGAATCTTATGGATCTGAATATTCATACCACAATAAATAAAGATTACATTATAAACATGTTAGGTAGCATTCCACATCAAACAAATTGTTTTTATCATTTACCTACTCGAGGACGAGCAGGAATTAAGCTTGAGGATGCTTGATACGTCTCCGACGTATCTATAATTTTTTTATTGTTCCATGATATTATATTAACCATCTTGGATGTTTTATATGCATTATTTTTCTATTTATATCATTTTTTGGGACTAACATATTAACCTAGTGCCCAGTGCCAGTTGTTGTTTTTTCCCTGTTTTTGTTTTTATAGAAATCAATACAAACGGAGTCCAAACGAAACCAAACTTTTTGATGATTTTTCTTGGACAAGAAGACACCCACGAAGCTTCGGGAGGAGGCCAGAAGAGCTATAGGTGGGCCACAAGCTCACCAGGCGCGCCCTGCAAGCTTGTGCCCCCTCGGTAGCCCTTCTAACCCTAATCTCAGCTCCATAAATACCCAAATACTCCCCGTATACTAGAGGGCACACCAGAAATACTTTTCCGCCACCGCAAGCTTCTGTTCTCATGAGATCCCATCTTTGGGCCTTTTCTGCCACTCTGCTGGAGGGGGATTCGATCACGGAGGGCCTCTACACCAACCTTGCTGCCCTTCCGATGATGTGTGAGTAGTTTACCACATACCTATGTATCCATAGCTAGTAGCTAGATGGCTTATTCTCTCTCTTTGATCTTCAATACAATGTTCTCCTCAATGTTCTTGGAGATCTATTCAATGTAATCTTCTTTTGCGGTGCGTTTGTTGAGATCCGATGAATTTTTGATTTATGATCAGATTATCTATGAATATTATTTGAGTCTTCTCTGAACTCTTTTATGCATTATTAATATAGCTTTGTATTTCTCTCCAATCTATTGATCTTGTTTGGCCAACTAGATTGACCTATCTTGCAAAGGGAGAGGTGTTTTGTTTTGGGTTCAATCTTGTGGTGTCCTCACCAAGTGACAGAAGGGGTAGCGAGGCACCTATTTGTATTGTTGACATTAATGATAAAAAGATGGGGGTTTTACCATATTGATTGGATCTATCCCTCTACATCATGTCATCTTTCTTAAGGCGTTACTCCGTTCTTGTTAACTTAATACATAGATGGATGCTGGGTAGCGGTCGATGTGTGCAGTAATAGTAGTAGATGCAGGCAGGAGTCAGTCTACTTGACAGAGATGTGATGCCTATATTCTTGATCATTGCCTTATATATCGTCATAACTACGCAGTTTTCTATCAATTGCTCAATAGTAATTTGTTTACCCACTGTATGCTTTCTTTGAGGAGAGAAGTCTCTAGTGAAAACTATGGCCCCCGGGTCTATTTTTATCATATTTTTCAGATCTATAAAACCCAAAACCCAAAAATACATTTCTGCTATTTATTTATTTTTATTTAGTTTTGCACTTTTATTTATCTTTTATACCTATCTCTATCAGATCTCATCCTTGCAATTAACCGTGAAGGGATTGACAACCCCCTTTATCACGTTGGGTGCAAGTATTTGTTTGTTCGTGTAGGTGCTATCATTGGAGACTTGTGTGCCCCTATTGGATTGATACCTTGGTTCTCAAACTGAGGGAAATATTTATCTCTACTTTACTGCATCACCCTTTCCTCTTCAAGGGAAAAACCAACGCAAGCTCAAGAAGTAGCATGCACCATCGCGTGGGCTTCAGCAGGGAGAACCTTTATCCCTTTCTTGTTCCTCTTTGTTGCTGATCGGCTTCCTACTTTGTTATCTAGGAAAGTTGACAATGGTAAATTAATTCCAATTAAAGCATGCCAAAGGGCTCTGGGCATTTCCCATTTACTATTTGCGGATGACACATTGCTGCTTTTTAAGGATGGACATGATCAAGCCCTTCGAGACCGTGAAGTTTTGCATTCACATGCACTTGCCACTGGACAGTTCATAAATCCTTCGAAATTCTCTATATTCTTTGGTAATCTTATCCTAATGCTGTTCGGATTGATGTCAGGTCTGTTTTGCAAGTTACTTCTGAAGCTTTAGAGGAGAAATAGCTCAGTTTGCCTACCCTAGATAGATGTATGTCACGTGATAAATTATTAGCAAGATTAGCAAAGTGAATGCTCTTATGGGATGATGGTCTGCTATCTCAACCAGCAAGGGAGGTACTTATTAAGTCGGTTGCGCAGACTTTCCTGACTTACATTATAAGGTTTTTTAAACTTCCTTTCTCCCTATGTGATGAACTAACAAAAATGGTTAAGAATTATTATTGGGGTGTTGCTGAAGGTAAATGGAAAACACATTGGCGATCTTGGGAAAATCTTAAGAAACCAAAGCTACATGAGGGTTTGGGCTTCCGGGAGTTTCGCGCTTTCAATCAAGCTTTGCTGGCTCGTCAGGCTTGGAGACTTCTTATGAGGCCGGATAGCTTGTGCGCACAGGTTTTGAAAGCCAAATATTACCCTAATTGTCGTTTTGAGGATACTATTTTTGGTGGCAATGCTTCATCATCTTGGCAAGCTACCTCATATGGTTTGGATCTATTCTAAAAAAGGATTAGTTTGGAGGGTGGGTAATGGACAAATTATCCGTATCTGGAGAGATTCCTGGATCTCGAGACCACTCTCATATAAGCTTGTATCAATGAGGCGTAGATGCAGGTTGGGGTTTGTCTCAGAGCTCATAGACCACTTTGGTAATTGGTAGCTAGACATATGCACCAGGACTTCATGTAGATGGATATCTCTAAAATTCGAAATCTTCATCCGTTTGTTTGTTTGGATGATTGTCTAGCCTGGGCGCCTAAAAAAAGAGGCTCTTTCTCTCATGAGAGTGCTTACAGAATGTCTATGGAGGAATGCTGGAGCTTGATCGCAACTAGTAGTAGTTTTGCTCCTGACGGAAGTAGGCAAATATGGAACAACATATGGAAGAGCTATGTGCCACCCATTGTTAAATTTTTTTGCATGGAGGTTGTGCGATGATTCTCTCCCTACTTGGCGTAACAAGCATAAGAGGAGCCTACAACTTTCAGATCAATACCCGGTATGTGGAGTAGAAGCAGAGAATAATAATCACCCTTTCATCAGATGTTCATTTTAAGTTATGTTGTGGCGTAGTTTGTCGGATGTTTGGAACTTGCCTAAGTTGGAAACCTTCAGAAATACTGGGAGAGGTTGGCTACTTATTGTTGTTGCGGGTGTCGGTGTCAAAACCGGCGGATCTCGTGTAGGGGGTCCCGAATTGTGCGTCTAAGGTCGATGGTAACAGGAGACAGGGGACACAATGTTTTACCCAGGTTCGGGCCTTCTCTATGGAGGTAATACCCTACGTCCTGCTTGATTGATCTTGATGAATATGAGTATTACAAGAGTTGATCTACCACGAGATCGTAATGGATAAACCCTAAAGGCCTAGCTTGTATGGTTATGATAATGAGTCTCCCCTCCGGACTAAGTCCTCCGGTTTATATAGACACCGGGAGAATCTAGGGTTACACAAGGTCGGTTACAAAGAAAGGAATGTACATATCTAGTCGCCAAGCTTGCCTTCCACGCCAAGGAGAGTCCCATTCGGACACGGGTGCAGTCTTCGGTCTTCGTATCTTCATAGCCCATCAGTCCGGCCCATGTCTAACAGGTCGGATGCCCGAGGACCCCTTAGTCCAGGACTCCCTCAGTAGCCCCTGAACATGGCTTCAAAGACAACGTATCCGGCGCGTAGATCTGTCTTCGGCATTGCAAGGCTGGTTCCATCCTCCGAACTCCAAGATAGTCTTCGGACGTATTTGAACATGTCCGGACCTGTAACCCAACACCACACACAACCGTGGAGAGAATATAATATTCCACGAGTCCAATCTGATGACAACTTTTATAACGTGACGTCACGCTCGCCCGGTTTTTCGAACCGTTTCCTGTCCCGCCGTTCCATGTTTCGAGGCGCGGTTGCTATTGGCACGCTCTGTCGAAATAGAGATCGTGTCCCCTTATTGCTGGATTCTCATTAACATGAGCATGGGTAACCCAACCGTTCTGTTGGAAAGATCCCTTAGGAATAGGCAGGCTTTCAGGCTCAAGAGGAGGCGTTTAATTCCCGTTGCCTTTATAAAGGAACCAAGGGCCATCCTTTTTGATGCCGAACTTCTCCTCAGCCTCTCCAACCTCAAGTTCTAGCACCCAAGGTTTTTACTTCGTTGCTTCGAGCTTCCCCATTATGTTCGGACCCAGCCCTCAAGGCCGATGGGTGGCTTGCTCTGTTACAGAGGAGGACATTGTGAAGATTCGAGCGGCCAGATACCTGACCGCGGAAATCCACCACAGGCTTCCTGCTCAAGGGAAGGTTACCCCGACCCCCAGATCTGGCGAGAGGGTCGTATTCATCTCACACTTCCTTCGAGGGCTAGGGCTCACTCTTGACCCCTCGTCCGGGGGCTAATGTTCTATTATGGACTACATTTTCAAGATCTAGCCCAGAGTCTTTCCTCCATGTCTCGGCGTTCATCATTACGTGCGAGGCCTTCCTCCAAATCCCCCCACACTTCGGCTTATGGCTCAAGACCTTCAGTGTGAAACCAAAGGTAGTCGTCGGGAAACAGGTGGAGTGCAGCGGTGCTGTAGTCAGCCATCTCACCAACACTCCTTGGCCAAAAGGCTCTTTTACTGAAACTTCCAATCAATGGCAGCGAGAGTGGTTTTACGTTATGGAGCACCGCAGCACCAAGTGGGTAGCTGCACCCGCATTTCTCCCTGGCCCACCGTTACAGCTTACATCATGGGCCAACAAGAGGCTGGATTGGGGATCAGTTGATGAAGTGCGGACTCTACAAAGCCGCATCCGAACCCTCCTCGAGAGGGACATTGATCTTGTTAGCGTGATTCAAGTAATGCTGATTCGCGCCGAATCCTACCATAGCAACGCAGGCCTCTCCGTATGTGGGAGTTCAATCCAGAAGGACCACGAACCCTCCAACACTTCTTCGGCATTACGCACAAAGGTATGTGGAAGTTGTTTTTGGGAAAACGAAAACATTGGCCGGACACTACTGAGGACACATGCCTCGACTCTAACCGTTTGGATACCCCGGTAAGCACTTGACTTCCGAACACCCCCTTTTTTAAGTATGTCGTAATACAGGGCTGGATAAAGAAAGCAGAGCTGATTAGGTGTCCGGCCCCCCTTCCTGAAGGTTCAGCGGATCATGTATTAACAAGGATGCTAGCCCCGGCACCATACCAGATGCCTGTGAGGGAGGGCGAGGCAGAGAGGACCAAAGACGGCCCCCACCCCGAAGGTGTGCCAGACAAGATTCCATCGTCCTAAGACAAAAATGACAGGGAAGTCAACGTCTCTTCCCCGCATGGGAAGAAAAGGGCCACCTCCGAAGATTGGGAGGAAAAGGCTCCTAAACGAGGCAAGATGCCTTCGCCGGGTGGCTCGGGCTTGGAGGACAACGTCATCGCGCAGTCCCATGACGAAGACAAGCCTCAAGCCAAATCGTAAGTGAACAAGGGTGTTTTAAACACATCTCGCCCCTTTCTTGTAACGTCTAGAATATATGTTTTTTCGCAGTTCGGCATGCAGTCTTCTTCAACTATCCTCTTCCTCGGGGGATCTTCTCCCGAAGATGATGGAAAGCGAGATACCTCCAGCAATCTCCTCACCCAACAGGGCGGACGACTTCAAGGTGTCGTCGCAGAGGGTCTCTCCCGATCAACAAGTGGTGCGAGGGATGATGAAGACACAATTCGGTGGCCCAGGGTCCGGGGACCAACAATAAAGGCCCCAAACATTCCGGTCTACAGCCAGATACGAATAAACAGATCCCTTCAAAGGGAGGCCATACTCCTACAGCAGCCTCCTGAGACCCAGAGGCGCCGGATACATTGACGAACATGTTGCGACAGGCGTCCATCTCAGAGGAACATCATACCTTGATGGGCACGGTGGTCGAAAAGGTCTTGGCCGCGAAGAACGGATTGAATGAGGCCTTCGTGGGCCTGCTAAGAGGCTTCAAGGTTTGTACCATAATATGTTCGATTGTGTTATATTCAAGAATACACCTGTGTATAGATAGTAGCCCCTGAGACTCTGATTGGCTTCCCGAGGGAGGCGATCAGAGGATCAAAAGATATGCCCAGAAGTAATATGATTAATTGGAACACAGGCTGTGACCTCCCCAGAAACTGTCCAGACTGTAGAGATTGCCGATTTGCAACACAAGATTGATGAGGCAGATACTAATATCACACTTATCAACAGGCGTCTTGATGAGTCGCAAGGTACATATTCGGAGAAACCCTTACATATACGTGTTTGTAATATAAGCGTGACGCTGAAAGTTGCATACTGGAATATGCATTACTGCAGATGGTGCTGCCGCCGTTGAGATTCTTTGGGCGGAGCTGGCCCGGGCCAAGGAGCAAGCCCGGTTAGTGATGCAGCTGTCGAAAAGGCACCGGCCAAGTAAAAGGCCGAACAAGCTGCTCGACACCAAGATGAGGAGAAAATATCCTCGATGGCACTCGAACTGAAAAATGCTACTAGCCGCTGTGAATTCCTAGAGAAGGAGAATAAAGCCAAAGCGGTTGAGCTTGACAAGGCCTTGCGAGAGGCGAAAGAAGCGTGGTCCGAATCTAGAGCGACCCGTGAGGAGATCCGGCAAGCTGGGGAGATTGCGGCTGGTAAGCCCTTTTTATTATAGACTAAGTTCGGCGATCCGAATTATTCTTGGCTTAACCAAGTGTGGAGTTCTCCAGACGTGTTTTTGGACTTGCCGAAGAGTTCATCCAATGCGACGCAGTTTTACCAAGCGCAAGAGGGATATGCAACGGAGAAGATGTTCTGGTCACGGTTCGGCGCATCAAAACGCCCTATGCTACTGAATGAACAGATGTCCCAATGGGCCGAGCTTCACAGGATGTCCGGCGTTGCCATGAAGAACGTCATACTTCAGCGGTGGCCGACTGAGCCGATTCTGAATAGCTATTTCGGCTTGGTGCGGCGGCTTGCTAATGCGGTGCCTCGTATCGAAGCCGTGAAGCGGTCGGCGTGCATTGAAGGTGCACGGATGGGCTTTGCCCGAGTCAAGACGTACTGGGGGAAGATGAAGGCCGTCGATGTTGCAGCGTAGGGTCCACCAAAGGGCAAGGACCATCACGCACCAGAGCATTACTTTGAGGACATCTTAGAGGCTGCCCGCTTGATAGAGGGTCAATGTTCGAAAGGCATAATATTCGAGTGAACTCTTTACGAATTGTAAAAGACAATTGTTATAATCAGTCTATATTTTGATTTTGCCTAAAGGCTTTTGTTCCTCATATGCAGCCATTTGTATATGAACTGAAAGTTTTCCAGTCGTCGGCTTCAGCCCCCTCATAGGTAGTACAGGGGTGTTCGAAAAAGCATCTGATCACTCTTCAGCCAATGTCTTGGTCCGTGAAGGAGGTGTCAATGTGGCGAACCAGTCAACCAGACTATAGGGCGTTAACACTTTCACTTAGCCATAGGAGTTTTATGGTGGGTCTACAACATAGCCCCTGGTATGTATGCGGCTTATTCATACGATGTGTTTACATATTTGATCGGAAAGAGGTCCTTCGTGTGACATGGAGGGAATCACGAAAGATTCTAGTAAGTCATCGAGTGGTTGACCAGCTCTCGCCGCAACATGATAGTCAGTTTTTGGCTTTCTCTACTAAGGTGCTTAACCAGGTGAACCGGAAGCACAATCGCAGTAGTTCTCCCTTCACTACCCTAGCCAATAGAGCGGAACATAGGATAGAAAGCACAGGAGCCGGGCAACCCAACTATTGACCCAAGACATGATTCGGAGCTGATGCATATGAGGCCAAACTCGCGACGCCGATGTACACTATAGAGATGTTCGGACTTTGTCGGTAACTCATTTGCTCCCATACCAAGCCCCAGGCTAGTTATGCCGAGGTGTACGTTTGAGACAACCGTAGGGGCAAAACTCGGTCCTTTTAGAAAAGAATGGATTATTTTTACTGGGATCTGAGTGCTGTGCCAATCGTGTATGTAGATAACAAGGCCGCAACCCCGGCTATTTGATATGCCAGGGGTCAAAGGCGGAGGAGAAAGGAACTTTCCAGGCTCAAAATAGAGAGTGCGGTCTACAAAAAGTTATTTTGGACCTCATGTCGCACGTCTGTGTCGCCTATCCTCGGTGAAGGGACTCCTTAACGAAAATAGCCCTTGGGTGAGTGTACGAACCCGAACTCTGATAGAGTCTGAGGCCAGCCATTGAGCCACCTGTGGAGGGAAGCAAGAAAAAGGAAGAAGGAAAAAAATTTAGAAAAAAGAGAAGGTCATGGGAGTACTTTCAGGTCCATCCGTATTTTGCTTTTGCCGGTGGCCAGGGTATTTTAAGTGCGTAGTTATGTATGCGCGGTACAGATTGTCCGGGTATATGCGGCGGCGGAAGCCGAACTGCTACTCATGTATGGGATTTGAACGGTCATGTTGAATGGAGACCGGTGGCTTAATGGCCGACGAGGTATGCGATGTAATGCCCCCATTGTGTAGTTCGACTGATATAGCCATAGTGTGATCCTCTGCACGGAGAGAGCGCTCCATGCGTTCCCCTGTAGGGGACTGTGCCATGTGTACCATGTTCACTGTCTTTACTTCGGGGGGAAACTGCTGCTGATCCCTGGTGTTTGGTAGGCGAGTTTTGTCGTCGTCACCATCGTCGGGCGGCTTCTTCCCCTTGTATTCAACGTTTAACTTGTCGGCCTGTTTGAAGACCGTTGGTGTCAAAACCGGTGGATCTCGGGTAGGGGGTCCCGAACTGTGCGTCTAGGTCAGATGGTAACAGGAGGCAGGGGACACGATGTTTTAGCCAGGTTCGGGCCCTCTTGATGGAGGTAAAACCCTACGCCCTGCTTGATTAATATTGATGATATGGGTAGTACAAGAGTAGATCTACCACGAGATTAGAGAGGCTAAACCCTAGAAGCTAGCCTATGGTATGATTGTTGTTCGTCCTACGGACTAAAACTCTCCGGTTTATATAGACACCGGAGAGGGCTAGGGTTACACAGAGTCGGTTACAATGGTAGGAGGTCTACATATCCGTATCGCCAAGCTTGCCTTCCACGCCAAGGAAAGTCCCTTCCGGACACAGGACGAAGTCTTCAATCTTGTATCTTCATAGTCCAAGAATCCGGCCGAAGGTATAGTCCGGCCATCCGGACACCCCCTAATCCAGGACTCCCTCAGTAGCCCCTGAACCAGGCTTCAATGACGATGAGTCCGGCGCGCAGATTGTCTTCGACATTGCAAGGCGGGTTCCTCCTCCAAGTACTTCATAGAAGATTTTGAACACGAAGGTAGTGTCCGGCTCTGCAAAATAAGTTTCCACATATTTCCATAGAGAGAATCATATTTACACAAATCTAACCTGCTGACGTATTATGTAGTGTGACATCACACCACGGCCAAGTCTTTATTCGAATCGTTTTATTGTCCCACCTTAGCGCGTTTTAGCGAGGCGGTTTCCTTGGCACATCTTGTTAAAGCAGAGATCGTGTCCCCTTATTCCGGGATTCTCATCAATACGGGTGTGCGTAACCCAACCGTACCCGTTGGTATATTTTCTCGATCAAAGGCGAGTCCCAAACGGTCATGGGGAAGGCCCTTGGTATTCAACATCTTATAAAGAGACCAAGGCCTTACTCCTTTCTTTCAATCTCAAACGAGTTCGCCCTTCGCCTCGAGTTCCAACACCCAAGGCTCCATATTTCAGGCGCTTCGGACCTTCGACAATGTCCGGTTCCGACCTTCGAGGCTGATGGATGCCTTCCTCCGTCACGGAGGAGGACGTGCTGAAGTTGAGAGAGGCCAGGTTCTTGACCGGTGAAATCTCACATAGGCTGACTGCTCAAGGGCAGGTCATTCCCACTCCCAAGCCCGGTGAGAGTGTGGTGTTCATGTCTCACTTCCTTCGGGGGCTAGGCTTCCCGACGGATCCCTTCGTGAGGGGGCTCATGTATTATTATGGGCTGGAATTTCACGACTTAGCCCCGGAGTCCATCCTCCACATTTCCTCATTCATCGTCGTGTGTGAAGCCTTCCTCTGTATCACTCCTCACTTCGGAAAATGGCTCAAGACCTTCAAAGTAGAGCCGAAGATGATCGAGGGACGGCATGCGGAGTGCAGAGGTGCTTTTATAAGCAAGAATGTTGGTACTCCATGGCCCGAGGGCTCTTTTCAAGAGGAGTCCGGCTTATGGCAGCGAGAGTGGTTTTATATTACCGCTCCCAGGGCCCCTAAGTGGGTGGCGCCACCTGCCTTTCGCTCGGGTCCCCCGCCACGACTGGCGTCATGGGTCAATACGGGGCTGGACTGGGGGCCGGCAAAGGACGTGCCCCTGTTGCAGGGCCACATCCGAGATCTCCTAGAAAGAGACATTAGTCTGGTCATGGTGACACAGGTTATGTTAATTCGCCGAGTTCTGCCCTGCAAACGTCGCCCCCTCCGCCTGTGGGAGTTCAACCCGGAGGGACCACGAGTTCTCCAGCATTTTCTTGGCATGACGCCCGTGGAGATGTACAAATTGTTCTTCGGACCACAAGTAGTGTGTCCGGATTCTACGGAGGACGCAGATCTGAGCTGCAATCGTTCGGATACTCAAGTAAGTAGCCTCGTGCCCGGACTCGCTATCCGTATATTTATCATAAAATTGCCCCTAAAATAGTTGTCCTTTAAACAGGAGTGGATAGCGAAAGCAAAGCTAATCAGGTGTCCGGCCCCCCTCCCCGAGACCATGTCGGGTCCCGTGCTAGTCAGGATGTTGGAGGTTGTGCCTTCAAAGGGAAGCGAAGGAGGGGACAAGGGAGCTACAGCCTCCTCAAAGGAGGTTGTCCGGAAGGGAGGAATCGAAAATTCCTCTCCTCAGGGGAAGAAGAGGACCGTCTTTGAAGACCCGGAGACCATGGCCTTAAAGCAGGGGAAGAAATCTTCGCCAGAGGGTCCTGTGCTAGGGGATACTTTGGCCGAATTATGCCCTCAAGGGGATCAACCCTCCACCGAGCCGTAAGTAGAGGGGAGTTTTCTTTTTAATAAACGAGAGAAATCCCTACTTTATATCTGAGAAAAGTAATCGAAAATTTACCTTGTAGCTCGGACCTTAGCCCTTCTCAGCAGAGCTCGTCTTCGGGGGATCTTCTTCCGGAGATGATGGAGAGCGGAACGCCTCCCCCTGCCGTACCGCCTTGCGAGGCAGGCGACCCTGAGGTATCGTCGCGGAGGGTTTCTCCGAATCCGGCGGGGCCGGAAGGTAGTCATATGGCCCCCCAAAGCCCTCCGCATCCGGCCTTCGAAAAGGGCCATCGGATGAGTCCGGCGCCGTCTAGTGCGCGGTCGGAGGAGCTGAAGGATCTGCTAGGGCGAGCATCTATCTCAGAGGAGCACCATGCATTGATGGGTACGGTGATTGAGAGGATTTCATCCGCAGAGAGCGGATTGCACGAGGCTGTCAGGAGTTTACTGACAGGTTTTGAGGTACGTGAAATAATGTACCCTTTTTGGACAGTTGCGCATAAATAAGATGCGCCCTGTGTAGATAGTACCCCCTGAGACTCTGTGTGTTGTCAAAAGTGACGGCGCACAGAGGATCATAATCCCAGGTCTAATATGCCGCCTTTATACGTAGGTGGCGAAGTGTCCGGTGGCCAGCCGGACTGATGGATTTGCCGAGCTAAAGCGGCAACTTGACGTGGCAGATGCCGACATCGCGCTTGTCAAAAAGCGGCTTGATGAGGCACAAGGTATGTAATTCCTTCGGCGGCGCCTAGTAAGAGGAGCTTTATGCCAGTATCTTACAATGTGTGCACTTGATGCAGATGGTGCTGCTGCCATGGAGAATCTTCGGGCGGAACTTGCCCGAGCCAAGGAGCAAGCCAGGAAAAGTGATGCGGCTGCCGGAAAGGCAATTGAAAAGCTGAAAGCCGAACAGGCTGTTCACTTCCGAAGCAAGAAGGAAATGGCCGAGATGGCCGTGAAGCTGAAGAACGCTGCTGACCGTTGCAAGCTTCTTGAAAAAGAAGATCGGGCGAAACAGACGGACCTGAAGAAGGCCGTTGCCGATGCCAAGGATGCTCGCTCTGCGATGAGAGCTGTGAAGGAGGAGCTGCGTCAGGCCAGAGAAATCGCGGCTAGAAAGCCCTTTATGCTGCGGAGGAAGTTCTGTGATCCTAAACATGCTTCGTTAGACCAGATGTGGAGTACAGTGGACACCTATCTGGATTTAGCAGCGAGTGCCGCAGATGCGGCCGAGCACTTTCGAGATCAAGAAGATCGCGAAGTGGAAAAGCTCTTCTAGTCGCAGTTCCACAATCCAGAGCGTCCACTGTCATTAGCCGATCGTTTGGCCGAATGGGCCGAGCTAAATAGGTTGTCCGGACTCGCCATGAAATATGTCGTGAGTCATCTGTGGCCAGAGAGACCAGAGCCAAAAAGTTATTTCAACTTGGTGCAGCAGTTCCTTGGTGCCGCGCCGCAAATCAATGCGATGAAGAGGTCAGCGTGCATAGAGGGTGCGCGGATGGCTCTTGCCCGTGTCAAGACATACTGGGTGGAAATGGAAGCCACCGTTGCTGCATCCCCAGACTCGGATGGAAGCCGAGTACCTGCCGAGCGCTATTTTCAGGAAGTTCTGCAAGGCGCTCGTTTAATAGAGACGCAGTGCTCGAAGGATACTATATTCGAATAGCATGTATTATTGTAAAACAATATTTTGATAAATTGTAGAAGCTTTTTATACTTGTGTCTGCAAGTATTATGATACCTCCTGTGCGGCCGTTTAACATATATGTATATATAATCTGAAAGATGGCAGTCGTCGGCTTCAGCCCCCACGCACATAATGCGGGGGTGTTCGCAGAACGCGCATTTTCACACTTGATCCAACGTCTTGGTCCTACAAAGGAGGTGATAGCGCAGCGAACTAAGCAATCAGACTATGATGCTTTATCACTTTCACTTAGCCATAGGAGTTTGACATTGAGGCTACTTATATAGCCCCTGGTGGCGCCTGCGCTGGCCCGAACTCGGGGCGCGTATGTGCCTGGCCGGGAAACGACCCTTCGTTAATGTGAAGGAATCCTAAAGATTTCGGTATGTCATCGAGTGGTTGACCAGTCTCACGCTATATCATGACAGTCAGTTTTCGGCTTTCTCTACTGAGGTGCTCGCCTGGCTGAATCGGGGCACAATCACAGTAGTTCTCCCAGTGCCGGCTTAGCCAATAGAGCGGAACATAAGGCAGCAAAACACAGGAGCCGGGCAAACCCAACATTTAACCAAAGACATGATTCGGAGCTGATTCATATAAGGCCAAACTCGCGACGCCGAACACTCCCTAAGGTATTCGGTCTTTATGAGGGCGGGCGGGATAACGCCCTTAGTAATAAGCCCCTAGTGTCCAGGTACGCGCAAAACTCTGACGTGGCCACATGCCAAAACGCCAGCCTCCTCCTTGGTTATACCAAGAAACCAGGGGATGTGTATCAACAAGAGACAGTAAAAAAGGTTTACGCATGGTCTTAATCTGAAAAGAATCCTTGGAACGGGTCCCTGCTGCACGTCTGCGCCTGTGTCTCCATTGTGCCGTATCCTGGACGGGCGTAGCACAGAGTTCATCTATAAAAGAGAGGAACTTAGTTAAAGAAAGATCGTGCCGAACATGAGTTATACTAAATAAACAAAGTATGAATCAAAATGGGTAAAATTGATCTTTATTGTCTCTTGTTTTATATGCGCGGAGCCCCTAGTACAGGGGTATATGGCTATTAAGCCTTTATCAATTGTATGTTTATGCCGGACTCGTCTAGCCGTGTCCATGGTCTTGACGACCTGTTTAGATGGTTTGGCTGGTGAAGCTGCTTTATTGTGGGGCTGTCAAGGCAGCCGCACCATTTTCCGCGCGGGAGGAACACTCAATGTTTTCCCTTTAATGAGATGATGCCTCGTGGACCGGGCATCTTAAGCGTAAGAGATGCATAATGCGGTATTGCGTTAAAGCGGGCGAAAGCTTCGCGTCCCAGCAGTGCTTGATAGCTACTTGAGAATGGGGCGATGTGGAAAGTTAGCTGTTCACAACGGAAGTTATCGGGGGAGCCGAACATAACTTCTAGCCGGAGAGAACCCATGCAACGGGCATCCGGGCCTGGCGTTACCCCTTGAAAGGAGGTTTTGCTATGGTGAATTTTTGTTGGGTCTATCCCCATGTTGCGGATTGTGTCCTGGTATAACAGGTTTAGACCACTGTCGCCGTGCATCAGGACATTTGTAAGATGGAGTCCGCCGATTATTGGATCTAATACCAAGGCAGTCCAGCCTGCGTTCCGGATACTTCTAGAGTAATCCTGATGGTTGAAGGTGATTGGTTTTAACAACCATTGGCGAGACTCCTTTGGGATAGGCCGTATGGCGCGTATCTCTTGTGGCGCCGTTCTGTTCGTCATGTGAAGTAAGTTTACTGTTTTGACTTCTTGTGGGAAATCCTTTTGTTTCCTAGTGCTCTGCTTGTGGGGTTCGTCATCGTCCTCACTTGGTGTGTCGAGCCCCTTGTGTTCGGTGTTGAACTTGCCGGCTTACTTGAAAACCCAACAATCTCTGTGGGTATGGTTCGCAGGCTTCCCGGGAGTACTGTGTATTTGACATATCTTGTCCAAGATTTTGTTTAAGTTGGATAGCTCGTCCCTATTATCCTTGAGGGGTGGCTTTCTCTGATTCCGTCGCGAGCTTTTGAATCCGGCATTGACCGTTGTGCTCTTCGGGCTGTTTCCCTTATTCCGGCGCTGGTCCTTGCTTCGTCCGGGTTTTCCGTTTCCATCCCTAACTTCGGATGTACTTTGGTCGCTGGTGCTGCATCTTGCCAACCAACTGTCCTCTCCTGTGCAAAAGCGGGTCATGAGGCTTGTCAATGCGGCCATTGTTCTTGGCTTTTCTTGGCCGAGGTGTCTGGCAAGCCATTCGTCCCGAATGTTGTGCTTAAAAGCTCCTAGGCCTTCGACGTCCGGACAGTCGACTATCTGATTCTTTTTAGTAAGAAATCTATTCCAGAATTTCCGGGCTGACTCTCCGGGCTGTTGAGTTATGTGACTGAGATCGTCTGCATCCGGAGGGCGGACATAGGTCCCTTGAAAATTTGCCCGAAAAGCATCCTCAAGCTCTTCCCAACTTCCAATGGTGTTTTCGGGAAGGCTTTTGAGCCAATGCCGGGCTGGCCCTTTAAGCTTGAGGGGTAAGTATTTTATGGCATGGAGGTCATCTCCTCTGGCCATGTTTATGTGGAGGATATAATCCCCCAGGGTCTGCTGTTCCGTCGTACGCCTCTATGTTTACGGGATTGAATCCCGCTGGAAATTCATGGTCCAGCACCTCATCGGTGAAACATAGGGGGTGTGTGGCACCCCTGTATTTGGGTGTGCCGTGATGTTTGGATATTTGTTGTGTTGCATTGCTTATTAGAGCTTGCTTTCTTGGCCCATATATAGATCTAGCTGGGCCGTCTTTTTGATGTGGATCCTTTGGTGGATCGCGTGCCGGCTTGTGTGCGGCGCCGCTTGCCGCTCCATGCTGGCCATGAGGTCGTCCATCCGACCGGATGGCTTTCCTATTTTTTGACTACGGGGGCTCTAAGACCTCCTCGTCAAATTCAGGCAGTAGCTTTCGCTTTGGATAGCTTTTTGTGCGGCGACTGTCGGCATATTTGTCTGCGGTGTTGCGTACTTTGCTCCATCTGATTCTGAGTGCATCTTCCGCAGTTTTGAGCTACCGCTTCTGCTTTTTCAGGATATGCGCGGTGGCGACGAGCCTTTTGTGGAGGTTCTTCTGCTCCATGAGTTTATCCGGCGTAAAGTTGTCCGAACTGTTGTTTTCGCTGGGGATGGGGTGTTTGGTTTGTTTATCCAAGTTTCCCTGTTCGGATGCTTGCTCGAAGGCATGTTCGTCGTCCGCCGGCTCGTCCTGCTCTATGGCTGGGTCTGTATGGCTGCTGTCTCTATCGAGGCGGGGCTTGGAGCGGTGCTTACGTCGCCGCTTTGATTGCTTTTCGAGTGAACGATCCCTCGTTGCATCCCTGTGTTCCTCGTCGTTGCTTCCTTTGGGTGTGTCCACCATGTATACATGATGAGATGAGGTGGCTGTCCAGTGCCTTATAGGCGTTGGTTCGTGTTCATCTCCTACATCGTCGTCCATATCGTCGATGTCTTCGGAGTCGAAGTCGAGCATGTCGTTTAAATTATCGACAGTGGCTACGAAGTGGGTGGTGGGTGGGCTTTGAATTTATTCATCATCCGCATCCCAACCTTGTTGACCATAGTCCGGCCAGGGCTCTCCTGATAAAGAGAGAGACTTTAGTGAATTCAGAATATCGCCGAAGGGCGAGTGCTGAAAGATGTCCGCGGAGGTGAACTCCATGATCGGCGCCCAATCGGGTTTGATCGGCCGGGGCACGGAGGGCTCGGAGTCTGGAGGGAAGTCCGGCTCCTTGGAGTCACGGGCTTGCAGAGAATAGGGCTGGTGTTCGGCTCGATTGCCGTAGAGATTGCAGCCCCTGAGGCGGTGTCTAACCACCCATCCTCGATTGGTGTGATCGGCTCCGAGCTAGGGGTCGGAGCGGACACAGGTGCGGCCTCCAGGGCACTGTTCAGCGGCAGAGCTAAATCATGCCCGTCATGACAGTGCAGCGCGCTCGGCTGTGGCTCGAATCCGTCGAAGATCGAGTCTCCACGGATGTCGGCCGTGTAGTTCAAACTTTCAAATCTGACATGATGGCCAGGGGCGTAGCTTTTCGATCTGCTCCAGATGGCCAAGCGAATTGGCCCGCAGTGCAAAGCCGCCGAATACGAAGATCTGTCCGGGGAGAAAAGTCTCACCCTGGATCGCATCGCTGTTGATGATCGGAGAAGCCATCGGGCCTAAAAGTGACGACACAGAGGAACTCTCAATGAAAGCACCAATGTCGGTGTCAAAACCGGCGGATCTCGGGTAGGGGTCCCGAACTGTGCGTCTAGGTCGGATGGTAATAGGAGGCAGGGGACACGATGTTTTACCCAGGTTCGGGCCCTCTTGATGGAGGTAAAACCCTACGTCCTGCTTGATTAATATTGATGATATGGGTAGTACAAGAGTAGATCTACCACGAGATCAGAGAGGCTAAACCCTAGAAGCTAGCCTATGGTATGATTGTTGTTCGTCCTACGGACTAAAACTCTCCGGTTTATATAGACACCAGAGAGCGCTAGGGTTACACAGAGTCGGTTACAATGGTAGGAGATCTACATATCTGTATCGCCAAGCTTGCCTTCCACGCCAAGGAAAGTCCCTTCCGGACACGGGACGAAGTCTTCAATCTTGTATCTTCATAGTCCAGGAGTCCGGCCGAAGGTATAGTCCGGCCATCCGGACACCCCCTAATCTAGGACTCCCTCAAAGACCCAACAGCTTCTGTTGGTGTGGTTAGCTGGTTTATTGGGTTGGCCGTGAATCTGGTAGGGCCTATCCAATATCTTATCCAAGTTGGATAGTCCGTCTCTGTTTGCCTTGAATGGCTTCTTCCGTTGACCGGGTTTGGGGCCGCTGAATCTGGTGTTTACCGCTGTGTCATGTGCTCCCTCATTACTATTGTCACGTTTGTGCTTATTGCGTGGTGGTTTCCCATTGCCGTCTCGAACTTTGGAAGTGCCCGGGTCGCTGGCACTGTTGCTTCTACGAGTGAGCCAGCTGTCTTCTCCTGCACTAAAGCGGGTCATCAGAGCGGTAAGGGATGACATAGATTTTAGTTTTTCCTGATCGAGGTGGCGGACGAGCCACTCGTCCCGGACACTATGTTTAAAGGCCGCTAGGGCTTCCGCGTCCGGACAGTCTACGATTTGGTTCTTTTTAACTAAGAACCTAGTCCAGAGCTTTCTAGCTGACTCTCCGGGCTGTTGGACGATGTGACTTAAGTCATCGGTGTATGGTGGCCGGACATATGTACCTTGGAAGTTGTCGCGGAAAGCGTCTTCCAAATCCTCCCAGCTGTCGATAGAGTTTTCAGGCAGACTATTTAACCAGTACCTTCCAGGTCCTCTTAGTTTTAGTGGGAGGTATTTGATGGCATGAAGGTCGTCTCCATGAGCCATGTGAATATGGAGAAGAAAATCCTTGATCCATACCGCGGGATCGGTTGTTCCATCATATGATTCGATATTCACGGGTCTAAACCCTTCTGGAATTCATGCTTCATTAGTTCATCAGTGAAGCAGAGTGGGTGTGCGGCACCTCTATATTGGGCCACGTCGCGACGTAGCTTAGATGGAGTCCGTCTGTGGTTTTCAACCCGGGCGTGACTAGACTTGTCCCGTCCGAATAGGTGGCCGGCGTTGTGTGTCGAGGCACGTCCTCGCAATCCGTAGATCGATCTGGTATGTCCTGCTCTACTGTCAAGGTCCTGCCGAGGGTCATATGTATGACCCCAAGCTGTTTTATCTCTATTTTTTCTTTGGGGTGAGGCAGGCTGCTGTTCGGCTTGAGCTGCCGCTTTATCCTGACTGCATGGTGGTCGGTAAGCCGCATTGTCCCGACCGCGTGGTACAGGCTCCGGCGCTTCCTTATCGAACTGAGGTAGCAATCTGTGCTGCGGGTAACCCTTGGTTGTGCCCCTAGGGCCGTATTCTTCGGCCACTAGGATATCTGTCCATCTATCATTGAGCAGGTCTTGGTTAGCTTGAAGCTGCTGCTGTTTCTTTTTCAGGCTCCTTATAGTGGCTAATAGCCGGCGTTTAAAGCGCTCCTGCTCGAGAGGTTCCTCAGCCATGATGAAATCCTCGTTCCGAGGCTCTCCTCATCCTCGGGGAGCGGAAGATAATTACTATCCTCCAAGTCTTCGTGTATGGCCTGTTCATGTGGGCTATCGTGCCCGTCTTCCAGTTCAGCATGTTCGGATGTTACCCAACAGGGGCTTCATTGTCTTCGGCATCGTCCCGGGTGTTGTTTTCTCCGGTGCCGGTATTACTGTCTTTGCACGATGTGACTTAGAGCGGCGCCGCTGACGCCAGCGTCTGGGCTATGTTTCAGGAGGTTCATCCTCAACTGGATCTTCTTTGTACTCGTCATTAGTTTCTTTAGGTGTATCCACCGTGTATACGTCCTATGAAGAAGTGACCGTCCCGCGTCCGTTGAGTGGCAGGTTTTGGCCCTACTCTTTTTTGGCATCGTCGTCTATACCGTCGAAGTCTTCGGAGCCGTAATCGAGCATGTCAGTTAAGTCCTTGAAAGTGGCTATGGAGTGGGTGGCGGGTGGGAAGCAAGATTCTCCATCATCAGCCTCTAGTTCGAACCGAACGTAGTGCGACTATGAGTCCCCCGCCAAGGACAAGTTTTTCAAATATTTTAGCATGTCGCCCAAAGGCGAGTGCCGGAAGATGTCTGCGGCGCTGAATTCGAAGATCGATAAACAATCAAGTTCGGCGTCCGCGGGCTCACATGGTTTGGAACTTACGGCCGGAGACGAGTCCGGAGTTCCGGTGGCACAGGTATCATGTGAGATCAAGTGTATGTGCGGCTCCAACACCGGGGAATCTGTGGCCTCCGTGGTGGGGTTGAGCTTCCTGTCCTTGGATGGCGCAGTCTGCTCCGGATCTAAGGCCAGAGCGGTTACGGGAGCTGTCTCCTGGATGCCGTCCGATGACAGATTTAGGTCATGTCTCTCGGGGTGGCCAGGAGTGGTAGCCGCGGTCTCGAATCCGGTGAAGATCAAGTCTCCATGGATGTCTGCAATGTAGTTCAAGCTCCCAAATCTGACCTGATGGCCAGGGGCATAGCTTTCGATCTGCTCCAGATGGCCAAACGAATTGGCCCGCAGTGCGAAGCCACCGAACACAAAGATTTGTCTGGGGAGGAAAGTTTCTCCTTGGACAGCGTCATTATTGACGATTGAAGGGGCCATCAAACCTTTTGGCGACATCACAGTAGAACTCTCAATGAAAGCACCAATGTCGGTGTCAAAATCAGCGGATCTCGGGTAGGGGGTCCCAAACTGTGCATCTAAGGTCGATGGTAACAGGAGATAGGGGACACAATGTTTTACCCAGGTTCGGGCCCTCTCTATGGAGGTAATGCCCTACATCCTGCTTGATTGATCTTGATGAATATGAGTATTACAAGAGTTGATTTACCGCGAGATCGTAATGGCCAAACACTAAAGGCCTAGCTTGTATGGTTATGATAATGAGTCTCCCCTTCGGACTAAGTCCTCCGGTTTATATAGACACCGGGAGGATCTAGGGTTACACAAGGTCGGTTACAAAGAAAGGAATCTACATATCTAGTCGCCAAGCTTGCCTTCCACACCAAGGAGAGTCCCATCCGGACATGGGTGCAGTCTTCGGTCTTCGTATCTTCACAGCCCATCAGTCCGGCCCATGCCTAACAGGTCGGACGCCTGAGGACCCCTTAGTCCAGGACTCCCTCACCGGGCATTGATACTTGCACATAGGATAGAATTCTAATGGTGTTTTGGCGTTGCTGGTTTATTTGTAACGAGGTTGCCCACAACAAGCAACCACCTCTTGTTGATGTCTCCAAAAGATTTCTTCTTAGTTATATAGATATGCTACACCAGATCAAGTACCACCCAGACCAAGACTTCATCAAAGGGGAGTTTTCTATTGATGGCCATATTACGCCTTTATCCTAGTCATGCACTTCTTCTGCTCACAAGAATGCATTAATTCCACCAGCTTTGGGATGGAATAATCTTAATACTGATGGATCCTTTTTAGCAGAAGACATTTCGGGCACTGGAATGATCCTAGATACCATCTTGGGAAAATTATCTTTTCCTCATGCAGATATCTCAACTCTAGTAAGGATGCTTTAGAAGTTGAGCTTGCTGCAGTGTGTGAAGGTGTTTCTTTGGCTCTTCAATGGTGTAGCATTCCTATCATAATCAAGGTGGATTGTTTACAACTCGTCAACAAGGTTCAGCAGAAGGATCAACACCTATCAGGCTACAAGATATTGATTGAGGAAATTAAGCAACTTATGAAATCTCGTCGTACTTGTATTACTCATATTCCGTGTAACTAAAATACTATTAGGCATTTCTTAGCTAACTATGCTAGACATAGTGGTCGTACTACAGTTTGGTTATGCTCCAATCCTTAGGATGTTGAGGACCGGTGTCTTGCTGATTATAAATTTCATGTTTGAGTAATACAAGCTCTGTTCGCAGAAAGGACTGCTTTACGGCCAGCGGAGGGGTGGAAAATTTGATATTTGGAAGGTGCACGGGAGTGGGGAAGGAGGTTGGTGGTGGCGACTTGCAACGGAGAACGGGGAGGCATGATAGATTGATGTGCATGCATGAATTGGGATCACTATGTGGAGCTATGATGTCTACTACACAACCTTCTTCTTGTAGACGTTGTTGGGCCTCCAAGTGTAGAGGTTTGTAGGACAGTAGCAAATTTCCCTCAAGTGGATGACCTAAGGTTTATCAATCTGTAGGAGGCGTAAGATGAAGATGGTCTCTCTCAAGCAACCCTGCAACCAAATAACAAAGAGTCTCTTGTGTCCCCAACACACCCAATACAATGGTAAATTGTATCGGTGCACAAGGTCGGCGAAGAGATGGTGATACAAGTGGTATATGGATGGTAGATAAAGGTTTTTGTAATCTGAAAATATAAAAACATCAAGGTAACTAATGATAAAAGTGAGCACAAACGGTATTACGATGCGTTGAAACAAGGCCTAGGGTTCATACATTCACTAGTGCAAGTTCCCTCAACAATAATAACATAATTGGATCACATAACTATCCCTCAACATGCAACAAAGAGTCACTCCAAAGTCACTAATAGCGGAGAACAAACGAAGAGATTATGGTAGGGTACGAAACCACCTCAAGTTATCCTTTCTAATCGATCTATTCAAGAGTCCGTAGTAAAATAACATGAAGCTATTCTTTCCGTTCAATCTATCATAGAGTTCGTACTAGAATAACACCTTAAGACACAAATCAACCAAAACCCTAATGTCACCTAGATACTCCAATGTCACCTCAAGTATCCATGGGTATGATTATACGATATGCATCACACAATCTCAGATTCATCTATTCAAACCAACACAAAGTACTTCAAAGAGTGCCCCAAAGTTTCTACCGGAGAGTCAAGAAGAAAACGCGTGCCAACCCCTATGCATAGGTTCATGGGCGGAACCCGCAAGTTGATCACCAAAACATACATCAAGTGAATCAATAGAATAACCCACTGTCACCACGGTTATCCCACCCAAGACATAGATCAAGTGTTCTCAAATCCTTAAAGACTCAATCCGATAAGATAACTTCAAAGGGAAAACTCAATCCATTACAAGAGAGTAGAGGGGGAGAAACATCATAAGATCCAACTATAAAAGCAAAGCTCGCGATACATCAAGATCGTGCCACCTCAAAAACATGAGAGAGAGAGATCAAACACATAGCTACTGGTACATACCCTCAGCCCCGAGGGTGGACTACTCCCTCCTTGTCATGGAGAGCACCAAGATGATGAAGATGGCCACCGGAGAGGGATTCCCCCCTCCGGCAGGGTGCTGGAACTGGTCTAGATTGGTTTTCGGTGGCTACGGAGGCTTTTGGCGGCGGAACTCCCGATCTATTGTGCTCCCTGAAGTTTTTAGGGTATATGGGTATATATGGGAGGAAGAAGTACGTCGGTGGACCTCCGGGCTGTCCACAAGGCAGGGGGCGCGCCCAGGGGGTGGGAGCGCCCCCCACCCTTGTGGGCAGCCCGTGACTCTCCTGGTCCATCTCCAATACTCCGTGGGCTTCTTCTGGTTGAAAAATAAGTTTCGTGAAGTTTCAGGTCAATTGGACTCCGTTTGATTTTCCTTTTCTGCGATACTCTAAAACAAGGAAAAAACAAAAACTGGCACTGGGCTCTAGGTTAATAGGTTAGTCCCAAAAATCATATAAAATAGCATATAAAACATCCAAGGTTGATAATATAGTAGCATGGAACAATCAAAAATTATAGATACATTGGAGACGTATCAGCATCCCCAAGCTTAATTCCTGCTCGTCCTTGAGTAGGTAAATGATAAAAACAAAGTTTTTGATGTGGAATGCTACCTAACATATTTATCCAGGTAATCTTCTTTATTGTGGCATGAATATTCAGATCCATAAGATTCAAGACAAAAGTTTAATATTGACATAAAAATAATAATACTTCAAGCAGACTAACCAAGTAATCATGTCTTCTCAAAATAACATGGCCAAAGAAAGCTATCCCTACAAAATCATATAGTCTGGCTATGCTCTATCTTCATCACACAAAATATTTAAATCATGCACAACCCCGATGACAAGCCAAGCAATTGTTTCATACTTTTTATGTTCTCAAACTTTTTCAATCTTGACGCAATACATGAGCGTGAGCCATGGATATAGCACTATAGGTGGAATAGAATGGTGGTTGTGGAGAAGACAAAAAGGAGAAGATAGTCTCACATCAACTAGGCGTATCAACGGGCTATGGAGATGCCCATCAATAGATATCAATGTGAGTGAGCAGGGATTGCCATGCAACGGATGCACTAGAGCTATAAATGTATGAAAGCTCAACAAAAGAAACTAGTGGGTGTGCATCCAACTCGCTTGCTCACGAAGACCTAGGGCATTTTGAGGAAGCCCATCATTGAAATATACAAGCCAAGTTCTATAATGAAAGATTCCCACTATTATATGAAAGTGATAACATAGGAGACTCTCTATCATGAAGATCATGGTGCTACTTTGAAGCACAAGTGTGGTAAAAGGATAGTAGCATTGCCCCTTCTCTCTTTTTCACTCATTTTTTATTTTTTTATTTGGGCCTTCTCTTTTTTATGGCCTATTTTAATTTTTTTATTTGGGCTTCTTTGGCCTCTTTTATTTATTTATTTTCGTCCCGAGTCTCATCCCAACTTGTGGGGGAATCATAGTCTCCATCATCCTTTCCTCACTGGGACAATGCTCTAATAATGATGATCATCACACTTTTATTTACTTACAACTCAAAAATTACAACTCGATTCTTAGAACACAATATGACTCTATATGAATGCCTCCGGCAGTGTATCGGGATGTGCAATGACTCATGAGTGACATGTATGAAAGAATTATGAACGGTGGCTTTGCCACAAATACAATGTCAACTACATGATCATGCATAGCAATATGACAATGATGGAGCGTGTCATAATAAACAGAACGGTGGAAAGTTGCATGGAAATATATGTCGGAATGGCTATGGAAATGCCATAATAGGTAGATATGGTGGCTGTTTTGAGGAAGGTATATGGTGGGTTTAAGGTATAGGCGAAAGTTGCGTGGTACTAGAGAGGCTAGCAATGGTGGAAGGGTGAGAGTGCGTATAATCCATGGACTCAACATTAGTCATAAAGAACTCACATACTTATTGCAAAAATCCATGGACTCAACATTAGTCATAAAGAACTCACATACGAGCGAAAAGATAAACGGAAACTAGGATCGGATCAGAAATCACGATCAGAGAAAATCGGGGAATAAATCCGATAAAAGAAAACTGACGAATAGACTAACGAACGAGCGTTCGTTAGTTGTATCTAACGGGCGAAGAACCGTTCGTTAAAACGAACGTTCAGACGAATGTCCGCTAACTAGAAGAACCAATAAAAACCGGCGAATCTGAAAGAAAAAAAATGGATCTAGGGTTTCTAAAAAAACGAACGGTTTTATATAAAAAACCAGCGGCAGAGTCCGGTGGCTACCTCCGTCGAGGGGCTTCGGCGAGGCGAGGTGGCGGGGCGGCGGCAAGCGGCGGCGGCGGCTTAGCGCGGCGGCGGCGGCGGCGGCTAGCGCGGGCGGCGGGCTTGGCGCGGGGCGGCGGTGGCTGTGGGGGTGGGGAGCTCGGGCGGCGCGTATATAAAGGGGGCAGGGCGGGGCGGCATGGAGGAGGGGCCAAGGCAGCGGCGGTGGAGTCCGGCTCGGACTCCTCGTCCGAGTCGGCGGCGGCGGCACGCGCGCGGGGAAGGCGGCGGCGGCCTGGCTCGGCTGGGCCTTAGGCCCAGTCGGGCGCGGGAACCCTTCTTTTTATAAATAATTTCGCCGACCGAAATAAAATCCTAGAAAAATAAATAAAAATCTAAAACTGCCAAAATAAATTTTCACCGTCTAAATAAAAATATTTAGAATGAGATGAACATTTTCTTGGCCCTAAAATGCAATTTTGAAAACGTGCAATTTTTCTAATTCAAACAAAATTGTAATAAAATCCAAATAAAACAAATATTTGATTTTAACATTTTTCCTCCAATATTTCATTTATTTTGGAGAAGTCATATTATCTCCTCTCTTGCATTTTGATATGAAATATTTTCAGAGAGAAAAATAATTAAAACCAATATCCTCGTTTCAAAATTTGATAAAAGAATCAAATATGAAAACCGGGAAATCCCCAACTCTCTCCGAGGGTCCTTGAGTTTCTTAGGATTTCGAGGATTACGGAACGGAAAAGCAATAAAACATGATATGCAATGATGATCTAATGTATAACATTCCAAATTGAAAATTTGGGATGTTACAAACCTACCCCCCTTAAGATGGATCTCGCCCTCGAGATTCGGGCTGGCCAGAAAATAGGCGCGGGTGGTCTTTGCGGAGATCATCCTCTCGTTCCCAGGTGGCTTCATCCTCGGTATGGTGGCTCCACTGAACTTTGCAAAACTTGATAACCTTACTGCGGGTGACTCTGCTGGCAAACTCAAGAATCTTAACTGGTTTCTCCTCATAACCAAATCACTATCCAATTGAATTGCCTCCAGGGGTACTGTATCTCTTAGTGGTATATCTGCCATCTCAGCATGACAGTTCTTCAGCTGTGAAACGTGAAACACGTCATGAACTCCTGACAATCCCTCGGGTAACTCCAACTTGTAGGCAACTTCTCCCATCCCTTCCAAAATACGATACGGTCCTACAAATCTCGGGGCTAACTTTCCCTTAACTCCAAAACGTTTCACTCCTCGCAAGGGTGATACTCGCAGATATGCTCGATCTCCAATTTCATAGGTTACCTCCTTGCGTTTTGAGTCAGCATAACTCTTCTGCCTGGACTGAGCAATCTTCAGTCTGTCACGAATCAATTTAACCTTCTCCTCAGATTCCTTGATCAAGTCTGGTCCAAACAACTGTCGGTCTCCTACCTCGTCCCACATCAACGGTGTTCTGCACCTTCATCCATACAGGGCTTCAAACGGTGCCATCTTCAAACTGGCTTGATAGCTATTGTTGTATGAAAACTCTGTGTATGGCAAATTGTCATCCCAACTAGATCCATAATCTAGCACACAGGCTCTCAACATGTCCTCCAAAATTTGGTTGACTCTCTCTGTTTGTCCATCCGTCTGCGGGTGAAATGCTGTACTAAACTCCAATCTCGTTCCCAGGGTCTGGTGCAACTGGTGCCAAAACTTTGAGGTAAACTGTGTTCCTCGATCTGATACGATGGTCCTCGGAACTCCATGCAGACATACGATCCTGGACATATATATCTTGGCCAACTTTGCACTTGTATAGGTGGTTTTCACTGGGATGAAGTGAGCTACTTTGGTCAAGCAATCAACTACTACCCATATGGAATCATATCCTGCTTTGGTCCTGGGCAATCCGGTGATAAAGTCCATGCCTAGTTTATCCCACTTCCATTTGGGTATCGGCATAGGCTGTAACAGTCCTACTGGCTTCTGATGCTCTGCCTTCACGCGCTGACATACATCACATACGGCTACATACTCGGCAACATCCTTCTTCATACCGGTCCACCAGAAATGTTCCTTCAAATCCAAATACATCTTGGTGTTTCCGGGGTGTATCGAGTATGGTGAGTCATGGGCCCTCTTGAAGTATTAACTTCCTGATCTCCTGGTTATTGGGCACATAGATTCGGTCCTCAAACCATAAGGTATCATGCTCATCCTCACGAAAACCTTTGGCCTTTCCTTTGCCCATCTTCTCCTTTATCTCGGCAATCTCCTTGTCCTCCTTCTGAGCTTCCCGAATCTTGTCCAGCAATGTCGACTGGACCTCCATTGTTGCAACGGATCCTCTAGGAACAATCTCCAATCGAAGTTCCATGATATTCTCTGCTAACTCCTTCGGTAGTCCCTTACTTTCAAGGATATTAGCATAACTCTTCTGGCTCAAAGCATCTGCTACGACATTGGCCTTTCCTGGATGATAGTGTAGCTTCATGTCATAATCCTTTATAAGTTCCAACCATCTCCTCTGTCTAAGGTTCAGTTCCTTCTAGGTGAAAATGTACTTCAAACTCTTATGGTCCGTGTACACATCACAACGGTTTCCAATAAGGTAATGTCTCCAGGTCTTCAATGCATGTACTACGGCTGCTAACTCCAAATCATGTGTGGCATAGTTCAACTCATGAGGTTTGAGTTGTCGTGAGGCATACGAAACAACTCTCTCGTCCTGCATAAGCACACATCCAAGTCCTAAGCGTGAGGCATCGCAGTACACTTGGAACTCCTTATTTATATCTGGCAGTGTTAGCACTGGGACTGTAGTCAAACGTTTCTTCAATTCCTGGAAACTTGCCTTGCAATCTTCTGTCCATTTAAACTCAGTATCCTTCTTCAATAGTTCAGTCATTGGCTTTGCAATCTTGGAAAAATTCTCGATGAATCTCCGGTAGTATCCTGCGAGTCCAAGAAAACTGTGGATATCGCTAACTGAAGTGGGTGCCAACCATTCACTGACTGACTGAATTTTGCTGGAGTCTACTGCTATACCTTCTCCCGATATAACATGTCCAAGGAACCCGACTTCCTTCAACCAAAATTCGCATTTGCTAAACTTAGCATACAACTGGTGTTCCCTGAGTTTCTCGAGAACTAAGTGCAAATGCTCCTTGTGCTCCTCCTCGTTCTTCGAGTATACCATAATATCATCAATAAACACCACAATAAACTTGTCCAAATACTCCATGAACACGTTGTTCATCACACTCATGAAATAGGCAGGGGCGTTAGTCAGTCCAAATGACATGACCGTGTACTTGTATAATCCATATCGTGTTGTGAACGCTGTCTTCGGTATGTCCTTCTCTCGTATCTTCAACTGATGATACCCCGATCGCAAATCGATCTTCGAAAACACTTTAGCTCCTTGCAACTGATCAAACAGATCATTGATCATCGGCAGTGGGTACTTGTTCTTAATCGTCACTTCATTTAATGCTCAATAATCAACAACCATCCTCAGGGATTTATCCTTCTTCTCAACCAGAAGTACTGGGGCTCCCCAAGGTGATGAACTTCTTCGGATGTATCCTTTCTCCAATAACTCCTTGATCTGTTTCTTAATTTCTTCTAGATCATTTGCGGGCATCCGATAGGGTCTCTTGGATATTGGTCCTGTACCTGGCAACAGCTCTATCAAAAACTCAATGTCTCTATCCGGTGGCATGCCTGGTAACTCCTATGGAAAAACATCCGGGTAATCCTTCACTACAGGCACTTCCTCTCGAACAACTCCCGTAAGGGCATTCACTTGACTCCTCCTAGGCACATGCCTAGATACATACTTAATCCTTTTTCCTTCCGGGGTGGTGAGATAAATCGACTTACTAGCACAGTCAATGCTTCCTCCAAACTTTGACATCCAGTCCATACCCAATATCACATCCAGTCCTTGTGACTCCAAGATAATTAGGTCGGACGGAAAAACATGTGTGCTAATGGTTAAGGGTATCTGGTCACACCATCGGCTGGCCATATACTCTGCTCCGGGTGAACTTACTAAAAGAGGGGTCCTAAGGGTTTTGGTTGGTAGTTTAAACTTATCCACAAATCCCCTTGATATGTATGAATGCGATGCACCAGTATCGAAAAGAACAAGAGTGGTAAATGACTTAACAAAAACTTACCTATTATCGCGTCCGGCTGCTCTTCAACCTCCTCCACATTAACGTGGTTCACTTGTCCTTTGTTGATTGGATTTGGCTTCTTCCCAGCGCTCCCATTTCCATTTCCATTCTTTCCTTCAGGGCACTCCGTGGCGTAGTATCTAGTCTTTCCGCACTTGAAACAAGTAACATGACTTAAGTCCGTTTTGGCGGGTGTGGCTGGGTTGGGGCAGTTATAATTATTGTTGGTTCCGTTCCCATTCCCATTCTTAGAACCATTGTGGTTATGTGATCCTCCTCCTGTGTGGTTGTGACCTCCATGGTTATGAACAAGTCCTCCCGAGTTCAGGGTTAGGCGAGGTTTCTGCTGAGCTCCTGGGTTATACTTCCCCTGTCCATACTTCCTCTTGCGGCTCTCAATCTGCTGCTGCTTCCCTTCAATCATAAGAGCCTTATCTACCAACTCCTGGTAGTTGTTGAAGGTTGCTACCATCAACTGCATACTCATCTCATCATTTAGCCCTTCCATAAACTTCTCCTACTTCACGGCATCTGTAGCCACATCATCAGGGGCGTAGCGAGATAACTTGCTAAACTCATCCACGTACTGAGCCGCAGTACGGTTCCCCTGGCGTAAGTTGCGGAACTCCCGCTTCTTCATTTGCATAGCTCGAGTGGAGACATGGGCTATGCGGAAAGCTTGCTGAAACTAGTCCCAAGTGACATTGGCTATAGGAAAAGTGGCTGTGTAATTCTTCCACCATGAGGCTGCTGGTCCATCCAATTGATGTGCAGCAAAGCGCACTCTCTCTGCATCTGTGCAACCTGCGGTGGTCAACTCCCTTCCAATACGGCGTAGCCAATCGTCTGCAACTATGGGCTCGGTGCTACTGGAAAACACCGGCGGCTGTAACCTTAGAAAACGGGCTAGGTTGTCCACGGGCGGCGGGTTGTTGTTGTTGTTGCCCTGATTCTGAACTAGCAATTGCATCAACGTATTCTGCTGTTGGATCAACTGGGTGAGCTCCGGTGGGAAGGCAAAACCGGTGTCACGTCTCGGAGGCATCTGAGGGTTTAGATGGAAGAGATTAGAATAGAGAAGGGGTCTAATGAGAAAACACTACCCATATGCACATGAGACAAACACAATCATTTCACTCAATCAATCAAGCAAGGGCATACAAACGATCTAGAACTATCGCACAAGTGCTCAACTACTACTAAATACATGGGGGAATACTAGTGATATATGGTAGTCATCTAGAAATTTTGATCGGTGGAAGACTCCATGATGTCTGCTCCAGCTTTGTCTTCATAGTCATCATCACTAGGATCGGAATCGGTGTCGTCGATGATGATGTAGTTGTCCAGGCAAGTGGGATCTTCGTCTTCGTCTCCCGGTGCTGGTCCTCCCATGAATACTCCGATTTTCTTGACTAGGTCGTCATTCTTCTCCAGTAGTGTCTTGATTTCCTCCTCATATCCATCGCGTACAAACTTGAGTTCTTCCTCCAGCTCGATGATTCTAGTCTTCGCCTACTTTAAGTCCATCATGTCCGCGCACATCTGGTTTTCCTGACGTCGGATGTGCTGGTTTAACTCCTGGATGAAAGCTGCAATGGATCTATCCTCCCTGGTGTTGATTACTTCCCATTGCTCATCTCGGCGGCCACATATTTGGTAAATAGTGTCCTTAAGCTCCCTGTTGTAAACTTCTCCAATGCATCCAATGGTAATGTGGGCTTCCATGCTCTTGCCTAGACTCCAGGTGAGTGCTTCGAAAGAAAACTCTATGGGTTTAGAAGTTGGGAACGTCCTTCCTGGAACTTGTACTTGAATCATCCAGCGCTCCTCTTTAGGTAAAGTGGCGTTGTACGTCCCGGTGAAGCTTGGTATTCCAATGTTTAAGTACCTAGTGACTTCCTTCAAGTGGCCTCCAAAAGGTGTGTCTTCATCCGGTTGTGCAAACTTGTTCTTCATCTCCGTCATCCTAAAGAGTAGAAAATGGAGAGGAGTCAGAAATGAGAAGAGAGGTCTGACCTAGGGTTTATCTTAGTGGTCGTGTCCTACACTCAGCGTGTGCTCTGATACCATCTTGTAGCGACCTGACCTCAGATGGTCAAGTCTCTGTGCTTCAGTGTCATCCCTGGATCAGTAATGCTGACACACACAGTACTCGAACGATTTATAATAGAGTAGCAATCACACACTTATTACATCGAATGTCTCAAGAGAGAACTTATTACAATAATATGGCTTAAGGCCATCTAATACGATAACAGCGGAAGGCTTGGAAGATAAAGTGAGTCCATCAACTCCAACGGCATAGCTGAGCTACACGGCAACGACCTAACGAACCTTACTCCTCGTCTGAAAAGTCTGCAACATAATACGTTGCAGCCCGAAAACGGGTCAGCACATGGAATATGCTGGCAACATAACACAGTAGAGCAAGAACAGAATAATGCTATCACTATATGCATATATGGCTGGTGGAAAGATCTATGGTTTATAGTTTTTGCGAAAAGCCAATTTTTCCCTACAACAAAGGAATAGATTTTAATTTTACTATCATGGTAGTTGAAACATCATTGAGAAGGTTCCTCCAACTCAATCCCAATTAAAGTGATTAACAACCCAACAATATTAATTAAACCATGTTGAGATACATGTGATAACCCAAGTACTAGATACTCAAGAATTGTCCATAACCGGGGACATGGCTAACCATGATTAGATTGTACACTCTGCAGAGGTTTGCACACTTTTCCCCACAAGACTCGATCTCCTCCGTTGGATTTCTTGCACTACAGGGTGTTTGAGAAACGGATGACCGAGACACAGTCTTTCAGAAACATTAACTCTCTACTCCGGACAGACCATACCAAACCTACATCCCACTACCTGCTAATCTGCCTCTTCAAGAGCTTCACGTAACTTACTCAACTATGCTAGAGCCCATAATAGCTTGTGGCTGCACACGGAAGTTTCTAGCATGAATCATCTCAGTTCCCTTTGAGCCTGGGTGGCGGTCCATAGGAAGATCACACGGGTACTCCGGGATTTCCAAAAATACAGGCAACACTGGGTACTCCAGGTGCCTCAATCCACCCAGTTGTTTGATTAAGTTGCCACCGTAAGTTGAACCGTTAATTTAACAATCTCACATCTTTCATGGATTTCACTCAAACCCAAACCACGTCTACGAGCATAGCATAGCATAGTAATATAAGCAACACGTAGAGTAACTCCCAAGGGTTTGAATGTAATAGGGAAATAGGTTCTATCTCATCAACTACTTCCCAACCCACAAGTTAATGACATCCTAATCATGCAATGTTTGAGAATTGGAACTAATGCATAAAAACTGGGTGATAAAGGGGTATGATCAAAGTGTTACTTGCCTTGCTGACGATCTGCGAAACCTAGGGACTCGTAGTAGCACGCTTCGCACTCCCGGTGTTCTATCGCAAGCAAACAATAGCATACGTAAGTAACAAGCAATGATGCACAAGCAAAACTCAAATAAAATAGGTTGACCAGAAAGTTTAAATTAAGAACTCTGGTACGCAAAAAGAATCAAATCAAACGGAGCAACGGAACTCAAACAGCGAAAGAAAGAAGCTTCGTTTACTAATCTGAAACTAGGTCAAATTTTACAGTAGAGAAAACTGGTTTGAGTTGGTTAAACGGAAAGAGGGTTTCAAGATGAAACTCTAGGCGCTTGAATCGCCTGATTCCGACTAACGAGCGAAAAGACATACGGAAACTAGGATCGGATCAGAAATCACGATCAGAGAAAATCACGGAATAAATTTATTCCGATAAAAGAAAACTGACGAACAGACTAACGAACGAGCGTTCGTTAGCTGTATCTAACGGGCGAAGAACCGTTTGTTAAAATGAATGTTCGGACGAACGTCCGCTAACTAGAAGAACCAAGAAAAACCGGTGAATCAGAAAGAAAAAAAGGATCTAGGGTTTCTAAAAAAACCGAATGGTTTTATATAAAAAACCGGCGGCGGAGTCCGGCGGCTACCTCCGGCGAGGGGCTCCGGCGAGGCGAGGTGGCTGGGCGGCGGCTTGCAGGGGCGGCGGCGGCGTTCGGTGGTGGCAGCAAGCGGCGGCGGCGGTGGCTTAGCGCGGCGGCGGCTAGCGCGGGCGGCGGGGTTGCCACGGGGCAGCGGTGGCTGTGGGGGTGGGGGGCTCGGGCGGCGCGTATATAAAGGGGGCAGGGCGGGGCGGCTTGGAGGAGGGGCCAAGGCGGCGGCGGTGGAGTCCAGCTCGGACTCCTCGTCCGAGTCGGCGACGACGGCGCGCGCGCGGGGAGGGCGGCGGCGGCGGCCTGGCTCGGCTGGGCCTTAGGCCCTGTCGAGCGCGGGAACCCTTTTTTATAAATAATTTCGCCGACTGAAATAAAATCCTAGAAAAATAAATAAAAATCTAAAATGCCAAAATAAATTTTCACCGTCTAAATAAAATATTTAGAACGAGATGAACATTTTCTTGGCCCTAAAATGCAATTTTGAAAACGTGCAATTTTTCTAATGCAAACAAAATTGCAATAAAATCCAAATAAAACAAATATTTGATTTTAACATTTTTCCTCCAATATTTCATTTATTTTGGAGAAGTCATATTATCTCCTCTCTTGTATTTTGATATGAAATATTTTTGGAGAGAAAAATAATTAAAACCAAAATCCTTGTTTCAAAATTTGATAAAAGAATCAAATATGAAAACCGGGAAATCCCCAACTCCCTCCGAGGGTCCTTGAGTTGCTTAGGATTTCAAGGATTACGGAACGGAAAAGCAATAAAACATGATATGCAATGATGATCTAATGTATAACATTCCAAATTGAAAATTTGGGATGTTACATGGGCCTAAAGTGACAAGCATTAAGCATGGCAAAGTCATAGCAACATCAATCTCAGAACATAGTGGATACTAGGGATCAAGCCATAACAAAACTAACTAGATTACATGATGAATCTCATCCAACTCCTCACCGACCAAGGAGCCTATGAAGGAATTACTCACTCCCGAAGGGTTGGTGATGACGAAGATCGAAGATCCCCCTCTCCGAAGCCCCAAACGGACTCCAGATCTGGCCTCCCGATGAAGAACAGGAGGTGACGGTGGCTACGTCCCGTGGAACGCAATAATTCTTTCTCCTTGATTTTTTCTGGAAAAACAGGATTTTATAGCGTCGGTTTCAAGGTCTACGGGACCACTAGGTGGGGACAACGCATTTGGGCGCGGTTGGGTGGGGGGCAGGCGCGCCCTGGTGGGTTGTGCCCACCCAGGTGCCCCCTCCGGTGGTTCTTGGCTCTAGAAATTCTCTTATTTTATAAAAAATTCCCGCAAAGTTTCATTCATTCTGAGAACTTTTATTTCTACACAAAAACAACACCATGGTAGTTCTGCTGAAAACAACGTCAGTCTGGGGTTAGTTTCATTCAATCATGCAAATTAGAGTCCAAAACAAGAGGAAAAGCGTTAGGAAAAGTAGATACGTTGGAGATGTATCCACTCCCCCTAGCTTAAGCCTTTGCTTGTCCTCAAGAAAATCAATTGATAAACTAAAAGTGAAAAAGAAAAACTTTTACGAAGTCTTTTGCTCTTGTTTGCATAAATAAGCTTAAACAGCACCCAGGTTTTCAGCCAACATTATAATCAACCATGCCGACAATAACTCTTAAAAATTATATTAACTCATATCAATGACATAATCACCTAGCAAGCAAATAATAAGATATCTCAAACAGCAACACGTTGTCAAAACAATCATGATATAATATGACAATAGTGGTATCTGGCTAGCCCTTTCTAAGACCGCAAAACATAAATGCAGAGCACCTCTAAAGTTCAAGTAGCGACTAAACATTAATTCATGGCAGAAAAGATCCAGTCATGATGCACCCAACATTAGCTACACACAATGCATCAGCATGACAACAGTGCTCTCAGGTTCTGGTGCTTATTTTAGAAGGTGATGACACAACATAAAAGTAAAATAGATGGTCCCTTCGCAGAGGGAAGAAGTTATTTTTAGAGGTGCCAGAGCTCAAGTTTTTAAAACAGAGGTAAATGATATTTTGAGACACGTACCCTTCTTGTTTACTTCACGACCATTAGTTATCAATATGTTCCATGCTAAGCACGCTACTGGTGGTTCCCACGCGATAAACGTAAAGGTTTACTCCCCCTCCACCAACAATCACACTCCACGGCTTGTCCGAAACAACGGGTGTCGTCCATACCAACAATAGTCCCGGGGGAGTTTTGTTTAGTTATTTGCAATTTGAGTTCGGGACTGGGAATCCCTATTACCGCCCTTTTCTCGTGCAGTGGCAAGTGAATAAACACTCAACCTGAGAATAACCCGCTTAGCATGGAAGATACCGACTACCTCCTGTCGTTCCATGAATGATCCAGCACACAAAAGGATATTTATTTGAAGTTTTTAGAGGTGGCACATGCAAATTTACTTAGGACGGTGGGGTAATACCGCATATAGGTAGGTATAGTGGACTCATCTGGAATAACTAGGGTTCAAGGTTTTTGATGTACAAGCAGAATTCCCACTTAGTACAAGCGAAGGCTAGCAAATAGGTTGAGAAGCGGCCAGCTAGAGAGCAACAACGGTCATGAACATGCATTATGCATAAATAACATTGGGCACTAGCATGAGTAGGATATGAACACCATGAGCATAAATATCATAGAGGCTATGTTGGTTTTGATTCAACTACATGCATGAACATGTGCCAAGTCAAGTCACTTGAACATTCAAAGGAGGATACCATATCATCATAATACATCACAATCATTTTAACGTAATGTTGACATCCAAGATAAATCATTATCCACTCTAACTACTTATCCATGGCATGAGAAACTATAATCTCTAATTGTCACTGCAAACATGTTTAATCATAACGGGTTGAAGCATGGATACTAGGTTAAACATATTTACAAAAACAAAACAAGTTGATTTCATACCCGTTTCTCTCTGCCACGGCGAGTTCATCGAATATCGTCATTATTGCCTTTCACTTGCATGACCGAATGATATGAAAAAACTAATAGTGCCAAAGTACCGTGGACTAAGATGGAATCTGCAAACATTTTATTCAATAGGAGAAGACAAGGTAAAATGGGCTCTTTGTTAGATCAACAATAATGCATATGAGAGCCATTCAACATTTTCATCGTGGTCTTCTCCTCGGTACGACTCAAATAAAAAAAGAAACTCACAGAAACACCGTGAAATATTTTTGGAGTTTTTTGTTTTCTTGAACAAGCAAATAAATGGGAAAAGCAAAAATGAGAAAAACTATTTACACGGGAAAGCTCCCAACAAGCAAAAGAGGAACAAGGAAATATTTTTGGATTTCCTTTTTAGTGCTATAGCTAACTACTCTAGAAAGAAAAAACTAAAAGAAGCAGGAAATATTTTTTGGATTTTCTCAAAGTTTTTCAAACACACAAGAAGAAAGCGAGAAAATCAATTTAACATGGATAATACAACGAAAAAGTGTGGACACCGACAACTAGAATGAAATCTGTGAACATGAATGTAATGTTGGTGGAAATACATACTCCCCCAAGATTAGGCTTTTGGCCTAACTTGGTAATCGATCAGTAGTCGAATTGCTGAGGAGCGGGCACCCATGGATCCCACTGCTGAGGTTCCTCCTCTGTTGCTGCCTGGTTGTTCCGGTAAGAGATGATGTCTGCAGGCATAATCCTGTATCCGCCCCTGGCAATAAGATCAAACAAAGCAGGTGTAGACAATGGAATAATATCATGAGTTCTCACACTATAAACCAGGTTATACGGAATAGGGATGTTAAGATAATTGGTATCAATAAACTGGTGGTATTCCATGGCTGCGCAATCTAGGTAAACCTTGAGAAAAGTATAATCATGCAGGCATATCTCAACATTAAAGCGAGCCGACAAACGAATAGTGTAAATGCCACCATGTATTTTACCCTTGGATTTATTAAGGTGAAGGTCATGATAACCCACAAGTATAGGGGATCGCAATAGTTTTCGAGGGTAGAGTATTCAACCAAAATTTATAGATTTGACACAAGGTGAGCCAAAGAATATTTGTAAGTATTAGCAACTGAGTTGTAAATTTAGTCACACCTAAAAATTAATTATCTGCAACAAAGTGATCAGTAGCACAGTAATATGATAGTTTGGTAGTAGTGGCAATAGCAACAGTAACAGTGATAGCAGTAATTTAGTAGCAAGTGCAACAATTACGATAGCAGTAGTAACTTAGCAGAAACAATATGATAGAAATTCGTAGGCATTAATGGATCGGTGATTTGTTGGATGATATTCGTCATGGGACTGTCATAACTTAGGGCGATACGGAACTAGCTCCAGTTCATAAATATCATGTAGGCATGTATTTCGTAAATAGTCATACGTGCTTATGGAAAGAACCTGCATGACATCATTTGTCCTACCCTCCCATGGCAGCGGGGTCCTATTGGAAACTAAGGGATATTAAGGCCTCCTTTTAATAGAAAACCGGAACAAAGCATTAACACACGGTGAATACATGAACTCCTCAAACTACGGTCATCACCGGGAGTGGTCCTGACTATTGTCACTCCGGGGTTGCCGGATCATAACACGTAGTAGGTGACTATAACTTGCAAGATCGGAACTAGAACATGGATATAATGGTCATAACATAAATGGTTTAGATCTGAAATTATGGCACCTGGGCCTAAAGTGACAAGCATTAAGCATGTCAAAGTCATAGCAACATCAATCTCAAAACAAAGTGGATACTAGGGATCAAGCCCTAACAAAACTAACTAGATTACATGATGAATCTCATCCAACTCATCACCGACCAGCGAGCCTACGAAGGAATTACTCACTCCCGGTGGGGAGCATCATGGAATTGGCGATGGAGAAGGGTTGTTGATGACGAAGATCGAAGATCCCCCTCTCCGGAGCCCCAAACGAACTCCAGATCTGGTCTCCCGATGAAGAACAGGAGGTGATGGCAGATCCGTCTCATGGAACGCGATAATTCTTTCTCCTTGATTTTTTTCTGGAAAAATAGGATTATATAGCATCGGTTTCAGGGTCTACGGGGCCACCAGGTGGGGACAATGCACCTGGGCGTGGCTGGGGAGGGGCTGGCGCACCCTGCTGGGTTGTGTCCACCCAGGTGCCCCCCTCCGGTGGTCCTTGGCTCCAGAAATTCTCTTTTATTGTATAAAAACTCCTCGCAAAGTTTCGTTCCATTACAAGAATTTTTATTTCTGCACAAAAACAACACCATGGTAGTTCTGCTGAAAACAGCGTCAGTCTAGGGTTAGTTTCATTCAAATCATGCAAATTAGAGTCCAAAACAAGAGGAAAAGCATTAGGAAAAGTAGATACGTTGGAGACGTATCAAAGCCGGAGGAACCAAGAAATCCATCGATGAGATATGGCCCAAGGACCCTCCGGAGCGAGACCCGTGACACGGAGGGAGAGGAAGAGAAGTGTGCGGCAACAGAGAACATCAAGAATAGTCGCAACAAAAGAAAAAGAAGTCCCCAAGTAGCTGGAAAAGAACGATGAGCAAGCACTCATTTGCGTTGGTGCTATACAAACAGTTTTTAACCCCTTTCCGCGACGGCATTTGGGACTGTCGCCAAGTGAGTGTGGGTGATAGGGTGTCCTTCCCACATGACCTGGAAACCGTCGGGGATATGGAGCAGTGATCCAGAGGCCTTCCAAAATATAATCATCTGTGATGCAGCACACACTAAATTCTTTCGCACATGTGGTATCGGTGATTAAACGTTTCTAATGACATAGTGAAACCATATGGTCTATCGTAATGAACTGTTTGGGAAACAGTATGTAAGGCACACGGTCCAACATATGAACTGTATGCGATTTGTGCCCCATCGCACACGAGTTTTTTGCGTAACCCATCTGCCATGCAAGACTCCATCGCACACGTTTCCCAACAATTACCGTCTACGATAATGTTCTATCACAAACGGTTCAGGAGCCCCTTCTCACACATACAAGTGCTGCAGACCGTTTGTGATTTGTTGCGTATCACCGACGGTTGCCACAAGAGTGACATGTGCTTTTCGTTTGGGAACCCACACATTTCCTAAAAAAATTACGACTGAGATTGTATTTTACATTGGCCACGGTTTACTCCAAGTTCTCGTGTGCGATAACGCAATCAAAAATGGTTCTGGAGACCCTACGCACACGTAGTAGCGCCGCAAATCATTTGTGATCTGCTGTGTAGCACCGATGGTTCGGCTACGACTGATGTATGCTTTCCGATGTGGATGGCACACACTCATTTAGCTGAACCATGTGCGGAGCAATTTCCAGGTTAAAACAAAAATATACCATTTTGAATCGGCATGCAAAAAGCAAATTCGCCACAATATTCAATTGAAAAAATAAACAAAAATATCAAATTTTTAATCGGCACGCAAAAAGCAAATTCGGCACAATGTTCAATTGAACAAATAAACAAAAATATCCCATTTTGAATCGGCATGCAAAAAAGCAAATTTGCCACAGTATTCAATTGAACAAATAGTGTCCACAGGAAGAACATTCATCAGATTTTGGAACAATTGCAATTGAACATATGGTAGCTAAATTCCAATCATTTGTCCACACATATATGCATTACATAATTAATCTTAGTGTACGAAATGCGAAGACCTCATCAGATGGAAAATAATGGATCCATGCGTATATGTTTAGCGGCTAACTCTTACTCAATGTTTTAGGAGAAGGCATGCTGAAATCTTCATTATCACCAGTGGGATTGATGTAGTGATCCAGGAAGAAGTCGCTAATAAATCTCCGAACCATCAGCAATTCACCAGCCGGGAGCGGTTCAGGGGTCCTCGGTTTTAAGATGACCGGCAGTATTTTTAAGATTAGAATGTGGCATATGAGTGGAGTAGAAGATATTAATTAAGATAGACTTACTGGTACTAATTCGCGAGGATCGTCACAACTATCAACAGATTCTCAAATGGAGATCATGTGTCTGCAAACATAGTATCCACAAAGGTTGGTCCCTGCTTCTTGCTGAGGACACTGAATTTTTTGTACAGAAATAGTCATGTATTTGTCCTGTTAGGAACAACCTAACCGGTGTTAGATGTATTATTTTTTCTTTGGACAAAATAGAAAGAGGTTTATTTAGAAGCTTGAACATTTGACTAGCATAAGGAAAGGTATTTGCCGAATGTTGAATAAATTTTCTGAAAATAATGGATTTCGGTGTGTTACCGGAGAAACAATCTCGTGCTGCAAAGGTAGTCCCCTCTTGAACAGGTTCCCTGGTTTAGTTTTCCATAATGCGAGCACATTGCAAATGATGATGAATTTTGACAACATCAATTATTGAACCAGATATGAATGCAAATTAATTTCAACATCATAGAATTCAATACCTATCCATGAATTTCTGAAGATGCGTCAGATCCTGAGCGTTTGTTGACTCTCTGAGAGAATCGATGTAGTAAATTGTGTTCTTGTTTGGAACAATGAATACCAATATCCAGTGATTGCTACATATTAAGAAAGCCATGAACTTACAAATTATGTCGAAATCTGAAAGACAATAAGTGCATGCGTGGTTGTTTACTTGACTTACCGTTCATGATATGGCCATAGAAATGATTCTGCATGGGACGTGTTTTTGAAGAGAGGACGACTGTGTTTAACGGCCCAGTCCCGTAGGTCCTTACCATGTATTGTTGTGCCATTTGCTAATTCAGGATCTATGAAATACACACTCTCCCTTTTTCTTCCTTGCGCATTCAATCCCCTGAGAGGAGTAAAATGCAGTTAGTTGTTTATCATTTACAACCTTGTATGGAGAAGTTGATCAGAGTTTGTTAAGAACTTAAAAAATCAGTCATATAACAAGAGTGGCATCGAGCATGTTGAAGTTGAAGAAGAGATGTAAGTCCTCGAAACTCACATCAATGGAACCAACATCGTGTCGGAAATGATCTCTGTTGTAGTGGACTAGCAAACCATGCTGACTGCTACCTCTTGAGCACTTGCGTTGGTTTTCCCTTGAAGAGGAAAGGGTGATGCAGCAAACTAGCGTAAGTATTTCCCTCAGTTTTTGAGAACCAAGGTATCAATCTAGTAGGAGGCCACGCATGAGTCCCTCGCACCTACACAAACAAATAAATCCTCGCAACCAACACGGTAAGGGGTTTTCAATCCCTACACGGTCACTTACGAGAGTGAGATCTGATAGATATGATAAGACAATATTTTTGGTATTTTTATGATAAAGATGCAAAGTAAAATAAATGGCAAAGGAAATAACTAAGTATTGGAAGATTAATATGATGGAAGATAGACTCGGGGGCCATAGGTTTCACTAGTGGCTTCTCTCAAGAGCATAAGTATTCACGGTGGGTAAACAAATTACTGTTGAGCAATTGACAGCATTGAGCATAGTTATGAGAATATCTAGGTATGATCATGTATATAGGCATCACGTGCGAGACAAGTAGACCGACTCCTGCCTGCATCTACTACTATTACTCCACACATTGACCGCTATCCAGCATGCATCTAGAGTATTAAGTTCATAAGAACAGAGTAACGCTTTAAGAAAGATGACATGATGAAGAGGGATAAAATCATGCAATATGAAATAAACCCCATCTTGTTATCCTCGATGGCAACATTACAATACGTGCCTTGCTGCCCCTACTGTCACTTGGGAAGGACACCGCAAGATTGAACCCAAAGCTAAGCACTTCTCCCATTGCAAGAAAGATCAATCTAGTAGGCCAAACCAAACTGATAATTCAAAGAGACTTGCACAGATAACCAATCATACATAAAAGAATTCAGAGAAGATTCAAATATTGTTCATAGATAAACTTGATAATAAACCCACAATTCATCGGTCTCAACAAACACACTTCAAAAGAAAATTACATCGAATAGATCTCCACAAGAGAGGGGGAGAACTTTGTATTGAGATCCAAAAAGAGAGAAGAAGCCATCTACTAATAACTATGGACCCGAAGGTCTGAGGTAAAATACTCACACTTCATCGGAGAGGCTATGGTGTTGATGTAGAAGCCCTCCGTGATCGATGCCCCCTCCGGCGGAGCTCCGGAAAAGGCCCCAAGATGGGATCTCGTGGATATAGAAAGTTACGGCAGTGGAATTAGGGTTTTGGCTCCGTATCTGGTAGTTTGGGGGTATGTAGGTATATATAGGAGGAAGGAGTACGTCGGTGGAGCAACAGGGGGTACACGAGGGTGGAGGGCGCGCCCAGGGGGTAGGCGCGCCCCCTACCTCGTGGCCTCCTGGTTGATGTCTTGACGTAGGGTCCAAGTCCTCTGGATCACGTTCGTTCCGAAAATCATGTTCCCGAAGGTTTCATTCTGTTTGGACTCCGTTTGATATTCTTTTTCTATGAAACCCTAAAATAGGCAAAAAACAAGAATTCTGGGCTGGGTCTCCAGTTAATAGGTTAGTCCCAAAAATAATATAAAAGTGTATAATAAAGCCCAACAATGTCCAAAACAGAATATAATATAGCATGGAACAATCAAAAATTATAGATACGTTGGAGATGTATCAAGCATCCCCAAGCTTAATTCCTGCTCGTCCTCGAGTAGGTAAATGATAAAAACAGAATTTTTGATGTGGAATGCTACTTGGCATAATTTCAATGTAATTCTTCTTAATTGTGGTATGAATATTCAGATCCGAAAGATTCAAGACAAAAGTTCAATATTGACATAGAAATAATAATACTTCAAGCATACTAACTAAGCAATTATGTCTCTTCAAAATAACATGGCCAAAGAAAGTTATCCCTACAAAATCATATAGTCTGGCTATGCTCTATCTTCACCACACAAAGTATTTAAATCATGCACAACCCCGATGACAAGCCAAGCAATTGTTTCATACTTTTGGTGTTCTCAAACTTTTTCAATCTTCATGCAATACATGAGTGTGAGCCATGGACATGGCACTTTAGGTGGAATAGAATGGTGGTTGTGGAGGAGACAAAAAGGGGAAGATAGTCTCAGATCAACTAGGTGTATCAACAGGCTATGGAGATGCCCATCAATAGATATCAATGTGAGTGAGTAGGGATTGCCATGCAATGGATGCACTAGAGCTATAAGTATATGAAAGCTCAACAAAAGGAACTAAGTGGGTGTGCATCCAACTCGCTTGCTCACGAAGACCAAGGCCATTTTGAGGAAGCCCATCATTGGAATATACAAGCCAAGTTCTATAATGAAAAATTCCCACTAGTATATGAAAGTGATAACATAGGAGACTCTCTATATGAAGATCATGGTGCTACTTTGAAGCACAAGTGTGGTAAAAGGATAGTAGCATTGTCCCCTCTCTCTTTTTCTCTCATTTTTTTATTTTGGGCCTTTTTTATGGCCTCTTTTTTTATATATATTTTTTGTCCGGAGTCTCATCCCGACTTGTCTGGGAATCATAGTCTCCATCATCCTTTCTTCACTTTGGACAATGCTCTAAAAATGATGATCATCACACTTTTATTTACTTACAACTCAACAATTACATCTCAATACTTAGAACAAAATATGACTCTATGTGAATGCCTCCGGCGGTGTACCGGGATATACAATGAATCAAGAGTGACATGTATGAAAGAATTATGAACGGTGGCTTTGCCACAAATACAATGTCAATTACATGATCATGCAAAGCAATATGACAATGATGGAGCGTGTCATAGTAAATGGAACGGTGGGAAGTTGCATGGCAATATATCTCGGAATGGCTATGGAAATGCCATGATAGGTAGGTATGGTGGCTGTTTTGAGGAAGGTATATGATGGGTGTATGATATCGGCGAAAGGTGTGCGGTATTAGAGAGGCTAGCAATGGTGGAAGGAAGGAAAGTGTGTATGATCCATGGACTCAACCTTAGTCATAAAGAACTCATATACTTATTGCAAAAATCTACAAGTTATCAAAGCAAAGTATTACGCGCATTCTCCTAGGGGGATAGATTGGTTGGAAAAGACCATCGCTCGTCCCCGACCGCCACTCATAAGGAAGACAATCAATAAATAAATCATGCTCCGACTTCATCACATAACGGTTCACCATACGTGCACGCTACGGGAATCACAAACTTTAACACAAGTATTTCTCAAATTCACAACTACTCAACTAGCATGACTCTAATATCACCATCTCCATATCTCAAAACAATTATCAAGTATCAAACTTCTCATAGTATTCAACACACTCATAAGAAATATTTTATTAATCTTGAATACCTAGCATATTAGGATTATTTAAGTAAATTACCATGCTATCTAAGACTCTCAAAATAATCTAAGTGAAGCATGAGAGAATAATAGTTTCTATAAAACAAAACCACCGACGTGCTCTAAAACGTATAAGTGAAGTACTAGAGCAAAAACTATATAACTCAAAAGATATAAGTGAAGCACATAGAGTATTCTAATAATTTCCGAATCATGTGTGTCTCTCTCTAAAGGTGTGTACAGCAAGGATGATTGTGGTAAACTAAAAAGCAAAGACTCAAATCATAAAAGACGCTCCAAGCAAAACACATATCATGTGGTGAATAAAAATATAGCTCCAAGTAAAGTTACCGATGGAAGTAGACCAAAGAGGGGATGCCTTCCGGGGCATCCCCAAGCTTTGGATTTTAGGTGTCCTTACATTATCTTGGGGTGCCATGGGCGTCCCCAAGCTCAGGCTCTTTCCACTCCTTGTTCCATAATCCATCAAATCTTTCACCCAAAACTTGAAAATTTCACAACACAAAACTTAAAGTAGAAAATCTCGTGAGCTCCGTTAGCGAAAGAAAACAAAACACCACTTCAAGGTACTGTAATGAACACATTCTTCATTTATATTGGTGTTAAACCTACTGTATTCAAACTTCTCTATGGTTTATAAACTATTTTACTAGCCATAGATTCATCAAAATAAGCAAACAACACACGAAAAACAGAATCTGTCAAAAACAGAACAGTCTGTAGTAATCTGTAGCTAACGCAAGATCTGGAACCCCAAAAATTCTAAAATAAATTGCTCGACGTGAGGACTTTATCTATTATTCATATGCAAAAATAATTAACTAAATATAACTTTCCAAATAAAAATGGCAGCAATTCTCGTGAGCGCTAAAGTTTCTGTTTTTTGCAGCAAGATTAAAAAGACTTTCCCCAAGTCTTCCCAACGGTTCTACTTGGCACAAACACTAATTAAACACAAAAAACACAACCAAAAAAGAGGCTAGATAAATTAAGTATTACTAAACAGGAGAAAAAATCAAGGAATAAAAATAAAATTGGGTTGCCTCCCAACAAGCGCTATCGTTTAACCCCCCTAGCTAGGCATAAAAGCGTGGATAGATCTAGGTATCTTTAGTTGGTAATTCTTTAATGAGACATCTATCACCTTTAGGAATTTATTTCCTTTTATAAATAATCAAACTTCTAGGCACAAGATCGAAAAAATCATTAGTAGCAAATGGTTCCTTAATGATAGCAAAAAGATTTGGATGAATACTTATAGATTTGAGATCCGCAGTTTCTTTGCTAGAGGATTCACCTTTATTTTTAGGAACATACATAAGCTTGGAAATTTTAGTTGGAGGACTTGGAGTATTCATTACGGAAGAAAAAGCGGTTCCCAAGTTGGTAATGATACCCTCAAGTTTATCAATTCTAGTGGAATCATGATTTATTCTTTCATTAACTATAGGTTCGTTCTCTTTAATATTTTTCAAAGTTACTCCTACTTTAGATCCATATTGGGTAATTTGGTTGTGGATCTTTTTATCGAAATTTTTAATTAACTCAACAGTAGCAACTTTATTTTTGAATAATTTCAAGTTTTTGCATTACATGCTCCAAAGTTAACATAGTTCCATTAACCAAAAGAGGGGGTGAGCCAAATAATTCTATCATAGCATTATAGGAATCAAAAGTGTGGCTACCCAAGAAGTTCCCTCCAGTAATGGTATCAAGGACATATCTGTGCCAAGGAATGGCGCCTACATAAAAATTGCAAAGAAGAATAGAAGTAGATTGCTTCCTGGTAGATCTATTTTGAGCATTGCATATTCTATACCAAGCGTCTTTTAGGTTTTCTCCTTCCCTTTGCTTAAAATTAAGAACTTCATTTTCGGGAGACAACGGAGAAGAAAGGGGACTAGCCATAATGACAAGAAAGCAATCCAACACACGAGCAAACAAGAGACGGGCAAAAGGAGGCAAATAGAGAAAGAGAGGGAGGATGGAGAGATGATGCGTCTCTGTCGTATCTACTTTTCCAAACACTTTTGCCCTTGTTTTGGACTCTAACTTGTATGATTTGAATGGAACTAACCCAGACTGACGCTGTTTTCAACAGAATTACCATGGTGTTGTTTTATGTGCAGAAAACAAATATTCTCGGAATGACCTAAAACTCCACGGGAGGTCTTGGAAAAAATAATAAAAAATCCTCGCCAAATATGAGGACCAGGGGGCCCACACCCTTCTCACGAGGGTGGGGGGCACCCCCCCTAGGGCGCGCCCCCCTACCTCGTGGGCCCCCTGGAGACCATCCGACGCCAACTCCAACTCTATATATTTGCTTCCGGAGAGAAAAAAATCAGAGAGAAGAAATCATCACGTTTTACGATACGGAGCCGCTGCCAAGCCCTAAAACCTCTCAGGAGGGCTGATCTGGAGTCCGTTCGGGGCTCCGGAGAGGGGGATTCGTCGCCGTCGTCATCATCAACCATCCTCCATCACCAAGTTCATGATGCTCACCGCCGTGCGTGAGTAATTCCATCGTAGGCTTGCTGGACGGTGATGGGTTGGATGAGATTTATCATGTAATCGAGTTAGTTTTGTTAGGGTTTGATCCCTAGTATCCATTATGTTCTGAGATTGATGTTGCTATGACTTTGCTATGCTTAATGCTTGTCACTAGGGCCCGAGTGCCATGATTTCAGATCTGAACCTATTATGTTTTCATCAATATATGAGAGTTCTAGATCCTATCTTGCAAGTCCATAGTCACCTACTATGTGTTATGATCCGGCAACCCCGAAGTGACAATAATCGGGACCACTCCCGGTGATGACCATAGTTTGAGGAGTTCATGTATTCACTATGTGCTAATGCTTTGTTCCGGTTCTCTATAAAAAGGAGGCCTTAATATCCCTTAGTTTCCAATAGGACCCCACTGTCACGGGAGGGCAGGACAAAAGATTTCATGCAAGTTCTTTTCCATAAGCATCTATGACTATATACGGAATACATGCCTACATTACATTGAGGAACTAGAGCTAGTTCTGTGTCACCCTATGTTATGATTGTTACATGGTGAACCGCATCCAGCATAATTATCAATCAATGATCTGGTGCCTACGAGTTTTCCATATACTAGTTTACGCTTATTTACTTTCCCGCTGCTACTGTTACAATCACTACAAAATACCAAAAATATTTACTTTTGCTTGCATTACTCTTTTGTTATCATTACCACCACTATCATATTACTTTGCTACTAAACATTTTGCTGCAGATACGAAGTTTCCAGGTGTGGTTGAATTGACAACTCAGCTGCTAATGCTTGAGAATATTCTTTGGCTCCCCTTGTGTCGATTCAATAAATTTGGGTTGAATACTCTACCCTCAAAAGCTGTTGCGATCCCCTATACTTGTGGGTTATCAAGACTAATTTCTGGCGCCGTTGCCGGGGAGCATAGCTCTATTCTTTGAGTCACTTGGGATTTATATCTTCTTATTATTATGAAGAACTTGAGAGATCCAAAAACCAAGATCTATCCCTCAACTACAAGGGGAGGTAAGGAACTGCCATCTAGCTCTGCACTTGATTCACCTTCTGTTATGAGTAAGTTTGCGACACCTACACCTGCTTCTGCTATTCGTTCAGATATGTCGCATGTTATTGATGATGCCACTTCTGCTATGCATGATACTTATGACGAAACTGCTTCTATGTCTAATACTACTGTGCCTCTTAGTGAATTTCTTAATGAACAAATTGCTAGGGCTAGAGAAAAAGAAATTATTGAATCTGAATACGATGATGATAGTGATGATGAAAACATGCCTGTTATTCCTAAAGGTTATCTTTTTGATAAGGAATCTTCTGCCGCTATTTTCGCTTGCAAGGGTAGATATGAGCTTAAGAGGTTATTAATTAAATGGAACAAAGAATCACTTAGAGATAAAATGAGACCCGGCCCTGCTTTTGCTACTTCACCTATATGTGTTCCTGATAAAGATTATGAATTCTCTGTTGATCCTGATATAATTACTTTGGTTGAATCTGATCTGTTTTATGGCTATGAATCTGAAACTGTTGTGGCATATCTTACTAAGCTAAATGATATAGCTGCCCTGTTCACTAATAATGAGAGATCACATTACCTCTATTTACTCAAAATATTTCCGTTCTCATTAAAGGGTGATGCTAAGATATGGTTTAATTCTCTTGATCCTGGTTGTGTGCGTAGTCCCCAGGATATGATTTATTACTTCTCTGCTAAATATTTCCCTGCTCATAAGAAACAAGCTGCTTTGAGGGAAATATATAATTTTGTGCAAATTAAAGAAGAGAGTCTCCCACAAGCTTGGGGGAGGCTTCTCAAGTTACTTAATGCTTTGCCTAATCATCCTCTTAAGAAACCTGAAATACTTGATATCTTTTATAATGGACTAACTGATGCTTCCAGAGATTACCTGGATAGTTGTGCTGGTTCTCTTTTCAGGGAAAGAACACCAGATGAAGCTGAAATTCTATTGAATAATATGTTGACAAATGAAAATAATTGGGCACCTCCTGAGCCACCTCCTAAGCCAGATCCAGAGCTAGCTCCTGCTCCAATTACTGAGTCTATTCCTAAACCAACTCTGAAGAAGAGAGGTGTTCTATTTCTTAGTCCCGAAGATATGCAAGAGGCAAAGAAATCTATGAAAGAGAAAGGTATTAAAGCTGAAGACATTAAGAATTTACCTCCTATTGAAGAAATACATGGTCTTAATATACCGCCTGTTGAAGAAACTTATGATCTCAATTATTTATTTGTTGAAGAACCTCCTGATCCCGATATCCCGACACAGGTAGTAAAGGTAAATTCTCTCTATAGATATGATAAAGCTGAAGTTCCTCCTACTAAAATTGCTAGTCAGTGCTTGGATGAGTTTGATAACTTTATGTATAAGCAAGACGACTTTAATGCTTGTTTTGGTAGACAATTAAAAGAAAATGCTTATATGATTAGACGCTTGGGTGATTACATGGCTGATATTAAAGGTGAACTTAAAATTGTTAGCAAACATGCCTCTATGGTTCCCACTCAAGTAGAACAAGTACTTAAAGCTCAAAAAGAAGTGCTTGATGAAATGAATAGTAAGAAAAATGATTATGCTGTTAGAGTGGCTACTAGAACTGGTAGAATGACTCAGGAACCTTTGTATCCTGAAGGCCACCCTAAGAGAATCGAGCAAGATTCTCAGAGAAATAATATTGATGTTCCTAGTTCTTCTAAAAAGAATAAAAAGAAAAATGATAGAACTGTGCAAACTTCTAGTGAACCTATTGCTAAACCACATGATAATCCAAATGATATATCTATGTCTGATGCTGAAACACAATCTGGTAATGAGCCTGAACCTAATAAAAATATTAATGCTGATGTTCATGATGATGCTCAACCTAGTAATGTCAATGATGTAGAAATTGAACCTGCTGTTGATCTTGATAACCCACAATCAAAGAATCAAGGTTATGATAAAAGAGACTTTGTTGCTAAGAAACATGGTAAAGAAAGAGAGCCTTGGGTTCAGAAACCCATGCCTTTTCCTCCAAAACCATCCAAGAAAAAGGATGATGAGGATTTTGAGCGCTTTGCTAAAATGATTAGGCCTATCTTTTTGCGTATGCGATTAACTGATGTGCTCAAAACAAATCCTTATGCTAAATATATGAAGGATATCATTACTAATAAAAGAAAGATAGCGGAAGCTAAGATTTCCACCATGCTTGCTAATTATACTTTTAAAGGTGGAATACCAAAGAAACTTGGAGATCCCGGAGTACCTACTATACCTTGCTCCATTAAAAGAAATTATATTAAAACTGCTTTATGTGATCTTGGAGCCGGTGTTAGTGTTATGCCTCTCTCTTTATATCGTAGACTTGACTTGAATAAGCTGACACCTACTGAAATATCTTTGCAAATGGCTGATAAATCAACTGCTATACCTGTCGGTATTTGTGAGGATGTGCCTCTTGTGGTTGCAAACATTACTATTTTAACGAACTTTGTTATTCTTGATATTCCCGAGGATGATAGTATGTCTATTATTCTTGGAAGACCTTTTCTTAATATTGCAGGGGCTGTTATTGATTGCAACAAAGGCAATGTCGCTTTTCATGTTAATGGTAATGAGCATACGGTACACTTTTCGAGGAAACAACCTCAAGTTCATAGTATCAACTCCATTGGAAAAATTCCATCGATTATAATTGGAGGTTTTGAATTTCCTCTTCCTACTGTCAAGAAGAAATATGATATACTTATTATAGGGGATGTGCATATCCCCGTTGAGGTAACTTAGTGTTATTCAAAATTTCTTCGGTTTCATGATTATCGGAATGAGTTTGTTAACAAGACTTGATCAACCTTGTTAGTGGATTCTTTTTGATGAGCATGAGATGGATGAAACTAGAAACACAAACTTTTGTAGCCTCTTTATATTTTCTGTTATTTAGTAGAAATAAAGTAAAATAGTTTTTTTCTGTCTGTTATCTGATTATCCGTGCAATATAAAAAGAACCCGAAAATAAAAGTCCTCGGAATGACATGCTAATTTAATATGATTTTTTCGGGAATATTTGAGGAGTTACTATGCAAAAATCACCGCGGGAGGAGCTGCCACCTGGCCACGAGGGTGGTGGGCGCCCCCCTATAGGGGGCGCCCCTGCCTTGTGGGCCCACGGTGGCCCTCCTCCACTTATCCCAGCACCCATCTTCTTCCTCTGTCTCACACAAACCCGAAAAACCAACTCAAACATGAGTTCCAGCCACTTTTGCTGTGATTTTCGATCTCCTTGTTCAAAGCACCTCTCGCAAAACTTCTTGGGGAGATTGTTCCTTGGTATGTGACTCCTCCATTGGTCCAATTAGTTTTTGTTCTAGTGCTTTATTCATTGCAAATTTGTGATGCATAGGTGACCATGTTCTTGAGCTTGCATGTCAAATTTATATGGTTCCAAGTAGTTCTAATGCTTGATATAGGCTCTAGGCACTTGTGGGAGTAGTTGCTATTAGTTTCATTGAGTTTGGTTTACTTTTATTTTGAAGTTACTAAAAATTTCAGAATTTTTCAGAGATAAACAATATGCTTAGGAAGATGTTCCAAGGTGGTTCCTCTAAGAAGCAACGACCCAGGATTGCTATGCGCGATGCTGACGAGGATCCACCAAGAGACGCTCCAGTACGGCCTTGCGAATGGCCGTCGGAAAATTTTATGGACCGTGCGGGAATTAAAGAGGAATTCAAAGCATATTTGCGCAATGCCGGTCTTGAGGATTTTGAGGCTAACAAATGCCCCCAGTATCATGATCTCACAAGTTCATTTGTGAGGAGGTTTGAGGATTCATCTTCGCGTAATTCTCCTTCAGTCATGTTTGATCTTTATGACAAATCTTATACCATGGACCTAGAGGATTTCACTCTTTCATGCAAACTTCCATCATGGGGTAGTGTTAGGGATCCCCCTAAATCTGAATTTAGAAACTTTCTTGCTAGTATAACTGTAGGGGAATCTAGAGAGATAACGCAGGCTACCATAGGGAGCATTCACTTTCCTGCTATACATTACTTTGCTCTCTTCATCGGTAGATGCATAAATGCTAAGGATGAAGCATGTCACATGTGTGTCCCTGACCTTAGCATTCTTAGGAGTGCTGTGTTAGGGGACCAATATTATCATATGGGAGCCATTGTAGCTCGTAGGTTGCATCATAATAGACATAATGGAGATTTCTTTAGAGGAATTTTTGCAACCCGCTTAGCTCATTTTCTTGAAATAGACATTCGCGAGGGTGATACGGAGTTGCCCCCTGCATATTTAGATTATGACTCTATGGCTTCACACCAGTTTGTCGAGAGGTCTGAATCACCTCTCTTATACTGCTTAATTTTTGATAAACGACGTGTCTTCCGTATTACTCTCCCTGCTCCTGCCTTCTTTGATTCACATGCAAAAGGAAGATATGTTATTACCAGAGAGGAGGCAGAAGAGTACGAGAGGAGAGCAGAGGCAGCTTGACTCCACGCTGTAGCTCAGCAGGCGATAACCGCTGCACATCGGTATGATCCCAACTATCCTTCTTCATCATAGTACGACCCCAACAACTATTATTATGGATATCCGCCAGGCCAGCCATGGCCATAGACCAACTTAGGACAAAATCCTAATCTTGGGGGGGGGGTACGTATTTCTCACCGAAATTACATTTATGTTCACACACACTCATTGCTAGATGCCGATGCTCATACTTTTTCATTGTATTATCCATGCTAGTTTATTTTCTTTTTCCTGCTTTCTTCTTGTGTGTTTAATAAACCTTAAGAAAACGAAAAAAATTAGTTGTAGCTTTTAATTAATTTACTTCCCATGCATGTAGTAGTAATAATTAAAAAGAAAACCCAAAAATATTTCCCGTTCTTCTTTTGCTTGTTGGGAGCTTTACCGTGTAAATAGTTTTATTTCTTTTCTTTTCTTTGGGGGTCAGTAGGACAAGACCATAATGAAATTGTTGAAGTGGCTCTTATATGCATTATTGTTGAATTAACCCAAGAGCCCATATTGCCTTGTCTTCTCCTGTTTATTGAATGCTCGCAGATTCTAGCTTAGTCCAATGCACGTGCACTCTTATTATTATTCACACCGTTCGGTCGTGGAAGTGAAAAGCAATTATGATGATATATGATGAACTGGGTGAGAGGAGAAAAGATGGTATGAACTCGACCTCTTTTGTTTTGTAAATATGATGAGTCCCGCGTTCTTGATTCAGCTTATTATGAATAAACATGTTTGCAATGACAATTAGAGATCGTAGTTGCTTGTGTCATGCTTGATTAGCTATGAGTTATAATGATTTACCTTGTGTGCCAACATGCTATTAAGATGATTATGATGTGGTATGATGGGGTGGTATCCTCCTTTGAATGATTTAAGTGACTTGACTTGGCACATGTTCACGCATATAGTTGAAACAAATCAACATAGCCTTCACGATATTTATGTTCATGGTGGATTATATCCTACTCATGCTTGCATCCAATGTTTATTAATTTTAATGCATGTACATGGCTGTTGTCGCTCTCTAGTTGGTCGCTTCCCAGTCTTTTGCTAGCCTTCACCTGTACTAAGAGGGAATACTGCTTGTGCATCCAATCCCTTAGACCCCAAAGTTATTCCAGATTAGTCCACTATACCTTCCTATATGCGGTATCTACCTGCCGTTCCAAGTAAATTTGTATGTGCCAAACTCTAAACCTTCAAATAAACATTCTGTTTTGTATGCTAGAATAGCTCATGTATCAACAAAGGCTGTCCTTATCTTTCGTGTTAGGCGGGTTATTCTCAAGAGGAGTGGACTCCGCTCCTCACTCACGAGAAAATGGCTGGTCACCGGGATGCCCCGTCCCATGCTTTATGCAAACTAAATCAAAATTAATTGCAAACAAAACTCCCCCTGGGACCTGATGTATGTTGGAGGCACTCGTTGTTTCGAGCAAGCCATGGATTGATGTTTGTTGGTGGAGGGGGAGTATAAACTTTACCATTCTGTTTGGGAACCGCCTATAATGTGTTTAGCATGGAAGATATCGCCATCTCTTAGTTGTTACGTTGACAATGAAAACATACCGCTCAAAATACCATTTATCTCTATTTCAAAATTGAGCTCTGGCACCTCTACAAATCCCTACTTCCCTCTGCGAAGGGCCTATCCATTTACTTTTATGTTGAGTCATCACCCTCTTATTAAAAAGCACTAGCTGGAGAGCACAACTGTCATTTGCATTCATCACTATTAATTTATGTTGGGTATGACTATGATTGGATCTCTTTTACCATGAATTACAATGTCTAGTCAGTCCTTGATCTTTACAGGTGCTCTGCATTTATGTTTTGCGGTCTTAGAAAGGGCTAGCGAGATACCATCTTGTTATATCATATTATGATTGTTTTGAGAAAGTGTTGTCATCCGAGATTTATTATTATGACTTGTTAGTTGATTATGCTATTGATATGAGTAAATATGAGACCTGAGAATTATAGCAAATGTGGTTAGTTATGATCTATGCTGAAAACTTGAATGCTGGCTTGACATAGTTACAACAACAAGAGAAAACAGAGTTTGTAAAAGTTTTTCTTTCTTTCTTCCAGTTTGTCAACTGAATTGCTTGAGGACAAGCAAGGGTTTAAGCTTGGGGGAGTTGATACGTCTTCGTCGTATCTAGTTTTCCAAACACTTTTGCCCTTGTGTTTGGACTCTAACTTGTATGATTTGAATGGAACTAACCCGGACTGACGTTGTTTTCAGCAAAATTACCATGGTGTTGTTTTATGTGCAGAAAACTAATATTCTCGGAATGACCTGAAACTCCACGGGAGGTCTTGGAAAAAATAATAAAAAATCCTCGCCAAATATGAGGACCAGGGGGCCCACACCCTTCTCACGAGGGTGGGGGGCACCCCCCCCTAGGGCGCCCCCCCTACCTCATGGGCCCCCTAGAGACCATCCGACGCCAACTCCAACTCTATATATTTGCTTCTGGAGAGAAAAAAATCAGAGAGAAGAAATCATCACGTTTTACGATACGGAGCCGCTGCCAAGCCCTAAAACCTCTCAGGAGGGCTGATCTGGAGTCCGTTCGGGGCTCCGGAGAGGGGGATTCGACGCCGTCGTCATCATCAACCATCCTCCATCACCAATTTCATGATGCTCACCGCCGTGCGTGAGTAATTCCATCATAGGCTTGCTAGACGGTGATGGGTTGGATGAGATTTATCATGTAATCGAGTTAGTTTTGTTAGGGTTTGATCCCTAGTATCCATTATGTTCTGAGATTGATGTTGCTATGACTTTGCTATGCTTAATGCTTGTCACTAGGGCCCAAGTGCCATGATTTCAGATCTGAACCTATTATGTTTTCATCTATATATGAGAGTTCTAGATCCTATCTTGCAAGTCTATAGTCACCTACTATGTGTTATGATCCGGCAACCCCGAAGTGACAATAATCGGGACCACTCCCGGTGATGACCATAGTTTGAGGAGTTCATGTATTCACTATGTGCTAATGCTTTGTTCCGGTTCTCTATTAAAAGGAGGCCTTATTATCCCTTAGTTTCCAATAGGACCCCGCTGCCACGGGAGGGTAGGACAAAAGATGTCATGCAAGTTCTTTTCCATAAGCACGTATGACTATATACGGAATACATGCCTACATTACATTGACGAACTGGAGCTAGTTCTGTGTCACCCTATGTTATGACTGTTACATGATGAACCGCATCCGGCATAATTATCCATCACTGATCCGGTGCCTACGAGTTTTCCATATACTGGTTTTCGCTTATTTACTTTCCCGCTGCTACTGTTACAATCACTACAAAATACAAAAAATATTTACTTTTGCTTGCATTACTCTTTTGTTACCATTACCACCACTATCATATTACTTTGCTACTAAACATTTTGCTGCAGATACTAAGTTTCCAGGTGTGGTTGAATTGACAACTCAGCTGCTAATACTTGAGAATATTCTTTGGCTCCCCTTGTGTCGAATCAATAAATTTGGGTTGAATACTCTACCCTCAAAAGCTATTGCGATCCCCTATACTTGTGGGTTATCAAGAGAGAGGGCGAATAAAATGGTAAGGGTGAAGTGGGGGAGAGGAAAACGAGAGGCAAATGGCAAATAATGTAATGCGGGAGATGAGGGTTTGTGATGGGTACTTGGTGTGTTGACTTTTGCATAGACCTCCCCAGCAACGGCACCAGAAATCCTTCTTACTACCTCTTGAGCACTTGCGTTGGTTTTCCCTTGAAGAGGAAAGGGTGATGCAGCAAACTAGCGTAAGTATTTCCCTCAGTTTTTGAGAACCAAGGTATCAATCTAGTAGGAGGCCACGCATGAGTCCCTCGCACCTACACAAACAAATAAATCCTCGCAACCAACACAGTAAGGGGTTTTCAATCCCTACACGGTCACTTACGAGAGTGAGATCTGATAGATATGATAAGACAATATTTTTGGTATTTTTATGATAAAGATGCAAAGTAAAATAAATGGCAAAGGAAATAACAAAGTATTGGAAGATTAATATGATGGAAGATAGACCCGGTGGCCATAGGTTTCACTAGTGGCTTCTCTCAAGAGCATAAGTATTCACGGTGGGTAAACAAATTACTGTTGAGCAATTGACAGAATTGAGCATAGTTATGAGAATATGTAGGTATGATCATGTATATAGGCATCACGTCCGAGACAAGTAGACCGACTCCTGCCTGCATCTACTACTATTACTCCACACATCGACCGCTATCCAGCATGCATCTAGAGTATTAAGTTCATAAGAACAGAGTAACGCTTTAAGCAAGATGACGTGATGTAGAGGGATAAACTCATGCAATATGAAATAAACCCCATCTTGTTATCCTCGATGGCAACAATACAATACGTGCCTTGCTGCCCCTACTGTCTCTGGGAAAGGACACCGCAAGATTGAACCCAAAGCTAAGCACTTCTCCCATTGCAAGAAAGATCAATCTAGTAGGACAAACCAAACTGATAATTTGAAGAGACCTGCAAAGATAACCAATCATACATAAAACAATTCAGAGAAGATTCAAATATTTTTCATAGATAAACTTGATCATAAACCCACAATTCATCGGTCTCAACAAACACACCGCAAAAGAAGATTACATCGAATAGATCTCCACAAGAGAGGGGGGGAACTTTGTATTGAGATCCAAAAAGAGAGAAGAAGCCATCTAGCTAATAACTATGGACCCGAAGGTCTGAGGTAAACAACTCACACTTCATCGGAGAGGCTGTGGTGTTGATGTAGAAGCCCTCCGTGATCGATGCCCCCTCCGGCGGAGCTCTGGAAAAGGCCCCAAGGTGGGATCTCGTGGATACAGAAAGTTACGGCGGTGGAATTAGGGTTTTGGCTCCGTATCTGGTAGTTTGGGGGTATGTAGGTATATATAGGAGGAAGGAGTACGTCGGTGGAGCAACAGGGGGCCCACGAGAGTGGAGGGCGCGCCCCCCTACCTCGTGGCCTCCTGGTTGATGTCTTGACGTAGGGTCCAAGTCCTCCGGATCACGTTCGTTTCAAAAATCACGTTCCCGAAGGTTTCATTCCGTTTGGACTCCGTTTGATATTCTTTTTCTGCGAAACCCGAAAATAGGGAAAAATAGCAATTCTGGGCTGGGTCTCTGGTTAATAGGTTGGTCCCAAAAATAATATAAATGTGTATAATAAAGCCCAATAATGTCCAAAACAGAATATAATATAGCATGGAACAATCAAAAATTATAGATACGTTGGAGACGTATCACTGACCTGCTGACATTAGATCCAAGCAATATTCATGTAACTCACGACAACTGGAGCTGCACTCATCAAAGTATTCGCCAACAAGAAATGGCTGGCAATGGACGTAATTGCATGCTTCAAGTACGTCTGCTTTACTTTTAGCAAGCAACAAATGTACTTCTTCATCATCCATGGCGTCAGAAATATTATTACTCCCTGATTCGAACAAGCTGCTGTTAATTTTGTTCTGGGCGATGAGTGCTTTAAGTAAGAGGCAATCATTCTCTTTCCTCTTCACTTTCCCGCCACGCTTCCTCGGGGGTGTATCCTTTTTGGCCACTTCCTTCTTGGTACTTGAAGCATTTCTGGCAGAACGTCTGGTTGCCTGCAAGGTAGACTGCCGAGCAGACGATGAAGCTTGGACGGACTGCTTAGCAGATGGTTTATCTATACTGGACCGCTGAGCGGGTGGTGCTGTTGTGATGGACTGCTGGGCTGTAGGAGCAGAGGCATCGGACTGCTGACCATGCTTTGAAGCTATGTCGGGTTTCTATGCAGGTGGTGCAAACTTGTCGGTGTGCTGAGGAGGTCATGCCAACGCGTTGGTTTGTTGAGCAGGAAGTGCAGACGCATTGGTATGCTGATCATGCGATTGCGGACCGACGGACTGATGAGCGGTCGGTTCTGGACATACAGACTCCTTAGCAGGCGGTTCCGAAGCATCAGACTGCTTAGCAGTCCGTTCCACCAGGTTGGTCTGTTGAGCATGTGCTGCAGTTGGGTCTCCCCCCGCTGCTTCAGCGGCCGGGATATGAACCGGTGGTGCATCTTCAGCAGTTGTAGGCCCTGCCACTGGCTGCTTTGGGGCGGAGGATGACATGGCCTCTACGCCACAAAGTATGACCGGCTGATCACAGGTTGATGCATCAGCCCGCGAGAGCTGCCGTGGCAAGGAGAGCGTCACCGGTTGAGGGGCGACAGTGGTTGTTCTTGGCGGGGCTGCAAGGATCTCATCGATGAACTCTATTTCCTTTCGTGGCCACTGGATGTGATGTAACAGTGTTTCTCCCAAGGTCCTTTGCTCATCGAAGTCTCCTAGGACATTCTTCAGGGCAAATTCATTGAATCCAGGCTTTACTTCAGTCACGTAGCACTTCACACAGCCCGGCTTCAATGGCACATTGTCCAATAAGAGGCCATCTTCCAGGAAGGGTGGGCAAACCCAGGTTGTTGCACATTTTAATGTACCTTCATAATGTGTAAGCATGCCCTTCAGTCTGTCTTTCATTCTAGATAGATTAGATATAGCATCATCACGAGCAGCTGCAGTCTCAGTGTCGCTGGGGTTAGCTGATGCACAGCTACTCTTGTGCAGTGTTGTCGCGCAATAAGCAGCATCCTCCATGCCCGCCTCCCCTCCCATCTGCTGGCTATCTGTCAGTGTCAGAGTCTACTGCATCATCATTGACTCCTCAACATCCTTTCAACCAGCCGAATAAATATCCTTCCTCAACCTTTCATACAATGCATTCTGCATCATTTCACTCCTCGCTTTTTTCATGCTGAGCCTCTCTTCTTTGCTGAGTTTGAAAGCCCTCTTGTGAGGGACATTAACACCTAAACCCCTTGCACGTCCAGGGGGCTCTTTTGTTTCCAGAGCAACGGACAGAATGTCACATGGCCCTGAGTTCCTGTAGAACCTCCCAGGGATCTTGGAAGCCTCTAACATCACTTGATACAGTTCGCCATCACGTGAGTTCTCAAAGTAATAAGTTTCGTCATCACGCCTCTTTGCACGTGCCCGCAAGTAGTATCTGGCGCGTTCGCCCCTGATTTCACTGAAGGCCAGATTCCCACCCGCCACTATTGCTATCGACGTCCTCGGAACGGGGGTACCCAGACTTGCCTGCCAGCGGCCCAAGGCATGGCTCCACCAACGGCCTGGTACGACCCATCTTCACCAGCAACCACTCAAGACCCTCGCTAGGGGCCAAGCCTCACCAAGCGGACGACTCCAAGACCTCCTCTGGGGCGGCCTCGCTAGGCTGGCTCCCGAGGAGCGGAGATATCAATGCAAGGGGCACCTCGCAAGGTCCGCGTGACGTGAGCCATGACAACCAAGGCCAGGCGGGCGCCAGTGGGCGCAGAGAGCCAGTTTCCTCTTTGGTGCTAAGGAAGCAGGCGCAGGCAAGGAGTCCCGAGGCATCAGGCAAAGGTTTCCACATCGGTGCAACAAGACCAAGACTAGTAGGGCGGCAGGACGGAGGTCACCGCGGAGCGCACGATAGCGTCACCACTAGAGCCTTTGACAGGCGAAGACCACCTTTTGTCAGGATAACTTGTACTAGTTGTCTCCCTTCGAAATTGGTTGTTGTGGGATCCCTTCCCGCCTAAATATTTGGGGAGAGGACCATGGTGTCTATAAATAGGACTAGCCACCACCATAGCCAGGGATGGTCTCATCTTGGATTGGATCCACTCCACCAAGGCCATCTCACCAGCTCATCGAGCTCAAGAACACCTCTCCTCAAGAGGCTGTTCATCCATTGTACTAGTTCATCCTTAGCCCACGAGGCAATCCACCACACTACACTGGAGTCGGGTATTACACCACAACGGTGGCCCAAACTAGTATAAACTCTCGTGTCACTTGATCCTAGGGTTTAGCGAGCTAGGCCTTGAGATCATTGTGAGAGTGAGCTAGGGAGATAGAGATCTTCGTGCGCACCCCAGTGTTCGAACCTCAAGGGTTTGCCGGAACCCACAATCCGACAATTGCTTCTTTGTCCTCCTGGTCCCATATAAGTTTCATGTTGTAGTATCCTGCCACAGCCATACGGTTGGGGTGTATGTTCTTCTTCTAAAGTTTCAATTGGTTGAAACTCTTCTCATCAAACTCTTTAGTTGCCCTGACCCTTTTGAATTCTGCCCAGTATGCCTTTGTAATTTGGGGGTATGCGGGGATTGGGTCCTTGCCTTCACTCAAGTACTTCTTGTACAACATGTGCTACCAGTTTCTCCAAGCATCCCTAGCCTTCTTCGGTGCAGTGTGTTCCACCTGCATTCTCCACTGCTCTGGAACGTTGAAGTGATCCATGATCTCTCGGACTACCATTCGCCATAGTGTCAGCCTTCCGAAACCCCTGCAGATTAATGTTGAGCCTTGCCCTGCCAACAAATCCACACACACTCCTGAACCTCATGCGTGCTTTATCTGGTTTAGTTGGAGCCCAAGACTTGAAATCAATCTTGGTTACTTCATATACACCTTTAGGCTGGTGTGTGGGCTTCCTTGGAGTGTTCCTCCGTGTCCTGACCAGAAGGGTAATTGCTGCAGCTCTATCCCATTCAAGATTACTTGATCCCTCACAATCTGCTGAAGACCTAGGGTTGTCCAAATCAGATGAAGATACATCGCCTGAAGCATGAGTGTTGTCGTTGCTACTCGGCATCTACAGAGAACACATGTGAAACTCAGGAAAGGAGGATAAGCATAAAACTAACAACTTGGTATCAACTTTCTAAACATGACATGCAATAATTTAGAAAATGTGCTAATTTTTTTAAGTTTATGTGACTCAGGCGCCCGTGATCTGTAAATAGGCAGTAACTTATTGGAACAAATATAGCTTATATGTAGTAAGGAAGGTAGATAATGAATATATATACGCTCTCTGTTATTTTATAGCCAATTTGGGAACATGCGGAACGAAAATGGAAGAGGGATTGCGAGGAAATATGCCTCACCGTGATGGAGAGCAGTAACTAGCAGGCTTCTTAATGCAAACCTGGCCGGACCACAGGAGAGGCGAGGGTTACTGCATCGATATGCTCGAGGGTGGCTGGTGAGCAAACGAAGACGGCGAGGCGTGGGCCGCCACGTGTTGGGAATGGCAGTGGAGGTAGGCTTGACACCGAAGAGCGGGCACACGGGCGGGGTGAGCATGGCGGCACCAGAGAGGGTTCTGTTGTGGATCTGGGGGAGGGGGAGCTGGCGATGGAGATTGGGTGGACTAGTTGAGTGAAACACGGGCGGACAGTGGGGGGTGTTGGCAGCCTAGGTGAAAAGGGCGAAAAATATCCCTGGTCACCGCGGGCGCGGAAAGGGCTATGCAAATGGTTGCCTCTAAGCGCTTGTGTGCACAAACAGAATAATTTCGTTTGAAGTGAACACGTACTAATTTTGAAATGAAGACGTCAGTTCATCGTTTCGCCTTTAAATTTTTCCCACGTAAAGCAATCACAATTATACCACGGGTTTGATTTGCTGTCACATTTTAGGTCTCGTGTGCTATATGTAAGACATTTTTTGGCATTTACCATGCATTTTGGCATATAAATCAATTCCAAGCCAGACTGCATTTCCTGTCGAAAGGGATGAGGATTGTCGTTTGATCTGGGAGCATTCAATGGTGCAGACGTATGATCCGTGTGGTTTGGGTTCTGGCCAATCAGAACGCATGACTCAGATCACGCACGCAGCAAAGGGGGGCATCGGCCACGGTTTGGTTGGCACATGGCTTTCGTGAGTGAACCGTGCACTATTTGTCGGGGGTTGGGTGCGACATATGCCAAAGGATGGCTTATCATGGTGGGAGCGAGTACAACGTCGCCGGTGCCCGGAAGTGGGATGAGGCGTAGACACGAACGCCGGCGTACTTTACCCAGGTTCGGGGCTTTCCTAGGAGATAACACCCCTAGTCCTGGTCTGTGGGGTCTCCGCATGATCACTAAGGCACTAGTGAGTACAATGGTGCTCCTCGAACTGTATGCTAGAGGTAGGAGAAAGCAGGCCTAGCTCTCTCCTCTCTCTATGTGTGTGTCTAGGTCTAACAGGTTGGGAACCCTTTGCATGGGTGCCCTAGGGGGTTTATATATGCCTACCCCCAGGGGTACAATGGTAATCTGGCTGGGTGTAGGACCCGGTTGTCAGTGTCTCCCGTCGCCGGCTTCTCCGCAGGCCGCTAGGGCCCGCCGCCTGGTGGGCCCCGCCGTCTGGTCTGGTGCGGAGCCGACAGGCCGCCTCCACCGCTAGCGGGTCGGGCCGGCAGCTTGTTACTGTATTCGTAATGCCAATGACGAATGCTTGGTTGGGGGGCATGGCTACAGTCCCACTGTCTGGTGGGAGGTCACTGTAGCCAGACCGAGTCTCATCTGGTTAATGGCGCGCGGACTCCAAGGGAAGAGTGGGCCGCCTGCTAGAGGCCGGCCTTCCTCGGGTCCGACTGGTCACGCGCTGCTGCCCTCTAGGCTTACACTACCGGGTAGGGCCCACCGCCCGCAGGCCGTACCGACAGGCCGTCGTGGGAGCAAGGCTCTGCCTGACAGGGGTGACGTCAAGGGTGGAGTGGCAACAGTGCCGCGCCGGGCGGAGATCCCCACCTGTACGGGGCACTGTGGCCACGCCACGCCCTGGATATGGTGATGATGGGCTACGCTGTAGCCACATCCTGTCTTGTCTTCTTAATGGGGGCGCAGACTTTGAGGGCGTCGTGGGCCGCCTGCTAGGAGCCGACCTCTCTGGAGGCCGCCTGCAAGGAGTCGGCTCGTCTTGGAGCCGTCTCCTGGTGCTTGGTCGTCTTCTGGCAGCCGGCCGTTTGAGCCAGCCGACAACCAGAAGGCGGCGCTTCCTCCTTGACACTTGAGGGGAGTAGCCGGCCTAATGACATGAAAGGCTCAGGGACTCGGGTTAGGTTACACATGGCCTATTACTCTGATAGTAGTCCCCGAAACTAGTGGGGCATCACGGCTGATGAGTCGAGAAGCCTCAACAGTTTCCTTCTCTGAATGCTCTTGCTAAATGCTTTGTCTGTCTTCTGGCGTGCCGCTTGCTGGGAGTCGGCCGTTGAGGGAGTCCTGGTTTAGGGGGTCCTCGGACAGCCGGACTATATTCTTTGGCCGGACTGTTGGACTATGAAGATACAAGATTGAAGACTTCGTCACATGTCCGGGTGGGACTCTCCTTTGCGTGGAAGGCAAGCTTGGCAGTTCGGATATGTAGATCTCCTCCCTTGTAACCGACTCTGTGTAACCCTAGCCCCCTCTGGTGTCTATATAAACCGGAGGGTTTAGTCCGTAGGACAACAACAATCAGAATCATAGGCTAGCTTCTAGGGTTTAGCCGCTACGATCTCGTGGTAGATCAACTCTTGTAATACTCATATCATCAAGATCAACCAAGCATGACGTAGGGTATTACCTCCATCGAGAGGGCCCGAACCTGGGTAAACATTGTGTCCCCCGTCTCCTATTACCATCCGCCTTAGACGCACAGTTCAGGACCCCCTACCCAAGATCCACCGGTTTTGACACCGACATTGGTGCTTTCATTGAGAGTTCCACTGTGTCGTCACCATAAGGCTTGATGGCTCCTTCGATCATCGGCAACGATGCATTCCAGGGTGAGGTTTTTCTCCCCGGACAGATCTTCGTATTCGGTGGCTTCGTACTGCGGGCCAACTCGATTGGCCATCTGGAGCAGATCGAGAGCTACGCCCCTGGCCGTTAGGTCAGGTTTGGAAACGTAAACTGTACTATCGACACCTGCGGAGACTTGATCTTCGACGGATTCGAGCCCGTGTCAGGTACGCCGCACAGTCACGACGAGCATGACTTAGCTCTACCGCCGGACGGTGTTCGGGAGATTACACCTGTGGCTACTCCAGCCCTCAATCCGGAGCAGCTCGTGCCATCCGAGGACGGGTGATGGACCCCGCCACGGAGGCCGCACACCCAGTGGCGATAGAGCCGAATACTGACTTCACCCCCTATGAGACCTGTGTTGCCAGACCCTTGGATTCGTCCCCGGCCACATGCTCCGAACCGCCTACGTCCGTGCCTATCGAATCTGATTGGGAACCGATCATGGAGTTTACCTCCGCGGATATCTTTCAGCACTCGCCCTTGGGCGACGTACTAAATTCATTGAGGTCTCTCTCCTTGTCAGGAGACCCTTGGCCGAACTATGTCCGGCTTGAGTGGGAAGCGGACAACGAATAAATTCATTACCCACCCGCCACCCACTTAATAGCCACTGTCGACGACTTAACCGACATGCTTTATTACGGCTCTGAAGACATCGATGGTATGGACGATGATGCAGCAGAAGAACAGGAACCACCGCCCACAGGGCGTTGGACAGCCACCTCATCATATGATATATACATGGTGGACACCCCCAAAGAAAGCGATGGCAATAAGGCAACGGAGGATAATCCCCTCGAGAAGCAATTTAAGCACCAGCGTCATCGGCGCCGCTCTAAGCCCCGCCATAGCAAAAGGAGCGATACCGGCACAAGAGACAATAATGCTGCGGACAGTGCCGAAGACGAAGACAATCACCTCCAGCCAGACTTCGAGCGGGAGGATGGGCAAGCTAGCCCCAAGGAATAGGCGGCAGACGGAGAATCAGAGGATGACAATTACATGCCCCTCTCCGATGATGAGGTGAGCCTTGGCGACGAAGAATTTATCATGCCTGAGGATCCTGTCGAACAGGAGCACTTCAAGCGCCAGCTTATAGCCACAGCAAAAAGCCTGAAGAAAAAGCAACAACAACTTCAAGTTGATCAAGATTTGCTAGAGGGCAGATGGACCGAGGTACTGGCTGCTGAGAATACGGACTGGAGCGCCCAACCAAAAGTTACCCAAAGCGCAGGATGCTACCCCAACTCAAGGAGGAAGCATTAAACCCTACACCACCAGCGTATGATGTGGCTGACCGGCCGCCTCGTGGCCAAGACAAAGCGGCATATCAGCCCGAAGTCCAGACCGCACCCCGTCGCCAGTCAAACAGAAATACCAAGGCCCGGGGTAACATGCAGGACCTGCGAGAAGTATTGGAAAACAAATCAGGACACAAAAGATTGAACTACGGATCATGGGGGCACGCTCCAACGCGCGACGACAACCGTCACGCCGGATATACTAAATGCAAATCCGGCCAGGCCGAACACAATAGACAAGACTCGTATGAACTGCATCGTGATATAGCCCGGCACAGAGGCGCCGCACACCCCCTATGCTTCATTGATGAAGTAATGAATCATGAATTCCCAGAAGGGTTTAAACCCGTAAACATTGAATCATATGACGGCACCACAGACCCCGCAGTATGGATAGAGGATTTCTTCCTCCACATTCACATGGCCCGCGGGGATGATCTACACGCCATCAAGTATCTCCCGCTAAAGCTCAAAGGGCCGGCTCGGCATTGGCTGAATAGCTTGCCGGCAAACTCCATCGTAAGCTGGGAGAACCTGGCAGACGCATTCCTGGAAAACTTCCAGGGCACTTATGTGCGGCCACTGGATGCTGACGATTTAAGTCACATAAAACAGCAGCCTGGAGAGTCAGCCAGGAAGTTCGGGACTCGGTTCCTAACTAAAAAGAACAAAATTTTTGACTATCCAAATACCGAAGCCCTATCGGCCTTTAAACATAACATCCGTGACGAGTGGCTCGCCCGACATCTCGGCCAAGAGAAGCCAAAATCCATGGCAGCCTTCACAACACTCATGACCCGCTTTTGCACCGGCGAAGATAGCTGGTTGGCCCGTAGCAACAACACAGCAAGCAACCCTGGCACATCAGAAGCCAGAGATAGCAACGACAAATCCCAACGCAACAAACACAAGTGCCGCAAAAATGGTGGAAACGCCGAAGATACGGCAGTCAATGCCGGATTTAAGGGCTCTACGTCTAGTCAGCGGAACGGGCCACTCACAAATGACAATTCGGGGCCGTCTAGTCTGGACCGCATACTCGATCGCCCATGCCAAATTCATGGCACCCCAGGAACACCAGACAATCATACCAACAGAGAATGTTGGGTCTTCAAACAAGCCGGCAGGTCAGGTGCCAAAAACAAAGATAAGGGGTCTCAAAGCGATGATGGCGATGAGGAGCCCAGATCACCGAGTACAAGAGGGCAAAAGAAATTTCCCCCGCAAATCCAAACGGTTAACGTGGTAAATGGCACCTACACTCCCAACCTAGACTGGATGCACACCCTTAGGGATGTCGACTTAACGGAACCAGTCGTCCCACAATTTAAACTAGGGCCGATCACCTTCAACCGCACGGATCGTCCGGTTAACACTAATCAGGGCAATCTAGCTGCACTAGTCCTCGACCCAATAATTGACGGGTTCCACCTCATGCGAGTCTTTATGGACGGAGGTAGCAGTCTAAACATGCTTTATCAGGACACAGTGCGCAAGATGGGCATCGATCATTCGGTGATCAAGCCCACTAAAACCACCTTCAGCGGTATTATACCAGGTGTGGAGGCCTGCTGTACAGGCTCCGTCGCCCTTGAGGTAGTCTTTGGATCACCAGACAATTACCGTGCCGAAGAGTTAATCTTCGACATCGTCCCCTTTCGCAGTGATTATCAGGCACTGCTCGGATGAACCACGTTCGCTCGATTCAACGCAGTACCACATTATGCCTACCGTAAGATCAAGATGCCCGGTCCGCGCGGCATCATCACGGTTAATGGCAAGGCCGAACTTTCCCTCGGCACCAAGGAGTATACCGCTGCTTTAACAGAAGAAGCTACAAGTAGCGCCTTCCAACCGAAGCTCGAATCGATAGCCCGACTCCCAGACACCGCTAAAGGACTTCGAAATACTTCGTGGCAGGATAGCCCGGCTCGTCCAGAGCTCAATTAAACACTCCGGTGAAAGCCAGGACAGGCCACATATCGCGGCTCAACCGCTCTGCGGCACACAAGCATTTCTTACATTTTGTTTGCAGGTTTAACTTTGTGCAGACCAAGACTGGTGATATGGAAGCAGCTCGAACGCGCAAGGGAATCCGTAGGTATTCCCCGTGATGACCATCCGACTATACTCCGGATCCGCACACAGCTTCTTCCCCCTAGTCTCAGCAGGTTCCAGAGTCATATTTCTTTTTTACCACATTACCTATACTCAAACGCATCGACATACTATTCAAATACAACATGTGGATTTATATAACGCTTATTTGCTGTTATTTCTTATTGAAATTCTTTTATCAAGTGGCATCCGTACACCGCGATATGCTTTAAATATGACAGGGGCTTCGCTTTACCCATAATACAGCAATAAAGTTTGAACACCTTCATGGAAGTTCGGCAGCCCGAACTTATAGCATTATATGCATTAGCTCTGAATCATGTCTTGGGTCAAATGTTGGGTTTGCCCAGCTCCCATGTTTTTCTGCCTTACGTTCCTCTATATCGGCTAAGGCGGCACAGGGAGAACTACTGCGATTGTGTCCCGGTTCTTCCGGGAAAGCACCTCAGTAGAGAAAGCCGAAAACTGACTGTCATGATACAGCGAGAGCTGGTCAGCTGTTCGAGAGGTTGTAAAATCTTTAAGGATTTCTCCTGCATAATGCCATAACCAATGCAACGTGCGATGGATCGGCTTTTCTTCCGATCAGGTGCTTATATAGCCCCTCGTATGGTCTTCCGAACACCAGGGGCTACGCCTACCTTCCTTCTATAAAGCTCCTATGGCTAAGTGAGAGTGATAAATCCCTATAGTCCGATTGCCTAGTTCGTTGTGTTGAACACCTCCTTCAAAGGACCCAAAACTGGGATAAAGAGTGATCAGGTTTATCCCGAACACCCCCGTACTTCCTACGTGGGGGCAGAAGCCGACGACTGGCCAACTCTCATGTTTAATATATAAAACAGCCACGCAAGAGGATAAACTTTTATATAGCAGGCAATAAATAATAGAAATGACTTTGTTCAAAATTTCAAAGGACAACATGATTGTATTCATGGAAATATAATATCCTTGGTACATTGCTCTGCCGCTAGGCGGGATCCTTTTAGGACACTTTCATAATATAATTCGGGCTTGCGGTGCTCCTTCCCTCTGGCGGTCCTTCGGTCATCAGCTTTTCAGCATCCATCTTCCCCCAGTACACCTTTGCACGGGCGAAGGCCATTCGCGCACCCTCTATACATACCGACCGCCTGATGAAGTCAAGTCGAGGGCAGGCACTCACAAGCCGCTTCACGAGCCCGAAGTAGCTGCCTGGAATCGGCTCGGCAGGCCATAGCCGGATAATCAAATCCTTCATGGCTAGTTCGGCCGCCCTATGCAGTTCGATCAGCTGTTCCAGTTGGTCGGCAAAAGGCACCGGATAATTCGGTGCTAGATAAAGCGACCAGAAGAGCTTATCCGCAGTGTTCCCTTCTTCGCCTCGGTAGAATTGGGCGGCATCCGATATGCTGCGGGGCAGTTCTGCAAATACCCCTGGAGAAATCTGAACTCAAAATTAGATACATGATTTTCTCCTCAAATACTTACTTTGCATGGAAAAATCCTTACCCCCCGCGATTGTCCTCGCCTCTTGGATCTCCTACAGGGCGCCTTGGGTTTCCCTCTAGGCATCGCGCGTGGCCTAATGAGCCCTAGCGAGTTCGGATTCTTTCTCCGTTAAACTCAGCTCCAAGGTCTCGCATTTGTTCACGGACTCTTGAAGCTCCTGCTCAGCTTCAATAACCCTGGCCTCGTGCTTCTTACGAAGAGCCTGCTCTGCGGCTGCCTTTTCCTCGACCTCGGCAACAGCCCTCCTCGGAGCCTCGACTTCGGTCATCGCCCCTGGCGCAAATAATGAAACATATGTTATCATACTGAGAATTTGTTCGCACTGATCGCGAACAAGGCTTGCGCATACCTTGTTTATCCTCCAGCTGCCTTTTCAACTGGCCAAGTTCTTCTTCGGCCCGCTCCAGACTTTGATTCAGTCCAGAGACCTCCATAGCATGAGAGGCAGCAGCCGCTGCAGACGCTAGCTTATAAAAGAAGAGAGATAGTTGTCATCAAGTGAGTCTTCCTGCGAAAATATAATTGATCCTCTGTCCAGTCCTTTCTTGACCGGACAGTGTTTCAGGGGCTACTATACATACTATGACACTCTTCGAAACCTCATAAAACATACCTCAAAGCCTCTTATAAGGCTGATACAAGCTTCATTCAGTCCACTCTCAACAAACTGAATCTCCTTAATCACCGCACTCATCAGGGCACGGTGTTCCTCGACGATGGAGACGCTCTTCAGTGCCGCTAGCAAAACATCCGGCACCTCTGGCTGGACAGAGCTTGCCGGTGGAATAGGCACGCCCCCTCCAGCCGAGGGAGGCCGCCTGCTTGATTTTGGAGTCGTATTGGTCTCCGGAATTGCGTCCGGCTGGGAGCCGAATTCAAGATGGCTCCCGCCGTCGACTCCCATGGGAATCTTCTCCCCCATATCTCCGGCCCCCGAAGTTTGACATCCAGGCGCCGCTTTCACGATCTCTTCCCCCCCTCCTTGGCTGGGGTCCCTCCGGGACGAAGCCTCAGTGTTATGCACATATTTGGGGGAAGGGGCCTTCGGGGGCGTCCCGCTCTCTACAGCATACGAGCTCACCAAATCCTCTGATGAGGATCGTTCGGTGCGGGACCTCGACGGACTACAGAAAATATAGCTCAGGTTAAAATATTATGCCATGATGAGTCTGGATGCATAAGCGTGTTCGGATCTTATACTCATGAATTCACCAGGGGCTGGGCCCTGGGATCCCACGTCGGGCTGCTGTCGGCGGCGGCATTGGACTCTTCCGGAAGAGGAGCTTTTCCCCTTTTAGGCAACTCGGCATCCAAGTGTACGGAGGCCACCCTCTTCTTTCTTCCCCCAGCTGGGGATTCGTCTTCCTCCTCCTCGTCCTCTTCGGAGGCAGAACGGACATTGGAGCCTTCAGATATTGTGTCCAAAGTGCCGCGGCGACGAAGGCCGCCCCGGGTCTTTTTGGCCTCCTTCTCGGCCTTCTTCTTCGGCGCCTTGTATGGCGCCGGGACCAGCATCTTTGTCAAAAGTGGGCCGGCTGGTTCTTCGGGCAACGAGGCTGGACAGTGGATCCGCCCTGCCTTCTTCGTCCAGCCCTAGGGGAGTTGAGGAAAACACATTGAGAATTTCCCTTGGGTTATGCGGGTAAAACGCGTCAAAACTTACCGATCTTGCAGGGCGGGATAGTTGATACCCGTGGTCCTCGGCTTAGTCCGGCCATGATTTGCCGGACTTGAAAAGCACCTTCCAGATGTCTTCGTGCGAGGAGCCAAAGAGCTTTCGCAGGGTCTGGTGCTTGGCCGGATCGAATTCCTAGAGATTGCAAGTCCGGTGCTGACAAGGCAAGATCCGGCGAACTAACATCACCTGGACTACATGGACAAGATCGATTTTCTTGTCTTCCATATCTTTAACATGCGTCTGGAGCATAGACATTTCGTCGGACGAAGACCAGTTCAGGCCCTTCTTGGGCCAGGATGTAAGCCGCAGAGGGGCTCCGAATCGGAACTCTGGAGCAGCGGCCCATTCCGTGCCGCGCGGCTCAGTAATGTAAAACCACTGTTGTTGCCACTCTTTGATGGAATCATTAAAGGCACCTGTTGGCCATGTGACATTGGGCATCTTTCTCACCATGGCACCCCCGCACTCGGCGTGCTCTCCGCTCACCACCTTGCGCTTCTCATTAAAGGTCTTCAGCCATAAGCCAAAGTGTGGAGAGATGCAGAGAAAAGCCTCGCACACGATGATGAATGTCGAGATGTTGAGGAAGGAATTGGGGGATAGATCATGAAAATCGATCCCGTAATAATACATGATGCCGCGGATGAACGGGTGGAGGGGAAAACCTAGCCCGCGGACAAAGTGAGGGAGGGATACAACCCTCTCTTGGGGTTCCGTAGTGGGAACGATCTGTCCCGCCGTCGGGAGACGGTGGCCGGTTTTTTTGGCTAGATACCCGGCCTCCCAATGCTTTTTGATATGCTTTTCCTGGACGGTAGAGGCCATCCACTTGCCTCCTGCTCCGGATCCAGACATTTTCGGAAGGCCTTTGTGGGCGGAGAAGACGAATGCTCGGGCTCTGGAGCTCGGGCGAGGGGGAATGGATCGGGAAGAAGAAGGCGTGGGTGAAAAGGAGGAGTCCTTGTCCCTTTATAAGGGCGGAAGAAACTATGTGCCTCCCAACTTGCCTGGTAAACTCGCTTATTCCCCAAGCGTCGTAATTGATGGCACGGTTGGGTTACCCACACCCGTATTGATGAGAATCCTGTGACAAGGGGACACGATCTCTGCTTCAACAAGACGTGCCATGAAAACCGCCTCGCAAGATGTGTAGTAGCTGGTTGAGAAAAACGGTTCGAATAATGATCGGGCCATGGCGTGATGTCATGTTATGAAATGTTGTCAGCAGATTAGATTTTTGGAAATATTATACTCTCTACGATGGTATGTGGAATTTGTTTTGCAGATACGGACACGATCCTTGTGTTAAAAAATCTTCTGTGGAGTATTCGGAGGAGGAACCCGCCTTGCAATGCCAAAGACAATCTGCGCGCCGGACTCATCATCATTGAAGCCAGGTTCAGGGGCTACTAAGGGAGTCCTGGATTAGGGGGTCCTCGGACAGCCGGACTATATTCTTTGGTCGGACTGTTGTACTATGAAGATACAAGATTGAAGACTTTGTCCCGTGTCCGGGTGGCACTCTCCTTTGCATGGAAGGCAAGCTTGGCAGTTTGGATATGTAGATCTCCTCCCTTGTAACCGACTATGTGTAACCCTAGCCCCTCTAGTGTCTATATAAACCGAAGTGTTTAGTCTGTAGGACAACAACAATCAGAATCATAGGCTAGCTTCTAGGGTTTAGCCGCTACGATCTCGTGGTAGATCAACTCTTGTAATACTCATATCATCAAGATCAATCAAGCAGGACGTAGGGTATTACCTCCATCGAGAGGGCCCGGACCTGGGTAAACATCGTGTCCCCTGTCTCCTGTTACCATCCGCCTTAGACGCATAGTTCGGGACTCCCTACCCGAGATCCGCCGGTTTTGACACCGACAGCCGTGGCCAGGAGAGCTTTTCTTGATGATTTCGAAACGCCAAAGAGGAAACCATGTGGCGTGCTTGCTAAGCCTCTAAGCTCGCCGCCCGCTGCAAACACGCCAGGCGGCGCCAGCTAGCCAGGCCAGCCTATCAGCCCACGCGCGTGATGGGACGCGACAGCAGGCTGGGCCCGCCACTACCGGGCCTCGGAGCGCGGGCGGATCCGTCGTGGCCGAGGCAAACGGTTGTGGTTCCGCGCGGAGTTACTGCACGCTGTAACTCACGTCATAATCGCGGGGTCATGGGTGCAGTTAATCCCATGACCCCGCGGCTCGCCCCCTCGGCTTCGCAACCCAGGGGCTATAAGTAGGGCGAGGGGGCAGCAGAGCACGCGCGCCCTCCTCTCTCTTCGCCATTTTTGTCCCTCTCCTCCCCTTGCTGCCGTCGCACTTCCACGCTCTGCCGAAGCGCTGCTGCAGCTCATCGCCGTCCATCTCCTCTGCCTCAAACCTCTCGCCCTGCCGCGGTCTTCGCCCCCGCTGCCGCGCCATCTCTCCGTCCATCATGAACTCCATGCCGCGCGAACGGGGAGGGGATTGGGACGGCTCAGTCGTAATAGATGACCATCTCGCCTTCCTTCGCGCCACACGCGATTGCCCGACGCGGGCTTCATCAAGGTGCGTGTGCCACCAGAGAAAGAGACCTCGCCGGCGCCGATGGGAGGCGAGCGGGTCATCTTCCGCTCGCACTTCCTCCGCGGCATCGGCCTGCCGACGAGTGGGTTCCTCCGCTCCTTCCTTGATGTCTACCATCTTTGTGAGTGCATCTAGTGCCACCCCTAGTTGGTTTTGGAGTATTGACGACAAACCTAGTTGAGGGACTAATGTGTTTGTGAGAATTGCAGGAAAACACAGGTAGAAGTCCCTCATTGATTCGGTTTCACTACCAGAGATGACCCCTAAAAATGTACGAAGACATTGAAGACAATGGTGGTTTATGAAGATATTCATATTGAAGACAATGACATGAGAAGACTCCCTATGAAGCTTTTGGAACTCGAAGACCTAGATCCTTCGTAGTTTTATTTCATTCATGTTGTGTCATAGGAACCACCGTACTGTTAAGTGGGGTCGAAAAGAACCAGTCAGAATGACTGAAGTGATGCCAAATTCAAATCCTATGTCTTCGAGCGAAGACTATGAGAGAAAATCTTGTCCGGAGTCAGACAAGTCAGCTTTACTTGTAGCCCAAGTAAAGTTGCCGTGTGAGTTCGAAATCCGACCGTTGGTACACGTGTCAGTTCCTTAGTGACCCAGGGTCATTTCGGACAGATCAGGTCGGGTTGCCAAGTGGCTATAAATAGTCCACCCCCCACAACCTTAAATGGTTGGCTGCTCAGATTTCAGTGCATGGCTTTTGTCGTTTGAGAGCAACCCACCTCGAAGCCTTTGAAAGAAAAATTCCCAGTGAGGAGAAAAGCCCTAACCACCCAGAGCCAGAGTAAATTGGGCATCACTTAAGTCTTCGTGTCTGTGTGATTTGAATACTTATTACACTTGAGGACTGTGCATCCTCCCGACGGTTAGGCGTCGCGTTCTGAGCATCCAAGAGAAATTGTGGATTGCCAGTGAACGAAGTCTGTGAAGGTTTGGGAGTCTACGTTGAAGACTTACCAGAGTGATTGGGCGAGGTCTGTGTGACCTTAGCTCAAGGAGAAAACGGTGAGGACTGGGTGTCTTGGACTAAGTGTCCTTGACTGGGTGTCCGGGACTGTGTGTCCTTCGGTTTAAATACCTAGCCGCTCCAACCAGACGTACAGTTGTCACAGCAACTGGAACTGGTCCAACAAATCATTGTCTTCAACGTGTCACTGGTTTCATCTTCACTTCCCTTCACTTACAGTTATTCATTGTGAAGCCATTGCATGCTTGCTTTATCTTTTGTCTTCACAACATGAATGTATGATCTGTTCGGCTTCATAACTTTTTCCTACCTGATCCTTATTACACTGAAGCTGTTTGTCATTGCGCTTTCACTCTATTGAATACATGACCATGGCTGCCCTAGTGTAATCTAACTTCCGCTGCATAGTAATAAGCATAATCTTCACTGTTTGTCTTCATAACTCTCACGTTTTGAAGACTTTCATAAAAATCGCCTATTCACCCCCCCCCCCTCTAGTCGATATAACGCACTTTCAATTGGTATCAGAGCCTGGTGCTCCCTTGTTCTGTGTGATTCGGTTTAACCACCTGGAGTTTTAGCTATGTCGACTGCAGGGATAATCAAAGTCTCCGCTGCTTGCCCCGTCTTCGATGGAACTGAATATCCCTACTGGAAGAATAAGATGCGCATGCATCTTGAAGCCATTGACATCGACCTATGGTATGTCGTCGAGAACGGCGTTCCCAAGGCTGGAGAAGGTGTCACTGCTGCTGATGTCAAGAAGTTCACTCAACTGGACTCCACTGCCAAGAATATCATATGTGGTCATCTGACCAAAGGACAGTATGGCCGTGTGAGTGCTTTGAAGACATCCAAGCTAGTCTGGGACTGGCTCTCAAAGGTCAATGAAGGCATCTCAACCCAGAGAGATCAAAGAATCAGTGTTCTTCGCAACCTCTTCAACCGCTTCAAGCGAAATGACAATGAGAATGTCCAGCACACATTTGACCGGCTCACTGACATCACAAATGAGCTTCAAGCCCTCGGCGCCACTGAGATCACCAAACATGAAATCGTCAAGACGCTGATGAGATCACTTGATAGTTCGTTTGACATCCTGGCCCTGATGATTCAAGAACGTCCTGATTTCAAGACACTCGATCCGTCTGACATACTTGAGAGGCTCAACACACATGAGTTTCAACTTTCTGAGAAAAGAGATATCTACGGCCCAAACTATGGGCGAACTCGTGCCTTGAAGGCAAAAGCTGTCTCCTCATCTGAAGAAGAATCTGACTGCAGTTCTGATGATCCTGAAGACATTGGAAGAGAACTTGCAATGCTAGTGAAGAAGTTCCAAAAATTCACTAAGAAGAAAGGCTTCAGGAAATCTTCACGATCAAGCTCAAGGAATAATGAAGCTTCTGCTCATGACTACAAGAAGAAAACATGTCACAAGTGCAAGAAAACTGGACACTTCATCTCTGAGTGTCCACAGTGGGACAATGAGAACAGAAGGAAGAAGAAGAGCAAGGAATATGATTCTGACGACAAGAAGAAGAAGATATACTCAAAGTCTTCTTCCAAAACTTCATCAAAGTCTTCATCTCACAAGAAGAGCTCATCTGGCAAGGCACGTGCGTTTGTTGGAAAGGAGATGGATTCAGAGGAGGAGTCCGCATCTGAGGAGGCAGAGGTGGAGTCTGAGGAGGAGTCTGATTCTGGCATTGCGAGTCTGGCTACATCATACGTCGCCAAGTCCATCTTCAATACTGAAGACAATGACTGCATCACCGACACCGACGCAAATGACAAGAACGACTCCACTCCTACCTACTGCTTCATGGCACGCGGTGCCAAGGTAAACACACGCACTACTCGCTATGAAACATCTAGTGACGATGACTCTGAATGTGATTCAAAACCTAGCTACAAAACACTTGCTAAAATTGCAACTGAACAACAGAAAGCTATGGAACATATTCAAAAATTGTTAGACAGAAGCGATGATCTGTTGGGTGCTGAAATGACTCGATCTGAATCCTTAATTGAAGACATAAAAAACCTTCACGTTAAGTATCAGGAACTTGAAGATCGTCATGATACTCTCTCAACAACTCATGAAAAGCTTTCCTATGATTATCTTCAAAGGAAGCAAGAACTTGAGAAATTAAGGGTGGCTCATGAAGATCTTCAAAAGGAAAACGAGTCACTTCGCGCTGAACAGATCAGTCCCGCTCAGGAAGGATTTGAACCACCATGTCTTAAATGCATTGAGCGTGATAATGCTGCTTCTGTTGCTGAATGTTCCACTGCTACTACTGTTTCAATATCTTCAACTGTTGACGTGGTAACTAACCCCTCTGCTGAGGATACCACTGCTATTGCTGATGAGAATGCTAGGTTGAAGACATTGCTTGAAACAGGGATGTACAAAAGTCTGAAAGGGAATCAGACACTATGTGATGTCCTTAAGAAGCAGATTCTGAACCGAAACCCTAGGAAAGAGGGTGTTGGGTTCGTGAGGAAAATTAATGCAGATGGGTCTTACTGGAAACCTGAGCAGTACCCCAAAACCACATGGGTTACTGCAAAGGAATCCTCAGCAGATCCATCCAATCTGTCTGGCTTCACTTGTGCTAACCCAATTATCATTGATGAATCCTTTGATGCAAACTATAAACTGTTTAAGAATCAGAATGATGAAGTGTTTGCCAGGTACATTGGTACTAACTGCAGGAATGGACCGCCTATGAAGAAGATCTGGGTTCCGAAAACATGTCTGGAAAATCTTCCTGTGAATGTCTTCATGACACCTCACTTGAAAAAGACAAACCTCAGACCAAAGGCTTCATATGGTCCAAATGCTTCATACAAACAGGGGACTCACCTGAGTCGCACTAACGCAAATGTTTTGCAGGGGAACCATACTCAGGCACATGAATATGAGAGTGGTTCGTCAAACCGTCATGTTCATATGACCAAAAATTATTCTGCTTATTCCTATGAGTATTATTGTCCACCTGCTAGACTGTTTGCTAAGGTTTCAAAGCCAAAATTCTCAGATGCTGCACTTAGACTTATAGCTTCTAAGCCACCCTTGAAGATGTGGGTGGTTAAGAAAGCTTAACTCTCCTTTGCAGGGAAAGGTCTCCAGCACAAAAACAAAATCTTCTGATGCTATTGCTGGGGACCATAAAAATCTTGTGGGGCGCAAGATAAAATGCCCAAATGGCATCATTATGTACTTCGTTCCTGAATTGCATGCTACTCTCCCCATTAGTCCTAATCTGGATCTAAGTTTTCATAACCCACTGGTTCGTCAAATGTTTATGCTTCACAACACTCTTCGTGAAGCCTATCCCCCTAACTGCACTGTAGGGTACGATACCAGCGACTTCAAAGTCTTCAGAATGGATTATTGACAGTGGGTGTACAAATCACATGACTGGCAGAAGAAGCCTTCTTATGGACTCAACTTTACGTCCATCCAACAAGAGCCACATTACATTCGCTGACACTGGTAAAAGTAAGGTATTGGGTCTAGGTAGAGTTGCAATCTCAAAGGATCAACACATGGATAAAGTCATGCTTGTTGAATCCCTTGGCTTCAACTTAATGTCTGTCTCAATGCTTTGCGATTTGAATATGATTGTAATGTTTGGCAAATATCGCTGCCTGGTGCTAATGGAATCTGAAAAATCTCTAGTGTTTGAAGGGTATAGGAAAGGTGATTTGTATGTGGTAGATTTCTCAGCAGGACCACAACTTGCAGTATGTCTTCTTGCAAAAGCTTCAGAATGCTGGCTTTGGCATCGAAGGCTTGGGCATGCTAGCATGAGGAACCTCCACACCCTTGCGAAGAAAAAGCACGTCATAGGCATCGAGGGCGTCAAGTTTAAGAAAGATCACTTATGCAGTGCTTGTGAAGCAGGGAAGATGACAAGGACAAAACATCCTTCGAAGACAATCATGACTACCACACAACCCTTCGAACTGCTTCACATGGATCTTTTCGGTCCCACTCACTACTCAACTTTTACTACTTCTGCATGCCTCTATGGCTTCGTAGTTGTTGATGATTATTCTAGATATACTTGGGTGCACATAATCCTTTACAAGACTGAAGTGCAAGATGTCTTCAGACGCTTCGCAAATCGAGCTATGAACAATTTTGGCGCCAAGATAAAGCACATCAGAAGTGACAATGGCACTGAATTCAAAAACACTGGTCTTGATACATATCTGGACACCTTGGGCATCACACATGAATTCTCAGCTCCATACACGCCACAGCAGAATGGCGTCGTCGAACGCAAGAACAGAACACTCATTGAGATGGCCAGAACAATGCTAGATGAATACAAGACTCCAAGAAAATTCTGGACTGAAGCCATTGATACTGCATGCCATACAATCAATCGTGTTTATCTTCACAAGCTCTTGAACAAGACATCCTATGAACTCCTAACTGGCAAGAAGCCAAATGTCAGTTATTTCAGAGTATTTGGCGCAAAATGCTGGATCAAGGACCCACACCACACCTCAAAGTTTGCACCAAAAGCACATGAAGGCTTCATGCTTGGATATGGAAAGGATTCGCACTCCTACAGAGTCTTCAATCTCTTCCACTACAAAGTGGTTGAAACAGTGGATGTGCGATTTGATGAAACCAATGGATCACAAAGAGAGCAATTGCCAAATGTGCTAGATGAAGTTCCAGCAAATGAATCAATCAAGCTTATGGGAACTGGAGAAATTGTACCTTCTGAAGCTCAACCTGAAGAAGAACTTATCATCTCAGCACCTGATCCACATGAAGACAATGCTCAGCCTGAAGACATACCTTCAAATGACCACATGGATCAGCAAGAGCAATGTCTTCGCCCCACACACCCTCGTGTTGCAAATGAAGTACAAATTGACAAAATACTGGACAGCATCAATGCACCTGGTCCACTCACTCGTTCAAGGGCAACTCAGCTAACAAACTTCTGTGGGCATTTCGCTTTTGTCTCAATATCAGAACCCAAGAAAGTTGAAGAAGCCTTCATGGAACCTGAATGGATTCAAGCTATGCAAGAAGAGCTTCAACAGTTTGAGCTGAATAATGTATGGGAGCTGGTTAAGCGTCCTGATCCACAGAAGCACAACATAATAGGCACCAAATGGATATACCGCAACAAGCAAGATGAGCATGGTCAAGTTGTCAGAAACAAAGCTCGTCTAGTTGCTCAAGGATATACTCAAGTGGAGGGCATTGACTTCGATGAAACATTTGCTCCTGTGGCTAGGCTTGAAGCCATACGCATACTGCTGGCCTATGCAAATCATCATAACATACTTCTATATCAAATGGATGTGAAAAGTGCCTTTCTCAATGGCAAGATTGAAGAAGAAGTGTATGTTGCACAACCACCTGGCTTTGAAAATCCAAAACATCCTGATATGGTATGCAAGCTCAACAAGGCACTGTATGGCCTCAAACAAGCCCCTAGGGCCTGGTATGATACACTCAAGTACTTTCTGAAAAGCAAAGGCTTCATACCTGGTTCCCTGGATCCCACTCTTTTCACGAAGACATATGATGGTGAACTGTTTGTGTGCCAAATATATGTGGATGACATTATCTTCGGCTGCACCAATCAGAAGTATAGTGAAGAGTTTGGATATATGATGCAAGAGCAATATCAGATGTCCATGATGGGGGAGCTAAAGTTCTTCCTCGGTCTTCAAATACGGCAACAACGCAACGACATCTTCATATCTCAAGAGAAATATCTTAAAGAGTGCCTGAAGAAGTTCGGTATGCAAGACTGCAAAGGCTTCACAACACCAATGCCAGCCAAACATCATCTGGGTCCTGACGACAATGGTAAAGAGTTCGATCAAAAGGTATACCGCTCCATGATTGGTTCTTTGCTTTATTTATGTGCATCTAGGCCAGATATCATGCTTAGTGTTTGCATGTGTGCTCGATTTCAAGCGACACCAAAGGAGTCGCATCACTTAGCTGTGAAGCGAATTCTTCGATATTTGGCTCACACCCCAACTCTAGGATTATGGTATCCAAAGGGCTCAGAGTTTGATCTGGTTGGATTTTCGGATGCTGATTATGCTGTTGACAAAGTTGATCGCAAATCTACATCAGGCACATGTCATTTTCTGGGACGATCACTTGTATGTTGGTCTTCAAAGAAGCAGAACTGTGTATCTCTCTCCACTGCTGAATCTGAATACATTGCTGCTGGATCTTGCTGCGCTTAGCTTCTTTGGATGAAGCAAACACTCAAGGATTATGGCATTCATCTGAAGCAAGTGCCACTTTACTGCGACAACGAAAGCGCCATCAAGATTGCCAACAACCCAGTTCAGCACTCGAAGACAAAGCACATTGAAATTCGTCATCAGTTTCTCAGAGATCATGTTGTGAAGGAAGACATTGATATCATACACGTCAACACTGAAGAGCAATTGGCAGATATCTTCACAAAGCCCTTGGATGAGAAGAGATTTTGCAAGTTACGGTGTGAGCTAAATATCTTGGAATCCTCAAATGTCCTGTGATCAGGCACACATCCTAACACTTATGCATATTGATGAATTAGATGTGCAACACACGAAGTAGCGTATATCTTCAATCAATGAAGACATACATTCTAAGTGTGAATACATTAATGTGGAATTTGACTTCGGAGCGCCACGATAATTGTGCGCCGTGTCTGGGTCTAATACTTCCTATACGGTGGGTAACGCCACCACCAAACGTTCCATTTTGAAGTGTTTCTCTCATGGCGTCACCTCTCAATGTCTTCACAATTGGTTTGGCTTCATTCTCTGTATGTCTTCATGATTATCTTCACTGCGTTCATTATATGGATATATATGTACTGATGTTCTGTCCTCTACAGCATTCACTTATAGCTATGTCTTCTTGGTTGAATCTTTTGAACTAAGTGAATGTGATCGGACCCTAACCTCTCTATGCTTTCTATCTCAAACTCTATCTCTCCAAGTCATATGCATTCTGTTGAAACTGTCGAATGTCTTCACTGTGTCCTTGTCAGCCGAAGACATTGAGACAACCATAAAAGTCAGTTTTAATGCTCATTCCTCCACATAAGATCCGGAGAAGCAGGAACGACCGCCCGATAATTTAGGCGTGCGTGGGACGTGGAACAAATCCCAATCGTCCTCTAACTGGCCACGCGTGCCTCAAATGCGAACTGCCAGGGGTACCTGCGTAATAGCGCAGTGCCGCCTCTATCCCTATAAATATACGATTCACTGCGGTCATTATCTCCTTCTTCCACCCTCGCACGAACCCTAGCGCCACCGCTAGCACTCGACGACGCCGGCGACGAAGCGCTTCACTGCCGCAACCTCGCCGACGCCGTTTTCACGCCGACAGCGGACATCACTCTCTCCGCCGTCGCCGTAGGTTTCTTCCGTCGCCAAGTTAGGGCACGGAGGATCGAACTGCTCGGCCTCAACTCTCACTTCGTCTAGCAGTTCCAAGTGTGGTAAATAAAACCTCTTTTTACAGCTTCTCTTTATCCTACAGTTCAGTCACTTTCTGCCATAAGAAGTTTCTCTTCACACCAGTTAAATCTCTCGCTGCATCTCATAACATGCCTAGTAGATTCACTTGTGCTTCATAAAGTAGTTAGATTCCTCACTTGTACTGATCTATGGGTTCGTATAAATCTGGAACCAACTTCTTATCTATAAGTGAATGTCTTCGCATAATGAGGTCAATGTCTTCTAAACCGATTTATCTTCAAAATCTTCTGAGAATGCATATGACCTCTTCCCCTTCCCTCGCACCTTAATGCTGTCACAGGTACATGTCCGTGGGAGAATCCTTTGGTTCTCATAGTCTGCATTCATTTGCAGAGTACTTGCAGCATCACATCAACTCGCCTGAGGCCAGTTCTTGCAAAAGGAAGCCTTTGAAGCCTTTGAACATCTTGAAGCCTTCCAAGTTATTCATGGCTTCAGAAACAGCAGCAAGGAAGGGAGGCAGACAGCGACGTGGTGAAACGTCCAAAGATCTGCCTGATGAATTGGCAGAGATGTACAAAACTGATCCTGAAGAAAGCTATGGTCAGCGCAAGACACGAATCCAATGGATTCGAAGATATTGGGCAGAGCAATGGTTCCACTACCGCTTCGTCACTCAGGAATATGCGGAGAAGTGCGCCATCAAGAGACCTTGGGGAGATGTATTATACAAAAATCTCGTACCTAGGTCCAGAGACGAAGCCATTGCTCAAGGCTTCTATCCATGCATGGTGAGAGGACCACAGCCAGCTGAGGCACATCCGTCATCACTTCTCTGGTGTCGCGATGACAATCTCTTCAAGCGCAACTTTCAGTTTGCACAACAGTCAGCAAAGATAAACAAGAAGAAATTTGGGCTTGACTTCAACCCTGGTCCCTCCTCACCAAGGGCAGATGGCACACGCAACGCCGATCCCAATATCATCGGGCCGTATGCCAATCTTGCAGGCCTCATCACTCGCATCCTAGTCCAAGGGACTGCTGTGAATGACCCTCCAGCAGATACTGAGTCAGATGACGCCCCTGCTGCTCCGAAGCCAAAGCAGAAGAAGCCAAAAGCTCCAAAAGCTTCAAAGCCAGCCGTTTCTCCCAAGATCGCAAGAGTGAAGCCTTTAGCAACTGCACCTCCTGAAGCCAGTGTGCAGTCAGAAGACTTATCACGAGTGTCCAAGCCCCAAGAAGCCAAGAAGCCTCAGCCACACACAGGCAAAGAGCTCACAGCTGCTGACATTCTGCGCTGCGAAGCCATTGATCTCTCAAGCGATGAAGATCTTGGAGATGATGCTCTTGAGCAGCTCATCAAGAGCAAGGAGGAGGCTGAAATCTTCAACAATCTGCCTCTGTTTGATGTCGCCATCATCCACAACTTCATCGATGAATGGTTTGACACACCAGACATAAGCTTCAATGATCTGCAGCTACCCATAGGCCTCAGCGTTGCCTTTCAAGGTGCAATTGCTTCAGAACTTGCAATAGCCCAGCGCATTGTAGAACTGAAGCAGAAAATTGATTATGAAAAAGCTCAGTTCAAGAAGCACGTGGCCAAGCTCAGTGTGCAAGAAGTGAAAAACTTCAAAACCATGTTGCATGAGCTGAAAGAGAGCTTCCTGAAGACGCGTGCTGAAGCTCAAGGCTCGCGAGAACGCATGAAGACTTTGGCTGATCACTGCGTGCAGGCCTACAATGAGGCAGAAAAGCGCAAGGCGCTTGGACGTCCCGGCATTGACCCCAGGATGGCCGCGAAGAAGAAAAAGAAGGTGGCTGTGACCGAACCTGAAGCGCCAAGGTCAGAACCTGATGCTCCGATTGTCTTCCCCGCTGCAACGACTGGCTCGAAGCCAAAGAGTCGATCAACCGCCTCACAGCACAAGAAGACACGGACTGCAGAGGCTAAAGCTAAGAAGAGAAAACATTCTGAAGCCTCTCCTTCTGAACCCATCATCAAGAAGCGCAAGACAAAGAAATCTCGGGCTGCTCCCACAGAACCCATGATAGTTGAACCACTCTGCGTCCGCTATCCTGACGCAGATCGTCAGTTGACAGTGCATGAGCCTGCTTACATAGAGGCTCCGCACGCTGAAGACATTCCAGCAGCCAACCCCAATGCTGCTGAAGACATTGATCCCCAAGACAATGTGCAAGGTGATGCAGCCCTTCCTCAGCTTGAGACAAGCGAACAGATCAGTATTGGTCGTCCATTGACGCCAATCACACAAAATGCGTCGTGGGCAGATAGCACACAGGAGGAAGATGAGCCCCATCCCACTACAACTCCACCAGCGCCTACACTCCATAGGCTTCGCAAAGGGCCAAGAGCTCAGGCTGCTGAAGACATTCCGGCTGCATCAGCCGAAGAGCAAGCAGAAATACCACAAGCTCCAACTCCCCCGCACCAACAAGAAGAAGTTCTCAAGGAGAACGTGCCTGAAGCTGAAAATGTTGAGGCTGCCACAAACAACGCCGAAGCAAATGTGGAGCCCTCCCCAACAACAGCTTCAGAAGACACCGAAGCTACTGCTCCTGAACATTCTGTGCCTAAGTCTGCTGCCGGACCACAATTCAACTATCATATTGTGCACAGGCCCTAGGTCCAGAAGCCGATCCCACGACTACCAAGGTTCCCAGGTCCTGCATCAGCTCCTGGTTCCTTCAACATCAACGGCTTCAGGGCAGATAACACATTTTTTGACCGCTCCAAGAACCCTTATTCAAGGGAACGGATTGTATCAGATAGGTTCTGGAGCCATCAACAGCGCAGCTATTATTCATGCATCCTCTACAACCAAGGCCGCATCTTTCCTCACAAGCGCCTTGAGGTTGAAGCTGTTGCAGGTCTGCCTGGTCTGGAAGAAGCACTGGATTGCTTCAAGCAAGTGGGTTTGCTGCCATTTATCACTGACGAAGAGCACTGGAACGAAGAGCTTCTGCTCTAGTTCTATGCCACTTTGCATATCAAAGGCTATAACAGAGATCCGAAGACATGGATCCTGGAGTGGATGACAGGCAATATCCATCATGAAGCCAATGCTTTCGACCTAATTGAGCTTACTGGCCTTCCCACTCCTGGCGAATTCTTTGAAGAAGGGTGCCAACTCCATGCTGAAGCAATTGAGAGCATATTTCAGCATCCTGAGCTAGATATGAGTCAGATGCTCTCAATGATGAAGCCATTTCCTCCAAATGCACCCTATCCAACTAGGTTCTTCGTTGAAGACTTAGAGTACCTGCCCAGAACAATATATCATATCATAAGGCGGACTCTATGGCCTGTCAAGGGACACTCTCGATATGCAACGATTGATGGTGCAATGAAGACTCTCATCTTCTGCATTCTTCACGGCAAATGCTTCAATGCACAGGATCTCTTCATCCGTCAATTTGCAGCATCTGCTTCAGAACTGTTTGGATTAAAGTTTTATGCTCCTTGGGTTATGAGGCTGATCAAGCTTCACTCTGCAATCTCCTATCAACCCTCAGCCCGCAATCATAGGATATTTTTGCCAGATATGGACACATCTGCTGAAGCAATATATCCAGAGCCGGCCAAGCAACCACTAAGTCTTCAGAATGCAGAACACCAGAGCTTCACTCAAAATATTGAAGGTGTTGAAGCTCTCTACCGAGTGTATCCAATGGCTGGCACCACACGTGCCCCTGCATCAACTGAAGCCACCAACAGCACAGCTGCAAAGAGACCCAAGAAGCGCGCTCGTGCACTCAATGACAGAGAGCTTCTTGTGGCTCTTCACCAAAAGCAAGATAGGCATCACGACTGGCTCAAGAGGCAGATGAGAAGCATCATGCAAGACGTCAATCGCATCAGAAATATGGCAACAAAGAATGCATTTGTCACCCACGAGACCTGTCGCCGCACTTGGAAGGGCCTCACCATGATGTGCCCTGAAGCTGAACTGCATGAGGATGGCTTCACAGAGCACTTCAAATTTGACTCCACGCCTCCAAGAAGAGCGGTGATGCGCAGCACACCATCACTTGAAGAGTCAGAGTTCTCTTCTTCTGCTGCCACCGTGTCTGCCCGGATTATTGAAGAAGAAGACGACGCGACATCATCTCCACCTGCTTCAACGCGCGTCGAATCTGCACCAAGCTCGTCTGCACTGCCACCAAACAACTCCACCGACCCTGCTGCGCCTGGGAACGCGTAGAAACCTCTATGTCTTCAAACCTTTTTGGTCATCACTGACAAAAGGGGGAGAAGCATATGATGGTAATAGTCTTCAAGCGGGTCACTATGGGCGGGTGCCTTCGTATTTTGCTACATTTTGCTTCGTGCTTACAACTCCCTTTTTTTTGCTACATTTGCTTCATTGAGTTGTAACACTTAGCCTTGATGGTCGTCTGCTACCTGTTTGTCACTCCGTGTTGCGAAGATAAATTCCGCATGTGCGACGATAAATTCCGCACTCATCTCATTCTGCATGTCATTATCTTCATATACTTTCACATGCATAGTGGATTGTCATAAGTTGAAGTGGATCTCCACAAGTACAACCTGCCATGTGCATTTGCATTCAAGAAGCAAATTACTTATATGCACATCTTCAGGGGGAGCCCTTGCAACTTATGAAGACAATTCTTTTACAATTTCGCAAATTATGTTTCCCGTTGAAAACTTCACCTAGTTTGTCATCAATCACCAAAAAGGGGGAGATTGTAAGTGCATCTAGTGCCACCCCTAGTTGGTTTTGGAGTATTGACGACAAACCTAGTTGAGGGACTAATGTGTTTGTGAGAATTGCAGGAAAACACAGGTAGAAGTCCCTCATTGATTCGGTTTCACTACCAGAGATGACCCCTAAAAATGTACGAAGACATTGAAGACAATGGTGGTTTATGAAGATATTCATATTGAAGACAATGACATGAGAAGACTCCCTATGAAGCTTTTGGAACTCGAAGACCTAGATCCTTCGTAGTTTTATTTCATTCATGTTGTGTCATAGGAACCACCGTACTGTTAAGTGGGGTCGAAAAGAACCAGTCAGAATGACTGAAGTGATGCCAAATTCAAATCCTATGTCTTCGAGCGAAGACTATGAGAGAAAATCTTGTCCGGAGTCAGACAAGTCAGCTTTACTTGTAGCCCAAGTAAAGTTGCCGTGTGAGTTCGAAATCCGACCGTTGGTACACGTGTCAGTTCCTTAGTGACCCAGGGTCATTTCGGACAGATCAGGTCGGGTTGCCAAGTGGCTATAAATAGTCCACCCCCCACAACCTTAAATGGTTGGCTGCTCAGATTTCAGTGCATGGCTTTTGTCGTTTGAGAGCAACCCACCTCGAAGCCTTTGAAAGAAAAATTCCCAGTGAGGAGAAAAGCCCTAACCACCCAGAGCCAGAGTAAATTGGGCATCACTTAAGTCTTCGTGTCTGTGTGATTTGAAGACTTATTACACTTGAGGACTGTGCATCCTCCCGACGGTTAGGCGTCGCGTTCTGAGCATCCAAGAGAAATTGTGGATTGCCAGTGAACGAAGTCTGTGAAGGTTTGGGAGTCTACGTTGAAGACTTACCAGAGTGATTGGGCGAGGTCTGTGTGACCTTAGCTCAAGGAGAAAACGGTGAGGACTGGGTGTCTTGGACTAAGTGTCCTTGACTGGGTGTCCGGGACTGTGTGTCCTTCGGTTTAAATACCTAGCCGCTCCAACCAGACGTACAGTTGTCACAGCAACTGGAACTGGTCCAACAAATCATTGTCTTCAACGTGTCACTGGTTTCATCTTCACTTCCCTTCACTTACAGTTATTCATTGTGAAGCCATTGCATGCTTGCTTTATCTTTTGTCTTCACAACATGAATGTATGATCTGTTCGGCTTCATAACTTTTTCCTACCTGATCCTTATTACACTGAAGCTGTTTGTCATTGCGCTTTCACTCTATTGAATACATGACCATGGCTGCCCTAGTGTAATCTAACTTCCGCTGCATAGTAATAAGCATAATCTTCACTGTTTGTCTTCATAACTCTCACGTTTTGAAGACTTTCATAAAAATCGCCTATTCACCCCCCCCCTCTAGTCGATATAACGCACTTTCAATTGGTATCAGAGCCTGGTGCTCCCTTGTTCTGTGTGATTCGGTTTAACCACCTGGAGTTTTAGCTATGTCGACTGCAGGGATAATCAAAGTCTCCGCTGCTTGCCCCGTCTTCGATGGAACTGAATATCCCTACTGGAAGAATAAGATGCGCATGCATCTTGAAGCCATTGACATCGACCTATGGTATGTCGTCGAGAACGGCGTTCCCAAGGCTGGAGAAGGTGTCACTGCTGCTGATGTCAAGAAGTTCACTCAACTGGACTCCACTGCCAAGAATATCATATGTGGTCATCTGACCAAAGGACAGTATGGCCGTGTGAGTGCTTTGAAGACATCCAAGCTAGTCTGGGACTGGCTCTCAAAGGTCAATGAAGGCATCTCAACCCAGAGAGATCAAAGAATCAGTGTTCTTCGCAACCTCTTCAACCGCTTCAAGCGAAATGACAATGAGAATGTCCAGCACACATTTGACCGGCTCACTGACATCACAAATGAGCTTCAAGCCCTCGGCGCCACTGAGATCACCAAACATGAAATCGTCAAGACGCTGATGAGATCACTTGATAGTTCGTTTGACATCCTGGCCCTGATGATTCAAGAACGTCCTGATTTCAAGACACTCGATCCGTCTGACATACTTGAGAGGCTCAACACACATGAGTTTCAACTTTCTGAGAAAAGAGATATCTACGGCCCAAACTATGGGCGAACTCGTGCCTTGAAGGCAAAAGCTGTCTCCTCATCTGAAGAAGAATCTGACTGCAGTTCTGATGATCCTGAAGACATTGGAAGAGAACTTGCAATGCTAGTGAAGAAGTTCCAAAAATTCACTAAGAAGAAAGGCTTCAGGAAATCTTCACGATCAAGCTCAAGGAATAATGAAGCTTCTGCTCATGACTACAAGAAGAAAACATGTCACAAGTGCAAGAAAACTGGACACTTCATCTCTGAGTGTCCACAGTGGGACAATGAGAACAGAAGGAAGAAGAAGAGCAAGGAATATGATTCTGACGACAAGAAGAAGAAGATATACTCAAAGTCTTCTTCCAAAACTTCATCAAAGTCTTCATCTCACAAGAAGAGCTCATCTGGCAAGGCACGTGCGTTTGTTGGAAAGGAGATGGATTCAGAGGAGGAGTCCGCATCTGAGGAGGCAGATGTGGAGTCTGAGGAGGAGTCTGATTCTGGCATTGCGAGTCTGAGGAGGCCACGCTGAAGAAGCTGGCGGAGGCTGAGGCCGACGCCATGGCGAAGATGCTGGCTGAAGAAGCCGTGCACCGTCAGGTGCCGCTATTCATCGTCCCTCTGAATTCCGCGCTGCCGCCACCAGAGTTCATGGCGCCGACTGGGGGAGCCAGCGACGAACAGCCGGTCATGGAGAGGGGAGTCGGCGATGTCGTCATGCCGGAAGTAGTCGTGCCTCCGCCACCGTCGTCTGAGGGAGCGCGGGACAAGCAGTCGGCTGCCCCGCCGGCACTGCCAGCCGGAAACGAGGTTGTGTCGGGCCCAACTCCTGAGGCCCGCACACCCTCGCGCCACCGAGGCGTGAAGGCGACTTCGGCGCCACGACCATTGGAAGTCGGCGCAGCGAGATCATCAGCCCTGGATGCCGAAGCAACCAGCGCCGCGCCCGCTGAATGGGTGCGTGGAGGTGGGACGGGCGCTTTAAACCAAGCAATCCTAGACGTCCAGGCTAAACTCCGAGCTGAGGCCACCGCTCTTCAGCAGTGCAACAGGGCTTTCTTAGATTCGTGAGCGGCCATTCGGGTATATTTCTTACTTCTTCGTCTTTGATTCTTGTATTTCTCTGTGGGGGCGCACCAGCGCACCCACTGGGTGTAGCCCCCGAGCTTCGAGCTAGCTGCTGAGCAGGCGGCTCAGAGCTCTAATTGGCAAGCTCCAAGTGCTAACTTTTTCTGCTATCTTTATCGTAGGATTATCATAACCTTCGCCCGATCACCTTCAACTCCAACGTTCGAGATTTGGACCGATGGACAGCCGACTTGTCAAAAGCACGAGTAAGTCTTCGTTCTCTTCTTTGCGGGGGCGCGATGGTGCACCCGCAGGCTATAGTCCCCGAGATTCGGGCCGACTGCTGAGCAGTCGGGCCGGATCTCCCTGGCAACTATACTTCTTATTTGTTGATCGTTGACATCTTTTTCTTTCTCTACTCTTGTAGAGGCCAATGCTGCCCTGCAGCGGCAGCTAGGTGAAACCAACACCACATTGCGTGCCAAGGAGGCAGAGTGCAACGAGCTAGCCCAGGAGCGTGACCGACTGGCCAATCAACTGGCGGAGCAGGCATAGCTTCTCCAGAAGTCCTGGAAGGAGGCAGAAGTGAAGGAGTCCAATCTCCTCGCCGAGTTCGAGACCGAACGCTCCACCTGGACCGACAACAAATCGTTGCTGACCGCCGGCTTTGGCAGGATTGAAGACCTGGTTGATGGTAAGATTTCTTCTTTTCCTTTCTTTGAGCTGCCGGCTGCTGTTCAGGCAGGCTTCTAACTTCTGAGTTCTGACTTCTTTGCCTTCTGCCTGCGCAGACTTCTTTCCTGGCCACTTTGGCGCCGCCAACCAGGCTATTGAGGCTTATCGTGACGAACGGAGGGCGGAAGGCATGCAGATCGCCGCCGACGCCCCCCGGACCCTTAGCAAACAGCTTCTCAGCATCCAAGCCCGCCTTCGGCCGGCTCAACGGATGCTGCCTCATCTTGAGCGTGTCGGGGCCCAAGTGATCTCGGCCCTGTGGCCAACCATGCCGGCTCCGCGCACTCCCAGTCAGACTCCCGACTGGCTGGAGGTGGCGGTCGGCTGACTCGAGGCTTGGAAGGGCTCCTCGGCCCGGGCTGGAGTGAGCCGGGCCTTGGAGTTCGTCAAGGCGTGGTATCCTGGGCTAAACCTAGCCTAGTTGACCACATTTCAGCAAGAGGCCCAGGAGGAGCTGGTGGCAGTGGAGCGCGACTTTGTCAGATGGGCAGCGGCGATTGCCGACTACACCAACACCAGCATCTTCATTCGTGAGCTGGCCAAGAACAGTGCCGAGGCGCCACCGGAGTGGTTTGGGCTGAACCCCGAGGATGACGAAGACTCGGCTGAGGTGGTCGACTCCAGTGACGAGGGAGAAGAGGAGGAGGACGAGGAAGGCGAAGAAGATGTGCCATAGGTCGGAGCAGATGGCCAACCTCAGCTTGACCATGCATCGAACAACGAGTCGCGCTTGAGTGCGCCGACTGCTGCTGGAGACGACCAAGTGGAGACTGACCAGCCGTCCACTCCACCAACCGGCACCACCGACTCCGCCCACCAGTCGGACCCCTCTGCTGCTCCCTAGGCCGCCGTCTTACCTTTATTTTTCCTACTTTATCAGACTCCACAAACTTTTGTTAAATTTGCACAATTCCACCCGCAGGGTGTATTTCAAACGTTGTTGAATGCTGGCTATCGGTGTCAAAACCGGCGGATCTCGGGTAGGGGGTCCCGAACTGTGCGTCTAGGCCGGGTGGTAACAGGAGGCAGGGGACACAATGTTTTACCCAAGTTCGGGCCCTCTTGATGGAGGTAAAACCCTATGTCCTGCTTGATTAATATTGATGATATGGGTAGTACAAGAGTAGATCTACCACGAGATCAGAGAGGCTAAACCCTAGAAGCTAGCCTATGGTATGATTGTCTGTTGTCCTACAGACTAAAACCCTCCGATTTATATAGGCACCGGAGAGGTTAGGGTTACACAAGGTCGGTTACAAAGGAGGAGATATACATATCCGTATTGCCTAGCTTGCCTTCCACGCCAAGTAGAGTCCCATCCGGACACGAGACGAAGTCTTTAATCCTGTATCTTCATAGTCTAACAGTCCGGTCAATGGATATAGTCCGGCTGTCCGGAGACCCCCTAATCCAGGACTCCCACAGTAGCCCCTGAACCAGGCTTTCAATGACGATGAGTCTGGCGCGCAGTATTGTCTTCGGCATTGCAAGGCGGGTTCCTCCTCTGAATACACCACGGAAGAATTTTGAATATAAGGATAGTGTCCGACCCTGCAAAATAAGTTCCACATACCACCGTAGAGAGAATAATATTTCCACAAATCCAATTTGCTGACTTGTTTTGGCAACATGACATTACGTCACGGCCCGGTGATTATTCGAACCGTTTCCTTTAACTAGCCCCGCACATAACGCGAGGTAGTTTTTTGACACGTCTTGTCAAAACAAAGATCGTGTCCCCTTATCACGGGATTCTCATCAATACGGGTGTGGGTAACCCAACCGCTCCATCGATTACGGCGCTTGGGGGACGAGCGGGTTTTACCAGGCTAGTGGGGGCGCATAGTTTTGTCTGCACATATAAAGGGATAAGGATTCACTTTTCCATCCACGCCTTCTTCCTCCTTTGCTCATCCACTTTCGCACACTCGAGCTCCAGCGCCCAAGTTCTCATTTCCCACCTCGACCTTCTCCAACCATATCCGGAGTGGGAGGCAGGTGGATGGTCTCCTCCGTTACAGAGGGAGATGTCAAGAAGCTAAGGAGAGCCGGATACTTGCCCGACGACATCGCGCACTGGCTCCCAGAGGAGGGGCAGCTCATCCCCACCCCTAGGCCCCATGAGAGAGTAGTGTTCCTCACCCATTTCCTCCGCGGACTCGGATTTCCTCTCCACCCATTTGTCTGGGGGCTCATGTTCTACTACGGCCTGGATTTCCACGATTTGGCCCCGAACTTCATCCTCAACATCTCGGCATTTATCGTCGTGTGTGAGGCTTTCCTCCGCATCAGGCCCCACTTCGGCTTATGGCTGAAAACCTTCAACGTCAAGCCGAAGGTAGTGAGCGGCCGCCAGGCGGAGTGCGGAGGCGCCATGGTGGGCAAGATGCCCAATGTCACATGGCTCGAGGGCTCCTTCGTGGAGACAATAAAGGGGTGGTAGTCGGGGTGGTTCTACACCACCGAGCCGCGTGACCCTACATGGGTAGCGGCCCCCGAGTTCCGATCTGGCTTCCCCACATGGCTCACCTCCTGGCAAGAGAAGGGCCTGTCCTGGGGTAGTCCGGGAGAGCTGACCAGACTCCAAACATGTATTCAAAACATGGCCAACAAGAAGCTCAAACTTGTCAACGTAGTCCATGTCATGCTCATCCGCCGGATCCTCCCGTGCCAACAACGGGCCTTCAACTTGTGGGAGTTCGACCCGGCGCAGCACCGAACTCTGAACAGGCTCTTCGACACAACTCACGAAGATGCCTGGAGGGTGCTGTTCAAGAGCGCTGAGGTCCCCCCTCCCACTACAGAGGATCGCGGATTCAGCACAAAGCGCCAAGCCCGTGCGATAAGCTGCTTTACCTCTCACATTTTTTTTATAGATTGACTCCATGCGGGATCTAAACTCCCATGCCTTTGACAGGACCGGCAGGAGATGGACGGATAGATCGACTGTCCGGCTCCTTTGCCTGAAGGCCCAACAAACGCTCTTCTGGCGAAGATGCTGACTCCGGCTCCATATACGATGCCGGAGAAGACCAAGAAGGCCAAGGGAACCCGGAAGAGTTCCCGACGCCAGACGTCATCGGACACACCGTCCGATGACTCTACGGCACTCTCCTCCCCCGAAGACGAGGAGGCAGAAGAAGACGCTCCCCCTCCAGAGAGGGGAGACAAGAAGAGGAAGGCCGCCCCAACTAAGGAGGCCGAAGGGTCCAAGAAGGGAAGGACTCTCCTTCCCGACAGTTCCACCACCGCCGCCGATGGCGAAGACGAGTGGCTACCCTGGGCCAAGCCCCTGGGGAAATCGTAAGTATTCGAATACCAGAGTTACTCATAGCATCCCTTTGTCGCACTACTTTACCTAACGCCGAAATATGATTATGCAGGCCGCCCCGATCCCGTATCGATGTATCATCGGACGGCTCCCTGGGCTAGTTGGATATGGATAGCGATCCAGTTCCGACCGCCACCTCCCCTCATCCTGCGGACGACGCCGAGGTGCTGTCTCATGAAGCACCGGATCAAGGGGAGACAGTCCCAGAGGTGCCTCAAGGCGGCCTCCCAGACTCTGGGAGCAGGGGGGACAAAGCCCCTAAGGGCGCCGAGCTTGGCCCTCAGCCGGACACCGCGCCGGAACCTCCAGTGGTTCCGGACTCGGGCAGGTGGCCTCCTTCTAAGAGGGGCAAGACGCCTGCACCGGCGACCTCTGTCCATCCAAAGGCGCCGGACAATCTGCTGGAAGCGCTTCGCAGCGCTTACATCGACGAGGAGCACCGCACTATTATGAGTGCGGTGATCCAGAAGGTTCAGTCCGCTAAGAGCGGATTGACTGAAGCCTGTGCCAGCCTTCTAACAGGCTTTGAGGTTAGTGTTTAATATGAGTATGTTAATATGCATAGACAATAGCCCCTGATGCTCTGTTCGGTGTTCGGAAAGAAAAGCCAAACAGAGGATCAAACAATATCGCAGGAGTCTAATATGAGTATGTCAATATGCGTATGCAGGCTTCGCTGCTTGTGTCCGCCGCACTGACTGCGGAGGTCGCCATACTAAAGCAGGACCTTAAAGGGTCCCAGGACGAGCTCGGCCTTACCAAGAGGCAGCTCGAGGAGACCAAAGGTAAGTAGTACCTAGTCTGTGGTTTTGCATAAAAAGATGCGATTGCAAAATGACAGGATTATCATGAATTTGCCAGGAGCCACGACTGAAGTGGCAACCCTAAAGCAAGCACTGTCCGAGGTCGAAGATAAAGTGGCCAAGGAGCGCACCGAGCGAGAGAAGCACGAGGCTTGGGTGGGCGAGGTGCAGCAAGAGCTCCGGGCTCTCGTGGCGAAGCACGAGGCGTTGGAGCTGGACTCGAAGACGCAAGAGTCTGAGCTTGTCGCGGCCCTCGAGAGCGCAAAAAGTGCCAAGGCCGAAGCCCAAAAGGCCCTCCAGGAGATCGACGCGATGAAGAATATAGCAGCGGGTAAGGCTTTCTATATGCAAAGCAAGCATGTAAAAGTAAATTACCGATTACTTACCCGAATCCGGAGCTCTCCAGGAGCATTCGCAGATTTGCCCCGCAGCGTGTCCGATGCCGCACAATTTTACCAGGCCGAGGATGGAAGCTCAATGGAGAAGTTGTTCTGGTCTCAGTATACTAAGGCCGAACACCCGGTGCCAATGAGCGACCAGCTGAGGCAGATGGTCGAGCTACATAAGGCGGCCCAACAGGCCATGAAGGGCTTTATAGTCCGGCTGTGGCCTGGCGACACCCTTCCGAACAGCTTCTTCGGCCTGGTGAGGCGGCTTGTGGATGCCTGCCCACGGCTGGAGGTCGTCAAGCGATCCTTCTGCATTGAAGGTGCACGACGGGCTTTCGCCCATGTGAAATTGATGTGGCTCAAGCTAGACGCCATGAAGCTGGTCAAGGAAGGGCCGCCGGAGGGCAAGGAGCATCGCCACCCCGAGATGTACTACGAGGGTGTTCTGCCGGGTGCCCGTCTCGTAGCGGACGAGTGCACAAAAGATGTAATATTTGAGTGAGACTTGCTCGTTTTATCCTGTATTTATGAAAACTTTGTTTCATATGCGATATGCAACGCTTGTTTGAATTTAAAATATTGCCTTCTGTTTGGCTGTTTATCCAATCTGAGAGATGGCTAGTCCTCGGCTTCTGCCCCCATGCCACGAGTGCTAGGGTGTTGGGGATAAACCTGAGCACTCTTGTTCCCATGTTTGGGTCCTTCGAGGGAGGTGCTCAGCATAGCGAACAAGGCAACCGGACTAATAATGCTTTATCACTCTCACTTAGCCATAGAATTCTATAATTTTAAATTTCGGCGAAGCCCATGGTATTTGGAAGGCTGAATTCGGGGCGCGATACATGCCTTTAAGCCGGACAGGGCCGGCCCCTCGCTCTAAGCGGCATAAGTCTTTAGGGACTCGAAAACCTCGCCGAACAGCGACCAGTCTCTCGCCTCATCATGACAGTCAGTTTTAGCTTTCTCTACTGAGGTGCTGAACCCAGCAGAACCGGGCACAATCGTAGTAGTTCTCCTAGCGCTACCTTAGCCGATAGAGCGGAACATAAGGTACCAAAACATGGGAGCCGGGCAAACCCAACATTTGACCAAAGACATGATTCGAAGCTGATGCATATAATGCTATAAGTTCGGGGTGCCGCACTTGTGAAAGTGTTCGGACTTTTCACACCATATTGTGGGGTACGTAAGCCCCTGGTGTATTGGCTGTACCAAAGTGTACGGTTGCAAGGCGTCATTAATGAACACACACACACACACACACACACATATATATATATAACAAGAATGCAATAATAGTCGTAATGTCATGCATTGTTTATTCAAAAAATTGCGTTAAAGCAGAATGATACAGATAGTGCGATAGGCAAAGAGTAGGACTATGTCCCTTCCAAGGGCAAGCTGAGGAATGATATTAAATAGAATATTTTGCTCGTTACTGTAATCCACCTGGGAATTCCGTGGTGTGACGTAGCTGTGTGCCTCCTTGGTTGCTGCATCATGTGTTCGGCAATAGTGCTGCCGGACAGTGTTTCCAGAGATTAAGGTCCTAAAAAAAGAGAAAAATAACCAAACGGGAAGCCCCTTGTGCGGTTTAGGCCGCGTCTTGGGGCGTGCCGCGGTTGTGCCCCCCTCCCCACCTATGCCCATGGTATTTTTAATGCGTAATTATGTACGCGTGGCACGAGTTTCGCCGTTTGACTGGGACTGGGGTGGGGGCCGCATTGCTACGCGAGCTCAGATCGCGCCAGGTGGTCCAGCTGTCGTTTGTTCCGAGCGCGCTTGACGGTGTCCAGGTCTTGAAACGCCGAACTGGTTGATTGCCTTGAGAGACTGTTTTGCGCTTTTGCTGCTAAGGCCGCAGTGTGCTCCTCCGTTCGGAGAGAGTGCTCTATGTTTCCATTGACTGTAATAACCCCGCGAGGTCCTGGCATCTTGAGCTTGAGGTATGCATAATGCGGTACCGCATTGAATCTTGTGAATGCGGTTCGCCCGAGCAGTGCATGATAACCACTGCGGAACGGGACTATATCGAAGATTAATTCTTCGCTTCGGAAGTTATCCGGGGATCCGAAGACCACTTCCAGTGTAATTGAGCCTGTGCAATGGGCCTCGACGGCTGGAATGACGCCTTTGAAGGTCGTTTTTGTGGGTTTGATCCTTGAGGGGTCTATACCCATTTTGCACACTGTGTCCTGATAAAGTAGGTTCAGGCTGCTGCCGCCGTCCATAAGGACTCGAGTGAGGTGAAATCCATCAATGATTGGGTCCAGAACCAGTGCGGCGAATCCGCCATGACGGATACTAGTGGGATGGTCCATGTGATCGAAAGTGATCGGATAGGAGGACCATGGGTTGAACTTTGGGGCGACTGGCTCCAACGCATATACGTCCCTGAGAGCATGCTTCCGCTCCCTCTTGGGGATGTGGGTTGCATATATCATGTTCACCATCCACGCTTGTGGGGGAAACCTCTTCTGTCCTCCAGTGTGTGGCTGCCGGGGCTCCTCCTCGTCATCACTATGTGGACCCTTGTCCTTGTTTTCGGCAATTAACTTGTCGGCCTGCTTGAATACCCAACAGTCCCTATTGGTGTGGTTGGCTGGCTTGTCGGGGGTGCGGTGTATCTGACATGAGCGATCGAGTATGCGGTCCAAACTGGACGGGCCCAGCGTACTGTGCTTGAATGGCTTTGTCCGCTGACCGGGTTTAGAGCCTTTGAATCCAGCATTGACTGTCGTATCCTCAGTATTATCGCTGTTAATGCGGCGCTTATGTTTGTTGCGACGTGACCTACTATTGCCGTCCTTGGTATCCGAGGTACCATGGTTCTTTGACATATTGTTACTATGTGCCAGCCAGCTGTCTTCTCCCGCACAGAAGTGGGTCATGAGCGTCGTGAGGGCTGCCATAGATTTCGGCTTTTCCTAACCAAGGTGCCGGGCTAGCCATTCGTCCCGGATGTTGTGTTTGAAAGCCGCTAAGGCCTCTGCGTCCGGACAGTCGATGATTTGATTTTTCTTTGTAAGGAACCGAGTCCAGAATTTTCTGGCCAACTCTTCTGGCTGTTGAATTATGTGGCTCAAGTCATCGGCATCTGGTGGTCGCACATAAGTGCCCTGAAAGTTGTCGAAGAATGCGGCTTCCAGATCTTCCCAATAGCTGATGGAGTCTGCTGGCAAGCTATTAAGCCAATGCCACGATGGTCCTTTGAGCTTTAGTGGGAGGTATTTGATGGCGTGTAAGTCATCACCGCGGGCCATGTGGATGTGAAGGAGGAAATCCTCCATCCATACCGCAGGATCTGTAGTGCCATCGTATGATTCAATATTTACAGGTTTGAAACCTTCTGGGATTTGATGATCCATTACTTCGTCTGTGAAGCATAAAGGGTGTGTGGCGCCTCTATATTGGGCTATATCGCGACGCAGCTCGAATGGGTCTTGCCCGCTGTGTTCGGCCCGGCCGGATTTACTTTTACTGTATCCGGCGTGACATTTATCGTCTGGCATGGTGGCGCGCCCTCGCGATCCGTAGATCGATCTTGCATGCTTTGCTTTGTCCTCCAATATGCCTTGCAGGTCAGGCGTATCTCCCCATGCCTTTTTACTTGAATGGCGTCAGAGTGCGGGCTGAGTTTTTGGCTGGAATGCCTCTATATCGCGGCCACGCGGTGGCCGATCAGCCACGTCATACACTTCTTCCTCCAGTCGGGGTAGCAACCTGCTTTTTGGGTAACCCTTGGAGGGGCGCTCGAGTTTATATTCCTCGGCCGCGAGGACTTCAGTCCATCTGTCAGCTAGCAGATCTTGATCAGTTTGAAGCTGCTACTGCTTTTTCTTCAGGCTATTTGCTGTGGCCATAAGCCGGCGCTTGAAGCACTCTTGTTCAACGGGATCCTCTGGTACGGCGAATTCATCGTCGCCGAGGCTTGCTCATCTTCAGAGGGGGGCATGTAATTATCATCCTCCTCTTCTCCGTCTGCCGCTCTATCGGGAGGGCTGGCTCCTCCATCCTCCTGCTCTAAATCTTGCTGGAGGGGATTGTTGTTGTCTTTGGCACTATCTGGAGTGTTATTATCTCCTGTGCCGGTATCACCACTTTTGCTTTGGCGGGACTTAGAGCGGAGCCACTGACGTTGGCACCTGGGTTGCTTCTTGGAGTCATCCTCCGCTATCTCGTCACCATTGCCTTCTTTGGGTGTATCCACCATGTATATATCGTATGATGAGGTGGCTGTCCAGTGCCCCGTAGGTAGTGGTTCCTCTTCGTCTCCCGCATCGTTGTCCATACCGTCGATGTCTTCGGAGTCGAAGTCGAGCATGTCGGTTAAGTCATCGACAGTGGCTACTAAGTGGGTGGTGGGTGGGTGGCGAATTTCTTCGTCGTCCGAATCCCAGTCCTGCCGGACATAGTTCGGCCAGGATCCTCCTGATAAGGAGAGAGACCTTAACGAGTTCAGGATGTCGCCAAAGGGCGAGTGCTGAAAAATATCCGTGGAGGTAAACTCCATGATCGGCCCCCAATCAGATTCGATAGGAACGGGCACAGGCGGTTCGGAGTCCGTGGCCGGAGAAGGATCCGGCAGTTTATCAACACGGCTCTCGTGCAAGGTAAGGTCGATGTTCGGCGTCATCGCCGCTGAGGATAAGGCCTCTGTGGCGGGGTCCATCCACCCATCCGCGGAAGGCGCAACTGGCTCCGAATTGAGGGTCGGAGTGACTGCCGGTGCGTTCTCCTAAACACTGTCCGATGGTAGAGCTAAATCGTACTCATCGTGACCGCGTGACACACAAGGCAGGGGCTCGAATCCGTCGAAGATCAAATCTCTGCGGACATCGGCCGTGTAGTTTATGCTTCCAAACCTGACCTGGTGGCCAGGGGCATATCTTTCGATCTGCTCTAGATGGCCAAGCGAATTGGCCCGCAGTGCAAAGCCGCCGAACACGAAGATCTGTCCGGGGAGAAAAGTCTCACCCTAGACTGCATCGTTATCGATGATAGTAGGAGCCATCAAGCCTTCGGGCGATGACACAGAGGAACTCCCAATGAAAGCACCAATGTCGGTGTCAAAACCGGTGGATCTCGGGTAGGGGGTCCCGAACTGTGCGTCTAGGCCGGATGGTAACAGGAGGGAGGGGACACAATGTTTTACCCAGGTTCAGGCCCTCTTGATGGAGGTAAAACCCTACGTCCTGCTTGATTAATATTGATGATATGGGTAGTACAAGAGTAGATCTACCACGAGATCAGAGAGGCTAAACCCTAGAAGCTAGCCTATGGTATGATTGTCTGTTGTCCTACGGACTAAAACCCTCCGGTTTATATAGGCACCGAAGAGGTTAGGGTTACACAAGGTCAGTTACAAAGGAGGAGATATACATATCCGTATTGCCTAGCTTGCCTTGCACGCCAAGTAGAGTCCCATCCGGACACGAGACGAAGTCTTCAATCCTGTATCTTCATAGTCTAACAGTCCGGTCAATGGATATAGTCCGGCTGTCGGGAGACCCCCTAATCCAAGACTCCCACACTGGCCAAGGGCCTTTTAATATGTAAATATTCTTTCGCACAAGTTGCATTTCCTCCGAGTTCTGACTTTTCTTGCTTTCTGCTCCTTGGCCTTTTTTTCCTTTGCCGCCCTCCCTTAGAAGTCGTCTTGCCAGCCATACAGCCGCTCTGTGGACTTTGGCTGGGTCAAGTACTTAGCTACTTTCGGGAGGGCAAGTACTTAGTCGACTAGAGTTTTAACAAGTTAAGTAGAAGCCGGCCGGCTGGCTGCTCAGCGGCCGGTTGATGAAGCGGGAAGCCGGCTTGAAATATGTGCATGCTCTGAGTCCTTAGCCATTTTTCATGTGGACACCCTTTTCTGCCATTAACTCCTGCCCACCGGACCGTCGCTCTGCGAGCTGCGGCTTGTGGCAGGAGAAGGTGTAGGTGCCAACACACTACTTGTCCATCTGCAGGAAGCACCACATAGTGCAAAGCGGTGAGCCCCCGGGCCGACTGGTCGAACCCGGTGCTAGGCGGAATAATGAAATAACACATTCATAGGTATAACACTTGTCATATAGATAAAAGAGGGTAGCCCCCGAGCTCTTCTCGAGGGACCTGGAGTCTTCGTACTTAATACAAAAGGTAGTGTGGTACATACTGCATTAACCGTAAAATCTTCAAAGGAGATTTGCATTCCACGACCTCTCCGTCTCCTTGCCGAAGTCGTCTCTCTTGCATGCTTTGAGCTTCTGAGCGTCGATCAGGTAGTAGGAGTCATTGCCCAAAACTTTGCTGATGATGAAGGGGCCTTCCCAAGGTGCCGAGAGCGTGTTGGCCGGCTGTTCGGTGGATCAGTCGGAGCACAAGGTCTCCCTCTTGGAAGGATCTTGGCTTGACCTACCGATTGTAGTATCAGCATAGGCTCTGCTGGTAGATGGTGGACCGGCTGAGTTCCAATAGCCGGCCCTCTTCCGGCAGATCGATGCCGTCTTCTCGTGCTTCTTTTGCCTCCTCTTTGGTGTACATGGTGACTCGAGGGGAGTCGAATTATATGTCTGTAGGGATGACGGCTACGGCACCGTAGACGAGGAAGAAAGGCATGAAGCCGGTTGACTTGTTTGGAGTTGTGCGCAAGCTAAAAAAGAACGGCCGGCAGCTCATCGAGCCAACAGCCGGCCGAACGCTCGAAAGGCTCAATCATTCGGGGTTTGATGCCGGACAAAATGAGGCCGTTTGCTCGCTCCACTTGGCCGTTTGACTGCGGATGAGCAACGGACGCTAAGTCCAGTCGGGTGCCCTGCGTCGCGCAGAAACGGGCCAAGGCGCCTTTGGCAAAGTTTGTGGTGTTGTCGGTGATGATGTTGTGTGGTATGTCATACCGAATGGTGATGTCAGCGATGAAAGTCACAACAGTCGGACCATTCAACTTCTTGATTGGTTTTGCTTTGATCCACTTGGTGAACTTGTCCACGGCGACAAGAAGATGAGTCTTGCCGCCGCGTGCTGTCTTGAATGGTCCCACCATGTCCAGTCCCCAGATGGCAAAGGGCCAGGTAATGGGGATGGTTTTGAGTGCAGAAGCCGGCAGATGTTGCTTGGAGCGGAACTTCTAGCACCCTTTACATTTCTGGACCAAGTCTTTGGCGTCTTCTAGAGCAGTCGGCCAGAAAAAACCATGGCAGAAAGCCTTGGCAACAAGTGATTGCTGTCTACAACACAACCTTCTTCTTGTAGACATTGTTGGGCCTCCAAGTGCAGAGGTTTGTAGGACAGTAAAAAAATTCCCTCAAGTGGATGACCTAAGATTTATCAATCCATGGGAGGCGTAGGATGAAGATGGTCTCTCTCAAGCAACCCTGCAACCAAATAACAAAGAGTCTCCTGTGTCCCCAACACACCCAATACAATGGTAAATTGTATAGGTGCACTAGTTCGGCAAAGAGATGGTGATACAAGTGCAATATGGATGGTAGATATAGGTTTTTGTAATCTGAAAATATAAAAACAGCAAGGTAACTAATGATAAAAGTGAGCACAAACGCTATTGCAATGCTAGGAAACAAGGCCTAGGGTTCATACTTTCACTAGTGCAAGTTCTCTCAACAATAATAACATAATTGGATCATATAACTATCCCTCAACATGAAACAAAGAGTCACTCCGAAGTCACTAATAGCAGAGAACAAACGAAGAGATTATGGTAGGGTACGAAACCACCTCAAAGTTATCCTTTCTGGTCGATCTATTCAAGAGTCCGTAGCAAAATAACACGAAGCTATTCTTTCCGTTCAATCTATCATAGAGTTCGTACTAGAATAACACCTTAAGACACAAATCAACCAATACCCTAATGTCACCTAGATACTCCAATGTCACCTCAAGTATCCGTGGGTATGATTATATGATATGCATCACACAATCTCAGATTCATCTATTCAACCAACACAAAGAACTTCAAAGAGTGCCCCAAAGTTTCTACCGGAGAGTCAAGAAGAAAACGTGTGCCAACCACTATGCATAAGTTCATGAGCAGAACCCACAAGTTGATCACCAAAACATACATCAAGTGGAGCACGTGATATCCCATTGTCACCACAGATAAGCATGTGCAAGACATACATCAAGTGTTCTCAAATGCTTAAAGACTCAATCCGATAAGATAACTTCAAAGGGAAAACTCAATCCATTGCAAGAGAGTAGAGGGGGAGAAACATCATAATATCCAACTATAATAGCAAAGCTCGCGATACACCAAGATCGTACCACCTCAAGAACACGAGAGAGAGAGAGAGATCAAACACATAGCTACTGGTACATACCCTCAGCCCCGAGGGTGAACTACTCCCTCCTCGTCATGGAGAGCACCAAGATGATGAAGATGGCCATCGGAGAGGGATTGCCCCCTCCGGCAGGGTGCCAGAACGGGTCTAGATTGGTTTTCGATGGCTACGGAGGCTTCTGGCGGCGGAACTCCCGATCTAGGTTTCTTTCTGGAAGTTTTATGTTATATAAGAGGTGTTGGAGTCGGGGACAATTCAGGGGGTTCCTGAGGCGGCCACGAGGCAGGGGGCGCGTTTCATGTCAATTGGACTCTGTTTGATTTTCCTTTTCCTTTTCTGCGATACTTAAAAACAAGAAAAAAAACAGAAACTGGCACTGGGCTCTAGGTTAATAGGTTAGTCCCAAAAATCATATAAAATAGCATATAAATGCATATAAAACATCCAAGGTCGATAATATAATAGCATGGAACAATCAAAAATTATAGATATGTTGGAGACGTATCAGTGATCTTGAAGCCGCGTGGTGACCACACTCGCCTTGGTGGATATCTTTGAGGATTGTTTGGCCTTTCTCCGGTTCCACGCAGCGCTGGTACACACCAGTGACACTGCGCCTCACGAGTTCTCTGTTGACAATGGTGTAAGCTGCTGCCCGACATTGCACTTGTCGGACCGAGATCTCATTAGTCAGCAACTCTTTGTTCACCGGAAAGTTGAGGATGGGCTACGTCCATGAAGGGGCTGCTATGTCTTCGACTTCCAGAACTGCAACCTGCACGAGGGCGGTTGGGCTGGGAGGCGGCGGGTTGGAGTCGGCTATCGCTTGTTGTGTCGATGAAGTCCCCGGGCTGACTGTTGTAGCCCCCGGTCCAGGCTCTGATGTCCACAAGCTGGGTGCTACCGCAGCAGCCCCCGAGCCACCTGCCGAAGTCCCTGAGCCGACAGCCACAGCCCCCAGGCCGGGCTCTAAAGTCCCCAGGCCGGTACTCCGTGGGCTTCTTCTGGTCCAAAAATGATCTCCGTGAAGTTTCAAGTCAATTGGACTCCGTTTAATTTTCCTTTTTCCTTTTGTGCGATACTTAAAACCAAGAAAAAACAGAAACTGGCACTAGGCTCTAGGTTAATAGGTTAGTCTCAAAAATCATATAAAATAGCACATAAATGCATATAAAACAACCAAGGTCGATAATATAATAGCATGGAACAATCAAAAATTATAGATACGTTGGAGACGTATCAGCATCCCCAAGCTTAATTCCTGCTCGTCCTCGAGTAGGTAAATGATAAAAATAGAAATTTTGATGTGGAATGCTACCTAACATAATTATCAATGTAATTCTCTTTATTCTGGCAAGAATATTCAGATCCGAAAGATTCAAGACAAAAGTTTAATTTTGACATAAAAATAATAATACTTCAAGCATACTAACAAAGTAATCATGTCTTCTCAAAATAACATGGCCAAAGAAAGCTATCCCTATAAAATCATATAGTCTGGCTATGCTCTATCTTCATCTCACAAAATATTTAAATCGTGCACAACCCCGACGACAAGCCAAGCAATTGTTTCATACTTTTGATGTTCTCAAACTTTTTCAATCTTCACGCAATACAAGAGCGTGAGCCATGGATATAGCACTATAGGTGGAATAGAATGGTGGTTGTGGAGAAGACAAAAAGGAGAAGATAGTATCACATCAACTAGGCGTATCAATGGGCTATGGAGATGCCCGTCAATAGATATCAATGTGAGTGAGTAGGGATTGCCATGCAGCGGATGCACTAGAGCTATAAGTGTATGAAAGCTCAAAAAGAAACTAAGTGGGTGTGCATCCAACTCGCTTGCTCATGAAGACCTAGGGCATTTTGAGGAAGCCCATCATTGGAATATACAACCCAAGTTCTATAATGAAAGATTCCCACTAGTATATCAAAGCGACAACATAGGAGACTCTCTATCATGAAGATCATGGTGCTACTTTGAAGCACAAGTGTGGTAAAAGGATAGTAGCATTGCCCCTTCTCTCTTTTTCTCTCATTTTTTTTGTTTTTTTGGGCCTTCTCTTTTTTTATGGCCTCTTTTTTCTCTTTTCTTTTATTTTTTCATCCGGAGTCTCATCCCGACTTGTGGGGGAATCATAGTCTCGATGATCCTTTCCTCACTGGGACAATGCTCTAATAATGATGATCATCACACTTTTGTTTACTTACAACTCGAGAATTATAACTCGATACTTAGAACAAAATATGAATCTATATGAATGCCTCCGGCGGTGTACCGGGATGTGCAATGAATCAAGAGTGACATGTATGAAAGAATTATGAAAGGTGGCTTTGCCACAAATACTATGTCAACTACATGATCATGCAAAGCAATATGAGAATGATGGAGCATGGCATAACAAACGGAACGGTGGAAAGTTGCATGGCAATATATCTCAGAATGGCTATGGAAATGCCATAATAGGTAGGTATGGTGGCTGTTTTGAGGAAGGTATATTGTGGGTTTATGGTATCGGCGAAAGTTGCGCGGTACTAGAGAGGCTAGCAATGGCGGAAGGGTGAGAGTGCATATAACCCATGGACTCAACATTAGTCATAAAGAACTCACATACTTATTGCAAAAATCTATTAGTTATCGAAACAAAGTACTATGTGCATGCTCCTAGGGGGATAGATTGGTAGGAAAAGACCATCGCTCGTCCCCGACCGCCACTCATAAGGAAGACAATCAATAAATAAATCATGCTCCGACTTCATCACATAACGGTTCACCATACGTGCGTGCTACGGGAATCACAAACTTTAACACAAGTATCTCTCAAATTCACAACTACTCAACTAGCATGACTCTAATATCACCATCTTCATATCTCAAAACAATCATCAAGTATCAAACTTCTCATAGTATTTAATGCACTTTATATGAAAGTTTTTATTATACCCATCTTGGATGCCCATCATATTAGGACTGGTTCATAACCAAAGCAAATTACCATGCTGTTCTAAAGACTCTCAAAATAATATAAGTGAAGCATGAGAGTTCATCTATTTCTATAAAATAAAACCACCACCGTGCTCTAGAAAGATATAAGTGAAGCACTAAAGCAAATGACAAACTACTCCGAAAGAAATATGTGAAGATCAATGAGTAGTCAAATAATTATGCAACTACGTAAAGACTCTCTAACATTTAATAATTTCATATCTTGGTATTTTATTCAAACAGCAATCAAATCAAAATAAAATAAAATGACGCTCCAAGCAAAACACATATCATGTGGTGAATAAAAATATAGCTCCAAGTAAAGTTACCGATGAATGAAGACGAAAGAGGGGATGCCTTCCGGGGCATACCCAAGATTAGGCTCTTGGTTGTCCTTGAATATTACCTTTGGGTGCCTTGGGCATCCCAAAGCTTAGGATCTTTCCACTCCTTATTCCATAGTCCATCGAATCTTTACCCAAAACTTGAAAACTTCACAACACAAAACTTAACAGAAAACTCATAAGCTCCGTTAGTATACGAAAATAAATCACCACTTAGGTACTGTTGTGAACTCATTACACATTCATATTGGTGTAATATCTACTATATTCCAACTCACCTATGGTTCATACCCTCCGATACTACTCATAGATTCATCAAAATAAGCAAACAACACATAGAAAACAGAATCTGACAAAAACAGAACACTCTGTAGTAATCTGTATCAAACGTATACTTCTGGAACCCCAAAAATTCTGAAATAAATTGCCGGATGTGAGTAATTTATCTATTAATCATCTTCAAAAAGAATTAACTAAATATCACTCTCCAATAAAAAATGGCAGCAAATCTCGTGAGCGCTAAAGTTTCTGTTTTTTACAGCATGATCGCAAAGACTTTCCCCAAGTCTTCCCAAAGGTTCTACTTGGCACAAACACTAATTAAAAGCATAAAACCACATATAAACATAGTCTAGATGAATTATTTATTACTAAAAAGGAACAAAAAGCAAAGAACAAAAATAAAATTGTGTTGCCTCCCAACAAGCGCTATCATTTAACGCCCCTAGCTAGGCATGATGATTTCAATGATGCTCACATAAAGGATAAGAATTGAAACATAAAGAGAGCATCATGAAGAATATGACTAGCACATTTAATTCTAACCCACTTCCTATGCATAGGGATTTTGTGAGCAAACAACTTATGGGAACAAGAATCAACTTGCATAGGAAGGTAAAACAAGCATAACTTCCGGATTTTAAGCACATAGAGAGGAAACTTGATATTATTGCAATTCCTACAAGCATATGTTCCTCCCTCATAATAATTTTCAGTAGCATCATGAATTAATTCAACAATATAACCAGCACCTAAAGAATTCTTTTCATGATCTACCAGCATAGAAATTTTATTACTCTCCACATAAGCCAAATTCTTCTCATTCGGAATAGTGGGAGTATCATAAGAGACTCGAATACTATAAATTGTTTCCACATTAAAAGAGTAATATTCATAAAAGGGGTAATCATAATCATGACAAGTTTTATAAATATAATCATCATTACTTTTTATAGCATAAGTGTCATCACAATAATCATCATAAGTAGCAGCTTTGTTCTCATCATAATCAATTGAAACCTCTTCCAAGATAGTGGAATCATTACTAAATAAAGTCATGACCTCTCCAAATCCAATTTCATAATTATCACAATAAGATTCAACATCCTCAAAAATAGTGGGATCATTACTTCCTAAAGTTGACACTCTTCCAAACCCACTTTCATCAATATAATCATCATAAGTAGGAGGCATGCTATCATCATAATAAGTTTGCATATCAAAACTTGAGAGACTACAAATATCATATTCACTAAACATAGCATCTGCAAGCTTGGGACAAACATTAGTTGCAGCAAATATATTTTCAAACTTGTCATCCTCATCAAACATAGCATCCCCAAGCTTGGGCCTTTTCATATCATAAGCATAATCACTCTCATCATTGATAGTATGGATAGCACCAATAGTATAACAATTATCATCATCACAATGAGTAATAGGAGCAACATCATTTGGGAGGGATACCTTTTCACCTTTACTTCTCCATCTTTTCTTTTTCTTCTTCACATTATGTGTGGGTTTAGTCCACTTTTTGGAGCTCCTTATTGATGAGATTGGTTGGATAGAAGGCTCCTCCTCATTACCCGATTCATCATAAGAAATAATAGGAGGATATTAGGAAGTCTCTTCCCTTTCATTAGTATTCTCTTCATCTTCTATTTGTTTTCTTTTCTTTATGTAATTGGCAATATAAGGATTTTCAATGCAATTCACAGCACAATACATAAAAATTTCTTCTAGATCAATATCGAGGAATTTCTCACGGTTATATTCTGGAATATGCTTAGTTATATGTTTCATTTCTTCATAAGCCAAAAGCAAACTAAGTTCATTGTGCAAGGGATATCAAATCATCACAATTTTTGGACACGATACGATCATGGAACAATTTGCATCGGAGATTTAAATGACCATGTTCATTGCAAAGTTCACAAGTATGGTGAAGAAATTTTAAATTTTCAGCACAAACATCTAGCCTCTCTTGCAACCACTTAGTTTCCAAATACTTATGCCTCTTGCAAAATCTATCTTCCCTATTTTGTGTGTACTTGCAAACTCTATGCACTCCACAAAAGTTGACATGCTTATAAGAGACATTTTCATCATGACTAGTGCAATCATCATTAGTACTATGGATATTCAAGGAGTTCATACTAACAACATTGCAATCATGCTCATCATTCAAAGATCTAATGCCAAACATTTTAGAGACTTCTTCTTCTAGCATTTGAGCACTTTCCTTTCCATAATTCTCATGAAAGATATTAAAAAGATGAAGCGTATGAGGCAAACTCAATTCCATTTTTTGTAGTTTTCTTTTATAAACTAAACTAGTGCTAAAACAAGAAAAAAAGATTCGATTGCAAGATCTAAAGATATACCTTCAAGCGCTAACCTCCCCGGCAACGGCGCCAGAAAAGAGCTTGATGTCTACCACACAATCTTCTTCTTGTAGACGTTGTTGGGCGTCCAAGTGCAGAGGTTTGTAGGACAGTAGCAAATTTCCCTCAAGTGGATGACCTAAGGTTTATCAATCCGTGGGAGGCGTAGGATGAAGATGGTCTCTCTCAAGCAACCCTGCAACCAAATAACAAAGAGTCTCTTGTGTCCCCAACACACCCAATACAATGGTAAATTGTATAGGTGCACTAGTTTGGCGAAGAGATGGTGATACAAGTGCAATATGGATGGTAGATATAGGTTTTTGTAATCTGGAAATATAAAAACAGCAAGGTAACTAATGATAAAAGTGAGCACAAACGGTATTGCAATGCTAGGAAACAAGGCCTAGGGTTCATACTTTCACTAGTGCAAGTTCTCTCAACCATAATAACATAATTGGATCATATAACTATCCCTCAACATTCAACAAAGAGTCACTGCAAATTCACTAATAGCGGAGAACAAATGAAGAGATTATGGTAGGGTACGAAACCACCTCAAAGTTATCCTTTCTGATCGATCTATTCAAGAGTCTGTAGTAAAATAACACGAAGCTATTCTTTCCGTTCAATCTATCATAGAGTGCGTACTAGAAAAACACCTTAAGACACAAATCAACCAAAACCCTAATGTCACCTAGATACTCCAATGTCACCTCAAGTATCCGTGGGTATGATTATACGATATGCATCACACAATCTCGGATTCATCTATTCAACCAACACAAAGAACTTCAAAGAGTGCCCCAAAGTTTCTACCGGAGAGTCAAGACCAAAACGTGTGCCAACTCCTATGCATAACTTCACGAGCGGAACCCGCAAGTTGATCACCAAAACATACATCAGGTGGGTCACATGATATCCCATTGTCATCACAGATAAGCACGTGAAAGACATACATCAAGTGTTCTCAAATCCTTAAAGACTCAATCCGATAAGATAACTTCAAATGGAAAACTCAATCCATTACAAGAGAGTAGAGGGGGAGAAACATCATAATATCCAACTATAATAGCAAAGCTCGTGATACACCAAGATCGTACCACCTCAACAAAGCGAGAGAGAGAGAGATCAAATGCATAGCTACTGGTACATATCCTCAGCCCCGAGGGTGAACTACTCCCTCCTCGTCATGGAGAGCGCCAAGATGATGAAGATGGCCATCGGAGAGGGATTCCCCATTCCGGCAGGGTGTCGGAACAGGTCTAGATTGGTTTTCGGTGGCTATGGAGGCTTCTGGCGGTGGAACTCCCGATCTAGGTTTCTTTCTAGAAGTTTTGTGTTATATAAGAGGTGTTGGAGTCGGGGACAACTCAGGGGGTTCCTGAGGTGGCCATGAGGCAGGGGCGCGCTCAGGGGGGTAGGGCGCGCCCCCACCCTCGTGGTGGCCTTAGGACTCTTCTGGCCCACCTCCTGTACTCTGTGGGCTTCTTCTGGTCCAAAAATGATCTCCGTGAAGTTTCAAGTCAATTGGACTCTGTTTGATTTTCCTTTTCTGCGATACTTAAAAACAAGAAAAAAACAGAAACTTGGACTGGGCTCTAGGTTAATAGGTTAGTCCCAAAAATCATATAAAATAGCATATAAATGCATATAAAACATCCAAGGTCGATAATATAATAGCATGGAACAATCAAAAATTGTAGATACGTTGGAGACGTATCAGTGGTCTTGAAGCCGCGTGGTGACCACACTCGCCTTGGTGGATATCTTTGAGGATTGTTTGGCCTTTCTCCGGTTCCACGCAACACTGGTACACACCAGTGACACTGCGCCTCACGAGTTCTCTGTTGACAATGGTGTAAGCTGCTGCCCGATGTTGCACTTGTCGGACCGAGATCTCATCAGTCGGCAGCTCTTTGTTCACCAGAAAGTTGAGGATGGGCTGCGTCCATGAAGGGGCTGCTATGTCTTCGACTTCCAGAACTGCAACCTACACGAGGGCGGTTGGGCTGGGAGGCGGCAGGTTGGAGTCAGCTGCCGCTTGTTGTGTTGATGAAGTCCCCGGGCTAACTTCTTTAGCCCCCGGTCCAGGCTCTGAAGTCCACGGGCTGGGTGCTACCGCATCAGCCCCCGAGCTGCCTGCCGAAGTCCCTGAGTCGACAGCCGTAGCCCCCAGGCTGGGCTCTGAAGTCCCCGGGCCGGGTGCAACTGCTGCGGCCCCGGGGCCGTCTGTCAAAGTCCCCCGGCCGACTGCTGGGATCCTCTAGTCGGATCCGACTGCTTCAGGAGGGGCCGGCACGAAGATGGAATCTGACTCTGGTGACGGCTTGACAGACGGCTTGAGGAGGCGCTGCAGGGTGACGCCGGCTGGTATTGCTTGCCGAGTGGAGCCGATTCGTGCCAAAGCATCGGCTTGCTCATTGTCGTTTCGTGGCACATGGAGGAACTCGCACCCTTCAAAGTATCCGCTGAGTTGCTGGACGAGGAAGCGGTAGCTTTCCATGTTTGCATCCTTGGTGTCCCAGTCACCTGACGACTGCTGGACCACCAGGTCAGAGTCACCATAGCACAAGATCCAGCGAATGCTGAGTTCCTTGGCAAGCCGGAGCCCGCGTATAAGTGCTTCGTATTCAGCTACGTTGTTGGAGGCGGCGAATTGAATTTGCAACACATATCTGAGCTTGTCTCCTTTTGGAGAGGTAAGAACGATGCCGGCTCCCAAACCGGTGCGCATCTTGGAACCATCAAAACGCATCTGCCAATGGGTGGAGTCCGGTGCTAGCGGCAGGTACTGGGTCTCGGCCCAGTCGACGAGGAAGTCGGCCAGTTCTTGGGACTTGATGGCGGTGCGAGGCTGGTAGTAAATGGTGTAGGGGGCCAAATCTATGGCCCATTTGGCCACTTGGCCCAAAGAATCTCGGCTTCCAATGTTCTCGGCAAGTGGAGCAGTACAAACAACAGTAATTGAGTGCTCTTGCAAGTACGGCTTCAGTTTCTTGGCGGAAAATGCACGTCGTAGCACATCTTCTGATAGTGGGGGTAGTTCTTCTTGGAGGCGGACAACACTTCACTCAGGTAATACACCGGCCTCTGGACTGGTAATGCCTTGCCGTCCTCCTTGCGCTCCACGACTATGACTGTGTTGACCACCCGGCTGGTCTCGGCAATGTAGAGAAGCATGGGCTCTTTAGCAGTCGGGGCCGCCAGGACAGGCGGAGTGGCCAACATCTTCTTGATCTGGAGAAAAGCTTCGTACGCCTTATCATTCCACTCGAAAAAAAGTGGTCCTCTTCATGAGCTGGTACAGGGGAAGAGCATTCTCGCCCAGCCGACTGATGAAACGGCTGATAGATGCCAAGCAGCCGGTGAATTTTTGCACATCCAGCAGTCGGGTGGGTACCTCCATCCTCTCGATGGCCTTGATCTTCATAGGGTTGCACTCTATGCCGCGCTCTGAGACCAGAAAGCAAAGAAGCTGGCCGGCTGGAACTCCAAAGACGTATTTCTCTGGGTTGAGCTTGATTTGAAAGCGGCACAAGTTTTCAAAGGTTTCTTTGAGATCTTCCAGCAAAGTGCCATGCTTCTCCATCTTCACCACAATGTCGTCTACGTAGACGTGAGCATTTCTGCCAAATTGTTTAAGGAGGCACTTCTGCATGCAACGCTGAAACATGGCACCAACATTTGTCAAGCCGAATGTCATGGTCAGGTAACAGAAGGTTCCAAATAGTGTGATGAAGGCGGTCTTCAGCCTATCGGCCGGGTTCATCTTGATCTGATGATACCCTGAGTATGCATCCAAAAAACTCAACAGCTCGCATCCGGCTGTGGAGTCTATCACTTGGTCAATTCTTGGCAAAGCAAACGGATCTTTGGGGCAAGCTTTGTTGAGGCTGGTATAATCAATACACATGCGCCAGTGCTTATTCTTTTTCAGTACAAGGACTAGGTTGGCTAACCACTCTGGGAAGAACACTTCCATAATGAAGCCGGCTGCTAGAAGTTGGGCTATCTCTTCTCCAACGACCCTTCTCTTCTCTTCTGACAGGCGGCGTAAGGGCTACCTGACCGGCCTGGCATCAGGTCAGACGTGTAGCTTGTGCTCAGCGAAATCCGTCGGAACACCCGGCATGTCCTTAGGAGACCATGCGAAGATGTCCCGATTCTCATGGAGGAAATCGACAAGCTTGCTTTCCTATTTGCTGTCAAGGTTTGCACCTATGACCGCCTGTCTCTCCGGGTGCTCCGGGTCCAAGGGTATCTTCTTTTTTTCTTTCGCCGGCTTGAACGAGCCTTCAGCTTCCGACTCCTTGTGGTTGCGCGACATTTTCGGCTGCTTCCCTGCCATTGCCACTACCCGGTCAAGGAGCCGCTTCTCTGCTGTGATCACGAGGGACTCGGCTAGCTGGCTGCTGTCGGCCGCGCAGGCGGACGACTTCTTGTAGTCCCCGACTACGGTTAAGATTCCCTTAGTGCTTGGCATCTTCATCTTGAGGTAAGCATAGTGGGGGACCGCCATGAACTTGGCCAGAGCAGGTCGACCAAGTAGCGCATGATAGGGGCTCTCGAGGTCCACCACCTCAAACCAGATCGGCTCTCGGCGGAAGTGATCTTTGTCTCCAAAAAGGATGTCTATCTGGGTCTTGCTGATTGGTGAGTAGGATAGGCCAGGGACTATACCATGGAATACAGTCCGACTGGGCAGGAGTTTCTTTTGCATGATTCCCAACTCCTTCATGGTGTCTCGGTATAGGATGTTGATGCTCCTACCGCCATCTACCAGAACTCGGGAGAAGCGAGCAACCCGCCTCTCTGCTGCGAAGGTGGCATCCAAGACCAGGGCATAAGAACTAGGAGAGGGCATCACCTCTGGGTGGTCAGCTCTGCTCCAACTGATCGGCCTCTTAGACGAATGCATGAACTTGCGGGTCTCTGATGTCTACTACACAACCTTCTTCTTGTAGACGTTGTTGGGCCTCCAAGTGCAGAGGTTTGTAGGACAGTAGCATATTTCCCTCAAGTGGATGACCTAAGGTTTATCAATCCGTAGGAGGCGTAGGATGAAGATGGTCTCTCTCAAGCAACCCTGCAACCAAATAACAAAGAGTCTCTTGTGTCCCCAACACACCCAATACAACGGTAAATTGTATAGGTGCACTAGTTCGGCGAAGAGATGGTAATACAAGTGGTATATGGATAGTAGATATGGGTATTTGTAATCTGAAATTATAAAAACAGCAACGTAACAAATGATAAAAGTGAGCGTAAACGGTATTGCAATGCGTTGAAACAAGGCCTAGGGTTCATACTTTCACTAGTGCAAGTCCTCTCAACAATAATAACATAATTGGATCATATAACTATCCCTCAACATGCAACAAAGAGTCACTCCAAAGTCTCTAATAGCGGAGAACGAACGAATAGATTATGGTAGGGTATGAAACCACCTCAAGGTTATTCTTTCCAATCAATCTGTTGGGCTATTCATATAAGTGTCACAAACAGCCCTAGAGTTCGTACAAGAATAACACCTTAAGTCACAAATCAACCAAAACCCTAATGTCACCTAGATACTCCAATGTCACCTCAAGTATCCGTGGGTATGATTATACGATATGCGTCACACAATCTCAGATTCATCTATTCAACCAACACATAGAACCTCAAAGAGTGCCCCAAAGTTTCTACCGGAGAATCACGACGAAAACGTGTGCCAACCCCTATGCATAGGTTCATGGGAGGAACCCGCAAGTTGATCACCAAAACATACATCAAGTGAATCACGTGATATCCCATTGTCACCACAGATACGCACGGCAAGACATACATCAAGTGTTCTCAAATCATTAAAGACTTAATCCAATAAGATAACTTCAAAGGGAAAACTCAATCCATTACAAGAGAGTAGAGGGGGAGAAGAAACATAAGATCCAACTATAATAGCAAAGCTCGCGATACATCAAGATCATATCATCTCAAGAACACGAGAGAGAGAGAGAGATCAAACACATAGCTACTGGTAGATACCCTCAGCCCCGAGGGAGAACTACTCCCTCCTCGTCATGGAGAGAACCGGGATGATGAAGATGGCCACTGGAGAAGGATTGCCCCCTCCGGTAGGGTGCCGGAATGGGTCTAGATTGGTTTTCGGTGGCTACGGAGGCTTCTGGCGGCGGAACTCCTGATCTATTGTGCTCCCGGATGTTTTTAGGGTATATGGAGATATATATAGGCGGAAGAAGTACGTCAGAGGGGCTCACGAGGGTGGAGGGCGCGCCCAGGGGGGTGGGCGCGCCCCCCTGCCTCGTGACGTCCTCGAAGGTCCCCCGATGTGCACTCCAAGTCTTCTGGGCTTCTTTCCTTCCAAAAATGAGTTCCGTAAAGTTTCAGGTCAATTGGACTCCGTTTGATTTTCCTTTTCTTCGAAACCCTAAAACAGGGTAAAAACAGAAACTGGCACTGGGCTCTGGGTTAGTAGGTTAGTCCGAAAAATGATATAAAAGTGTATAATAAAGCCCATAAACATTCAAAACAGTAGATAATATAGCATGGAGCAATCAAAAATTATAGATACGTTGGAGACGTATCAGCATCCCCAAGCTTAATTCCTGCTCGTCCTCGAGTAGGTAAATGATAAAAGAAAGAATTTTTGAGGCGGGGTGCTACTTGGCATAATTTCAATGTAATTCTTCTTAATTCTGGCATGAATATTCAGATCCATAAGATTCAAGACAAAGGTTAAATATTGACATAAAAACAATAATACTTCAAGCATACTAACAAAGCAATCATGTCTTCTCAAAATAACATGGCCAAAGAAAGCTATCCCTACAAAATCATATAGTCTGGCTATGCTCCATCTTCACCACACAAAATATTTAAATCATGCACAACCCCAATGACAAGCCAAGCAATTGTTTCATACTTTTGATGTACTCAAACTTTTTCAATCTTCACGCAATATATGAGCGTGAGCCATGGACATAGCACTATAGGTGGAATAGAATGGTGGTTGTGGAGAAGACAAAAAGGAGAAGATAGTCTCACATCAACTAGGCATATCAACGGGCTATGGAGATGCCCATCAATAGATATCAATGTGAGTGAGTAGGGATTGCCATGCAACGGATGCACTAGAGCTATAAGTGTATGAAAGCTCAACAAAAGAAACTAGTGGGTGTGCATCCAACTCGCTTGCTCACGAAGACCAAGGACATTTTGAGGAAGCCCATCATTGGAATATACAAGCCAAGTTCTATAATGAAAGATTCCCACTAGTATATGAAAGTGACAACATAGGAGACTCTCTATCATGAAGATCATGGTGCTACTTTGAAGCACAGGTGTGGTAAAAGGATAGTAGCATTGCCCCTTCTCTCTTTTTCTCTCATTTTTTAATTTTTTTATTTTTATTTGGGCCTTTCTCTTTTTTTATGACCTCTTTTTTTCTTTTTTTTGTTTGGGCTTCTTTGGCCTCTTTTATTTATTTATTTATTTTCGTCCGGAGTCTCATCCCGACTTGTGGGAGAATCATAGTCTCCATCATCCTTTCCTCACTGGGACAATGCTCTAATAATGATGATCATCACACTTTTATTTACTTACAACTCAAGAATTACAACTCGATTCTTAGAACAAAATATGACTCTATATGATGCCTCCGGCGGTGTACCGGGATGTGCAATGATCCATGAGTGACTTGTATGAAAGAATTATGAACGGTGGCTTTGCCACAAATGCAATGTCAACTACATGAGCATGCAAGCAATATGACAATGGTGGAGCGTGTCATAATAACGGAACAATGGAAAGTTGCATGGCAATATATCTCGGAATGGCTATGGAAATGCCATAATAGGTAGGTATGGTGGCTGTTTTGAGGAAGGTATATGGTGGGTTTATGATACCGGCAAAAATTGCGAGGTACTAGAGAGGCTAGCAATGGTGGAAGGGTGAGAGTGCGTATAATCCATGGACTCAACATTAGTCATAAAGAACTCACATACTTATTGCAAAAATCTATTAGTTATCAAAACAAAGTACTACGCGCATGCTCCTAGGGGGATAGATTGGTAGGAAAAGACCATCGCTCGTCCCCGACCGCCACTCATAAGGAAGACAATCAATAAATAAATCATGCTCCGACTTCATCACGTAACGGTTCACCATACGTGCATGCTACGGGAATCACAAACTTCAACACAAGTATTTCTCAAATTCATAACCACTCAACTAGCATGACTCTAATGTCACCATCTCCATATCTCAAAACAATTATCAAGTATCAAACTTCTCTTAGTATTCAAAACACTCATAAGAGAATTTTTATTATTAATCTTGTATACCTAGCATATTAGGATTTTAAGCAAATTACCATGCTATTTAAGACTCTCAAAATAATATAAGTGAAGCATGAGAGTTCATCTATTTCTTCAAAATAAAACTACCACCATGCTCTAAAAGGTATAAGTGAAGCACTAGAGCAAATGACAAACTACTCCGAAAGATATAAGTGAAGATCAATGAGTAGTTGAATAATTATGCAACTATGTGAAGACTCTCTAACATTTAATAATTTCAGATCTTGGTATTTTATTCAAAAAGCAAGCAAATCAAAATAAAATGCATCTAAGAATAGCAAACATCATGTGAAGAAGCAAAAACTCAGGATCAACCGATACTAACCGATAGTTGTTGAAGAAGAAAGGTGGGATGCCAACCGGGGCATCCCCAAGCTTAGATGCTTGAGACTTCTTGAAATATTATCTTGGGGTGCCTTGGGCATCCCCAAGCTTGAGCTTTTGTGTCTCCTTAATTCCTCTCATATCATGGTCTCCCTAAATCTCAAAAGTTTCATCCACACAAAACTCAACAAGGACTCGTGAGATAAGTTAGTATAATCCATTGCAAAAACCTTATCATACTCTACTGTATCAAATCACTAAAATTATTATTAAACATTGCATACTAAATTCCTCTGCATATTTAATAGTCCAATCCTCAAATATAATCATTAAAGAAGCAACCATATGCAAACAATGCAAACATAACAGCAATCTGCCTAAACAGGATAGTATGTAAAGAATGCTGCAACATCCATACTTCCCTAGCTCCAAAAATTATGAAAGAAAATTCACAGTGTAGTAAATTTATCAGATCTTAATATGCAAAAGGTTTCGACACTTTATCACATTCTGACTTTTCTAGGGAATTATTGCAACAGGGGTAAACTTTCTGTTTTCAAATAGCAACATGTATACTTGTAACATAGGCATAGTAAAGGCTATCAATGCCACTTTTATTGAAATAAAAGATGCAAAAAATTGTTCTAAATAACAGCAAGCAAATCCTAACAAAATAAATTGACGCTCCAAGCAAAACACATATCATGTGGTGAATAAAAATATAGCTCCAAGTAAAGTTACCGATGAATGAAGACGAAAGAGGGGATGCCTTCCGGGGCATCCCCTAGCATAGGCTCTTGGATATCCTTGAATATTACCTTGGGGTGCCTTGGGCATCCCCAATATTAGGCTCTTGCCACTCCTTATTCCATAGTCCATCGAATCTTTACCCAAAACTTGAAAACTTCACAAAACAAAACTTAACAGAAAACTCGTAAGCTCCGTTAGTATAAGAAAATAAATTACCACTTCAAGGTGCTGTAATGAACTCATTCTTTATTTATATTGGTGTTAAACCTACTATATTCCAACTTCTCTATGGTTTATAAACTATTTTACTAGCCATAGATTCATCAAAATAAGTAAACAACACATGAAAAACAGAATCTGTCAAAAACAGAACAGTCTGTAGTAATCTGGATCAAACGTATACTTCTGGAACTCATAAAATTCTCAAATAAATTTCTGGACATGAGGAATTTATCTATTAATCATATTAAAAAATAATTAACTAAATAGCACTCTCCAAACAAAAATGGCAGCAATTCTCGTGAGCGCTCAAGTTTCTGTTTTTTACAGCATGATCAACAAGACTCTCTCCAAGTCTTCCCAAAGGTTCTACTTGGCACAAACAATAATTAAAAGCATAAAACCACATCTAAACAGAGGCTAGATGAATTATTTATTACTAAACAGGAGCAAAAATCAAGGAAAAAAATAAAGTTGGGTTGCCTCCCAACAAGCGCTATCGTTTAACGCCCCTAGCTAGGCATGATGATTTTAACGATGCTCACATAAAAGATAAGAATTGTAACATAAAGAGAGCACCTTGAAGAATATGACTAGAACATTTAAGTCTAACCGTCTTCCTATGCATAGGTATTTTGCGAGCAAACATCTTGTGGGAACAAGAATCAACTTGCATAGGAGGGCAAAACAAGCATAACTTCAAAACTTTAAGCACATAGAGAGGAAACTTGGTATTATTGCAATTCCTACAAGCATATATTCCTCCCTCATAATAATTTTCAGTAGCATCATTAATGAATTCAACAATATAACCAGCACCTAAAGCATTCTTTTCATGATCTATAAGCATAGAAATTTTATTACTCTCCACATAGGCAAATTTCTTCTCATGAATAATAGTGGGAGCAAACTCAACAAAATAACTATCATGTGATTGAAAATTAAGATCAAGATGGCAAGTTTCATGGTTATCATTATTCTTTAAAGCATACGTGTCATCACAATAATCATCATAGATAGGAGGCATGCTTTCATCATAATAAATTTGCTCATCAAAACTTGGGGGACAAAAAATATCATCTTCATCAAACATAGCTTCCCCAAGCTTGTGGCTTTGCATATCATTAGCATCATAGATATTCAAGGAATTCATACTAACAACATTGCAATCATGCTCATCATTCAAATATTTAGTGCCAAACATTTTATAGATTTCTTCTTCTAGCACTTGAGCACAATTATCCTTTCCATCATACTTACGAAAGATATTAAAAAGGTGAAGCATATGAGACAAACTCAATTCCATTTTTGTATAGTTTTCTTTTATAGACTAAACTAGTGATAAAACAAGAAACTAAAAGACGCAATTGCAAGATCTAAAGATATACCTTCAAGCACTCACCTCCCCGGCAACGGCGCCAGAAAAGAGCTTGATGTCTACTACACAACCTTCTTCTTGTAGACGTTGTTGGGCCTCCAAGTGCAGAGGTTTGTAGGATAGTAGCAAATTTCCCTCAAGTGGATGACCTAAGGTTTATCAATGCGTAGGAGGCATAGGATGAAGATGGTCTCTCTCAAGAAACCCTGCAACCAAATAACACAGAGCCTCTTGTGTCCCCAACACACCCAATACAACGGTAAATTGTATAGGTGCACTAGTTCGGCGAAGAGATGGTAATACAAGTGGTATATGGATAGTAGATATGGGTATTTGTAATCTAAAATTATAAAAACAGCAAGGTAACAAATGATAAAAGTGAGCGTAAACGGTATTGCAATGCGTTGAAACAAGGCCTAGGGTTCATACTTTCACTAGTGCAAGTCCTCTCAACAATAATAACATAATTGGATCATATAACTATCCCTCAACATGAAACAAAGAGTCACTCCAAAGTCTCTAATAGCGGAGAATGAACGAAGAGATTATGGCAGGGTACGAAACCACCTAAAAGTTATTCTTTCCAATCAATCCGTTGGGATATTCCTATAAGTGTCACAAACAGCCCTAGAGTTCGTACTAGAATAACACCTTAAGACACAAATCAACCAAAACCCTAATGTCACCTAGATACTCCAATGTCACCTCAAGTATTCGTGGGTATGATTATATGATATGTGTCACACAATCTCAGTTTCGTCTATTCAACCAACACATAGAACCTCAAAGAGTGCCCCAAAGTTTCTACCGGAGAATCACGACGAAAACATGTGCCAACCCCTATGCATAGGTTCATGGGCGGAACCCGCATGTTTATCACCAAAACATACATCAAGTGAACCACGTGATATCCCAATGTCACCACAGATACGCACGGCAAGACATACATCAAGTGTTCTCAAATCATTAAAGACTCAATCCGATAAGATAACTTCAAAGGGAAAACTCAATCCATTACAAGAGAGTAGAGGGGGAGAAGAAACATAAGATCCAACTATAATAGCAAAGCTCGCGATACATCAAGATCGTATCATCTCAAGAACACGAGAGAGAGAGATAGAGATCAAACACATAGCTACTGGCACATACCCTCAGCCCCGAGGGAGAACTACTCCCTCCTCGTCATGGAGAGCACCGGGATGATGAAGATGGCCACCGGAGAAGGATTGCCCCCTCCGGCAGGGTGCCGGAACGGGTCTAGATTGGTTTTCGGTGGCTACGGAGGCTTCTGGCGGCGGAACTCCTGATCTATTGTGCTCCCGGATGTTTTTAGGGTATATGGAGATATATAGGCGGAAGAAGTACGTCAGAGGGGCCATGAGGGGATCACGAGGGTGGAGGGCGCGCCCAGGGGGGTGGGCGCGCCCCCCTGCCTCGTGACCTCCTCGAAGGTCCCCCGACATGCACTCCAAGTCTTCTGGGCTTCTTTCCTTCCAAAAATGAGTTCCGTGAAGTTTCAGGTCAATTGGACTCTGTTTGATTTTCCTTTTCTTCGAAACCCTAAAACAGGGTAAAAACAGAAACTGGCACTGGGCTCTGGGTTAATAGTTTAGTCCCAAAAATAATATAGAAGTGTATAATAAAGCCCATAAACATTCAAAACAGTAGATAATATAGCATGGAGCAATCAAAAATTATAGATACATTGGAGACGTATCAGTCTCTGACGCCACCACATGTACTTCTTGTTGCCCTGCCGTCTGATGTGCTTATCATCGGCCATGCTGGTGAACACGACATAAGCTCCATGCTCTTCAGGATATTCATCTTGTACTGCGCCGACCGGCCGAACCGCCGGCTGATGGGGAGGAGGAGGCGACGGGCCGGCAGGCGAAGGAGGCTGGAGTTTGTCGCCCTTGGCGATCCTGGAGAACTAGTGGCACTTCCAAGTGGTGTGGTTGGACGGCTTCACGCTGCTGTGAGACTTGTAGGGTGCATCCAGAGTCTGTTTGTATGAGAAGGTGGGCAACCAGTTGGGCTTGCCGCCCTTCTGACGTTTGGGAGGAGGATGCCCTTCCGGCTGCTGGTCTTCAACTGTCGCCACCTGTCGGCTTGTGGAAACTGGCTACGTGGAATTGCGCTTGTTGTTGTTTTGCTACTGGCGCCGACTGGTGTCTCCAGCCGGGGTCCGAGGAGCTTGGGGAGCCACTTTGCCAAAGGCATCAACCTGAATCTCTGCCTTCATGGAGGAGTCGGCCGTGGCGTACTTGTCTGCTATGATCAGCAGTTCGTCGAGGGTTGTCGGCTCGTCGCATAAAAGTTGGTGCTTGAAGAGGGTGCCTTCTTGGCACCCAACAGTGAAGTACTCGATGGCCTGCACCTTGTGCACGCCCTTGCAAGAGTTGCGTAGCTCGGCCCAGCACATGAGGTAGTCGCGAGTCGATACATTGGGGCCTTGGACGCACAAGGAGAGCTGGCGAGGCTTGGGAGGCCGTTTGTACATGCTGGTGCAGTTGCGGACGAAAGCTTCAGTGAAATCAACCAAGCCAGGTACATGCTTGGCGGGGCTTGGGGCTTCAGGCTATTCAGCCATGTCCGGGCTGTACCCTGGAGCATGAGCGGAACATACTTCACGGCAACGCGCCTGTTGCCGTTCGCTATGCTGATGGTCGTGGAGTAGTCGACCAGCCAGTCTTCCGGCTTCACAGAGCCGGTGTATTTGGGCGTATCTCTTGGGAGCGTGAACGCTTTGGGGAAGGGCCCATCTCTGATGCGGGGGCCAAAGCAAGGCGAGCCCAATGCGTCTTCCTCTTCTAGCGCCAGAGATCGATTGAGACGGTCGATCCGATGGCGGGCATCATTTTCTCCAATTCCTTCTCGAGGCCCAAGCCGTCCTCCAAGACTCGGATGATCAACAGGTAGAGGAGACATGCGCCTCTCTTTGCGTGGGGGTTGCCGGTAGTCTCCTGGTTGTTCCACCGCTCGTGGGCGGCCGTCTTGGTCGCGCTCGATGGTGATGTGCGCCCGGCTACGGCTGGCAGCTGGCTCCTTGTCTCGTCGTCCGCGGTCGCCGCCAGTCGGTGTCAAGGACATCGCGCCATGCTCCTGGTGGGGAGGCGGGTCGTCGTTCCGCCGATTGAGTTCCTCGACGTGGAAGACGGCTTCTTGCTGCTCGGCAGCCGCATCAATGAGCTGCTGGACGCGCTCCATCATGTGGCGACGCTCGTCGCCATCGAGGTTGTCCAGCTCGTCTGCTGACACTTGGGCAGCTCGTATGTTCTCTGTGGGTGTGGCGTAGACGGGGTGATCGGCCCCGAACATGCTGGCAACGGCCGTGCCGCGCTGCCGGACCGTACCGATGCGGCTGGGCCCGCCAGGAGCCGGCGTGCCGCCAACGGCGTGGTCCATCTCGCACTGATAAGCCTCTGATAGGAGTCTCATGCTGGCTAGCTTCTTGGCGCTCTCGATGAGCTGGACGCGGCGGGCTTCCAGCGTCTCGGCGTCGGCGTCTTCTGCGACAGGTGCAGAAAGGTCTTGCAGTGCTGCTTGGAGTGGGCCTCGGCCACCCCCGCCAGAGTGCTCGCCATGGATGACGACAAGCACCTCCATGATAGTGTTGCTGCCGCTATCCACGCGAGGAAGCGGTTCGTTGTAGACCACCACGTTGGTGGGGAACGCGTCGAGTGACGTCGTGTCGGAGTCGACAAGCATCGGGTCAGTGGAACCAACCAACTCCAAGTCCACAGCAGGCTCATTGTCGATGTGGAGCTGGTCGAGGAGGCTAACGAGGCAGCTCCTGGGGCCATCTGTGCCCGCGTCTGATACGGGCTCGTCGGAGAGGCAAATCACGCCAACAAGATTAGCGAGGCAGCTCACCACGCAGACGGCCTCCGCCCCGTGCAGCGCGTCAGCGAAGACACCGTCCGGCGTGCTGGGCTGGCTGCGCTCGCCAGGAAGGAACAAGGTTCCCGTCCAGAACAGGTCTCCGGACGATGGTGCACCTCGCCCCACGGTGGGCGCCAAATGTCGGGGGTTTGGTGCGACATACGCCAAAGGATGGCTTGTCATGGTGGGAGCGAGTAGAACGTCACCGGTGCCCGGAAGCGGGATGAGGCGTAGACACGAACACTGGTGTACTTTACACAGGTTCGAGGCTCTCCTAGGATATAACACTCCTAGTCCTACTTTGCGGGGTCTCCGCATGATCACTAAGGCACTAGTGAGTACAATGGTGCTCCTCGAGTTGTATGTTAGAGGTAGGAGAAAGCAAGGCTAGCTCTCTCCTCTCTCTATGTGTGTGTCTAGGTCTAATAGGTTGGGAACCCTTTGCATGGGTGCCCTGGGGGGTTTATCTATGCCTACCCCCCCAGGGGTACAATGGTAATTTGGCCGGGTGTAGGACCCGGTTGTCAGTGTCTCCCGTCGCCGGTTTCTCCGCCGGCCGCTGGGGCCCGCCGTCTGATCTGGTGCGGGTCTGGTCGGCTGCTTGTTACTGTAGTCGGAATGCTAATGACGATTGGTCGAGGGGGCATGGCTACAGTCCCGCCGTCTGGTGGGAGGTCACCGTAGCCACACCGAGTCTCATCTGGTAAATGGCGTGCGGACTCCGAGGGAAGAGTGGGCCGCCTGCTAGAGGCTGGCCTCCCTCGGGTCCGACTGGTCAGGCGCTGCCGCCCTCCAGGCTTACGTTGCCGGGTAGGGCCCGCCGCCCGCAGGCCATACCGACAGGCCGTCATGGGAGCAGGGCTCCGCCTGACAGTGGTGACGTCAAGGGTGGAGTGGCAATAGTGCCGCGCCGGGCGAAGAGCCCCGCCTGTACAGGGCACTGTGGCCGCGCCACGCCCTGGATATGGTGATGATGGGCTACATTGTAGCCACATCCTATCTAGTCTTCTTAATGGGGGCACAGACTTTGAGGGCGTCGTGGGCCGCTTGCTAGGAGTCGGTCTCTCTGGAGGCCGCCTGCGAGGAGTCGGCTCGTCTTGGAGCCGTCTCCTGGTGCTTGGCCATCTTCTGGCAGCCGGCCGTTTGAGCCAGCCGACCACCAGAAGGCGGCGATTCATCCTTGAAACTTGAGGGCGCAGCAGGCCTAATGACGTGAAAGGCTTAGGGACTCGGGTTAGGCTACCTGTGGCCTATTACTCCGACACTATTTGAAAACATTTTTTGCGAGGGGATATTTGAAAACATTTACATGTGTTGTCGAAAGGGATGAGGATCGCCGTTCAATCAAGGAGAATCCGACTGAGGGAGTCCTGGATTAGGGGGTGTTCGGATAGCCGAATTATACCTTCAGCCGGACTCCTGGACTATGAAAATACAAGATTGAAGACTCCGTCCCGTGTCCGGAAGGGATTTTTCATGGCGTGGAAGGCAAGCTTGGCGATACGGATGTTCAGATCTCCTACCATTGTAACCGACTCTATGTAACCCTAACCCTATCCGGTGTCTATATAAACCGGATGGTTCTAGTCCGTAGGACAACATACACATCAACAATCATACCATAGGCTAGCTTCTAGGGTTTAGCCTCTCTGATCTCGTGGTAGGTCAACTCTTGTATTACCCATATCATCAATATTAATCAAGTAGGACGTAGGGTTTTACCTCCATCAAGAGGGCCCGAACCTGGATAAAACTTTGTGTCCCCTACCTCCTGTTACCATCCGGCCTAGACGCACAATTCGGGACCCCCTACCCGAGATCCGCCGGTTTTGACACTGACATTGGTGCTTTCATTGAGAGTTCCTCTGTGCCGTCGCCGTCAGGCCCGATGGCTCCTACGCTCATGAATGGCGATGCAGTCCAGGGTGAGACCTTCCTCCCCGGACAGATCTTCATCTTTGGCGGCTTCGCACTGCGGGCCGATTCACTTGGCCATCTAGAGCAGATCGAAAGCTAAGCCCCTGGCCGTCAGGTCAGATTCAGAAGTTTAAACTACACGGCCGACATCCGCGGGGACTTGATCTTCGACGGATTGGAACCACTGCCGAGCGCGCCACACTGTCATGACGAGCATGATCTAGCTCTGCCGCCGAACAGAGCCCTGGAGGCCGCACCCGCATCGGCTCCGACCCCTAGTTCGGAGCCGACTGCGCCGATCAGGGATGGGTGGTTGGACGCCACCTCGGGGGCTGCGATCCCAACGGCGGTTGAGCCGAACACCAGCCCCGTACTCTGCAAGACTCGTGACTCCATGGAGCCGGATTCTTCTCCGGACTCCGAACCCTCCGCGCCCCTGCCGAGCGAATCCGATTGGGCGCCGATCATGGAGTTCACGGCCGCAGACGTCTTTCAGCACTCGCCTTTCGGCGATATCCTGAAATCACCGAAGTCTCTCTCTTTGTTAGGAGAGCCCTGGCCGGACTACGGTCAGCAAGGTTGGGGTACGGATGATGAAGAAATTCAAAACCCACCACCACCCACTTTGTAGCCACTGTCGACAACTTAACCGACATGCTCGACTTCGACTCCGAAGACATCGACGGTATGGACACCGATGAAGGAGATGATGAAGAACCAGCGCCCACTAGGCCGTGGAAAGCCACCTCGTCATATGACATATACATGGTGGACACCCCAAAAGAGGGAGAGGGCGATGGAACAGCGGAGGATGACCCCTCCAAGAAACAGCAAAAGCGCCGGTGTCAGCGGCACCGCTCAAAATCCCGCCAACACAAAAACGGCGATTCCAGTACGGGAGATAATAATACCCTGGAAAGCGCCGAAGAACATCCCCCCGAGCAAGATTTAGCACAGGAGGATGGAGAAACCAGCCCTCATGAGAGAGCGGCCGACAGAGAGGTCGAGGACAATAATTGTATGCCTCCCTCCGAAGATGAGGCAAGCCTCGACGACGACAAATTCGCCGTGCCAGAGGATCCCATCGAACAAGAGCGTTTTCAACGCAGGCTTATGGCCACGGCAAGAAGCCTCAAGAAAAAACAACAACAGCTTAAAGCTGATCAAGATCGGCTAGTCGATAGATGGACTGAAGTCCTTGCAGCCGAAGAGCATAAACCCGAACGCCCCTCCAAGTGCTACCCGAAGCGCAGGTTGCTACCCCGATTAGAGGAGGAAGCACTCGACGCGGCCGACAAGCCACCTCGTGGCCGCGACAGAGAGGCCTCATGGCCCTCCACCCAAGTCGCACCCCGTACCAAGGCACGGGAATATGCGCCGGACTTACGAGACATGTTGGAGGACAGGGCAAGGCAAAAAAGATCGATCTACGGATCGCGTAGGCACCCCACGGCTTGAGATGACAACCGTCACGCCGGCCACAAATTCGGCAGGGCCGAACATAGTAGACAAAGCTCACTGGAGCTACGTCATGATATCGCCCAGTACAGAGGCGCTGCACACCCATTGTGCTTCATAGACGAAATAATGGATCATCAAATCCCCGAGGGTTTCAAACCCGTAAACATCGAATCATATGATGGCTCAACAGATCCCGCGGTATGGATCGAGGATTATCTCCTTCATATCCACATGGCCCGCGGCGATGATTTCCACGCCATCAAATACCTCCCACTCAAGCTTAAAGGACCAGCCTGGCAGTGGCTTAACAGCCTGCCAACGGGGTTAATCAGCTGGTGGGAGGACCTGGAACCCGCATTCCTCGATAATTTCCAGGGCACTTATGTGCGACCCCCAGACGCTGACGACCTAAGACACGTAATTTAGCAGCCAGATGAATCGGCCAGGCAATTCTGGACACGGTTCCTAATAAAGAAAAATCAAATACTCGACTGTCCGGACGCAGAGGCCTTAGCAGCCTTCAAGCATAATATCCATGACGAGCGGCTTGCCCGGCACCTAGGACAGGAGAAGCCGAAATCTATGGCAGCACTCACGGCACTCATGAACCGCTTTTGCGCGGGAGAAGACAGCTGGCTTGCTCGTAGCAACAATATGACCAAGAACCCTGGTCGTTCGGACACCGGGGACATTAGTGGCAGGTCGCGTCGCAACCAACAGAAGCGCCGCATCAACGGCGACAATGCTAAGGATACGGCAGTTAATGCCAGATTCAGAGGCTCTAAATCCGATCAGCGGAAAAAATCATTCAAAAGGAATCCCAGGGGCCCGTCCATCTTGGACCGAATACTCGACAGCTTGTGCCAAATACATGGCAGCCCCGAAAAGCCGGCCAATCACACCAACAGGGACTGTTGGGTGTTCAAGCAGGCAGGCAGATTAAGCACCGACAATGAAGACAAGGGGTTGCATAGCGATGACGACGAGGAGCCCCGGCCGTCGAACAACAATGGACAGAAGGGTTTTCCCCCACAAGTGCGGACGGTGAACATGATATACGCCACCCACGTCCCCAAAAGGGAGCGGAAGCGCGCGTTAAGGGACGTATACGCGGTAGAGCCAGTCGCCCCAAAGTTCAACCCATGGTCCTCCTGCCCGGTCACCTTTGATCGAAGAGACCATCCCACTAGCATCCGTCATGGCGGATTCACCGCATTGGTTCTCGACCCAATTATTGACGGATTTCATCTCACTAGAGTCCTTATGGACGGCGGCAGTAGCCTGAACCTGCTTTACCAGGATACAGTGCAGAAAATGGGCATAGATCCCTCGAGGATTAAACCCACCAAAATGACCTTTAAAGGCGTAATACCAGGTGTAGAGGCCAGCTGTACAGGCTCAGTCACACTTGAAGTGGTCTCCGGATCTCCGGATAATTTCCGAAGCGAGGAGTTAATCTTCGACATAGTCCTGTTCCGTAGTGGCTACCATGCACTGCTCGGGCGAACCGCATTCGCCAAGTTCAATGCGGTCCCGCACTACGCATACCTTAAGCTCAAGATGCCAGGCCCTCGAGGAGTAATTACGGTCAATGGAAACACCGAACGCTCCCTCCGAACGGAGGAGCACATGGCGGCCCTTGTAGCGGAAGTACAAATCAGCCTCTCCAGGCAGTTCTCCGTCCGGCCATTAAACGTCCGGACACAGTAAAGCGCGCCCGGAGTAACCTACAACAAGACCGTCTGGCACGTTCCGAGCAGGCGTAGCAATGCGGCCCCAACCCCAACCCCCGCAAAAAGGCGATGCCAGTACTTCGCGTACATAACTACGCTCTAGAAATACCATGGGCATAGGGGGAGGGGCACCATCACGGCATGCCCAAAACACGGCTTAAACCACACCAGGGGCTGCCGACTTTTTTATACTTTTCTCTTACTTCCAGGACTCTACTCTTCGGAAGGCTTGTTCGGCAGTTCAATTGCCGCACAAACGATGCAAGGACCAGGGAAGCAGACAAGCCATGCCGCATTACGGAAATCCCAGGTGGTCTCTATCACGAGCAGTATACCTGTTTCGCATACTATCCCGCAGCTTGCCCCTGAAGCAGACATGTTAAATAGTCCAACTTTTCGTTTATCGCATCACTTGTGTCGTTCTGCTTTGATCGCAGCTATTTTAATGAACAATGCATAGCTTTTGTCTATTTTTTGCATTACCTTTTTTAATATATATATATATATGTTCCTTAATGACATGTTGCACCCGTACACTTTGGTACGGCCAAAATACACCAAGGGCTTCAGTCCCCCTCAACATGTGTGAGAAGTCCAAACACTTTAACAAGTGCGGCACCCCAAACTTATAGCATTATATGCATTGGCTCCGAATCATGTCTTGGGTCAATAGTTGGGTTTGCCCGGCTCCTATGTTTTGGTGCCTTACGTTCCGCTATATCGGCTAAGGTAGCACTAGGAGAACCACTATGATTGTGCCCCAGTTGAGCTGGGCCGAGCACCTCAGTGGAGAAAGCTAAAACTGACTGTCATGATGAAGCGAGAGCTGGTCATTGTTCGAGAGATTTTTTCGAGTCCCTAAAGACTTATGCCGCTTCGGGCGAGGAGTTGGCTCTGTCCGGCCAAGGCGTGGATAGCGCCCCGAAATTGGTCTTCCGAATACTAGGGGCTTCGCCGAAATTTAAAATTATATAATTCTATGGCTAAGTGAGAGTGTTCACACATTATAGTCCGATTGCCTCGTTCGTTGGGCTGAGCGCCTCCCTTGAAGGACCCAAATATGGGAAAAAGAGCGCCCAGGTTTATCCCCGAACACCCGAGCACTAGCGGCACGGGGGCAGAAGCCGACGACTCGCTATCTCTCAGTATTGATAAACAGCCGCACAGAAGGTAATATTTTAAATTCAAGCAGCATTGCTTAGCGCATATGAACAAGTTTTCAGCGCACAGGATAACACGAGCGGGTTTTACTCAAAAAATACATCCTTGGTACATTCATCCGCAACAAGGCGGGAACGCTTCAGAACATCCTTATAATAATTCTCGGGCATGCGATGCTCTTTCCCCGACGGTGGCCCGTCCTTCACAAGCTTCTCCGCATCCAGCTTGCCCCAGTGCACCATAGCACGAGTAAGGGCCCTACGGGCACCTTCAATGCAGACGGACCACTTGATGTCTTCAAGCCTCGGACAGGTGTAACACCCTGGATGTAACTTTCCCTATTTGTACTGCAACTCTTGCCGTTTCCGGCGTTAAGTTATATTTATTTTCTCGGGTTCGGGTTTTTGTCTCCGTGTGTTGTTATCGTTGTCATGCATCTCATATCATGTCATTATGTGCATTGCATTTGCATACGTGTTCGTCTCATGCATTCGAGCATTTTCCCCGTTATCCGTTTTGCATTCCGGCGCTTCGTTCTCCTCCGGTGGTCATTTCTAGCTTTCTTTCGTGTGTGGGGATTAAACATTTCCGGATTGGACCGAGACTTGCCAAGCGGCCTTGGTTTACTACCGGTAGACCGCCTGTCAAGTTTCGTACCATTTGGACTTCGTTTGATACTCCAACGGTTAACCGAGGGACCGAAAAGGCCTCATGTGTGTTGCAGCCCAACACCCCTCCAATTTGGCCCAAAACCCACCAAACTCTGCTCCATGTCCTAGAGCGTTCGATCACGATCGCGTGGCCGAAAACCGCACCTCATTTGGACTCTCCTAGCTCCTCCTATGCCTATATATAGGTCCTCCCCAAAAATTCCGGATCAAACCCTAGCCCCTCTCCTCCTCCGACCGCCAGACAAAATCCGGACGGCCGGACGTGTCCGCCCGATCCGCCCGGGCCAATCCCGCGAGGCCACGTGGACCCCTGCGCCCCACATCGCCGCTCCGCGCCGCCGGCCCGCGGAGGCCCAGGGGAGGCCCTCCGCCGCTCCCGCCCGGGCCGAGGGTCGCCCGCACCCCGCCGCCGTCTCCTTCGCCTCTGGGGGCGCGCCGCCCCCTCCGCCACGGTTCGCCACCCCGGCTGCCGCATCCGTCGACAGCGAGACGCCCGCACCTCGCCGCGCCCTCCTTCTGGCCCCGCCGCGCCGGCCGGCCGCCGCCGCCGCCGCTCCGGCGAGCTCCACCGCCCGCCTCCACGCCCCGGCCTCGGCCCCAACTCTGGCCGGCCCAACGCCGGCGTCCTCTCCGGCGAGGTCGAACCTCGTTTTGCGTGTGATCCAGATCTGGATCGGGGTTGCTACAGTAAACCCTAATCCGGGGTAGTTTTTTTTCACTAAGTCCCAGAATTTTTACTTCATATGCTCATGTTCGCGGCTCCGTAACTTTGCATCCGTAGCTCCAATTCATGCATATAGCATATCAAAATGTTTATCTCAGAGAGTACATCATTTCGTTCCATTGCATCATTTTCATTTGTGGTCATCTTGATGCCCGAAATGCTGTTAGAAGAGGGCTACTTGAGTTAATTGTCAGATCTGTTACTCCGTTTAGCACTTTTGTCATTTTTGCCATGATTAATGTGTGCATGATATGCCCGTGAATTCTTCAAATGTTTTGTTAAGAGTTTTGTCATATATCCAGAGGTGCAACCCATGTATTTTTAGGATGTGTGTGGTGACTTGTGCAACCTTGCAAAGTGAGGCACCCGGTAATTCTGTTTTCAGGGACTTAGTGATTTCACCAAGTCCTGGGATTGTTTAGTTCATGATGCCATATGTTCGTGTTGTTTCCTAGTGATCCGTGCCTCTTTTGAGGATGATCAGTAAAGGAGTTTTGTTAATCTTGTTATGCTCTATCCATCTGTGTCTTTGCTTGCAATTATGGAGCAACCTAGCTTGAGTCAATCAAGCTCTACTTTTGCTTCGTTGTGAATCTGGGAAGATCGTCAACTTGTTTGCGATTTTGCCGATGTTATTGTAGTTGATCCGTGTATGCTATGACATTGTTCTTGCCATGTCTAGCTTGTATTTTGTGCCTTCTCAAAGGATGTATGCTTATCTTGCCATGACTTGCACCGTGGTGAGTGCATCGAGCTCGTAAACGTGCCTTCGTGAGTTATGTTTCAGCATGTCCCAGTTTTCACAAAGTCTGAAAACTGATTATGTTTTTGCTATGTTTGTGTGCTTGTTAGTATATTTTTGATCCCTTTTGGCTCAAGGTCACTAAGGGACTTTTGATAAGCTTGTTGAGTAGCTCCATGCCATGTCTTTCTTTGTCATGTTCAGGTCCTGTAGCATGTTGTTTTGTTGCTCCGAAGAGGGCTATATGATCTGAAATTCCAGACAAATGTTAATTTCACTAAGTCTGAGAGTTGTTTACCATTTGCGTTTTGCCATGCTTGTTTGAACCTGTTAATGGATGATTTGTCCATCGCTCAGTGGTAGACTTTTTTTAAGCATCTTGTGTGCATCCCTGCCATGTATTTTGTTGTCATGTTTGGGTGCTGTAGCATGTTCATTTCATTGCATTTAGATGCCTACTTGCTGTAAATCGTAGACCGGTGTCATATTTGAATCGCTCGCCATTTCCAAACCGTAACTTCGATTCCGGTGTTCTTTATATCGTTTTCAAGCGATTTCATCTCATATTTCCAGTGGCACCCTTGGAATTCCAAGTTGAGGCCAGGTTCATGCATTTCCTGTCATATCTTGCATTTGACATCCCGCATCGCATCCCGCATAGCATATCATCATTTCATCATATTGCTTGGTCTTGCACGTGGTTGATTGTATCCTTGTTGCTTGTTTGTCTTGTTGGGTAGAGCCAGGAGACGAGTTCTCTAACGAGGAGCCCGTTGAGTTTGCTTTTGAGGATCCAGTAAACTCTGACAGCTTTGCAGGCAAGATGATCATGCCCTCGAAATCACTACTATCTTTGCTATGCTAGTTTGCTCGCTCTTTTGCTATGCCATTGCTACGATGCCTACCACTTGCTTGCAAGCCTCCCAAATTGCCATGTCAAACCTCTAACCCACCATTGTCCTAGCAAACCGTTGATTGGCTATGTTACCGCTTTGCTCAGCCCCTCTTATAGCGTTGCTAGTTGCAGGTGAAGATTGGAGGCCGTTCCTTGTTGGAACATTTATTTACTTGTTGGGATATCATTATATTGCTATGCTATCTTAATGCATCTATATACTTGGTAAAGGGTGGAAGGCTCGGCCTCTCGCCCAGTGTTTTGTTCCACTCTTGCCGCCCTAGTTTCTGTCATATCGGTGTTATGTTCCCGGATTTTGCGTTCCTTACACGGTTGGGTTATAATGGGAACCCCTTGATAGTTTGCCTTGATTAAAGCTTTTCCAGCAATGCCCAACCTTGGTCTTACCATTTTCCACCTAGCCTCTTTTCCCTCGGGTTTCCAGAGCCCGCGGGTCATCTTATTTTAATCCCTCCCGGGCCAGTGCTCCTCTGAGTGTTGGTCCAAACTAGAGTCCTGTGCAGCGCCCCCTCGGGGAAACTCGAGGTTTGGTTTTAGTTGTATGGAGCGCTCATCTGAGTGTGCCCTGAGAAAGAGATATGTGCAGCTCCTATCGGGATTTGTCGGCACATTCGGGCGGTGTTGCTGGTCTTGTTTTAACCTGTCGAAGTGTCTTGAATTACCGAGATACCGAGTCTGATCGGAACGTCTTGGGAGGAGGTCTATTCCTTCGTTGACCGTGAGATCTTGTCATGGGCTAAGTTGGGACTCCCTGCAGGGATTGAACTTTCGAAAGCCGTGCCCGCGGTTATGGGCAGATGGGAATTTGTTAATGTCCGGTTGTAGACAACTTGAACCTTAATTAATTAAAATGAATCAACTGAGTGTGTTACCGTGATAGCCTCTTCTCGGCGGAGTCCGGGAAGTGGACACGGTGTTGGAGTAATGTTTGCGCAGGTTGCTCTCTAGTTTCTCGCTCGTGCTTTGCCTCCTCTTCTCGCTCTCCTTTGCGGATAAGTTAGCCACCATACTTGCTAGTCGCTTGCTGCAGCTCCACTCATATTTTACCTTGACTTACCTATAAGCTTGAATAGTCTTGATCGCGAGGGTGCGAGATTGCTGAGTCCCTGTGGCTCACAGATTACTATTACACCAAATGCAGGGCCCAATGAGTCCGCTCCAGGAGACGCGTATGAGCTCAAGTGGGAGTTCGACGAAGACTCTCAATGATACTATGTTTCCTTTCCCGATGATCAGTAGTGGTGCCCAGTTGGGGGTGATTGGGACCGTGTCGCATGTTGGGTTCTCTTTTATTTTGGCGCCGTAGTCGGGCCATGAGTGTTTGAATGATGTAATGTTATTTATGTTCTTGATTGACGTGGCGAGTGTAAGCCAACTATGTTCTCCCCTTTATTATTCATATTACATGGGATGTTGTGAAGATTGCCTAACTTGCGACATATGCCTTCAATGCGATTATGTCTCTAAGTCGTGCCTCGACACGTGGGAGCTATAGTCGCATCGAGGGTGTTACAAGTTGGTAATCAGAGCCTTCCCCGACCTTAGGAGCCCCATTGCTTGATCGTTTTTAGCGGACGAGTTGTGTCTAGAAAAATGTTTTGAGTCTTTAGGAATTATATATCGGAGAGCTTAGGAATTCTTTTTACTTCCCAGTCTCGTCATCGCTCTGGTAAGGCATCCTGACGTAGAGTTTTGACTCTTCTCTTCTCAAATTTCACTAAAAAAAATTAGGATCACGCGAGTATCTTGGAATTGTTCCGATGGCTTATGATGAGAACATTGTCTTGGTGCCTCCTGTCAGGGGTTTAGTGGAAGTGTCCCGGGGAGTTGAGCTCTGAGGTGTTGTCATCATAATTTTATCGTTGCAATTCTAGAATACTTGAGATATGTTCGCCGACATCGAAAATCTCTTTTATGCAGTTCATTGGTGAGATAACCTCGACGCCACCCAGTACTGGGGCGGGAGTTCGGGAGTATCGCCATAACTTGTATAACGGATGCTTTTCGAAGGTTGAGGTAGATGGTTTCCGAAGGTTTCTTGGTTATGTGTTGAAGGATGGATACAGCTGGATGTAGGATTTGCTAGTTTGGGTGAGATATTATGCTTCCCCTGTATCCCCAACACCTGATTGCATAACCGGAAAAGTTCGGGAGTTTCATAGGTGGGAATTCTAGTAGCTCTAGTTTTTCTTCCACGGATATTGGTTTGAGATTGGGATTTCTTACCGATTATTCGTTCTTGATCCGTACCTTGTTGGTTTATTTCTCTACCTTAATTCTACGTGGCTTCTCAATTTATGGATATGTGACCATTTCAAGAGGAATGCATTCGTTCATTTTGTTCGAATGTGAAGACTATATGTTGCAATTTTCATTCCGTTGGATTCAGCTTCAATATTTATATGTCAATGTGCTAATGTTGGTCAACCTCTTCAGGATGGCTCCTCCAACGCGCACGACTCCGAATCCTGATCCGCCACCACCTCCACCTCCTCTAGAGGCATGGCAAGCTGTGATGGCCGCAACCAATGCAAACACACAGCTGATCATGCAAATTCTTCAAGAGCGCAATCTAGGCAGTCAAGGGAATCAAGGCAGCAATCAGAGTCACTTTGCTACACTCAACCAGTTCCTTGCTAACGGGCCAAAGTCTTTCAGCAATTGTGTTGAGGCAACCGATGCTGACGATTGGCTTGTGGATCTGTGCAAGCATTTCGAGTGCAGTAACGTCAGGCCTAAGGACTTTGTCAAGTTCGCTTCCTTCCAACTCAAAGATCAAGCTGCAGAATGGTTCCAGCAGTACAAGGATTCCAGAGGTGGACGTGTTATCACTTGGGATGATTTCCGTCGAGATTTCCGAGCTCATCATATTCCCCAGAGCGTGGTTGAAAGCAAGCGTGAGGAATTCCGCAATCTGAAGCAAGGCTCTTTGTCTGTCTATGACTACAACAAGTTGTTCCAGAAGCTCGCCCGCTTTGCCAAGCAGGACGTCCCTGATGAGAAGAGCATGATATATCAGTTCAGGGGTGGTCTTAGAGAAGATATTCAGCTCGCTCTTGTTCTCTTTGAGCCCTTGAGGTACGATGAGTTCTACAACATGGCACTGAAGCAAGAGGCTACTCAGTTGAGGTGTGATGCTTCCAGGAAGCGAGTCAGAGATGTTACTCCTTCTTCCTCTACTCAAGTGGCCAAGCAGCAGAAGTTTTGGCTTCCTCCTCCTCCGTTCCGTCAGCCGTATCAGCAGAAGAGCAAAGGTGGCAGTGGTTCTTCCCACCCTCCCAACCCTGGCTTTCAGAACAAGACTTCGTCTCAAGCTCCAAGATCGAGTGCTCCGTATCACCGTCCGCTTTCAGAGGTCACGTGCAACAAGTACCAACAGAAGGGTCACTATGCCAACAAGTGTCTCAACCAAAGGCGTCTTCCTCATCCTCCTCCTGTTAGATTGACAAGTATAGCTGTGGTCAAGCATAACCCCAAGCATGCCAAGGTCAATTTGATGAATGCAGCTCAGGCAGAGGACTCGTCAGATGTGATCATGGGTAACCTTCCTGTTAATGATATTCCTGCAAAAGTTCTTTTTGACACTGGTGCATCGCATTGCTTCATTTCCAAACCTTTTGCATCAAAGTATGAGTGTGATTATCAGTATCTGCAAAGTTCCTTGCAAATTGTGTCACCGGGCAAGCAGATGACAGCTAACACCTGCTTCCCTGAGGTTACTATCACATTGGGTGACTACAAGTTCCTTTCTTCCCCAATTGTTCTTGGTAACTCGGATATTGATCTTATTCTCGGAATGGATTGGCTTTCTAAGCACAAGGCACATCTTGATTGTGCTGCCAGGCAGATTCAATTGACTCATTCGTCTGAGGATGTAATTGTCTTTGCCGCTCGGGATAATACCATTCGTCTGTTTTCTCTCAATGAGAAGGGTGAATTGGATGCCATCTCTCAAATTCCAATCGTTTGCGAATATCAAGACGTCTTTCCAGAAGAGCTCCCAGGAATGCCTCCGCACCGGCCAGTTGAATTCGTTATTGAACTTGAGCCTGGCACGGAACCTGTGTGCAAACGTCCTTACAAGCTCGGACCTGAAGAGTTGAAAGAGCTGAAGAAGCAACTCGATATGCAAGAGAAAATGGGTCTTATCCGGCCTAGTTCTTCTCCGTGGGGTTGTGGTGTTCTTTTTGTGAAGAAGAAGGATGGAACGGACCGACTTTGTGTTGATTACCGTCCAGTGAACAAGAAGACCATCAAGAACAAATACCCACTTCCCAACATCAATGAGCTGTTCGAACAACTCAAAGGTGCCCAAGTATTCTCCAAGCTTGATCTCCGTATGGGTTATCACCAGATTCGCATTCGTGAAGAAGATATTCCCAAGACAGCATTCAGAACAAGCTTTGGTACATATGAATACACTGTCATGTCTTTTGGCCTTGCCAACGCTCCTCCGACGTTCTCTCGCATGATGAACTTCATCTTCAACGCCTACACCAATGACTTCGTTTTGGTCTATCTCGATGACATTCTGGTTTTCTCCAAGAACAAGGAAGATCATGCCAAGCATTTGCGTTTGGTTCTTGATAAGCTCAGAGAACATCAGTTCTATGCCAAGTTCTCCAAGTGTGAATTTTGGCTTGATGAGGTTCTTTATCTTGGTCATATCATCTCTGCCAAGGGCATTGCCGTGAATCCTGAGAAGGTGTCTGCAATTGTGAATTGGGAACCTCCTCAGAACGTGAAGCAACTCCGCAGTTTTCTCGGTCTCGCAAGCTATTGTCGAAGATTCGTTGAAAACTTTTCTAAGATCGCGAAGCCTCTCTCAAATCTTCTCCAGAAGCACGTCAAGTACATTTGGTCTCCGGAGTGCGATATTGCTTTCAACACTTTGAAAGAGAAGTTGATCACTGCTCCAGTTCTGACTCCGCCTGATGAATCCAAGCCGTACGAGGTCTTTTGTGATGCCTCTCTCCAAGGTCTTGGCGCAGTATTGATGCAAGAGAAGAAAGTTGTTGCTTATACATCTTGCCAGTTGAATCCTAATGAGAAGAACTACCCCACTCATGATCTCGAGTTGGCGGCAGTTGTGCATGCACTTTTGACTTGGAGACATCTTCTCTTGGGAAGAAAAGTGGACATTTTCACTGATCACAAGAGTCTCAAGTACATCTTCACTCAGCCTAATCTCAACCTCAGGCAAACTCGATGGGTCGAGATGATTCAAGAGTATAATCCGAGTATTGAGTACACTCCAGGCAAGGCCAATGTGATTGCTGACGCTTTGAGCAGAAAGGCTAACTGCAACAGTCTGATTCTCAAGCCATATCAACCCGAGCTTTGTGAAGCTTTCCGCAAACTTAATCTGCAAGTTGTTCCTCAAGGTTTCCTCGCCAACCTTCAAGTCTCTCCTACCTTAGAAGACCAGATTCGCCAAGCCCAGCTTCTTGATGCTATGGTGAAAAAGGTGAAGATTGGGATTGCTAAGAGCCAGCCCAAGTACAAGTGCTACCGCCTTGATGACAAGGACACTCTCTTCTTTGAGGATCGTATTGTTGTGCCCGAAGGTGACCTCCGTAAAGTGATCATGAACGAGGCTCACAATTCTCTCCTCTCCATCCACCCTGAGAGCACGAAGATGTATCAGGACCTTAAGCAAGCTTATTGGTGGACTCGAATGAAGCGCGAGATCGCTCAATTCGTGAATGAATGTGGTGTATGCAGAAGAGTGAAGGCAGAACACCAAAGGCCAGCAGGTCTCCTCCAACCTCTTGCCATTCCAGAATGGAAGTTTGACCACATTGAAATGGACTTCGTGACTGGGTTTCCAAAGTCCAAGCGTGGCAATGATGCTATATTCGTTGTCATCGACAAACTCACCAAAGTGTCTCATTTTCTGCCTATCAAAGAGTCGATCACTGCAGCTCAATTGGCGGAACTCTATACCTCTCGTATTGTCTCTCTGCACGGTATTCCTCGAGTGATCTATTCAGACCGTGGCAGCATCTTTACCTCGAAGTTTTGGGATTCTTTCCAGAAGGCCATGGGCACGAACATCCGCTTCAGCACAGCTTTCCATCCTCAAACAAGCGGTCAAGTCGAGCGTGTCAACCAGATTCTTGAAGATATGCTCAGGGCTTGTGTCATCTCCTTCGGCATGAAGTGGGAGGATTGTCTTCCTTATGCTGAATTCTCCTACAACAACAGTTTTCAAGCAAGTTCGGGCAAGGCCCCATTTGAAATTCTGTATGGCAGGAAGTGCCGTACCCCTCTCAACTGGTCTGAAACCGGTGAATGTCAGCTTTTGGGTAATGACTTAATCACAGAGGCAGAAGAGATGTGCAAAGTCATTCGTGATAACCTCAAAGCAGCCCAATCCCGTCAGAAGAGCTACTATGATAGTAAGCACCGTGATTTGGCTTTCGAGATCGGAGATCATGTTTACCTCCGTGTCTCTCCTATGAAAGGTACTCGTCGCTTCGGTATCAAAGGGAAGCTTGCCCCTAGATATGTGGGACCTTTCAAGATTGTCAGCAAGAGAGGCGGCCTCGCCTATCAACTCGAGATTCCTTCAAACTTTACAAATGTTCATGACGTGTTCCATGTCTCTCAGCTTTGAAAGTGCTTCAAGACTCCTGACCACACCGTCAACTTCGAGGACATTGAGCTCCAAGAAGATCTCTCTTATCATGAGCACCCAGTTGCTAATCTTGAAGAGACTGAACGCAAGACTCGCAACAAGTCAATCAAATTTCTCAAAGTCAAGTGGTCACACCATTCCGACCGTGAAGCTACCTGGGAACGCGAGGATCACCTCCGTTCTGAGTACCCGGAGTTCTTTCAGTCCTAGATCTCGGGACGAGATCCTTTCGTAGTGGTGGAGTGTTGTAACACCCCGGATGTAACTTTCCCTATTTGTACTCCAACTCTTGCCGTTTCCGGCGTTAAGTTATATTTATTTTCTCGGGTTCGGGTTTTTGTCTCCGTGTGTTGTTATCGTTGTCATGCATCTCATATCATGTCATCATGTGCATTGCATTTGCATACGTGTTCGTCTCATGCATTCGAGCATTTTCCCCGTTGTCCGTTTTGCATTCCGGCGCTTCGTTCTCCTCCGGTGGTCATTTCTAGCTTTCTTTCGTGTGTGGGGATTAAACATTTCCGGATTGGACCGAGACTTGCCAAGCGGCCTTGGTTAACTACCGGTAGACCGCCTGTCAAGTTTCGTACAGTTTGGACTTCGTTTGATACTCCAACGGTTAACCGAGGGACCGAAAAGGCCTCGTGTGTGTTGCAGCCCAACACCCCTCCAATTTGGCCCAAAACCCACCAAACTCTGCTCCATGTCCTAGAGTGTTCGATCACGATCGCGTGGCCGAAAACCGCACCTCATTTGGACTCTCCTAGCTCCCCCTATGCCTATATATAGGTCCTCCCCAAAAATTCCGGATCAAACCCTAGCCCCTCTCCTCCTCCGACCGCCGGACAAAATCCGGACGGCCGGACGTGTCTGCCCGATCCGCCCGGGCCAATCCCGCGAGGCCACGTGGACCCCTGCGTCCCACAACGCCGCTCCGCGCCGCCGGCCCGCGGAGGCCCAGGGGAGGCCCTCCGCCGCTCTCGCCCGGGCCGAGGGTCGCCCGCACCCCGCCGCCGTCTCCTTCGCCTCCGGGGGTGCGCCGCCCCCTCCGCCGCGGTTCGCCGCCCCGGCCGCCGCATCCGTCGCCGGCGGGACGCCCGCACCTCGCCGCGCCCTCCTTCCGGCCCCGCCGCGCCGGCCGGCCGCCGCAGCCGCTCTGGCGAGCTCCACCGCCCGCCTCCACGCCCCGGCCTCGTCCCCAACTCTGGCCGGCACAACGCCGGTGTCCTCTCCGGCGACGTCGAACCTCGTTTTGCGTGCGATCCAGATCTGGATCGGGGTTGCTAAAGTAAACCCTAATCCGGGGTAGTTTTTTTTCACTAAGTCCCATAATTTTTACTTCATATGCTCATGTTCGCGGCTCCGTAACTTTGCATCTGTAGCTCCGATTCATGCATATAGCATATCAAAATGTTCATCTCAGAGAGTACATAATTTAGTTCCATTGCATTATTTTCATTTGTGCTCATCTTGATGCCCGAAATTCTGTTAGAAGAGGGCTACTTGAGTTAATTGTCAGATCTGTTACTCCGTTTAGCACTTTTGTCATTTTTGCCATGATTAATGTGTGCATGATATGCCCGTGAGTTCTTCATATGTTTTGTTAAGGGTTTTGTCATCTATCCAGAGGTGCAACCCATGTATTTTTAGGATGTGTGTGGTGACTTGTGCAAGCTTGCAAAGTGAGGCACCTGGTAATTCTGTTTTCAGGGACTTAGTGATTTCACTAAGTCCTGGGATTGTTTAGTTCATGATGCCATATGTTCGTGTTGTTTCCTAGTGATCCGTACCTATTTTGAGGATGATCAATAAAGGAGTTTTGTTAATCTTGTTATGCTCTATCAACCATGTCTTTTTTGCAATTATGGAGCACCCTAGCTTGAGTCAATCAAGCTCTACTTTTGCTTCATTGTGAATCTGGGCAGATCGTCAACTTGTTTGCGATTTTGCCGATGTTATTGTAGTTGATCTGTACATGCTATGCCATTGTTCTTGCCATGTATAGCTTGTATTTTGTGCCTTCTCAAAGGATGTATGCTTTTCTTGCCATGACTTGCACCGTGGTGAGTGCATCGAGCTCGTAAACGTGCCTTCATGAGTTATGTTTCAGCATGTCCCAGTTTTCACTAAGTCTGAAAACTGATTATGTTTTTGCTATGTTCGTGTGCTTGTTAGTATATTTTGTGATCCCTTTTGGCTCAAGGTCACTAAGGGACTTTTGATAAGCTTGTTGAGTAGCTCCATGCCATGTCTTACTTTGTCATGTTCAGGTCCTGTAGCATGTTGTTTTGTTGCTCCGAAGAGGGCTATATGATCTGAAATTCCAGACAAGTGTTAATTTCACCAAGTCTGAGATCTGTTTATCATTTGCGTTTCTGCCATGCTTGTTTGAACATGTTAATGGATGATTTGACCGTAGCTCAGTGATAGACTTTTGTTAAGCATCTTGTGTGCATCCCTTCCATATATTTTGTTGTCATGTTTGGGTGCTGTAGCATGTTCATTTCATTGCATTTAGATGCCTACTTGCTGTAAATCGCAGACCGGTGTCATATTTGAATCGCTCGCCATTTCCAAACCGTAACTTTGATTCTGGCGTTCTTTATATCTTTTTCAAGCGATTTCATCTCATATTTCAAGTGGCACCCTTGGAATTCCAAGTTGAGGCCAGGTTCATGCATTTCCTGTCATATCTTGCATTTGACATCCCGCATCGCATCCCGCATAGCATATCATCATTTCATCATATTGCTTGGTCTTGCACGTGGTTGATTGTATCCTTGTTGCTTGTTTGTCTTGTTGGGTAGAGCCGGGAGACGAGTTCGCTAACGAGGAGCCCGTTGAGTTTGCTTTTGAGGATCCAGTAAACTCTGACAGCTTTGCAGGCAAGATGATCATACCCTCGAAATCACTACTATCTTTGCTATGCTAGTTTGCTCGCTCTTTTGCTATGCCATCGCTACGATGCCTACCACTTGCTTGCAAGCCTCCCAAATTGCCATGTCAAACCTCTAACCCACCATTGTCCTAGCAAACCGTTGATTGACTATGTTACCGCTTTGCTCAGCCCCTCTTATAGCGTTGCTAGTTGCAGGTGAAGATTGGAGGCCGTTCCTTGTTGGAACATTTATTTACTTGTTGGGATATCATTATATTGCTATGCTATCTTAATGCATCTATATACTTGGTAAAGGGTGGAAGGCTCAGCCTCTCGCCCAGTCTTTTGTTCCACTCTTGCCGCCCTAGTTTCCGTCATATCGGTGTTATGTTCCCGGATTTTGCGTTCCTTACGCGGTTGGGTTATAATGGGAACCCCTTGATAGTTCGCCTTGATTAAAGCTTTTCCAGCAATGCCCAACCTTGGTCTTACCATTTGCCACCTAGCCTCTTTTCCCTCGGGTTTCCGGAGCCCGCGGGTCATCTTATTTTAAACCCCCCCGGGCCAGTGCTCCTCTGGGTGTTGGTCCAAACTAGAGTCCTGTGCAGCGCCCCCTCGGGGAAACTCGAGGTTTGGTTTTAGTTGTATGGAGCGCTCATCTGAGTGTGCCCTGAGAAAGAGATATGTGCAGCTCCTATCGGGATTTGTCGGCACATTCGGGCGGTGTTGCTGGTCTTGTTTTAACCTGTCGAAGTGTCTTGAATTACCGAGATACCGAGTCTGATCGGAACGTCTTGGGAGGAGGTCTATTCCTTTGTTGACCATGAGAGCTTGTCATGGGCTAAGTTGGGACTCCCCTGCAGGGATTGAACTTTCGAAAGTTGTGCCCGCGGTTATGGGCAGATGGGAATTTGTTAATGTCCGGTTGTAGACAACTTGAACCTTAATTAATTAAAATGAATCAACTGAGTGTGTTACCGTGATGGCCTCTTCTCGGCGGAGTCCGGGAAGTGGACACGATGTTGGAGTAATGTTTGCGCAGGTTTCTCTCTAGTTTCTCGCTCGTGCTTTGCCTCCTCTTCTCGCTCTCCTTTGTGGATAAGTTAGCCACCATACTTGCTAGTCGCTTGCTGCAGCTCCACTCATATTTTACCTTGCCTTACCTATAAGCTTGAATAGTCTTGATCGCGAGGGTGCGAGATTGCTGAGTCCCTGTGGCTCACAGATTACTATTACACCAGATGCAGGGCCTGATTAGTCCGCTCCAGGAGACGCGTATGAGCTCAAGTGGGAGTTCGACAAAGACTCTCAATGATACTATGTTTCCTTTCCTGATGATCAGTAGTGGTGCCCAGTTGGGGGTGATTGGGACCGTGTCGCATGTTGGGTTCTCTTTTATTTTGGCGCCGTAGTCGGGCCATGAGTGTTTGAATGATGTAATGTTATTTATGTTCTTGATTGACGTGGCGAGTGTAAGCCAACTATGTTCTCCCCTTTATTATTCATATTACATGCGATGTTGTGAAGATTGCCTAACTTGCGACATATGCCTTCAATGCGATTATGTCTCTAAGTCGTGCCTCGACACGTGGGAGCTATAGTCGCATCGAGGGTGTTACAACAGGCCTCCACCAGCCGCCGCACCAGCCCGAAATAGCTCCCAGGCAGAGCCTCTCCAGGCCACAGCCGAACTAGGAGGCCCTTCATGGCTTGTTCGGCCGCCTTGTGGAGCTCAACCAGTTGCTTCAGCTGGTCGCTCAGGGGCACGGGGTGTCCGGCCTCAGCATACTGAGACCAGAACACGTTCTCCGTCGATCTGCCCTCCTCGGCTCGATAGAATGCGGCGGCATCAGATACACTCCGGGGAAGATTTGCGAACGCTCTTGGAGAGCTCTGGATTCTGGTAAGTAACAGGTAACTCACATTTATGTGTTTGCTTTTCATAAAGAATGCCTTACCCGCCGCAATCTTCTTCACCTCATCCAACTCCTGGAGGGTCTTCTGGGACTCGGCCTTGGCAGACTTGGCATTTTCTATAGCTGCCGCGAGCTCGGACGCTCGCGTCTTCGAGTCAAACTCCAAACTCTCATGTTTCTTCATGAGAACCTGGAGCTCTTGCCGCACCTTGTCAACCTCAGCCTCATACCTCTCCCGCTCGGTGCGCTCCACGGCCTCACTCTTCTCGGCCTCGAGCAGCGCTTGCTTAAGGGTCGCCACCTCAGACGTGGCCCCTACAATAGCCATGTCAATCCTGTCATTTTTTGCAATTTCACCTTTTTTATATACATATTCAAACAAGGTATTTATTACCTTCCTTATCCTCGAGCTGCTTCTTGGCACGCCCGAGCTCTTGCTCAGACTTCTCGAGACTCTGCTTCAGCACGTCCACTTCCGCAGTCAGTGCGGCGGACGCTAGCAGAGAAGCCTGCATATGCATATTGACTCCTTTTGTTAGACTCCTGCGAATTATTTTATCCTCTATTCGGCTTTTCTTCCCGAATGCCCAACAAAGCATCAGGGGCTACTGTCTATGCGGTAACATTATTTGCACATTCTTTACTTACCTCAAAGCCTGTTAAAAGGCTTATACAAGCTTCAGTCAGTCCGCTTTTGGCGGACTGAACCTTCTGGATCACCGCACTCATAATAGTGCGGTGCCCCTCGTCGATGGAGGCACCTTGGAGCGCCTCCAACATATTGTCCGGCGCCTCCGTTTGGACGGAGGTCACCGGCACGGTAGGCTTGCTCCTCTTGGAAGGAGGTCGCCCGCCGGACTCTGGAACCCTTGAAGATTCCGAAGCTGTGTCTGGCCTTAAGCCGGACTTAGAGCCCTGGGGGGTTTCATCCCCTTTACTCCTGGAGTCCGGGAGGTCGCTTTGCGGTGCCTCCAGGACCACCTCCTCCCGGCTTGGAACCTGTTGGGACAACACTTCGGTGTCGTCCGCAGGGCGGGGGGATGAAGCCGTCGGAAGCGAGTTCACCTCCGACGGGTCCAGTGAGCCGCTCGACGATGTGTCAAGCCGGTCTTTGGGTGGGCTGCATAAACATATTCGACATAAGGGAAAGCTGTGCAAAAAATGAATACTATGAATTACTCCGGTATCCGGACACTTACGATTTCGCCAGGGGCTTGGCCCTGGGCTGCCACTCCTCTTCGTCATCGTCGGCGTCGGTGGAGCAGTCCGGAGGAAGGGTTTTCCCCTTCTTGGACCCTGCGGCCTCCTCGGAGAGGGCGGCCTTCCTTTTCTTCTCTCCTCCCGCTGGAGGGGAAGAGGTCTCTTCTTCTTCCTCCTCGTCTTCACGAGAGGAAGGCGCTTCGGGACCGTCGGATGACGAATCCGACACCTCCTGGCGCTGGGCACTCTTTCGAGTCCCCGTGGCCCTTTTCGTGGCCTTCTTCTCCGGCACCACATAGGGCGCCGGAACCAGCAGCTTCGCCAAGAGAGTGTCCACTGGGCCTTCGGGCAGAGGAGCCGGACAGTTGATTTGTCCGGACGTCGCCACCCAATCCTATCAAAGATAAGGGAACTCAGATCCCCCATAGAGTCAAACTATGAAAAACTAATACCCTGTAAAAGGACAAAAACGGCTTACCGCATCAGCGTGATGCTGAGTACTGAATCTGCGATCCTCGGCAGCGGATGCGGGAGCCTCGGCACCCTTGAAAAGCACCCTCCAGGCATCTTTGTACGTCGTGTCAAAGAGCCTGTTTAGAGTTTGATGCTGCGCCGGGTCGAACTCCCACAGGTTGAAGGCCCATCGTTGACACGGGAGGATCAGGCGGATGAGCATAACCTGGACTACGTTAACAAGCTTGAGCTTCTTGTCCACCAGGGTTTGGATGCATGTTTGGAGTCTGGTCAGCTCTCCTTTTTTACCCCACGACAGGTCGGTCTCCTTCCAGGAGGTGAGCCGCGTAGGGGGTCCGGACCGAAACTCGGGGGCTGCGACCCATTTGGGGTCGCATGGCTCGGTGATGTAAAACCACCCCGATTGCCACCCCTTCAGGGTCTCCACAAAGGAGCCCTCGAGCCACAGGACGTTGGCCATCTTGCCAACCATGGCACCGCCGCACTCCGCCTGGCTGCCGCGCACCACCTTCAGCTTGACATTGAAGGTCTTTAGCCATAAGCAGAAATGAGGGCGGATGCGGAGGAAAGCCTCGCACACGACGATAAACGCCGAGATGTTGAGGACGAAGTTTGGGGCCAGATCGTGGAAATCTAGGCCGTAGTAGAACATGAGCCCCCGGACAAATGGATGCAGAGGGAAGCCCAGTCCGCGGAGGAAATGGGGGAGAAATACCACCCTCTCATGGGGCCTAGGAGTGGGGATGAGCTGCCCCTTCTCGGGGAGTCGGTGCGTGATGTCGCTAGCCAGATATCCGGCCTTCCTCAGCTTTTTTATGTGTCCCCCCGTGACGGAGGAGACCATCCACTTGCCTCCCGCTCCGGACATGACTGGAGAAGGTCGAGGTGGTAGTGCGGACTTGGGCGCTGGAGCTCGAGTGTGCAAGAATGGATAGGCAAAGGAGGAAGAAGGCGTGGGTGAAAAGGTGGATCCTTATCCCCTTATATGGGTGGGCGCGACTACATGCCCCCACCAGCCTGGTAAAACTTGCTTATCTCCAAGCGCCGTAATAAAAGGCGCGGTTGGGTTACCCACGCCCGTATTGATGAGAATCCCGGAATAAAGGGACACAATCTCTGCTTTGACAAGACGTGCCAAGGAAACCGCCTCGCATAACGCGCTGAGGTGGGATAATGAAACGATTTGGATAAAGGCTTGGCCGTGGCGTGTCGCACCACGGAATACGTCAGCAGATTAGATTTGTGTTAATATTCTCTCTATGGCAATATGTGGAAACTTATTTTGCAGAGCTGGACACTATCTTTGTGTTCAAAATCTTCTATGAAGTTCTTGGAGGAGGAACCCGCCTTGCAGTGCCGAAGACAATTTGCGCGCCGGACTCGTCATCATTGAAGCCTGGTTCAGGGGCTACTGAGGGAGTCCTAGATTAGGGGGTGTTCGGATAGCCGAATTATACCTTCAGCCAGACTCCTGGACTATGAAGATACAAGATTGAAGACTCCGTCTCGTGTCCGGAAGGGATTTTCCTTGGCGCGGAAGGCAAGCTTGGCGATACGGATGTTCAGATCTCCTACCATTGTAACCGACTCTATGTAACCCTAACCCTATCCGGTGTCTATATAAACTGGAGGGTTCTAATCCGTAGGACAACATACACATCAAAAATCATACCATAGGCTAGCTTCTAGGGTTTAGCCTCTCTGATCTCGTGGTAGATCAACTCTTGTATTACCCATATCATCAATATTAATCAAGCAGGACGTAGGGTTTTACCTCCATCAAGAGGGCCCGAACCTGGATAAAACTTCGTGCCCCCTGCCTCCAGTTACCATCCGGCCTAGACGCACAGTTCGGGACCCCCTACCCGAGATCCACCGGTTTTGACACCGACACCGACGATGCAGATGTACGATCGATGGGGTTTGGATTCTAGCCAATCAGAATGCACGACTAAGATCGCGCGCATGGCAGGGGGGCATCATCCACGGTTTAGTGGACACACGGCTTTCGTGAGTGAACCGTGTGCTATTTGAAAACATTTACATTACCTAACATCATATTTTTGTTTGAATGAAAACATGAGTTCACCGTTTTGCCTCGAATTTTTTTCCACGGTAAGAAATCACGATTGTACCCTATGCTTTGACTTTCTGGTACATTTTACCAAGCGACAGGCCTCGCTAGCAATCTCAAACTTTGAATATGCAAAAAATGAGATATCGTTTGTATGTATATATAATAGTCGCAACTACATGTGCGTGTTAGCAAGATCAATTGTGTGTCGCTTTGCGAGTTTTCATTCACTATGCAAGAAACGGGGAAAAACTTCAAATAGTATGGCCGCAGGGTGCGGCCAGAGGCGTAGGCCTTGTTCATATTTTAATTTCAGGAAATGCATATAGAGTCTGGAAAATAACGAAAATCATTGTGTCACCATCGCGTGCTCTCACGATCGCATGGGAAAATGGTAAATTTTGTGATGAGGACATTAATACCATTGTTACACCCACAACCCCTGCTGCTATACATACTAGTTGGGACATGCTGAGAGCATGTGCGCTAGATTATGGATCTAGTTGGGATGATAATTTGCCCTACGCGGAGTTCTCATACAACAACAGCTACCAGGCCAGTTTGAAGATGGCACCGTTCGAAGCCCTGTATGGTAGAAGATGTCGAACACCGTTGATGTGGGATGAAGTTGGAGACCGCCAGTTTTTTGGACCGGATTTGATTAAAGAGTCTGAAGAGAAGGTTAAGCTGATTCGAGACAGACTGAAGGTAGCTCAGTCCCGACAGAAGAGTTACACAGACTCGAAACGCAAGGAGGTAGCCTATGAAATCGGAGATAGAGCATATCTGCGAGTGTCACCTCTGCTAGGAGTTCAACGTTTTGGAGTTAAGGGAAAGTTAGCCCCGAGATTTGTGGGACCATACCGTGTTTTGGAACACATGGGAGAGGATGCCTACAAGTTGGAGCTACCCGCAGGACTATCAGGAGTTCATGATGTGTTTCACGTTTCCCAGTTGAAGAAGTGTCATGCAGAGATGGCAGATATTCCTCTGAGAGATACAGTGCCCCTGGAAGCAATTCAGTTGGGTAGTGATTTGACATATGAGGAGAAACCTATCAAAATTCTCAAGTTTGCAAACCGAGTTACTCGCAGCAAGGTTATCAAGTTTTGCAAAGTTCAGTGGAGCCACCATACCGAGGAGGAAGCCACCTGGGAAAGAGAGGATGATCTACGCAAGGACCACCCACACCTATTTTCTAGCCAACCCGAATCTCGAGGGCGAGATTCATCTTAAGGGGGGTAGGTTTGTAACATCCCAAATTTCCAATTTGGAATGTTATACATAGGTCATTTATGAATATCATATTTTATTGCATTTCGTGTGGCGATCCTGGAAATTCTAAGCAACTCAAGGACCCACGGAGAGAGTTGGGGATTTCACCTTTTTCATATTTGAATTTTGTCAAATATCGAAAGAAGGATCATTTTGGTTTTAATAATTTTTCTCTCTGAAAATATTTCATATAAAAAATATTTGAGAGGAGATAATATGACTTCTCCAAAATAAATGAAATATTGGAGGAAAAATACTAAAATCAAATAATGAGTTTTATTTGGATTTTATCGCTATTTTATTTGAATTAGGAAAAATACGCGTTTTTCAAAATTGCATTAGATGCCCAAATAAATGTTCACTTTGTACGGAATATTTTTAGAGGACCGTGAAAATTTATTTTGAGATTTTTGGAGTCTGTTTAGTATTTCTTCCGTTAGTTTTTCTGTGCCAGGAATTTATAAAATAAAAAAGGTAACCGACTTACCGGGCCGTGTTCGGCTAGGACACTTGGCCCAGCCGGCTTTAAAAGCCGAGGCCCGCGACCCCGACAGCCCAAGCCATGCCGCCGCCCCGCCAAACCCTACCGCCGGAGCCGAGACGCCGCCCGTCGCTCGCCCCGCCAGCGCCGCGCGCCGCCGCCCGCCTCCCGCCGTAGCCGCGCCGCCGCCGACCTCGCCGGAGGTAGCCACCGCCGTCCGTCGGTTTTCTCAGAAAAACCGTTTGGTTTTTTCTAGATCTCGTTTATATATATATATATATATATATATATATATAGATCGGTTCGTCCGGTTTTCCGTCGGTTTATTTATTAGCGGACGTTCCCTCATACGTTCGTTTTAACGAACGTTGTTCGTCCGTTAGCCGCAGATAGAAAACGTTCGTTCGTTAGCCTGTTCATCAGTTTTTCTTTTTCCAGGGTTTTTCCGTGATTATTTTTTATCGCGATTTCTGCCCTGATCTTCGTTTTAGTTTATCTTTTCGCTCGTTTGTCCAAATCAGGTGAAACAAGCGCCTAGATCTTCGTCTCGAAGCCCTCCTTCTGTTTAACCAACTTGAACAGGATTTTGACACAGTAAAATTTGAATTTAGTCTAGATTAGTAATCAGATCTTGTTTCTTTCGCAGTTTGAGTTTTGTTGCTCCATTTGATTTGATTCTTTTTGCAAACCGGAGTTCTTTAGTTGAACTTTCTGGTTAGATCTTCTTATTGGAGTTTTACCCATGCATCTTTGCTTGATTGCTTATGTATGCTACTGTTTGTTTGCGATAGAACACCCGGAGTGCGAAGCGTGCTACTACGAGTCACTAGGTTTTGCGGATCGTCAGCAAGGCAAGTAACACATTGATCATACTATTTCATACCTAGCTTTTATGCATTAGTTACAATCATCAAACACTGCATGATTAGGATGGGATTAACATGTGGGTATTGGGAAGTAGTTGACGAGGTTGAACCTATTACCTGTTTCATTATCAAACCCTTAGGAGTTACTTCTATGTTATGATTATAACGCTATGCTATGCTAGTAGACGTGGATTGGGTTTGAGTGTATCCATGACAGATGTGAGTATGTTAATTAATGTTCAATTCTAAGGTGGCAACTTTAATACACATCTGGGTGGATTGTTGGTTTTCGGCACCTAGGTTATACCAATGTTGTCTTAGGAGATCCCGGGGTTATACCGTGTGATCCTCCTATGGTCCGCCACCCAGGCTCAAAGGGATCATAAGATTTTTCATTCTAGAAACTTCCGTGTGCAGCCACAAGCTATTATGGGCTCTAGCATTGTGGAGTAAATTGCATGACCTCTTCCAGTGGTAGGCTAGCAAATGTAGGGGGTGTAGGTTGGTACTGTCTACCCGGGGTTAGAGTTAATGCTTCTGAAAAACTGTGTCTCGGTCATTCGTTTCTCAAACACCATGTAATGCGAGAAATCCAATGGAGGAGATCGAGCCTTGTGGGGAAAGTGCACAAACCTCCATAGAGTGTACAAACTAATCATGGTTAGCCGTGTCCCCGGTTATGGACAACTTGAGTATCTGGTTCTTGGATTATCATATGGATCTCATCACTCTAAATTAATCTGTTGGGTTGATTATTACTTTTAATTGGAATTGAGATGGGGGTTCGATTCTCAATGTTTCAACTACCATGATAGTTAAATAAAATATATTCCTTTGCTATCGGGAAAACTTGGCTTTTCGCAAAAACAGTATAACCATAGAGCCTCCAGCAGCCAAATATGCATGTAGTGATAGCATTTATCTGTTCATTGCTCTATTGTGTTATATTGCCAGCATAGTCCATGTGCTAAGCCATTTTCGGGTTGCAACATATCATGTTGCAGACTTTTCAGACGAGGAGTAAGATGACGTAGGTCATTTGTCATGCACTCGGCTATGTCGTTGGAGTTGATGGACTCACTTTATCTTCCAAGCCTTCCACTGTTATCATTTTTAGATGGCCTTAAGCCATATTTATTGTAATAAGTTCTCTTTTGAGACATTCGATGTAATAAGTGTGTGATTGCTACTCTGTTATAAATCCTTCGAGTACTGTGTGTGTCAGCATTACCGATCCAGGGATGACACTGAACACAGAGACTTGACCGTCTGAGGTCGGGTCACTACAAGATGGTACCAGAGCACACGCTGAATGTAGGAGACGACCACTAAGATGAGCCATAGGTCACTCTTCTCTACTCATTTCTGACTCCTCTCCATTTTCTACTCTTTAGGATGGCAGACTCAAGGAACAATTTTACGCAGCCGGATGAAGATACCTTGTTTGGACGACATTTGAAGGAAGTCACGGTACCTGAACATCGGAATACCAAGCTTCACTGGGACCTACACCGCCACTTTACCAGAAGAGGAGAGTTGGTTGATTCAAGTTCAAATCCTAGGAAGGACGTTCACACCGGTCACTAAACCCATAGAGTTTTCCTTTGATGCACCAACCTAGAGTCTAGGCAAGAGCATGGCGGCCCACATCGCCATAGGACGCGTCGGTGAAGTTTACCACAAGGAGCTTAAGGACACTATCTACCATATATGTGGGTGCCAAGATGAGCAATGGGAGATGATCAGCACCAGGAAGGACAGGTCCATTGCAGCATTCATCCAGGAGTTAAACCATCATATCCGTCGTCATGAGAACCAGATGTGTGCAAGCATGATAGATTTGAAGAAGGCGATGACCAGGATCACAGAGCTAGAAGAGGAGCTTAAGTCTACATGCGATGGATATGAAGAGGAAATGATGATACTTGTGGACAGGAATGATGACATGACAAGGAAGCTAGGAGTTTTCATGGGAGACCCCGCGCCAGGAGGAGAAGACGACGTACCCACGGAAATTCGTCCTGAAAACTACATCATCATCGATGACACCGACTCTGACCCCGACGATAGTGATGATGAGTATGAAGACGAAGCTGGAGCAGATATCATGGAGTCTTCCATTGATCAAAATTTCTAGTAGACCACCATATGATCAGTAGTGTTTCCCATGTATATAGAATAGTCCGAGCACTATAGCGATAGTTAGATCGATTGCATGCCCTTGCTTGATTGATTGAGTGATATGATATGATTGTGTTTGTCTCATGTGCATATGGGTAGTGCTTTCTCGTTAGACCTCATTCTATTCTAATCTCCCCCTCTAAAACCCATCAGATGCCTCCGAGACGTGACCCCGGTTTTTCTTTCCCACCGGAGCTCACTCGGTTGATCCAGCAGCAGAATTCCTTGATGCAGTTGTTAGTTCAGAATCAGGGAAATAACAACCCACCGCCACCACCTCCAGTTGACAACTTAGCCCGCTTTCTGAGGTTACAGCCGCCGGTGTTTTCCAGTAGCACCGAGCCCATAGTTGCGGATGATTGGCTACGTAGGATTGGAAGGGATCTAACCACTGCCGGTTGCATAGATACTGAGAGGGTGCGTTTTGCCGCACACCAATTGGATGGACTCGCAGCCGCATGGTGGGAGAATTACACAGCCACTTTTCCCATAGCCAATGTTACTTGGGAACAATTTCAGCAAGCTTTCCGCACAGCCCCTGTCTCAACTGGAGCTATGAGCATGAATAAGTGTGAGTTTCGCAACTTGCGCCAGGGAAATCGTACTGTGGCCTAGTACGTACATGAGTTTAGCAAGCTATCTCGTTATGCCCCTGATGATGTGGCCATAGATGTCGCGAAGCAAGAGAAGTTTATGGAAGGGCTTAATGATGAGATGAGCATGTAGTTGATGGTGGCAACATTTAACAACTACCATGAGCTGGTAGACAAGGCTCTTATGATTGAAGGGAAGCAGCAGTAGATTGAGAGCCGCAAAAGGAAGTATGGACAAGGAAAGTACAATTCTGGAGTTCAGTAGAAGCCTCGTTTCACCCTGAACTCGGGAGGATTGACCCATAATCATGGAGGCCACACTCACAACACAGGTAGTTCACATAACCATAGCGGCCCCAAGAATGGAAACGGGAATGGAGCAGGCAGTAACCAGAACCGCTCTAACCCAGCCACACCCGCCAAGAAGGATCAAAGTCACATTACCTGTTTAAAGTGCGGGAAGACTGGGCACTATGCCAATGATTGTCCGGAATTGAAGAACGGAAATGGCAATGGAAGCCCTAGGAAGAAGACCAACCCTTTCAACAGGGGACAAGTGAACCACGTGAACGTGGAGGAGGTTGAAGAGCATCCAGATGCAATTATCGGTAAGTTTTTGGTTAAGTCATTTACCGCTCTCGTTCTTTTTGATACTGGTGCATCGCTTTCATACATTTCAAGGGGATTTGTGGACAAGTTTAAGTTACCCACCTTAGCCCTTGGGACACCCTTGCTAGTGAGCTCACCCGGTGTAGAGTATTTGGCCAGCCGATGGTGGGATCGGATACCCTTAACCATTGGTAGCCATGTTTTCCCCTTAGACCTCTTAATGTTGGAGTCACAAGGATTGGATGTGATACTAGGAATTTATTGGTTATCGAAGTATGGAGGAAACATTGACTGTGCTAGCAGATCAATTCTACTCACCACCCCGGAGGGTAAAAGGATCAAGTATGTATCTAGGCATGCGCCTAGGAGGACTCAAGTAAATTCTCTCTCAGGAGTTGTTCAGGAGGAAGTGCCGGTAGTGAAGGATTACCCCGATGTATTTCCAGAGGATTTACCAGGCATGTCGCCAGATCGAGACATTGAGTTTTTGATGGAGTCAATGCCAGGCACCGGACCAATATCGAAGAGACCGTACCCGATGCCCGCAAATGACCTGGAAGAGATCAATAAGCAGATTAAGGAGTTGTTGGATAAAGGTTAAATCCGACGATGTTCATCACCACGGGGAGCACCAGTGCTCTTGGTTGAGAAGAAGGATGGATCATTGAGAATGGTAGTTGATTATCGTGCGTTGAATGAAGTGACGATCAACAACAAGTACCCACCGCCGATGATCAATGATTTGTTTGACCAGATGCAAGGAGCTAAAGTGTTTTCAAAGATCGAATTGCGATCGGGATATCACCAGCTAAAGATTCGAGAAAAGGATATACCAAAGACAATGTTCACCACAAGGTACGGGTTATATGAGTATACGGTTATGTCATTTGGACTAACTAACGCCCCTGACTATTTCATGAGTATGATGAACAAGGTGTTCATGGATTTCTTGGATAAGTTTGTCATGGTGTTCATTGATGATATCTTGGTATACTCGAAGAATGAAGAGGAACACAAGGAGCATTTGCGTTTAGTTCTCGAGAAGGTCAGAGAACATTAATTATATGCCAAGTTCAGCAAATGTGAGTTTTGGTTGAAGGAAGTTGGATTTCTTGGACATGTTATATCAGGAGAAGGTATAGCAGTGGATCCTACCAAGGTTCAGTCAGTCACCGAGTGGTTGGCACCCACCTCAGTTGGAGAGATCCGCAGTTTTCTTGGACTCGCGGGATACTATCGGAGATTTATCGAGAATTTCTCCAAGATTGCGAAGCCTATGACGGCATTGCTGAAGAAGGACACCAAGTTCCATTGGACAGAAGAATGTGAAGCAAGTTTCCAGGAATTGAAGAAACGTTTGACTACAGACCCAGTGCTGATTCTGCCGGATATACGCAAGGATTTCCAAGTGTATTGCGACGCCTCTCGCTTAGGACTTGGAGGATTACTTATGCAAGACGGAAGGGTTGTTTCATATGCCTCACGTCAACTTCGACCACATGAGTTAAATTATGCTATGCATGATTTGGAGTTTGCAGCCGTAGTGCATGCGCTCAAGACCTGGAGACATTTTCTTATTGGAAACCGTTGTGATGTGTACACGGATCACAAGAGTTTGAACTACATTTTCACACAGAAGGAGTTAAATCTCGGGCAAAGGAGATGGTTGGAGCTCATAAAGGATTACGATATGAAGGTGCACTATTATCCAGGCAATGCCAATATCATAGCAGACGCCTTAAGCCGGAAGAGTTATGCCAATACCTTAGTAATAAGAGGTTTGCCAAAGGATTTAGCAGAAGATCTCAGGGGGGCTTCGTTTGGAGATAGTTCCTAGAGGTTTTGTTGCAGCATTGGAGGTTCAGTCAAAATTGTTGGAAAAGATTAGAGAAGCTCAGAAGGATGACAAAGAAATTGCTAAAATAAAGGAGAAGATGAGTGAAGGAAAAGCCAAAGGTTTTCGTGAGGACGAGCACGACACCTTGTGGTTTGAGGACCGTGTTTATGTGCCAAACAATGCAGAAATCAGGAAGTTGATACTTCAGGAAGCCCATGACTTGCCATACTCGATACACCCTGGAAACACCAAGATGTATTTGGATTTGAAGGAGTGTTTCTGGTGGACTGGAATGAAGAAGGATATTGCCGAGTATGTAGCCGTATGTGATGTATGTCAGAGAGTGAAGGCAGAACATCAGAAGCCCGCAGGATTACTGCAGCCTGGCCGATACCCGAATGAAGTGGGATAAGCATGGCATGGATTTTATCACCGGATTAACCAGGACCCGATCGGGATATGATTCTATCTGGGTAGTAGTGGATCGCTTGACCAAAGTAGCTCACTTTATCCCAGTGAAAACCACCTATACCAGTGCGAAGTTGGCCAAGATATACATGACTAGGATCGTATGTCTGCATGGAGTTCTGAGGACCATCGTATCAGATAGAGGAACGTAGTTTACTTCAAAGATTAGGCATCAGGTGCATCAGACTTTGGGTACCAGGCTAGAGTTCAGTATAGCTTTTCATCCACAGACAGATGGACAGACCGAGAATCAATCAAATTCTGGAAGACATGTTGAGAGCCTGTGCGCTAGATTATGGATCTAGTTGGGATGATAATTTGCCCTACGCGGAGTTCTCATACAACAATAGCTACCAGGCCAGTTTGAAGATGGCACCGTTCGAAGCCCTATATGGAAGAAGATGCCGAACACCATTGATGTGGGATGAAGTTAGAGACCGCCAGTTGTTTGGAACAGATTTGATTAAAGATTCTGAAGAGAAGGTTAAGCTGATTCGAGACAGACTGAAGGTAGCTCGGTCCCGACAGAAGAGTTACGCGGACTCGAAATGCAAGGAGGTAGCCTATGAAATCGGAGACAGAGCATATCTGCGAGTGTCACCTCTGCGAGGAGTTAAACGTTTTGGAGTTAAGGGAAAGTTAGCCCCGAGATTTGTGGGACCGTACCGTGTTTTGGAACGCATGGGAGAGGTTGCCTACAAGTTGGAGCTACCCGCAGGACTATCAGGAGTTCATGATGTGTTTCATGTTTCCAAGTTGAAGAAGTGCCATGCAGAGATGGCAGATATTCCTCTGAGAGATACAGTGCCCCTGGAAGCAATTCAGTTGGATAGTGATTTGACATATGAGGAGAAACCTGTCAAAATTCTCGAGTTTGCCAGCCGAGTTACTCGCAGCAAGGTTATCAAGTTTTGCAAAGTTCAATGGAGCCACCATACCGAGGAGGAAGCCACCTGGGAAAGAGAGGATGATCTACGCAAGGACCTCCCACACCTATTTTCTAGACAACCCGAATCTCAAGGGCGAGATTCATCTTAAGGGGGTAGGTTTGTATCATCCCAAATTTCCAATTTGGAATGTTATACATAGGTCATTCATGCATATCATATTTTATTGCATTTCGTGTGGCGATCCTGGAAATTCTAAGCAACTCAAGGACCCACGGAGAGAGTTGGGGATTTCACCATTTTTATATTTGAATTTTGTCAAATATCAAAACCAGGATCATTTTGGTTTTAATAATTTTTCTCTCCGAAAATATTTCATATTAAAAATATATGAGAGGAGATAATATGAATTCTCCAAAATAAATGAAATATTGTAGGAAAAATACTAAAATCAAATAATGAGTTTTATTTGGATTTTATCGCTATTTTATTTGAATTAGGAAAAATATGTGTTTTTCAAAATTTCATTAGAGGCCCAACTAAATGTTCACTTTGTCCGAAATATTTTTAGAGCACCGTGAAAATTTATTTTGAGATTTTTGGAGCCCGTTTAGTATTTCTTTCGTTAGTTTTTCTGCGCCAGGATTTTGTAAAATAAAAAAAAGGTAACCGACTCACCGGGCCGTGTCCAGCTAAGACACTTGGCCCGGCCGGCTTTAAAAGTCGAGGCCCGTGACCCCGACAGCCCAAGCCGCGCCGCTGCCCCGCCGAACCCTAGCGTCGGAGCCGCACCGCCGCCCATCGCTCGCCGCCGCCAGCGCCGCGCGCCGCCGCCCGCCTACCGTCGCGGCCGCCCGCCTTCCGCGCCGCCGTCCCGTGCCGCCGACCAGCCGATGCCGCCGTTCGTCGGTTTTCTCAGAAAAACCGTTTGGTTTTTTCTAGATCTCGTTTATATATATATATATATCGGTTCGTCCGGTTTTCTGTGGTTTATTTATTTAGCGGACGTTCATCCGTACATTCGTTTTAACGAACGCTGTTCGTCCGTTAGCCACAGACAACGAACGTTCGTTCGTTAGCCTGTTCGTCAGTTTTTCTTTTTCCAGGGTTTTTCGCGATTATTTATTATCGCGATTTCTGCCCTGATCTTCGTTTTAGTTTATCTTTTCGCTCGTTTATCCAAATCAGGTGAAACAAGCGCCTAGATCTTCGTCTCGAAGCCCTCTTTCTGTTTAACCAACTTGAGCAAGATTTTGACACAGTAAAATTTTACTTTAGTCCAAATTAGTAATCGGATTTTGTTTCTTTCACAGTTTGAGTTTCTTTGCTTCGTTTGATTTAATTATTTTTGCAAACCGGAGTTCTTCAGTTGAACTTTCTGGTTAGATCTTCTTATTTGAGTTTTACCCGTGTATCTTTGCTTGATTGCTTATGTATGCTATTGTTTGTTTGCGATAGAACACCCGAAGTGTGAAGCGTGCTACTACGAGTCACTAGGTTTTGCTAATCATCAGCAAGGCAAGTAACACATTGATCATACTCTTTCATACCCAGTTTTTATGCATTAGTTACTATCCTCAAACACTACATGATTAGGATGTGATTAACATGTGGGTATTGGGAAGTAGTTGATGAGGTAGAACCTATTACCTGTTTCATTATCAAACCCTTGGGAGTTACTTCTACGTTATGCTTATAACGCTATGCTATGCTAGTAGACATGGATTGGGTTTGAGTGTATCCATGATAGATATGAGTTTCTTAATTAATGGTTCAATTCTAAGGTGGCAACTTTAAGCAACTTTAATACACATCTGGGTGGATTGTTGGTTTTCGACATCTGGGGTTATACCAGTGTTGTCCTAGGAGATCCCGGGGTTATACCATGTGATCCTCCTATGGTCCGCCACCCAGGCTCAAAGGGATCATAAGATTTTTCATGCTAGAAACTTCTGTGTGCAGCCACAAGCTATTATGGACTCTAGCATAGTGGAGTAAGTTGCATGACCTCTTCCAGTGGTAGGCTAGCAGATGTAGGGGATGTAGGTTGGTACTGTCTACCCGGGGTTAGAGTTAATGCTTCTGAAAAACTGTGTCTCGGTCATCCGTTTCTCAAACACCATGTAGTGCCAGAAATCCAACGAAGGAGATCGAGTCTTGTGGTAAAAAGTGCACAAATCTCTCCAGAGTGTACAAACTAATCATGGTTAGCCGTGTCCCCGGTTATGGACAACTTGAGTATCTGGTTCTTGGATTATCATATGTATCTCATCACTCTAAATTAATCTGTTGGGTTGATTATTACTTTTAATTGGGATTGAGGTGGGGGTACCATTCTCAATGTTTCAACTACCATGATAGTTAAATAAAATATATTCCTTTGTTATAGGGAAAAATTGTCTTTTCGCAAAAACATTATAACCATAGAGCCTCCACCAGCCAAATATGCATGTAGTGATAGCATTTATCTGTTCGTTGCTCTATTGTGTTATATTGCCAGCATATTCCATGTGCTGACCCATTTTCGGGCTGCAACATATCATGTTGCAAACTTTTTAGACGAGGAGTAAGATGTCGTAGGTTGTTTGTCATGCACACAGCTATGTCATTGGAGTTGATGGACTCACTTTACCTTCCAAGGCTTCCGCTGTTATCGTTTTTAGATGGCCTTAAGCCATATTTATGGTAATAACTTCTCTTTTGAGACATTCGATGTAATAAGTGTGTGATTGCTACTCTGTTATAAATCATTCGAGTACTATGTGTGTGTCAGCATTACCGATCCAGGGATGACACTGAACACAGAGACTTGAGCGTCTGAGGTCGGGTCTCTACACAAATGAAGGGCCTGCCATGGATAAGAGCGATGAACACTGGAGCAAGACCAAGCATGGAGATGATGGCATGCGCAAGGGGATCAAGAACGGAGTTACAAGTGATGATTTCAGGACTTTGAAGCCACCATAAGGAGTGCATGAAGTCTTGGACGAAATATACAAGATGCCACTTCATAAATTTCATCTAGAGGCTATTCTAGGTGCTGCGTCACCTTATTATTGGGCCAGTCCCATGTATTTTCAAAATACTTAAGTATAGGCTGTTTTTAGAGTCCGTATGTGTGGGGAAACAAGAGTTAGGGTTGGTTTCGGACCCCTCCTCTAAGGGTCACGAAATTCCCCCCTCTTCCTCCATATATACAGCCCTTAGGGTGTCATTTAGACTTTGGGTTTTGTTTAGATTAAAGTTCGCCATAGCTGCAACTTCGCGTACTTCGTTTGTGTTCAACGACTAGATAAAGGCGTCACAGAAACCCACCTTGATCAATGAAGCTTTCCTCTTATATTCGCAATATCCAGATTGCAATCTTAGTTTCTTTCTTGTTCTTCATCTGCATGTAGGAAACAGACCTTCGTGGTTAGGTTGATCGTGCTCCGGTGTGGTCAATAACCTCTCAGAGTTGGTTTAGCGATTGCTAAGGCGCGACGTCCTAGCACGTTCGTAGTCGGATTGTCAAAATCGACTTCCTCCAAAACGATAGCCACCATCTCATCGAAAAACAAGACACCTTTGTCTCTATCAAGTGGTATCAGATTTCCAGGTTGCTCGGTGAGATTTTACAGTTTTTCATAGTTTAGATCGAGTCTGTTCTTCATACCTACAGTCCATGAAAAAGCCAACAAAAAAATTTAGGGTTAGTTCATCATATCGAAACCAATCTGAGCCTTTGCGTAATCTTTTTAGGGTTTTGCATTGTCGAATTTGCGGTTGCATCGTCGTGTCTAGTTGCTGGTCTTAGTGTCTAGTCCTTTAGAGTTTCGAGTTCTGTTCACAAGTTGGCACGCCGTCGCTGCATCATCATCATCACCACTGCCATATACCACCATCATCATCACCGTTGCCATATGCCACCATCATAGTCACCGCTGGCATATACCACCATCGTCATCACCGCTACCATATACCACCATCGTCATCACCGCTGCTATATACCACATATCCACCGCCATCACGGTAATCCGAGTCCACCTCCATCATCGATTCGCCACCAGTTTGAGTTCCACCGCCTTACGTATATCTGCCACCAGTCCGAGTTTCCACCAGATTCATCTCCGCCACCAGTCCTAGTCCGAGTCCAGTATTTATTGCTTTGTTTTGGATTTCTAGATCACGCCATACTTCGAGTCGTGACATAGTAGGACTCCCCAACTTTTGTGCTACCCGCAGTAGAAAAATAGTTCCAAACTCAAAAAAAAACTAAGTCTGGAAAATTTTGGCTAGGCAATTTTTAGACCATTTGTAGAATTTTTCAAAATAAAATTGTTGCGGAGCAAAAAAAAGAGGAAAAGGGTGAAAAAAAGTGAAAAAAAGAAAAAAAATCATAGTGTGCTCCTCCCTTGTTTACGTGCAGCGTCGTGATTTTGTTAGTGTTCTAGGCTCGCGTCTCTAGCATGGTCTAGCCTAGGACCAGCACAGTACCATCGGTGAGCATTTATTCAACTTTGCATCTCTGAATTGATTATTGCCGACCCTTTTTTCTACCATATTATAAGCCTTCCCAGCTCCACATACATCTACGTCGTGCGTTTGACTCTTCCTGGTAATCGCTCTATCCAAGCTTTGAGAGTTTTGACTACAACAGTTGCCGATCACCGCCTGCTGCTAGGTAAGAACTGGTAAGAATTTGAGATTTGCTTGACGGATTTGTGACACCCCACCACCGCCATTTTCTATTAGTGTGTAGGATCATATTCTTGTGTGTTTCTATTACTGCTAACCATGGCAGGATCACAAGCCGACGAGACTGACTGGGAGAACATGACGAATAAGGAGTTGCATGATAAATTTCAGCAAATGATGAGTGGACGGGTGCAAGATGTGCTAAACAGATTTGAAGAGGCCATGTAGAAGATAGATGGAATGAAGAAGACGTTCGAAACAAAGCTCGATAACAAGTTTAATGAATTGCTCGTGCGTCTTCCACCACCACCACCGGCTGCACCTAATGCACCTCTACAACAACGACGACGACGATGACTACCTCCACATCGCGAAACAGCCCTCCGCCGAGCGAGCCATGTCCCTCTTGCGCCTGGCCAAACTGTTGGTGCTGCTGTTGATACTTCTATGGCTCCTGCTGCTGATGACGAGAAGGATGATTATGTGGAAGATTACGAGGATGAGGTTGATCAAAATCAGAACTACGTGCAACCACCAACACCACAACCACCAGGTCGTCCACATGCAAATAATCACAATGGTAGGGATCCCCTCAGGTATGAGATCATGACCATCTCCCTGAACTAAAATTGAATATTCCACCATTTGAGGGTAGATATGTTCCTGATATATATCTTACTTGAGAGTTAGAAAGTGAACAACATTTTACATGTTTACAATATCCCGAGGAGAGACGTGTTCATGTTGTTGTTTGTGCTTTCACTAGTTTTGCATGTGTCTGGTGGTTTGAACATCGATATTTATGTCTCGACCATTTCAAGACTCCTCGTCATGTCCGTGATCATATCTGGGACTCCGAACTACCTTCTGTGCATAACACATAAACTCATAATATTGGTCGTCACCGAACGTTAAGCGTGCGGACCCTACGGGTTCGAGAACTATGTAGACATGACCGAGACTCATCTCCAGTCAATAACCAATAGCGGAACCTGGATGCTCACATTGGTTCCTACATATTCTACAAATATCTTCATCGGTCAAACCGCATAACAACATATGTTGTTCCCTTTGTCACCGCTATGTTACTTGCCCGAGATTCGGTCGTCGGTATCTCAATACCTAGTTCAATCTCGTTACCGGAAAGTTTCTTTACTTGTTTCGTAATGCAACATCCCGTAACTAACTCATTACTCATATTGCTTGCAAGGCTTATAGTGATGTGCATTACCGAGAGGGCCCAGAGATACCTCTCCGATACACAGAGTGACAAATCCTAATCTCGATCTATGCCAACTCAACAAACACCATCGGAGACACCTGTACAGCATCTTTATAGTCACCCAGTTATGTTGTGATGTTTGATAGCACACTAAGTGTTCCTCCGGTATTTGGGAGTTGCATAATGTCATAATCATACGAACATGTATAAGTTATGGAGAAAGCAATAGCAGTAAACTAAACGATCAAAGTGCTAAGCTAACGGATGGGTCAACTCAATCACATCATTCTCTAATGATGTGATCCGTTCATCAAATGACAACTCTTGTCCATGGCTAGGAAACTTAACCATCTTTGATTAATGAGCTAGTCAAGTAGAGGCATACTGGTGACACTCGTTTTGTCTATGTATTCACACATGTACTAAGTTTCCGGTTAATACAATTCTAGCATGAATAATAAACACTTATCATGATATGTAAGGAAATATAAATAACAACTTTATTATTGCCTCTAGGCTAATCTAGATTACATAGTAATGATTCTAACAACCATGGAGTCCTGGTGCTAATCATGTTTTGCTCGTGAGAGAGGCTTAGTCAACGGGTCTACAACATTCAGATCCGTATGTATCTTGCAAATCTCTATGTCTCCCTCCTTGACTTGATCGTGGATGGAATTGAAGCGTCTTTTGATGTTCTTGGTTCTCTTTTGAAATCTGGATTCCTTTGCCAAGGCAATTGCACCAGTGTTCTCACAGAAGATTTTCATTGGACCTGATGCACTAGGTATGACACCTAGATCGGATATGAACTCCTTCATCCAGACTCCTTCATTTGCTGCTTCCAAAGCAACTATGTACTACGCTTCACATGTAGATCCCGCCACGACGCTCTTCTTGGAACTGCACCAACTAACAGCTCCACCATTCAATAAAAATATGTATCATGTTTGTCACTTAGATTCATCCGGATCAGTGTCAAAGTTTTGCATCGACGTAACCATTTACGATGAGGTCTTTGTCACCTCCATAAACGAGAAACATATCCTTAGTCCTTTTCAGGTATTTCAGGATGTTCTTGACCGCTGTCCAGTGATCCACTCCTGGATTACTTTGGAACCTCCCTGCTAAACTAATAGCAAGGCACACATCAGGTTTGGTACACAACATTGCATACATGATAGAACCTATGGCTGAAGCATAGGGAATGACTTTCATTTTCTCTCTATCTTCTGGAGTGGTCGGCCATTGAGTCTGACTCAACTTCACATCTTGTAACACAGGCAAGAACCCTTTCTTTGCTTGATCCATTTTGAACTTCTTCAAAACTTTATCAAGGTATGTGCTTTGTGAAATTCCAATTAAGTATCTTGATCTATCTCTATAGATCTTGATGCCTAATATATAAGCAGCTTCACCGAGGTCTTTCATTGAAAAATTCATATTCAAGTATCCTTTTATGCTATTCAGAAATTCAATATCATTTCCGATCAGCAATATGTCATCCACATATAATATCAGAAATTCTACAGAGCTCCCACTCACTTTCTTGTAAATACAGGCTTCTCCAAAAGTCTGTATAAAACCATATGCTTTGATCACACTATCAAAGCATATATTCCAACTCCGAGAGACTTGCACCAGTCCATAAATGGATCGCTAGAGCTTGCACACTTTGTTAGTACCTTTTGGATCGACAAAACCTTCTGGTTGCATCATATACAACTCTTCTTTAAGATATCCATTAAGGAATGCAGTTTTGACATCCATTTGCCAAATTTCATAATCATAAAATGCGGCAATTGCTAATATGATTCGGGCGGACTTAAGCATCACTACGGGTAAGAAGGTCTCATCATAGTCAACTCCTTGAATTTGTCGAAAACCGTTTGCAACAATTCGAGCTTTGTAGACAGTAACATTACCATCAGCGTCAATCTTCTTGAAGATCCATTTATTCTCTATGGCTTGTCGATCATTGGGCAAGTCAACCAAAGTCCATACTTTGTTCTCATACATGGATCCCATCTAAGATTTCATGGCCTCAAGCCATTTTGCAGAATCTGGGCTCATCATCACTTCCTCATAGTTCATAGGTTCGTCATGGTCAAGTAACATGACCTCCAGAACAGGATTACCGTACCACTCTGGTGCGGATCTTACTCTGGTTGACCTACGAGGTTCGGTAGTAACTTGATCAGAAGTTTCATGATCATCATCATTAGCTTCCTCACTTACTGGTGTAGGAATCACTAGAACTAATTTCTGTGATGAACTACTTTCCAATAAGGGAGCAGGTATAGTTACCTCATCAAGTTCTACTTTCCTCCCACTCACTTATTTCGAGAGAAACTCCTTCTCTAGAAAGGATCCATTCTTAGCAATGAATATCTTGCCTTCGGATCTATGGTAGAAGGTGTACCCAACAGTCTCCTTTGGGTATCCTATGAAGACATATTTCTCCGATTTGGGTTTGAGCTTATCAGGTTGAAGCTTTTTCACATAAGCATCGCAGCCCCAAACTTTAAGAAACGACAACTTGGGTTTCTTTCCAAACCGCAGTTCATAAGGTGCCGTCTCAACAGATTTCGATGGTGCCCTATTTAACGTAAATGCAGCCGTCTCTAAAGCATAACCCCAAAACAATAGCGGTAAATCAGTAAGAGACATCATAGATCGCACCATATCTAATAAAGTGCGGTTACGACGTTCGGACACACAATTACGTTCTGGTGTTCCAGGTGGCGTGAGTTGCGAAACTATTCTGCATTGTTTCAAATGAAGACCAAACTCATAACTCAAATATTCACCTCCATGATCAGATCGTAGAAACTTAATTTTCTTGTTACGATGATTTTCCACTTCACACTGAAATTCTTTGAACTTTTCAAATGTTTCAGACTTATGTTTCATCAAGTATATATACCCATATCTGCTCAAATCATTTGTGAAGGTAAGAAAATAATGATACCCGCCGCGAGCATCAACACTCATCGGACCACATACATCAGTATGTATTATTTCCAACAAGTCTGTTGCTCGCTCCATTGTTCCAGAGAATGGAGTCTTAGTCATCTTTCCCATGAGGCATGGTTCGCAAGCATCAAGTGATTCATAATCAAGTGATTCCAAAAGCCCACATCATGGAGTTTCTTCATGCGCTTTACACCAATATGACCTAAACGGCAGTGCCACAAATAAGTTGCACTATCATTATTAAACTTATATCTTTTGGCTTCAATACTATGAACATGTGTATCACTACAATCAAGATTTAGTAAAAATAGACCACTCATCAAGGGTGCATGACCATAAAAGATATTACTCATATAAATAGAACAACCATTATTCTCTGATTTAAATGAATAACTATCTCACATTAAAAAGATCCAGATATAATGTTCATGCTCAACGCTGGCACCAAATAACAATTATTTAGGTCCAAAACTAATCCCGAAGGTAGATGTAGAGGTAGCGTGCCGACGGCGATCACATCGACTTGGGAACCATTTCCAACGCGCATCGTCACCTCATCCTTAGCCAATCTTCGCTTAATCCGTAGCCCCTGTTTCGAGTTGCAAATATTAGCAACAGAACCAGTATCAAGTACCCAGGCGCTACTGCGAGCATCAGTAAGGTACACATCAATAACATGTATATCAAATATACCTTTCATTTTGCCATCATTCTTCTCCGCCAAATACTTGGGGCAGTTCCGCTTCCAGTGACCAGTCCCTTTGCAGTAGAAGCACTCAGTCTCAGGCTTAGGTCCAGACTTGGGTTTCTTCACTTGAGCAGCAACTTTCTTGCCATTCTTCTTGAAGTTCCCCTTCTTCCCTTTACCCTTTTTTCTTGAAACAGATGGTCTTGTTGACCATCAACACTTGATGCTCCTTCTTGATTTCTACCTCCGCAGCCTTTAGCATTGCAAAGAGCTCGGGAATCATCTTATACAACCCTTGCATATTATAGTTCATCATGAAGCTCTTGTATCTTGGTGGCAGTGATTGAAGAACTCTGTCAATGACACTATCATCAGGAAGATTAACTCCTGGCTGAGTCAAGTGGTTGTGGTACCCAGACATTCTGAGTATATGTTCACTGACAGAACTATTCTGCTCCATTTTGCAGTTGTAGAACTTATTGGAGGCTTCATATCTCTCAATTCGGGCATTTGCTTGAAATAATAACTTCAACTCCAGGAACATCTCTAATGCTCCATGATGTTCAAAACGTCGTTGAAGTCCCGGCTCTAAGCCGTAAAGCATGGCACACTGAACTATCGAGTAGTCATCAGCTTTGCTCTGCCATATGTTTATAACATCTAGTGTTGCTCTGATACGTCTCCAACATATCTATAATTTTTGATTGTTCCATGCTATTATATATTCTGTTTTGGATGTTTAATGGGCTTATTTATACACTATTATATTATTTTTGGGACTAACCTATTAATCGGAGGCCCAGCCCAAATTGTTGTTTTTGCCTATTTCAGTGTTTTGTAGAAAAAGAATATCAAATGGAGTCCACACGGAATGAAACCTTCGAGAGCGTTATTTTTAGAACAAACGTGATCCAGAGGACTTGGAGTGGACGTCAAGCAATCAACTAGGAGGCCACGAGGCAAGGGGCGCGCCCTCCACCCTCGTGGGCCCCTCATGGATCCACTGACCTACTTCTTCCTCCTATATATACCTACGTACCCTGAAAACATCGAGGAGCACCATGAAACACTATTTCCACTGCCGCAACCTTTTGTACCTAAGAGATCCCATCTTGGGGCCTTTTCCGGAGCTCCGCCAAAGGGAGCACTGATCAGAGAGGGCCTCTACATCAACTCCATGGCCCCTCCGATGATGTGTGAGTAGTTTACTTCAGACCTTCGGGTCCATAGTTATTAGCTAGATGGCTTCTTCTCTCTCTTTGGATCTCAATACAAAGTTCTCCTCGATTCTCTTGGAGATCTATTCGATGTAATCTTCTCTTGCGGTGTGTTTGTCGAGATCCGATGAATTGTGGGTTTATGATCAAGTTTATCTATGAACAATATTTGAATCTTCTCTAAATTCTTTTATGTATGATTGGTTATATTTGCAAGTCTCTTCGAATTATCAGTTTGGTTTGGCCTACTAGATTGATCTTTATTGCAATGGGAGAAGTGCTTAGCTTTGGATTCAATCTTGTGGTGCTCGATCCGAGTGACAGAAAGGGAAACAACACGTATTGTATTGTTGCCATCGAGGATAAAAAGATGGGGTTTATATCATATTGCATGAGTTTATCCCTCTACATCATGTCATCTTGCTTAAGATGTTAGTTTGTTCTTATGAACTTAATAATCTAGATGCATGCTGGATAGCGGTCGATGTGTAGAGTAATAGTAGTAGATGCAGGCAGGAGTCAGTCTTCTTGTCACGGACATGATGCCTATATACATGATCATGCCTAGATATTCTCATAATTATTCGCTTTTCTATCAATTGCTTGACAGTAATTTGTTCACCCACCGTAATACTTACGCTATCTTGAGAGAAGCCACTAGTGAAACCTATGGCCCCCGGGTCTATTCTCCATCATACAAGTTTCCAATTTATTTTATTTTGCAATCTTTACTTTCAATCTATATCATAAAAATACCAAAAAATTATCTTATTATTATTATCTCTATCAGATCTCACTCTTGCAAGTGGCCGAGAAGGGATTGACAACCCCTTTATCGTGTTGGTTGCGAGGTTCTTATTTGTTTGTGTAGGTATGAGGTGACTTGCGCGTGGTCTCCTACTGGATTGATACCTTGGTTCTCAAAAACTGAGGGAAATAATTACGCTGCTTTGCTGCATCACCCTTTCCTCTTCAAGGGAAAACCAACGCAATGCTCAAGAGGTAGAAAGAAGGATTTCTGGCACCGTTCCGGGGAGATCTACGCCAAGTCAAGACATACCAAGTACCCATCACAACTCTTACCCTTCGCATTACATTATTTGCCATTTGCCTCTCGTTTTCCTCTCCCCCACTTCACCCTTGCCGTTTTATTCGCCCTCTTTTCCTTTCGCCCTCTCTTTCCATTCGCTTTTTCTTCGCTTGTTTGCTTGTGTGTTGGATTGATTTCTTGTCATGATGGCTCAAGATAATACTAAATTGTGTGACTTTGCCAATACCAACAATAATGATTTTATTAGCACTCCGATTGCTCCTCTCTTACCGATGCTGGATCTTGTGAAATTAATACTGCTTTGCTGAATCTTGTCATGAAAGATCTGTTTTCTGGCCTTCCTAGTGAAGATGCCACTACCCATCTAAACAACTTTGTTGATTTGTGTGACATGCAAAAGAATAAAGATGTGGATAATGATATTGTTAAACTTAAGCTATTTCCATTTTCACTTAGAGATCGTGCTAAAGCTTGGTTTTCGTCTTTTCCTAAAAATAGTATTGATTCATGGAATAAGTGCAAAGATGATTTTATCTTTAAGTAGTTTCCTCCCGCTAAGATCATCTCTCTTAGAAACGATATTAAGAATTTTAAGCAACTTGATCATGAGCATGTTGCACAATCTTGGGAGAGGATGAAATTAATGATACGTAATTGCCCTACACATGGTTTGAATTTATGGATGATTATACGAAATTTTTATGTCGGTTGAATTTTGCTTCTAGAAATCTTTTAGATTTGGCCGCGGGAGGCACTTTTATGGAAATCACTTTAGGAGAAGCTACCAAACTCCTAGATAATATTATGGTTAATTATTCTCAATGGCACACTGAAAGATCTACTAGTAAAAAGGTGCATGCAATTGAAGAGATTAATGTTTTGAGTGGAAAGATGGATGAACTTATGAAATTGTTTGCTAATAAGAGTGCTCCTACTGATCCTAATGATATGCCTTTGTCTACTTTTATTGAGAATAATAATGAATCTACGGATGTGAATTTTGTTGGTAGGAACAATTTTGGTAACAACGCGTATAAAGGTAATTTTAATTCTAGGTCGTTTCCTAGTAATTCCTCTAATAATTATGGTAATTCCTACAACAATTCTTATGGAAATTATAATAATATGCCCTCTTGTCACACCCTGATTTTCATGCCACAACACTTAAGCTAATAAATCATGATAAAATGTGGTTTGACAAAAACTTTTGAGTGTTTTGGACCTTGCCTTGTTTGGATTTTGTCTGTTGTTTGCAAGTGCTCTAAAAATCAAATAAATCCTCCAACTCCTATACTTCATCTCCTTGCTCCAAACTCTTGAACCAATGATCATGCCATGTGTATAGAGCAATATAGTATTTTCTTACAAAAATAATTTGGCCAAAAAGAATTTTCAAAAATTAGTTTTCCAAAAACCCCTGAATTAAGATTTGTACTGCAAGTACTTAATTCTGGGCAGTAAAAAAATTTCCAAAAATATGTTTGACTCCTATTAGATATAGGATACCCAGAAACCACAAAAATATAATTTTAAAAGTTATTTTCCTATTTGATTTAAAGGCTTTTTCTTAAGGCCAGAAATGGTCTTTAATAGGTTAAAATTATTTTAAAGATTTAAAAAAAATTGAGAAAAATTAGGGAGACTCAATGGACATATATTTTCCATATATATGAGTTTCAACACATGGTCATGATCAAAATATTGGACAAAACCTCCCAAAACCATTTCTGCTCATTTCAAGGATTTGAAATATTTCTACAGGAAATATTTTCATAAAAATCCAAGAAAATTCTAACATGTCACATATGACATTTTTGATGATATTGCCAAGTACCATGTCATGGAGAATAGTATAACCCCATGAAACCCTCTCAAAGCCACTTCTGTCCTTTTTCAAGTTTGAACATTTTTGCATTGTCAAACATGTCCAAATGCTCTCAAACTTGGTGCACATGCTCAAATGGTGTAATAATGCATCTAGACCAAATGGAACAAGTTGGAGAGAATGTTATCTTGATCAAAGTACCCCAAAACCCTTTCTGTCCAGAACCAAATTTGAACAACTCTACATTGCCAAGTGTGTCCTTTTGATCTGAATTTTTGTGGACATGTTCAAATCCTCAAATGATGACACTACACGAAGTGGTGCATCAAGGAGAATAGATTTGCATGACTAAATCTTGGTAAAGCCATTTCTGCTGATTTCTAGGGTTTACAAAAGTTGCATTGGCAACTTTCTCAAAATGGACTCAAACTTGGTGGTCAACCACAATTATGTGTGACACTTGATCCTGTTAATTCTCATGTCAAGTGGAGTTAATTTGCTTGCCCAAATTTGCATCAAACACCTTCTGTCACTTTTCAAAAATCACCATTTTGACCACTTACACTATTCTCCTTGAGCTCAACTTTTTACCACATCTCCTCCTAGTCTTCTCCTATCTCCAGTAACTCTTCCGTGGCCTCAGCTCAATGATTGAGGGGTGAAACACCGCCATTTACCCTTCTGGACAGCAGCATTCTTCTCCTTCCTCACCTCCCTCCTCATTCCAGTGGCCCTCCATGGCACCCAATGCTTCCTCCCCTTTCTTTACTCCCTCCTAGAGCTACCAGACATTAGTGGCCGCGCCCACAAGGCATATAAAATGCCATGGAATGCCATTTGGGCGCTCTAGAGCGCGCTACAGTGCACTCCCGCACTGTAGCCGCCCCCTGCCAAGCACCTCCGGCCACCTCGGGCCTCCCCAGCGCGCCCGACGATGCTCCTCGACGTCCTCAACACAACAGCCGGTCGGCCCCCTCCTCCTGCCCCTGCTCGCACGCGCGCCAGCCGCCCGAGTGCACCAGTGAGCAAGCTCACACGCGCGGTGCCCCTGGCCCCCCTGCTCTCTCTCTCTCTTCTCTCCCCTAGCTCTGGACCGAATCCAGGAACGCCCCAGACACACCGCGACGAGCTCCTGTGACCCGTGGTGATGGCAACGAGCTCGCCGGCGCACGAGTCCTTGGTGGACCGTCGCCCACCTATTTAAGGGCCTCCCCGAGCCCTCCTCTCCTCACCACTCGCCCTCTCTCCCTCCCAAAGACCCACGGGACGAAGCCAAACCTCTCCCCGAGCCCTCCATCACTCCCCATGGCCGGAGCCGAGCCGCCGGACTCCGCATAAATTCGTGCCCACCTCTCCTCCTCCTTCCCTCTGGACCGCACTAGAGCACCACCACCATCACCGCGAGCCCCTCCCGTGCTTCTCCCTCTCCTCCCCGTAGCTGTTCCATGGAGTTCCATCACCACCGCCAGCTTCGCCCGCCACGGCCGATGGTGCGCTCGCATCCGACCACCCCTGCGGACATGGCGCACCTCGGTGGATTCGTCTCGGCCTCCTGAACCCGCCGGTGTGCTGGGCATCGCCGGGGATGGCCGGTGACGCTGGGGAGAACGCCGACACCCACTCGGCCTCGCCTCTCCTGCCTCTGCTCTGTTCGAGCAGGAGGTAGGAGACGTCCTGAGCACCGAGCCCCGCTCGTCAGCGACCCGGTGGGTGGGCCCTGCCCGTTTAAGTGGAGACGGGCCGGGAGCAAACCCGCTTCACGCGCGGCGAAGGCGTACTCCGCCCGGGGCGCCTTCGACGTTGCCCCTGCCACCCGCGCAGCTGAGCCGCTAGGCCGGCCCGCTGCCTATCCCTCGCCCAGTGCGCAGGATAAGGGTAAAACCCTTCCCCTTTCCTTTTTCTTTTTCTATAAACTTGTAAAATCCACAAATAATTCAAATGATATCCAAATTTGATGATTCAAATTTCTAGGGGATCCACAAATCATGATCTATCACATGGTGCTATTCGCACATTTTTCCAAAAACTTTCTCCTTAGAAATATTTATCAAAATCCTATTTTTCCATTTCTGTGATAAACTTTAGAAAATCACAGAGAGCCCATTTTTTATCCAAATTCCATGATTCAAAATCCTAGATGTCTATAAGTTCAAAACTTAGTTTTTGAACATTTTTACTAATACTTTCTGTATCACCTCAAATAATGGTCTATTTCTTCATATATAGCCAACTTTGCAAATTCATAGAGAGATCATTTGAACTCCAAAACCAGTGAAACCAACTCCTAGATGCTTCTAAAATCATGCCTTGTTAAATGGGTATCCTTGCTCATTTTTCAAAATAATATTTCTGTACACCTCTTGCAAATCCATAAACCCCTTGATTCCATCATATCCAAATGTTTAGAAATATCCACTGACCCAATTCCAATGAAACCACTCTCGTTAATTTTCATATAACCAGAGATGTCCTAGAAAAGTCAAATTAATATTTTTAGAGCACTTTCATTTCCTGCCTTGTTGTGTTGCTTATTATGGTTGCTTTCGACGATAGTTGACGAAGTAGACGAAATGCTTGGAGTTGGACCAGAGATATTTGAAGACCTCGAAGACTTTGTTAAAACAGGTAAGCAGCCCTTTGACCATATTTATGAAACCCTTTTTATGCATGTCATATAGCACTTTATTAGTGTTGCATCGGAATCATGATGAGATGGTAACCACTTTGATGGGTTGCCTCTGTTACTTCCTCATTGATACTTGCATTGTGCATGACCCTACCTCCTTATGAGGGTTATGCCGGTGGGAGTAGATAGGATGCTAAGTAGTGCTACGCAAAAGGGATGGGAATATGCATGGTGATGGAGACAAAGTATTTTCAAAGGACTTTTCGAAAACCCCGTTAGGTGCCACTTATGCCCGAGGGAGATGATGAGTTGGGTAGCCACTTGATGACAAAGTGGTGTACCGAGGCAAGTGTGTGTGTTGTTTTCAAAACGGATTGGTTTAAGTTGCGACCGTTATTCCAACCTTACATGCACAACCACTCTATCCTTGTATGGGAAAGGGCATTATTGATTACCTAGGCCGATACTAGCTTGGAGCCCGCATTACTAGTGACGGGGGAGATTTGGTGCTCTCTCTCGGGACGGGGTCGTGCCAGGTAGGGCGGCCATGACTGTCTTCACAGGGCACCGGACACACCGTTGGTACCCCGTGCTTGTGGTATTTGATGAAAATGGGAGCGAGGCTCCACAATTTTAAGATGTGAAATGTTGGGCACGGGGGTTACTGCCAATCGAGTGGACTCTATGTTAGTGTCGTCTAGGGAAAGATAGTGATCGGGTGCTTACCCTGGGTACTTGAGGTACCGCGGGTCGTGGATGACACGGAAGTTCCCCGGATCTTGTGGGTAAAGTGTGCAACCTCTGCAGAGTGTAAAACTATTCGAATAGCCGTGTCCACGGTCAAGGATAGTTGGGTAACCGCTCTTGGGCTACATCCACTTGTTTACAAACCAGTGTGTGTGGGAAGAACTACTTGGGTCAAGTCAAAGGACTTGACATGGATGAGTTGGGTTGGAGCCCACTCCCTTTGTGTTGATATCTGTAACCTGTCCTCTTGGTTACTTGAATTCTCCTGATGCATGTCTTACGAGTTGTTGAACATGTCATTGCACTCAAAAACTAGCTTTTCGCAAAAAAAATTACCTATATCATGCATCGTTGTATCTTGAACCAAAACATGGGTTGCTTGCGAGTACATTCTAAGTACTCATTGGCTTGCCACTGGTTATTTTATTGGCCAGGCATGAAAGAGCATAATATGAAGAAGAGTACCTCGGTGACGAACATGCGAGCTAGGACGCTTCCCAGTCAGAATGCATGTAGGGTTAAGGCAGATGGCATGGGTCCAAGTTATCGACAGAGATTTCCGCTGCAACGTTATAATCAAGACTTGACCATAATGGTCCTACTTGTGTAATACGGTATGTATGGATGTAAGACTCTTTTTATTCAGCTTCTGTGTGTCCAGTGAGCATTGATCTCTGGGATCACTGTACATGTGCATTCGGTGATCACGACTTATGAGTCGGGGTCCCCACACCTCTGATTTTGAATCTAGTATTAAAGAATTTATTAGTTCGCAAAAGAGTTTCAATGCTTTCATTGAAGAAAAATTGCTTAAGATTGATGAATTGGCTAGGAACGTGGATAGAATTTCTCTTGATGTTGATTCTTTGAAACTTAGATCTATTCTACCTAAGCATGATATCAATGAGTCTCTCAAAGCCATGAAAATTTCCATTGATGAGTGCAAAGAAAGAGACACTAGGATGCGTGCTAAGAAAGATTGCTTTGTGAAGGCGTGTTCTTCTAGTTTTTATGAAAATAAAGATGAAGATCTAAAAGTAATTGATGTGTCCCCTATTAAATCCTTGTTTTGCAATATGAATCTTGATAATGATCGGACTGGATATGAGTCAACTTTAGTTAGAAGGCGTCCCAAAAATTCAGAGTTTTTAGATCTTGATGCAAAATTTGGTAAAAGTGGGATTGAAGAGGTTAAAACTTTTAATAGCAATGAACCCACTATCTTGGATTTCAAGGAATTTAATTATGATAATTGCTCTTTGATAGATTGTATTTCCTTGTTGCAATCCGTGCTAAATTCTCCTCATGCTTATAGTCAAAATAAAGCTTTTACTAAACATATCGTTGATGCTTTGATGCAATCTTATGAAGAAAAACTTGAGTTGGAAGTTTCTATCCCTAGAAAACTTTATGATGAATGGGAACCTACAATTAAAATTAGAATTAAAGATCATGAATGCTATGCTTTGTGTGATTTGGGTGCTAGTGTTTCCACGATCCCAAAAACTTTGTGTGATTTGCTAGGTTTCCGTGAATTTGATGATTGTTATTTAAACTTGCACCTTGCGGATTCCACTATTAAGACACCTATGGGAAGAATTAATGATGTTCTTATTATTGCAAATAGAAATTATGTGCCCGCAGATTTCATTGTTCTTGATATAGATTGCAATCCTTCATGTCCTATTATTCTTGGTAGACCTTTCCTTAGGACGATTGGTGGAATCATTGATATGAAGGAAGGGAATATTAGATTCCAATTTACATTAAATAAGGGCATGGAACACTTTCCTAGAAAGAAAATTAAATTACCATATGAATCTATTATGAGAGCCACTTATGGATTGCCTACCAAAGATGGCGATGGCTAGATCTATCTTCGCTTTTATGCCTAGCTAGAAGCGTTAAAAGATAGCGCTTGTTGGGAGGCAACCCAATTTTATTTTTGTTCCATGATTTTTGCTCCTGTTTAGTAATAAATAATTTATCTAGCCTCCGTTTTGGTTGTGTTTTTGTGTTTAATTAGTGTTTGTGCCAAGTAGAACCGTTGGGAAGACTTGGGGAAAGTCTTTTTGATATTGCTGTAAAAAACAGAAACTTTAGCACTCACGAGAATTGCTGCCATTTTTTATTGGAGATTGATATTTAGTTAATTATTTTTTAAGATGATTAATAGATAAATAAATCACGTCTAGAAATTTATTTTAGAATTTTTGGGGTTCCAGAAGTTTACGTTAGTTACAGATTACTACAGACTGTTCTGTTTTTGACAGATTTTGTTTGTCGTGTGTTGTTTGCTTATTTTGATGAATCTATGGCTAGTAATGAAGTTTATAAACCATAGAGAAGTTTGAATACAGTAGGTTTAACACCAATATAAATAAAAAAATGAGTTCATTACAGTACCTTGAAGTGGTGTTTTGTTTTATTTCGCTAACGGAGCTCACGAGATTTTCTTGTTAAGTTTTGTGTTGTGAAGTTTTGAAGTTTTGGGTAAAGATTTGATGGATTATGGAACAAGGAGTGGAAAGAGCCTAATATTGGGGATTCCCAAGGCACCCCAAGGTAAAATCCAAGTACACCAAAAAGCCTAAGCTTGGGGATGCCCCGGAAGGCATCCCCTCTTTTGTCTCTGTTCATTGGTAACTTTACTTGGAGCTATATTTTTATTCGCCACATGATATGTGTTTTGCTTGGAGTGTCTTGTATGATTTGAGTCTTTGCTTTTTAGTTTACCACAATCATCCTTGCTGTACACACCTTTTGAGAGAGACACACATGAATTGGAATTTGTTAGAATACTCTATATGCTTCACTTATATCTTTTGAGATATATAGTTTTTGCTCTAGTGCTTCAGTTATATCGTTTAGAGCACGGTGGTGATTTCATTTTATAGAAATAATTGATCTATCATGCTTCACTTATATTATTTTGAGAGTCCTTTAGAACAGAATGGTAATTTTCTTTTAGGAATAAAAAAACTTTCATATAAGTGCATTGAATACTAAGAGAAGTTTCATACTTGATGATTGTTTTGAGATATGGAGATAGTGATATTAAAGTTGTGCTAGTTGAGTAGTTGCGAATTTGAGAAATACTTGTGTTGAAGTTTGCAAGTCACGTAGCATGCATGTATGGTAAATGTTGTGTAACAAATTTGAAACATGAGGTGTTATTTGATTGTCTTCCTTATGAGTGGCGGTCGGGGACGAGTGATGGTCTTTTCCTACCAATCTATCCCCCTAGGAGCATGCGCGTAATACTTAGTTTTTGATGACTTGTAGATTTTTGCAATAAGTATGTGAGTTCTTTATGACTAGTGTTGAGTCCATGGATTATACGCACTCTCACCCTTCCATCATTGCTAGCCTCTTCGGTACCGTGCATTGCCCTTTCTCACCTTGAGAGTTTGTGCAAACTTCGCCGGTGCATCCAAACCCCGTGATACGATACGCTCTATCACACATAAACCTCCTTATATCTTCCTCAAAACAGCCACCATACCTACCTATTATGGCATTTCCATAGCCATTCCGAGATATATTTCCATGCAACTTTACACCATTCCGTATATTATGACACGCATCATCATTGTCATATTGCCTTGCATGATCATGTAGTTGACATCGTATTTGTGGCAAAGCCACCGTTTATAATTCTTTCATACATGTCACTCATGAGTCATACCGCCAGAGGCATTCATATAGAGTCATATCTTGTTCTAGTATCGAGTTGTAATCATTGAGTTGTAAATAAATAGAAGTGTGATGATCATCATTAACAGAGCATTGTCCCAAAAGAAATAAAAGGAAAAAAAGAGAATGGCTAAAAAAACAAGGCCAAAAAAGGGGCAATGCTACTATCCTTTTTTCCACACTTGTGCTTCAAAGTACCACCATGATCTTTATGATAGAGAGTCTCTTGTTTTGTCATTTTCATATACTAGTGGGAATTTTTCATTATAGAACTTGGCTTGTATATTCCAACAATGGGCCTCCTCAAGTGCCCTAGGTCTTCGTGATCAAGCAAGTTGGATGCACACCCACTTAGTTTCTTTTGTTGAGCTTTCATACATTTATAGCTCTAGTGCATCTGTTGCATGGCAATCCCTACTCCTTGCATTGACATCAATTGATGGGCATCTCCATAGCCCATTGATTAGCCGCGTCAATGTGAGACTTTCTCCTTTTTGTCTTCTCCACATAACCCCTTCATTATATTCTATTCCACCCATAGTGCTATATCCATGGCTCACGCTCATGTATTGCGTGAAAGTTGAAAAAAGTTTGAGATTACTAAAGTATGAAACAATTGCTTGGCTTGTCATCGGGGTTGTGCATGATGAGAGCATTCTTGTGTGACGAAAATGGATCATGACCAAACTATATGATTTTGTAGGGATGAACTTTCTTTGGCCATGTTATTTTGAGAAGACATGATTGCTTAGTTAGTATGCTTGAAGTATTATTATTTTTATGTCAATATTAAACTTTTATCTTGAATCTTTCGGATCTGGACATTCATGCCACAATAAAGAAAATTACATTGATAAATATGTTAGGAAGCATTCCACATCAAAAATTCTATTTTTATCATTCGCCTACTTGAGGACGAACAGGAATTAAGCTTGGGGATGCTTGATACGTCTCCAACGTATCTATAATTTTTTATCATTCCATGCTATTATATATTCTGTTTTGGATGTTTAATGGGCTTATTTATACACTTTAATATTATTTTTGGGACTAACATATTAACCAGAGGCCCAACCCAAATTGTTGGTTTTTGCCTATTTCAGTGTTGCAGAAAAAGAATATCAAATGGAGTCCAAATGGAATGAAACCTTCGGGAGCATGATTTTTGGAACAAACGTGATCCGGAGGACTTGGAGTGGATGTCAAGCAATCAACGAGGAGGCCACGAGGCAGGGGGCGCGCCCTCCACCCTCGTGGGCCCCTCATGGATCCACTGACCTACTTCTTCCTCCTATAGATACCTACGTACCTTGAAAACATTGGGGAGCACCACGAAACCCTATTTCCACCATCGCAACCTTCTGTACCCAAGAGATCCCGTCTTGGGGCCTTTTCCGGAGCTCCGCCAGAGGGGGAATTGATCACGGAGGGCCTCTACATCAACTCCATGGCTCCTCCGATGATGTGTGAGTAGTTTACTTCAGACCTTCGGGTCCATAGTTATTAGCTAGATGGATTCTTCTCTCTCTTTGAATCTCAATACAAAGTTCTCCTCGATTCTCTTGGAGATCTATTCGATGTAGTCTTCTTTTGCGGTGTGTTTGTCGAGATCAGATGAATTGTGGGTTTATGATCAAGTTTATCTATGAACAATATTTGAATCTTTTCTGAATTCTTTTATGTATGATTGGTTATCTTTGCAAGTCTCTTCGAATTATCAGTTTGGTTTGGCCTACTAGATTGATCTTTCTTGCAATGGGAGAAGTGCTTAGCTTTGGGTTCAATCTTGTGTTGCTCGATCCCAGTGACAGAAAGGGAAACGACACATATTGTATTGTTGCCATCGAGGATAAAGAGATGGGGTTTATATCATATTGCATGAGATTATCCCTCTACACCGATTTGCAATTCTCGGTCACACCGAGAATCACATGTGCAATGGCCTTAGCTAAATCGGTGGAACCGATTTCAACAACTTGGTCGGTCCGAGATGGTTTCGGCGGAAACCTAACCCTAAATTTTCAATCCACGACTAAACTACAGAGTGATTTCGCTGGATAGAATGATCTCAATCGTGGCAAGATACATGGCAAAACAATGTGCTAGGAATCGGAGGGGGAATAGCACAAGGATCAAGTCCATACCCTAGTGCGGCGATGGACTTGCTACGGCAGCAACGGCGGAGATGATGCTCGTTGACGGCGGCGGAGACCAGCGGCGGGAGGTAGCTGGTGATGAGGAGGACGATCCGGAGAACCAGGGAGGCAGAGCAGGCTGAGTGCAGGTGAAGGGATTTGGAAAGTTTTCCAAATTTTGGCCCGAGGATATATATAGCCTGACCCTATCGGTGTGACCGAGTGGAACAACTCGGTGGCACCGAGATTCATAACTGCAAGCAGTTACTGAAACTCGGTGTGACCAAAAAGTTCAAATCGGTTGCACCGAGATTGAAAACCTAGATCGACTTAGTGATCTCGGTATGACCGAAATGGATGAATGGGTCAGACCGAAATGCACAAAGAAGTTTTGGATTTTTAATTCTATGATGAATCGGGGACTCCGAGTGCTCCTCACACAGAGTGGTTCGAATCTGACTTGATCAAACTTTGTGATGTAGCATGAATAGAGTTTGAGACAAGAAAAGCATAGATAGCTAGAGAAGGTTCTTAGGCATTCTTTTCCATCCACTTGGCAAAAGAAAAAGGAATCAAACAATCAAAACAACAAGTGGATGTCCTCGAATGAGTAAATTATGCAACCAACATGCTCACACAATAAAATGGCAAATGAAATATGTGGCAAAGCATGCACAACCAATTCTAGCATCTATCAAGCAATTGGCGATGACTAGGTCATCTATATATGAGTATATTGACTTAGGAGTCAAATGAGAACATTTGATCATAGGTCATACTCATCATTTAAGCACAAATGGGGTTACCATTTTTACATAAAGCGTTGTTGTGTTCACACCATTAGAGTTGCTTTAGCTCAATTTTAGAGTAAAGCTCCCCCTAGATGTGAGATCCCCCCCTAAGAGGGATGAACTAACCTTGGGTTTTGTCGATGATGACTTCATGTAGGTGTTGAAGATGTGGATGCTCAATGTGGATGTAGATCATTTGGAGCAATCCTTTGGAGTGAGTTGCACTTTCAATACCTACACGTGTTAGTTCCACAAGGAACAAACAAGGATATCCATAGACGTAGAGTGATGCACACACAAGATGATGTCTATGAAAGCATTAGGTTACCTTGTCCCTTGTCTTACCAACAAGAGGGTTTGTGACTCCTTGAACTAGTGCAAGATGTGGAAGTTAATTGCACTTGTTCTTGCCAAAATGATAAGAGTGAGGTATGTTGGCGGAGTCACCCTCAAGAACTTTCTAGTTCTTCTTCCTCGGGATCCACATCATCTTGATGGGAATCCTTGGAGTTGTAGTCGTACTTGATGAGGTAGAACTTGATGTAGTCTTGGGAACCCACTTGACCAAGGCCTTGGGTGCTTCTTCAAATGCATCAATTTCCTCTTAAAGCTTATCCTTGCCTTTTTGCTTGTGGTCTTGTGGTGGAAGATCATCTTGAGCTTGTGTCCCTTTGAAGGAAGTAGGATCATACTTCTCTTGTTGAGGAACAAACTTCGTCTTGGGGTATTGAGCTTCTTCCCACTCAACTCCATTGGCCTTGAACTTTCGTTCAAAACCAACACCTTGGTTCTTTCGGTGCCTTCCTTGCTTGCGTACAATTTCCTCGAATTGCTTACTCCCGGCAAGGCTCTTGTAAACACCTTTCTCTATAATTCCCTTCAATAAGCTATTTTCTTGCTCAAGTGTAACTTGGCTAAGAGAATCATTAGTGGAATCAAGAGAACTACTAGAAGCAACAACATTAGATTTAGCATGATTATTGTTACTACTAGAGGAAGAATCTTTCTTGTTCTTGTTACTAGACTTGACTTGAGGCATGCAAGTGGATAAGAGTAAATGCTTGGTAATGTAAGAAGAACTTTTCGTGCGAAGATCATCATTGATTGTCTTTAAGAACTCATGCTCTTGCTCAAGGTTGAGCTTTTCAAAACGTAATTTCTCATGAGTCCTTAAAAGTTCTCGATGATCTCATAAGATAGTTTTATGAGCTAACTTAAGAGTGTTTAGTTCTTTAGTTAGAAACTCAATCTTCTCCTTCTCCTTATCATTCCTTTTATCTTGATTAGCATGATTAATTGATGTTCATCATAGTATTCATCACCAGAGTTGTCAACAAGTAAATCATCATCACCTAACAAGTCATCTTCATCACTATTGAAATCAACATACTCGGGGTGTGATACCTTTGGGCCTTTAGCCATGAAGCATCTTCCAAGTCCTTCATTTGGTGAATCAAATATATCGTAGGAGTTGGTTGACACAAGTGCTAGACCAGCAACACCTTCATCTTGAGTATATTCGGAGTCGGAGTGATAGCTTCTCTCGGAGTGATTGTCGGAGTCGGAGCCGGATACCCATTCACCAACATGAGCTTGATGTCTTCGTTTTGTGTAGCTCCTTGATGACTTGTCCTTCCTTTCCGAATCTTTGCTTCTCCGGGATGTTCTTCGTTCATAACGATCATCTCTACTCCTTCTCTCTGTTAATGGTGATTCTTCTCTTCTACTTCTTATTTTTGGAGAATCTTCTCTTCTCTTGTAGGGTGTCGTACACTCATTGGAATAGTGTCTGGGTCTTCCACAATTGTAGCAATTTCTCTCTCGACTAGAAGATCTTTTGTCATTGTAGGACCTTGACTTGGAACTTCTCTCTTTGCTTCTACTCTTGTAGAACTTGTTGAAGTTCTTCACCATTAGTCTCAATTCTTCATTGAAGGTTTGTTTCTCACTTGATGTTGTGGGAGCTTCACATGAGGCTTTGTAAGCACCACTTGACTTGTTATGGAGCTCCTCCTTATCCTTGAGTGACATCTCATGAGCAAAAATTCTTCCAATGACTTCCGTTGGCTTGAGATCTTTGTAGTTGGGCATCATTTGAATCAATGTGCAAACGGTATCATATTTTCCATCCAAAGCTCTTAGGATCTTCTTGATGATGAATTTGTCGGTCATCTCTTCACTTCCTAAGCCAGCGATCTCATTTGTGATAAGAGCAAGCCTAGAGTACATTTCAGCGACACCTTCACCATCCTTCATTTTGAACTTGTCAAGTTGACTTTGAAGCACATCCAACTTGGATTCCTCGACAGAGTCGGTACCTTCGTGCATATCAATCAAAGTATCCCAAATTTCCTTTGCATTATCAAGACGGCTGATTTTATTGAATTCTTCGGGGCACAATCCGTTGAAGAGGATATCACAAGCTTGAGCATTGTATTGCAGCATCTTCAACTCTTCCGCGATAGCTTCACGATTCGGTTCTCTCCCATCAAAGGATTCACCTTGCAAGCCAATACACACAATAGCCCATACGGCGGGGTTATGTCCAAGAATATGCATTTTCATCTTATGCTTCCAACTAGCAAAATTAGTACCATCAAAGTAAGGACCTCTATGGTGGTAATTTCCCTCGCTAGATGCCATACTCTCCTAGGTTGTGAAACCAAGGCTATGACTTCCAAAAGCTATGAAAATCAAGGCAAATGGAGACCAAAGCTCTGATACCACTTGTAGGATCAAAAGTATGTCTAGAGGGGGGTGATTAGACTACTTGACCAAATAAAAACTTTTCCTTTTCCCAATTTTAGTTCTTGACAGATTTTAGCAACTTTGGACAAGTCAAGCAATCTTAACACAATTCAAGCAAGCATGCAAAGAGTATATGAGCATCGGAAAGTAAAGCATGCAACTTGCAAGAATGTCAAGGGAAGGGTTTGGAGGATTCAAACGCAATAGGAGACATAGATGTTTTTGTCGTGGTTCCGATAGGTGGTGCTATCATACATCCACGTTGATGGAGACTTCAACCCACGAAGGGTAACGCTTGCGCGAGTCCACGGAGGGCTCCACCCACGAAGGGTCCACGAAGAAGCAACCTTGTCTATCCCACCATGGTCGTCGCCCACGAAGGACTTGCCTCACTAGCGGTAGATCTTCACGAAGTAGGCGATCTACTTGCCCTTACATACTCCTTGGTTCAACTCCACAATCTTGTCGGAGGCTCCCAAGTGACACCTAGCCAATCTAGGAGACACCACTCTCCAAGAAGTAACAAATGGTGTGTTGATGATGAACTCCTTGCTCTTGTGCTTCAAATGATAGTCTCCCCAACACTCAACTCTCTCACACAGGATATGAATTTGGTGGAAAGAGGATTTGAGTGGAAAGCAACTTGGGAAGGCTAGAGATCAAGATTCATATGGTAAGAATGGAATATCTTGGCCTCAACACAAGTGTAGGTGGTTCTTTCTCAGAAAAAGTAAGTTGGAAGTGTAGGTTTGTTCTGATGGCTCTCTCCATGAATGAAGAGGTGGTGGAGGGGTATATATAGCCTCCACACAAAATCTAACCATTACACACAACTTGCCAATTTCGATGGGACCAAATAGTTAAACTCAGTCGGACCGACAATGCAAAGCTAGTGACCGTTAGGGTTTTCGGTGGGACCGACATGCAACTCGGTAGGACCGATATGGTTAGGGTTAGGGCATAACGTAATCTCGGTGAGACCGATTAGACAAACTCGGTGAGACCGATTTTGGTAATAAGCTAACCAGAGAGTTGGTCAGGTAAACTCGGTGGGACCGATCGCTCATTTCGGTGAGACCAAAACGTTATGAAGGGGAAACAGAGAGTTTACATTGCAATCTCGGTGGGACCGATCGCTCATCTCGGTGGGACCGAAATGTTACGAAGGGAAATAGAGAGATTACAATCCCATCTCGGTGATACCGAGATCCCTATCGGTGAGACCGATTTGCCTAGGGTTTGTGGCAGTGGCTATGACATTTGAAACTCGGTGGCGCCGGGTAGAAAGAATCGGTGGGGCCGAGTTTGACTTTTGGTTTAGGTCATATGTGGATGTGAGAAAGTAGTTGAGGGTTTTGGAGCATATTACTAAGCATTTTGACTAAGAGCCTCATTAAGCAACACCTCATCCCTCCTTGATAGTATTGGCTTTTCCTATAGACTCAATGTGATCTTGGATCACTAAAATAGAAAATGTAGAGTATTGAGCTTTGAGCTTGAGCCAATCCTTTGTCCTTAGCATTTTGAGGGGTCCACTTTTCTCATCCATGCCATGCCAATCATTGAGCTTTCCTGAGATATTAATCTTGAAATAGCATTAGCTCAATGAGCTATATGTTGTTAGGAATTACCAAAACCACCTAGGGATAGTTGCACTTTCACTCTCTCTCTCTCTCTCTCTTTCTCTCTTGATTCTCAATATAGTGGTCTCTTATAGATCCATATGATGTAACTCTTTTTGCTGTGTGTTTGTTGGGATCCGATGAACTTTGAGTTTATGATCAGATCTATCTCTTTTTATATCCATGAAAGTACTTGAGTTTCTTTGATCTCTTTAATGCAGATCTATTATAGCCTTGTATTTCTTCTCCCATATTTGGGTTTTGTTTAGCCAACTTGATCTATTTATCTTGCAATGGGAAGAGGTGCTTTGTAGTGGGTTCGATATTACGGTGTTTGATCCCAGTGACAGAAAGGGAACCGACACGTACGCATCATTGCTACTAAGGATAAAACGATGGGGTCTATCTCTACATAGATAGTTCTTGTCTACATCATGTCATCGTTCTTATTGCATTACTCCATTTCTCTATGAACTTAATACACTAGATGCATGCTGGATAGCGGTTGATGTGTGGAGTAATAGTAGTAGATGCAGGTAGGAGTCGGTCTACTAATCTTGGACGTGATGCCTATATAATGATCATTTCCTGGATATCCTCATGAGTATTTGAAGTTCTATCAATTGCCCAATAGTAATTTGTTCACCCACCATTTGCTATTTTTCTCGAGCGAAGCCACTAGTGAAATCTACGGCCCCCGGGTCTCTTTCTCATATTATTTGCCTTTGCGATCTATTTTTATTTGCTTTTATTTTCAGATCTATTAATCCAAAAATCCAAAAATATTTTGCTGCAATTTATTCTTACTTATTTGTTTGGCGTTCGTTCTATCAATCTGCTAAAAATTTACCTCACGTCCATTTGCCTATCTTGAGGCGTCGTACCCCGGAAGGGATTGACAATCCCTTTAACACGTCGGGTTGCGAGAAGTTGTTATTTGTGTGCGGGTGTTGTTTACATTGTGTTGCTTGGTTCTCCTACTAGTTCGATTACCTTGGTTTCATATCTGAGGGAAATACCTACCGCCGCTGTGCTGCATCATCCCTTCCTCTTTGGGGAAATACCGACGTAGCTTCAAGTGACATCAAAAGGAATTTCTGGCGCCATTGTCGGGGAGGATCTTCAACATATACCAGGTTCCTAATCACAAATCTCGTCTCCTCGCAATTTACATTATTCGCCATTTGCCTCTTGTTTACCTCTCCCCTACTTTACAAAAATTTGTTGTTTTACTCGCCCTCTTTTTCGTTCATCGTTTTCTTGTCAAATCTCATGTTTGCTTGTGTTGCCATGTGTCTTTTATTTGCTTGCATCTTCACTTGCTAAAAATCAATTGATACGAATCCTCATCCACTTGCTAATATTTTCAAAACATCAAATTATGATGAACCCATTTCTAGTGAATTGAGTTCACTAGATTATCTTTATGAAGTTTTGCTTGAGATTCATGAATCTGAAAATTGTGATGAAGTGTTAAAAGAAGGAAGTTATAACGTGATTCATGATAGCTCCTTAGATGAAAAGCATGGTTTTAATGATGTTATTATAAATTCTAGTAATGTCAATCGTTCTAATAATATGCAAAACCCCAAGCTTGGGGATACTAATTTTGCTATGTCCACTACTTGTTGCAATGATCATGATTGGGGTGATGATTCTTATGATCTTGAAAATTTATTTAAACCTCATGATGAATATGCTTGCTATAATATTAAAAGTGGGTTTGGAAGAGTGTCAACTTTAGCTAAAAATAATCCCACTTATTTTGAGAGTGTTCGGTCTTATGATATTTTTGATAAAAGTGGGCTTGGAGAGGTCATGACTTCATTTAATGATAATCCCACTATTTTGGAAGAGTGTCAACTTTGCATGCATGTGGATCATGAAGAGAATATTTTATGTGATAGTTATATTATTGAATTTGATTATGATCCTACATATAATTATTATGAGAGAGGAAAATATGGTTGTAGAAATTTTCATGTTATTAAATTTCCTCTCGATATGTTGAGATTGTCAATGTTTTATTCCTCTCCTTTGCGTACGCTAGATATTTCTTGTCCTGAAAATTTGTTTTCCTATAAAATTTCTATGCATAGGAAGTATGTTAGACTTAAATGTGATTTTCACATGTTTCATGATGCTCTCTTTGTGTTTGAATTATTATCTTTCGTGTGAGCATCGTTGAAATCTTATGCCTAGCTAGGGGCGTGAAACAATAGCGCTTGTTGGGAGGCAACCCAATGAATAAAATTTATTTTTGCTTTTTGCTTCCTGTTCTTGAGTGTTAGCATAATTATGCTACTGCTATGATTGTGTTTTTTATGTTTGAATTAGTGTTTGTGCCAAGTAAAGCCTTTAGGATCCTCTTGGGTGATAGTTGTTTGATCTTGCTAAAAAAACAGAAACTTTTGCACTCACGAAAATAATTTTCATTTTTTATCAGAGATCGATAAAATACCCATTCCACTTGCAGAGATCAGGATACAAATTTCTCAGGTTGTCCTAATTTTTCAGAATTTTTGGAGTTACGGAAGTATTTGAAATAGTCAGATTACTACAGACTGTTCTGTTTTGACATATTATGTTTTTGTTTGTGTTGTGTGCTTATTTTGATGGCTCTATGGATTTTTTGATGAGTTTCTGCCATAGAAAAGTTGAAATACAGTAGATATAATGCAAGAACAAAATATGAATTGTTTTGATACAACACTTATAGTAGTGATTTATTATTTTTATACTAACGAATCTCACGAAGGTTTTGTTGAGTTTTGTGTGATTGTAGTTTTCAAGTTTTGGGTTATCCTATGATGGATGAAGGAATAAGGAATAGAAGAGCCTAAGCTTGGGGATGCCTCGGCATTGCAAGCTATTATCCAAAAATGAGCAACCAACTAAGCTTGTGGATGCCCCCGAGTGGCATCCCCTCTTTCTTCTAACGACCATCGGTATTTTACTCGAAGCTATATTTTTATTCGTCACATACTATGTGTTTTGCTTGGAGCATCTTCTATGATATGAGTCTTTTCTTGTTTTATTTTGTGTTTTTAGTCTTGATCCCTTGCTGGACACACCTATTTAAGAGAGCCAAAATTATGTCATGACTTGTTAGAATTGCTCTCTATGCTTCACTTAAATTTTTATGAGCTATGGACTTGCTCTAGTGCTTCACTTATATCTTTTTGAGCACGGTGTGCTTAGTATTTTTCAAGAAATTCTCTCTTGCTTCACTTAAATTAATTTGAGAGAAAGAAATATCATGCTCATGATCTTCACTTATATTTGTTTGAGCTTGTCAAAAGCAACATATGAAAATTAGTCCCAGAGTGATAAATATCCAAGAAGGCTATAATAAAAACTTTCATGAAGATCATTGGACAAAATAAACTTGATTATTAGTAATAGTTTTGAGATATGATGATGTGATATGTGAGTCATCTTGATGAGTAATTATGCTTTAGTAAGAACATTGGTGTTAAGGTTTGTGATTCCCTATGAAAGCACGAAAGTCAGTAGTTATGCAATGAAATTATATCCTACTTATGGTGCATTATTCGGTGTTAGTTATGCTTAATGCTTGCTTATGAGATTATTCGTTTCTTAGTTGGTCGCTTCACAATCTTTTGCTAGCCTTCATTTTGCACTAAGTATGATCACTACTTGTGCATCCAAAAACCTTTAAACCAGTTTTGCCACATGAGTCCACTATATCTACCTATATGTTGTATTCTTTTGCCGTTCTAAGCAAATTTGCATGTGCCATCTCTAATTTTCAAAAATAAACTTCTCTTTTGTGTGTTTGTTTTGCTCGCGGAGCGGTGAGGGGTGGCTAATATTTTCCATGCTAGATGTGTTATTCTCAAGATGAGTGTTTATTCACTTGTCATTGCACGAGAGTAAGGCAAAGGTATTAGGGATGCCCAGTCCCGAAATAAAAAAATGAATTTACTTTATGTTGTCAAATAATAAATTCCTTGGAAAGTGTTGGTATGGAGGGCAACCGTGGATACGACTAGCCATGGAAAGTGAAAGTATGGTGGAAAAAGGAATGAACTTTATTTTCTGTTTGGGAACCGCCTATGATATATCTAAGCATGGAAAGTATTGGGAACTCTAAGTCATTTTTGTTGGTGGGATGGATACACCTCCCAATTTTTTTATCTCTAAGTTTTTCGCTTTGAGCTCTGGCACCTCTACAAATCCCTACTTCCCTCTGCGAAGGGCCTTTCTTTTACTTTATGCAATTCTTATTTTTAATTTGAGTCCCCACCTTCTCTTATAAAAGCACCAACTAGGAGGAAATATGGTCGTACTTGAGTATTGTACATAGCTAATATGCGAGTGTGTTTCATGAATGGATCAATGGTTGAGCATGATGGGCTAGGGATAGCTTATTTTAGCGTTGATATTTTTAAAGACATGGTTGCTTGTTGATATGCTTGAGTATTTAAATTATCATGTCAAAACTAGATTGTTGCTTTGAACAATATAAAAGTACAAATGTCCATGCTATAAAGAAAAAAAATATGATATGACATGTTAGGAAGCATTCCACATCAAAAAATGTGTTTCTATCACTTCCCTACTCGAGGACGAGTAGGAGTGAAGCTTGGGGATGCTGATATGTCTCCAACGTATCTGTAATTTTTTATTGTTCCATGTTGTTATATTATCAATCTTGGATGTTTTATAATCATTTTACAGTCATTTTATATCATTTTTTGGTACTAACCTATTGACATAGTGCCAAGTGCCAGTTGCTGTTTTTCCATGTTTTTTACATCTCAGAAAATCAATATCAAACGGAGTCCAAATGCCACGGAGAATTTTGATGGGCCAAAAGGAACACAACGGTCCCTGGCTGCACCTGGGGGGTGCCCCAAGGGAGGCACAACCCACCAGGGCGCGCCAGGAGTCCCAGGCGCGCCCTGGTGGGTTGTGCCCACCTCGGGTGCCCCTCGGACCACCTCTTTGCTCTATAAATACCCCAATATTTCCAGAACCCTAGGCGAGTCGATGAAATATTGATCCAGCCGCCGCAGAGTCCAGAACCACCAGATCCAATCTAGACACCATCTCGGATGGAGTTCACCACCTCCATTGGTTCCTCTCTGATGATGCGTGAGTAGTTCTTTGTAGACCTTTGGGCCCGTAGTTAGTAGCTAGATGGCTTCCTCTCTCTCTCTCTCTTGATTCTCAATACAATGGTCTCTTGGAGATCCATATGATGTAACTCTTTTGCGGTGTGTTTGTTGGGATCCAATGAACTTTGAGTTTATGATTAGATCTATCTCTTTTTATATCCATGAAAGTATTTGAGTTTCTTTGATCTCTTTATGCATGATCTCTTATAGCCTCGTATTTCTTCTCCGATATTTGGGTTTTGTTTGGCCAACTTGATCAATTTATCTTGCAATGGGAAGAGGTACTTTGTAGTGGGTTCGAACAACTTAGTCAACTATGTCAACTATGTAAGAGTTCGCACAACTTAGTCAACTATGCCAGAGCCCATAATGGCTTGTGGCTGCACACGTAAGTTTCTAGTATGAAAAATCTCATGATCCCTTTGAGCCTGGGTGGCGGTCCAAAAGAAAAACAGGCAAGTCCTGGAAACCCCAGGTGCCTCAATCCACCCAGATGTGTGTTTAAGTTGCCACCTTAGATAAACCATTAATTATCAATCTCACATCTGTCATGGATTTCACTCACCCAATCCACGTCTACTAGCATAGCATGGCATAAATAAGCAAACATAGAAGTAACTCCCAAAGGTTTGATAATAAACAGGTAATAGGTACTACCTCATCTACATCCCATCCCACAATTTAATTAGATCCTAATCATGCAATGTGTGAGGATTGATCTAATGCAATAAAACTGGGTTGTAGAAAAAGGTATGATCAAAGTGTGAACTTGCCTTGCTGATGATCCGCGAAACCTAGAGATTCAAAGTAACAGGCGGCGCACTCCGGGTATTCTATCGCAGACAAACAAACAAGCATACAATAAGTACTCATCTAATGCACAGGTAAAACTCAAATAGAAGATCTAACCAGAAAGTTCAACTTAAGAACCCTGGTTTGCAAAAAGAATCAAATCGAACGAAGCAAAAGAAATCAAACGGCGAAAGAAAACAACTTCGTTCTAGTAATCTCGATCTAAGTCAAATTTTACAGTAGCAAAAACTTGTTTAAGTTGATTATTCGGAAAGAGGGTTTCGAGACGAAACTCCAGGCGCTTGAATCGCCTGATTCCGATAAACGAGCGAAAAGTTATACTAAAACGAAAATCGGATCAGAAATCGCGATCAGAAAATAACCGCAGAAAATCCGACGAAAAAGAAAAATGACAAACAGATTAATCGGTAATTAACCTAATCCGAAAATAACTAAAAAATAAAAATAACTAAAAAAAATTCGAAAATAAAACCGGCGAAAAAGAATTTTTTTTTATAAATACGTTCGGAAGAAAAATAAAAAAATACTAAACGGACTCCAAAAATCACGAAATAAATTTTCCTGGGTTTCTAAAATCAAGCCCGATAAAGTGAACATTTATTTGGGCCCAAACTACAACTTTGAAAAACACGCATTTTTCCTAAATTCAAATAAAAATACCGAAAAACTCCGAAATAAAACTTATTTGATTTTTTTATTAAATCCTCAATATTTTGATATTTTGGGAAAGTCATTTTATTCCCTCTCTCATATTTTTGTAATAGAAATAATTAATGATAAAATAAATAAAATCAAATGATCCTGTTTACATAATTTGAGAAAACTCAAATATGTAAATAACGAAATCCCCAACTCTCTCAGTGGGTCCTTGAGTTGCTTAAATTTTCTGAATTGAAAATATTTCCAAATGAAATTCAATTATTTTCAAATACCCTTTCATTTAATTTTAAATGGAAGAAGTCATATCATCTTCGCTCAAGGGTTTTGTATTTGAAAAGAATTTGAATTCATGGAGATCAGAAAGCAAATATGAAAGTTTGGGAAAGTCCTTTTATTCCCTCTCATTTAACTTTCAAAGGTTTCGAATTTCACTCACTTTCAATCAATCAATCAAACAGTCAATCAAATCTATCTATTTATTATAACATTCCAAAATTTAGAATTTTGGGATGTTACAAACCTACCACCCTTAAAAGGAATCTCGTCCTCGAGATTCGGAGAGGCTAGCAAGAAAAGGTTAGGATTTGGGGGTCTCCTCAAAATTCATCGATCTCTCCGGGGTCTGGGGTGCTACCACCCTTAGAAGCATGGTTACGGTTCTATCAAAACTCATATACTCCATCCTTATTCTTGACAGTGTCGGTCTTCTCAGATCCTCGAGAAAATTTCTTCTCTGAGCTCTTCCGGTAGTGGCATAACCTTTTCCTCAATTCTTCTGTCCTTTCCTCTTGGTAAGGTTATTCCGAGATTGGGTCTTCTTAGCTGACGGGTCGGGCACCAAAACTAAACAACTATCGATATCTCATGGTGGTCAACAATTTATGGTTTCTCCTGCAGGAAATGGGTCTGGGTTGATCCTCACCGTATAACCTACGGTTGGCAAAAGCTGCCTTGTACAAGGGAAAAATACCTATATCATTCTAAGGCTTAAACAAGGTTTAATATCGTCGTCTCTCTACTATAGGTAAGTCACTCAGATTTACCATCCCATATAGCAAGGCGAATAATAAGAGTAAGTCGGTATGGTGATCAATCCATCCCGCACCCAAATCATTACCATGTATACAGTTTAGCGAATCTCGCATTCTAACACTAGGTCATCCTCGCAAGCATTGCAGAATTTCTCTTGTCGACGAACCAAGTTCAGAATAATCCATTGATTCTGCAAGCCAGACAAACATCTATCGTTCCTTCACAACTCTCAGGTTTTGCGTAAACTCCTATAAAATCGTCTGTCGACAAAGGTATATCCACTTCCAGGGTTTTTCCTTCAGCAAGAATGTGCTTCCTTCTTGGCAGGTCCTAGGGCCTGTGGGTTATGGCCCATTTCATCACTTGTAGTCCTTGAACTTATCATTGGGCAACTGATCATTATTCCAACTTCCAACTTCCTAGTATTCTTAAATCCATCCAATTGTACTGTCTTCCTTCCTTCTATTGGCACCAAACCAAGACGTGAGTACTCAGACTTGTCATGGGGTTGCCATTGCTCCATATTACCAACATCATACCTCCTTTATATCCAATAGTACTTCATCTCTTCATCCTCGTGGGATTTCCCACATACCAAGGTAAAACTTATACTTATGAAGTCCATATTCCACTTCGTGGAACATCATTATCCTTTCCGCGGTCAAGCGTCTTTACAGGAGAATATTGGCCATCTCTACATGGCACTTCTTCAACTGGGAACCGTGAAACACATCCTGAACTCCTGACAGTCCTTCGGGTAACTCCAACTTGTAGGCCACTTCTCTCATATGCTCCAAAACTCGGTATGGTCCTACAAATCTCGGGGCTAACTTTACCTTAACTCCAATTCGTTTAACTCCTCGCAGAGGGAAACACATGAAGACATGCTCTGTCTCCAATTTCATAGACTACCTCCTTGCATTTTTTTTGTCTGCATAACTCTTCTGCCTGGACTGAACTACCTTCAGTCTATCTCGAATCAACTTAACATTCTCTTCTGACTCCTTGCTCACATTTTGTCCAAACAACTGACGGTCACCAACTTCATCTCACATACTCTGGGGGTATCACACATATCGAGACAAAACTCGTATTCATTTTGTCCGAAATCTACTCAGTGGAGTATCCTTATCTTTTCCAAGAGTCAAGGGTTCTTATAGGGTACTACCACCCTTAAAATGCACAAACCTTCCATAGACCATATTTCTCTTATCCTCAAAATGGTCAAAATCCTTTTTCATAGAGTAACAACTCATAAAATCCATATCAGTACCAACATTGCTACTTTATTCATTCTCCATTGATTACAATCTCTCGCTTTTCCATTACATGTCTCAACTCAACACCTCAATATAAAAGAGAATGTTCTCACTTCTACTACTCCATTTCTTTTGTTGCAAACTCAACTATCTAGCACAAGTTTCCTTCTCCTTGGGGCATTCTCTGGCAAAGTGCCCTGCTCCATTACAATTAAAACATATTACTACTGACAGGTTTCGAGGTTTCCTTGTGATTACGTAGCCTACTTGGGTCCTTGGCTTCCTTTTTGGGCAATTGCTGAGGTAGTGCCCTGACTCCTTGCACTTATAACAGGTGACATGACTCAGATCCTTCCTGGAATCCAATCTACTTCTCTTTCTGGACTTTTCCATTCCCATTAGAGCTTCTATTTCCAGTGGGTCATACCCTACTTCCTCTGTCGGGAATTCTACTAAATCCCCATTCAAACAATTCTGGGAGATGTGTCCTTCTTCTCCACATGAATAGCATGACTTGGTGCAGGGTTTAATTGGCTCTTCTTTGGGTGTGTCCTCCACATCTTCCTTCATCACAGGTTCTTCTAAACTTTCCATAAGGGCTCCTTTCTTTACTTCTTTCTTCTGCTGGATGGTTCTTTGTACCATGGGGTAAATGTGACACTTAGCAGGATAGTGGGTAGTCCCTTCACACAAGAAACAAGTAATCTGCCTAACTGGGCATTCTTCAACTGGATGACTTCCTTCACAATTAGGGCATTCATCCTTGTGTTCTTTATGGGTGTGTCCATTTCTCCACAAAGCGTGCATGCACAAGGTTTCTTTATATCCTTTCCATAAGGTTTCAACTTCTGGGACACAACCGAGACTTTGGCAAAGTCAACTTAAATTCTTTCCAAGTGGTTACTCCTTGCCATCCATTGATGGTTTGGTACATCCTCCACCAAGTAGCAGCACCTCTTTCAAAGCATTGAAGAGCATGTTGGGCCATATCCTTTCCGACTATAGGGTTGTTCTCCATGTGATCCTCCATGTCCTGAATCCATCGGTCTGTCTCCAACTGACTCATCGATCCAGAAAATACAAGCTCATCTCCATTCATCCGCTATTGGGTCCATGGGTTTGGGGTGAGATAAGAGAGATAGAGAGGGATACACACAACACAAACAAAAGTTTTGAAAAGATAGATTTTATTTGTGGCCGTCGGGAAAAACATCAAACAAATGACAGCTCACAAACGTCGCATCTAACGTAGGTATATAACAGGGGTTTGGTCTTCTAAGGTCAACATCGCCAAACTCTTCAAGTCTTGTTCATGTCTCCGATGGCTTCTTCCCATCGTACCTGTCCTTCTTTTGCCAAATCAACTCTATTGTCGCGAAGTCTCTCATGACGTCCTTTAATATTCCGGAGTTGCATTTCAAACTTCTGGTTTCAACATCCTTCACATGAACCATGGTCATACTGTCCTTCAGTTCCTGACAATTCTCCGGTATCTCGAGGTTTTACTTCTCTAGCTTGGCTACTCTCATCTTCAGGATCCTGAGTTCCTCATGAAATACTTCCTTGTCTAATACGACTTCCTGGAGCTCCACCTTAAACTTCTTGATGTAATACTCCAGATCCTGGTGATACACCGGCTAGGGCTAAAACTTCATCTTATGATAGGTGCTCCATCAGCCTTCTTCCATCAAATCCATTCTGAAGACTTGCATCCTTAACTCAGCACGGTGACAATAGCATTAGCGGGTGATGACATCACGGATAACCGTGTTTCTGCCCTTGTCATTGCCATGAGCTATCTTCCATAATTGATATCCCCTGCCTTAGTGTTTTCTTTGACAAAACTTCGAGTTCTCATGCTCCTTGTTTCAGTCTTTCTCCAATACACCTTGATCTCGGGTATTGACAACTTCCATAATCTGTTAAGTTCCATCAGGGTAGCCTTCCTAGGTCATACAAATCTGGAAATTCTACAGAGCCTCCAATTCTCCTAGTCTTCAGAGTCTTCAACAGCTATAGTTTCCATTATCATAATGTATGGTAAAATCCTCTTCATTCCGAATGGTCTTACTTGTCTGATATCCTGTACTTCTTGGAGTGGTCTCATCAGTGGAATCCTTCGTGTGGTCAAAAGGGAAAAGGGTATAGTCTCACTAAAGAGAATTTTTGAATAAGCTCAGAAGAGAAGAGAGGTAAAAGATCTTTTTGAAAGGGAAAGTTGTAGAGAAAAATCTTTGCTATGGGCTTGCCAGTTTCTAGGGTCACGTCCTACAGTCAACATGTGCTCTGATACCATCTTGTAGCGACCTGACCCGAATGGATCAAGTCTCTGTGCTTAAGTGTCATCCCGTGATCGGTATGCTGACACACACAGTACTCGAAGGATTTATAACAGAGGTAAATCACATGTATAAAGTAACGTAAATACTATTACCTCAATCCATATAGCGGAAGCAACAAGGTTGTGGACTCCCATCAACACCAACGGCAAAGTTGAGTGTAGAAATCGTAACCCTAATGTATCACTTACTCATCGTAAGAAACCTGCAACATGAGACGTTGCAGCCCGAAATGGGTCAGTACATTGAATGTACTAGCAAATTCACACCATAGAGAATGATGAACAATGGCTATCACTACATGCATATTTGGCTGGTGGAAAAGCTCTATGGTTATAAGGTTTTTGCATAAAGCCAATTTTTCCCTACTGCAAAGGAATAAATTTATTTAACTATCATGGTGGTTGTTGAACATTGAGAATGGTTGACAGCATTCTCAATCCCAATTAAGTAACATCATTAAAACCCAACAATATTTATTTAAAGTAACGTGATGAGATCAACAGGATAATCCAAGAACTAGATACTCAAGATGTCCATAACAGGGGACACAGCTAACCATGATTAGTTTGTTACACTCTGCAGAGGTTTCCGCACTTTTCCCCACAAGACTCGATCGCCTCCGTTTGGTTTCTCGCACTACAGGGTGTTTGAGAAGACGGATGACCGAGACATAGTCTTTCAGAAGCGCTAGCACCTTACGATCGGGTAGACCGCACCACCTACAACCCCTACATCTGCTAGTCTACCACTGTAAGAGTTCGCACAACTTAGTCAACTATGCCAGAGCCCATAATGGCTTGTGGCTGCACACGTAAGTTTCTAGTATGAAAAATCTCATGATCCCTTTGAGCCTGGGTGGCGGTCCAAAAGAAAAACAGGCAAGTCCTGGAAACCCCAGGTGCCTCAATCCACCCAGATGTGTGTTTAAGTTGCCACCTTAGATAAACCATTAATTATCAATCTCACATCTGTCATGGATTTCACTCACCCAATCCACGTCTACTAGCATAGCATGGCATAAATAAGCAAACATAGAAGTAACTCCCAAAGGTTTGATAATAAACAGGTAATAGGTACTACCTCATCTACATCCCATCCCACAATTTAATTAGATCCTAATCATGCAATGCGTGAGGATTGATCTAATGCAATAAAACTGGGTTTTAGAAAAAGGTATGATCAAAGTGTGAACTTGCCTTGCTGATGATCCGTGAAACCTAGAGATTCAAAGTAACAGGCGGCGCACTCCGGGTATTCTATCGCAGACAAACAAACAAGCATACAATAAGTACTCATCTAATGCACAGGTAAAACTCAAATAGAAGATCTAACCAGAAAGTTCAACTTAAGAACCCTGTTTTGCAAAAAGAATCAAATCGAACGAAGCAAAAGAAATCAAACGGCGAAAGAAAACAACTTCGTTCTAGTAATCTCGATCTAAGTCAAATTTTACAGTAGCAAAAACTTGTTTAAGTTGATTATTCAGAAAGAGGGTTTCGAGACGAAACTCCAGGCTCTTGAATCGCCTGATTCCGATAAACGAGCGAAAAGTTATACTAAAACGAAAATCGGATCAGAAATCGCGATCAGAAAATAACCGCGGAAAATCCGACGAAAAAGAAAAACGACGAACAGATTAATCGGTAATTAACCTAATCCGAAAATAACTAAAAAAATAAAAAAAATCGAAAATAAAACCGGCGAAAAAGAATATTTTTTTTTTATAAATACGTTCGGAAGAAAAATAAAAAGAAATACTAAACGGACTCCAAAAATCACGAAATAAATTTTCCCGGGTTTCTAAAATCAAGCCCGATAAAGTGAACATTTATTTGGGCCCAAACTACAACTTTGAAAAACACGCATTTTTCCTAAATTCAAATAAAAATATCGAAAAACTCCGAAATAAAACTTATTTGATTTTTTTATTAAATCCTCAATATTTCTATATTTTGGGAAAGTCATTTTATTCCCTCTCTCATATTTTTGTAATAGAAATAATTAATGATAAAATAAATAAAATCAAATGATCATGTTTACATAATTTGAGAAAACTCAAATATGTAAATAACGAAATCCCCAACTCTCTCCGTGGGTCCTTGAGTTGCTTAAAGTTTCTGAATTGAAAATATTTCCAAATGAAATTCAATTATTTTCAAATACCCTTTCATTTAATTTTAAATGGAAGAAGTCATATCATCTTCGCTCAAGGGTTTTGTATTTGAAAAGAATTTGAATTCATGGAGATCAAAAAGCAAATATGAAAGTTTGGGAAAGTCCTTTTATTCCCCCTCATTTAACTTTCAAAGGTTTCGAATTTCACTCACTTTCAATCAATCAATCAAACAGTCAATCAAATCTATCTATTTATTATAACATTCCAAAATTTAGAATTTTGGGATGTTACATGCAATTACCATTGTATTGGGTGTGTTGGGGACACAAGAGACTCTTTGTTATTTGGTTGCAGGGTTGTTTGAGAGAGACCATCTTCATCCTACGCCTCTCACGGATTGATAAACCTTAGGTCATCCAGTTGAGGGAAATTTGCTACTGTCCTACAAACCTCTGCACTTGGAGGCCCAACAACGTCTACAAGAAGAAGGTTGTGTAGTAGACATCAAGCTCTTTTCTGGCGCCGTTGCCTGGGAGGCGAGTGCTGGTATATCTTTAGATCTTGCAATCGAATCTTTTTGTTTCTTGTTTTATCACTAGTTTAGCCTATAAAAGAAAACTACAAAAAATGGAATTGAGGTTGCCTCATATGCTTCATCTTTTTAATATCTTTCGTGAAAATGATGGAAAGGAAAATTGTGCTCAAGTGTTAGAAGAAGAATGCATTAAAATGGTTGGCACTAAATATTTGAATGATGAGCATGATTGCAATGTTGTTAGTATGAATTCTTTGAATATCCATGATGTTAATGATGTGCAAAGCCACAAGGTTGGGGATGCTATGTTTGATGAATATGATATTTTTAATCCCCCAAGTTTTGATGAGCAAATTTATTATGATGATAGCATGCCTCCTTTTTATGATGATTATGTTGATGAAAGTAGTTTCAGAGAGGTCATGACTTTATTTAGTGATGAATCCACTATTTCGGAAGAGGTCTCAATTGATTATGAGAACAAAGTTGCTATCTATGATGATTATTGTGATGACATGTATGCTATAAAGAACAATGATAACCATGAAACTTGTCATCTTGATTTTAATTTTCAATTGGATTATGCCTCACATGATATTTATTTAGTTGAGTTTGCTCCCACTACTATTCATGAGAAGAAATTTGCTTATGTGGAGAGTAATAAAAATTATATGCTTGTAGATCATGAAAAGAACGCTTTATGTGATGGTTATATTGTTGAATTCATTCATGATGCTACTGAAAATTATTATGAGGGAGGAATATATGCTTGTAGGAATTGCAATAATATCAAGTTTCCTCTCTATGTGCTTAAAATCTTGAAGTTATGCTTGTTTTGTGTTCCCATGCTAGTTGATTCTTGTTCCCATAAATTGTTTGCTCACAAAATCCATATGCATAGGAAGTGGGTTAGGATTAAATGAGTTAGTCATATTCTTCATGATGCTCTCTTTATGTTTCAATTCTTATCTTTTATGTGAGCATCATTGAAATCGTCATGCCTAGCTAGAAAGGCATTAAAGAAAAGTGCTTCTACCCTACCGTTTTTGTGTGTCCACATTATTAAGCTACTGTAGTAATCATATTTTATAGCTTTTGTTTCAATAAACTGTCAAGTAGAGCCTTTGGGGTGATTTATGGTGATAGTTGATTTGATCTTGCTGAAAAACAGAAACTTTTGCGCTCAAGAAAACAATTCTCATTTTTAACAAAAGCATGATAAAATACTGATTTTTTTGTAGAAGATTAATGGACAAATTGCTCAAGTTTTCCTAATTTTTCAGAACTTTTGGAGTTATATAAGTATTCGAGAGCTACAGATTACTACAGACAGTCCTGTTTTTGACAGATTCTGTTTTCAATGCACAGTTTGCTTGTTTTCTAGTTTCTATGGCTTATATTGCTTAATATAAATTGTAGAAATGATAGGGCACAGTAGGCGTCATGTGAGAAAAATTATGAATATTGTCTTGACAGTACCAAAGTGGTGAATTGCTTTCTTATACTAACGGAGTTTACGAGTTTTCTGTTAAGTTTTGTGTTGTGAAGTTTACAAGTTTCGGGTAAAGATTCGATGGACTATGGAATAAGGTGTGGCAATAGCCTAAGATAGGGGATGCCCAAGGCACCCCAAGTTAATATTCAAGGACAAACAAGCATCTAAGCTTGGGGATGCCCCAGATGGCATCCCCTCTTTCGTCTTCGTTTATCGGTAACTTACTTGAGGCTATATTTTTATTCATTACATGATATGAGTTTTGCTTGGAGTGTCATTTTGTTTCATTAGGATTTTCTTTCTGTTATTTAGAGTAATGTTTTGGATCTTTTAGTTCAATAAAAAGGTCAAGTATAGTCTTTACCATGCTTATTTTTCAAGTCTATATGTTGCTGTTTTAAAAGAAAGTTTGGTGTTATGTTTTGAATATTTGTGAATAG